>NC_140035.1:675000-1875000 GCF_963513975.1 Fringilla coelebs | reverse complement strand
ATCCTTTTATTTTTGAGGTGCTTTGCAGGTTGGGGTGTTAAACTGGATGGAATTAGAATTCCTAATTATCACTTTTTTTTTTTCCTTTGTTCAAATGATTCTTAAACCAGGAAGTGAAATGGGGGAGACAGGAATTCCCAGTTTATCCCGTTCTTCCTAAAATGCTGGGATTTAATAACACGTTTCCAGTTTTACCACTGGGAAAGCAGTCAGATGCTGGAGTCCAGCACCACCACCACGGATTTTTCCTCTTATTCCTTCTGCAGGACTGGAAAATTCAGTCTTTAAACGGCTCCTTCTGGCTGTGAGTGCCTGTGGAAGGTGATGAAATGTTGTTAATTGTGTCACTAATTCCAGGTGAAACCCAGGACTGTTCGGGCATGCAGGAGCCTCAACCCCACCTTTGCAACTTCCCAGAAGCTTGGGATTCATCTCCACTCCATGTTCTTGTGGAACCTTCTCCCAAAGGACTTCCTTTGGTGGAATTCTGGTGGGGAATTTGGAGCTCCAAGTGTCCGAACTCAATGTTTTGATGGCGTTTCTCAGGTGTAAATTTTGGCGTTTTGAGGTTGGTTTGGGGCTCTTTTTTGCTGGAACTCCCAGGTCTTGGTGATGCTCCCTCAATTCAGCACACAAACACCTCATTTCCTGGAATTAGGGGGTGCCTGGAGGGTCATAATTTGGAAAATCTCGGGATGCAGCTCTGGGATTTCTGGGATTCCATTAGCACGTAGGGCTGGGTCATATCCATCCTCTTATCCACCAAATCCTTCTCCTCAGGGCTGCTCCAACACCCAGCCCCAATTCTACCAGCCCAAAGGTGCTTTGTGCTCCAAATCCTTGGTCTAAATCCAAAAGTTTATAGAAAATTAATCCCCCTTCAGGGCCTAGCTGAAATAACCAAACTGTTTTTCCAGAAACACCAAATGCTGGGTGCTCTTTGCTTCAGCAAAGGTTTAAATGGGATTAAAAGTGGCAGAAGGCTTTTAAAAAGGAGGATGCAGCAAAATTTCATTTAGTCAGACGTGTTCTGTTTGATGCTGATAGTGGAGAGCTATAAATAGTAATAAAAAGTTATACTCAACAGCAGAATTACTGATCTGAGACACAGATAAAGCCCAGCTTTGTGCTAGGCTAGACTCGGTCTGGCGAACACAGAATGAAATTATTACAGTCCCACTTTAGCTCTTTCCCCAGTGTTTATGGGGAATTTGAGGGATCATTTCCAGCAGCTGATTGTACTAAAAAAATCAGCTTTCATCTCGCTGAGCCATGAGCTGAGCATTCATGAACCACCCGAGCAGGAAATGAATACAAACCATTGAAGGCTGGCCCAGCAGCCAAGACTGAGCTGCAGATCCTGGGGGACACTGGGGGTTCATTCCTGGCCAGTTAGGGAGCGTCTGGAGAGGTGTGAAATGAAAATCTATTTTTGCTGAGTGCCCACAGGCAGAGCCACAGCCCTCAAAGCCATTCCTGGAGGAGCAGATGTCCCTCAGCAGGACAACCCCAGGATTTGTTATCAGCAGAGCTGGAGCTGCCCTCTCTGAGCACTCATTCTCTCATGTGATATTTTTAAATTAATGAGTTCATTATTGCTGTTAATCACTGGATTTTGGTGCTGCAGGATTTCCCAGTTTGGCTTGGCTTGGGACACTCCAGCACTTACTTGAGGATTCTTTGCTTCTTTTTTCTGCCAGGGTCAGGATTAAATGTGTGGATGGTGTTTCTTGTTGGGACTCAGATGTTTATTGGTTCTTATCCATGTCACAGTCTCACAAACCCTGAGCTCTGCAGCACTTCACTCTGACACACTAAAAATGGAGCCCATCTCTCTCTCCAAGGCCTTTGAAGGATAAACTGTCCAATTAAGAAATGACACCTCAATTATTTTCAATTCAACCCAATAACCAATCACCCATGGCTGCAATGGGGACTTTTTTATCAATGACACAAAACCACCCAAACCCATGGAGAAGGAGGAGAAGGAGGAGAAGGAGGAGAAGGAGGAGAAGGAGGAGAAGAAGGAGAAGGAGGAGAAGGAGAAGAAGGAGGAGAAGGAGGAGGAGAAGGAGAAGAAGGAGGAGAAGGAGGAGAAGAAGGAGGAGAAGGAGGAGAAGGAGGAGAAGGAGGAGAAGAAGGAGAAGAAGAAGAAGAAGAAGAAGAAGAAGAAGAAGAAGAAGAAAAAAAATAAGGAGAAGGAGAAGAACAAGGAGGAGAAGAACAAGGAGCAGCCTCCACCCCAAACCCTCCATCTTGCTCTAGATCCATTCCTATATTCTAAACCCTTAAACTCTCAGTTTCCCTCCCTGTGATCTCACACACTTCTATCCAAACTCCACACCCACAATCCCAGTTCCATCATTCCATTCTGGAAGCTTCTCCAGGGCCTCAGGTCAGTGCAGTGCTCTCCTGGGGGTCAGTGCCTGCCAGCACAGAAAGTGGAAATTCCCAGCAGGAACCAGGGCTCCAACATTTCCTGGGCTGTTCTGGTGAGTGCTGCCCCAAACCCCCCAAATCAGAGCTCAGCCTCAGCACGTGAGGCCTGGCTGCTCCTCAGGAGAAGAGAGAAATGTCTCTCCCAAAGAATCACCCAGCTTTTTGTTTTTTTTAATGCTTGACATCCATTACTCCTTTAATCCTCACCCCTGTATGGGAGTCTTAAAAGGATTCACAATTTATCCCGTGACTGACGTGATTTATCCTGTGATTTTATGAGTTCTTTTCACAAGGGGGTTTCCCACAAAGGTTTGAAATCTCTCTGTGCATGCACACCCAGGCAGGGAGGGGATCCCTCCCGGGGTCCTGGTGGGATAAATTGATCCATCTAAACCCCTCCTCAACGAGACATTTTGACCCCCCAACCTCCCTGCAGGACCACAAGGCTTTTGCAGCCTTCCCCAGGACTTGCAGCCCTTCTAATCCTGATTCTGGGTGGGGATTTTGTAATTTCTGTCAAAATTTCATCTTCCTGATGCTGTCTCACTGCTCCTTTTCACTACAGCTCCCTGTTCTGATCTGATTGATTTGTGGGGATGATTCACGGGCTCTGAGAGCAGCAGACAGGTTCTGTTCCATTCATGGGGATAAATATGGAAATGATTAGGGTGTGTTATTAAATCCCATACATCAGGTGAGGGTTTTGGGTCTGATGGATGGGTCTGAACCTCCTCAACGAGACATTTTGACCCCCCAATCTCCCTGCAGGACCACGGCTTTTGCAGCCTTCCCCAGGACTTGCAGCCCTTCTAATCCTGATTCTGGGTGGGGATTTTGTAATTTCTGTCAAAATTTCATCTTCCTGATGCTGTCTCACTGCTCCTTTTCACTACAGCTCCCTGTTCTGTTCTGATTGATTTGTGGGGGTGATTCACAGGCTCTGAGAGCAGCAGACAGGTTCTGTTCCCTTCATGGGATCTGTGGGGATAAATATGGAGATAATTAGGGTGTGTTATTAAATCCCATGCATCAGGTGAGGGTTTTGGGTCTGGTGGATGATTTGAGCTGAGTCAGGAGGGTGTCCACCCTCTGTTAGCAATGCTCAGGGTCTGTTCCACTCCTCTAATCTCTGGAAGGAGATTTCTTTCCCTGCCCATCTATTTTTGGGATGGGTTGGCTGTCACCTCCCTCTGCAGAGAACCACTGAATATTTGCTGTGCCTCAGCCACTTCCACAGCTGCCACCTGATAAAATCCAGGCAGATGCTTCCTCTAACTAAAAGAGGGGAGATTAAATTGGATTTTAGGGAGGATTTCTTCCCTGTGAGGGTGGTGAGGCCGTGGCACAGGGTGCCCAGAGCAGCTGTGGCTGCCCCTGGATCCCTGGCAGTGTCCAGGGCCAGGCTGGAGCAGCCTGGGACAAGGGAAGGTGTCCCTGCCATGGCAGGGGTGCAATGGGATGGGCTTTAGGGTCCCTTCCAACCCAATCCAGTCTGGATTCTGGAATTCTTGGCCCAAGCAATGCCCTGTCTCTGGGGCTGCTGTTCCTTCTTTCCCACAGGGAATTCCCAGCTCCTGCCCTCTCCATCCCAGTGCCTGCTCAGCACTGGCCTCCACACCCAGCCCTGACTCAGTGCTGACACCCAGATCTGGTTTTTAAATCTCCTGCCCGAGCAGTTCCTGCTGCAGAACCGCCCCAGCCCTGCTCCTGCAGCAGGGCAAGGACAGGGATCCTTCCCTGCCTTCACAGAGATTTGTTCCTTACTCCCCTAAAGGTTTTCCCAAAATTTTCATTTATTGCCTGTTCTTCTAAGCCTCATTCCAGTAAATTTTTTCCATCCTCCAGCCTCTATCTGAATTTTGGGACACAGTGGTGTGAGGAGGTCTGTCCTTGACCCTGACTCAGTGTTCAATTCCACAGCAATTTTCATGCAAAAGCCTAAGGAATTTTAAAAATTAATACTTATGGTCTAGCAACCCTGAGAGGAAAACATGGGCATCTCCAAGATGCTGTGTAGGTAAATAATAAGTGATTCGTTCATTAATTTTATGATTAATTAGGTGATTAATGTGTTTAATTAAGTGAATAATTGTGATTAATTAATTAATTTTCCGGCTCACAGGTTTGAGTCAGACTTTGCAGCTTTTTCAGGGAGTGATCAATCTTCATGTCAACAGAGCAAATTTTAGGAAAAGGTTTTTCCTCCAGAGGGTTGTGGGGCACCGGAGCTGCTCCCCAGGGAATGGGCAAAGCCCCAAAGCTGCCAGAGCTCCAGGAGTGTTTGGGCAACTCTCTCAGGAGGGGTTTTTGGGGTATCCTGTGCGGGGTTGGACTGGATGATCCTCGTGGATCCCTTCCAGCTCAGGGTATTTTGGGGTTCTGTGATGGTAAATGAAATGACGCAGAGGAGAGAACGCGTGGCAGCGCTCGCACCCAGAGGTCAGGACGGTCCCAGACCTGTCTGAGGGAGGCTCCATTTTGGAGATGCTCTCCCCAGGAACACTGGAAGAGGAAGCAGGAGCAGCAGGGAGCAGGAAAGACCGGTGGTGCCCCCTGATTTGTGTGCTGGGAGCGAGGATGGCAGTGGGAGAGAGGAGCTGCAGCTTCTCCCAAGGGCATTCCTGCCTTCCCGAGCAGCTCTCAGCCGGCAGCCAGGGCTGATTTCATAGTAATGCTTTTTTTATGAATCGGTGCTCAGGCTGTTTTGAATGCTTTCTGGTTTGAATACTTTCTGGTTTGAATACTTGGTGTTTTGAATACTTTCTGCATGACTAATTGATGTCCCGAAATGAATTAAGTTGAGCTGTTAGACCTCACCCTGTGTGTGCAAACTGCCCTTCTTCGACGTTTTTATCTCGGAATTCTCAGGGAGGGGGCATCGCCTGTTATCTAAAAGCCACTTAGCCGAGCTGAGATGTGATGTCACGGTCTGGAAATACGTGGGGGTTTTCGAGCTCAGCCTGCCGGGACACAGACGTGACTTCGCTGCGATAAACCTCATTACCGTCCTTAAAACCTGCGAGCAGCAGAGATAACGAGCGGCGCTGGGAGCTGGCACCAGATGAATCCCCGCGGGCTGGCGGCCGCGCTTCGGCTCGGGGGAAGCTCTGGGGAGCGCTGAGCCGGGCTCAGCCGCCGATTCAGCCCAAGGGAGACGGTCCTGGCTGGAGCAGAGAGCCGGAGCTCCCCGTCACCCTCGGCAACAGCCCCGCGGAACCGGGGAAAAACGGGGATAAGGCGATCCCACAGGCTGGAATGTTTGCGCTTCACTCTGGGATGGTGCTCGCTCCTGGCTCGCAGGATTCCGCTCCTTCCCGGCTGCTAACTCCCTGTGCTTTGGAACTCATCCTCTGCTGTCCATAGATTTTTTTTCTTCCCTCCTGGAACAAAGCCGGGCAGGATAACCCGCTGATTGTTTGATCTGTCCACACCAGCCCGGAATAAAATCTCGTTTTTAATGAAGCGCCAAGGAAAGCCGGAGCTCAGCACAATTCCCTGCCCGCCGGAGATCCTAATCTCGCCTTGCCAGCAGAGCGGAGCGGGCACTGCCGCTCCATGAGCCGGCCCCGGCAGGGAGGCGAGCCCAGCCTGCTCCCGCATCCCTGGATCCAGCACTCCCGGATCCCGCATCCCTGGATCCCGCACTCCCGGCTCCCGCACTCCCGGCTCCCGCACTCCCGGCTCCAGCATCCCTGGATCCAGCATTCCCGGATCCCGTATTCCCTGCTCCAGCATCCCTGGATCCCGCACTCTCGGATCCCGCACTCCCGGATCCCTCACTCTCGGATCCCGCACTCTCGGATCCCGCACTCTCGGATCCCGCACTCCCGGCTCCCGCACTCCCGGATCCCGCACTCCCGGCTCCCGGGCTGCCCCGGCCGCCGAGGGAGCGATGGAAAATCCCTGAGCCAGCGCCTGGAAAATCCGTGCGGCAAAGGTGCGTCCCTGTCTCTCGTTTAACCTCCCAAACCCCCTTTTCCTACCCCTTTCCCCTATTCTTTTCTCTCTTGTTTTTCCTATTGTTATCTCCATTGTTACAGAGGAAAAAGTGATTTATTTATTTTTTTTAGTCGGGAAGTCACTCGGGTTGACACGTGCTTAGCAAAAACAGAGCCGTGCCTGTGTGGGGTTCAAGGAAAAATGTCCATTTTGCCTTCGCTCGGCCCTGGCTCGGCGATTCCGGCCGGATCCGGGGACCCCTCGCTCCCCTCCGGGAGCAGAACCGGCTCCCCGCGGGACGAACCCCGGGATGAGCCCCGGGGGAGCCGGAGGGGTTTTCCAGGAGCCGCCCGTGTTTGGAACCCGCCCTTCCCTTCCAAGCACCCCCTTGTCCCCCCGAATTCCCGTTTTTTGGGGTGCCAGCCGCAGGAGGGGTTCTCGGGTGTTCCTGGCTCCCGGGAGGTGACGGAGGCGCTCCCGGGCTGGTCCTGCCCCGCTCCCCAGCGGGGCTCTGGGGTTTGGCAGGAGGCTGCCAGCGCGGTTATCCTTATTGTTAATTTATTTTTGTTTTCTGAGAGCCTCTTTATGGAAATGGGGCTCTTCACAAGTTGTTTTCCGAATGAAAGCAATTCTATTTGTTGGGAGTAAAAGAGAGTCACGGTGCTGCTGCTGCTGCTGCTAAAGAGCTTCCTGGTCTTCTTCCCTGTTAATTAAAAATGCTGCTCTCGAAAAAAATCTGGAATATTTTGGGTTGGAAGGGATCTTAAAGCTCATCCCATTCCAATCCCTGCCGTGGGCAGGGACACCTTCTACTGGCTGCTCCAAGCCCCACCCAGCCTAGCTTTGGGTTAAATTAAATTAAAAATTACATTAATTTCATAGATAAATAGTTGTGTTTCCAGTTGTAGCCAGTGTATGTGCTTTTTCCGGTTTCAGTGGAGGGAATATTACCAATTTCTCAATAATTATTACATTTTATTCCTAAGCATCACTCGCCAATACAATGAGCTGGATAATTCTTTTTTATATCCACATGATTTCTCCTGTATTTTGGGAATTTTTACTTGGCAATGGACAAGAGCAGGTATGAAAACCTGCCCAAATTGTGGGAGTCCCTGCAGGAATATCCATCATTTTGGTTGATTTTTCCAGTGCCAGGAGCCCAGGCTGTGGTTCATTTTTTAAAATCACTTCAAGGTTCATTTTCAGGCCACACCAGCTGCTGGGCTGATGGATTGGGAACTTCTAGCAGGCAGAACTGGCACAATAAGTGCATTTTCTATATTTTCTATATAAAAAATAATTATTCTGTTGCTTCAGAGAGCTTGTTGTGTAGGAATTGGTGTAAACCACAGAGATCCCAGTGGGAAGTGGGTGGAAATCCCCGCTGGGACTATTAGCACACCTTCAGAACAACCTGTGCTGGATTTTTCCCTGCTTTTATCGCAGTGGAAAAGCTGTTTTGCAGCGAGATGGGAGGACCTGGCTGGCTCAGAGCTGGCGCTGGTGGTGTCAGGAGGTCAGGCTGGCTCCAGCCTCGCAGGATCCCGCGGATCGCAGAGCCCTGCGTTATTTTCCTGCTGTGGAAACTCAGTGGTGCCCTTCCCTCTGCAACCAGTGCAGGAAGCAGCACAGGGAAATACAAATTCTGATATTTTTGCCTGGTTGTGGTCAGTGCTGAGCTTGCAGGGTCCAGCTCTGAGAGGGACCAGGGGTGGGGATGAGGTTTCTCCACCAGATCCGTGTTGTCTGGGCGGCGGAACGAGCTGAAAGCAAATCCTGGGTGAGACAAACGATCCCAAAATGATTTAGCTCATTAGGGCTGCTGGGATAAAATGATTCCCACCATCCACTCGTTAGTTATGTGAACACCAAGGACAGGGTTTAACCAAGCTTGCCCTCGGGTCTAACCCCGCTGCCTCCCTACAGCCCCGGGAGGTGCCAGCAGGGAGGGAATCCAACCCTTCCCATTCCCACTGGATAATTTTTTAGGCCAGTGCTGACATAAAAACATCTGAAAAGTCCTCCTGGCCGCGTTACAGTGGGAGGTTTGTTCCCTGTGAACCTAAAGCTTGATTTATGCGTCAGCGATCCGCCGCTTCCATTATTTGGCGCTCGCGTGTCTGATCTCCGGGCTGATTTCCTGCCACTCTCTGGTGTAAAAGTGAAGGATAGGTTACAACAGAGCTTGGAAACGGAATAAATTATTTTGCTTTCAGCTCTGCTCATCCACAGGGCTGGGGTTTTCCAATGGGAGCCCAAGGTGCGTCCCATGACTTGTCGATCACTCCAATTTCTCACGGCCCGGATGAGTGAAGGGGTTCAAGGAGCGCTAAAAATAAACTCTGGCCGTCCCTCACGATGGTTTTTAGGACCTGAGGGCAGGAAGTTCTGCCCCCCCTCCTTTTCCTGCCCCATTTTGCTCCTCGTGTCTGTCAGATTGATGTGATGGAACGGGCAGAGCGAGTCCTTGGGGTCAAGCGGTCCAAGGGCCGAGCTTGGCCGTGGAGGGCTCTGGGGAGAGCTGGAAGCATCTGCAGGAGCTGCTGATGGTCTGGCTCCAGAAAACTCACTCAGGGAGACCTATTTAGTGGAAATGAGCTCATTTAGCTCGAAAACAAACTGTTATTTCAGCCCTGGGGCGGGGCCTGGGTGAAAGGTGCCGTGTCTGCCTTGCTGATTGGGATCTGCCTCTGGAAAGAGATCCTGGCTGGCTGGGAACACTGAAAGCAGGTGGCAAGGTAGGATTTCTGGTGGCTCTTTGCCACTCTGGAGCGATTTTTACCTCAGACAATCCCTCCTTGTGGTGTAATGGGAGAGCTAGAGCAAAAGCACAAATAAACCCCATGATTATACCACCACTTTTTAAAAACTATTTTGAATTCCATGATTTTTTTTTTTTTTGGTAGTTTGAACGACAAGACCTGCTGGAAATCCATCTTTTTCCCTACAAAGTGAACAATCCCTCATTTTTTTTTTCCTGTGCTAGACCCATTTTGCCCCTGGTGAGTTTTCTGTGTGGTGTGACCTACTCAGAGAGGAGCAGAGCCCTTATCCCTCCGTGGCCATATGTTCCCAGAAATAATCATCATTTCCCACCAGGGCTGCTATTTGGGCTCTTCCCTGTCCACTTTGTTGTCCCTGGTTGAGTTTTTATAAATCTGCTGTGGAAATTTTATGGGCTCCAGAGGAGAAATGTGTGTCTGGAGGCAGGACTCCTTCCCCACCAACAATAAAGTATTGTTAACCCCATAAAAATCTATTTTGGACATCTGTACACCACGGTTTATCCCTTGGCACGTGTTAAAACGGGGAAAAATCCGGCATCAATGACCATTTGTTCATTGCCCAGTTGTGCCTACGTGATCCCAGCTCAGCCCCAGCTCCAGAGATTCCCTGTGAATCCACAATATTCCCATTTATGGGGCTGCCAGCAGTGCCAGGGCAGGCAGTTAAGAGAGGGGCTCTCTCCCAGGGGATGCTGCAGATGCTCCCAGCAGGAGCTGTCCCTCCTCCCAGGGCTTGGCCTCGCTGGAAAACTCAGGAAACCCTCAAAGCTGGGATGGATTTGGGATGATGGCATAAAATATCCCTCCTGCTGCTCCATCGGTGTGTATTCCTGAGCAGGCTCTTCCAGGGGCTTCCTAATTTTATATAAATTGTTGAATATTCTATATAATCTGCTAAATGTGCTATAGAAATAGCTAAATAGTCTATATCAATTGCTAAATATTCTATATAAATTGCTAAATATTCTATATAAATTGCTAAATATTCTATCTAGTCTGCTAAATATGCTATAGAAATAGCTAAATAGTCTATATAAATTGCTAAATATTCTATGTAAATTGCTAAATATTCTATATAATCTCCTGAATGTGCTATAGAAATAGCAAAATATTCTATATAAGTTGCAAAATATTCTATATAAATTGCTACCTATTCTATGTAAATTGCTAATTATTCTACATAATCTGCTAAATATGCTATAGAAATAGCTAAATATTCTATATAAAATGCTAAATACTCTATATCAGTTGCTAAATAATCTATATAATCTGCTAAATATGCTATAGAAATAGCTAAATAATCTATATAATTTGCTAAATAGTCTATATAAGTTGCTAAATATTCTATATAATCTGCTAAATATGCTATAGAAATAGCTAAATATTCTATACAAATTGCTACATATTCTATGTAAATTGCTAATTATTCTATATAGTCTGCTAAATATGCCATATAAATAGCTAAATACTCCATATGAACTGCTAAGTATTCTATTTAAACTGCTAAATATTTACATTAACTGCTAAATATGATAAGAAAAGATGAGAGGAATTACCTCAATTATAATTAAAATTTTATCGTGTTTTCCTTTTATGGCTTTTATTTGTTTCATGCCAATTATTCCTGCGTTTTCTCAAATTCTGGGTGGTGTTTTTTTTTTTTTTTTTGCATTCTCTTCCTCTACAAATTGAATGGAATAACATAAATTCCTCTCATGGAATTCTGCCTGCAATTATTTCCTATCAGTCAGCCCTGAGCTTTTGTGTGGCTCTGCTTTCATCTCCTGAGCTGCTGTGCAGACAAATTACTGCTCTCAGGCAGGTGCCTGACTCGTGTGGGATGATCCCTGTGGATACTGCAGGGATCTGGCTGGAAAAATGGAAATATTTCAGCATCAGGCAGGTGACAGAATTCCTGGTGTTTGTCCTGAGGAGGGAGTTAAGAGCTAAAAGAGAGAAAAAAAATAAAGTGTAACACCAGATTAGCAGAGGAAATTATTGGGATTCAGGACTGGTTTGCAGTGCAGGGAATAAAAGGACTCTGGGAAAGGGGAAGTCGTGGAAGGAGAGCGTTTTCCTGCTGGTTTATATCCAGAAATGCTGAAGGCTGCACACTCTTAATCTTGCCTAATTTTGAGCTTATTAAATCTGGGGTTTAAGTACCCTGGGGCAATTTTTAAAAAGTCCTCAAAAGTTTATTTTCTCAGGAAATTTTGTGAACTGCTGCTGTTAGTCCTTATGAATTAATTAATTTATTTATTTACTTACTGATTGCGTTCTCCTCCGAAATAGTTGGAAATTTTTGACTCAGCCCCCGTTGCCTTTCACTGTGACCATTCCTTGATCCAGGCAGAGATTCCTGGCTGGAATCACCTCGCAGGCTGAGTCCAGGGTTTGCCAGCTCTGCTCCCGGAGCACAGCCAGGGGGATTTCAGCTCACTGTCCTTCTGTGCCACAAAATTCACACTCCTGCTATGGAAATCAGAAAATTTTTGGGTCTGGCTGGTGGAGGGAAGGACTTGACAAGCTCGTTTTTGGAGATTAATCAGCTGTTGGATGGATTTTTAATGTAAATATTCTGTGTCTGGAGGAGAAGGTGGAGTAACGCCATAAATACATGCCACAAAGTCACCTGAAAATGAGGTTGGTAGGAAGGAGAGGGACAAACAAACCAAAATATTTTCCATTACAACCCAAAATATTCTCCATTAAACCCCTGTATTTCTCTTTGCCAGCTCCTGCAGATCTTAATTTATTTGTTGTTTCAAACACAATTTTTGAAGAAACGAAGCAAATTCCATCAGTTTGCCCTTCAGAAGGTATTTTTGAGGAATTGAATGAAACGCTAAAAAAAAAAAAAACTTGAAAAAACACTGATTAAAATTTATTAATAAAATAGATTTGGGCAGATGTGCTTCAGCAGTGTTCCCAAAGAGCCCTGGTGGGACAGGGAACAATGGCTCTTGTCCCCAGAAGAATGGGAGCCCTTGATGGAATGTCAGCCTCTCCAGACCTCGCTCTGCGCATCTGCTGCTCAAGTCATGGGGTCTCGTGGGCTTTCCTGGCCAGAATCCCAAACGGCAGCACTTGAATTCCACAGCCCAAATATTGATTTAATGGGGGCTCTGCACGTGCAGCTTATTTAGAGTTGACTTGTGTGTTTGCAGAAATGATATTTGTTTGAGTGTCTCCACATAAGGCTCGTGGTAAATCTAAATATATGAAATAAAATAGGCCACTTTAACTTTTAGATTTTTAATATTTTTTTAATGTATTACTCTGTTTTTTATACAAATTTGGCCTATTTTGTTGTGTTATTATGTATATTTAAATATTTAATGGGGTCAAATTTATTTTTGCACGTTATATTTTTGCTGCACCTACCAAGCTCTTTGTTTTGGTGCCTTTCCCAGCCTTTCCCAACCTTCAGGGAGTTTCTTTTCCTGGGATTCTTGTGCCCATATAACAAGATTCTAAAGGCAAACCAGTGCAGGGCTGGATTTCATAGAAATCCCGCCTGCTTTTAGGGCTCTCCTTCTTCCCAGACGTACATTTGGGGCTAAACTGCCGGGGAAGCAGATGCCAGTCTGCAGATATTAAGAGTTAAAATCTCTTGAGATGTCTTCATGCTCTTAAGGAGCTTCCAGCTCTGTCCAGGAAGATCCAAGGGGCCGGCGAGGGCGGCGCCGGCGCTGGGGGAGAGGGTGAGCGCGGGGTTGGGACCCAGCGTTGGGAGCCATCCATAAACACCAAATCTGCACCCTTGGGATGTTTTCCAAGGAGGTTATTTGAGGGTTTTGGGGTATCCATGGAGGCAGGGATGAGGAGAGGTTTGTGGGGAGTGGAAATGTTGTGGGTTCCTCACGTCCCAAAGGAAGGTGAAGTGGCCTTGTTGTCCTCATTTTACCTCCTGTCCCTGCTGGGTGATGGATGTCTGTCCATCCATAGATAAATAAACAAAAAATGCATCTGAAATATCAGCTCTATCCACCTAAAATATCTATTTCATCCACCTGAAATATCTGTTTTCTATAACTCTATAAAACCTGTACATAAAAACAGACATTTCTATATTGATCAGTTGGCCTTCAAGGATGGAGAAGGTTTTAAAGTTGTTTTTCCAGCTGCATTTTAAGGATGGAAGTTTCACTGCTGTTAAGTTGTTTTCAGCTTGCATCTACCAAGCCATGCTCTGCTAAAACATTTAACAGGGTACAAAGCATCTTCAGGGCATTTTACAATGTTTTAAATATTAATATCACCATCTTCTTATTTTTTCCAGATAACAGAGATTTTAAACAGCTTTTACCTTGGGTTTAGATCTAATATTCAAGTGGGAAAAGGGAAAGAGGTGGTTTTTCAGTGGTTTTGGTCTTTGGGAGTGTTTTCTTGTGGAATTGCTTTATGGAGCAAGTTTTAATTGAGGCAACCAAGAGTGTTGTTAAATGAATGAATATTTACCTGCTTTGAGTTTTATATCCTCTAAAATATTTTATCTTGTTGTGGTTGGGTTTGGTGTTCAGGCAACAAGGCCTTGGCTTTTTTGGAACTGGCAAAATGAAAATCTTGAGCATGACCCAATTTAACAGCAAATTCCCAGCAACATTCCTGGCTCCAAGTACACCACGAGTCCCATGTCTGAGGGAGTTGATTTTTATAACTTTGGGTCTTATCCTGGTTTGTAATTCCATTTTTTCCACGGTTGGGACACTTAAAAGTTTCCTCTCTTTCTTTCTGTGTTGGATTTTGGGTGTTTTTGGTGTCTAGTGAGGTACTGATGGGAGTGCAGGGTTTCCTTGGCTGAGGTAGCTGGAGGACATTCCCATCATGGAACGTTCATTGACTTCCCAACCTTCCCTTCCATTCCAGCCTGGCCAAATGCCCTGGTGGATCCAAGTGAGAAGTTGTGTAACTTGACAAAAATCCTCTTTTTCCTTGGAAACCATCCTGAAAATGGGATCTGAAGGATGAAAAAGGGGAAAATAAGCAACAGCACAGGCTGGATCCAGCTGCTTTTTCCCATGTCTGCAGTGAAAGGGGACAGGGGGAGCCATGGGGTGGGGTTTGGTGCTGGGATTTGAGGTGGGGAACCCCCATGGATGGAGCTGGGCCTCATTTCTCCCCTCACCTTGAAAGTCTGCTGGCAGTAAAACTTTTTAGCACTTCTAATAATTGAAAAGTCCTGATTTCCTCGCTGGAATTAAATGCCTTTTAGTGGATTAGTTTGAATCACATCCACTAAGAGCTTGGTCATCTGCCAGCCCCGAGAGTTGGGCCAAAGCTTTGTAAATTAATGAGCTCAAGGTGATTAGGACAGGTTGGGTGCTTTGGACCCAGCACCAAATTGTCCCCGTGCAAGGTGTGGAGCTCTGGGCGTCTGTCACTTCTTTGTCCCGTTTTCATTTGGATTCCTGGGCTGGGAGGGGGCTTTGGGAAGGGATTTTCCTGGCTTGGCTGCCAAAACCATGAAGGGAACCCTGTGATGCCACATGAAAATTATGCTGAGGTCCCTAAAATAGAAGCAACATCATAACCACACTTGTTGCTGGGATAATTCCTATTCCAGTCTCAATCCAAGGTTATTTATCCTTTTATCAATCCACAGAATGTTTTATGGGAACATGAAACACCTGAAACCTCTGTGGGAAGGGGATTTTAAGTCTCACAGCCACATTTTTGTGTGAATGGAAAAATGTCTTGGGACAAAAATATGTTGCTACATCTTTATTTAAAGTGTGGGATTTTCACAGAGTTTTGTGGACAGTGGAGCATCTTCCCCATGGACTCTTGGAGAGGAACTGAGGGGCAAGTTGTGGGGATGGCTTTGGTACACACTTTATCTGTAATTCCTTTCTAAAAATGTGGTAACTTGCAGTAAAACGTGGCTTTCCTTGGAGGCAGGGAAGACTCTGGTGTTTCCTAAACTCTCAGGTGATGGAAAAATGGAAAGTTCACACTGGTGTTTGTGGTCCTGAGGATGGTTTGATGGATTTGAGGGTGAAGGCCTCATTCCCAAGGCTGATCCCACACCTGCCTGCTGCTTTGCATCCTGAATCTGCAAGAAATGAGAGCGATTCCAAACCACTGAGTTTGGTTTTGTCCTGTTTGAAATTCCTGGTAATTGTGTTCATTGACGCCAGTGTTTATCTTCAGTTTTTCTTTCTGATCAACATCCACGGAGGAGGGCTGGAATTAGAGAATTCTCTCCAATCCAAACCATCTCATAATTCATATTATCACTGCTTTGCCAAAGAAATTTTTCCTCACAGACCTTCCTGTGTTTCTCTGAGCATGGTTTGTGCTGTTGGGTATCAGAAGCTTTCCTGGAGGGAGGATTATTTTCAAGGTGATCTGTCCTGAAAAGATTCCATGTGCTTCCAGCAGCTGTCAGCAGGATCTGGGAGGGCTGGCCCTTGGCTCTGTCTGAGCTCTGTTTGCTGGATTTTTCATGTTATTTTGAAGTGTTTTGGGTAAGAATTTAATATCTGCTTGTTCTTTTCAAATCCAAAATTCCTGCAGCTCACCCAAGTGGATAATGCAGCACTTCTTGAGCTGGTTTTGGGTTTCTGAGGTATAAAACTGAGCACTGAGGTTGCTTAAAGAAAACATCACCATCACCAGGTCTTGGCTGCTGGTGATGAGAGAGAAATCTCCTGAGCCCAGCCCTTCATGGGTGGAACCTTCTGTGGCAAATCCTGGGGGGAGAATTTGGATTATCCCTCTGCAGGTCAGACCCCACCTGCACAGCTGCCTCCAGCTCTGGGTCCAACATCAGAAGGGGCTGGAGCAGGTCTGGAGGAGGCTCTGGAGCTGCTGCAGGGCTGGAGCCCCTCTGGAGCCAGGCTGGGAGAGCTGGGAATGTTCTCCTGGAGAAGGGAAGGCTCCAGGCAGAGCTCAGAGCCCCTGGCAGGGCCTGGAGGGGCTCCAGGAGAGCTGCAGAGGGACTGGGGACAAGGGACAGAGGGACAGGAGCCAGGGAATGGCTCCCAGTGCCAGAGGGCAGGGATGGGTGGGAGATTGGGAACTGGGAATTCCTGGCTGGGCTGGGATTGCCAGAGCAGCTGTGGCTGCCCCTGGATCCCTGGCAGTGCCCAAGGCCAGGCTGGAGCAGCCTGGGATGGTGGGAGATGTCAAGGTTGGAACTGGATGATCCCCAGGTCCCTCCCCACCCAAACCACCCCACTGTGTCTCCAGCTGTGGCTGGAGGCTGCATCTCCCAGCCCATTCCATGGGCTCCAGGTGTGGGAAATGAGCCGCTCGTTGGGAATGGCTGGGCTGGGAGAGAACCCCTCTGTGTCCCTGACCTGATTTAAACATCCCAAAAGAGAAACCCACACTGGGTTTGTGCTCTGGAACTGATGGGATGATAAGATGGGAGCTGTGCCTGGAGCTGGACATCGAGGTTCCTATGAACCCTCAGGGTAGCACTGGAAAAATGCTCTTTTGTTCCCAGTTTTGCACAGGAAGCTCATTTTGGCTTCTTTTAATATCTCACAGCTCGATCTGGCAGGGAGTCAGAACTTCAGCTCCATGACCTCATATCTCTGGCACAGAGCGTGGCTTGGAGCTCCACAAAGCAGCCCCTGATAATAAATGAAAAATGTGGAGTATCTGCAAGTCTGTCATAACAGGAGAAGGTTGTACAGCACATTTTTTATTTCTTCTCTTCCGCTTCAAGGTGAAAAATGAATTTTTCTGAGCTGTGATCAGGATTCCAGAGGATGAGCAAGACCAGGGGGGCAAGTTCTGGGTTTTGCTCTGGTGCCTCCACCTCCACGTTTATCAGGGAATTGGGGCCATGAGGGCTGAAGGAATGGATATTTTCATATTTATGGCTGCCTTCCATAAATTTAGGAAGGGACCTTAAAGCTTATCCCATTCCAGCCCCTGCCACAGGCACCTTCCACTGTCCCAGGTTGCTCCAAGCCCCGTCCAACCTGGCCTTGGAATTTTACTTTATTTTTATTATTTTCCTTTTGGTATTTTAAAAATATTATTTACTGAAAAACTCTAAAGCAAAGACTTAAAACATTGATTATTTCCTCTTCTGAGGCAAACAATTTTCATGGCCAGGCTGGGTGAAATTTTAGGATTTAAAGTGTGGAAGAAACAAATTCCCTGTGAAGGGATGAAACTTTTCCTGCTTATCTGTTAATTCTATTGCATAGAGGGGAAGGCCTGGATTATAAACACAAAACCAAATTGTTCAAACTTCTCTTTGTTATTTTTATTTTTTAAAATTTATTTCTCTGACATTTTGACCTGGAGCCATGCTTTTGTTCAGGTGGTTCTGGTAAACAAAGAGACACACCTGAGCAGAGGTGGGAAACTGTTCCCTAATTAATTCCTGGTGCTCCTCCCACGGCTGGGTGACTTTAAAGGATCTCAAGGAGCTCCTGTCCCTGGTTTGGTCCTGCTGATCTTCTCCTGCTGCTCTGGAGCCCTTTGGTGTCCTGTCTCTACAGAAAGGTAGATTTTTAGATCATTTTTTAATCTGTGAAGGGTTTTTATGGAGAAGATGAGGGAGCTGGATGACAAAGGAGGTGTTGTGACTGTTCTGGTTGGACTCCAGTGCTTTGGAGCCCAATTATTCAATTTAAGAGTTGTGGTGCTCAGAGCTGTGGGCTCAGCTGTGAGTTTATCTGTAGAGCTGCGCTGGGGCTAGGAGGGGCCAGGTTTTGGGGTGGATTCCAAGATTTCTGCAGGGTCTGGGTCCTGCTCCCACTCAGGCTTTGCAGGAGGATGCTCCTCTCCCTGATGCCCCAGGTTTTGGCTTTTATTTAATTTTTTAGGCTCTGTGCTGCTTTAGTGTGTAAGTCTAAGTTTCATATCAGGGGATGCTGAGCTCTGCAGTTTTCACCGGGTTTTGGAGTCATTTATTTTGAAATATATTAGTAAATCTTCCTGACTTCCACCAGGCAGCCTGGGCCAGGGCCTCACCACGCTCACAGGGGAGGTTTTCTCCCAAAATCCCATCTAATCCTCCTCTCCCTCAGTTTAAAGCCAAAAGTTGGGGCTGCCCCTGGATCCCTGGCAGTGTCCCAGGCCAGGTTGGACACTGGGGCTGGGAGCACCTGGGACAGTGGAGGGTGTCCCTGCCATGGCAGGGGGGGGATTGGGATCAATTTTAACTCCCTTCCAACCCAAACATTCCATGATTCCTTGATTTTATAATGTAATATGAACCATGATATTAAAATAGCCGATAATTATAATAATATGCAGTTAGATATAACAATAAATTATAATATTTTCATATATAATTATTGCAAGCAGCTCCGACACACTGGCACTGCCAACTGCAGGCCTTCATTTCCAACTGTGACCAGAGCCGACCTCACTTCTGAGTTGGCTGGAAGTGCTCAATGCTCACAGAAAGAAGAAATTTTTATTTTTCTAAGTATTTTTCTTCTCGTATTAGTTTGAGATATTCACATAATTAAACATCATGGAAATTAAATTAGTGTTTCAGTGCTAAAAACTCTGTCTGCTGGTGAGCCTGGTCATTGTATGAGCAAGTAATCTCCATTTTTATCTCTAATACCCTTGGAAAGGCCATAATTCCCTAAAGGAATCCTGACCTGATTGATTTCTCCCATGAGGCCTCAGTAACATATTAAAAAAAAAAAAAACAATTAAAATAGTGGCACAAAAAAAAAATTTGGAATTCCTTTTATCACACCTGTTTCTATGTATCCTCTGGACCAGTGGGATTTTTGAATTTCCAGCCCATTTTCTAGTTAGTATGTTGGCTTTAGGGAGCAGATTTTTATCATGCTTTAATGTAGGCTATTTTAATTTAAGTTTTTTTTTTCTTTTCTGTAATTTTTTTTTCTTTTAATGTTTTTTTTTTCTTCTTCTGTAATGGACTGGCCAGGTTGTGCTCTCTGCTCTGTCTTACATAATCTGTGCTGATCCAGGGGCAATTCTTTGGTATTCCCAAGATTCCTACACCCTTCTGGAGGTGGTTTCTCAATGATTAGGGAGCTAAAAAATAAATACAGTAAAATATAATTATGTCAGCATATTGCATGAGTTGGGGAAAAAAAAGAAACTGTACAAAACTGTGGTTCAAATATTTTAAATTTAAATGGGTTTATTTTGTCTTAAATATTCCTTTATGTTTGTTGTGGTGAAACCTTGAAGTGTTGTGGAATGACTTTCTTGGAAGCCTCTTTTCTCTCAAGGAAAAGCAGGGAGAGGTGCCTTGGAGGGTCATTATTTGCAGTGGTATTTGTTATTGTCAGCATGGAAATAATTGGCAGAAAAGGTCAATTTGTGAGAAATCAGCAGCTGAAAAATCTGTGTGTTCTCAATGTCTCCCTGGTCAGACATGGATTCCTCCAGGAATTTGGGGCAGGATGAGAGCAGAGATCAGATCTGATGGAAACCAATAAATCCCAGGGAACACGTCAGCTGTGACACAGGGAAAGTTGTGGATCGTGGCCTGTGGAATTCCAGGTGATTCATGGGGGAAAATGAAGCCATGGTGAAATCAGGGGGGCACATTTTGGAAAGCTTTTGTGCTTTTAGCGTGTTCTGGAGGTGAGTGTTTGAGGCAGATGAGTTGGAGCACGATTTTGAGGGATTCTTCGTATAAGATAACATCTCTGAGCTGGCAGACTCCTGAATTCCTGGTGAAGTTCCAAAAAAACCTTGGGAAAGTGGACTTGGTCATGCCAAGGGGATGAGGCATTCAGATCTAGCATGGGGCAGGGCAGGTGGGGAGAGGTTTAAAGTTTAATTACCACCGAGGAGGGGTTTGGTTTTAATTGATGTGCCACAAAAATCTTCTGTTTTCCTCATTTGGTTATGGGGTGAGGTGGAAAGAGATGTGGTGGTTTAAAGGGGCTCCAGGAGAGCTGGAGGGGGAATTTGGACAAGGAATGGAGGGATGGGACACAGAGAATGGCTCCCAGTGCCAGAGGGCAGGGCTGGATGGGAGATTGGGAACTGGGAATTCCTGGCTGGGCTGGGATTGCCAGAGCAGCTGTGGCTGCCCCTGGATCCCTGGCAGTGCCCAAGGCCAGGCTGAATGGGGCTGGGAGCAGCCTGGGATAGGGGAAGGTGTCCCTGCCATGGCAGGGGTGGGATTGATGCCTTGTTCAGGCTGCCCAAGAACAGTCCCAGAATAAAGCAGGGATTTATCCAAAGGATCTCCTCCATGCACCCACCTGGGGCAGCACCAGAGCCCAGCCAGGGCTGCACCCAAGATGAACCAAAATGGCCCCAAAATGCCCGGCCGGGCACGGGGTCTCTCCCTGGGATCAGCTCTGCTCCATTTGCACCTTGCAGTTCATTGTCCCATCCCAGCTTCAGCCCCTGCAGTCCCACCCTGCTTGTTTTTCTCTCTCCAGCCCACGGGGTTTGTGCTCCTGGCCTGAGATTTGGCTCATTTGTCCTTGGTGCCCAGCTGGAGCAGGAATTGTTTTGTCTCCCTGCTCTGTGCAGAGCTCAGCAGCGCTGGATGTGAAGCTCAGAGCTGCACACTAAAGCAGCACAGAGCCTGAAACAGAGAAAAGCCAAACCTGAGGCATCAGGAAGGGATCCCCTTTAAGGTCCTTCCAACCCAAAGCAGTCTGGGATTCCATCCAAATTGTTCCAAGCACTTGGGTTTGTCTCCATCCTGGACATCCCATTCCCTCCCCAGCTCAGCTCCTGCTCCCTCTCCCTGCTGATCCCTGGCAGTGTCCAGCCCTTTGTCCTGGGTGTCTTTATTGTCCTTCACTCCCCTGATTTTTATGTTTATTTTCATTTTTTATTTTTATATTGCCTATCAGAATGAAAAACCCTGGTTTAGGTACCGGGTGTTAGCCCCATGACCCTCAGGATTTATCTCATGAGCATTCCAGGAAGATCCTCAATTGTTTTTTGGCCCCTTTTCATCTGAGCTCATTTTTAGGAAGCTGTGTTCATGCAAGCATGATTTCTGCCACAAAACAGAAATATTCTGCTTATTGTGAATAAAATGCTGTTATTTTGGAAAAGCTTCTGCTATCCAGGCACTGTAGTTTCGGGGAAATTCACTTTTTCTATCCCTGGGCACTGTTGTTATTTGCAGTTAACCCTGAATAAAAATAGCAAATAATCCATGAGCTCCAGGGAATTATTTGTGGTGGGTTGAAGCAACAATTGGATGAAAAAAATAAACAACCCCAAAACTGCCTAATAACCACCAAAATAACTGAGAAAACAACAACAAAATAATCCTTTTCTGACATTGCTTTAAAATTTTAAGGTTTTTTTGGGGGGGATATCCATGAGGATGAGACCCTGGTTCTCGGCTGGCAGAACTGTTGAGTAGCTTGGGTTTATTTTATTTATTAAATAAATGCTAAATTATCTATTTACTCTTACTAAAAATAAATTTGTGCCTCAGCTTTCTGACCTGCTGGCAGACAATTATGGATCACAGGGATATTTTCCTGTTTAGCTGTGGAACATAACAGGATTTTTTGTTATAATATTGTGATGTGCCCATACTTTTCATTATGTGATAAATACACATTAAAATTGATTGACAGTGTTTATCTACAAGGGAAATGCAGGGAGGGAAAGGAACTTGTGTAAAAATTGAATTAAAAATTAAATATACAAGGAAATGGGTGCAGGGGGAGTAAAACACCCCTGCTTTATTCCTGGAGTTTTCTGCAGTTAATGCACTTTTAAAATAGTTTCCTCCAAACTGAACTTGGAACAGCAAATTTATTCATTTTAGCATTAGAAAAATGAATTAAGATTAATTCAGTTATTCAGAGCATTTGTCCATCAGTAAATTGTAATGACATAAATGAAAAGGAGTGATTTTCTGCACAGAGGGTGAAGAATTTTCTGTGGGAAGGCACCAGGACTCAGCTTTCCAGGACATTTACGCGATAAAAACCAGGGGGAAATCCAAAATTTCCATCTCAGGAATATCCACTGAGACCCCTCATTGTGGTGTTGGAAGTTTGAAGCCATCCTGGGAGCAGTGGCTAAAATGGGGATGGAATTTTACAGCTTCCCATCGTGCTGGGGATGAGTTTTCCCTTAATAAGTGGTTTTTTCATCATCAAGTTGGAAAAATAAAGGAATTAACTGGCTTTTTCTGGAAGGAAAAGTGGCAATTAATTGGCCTTGGAATTCAAATAACACTGGAAATTCTTATGGAGCAGAGGTTTTTTTTTGGGTTCTGCTGGGTTTTGTTTTTCTGGAAAAACTAATGAAAATCGTCACGAATTAAGGATTTGTTTACTCCGTGGATTAACCAGACAGCTGAAAGTACATTAATTAGTCAGTTCTCATTTGGGTTTATTGCATCATTTTTAATGATATATAGATTTTCTAATTTTTACCAAAATAAAGCATACATTAAAACTGGAGTAGGATAACTTTGAGTAAAGCTTTTGGAGGAAAATACCTGAAATTTGGTGTCACAGGATAGAAAATACAAAATCAGATGAAGTTTGCTCTTTAAATATTACTAATCATGGCAATTTCTGCAAAGAGATTTATGGCAAAATCTGTTACAGTCCTTAGGGAAAAAAGGGTGGCAGCAGAAATGATAAAATAGAACAAGAAACTCTTATTTATTTGGATTCACACAAACATGAGCTACTTTATCAAGATAAAAATGAGAGCGAGGTACTTATCTAAAGGCTCCTTGTACGAGGCTCGGGTCCTTGGTCATTAGATTTTATGGAGCTGTTGGAATTGTACAGCTGGGAATGGCCAAGCCATTCCCAATTCCCAGTTATTTCACTGTGGCATCTTCTCCAGCCTGGTTTGAGACGTGCTCTTTGGAAATGTGGAAAGCAGAGGTGTTGTCCTCCTTATGTCCTCTCCTTCTGTGGCTTCCCTGGATTTTTGGTGCCTTGCGCCAAAGGGAATTCACGCGCGGGTCAGGAAATAAAAAATGGGATGAACTCTGGGTGAACTGTCCGGGGAAGGGAGCCCTTCCATGGCCTCATCCCTGCGTGTCCACGGCTGGAAAAATGGCACATGGTGTTCGTTAACTGCTCCGTGCATATGTTAAATTATCTGGGGGAAAAGCACGGCATTACGGCGGGAATTGGGAAAACCGGGATTTGTTAATATCGCGTAACTGAGGAGAGCAAGGAATAATCACGGTGCAATCAGTGATGGGTCAAAACTCTCCTCAGAGGGGAAAAGGCTGAAATTTTGGCTGTGTCCATAACAATAAAGCCTCATTTGCGTGAGGTGACGTCGGCGGGGCTGAGCCGTGGCGCCGCACAAAGCTCGCTCCGCGCGCGGCTGCGGCTCGGTGCCTAATCTAGCATGGCAAATGTGTGAGGTGATGTCCCAGAGGAACTGTCACAAATCCCGCCAGAGAGGCATCAGGAGAGAGGGGACACAATGGTGCAGATTGATGTCTGGCTTTATTAAAGCACAGTTTGGCGCAGGAGGGACAAACTCCCTCTTTCATGTCCCCGTCAGCCTCTAATCAAAGAGTTTCTTATCAATACTTCTGGTGCAAAGATACTGAATGCAGAATTGCAGGGAAACGGGGAGGGGAAAAAAATATCTTTTGGAGGTGCCCTTTTCACCAATTAGATCTGGAGATGTCACTAGGCTGGGGTTTAATTTGGCCCGAGCACGCTTGGTTAATTGGGTAGAACTCATTTTTGTAATCAGGAGGGTTTGGTGCTCTGCTTTGGTCTCCCCCCCAATTAATGCCTGTAACAGGCTCACAGCCAGAGCCAGAATCCTGCCCGTTGGAAAACGATGGGATTGTTTGGAGACCTATTTTCCCCATCATGCCAATGACTCTCCCTTGTCATTTTTTACTACTTGAAATATTTGTTGCTGTAGCACAAATAAAATGCTCCAGGAGTTTACCCAGGATGACCTTGGACTCAGGAGCTGTTCCTTTGATCCTTTAAAAATACTGAGCATCCTCCTGCTCCCAAGGTTGTCCCAGTTTTCTAGACATAATAAAAATTTAACCATAAAACCTCATCCCATCCTGTTAAAAATTCTACAAGCTGAAACATGGACTAGAAAAGTGTTTTCTTGATGGGTTTCATGTCTTGGCTGCAGCTTAGATGATTTTCCAGCTCTTGTCCTAAACACAGAATACATTCTCCTAGGTTTTCTTAATTTCCTTTGTTTCTTTGGCATTGTTTTGACTGCATTTTATTTGCTCACACTGCAATATTCTCTCCCTTTTCCCCAGTAATGGGGATGCTCTTGCTTGGTCTAAGTAGGAAAGATGGTCCAGGATGATCCCAGTTGCTGTTTCCGCACGGAGAAAATTTAATTTCATGCATAGACTCTGTTCCTTGGGACTTCATTTTGCATGTCCTCAGGAGAGCATCTGCCCTGCCCCGCTCCAGTGCTGTCACCAACCCTGGGCCAGCAGTCACAGCCTCCCTGTCCTGAAATTCCTTCCCTGGGTGTTCCCCTTCCTCCTTTTGCCATGAGAGTTTCCTGAGGAGGAGGAAGGCAACGTGTGATTCACAGAAATCTCATCCCTGCCTTGGGAAGAGGGCCCTTTCAGTTGCCCCAATGAACTAAAATATTTATTTAGGGAATAATTTAGCTGCTCTCCTCCCCTTGGCCACTGGAACTCAGCAACTGGGTTGTTTTTTTTTTGCTTCTTATTAGCAGGAAAATCCCAGGATTTCTGTGCTCACGCATGGTTTCCTTATCCTGTCTGCGTGGAGCCAGGCTGTCTGGGGGCTCTCCAAGCACTGAGGTCAGCCCATGTGCTGAGGGGCTTCCAAAATTCCCAAACTGAGCAAAATCCTGATCCCCCACATCCCCCCAGGCTTTCTGCCCGTGTTGCCTCTATTGCAGGCCGTGCAAAAACCCAGGAATAGGTCTTGAAGTGATTTGTTGGATCATCCATCTCCATTTTCCTGCTGATTCAGAGAGGTCCATGGTCACAGGTTGGAATATTCTGTGCAATTTAAAGGAAGGAAAAGTCATGTCCCTGCACCACACTCATGGAGTAAAATGGGATTGAATTATGTCTAGCTGGGAATATTTCACCTGCTGAACTTGACAATTAATTTGCAGAAATTTTATTTTCTTATACCATGGAGCAGCTGAATTATAAATTCATTTTTCCCCCTGTCATTAATGCCAAATATTAAGTGTCTTAGATATTCCAGTAAAATATATTTATTCCATCCCTGTGTTTTTCTGAAGCCTAACTATCCTGAGGATAAATGGAAGCGACATTTTACCCCAAATCATTAAAAGATGGAAGGATTTAAGAAAAGTTTCAGTGGTGGGACTGAAAATATGAGTGATTCAGGTTGAAAATAGAAGCCAAGTGCTGGCTGTAAAGTAACCTTGGAATCACATCCTGTGAAAGATTAAATTGCATCCGAGGGAAGGCGGCGTGAGAGGGAACATATTGTCCCCCCCTTCACTTCCCCAGGTCCGGGGCTTTTAGCTCAATGAACTCCAGGCTTTGTAATTAGCAGCAAGGCGATTAGATGGGCCACGTTCCTGGGAGTAATTAGTGCACTAATTGTGTTTGATTGTTTAATTACTCTTGCTCGCTGTAATTGAGGAGAGGCAGCGAACCCCTCTGTGAGAGCTCCGAGAGGTTCCTTGGGTACAAGAGCTTTACTATGTCCTGTTTTATGAGGAGGGGGATGCACATTTAACCATTCCTGGGGTGAAACTGCCAAGAAAATCCCCTAAATGGCATGTGGAAAAAAGCTGGGTTTGGAGGAAATTCATAAAAATTCCAGGTTTTTTTCATACTTTTGACAGGTGTGGTGGGAGCCAAAAGAAATAAATAGAATAGAGACAAAAAGGCTGAGCAGGATAAAGGGGAAGGGGGAAAAAGGCAATTAGAGCTGGAGAAGCTGCAAACAGTCCTTGGGATTGTTGTCTGGGATCTGGCACAGCTGCCAGATGGAAAACCTTCCGTCGCCATTCCGATTTGTCTTTGGACAGTGATGACACAGGCAGAGAGCTGGGCTTGGACTGGGAAGCTGGAGGGAGGTGAAAACTAACCCAAATATTGTAAATCCAGCCGTGGAAAGTCCGACCTGTAGCTTTGTGTGACCTGGAAGAAAGGCAGGAGGAAAATCTGCGGAGTTATTTGGGAAAGCCACGCTGGGGATGTGCAGGAGGGAATTCCTGGAGGGAAGACTCTGCCTCCAGGAACAGCTCTTCCAGCCTTGCCAGGCTGCTCAGAGTTGTCCATGGCTTCGTTTCCCACTGAGGAATATCGCCCCGAGGCAGAGGAAGGATGGCCCAGCAGAACAGAAGCAGCCTCGCGCTCAGGCCCCGGTGGTTTCTCACAGATGGCGAACGCGGACGGGCCGTGCTGTGGCTGCTGCTTTAGAAAGTCTCCTGCCCACTCAGAGGGAACTTTCCCTGCTTTTGCTGGCTCGTTTCACTCAGGGAAGAGTTGATTTAGGGAGCTCTGAGATGGAGGCCCTTCCAAGGGGAAGGATAAGAGGAGATGTCAGGATGAAACTAGTTGGAACTTGGAGGTGGCCCCCAGACAGCGAGGAGGAGATGGAGGAGGAAGGTTGAGATGAGCTGTCAGCAGAACCATCAGCCTCCTCCTGTGAGGGAGAATCATCAGCCTCCCACCAACCAGGCAACTTCCCACTGCCCTGGAAATCCAGGGAGAGCAGGGAAATGCTCTGTCTGCCCCGGGAGCAAGGTGGGGGACCCTGAATGCCACAACCTGTGCCATGATTGCGTGAGGAGAACCACAGAAATACCCATGGATCAGCAATTCCTTCCTGCCTGGATTTGGCTGAGTGTTTGTTTGGGAAGATTTGGTGTCTGACTCCCTTTCTCCCCCCTTTTTTATCCTTCCTGGAACGGTGTTTTTCCTGCAAACTTGCAGCCGGCCCAGCTCATGGGCTTGGTCATGGTCAGCCAGCTGAGCCTGAGGAGGGCAGAAGGGACAAAGCCATCCTTAAAAATAACTGTCCCCTCCATCAACACTTCTGCCCTAAACCCAGAGCCCTGATATCCGGGGAGGGTTGGGACCTTCCATTGTCCCCAGGGCCGGTGCCAGCGCGGCCGGGATGTCCCCTCCCTAACAAGACCTGACATGTGGGCAACCGGGCGGCGGCTGGGCCTCCCACGGCCGGCCTGCACCACGGTGGGGCAAAGGGCAGGCCGGAATATTCTGGAATGGGAACTGGAGGAAAGGCATGGTGTGCTGGGCCTCTGAGCCAGCAAAGGCCTCCTGATGATAAGGGAAGCCCTGTATCTCTCCTGAGGAAGACACCAAGGTTGTCACCATGGAGATGGGATGAAGGAGAGAAAGGTAAAAGATACAGAGTCCAGCTGGCTCACAGAGTGGTGTGGCTCCTTGTTCACCCACTGAGAACTTTGTTTCTTTCTTGTGACCGATGGGCAGTGAATGTGTCTGTTAAGTAAATGTAAATATCTTGAAAAATGATAAAAGCAGCATGTTGCTGTAATAAATCCCTCTGTCTTGCACCCTTCTGATGGAGTCTTGGTCAGGGAATGGCCTTCCCACCTCCGAGGTGCTGCTGGAGTTAACAGGGATGGGATTTCTGTGTCAGCGCCCAGGCCCTCTCACACACTGACTGCATGATCCAAATGATCCAAACCCAAATGTGGGACTCATTCTCAGATTCTCTGCTGCTCACAGTGACCCCGAGATACGTACAAGTCTCTTTTCCCAGCCTGGCACTGAAGAAGGAGTCAGAGCTCTTCAGTTCTCCCTCAAGGTTGTTGATTGTTCCTTATCTATAAAATTCTTTCTCCTGTCCAGCTGAGGTCCACCCAGCAAGACAGTCTGAGGCACTCTGCCTGCCCTCAGGGTGGTGTTATCTTTTTATACTAAAAACTACTTGTACAATGCTGACTTCCCAATCCCTGTCACCTGTGTTGGACAGTGAGCTTCTGCTCTAAACCCGTCCAAAAGTGTCACCATCACAGCAGAAGATGGAGGCCAAGAAGAAGGAGAAAGGCTGGACATGCCCAGATCCCTCCATCTTGCCCCCTGAACCCCCATTCTAAAAACCCCAAAATCTACTTTTTCACCCCATGATAAATCCACTATCATTCCACTTAAACTGTCGTGGCTTGTGATCCTTCATACAAGGTTGGTAATTGTTTTTTCCAAGGGCTAAATCAAAGGCACAGGGGTCTTGGGCTATGTGCAGGATCTCGAGCCCTCCAGGGCAGCCAGAGGGATGTCCTGGGTTCCCACAACTCGTGTGACCGTGTCCCACCGCCGCATTCCCAGCTTCCCTTAGGTTGGGATGAGCGCTCGGCTCTGCGCAAAGGGCTGAGGGGAAAACATCCGCCCGTGCCTCGTATCTGCTCTGCCAGCAGAGGCTTAGCCCTGGAGTAGGTGCTACCCCACCAGTAATCATTGAAAATAAACATTTTCTACAAAGTTTAGCTGTTTTGGCGGAAAGTCCTGGATAAAAGAGGCTTGGGAGTGAATGAAAAACCCTTTACGCCCTTGGTGAAGCTTCTTGGGGCTTAAAGGATTCCTAAAGAGAATCCACCATTGCAGAAAATTAGAATTTTGTAGGATTTGGGGACCCGAACCAAATTTTTTGCAGGTTTTAAGACAGGTCATCAATATCTATATATCTATATATCTATATATCTATATTTTTATCTTCTTCCTTCCATTTTATTTTTACGTGTGAATGTAACACCAAAGAAAATGAGTGTGCTGAACATTGAATTAATATATAATTAATTGAATATTTAATATATTATTATTGGATATTGAGTTTTTAAGTATTTCATATTACTTTAATGCAAAGTATTTTTGCTGCTCCACTCTCTGTGAAACATCAGCATTACCTTAAACATCACCCAGTATTTGCCCCCCATGAAAGACAGAACTATGTGTACCCCATCTGTTCATAGTCAAAATAGTAATAGAATATTCAATATTTAGGTTTCTGGAACTGGGCATTTCCATGTTTGCAGAATTTCCTGGTTTTGCCCTACCTGTGTGTATGGAACGAGCAGGTGGAATGTGCTCATGGTGACAATAATGGTGGCAGGTGTTTGCTAGGTGAGGACTTCCCTAAATTGCTCAGTTTAAAATTTTGGCCCTGCTTGCCTTGCTCTGGACAATTTTCCAACCCAGAGGATTTTAAAATTGTAATTCTTTGCCTGTAATTAAACCTGTTTCAGACAGAAAACGGAGGTGGAGCAGTGAATTCTCTCCGTTCGTTCACGGTTTCTTGGCACTCATTAGGAGCTGGCAATTAAGGACCTTGCAATTACCAGAGGAGGGATGTGGATCTTTTTAGGGAGCAGCTGGAGGGTTTCTGACACCAGCCACTTTTCCAAACTGAAGGCTGAGTGCTGCCACGCAGGATTTGGAGAGGGGCTGGGTGAGCAGCCGGTCCCACAAAAGGGACACTGGGAAAACCAACGTCCCCGGCTGGGAGGCTTTGATCAGTTCTGCAAAAACAAAAGAGGTCTGTGCTTCGGATGAGCAAACCCAACAAATTCTTGTCTCTTTGGGAGGAATTCCTGCCGTTATTTCGACCTGGCTGTGCTCTAATTGAAATGCTGCTGTAATGCTTGGATGTGATGATATTGGAAGTCTTTTCCAACCTTGGTTCCGTGACTGTTTGTGTTGATAATTGGATAATGATTGATGAGAGTTGGAGTTGAGCTGTGATGAGCTCCTCTTTTTGGGATGTGAATCCTCGTTTTGTGGTGCTGCAGCTCAGGATCAAATCCTCATTTTTTGCTCCTGATGGTCTCACTGCAAACTGCTAATGTCTTAAAATGAAGAGTGGGGCTTGTGAAACCTTCCTGGTGTTGTTTGGGATAAAAAAATAGTCCCAAATTCCAAATTCTGCCTCCAGATCCCACGTGGACCCATTTCTTTCATCTTCCACGAGGTTGGGAGAGGTTTATTTTATTTCCTGTCTGCTTCTAATCAGGATTTCATTCTCCCCTGGCTGAGAGGGATCAATGGAGTAAATCCAAAATTCCCTCCTCATAAGGTTAAAGCAACAAAGTTTAAAGCACCGGGCTGTGCGTTATCTTTTGTCCTCATATTTTTTTATGGATTTCACTGTGTTTTAATAAAAAAGCTGTTTGCAGATAACAGCAGGGACAATGACAACCTTTGTGCTGCTGGTCCTGGGTGGATTTCTGCTGTGGGACAAACATTTGGAGGTGACATCCCCAACCCCATAATATATTTCCTGAAAAAAACAAAACAAACCCAAAAAATATTTATTGGATTATAACCACCACATATTCAGAGCTGCTTAGGAATTATCTGGGTGTTGCAGATCTTTTGGTTGATCAGGATGGAAAAACTCATCCCAACTCTGTGTGTTCTGGATGGATTCCAAAGGAAACCATCGGCTCCAGCTGGGCTCAGCAGCTGCATCCTTTCAGGATTTTCCTGTCCCGTTGATTTTTGAGGCACTTTCATAAATTTTAAGGGTTTCTGATAATCTGAGCTGTGTATTTAGTGATTTTTTGTAGCTTTGTCTGCTCCTGGGTGGCTCCCCACAGCCTGGGATAGGGATGGTCTCAGGAATGGTGCCACAGTGGTTATTGCATTCTGCTTTAATTAGTTCCCATCAGTCAGGGACTTGGGAAAAATGCAACAGATTATTTATTAACGGCATAATAAAGGGAATAAATCCCTTTGGAGCACGGATGAGGGAAATCCAATGGTGACTTTGTTTGCAGCTCTGAGATGGAGGCTTTTCCAAGAAGAAATAAGATAAAATCAGGAGCCTCATAGGATCGTGGAGATGTGGCCCAGCCAGTGAGGAGGAGGAAGGTGGAGATGAGGTGTCAGCAGAAACACCAACCTCCTGTGGGACCAGCCAGCCTCCCACTGCACTGGAAATCCAGGGAGATCCTTTCTCCACCTCTTCCAGCAACCTAAATGTGCTGTGGGGGACGGGGTTTTACAAATCCGAACCAACCCCCTGACACTGACAGGAAAATCTGGAGAAATTTGGATCCAAAGAGAAAAAATGTTGCTGTTTCCTCCTGAAAAGCAGTGTAGAACCAGATTAACAGGGTCATTTTAACTCCATATTATCCATTCCTTTTAGCTCCATCTTTAACTCCATTCCTTTTAACTCCATATTATCCATTCCTTTTAGCTCCATATTATCCATTCCTTTTAACTCCACCTTTAACTCCATTCCTTTCAGCCACACCATATCCTCATGGATTTGTGTTTCACCTGTGGAAAGGCTTCAGTTAATTATCATTTTGGTGTTTGTTGATGCCAAAATCACCACAGGAGTGGGAGGCTCCTGGGTTGGGTCATGGGGACAAGGTGGTGGACAGGTCCTTGTGGGTTCGCTCTGCTCATCCCTGCTCCCTGCCAGGAAAGAGGGATTGGCCATGGGAATGGCTGCCCAGGGAGGTGCTGGAGTCGCTGTCCCTGGAGGTTTGTGAGGGCAGCCTGGATGTGGCCTCAGTGCTGTGGTGCTTCACCATTTGGCTTCTGAGGGGGTGGCAGCACCTTGAGGAGGGATTGAAAGTGCCCCAGAAGTGCTGCCAGGAGGGCAATTAAGGAATTGGGCCTCGTTTGGTGAGATAAACGAGGACAGAGGCTGCTGTTCAGAGCTGGGGTTCAGCAGAGTGGGTTTGTTCCCTCTGGGGCCGTGAGGCTGCCTGGAGCAGGAGCAGCTCTTTCCCTGGTGGGACAAGGGGGTGTCAGTCACGGGTTGGACGCGATGACCCCAGAGGTGTGTTCCAGCCTGGATAATTCTGGCATTCTGTGACTCTGCCCAGGTGGGGATTCTCGGCCGCCGCATGAGCAGGTCCTGGCCGGGCCATGGCCTGGCCGCCGGGGCTGCTCCTGCTCCTGTTCCTGCTGCTCCTGCCCGGGCGCGCTCCGGCCGCGCGGAGCCGCGACTTCACCGCCAAGGACATCGTCTACCTCCACCCATCCAGTAAGTCACCTCCCCCTGCTGCCCTGCGTCCTTGTGAGGCTCCCCAGGACGAGGTGAGAGATGGGAATTGACTCCAAGTTCTCAGAAGGCTGGTTTATTATCTTATGATATGATATTATATTATATGCTAAAACTAAACTAAAGAAAGAGAAAGGAGACATCAGAAGGTGTCACGGACACATTCTATGAAAAGTCCTTTTGTTAGGATCTTTCCTCCTGAGAAGCTGAGAGGTCTCAGAAATGAAATGTAAACAACAATTATCTGCTCTGTGGAATGCAACAGGTGGGTCTGTGATTGGTCCCATGTGGTTGTTTTTAATTAATGGCCAATCCCAGTCCAGCTGTCTCAGACTCTCTGGTCAGTCACAAGATTTTATCATCATTCCATTCCTTTCCTTTCAAGCCTTCTGATGAAATCCTTCCTTCTATTCTTTTAGCATAGTTTTAATATATAATTTTCTTTTAATATAATATATATAATAAAATAATAAATCAGCCTGCTGAAACATGGAGTCAAGGTTCTCATCTCTTGCTTTGCTGAGGTTGCATGCAAATTCCACATTTGGTGAGCCCTGAGTGAGGAACATTGCCACAAGAAGGCTCAACAAGAATGAATAATAAAATCTCGTGACAGACTCAGAGTCTGACACAGCTGTGATTGGACATAAAATTAAAACAACTCACATGCTGGGTAAACAGTTCTCCAAATCACATTCCAGAGGAGCTGGAATGGAGAAGCTGAGGCTTCTCAACTTGCCAGGAGAAGAAATCCTGCTGAAGGGATTTTCATAAAATATCATGGTGACACTAATTCTTCACTTTTTCTCTGTTTCAGGCTCTGTGCTGCTTTAGTGTGCAGCTCTGAGCTTCACATTCAGCGCTGCTGAGCTCTGCACAGAGCAGGGAGACAAAACAATTCCTGCTCCAGCTGGGCACCAAGGACAAATGAGCCAAATCTCAGGCCAGGAGCACAAACCCCGTGGGCTGGAGAGAGAAAAACAAGCAGGGTGGGACTGCAGGGGCTGGGGCTGGGATGGGACAATGAACTGCAAGGTGCAAATGGAGCAGAGCTGATCCCAGGGAGAGACCCCGTGCCCGGCCGGGCATTTTGGGGCCATTTTGGTTCATCTTGGGTGCAGCCCTGGCTGGGCTCTGGTGCTGCCCCAGGTGGGTGCATGGAGGATCCTTTGGATAAATCCCTGCTTTATTCTGGGACTGTGCCCAGTCTCTGCTCCAGGGCAGCCTGCACAAGGCATCACATCCTGGGACAGGGACAAGGATGAGAGAAATATCAGTTATCTCCTGAGCCTTGAGCTTCTGGATTTACACTCAAACGCTCACAGGAGCCCAACCCAACAGCCACTTCCAGACATCATTTCCATGGTCCTCAGAGGCCACTGGAATATTTTCCAGCAAGGCAGTGGGCTGCTCTATTTCTCTGTGCCACATTTCATCTCATCACATGTTTCTTTCATTTTTCCCACTCCTTCTTGAGCCATTGCTGTGTTTGTTTTGTTTTGGCTCTGCCTTTAACCTGGTTTTACATGGAATCATGGAATGGTTTGGGCTGGGAGGGACCTGGTTTGTACAGTCCCCACTCTCATAGGGCCAAGGTGATGTGGAAGAAAACCCAAGATTTGGTGGGAGGTGTCCCAGCCCATGGCAGAGGGTTGGACAATGCAGGCTTTAATGTCTCTCCCATCCCAAACCATCCCATGATTCTGTGTAAAACTGGACCAAAAGGATTTAAAGGACACGTGGAGTCACATGCAGCTGCTGAGGCACCACCAGCTCCTGCCTTGACTCCAGTAACTCCTGGAGCAATGGAGTTGTGCATCTTTGGATTTCCCTGGACCCTCACCAGTCTGCTCACTTCATCAGACACAGACTTACCAAATTCCCTGAGAACAGGGTGCCCATGGAGCTCTCCCTGCCTTCTCTTCCCACAGCAAGCTCACTGCTTCACAGGCTGAAAAATCCCAGCTCTGTGCAAGCAGGATGGAATTCCTGTTTCATATCAGAACTGTGACTGTCAGAGGGGCAGGGTGAGATGGATTCATTTAATTATTGTGTTGTCCCAGCGCCACCAGAGCTGCTCCTGGGTGATTTCTTGTTCCTTAAAAGCTGAAAGGAAACCAGCAATGGAATCCTCTTGCTTCACCTCATTCCCACACAGGATCCAGAGCCAGGGGAGGAGGTGATGAGGAGGAGGGTGAGGATGTGGCCCTTGGGGCTGTAGAGGTTCAAAGTACTGGTAAATGTGAGCTGCTCACCATTTGGCTTCTGAGGAGGTGGCAGCACCTTCAGGAGGGATTGAAAGTGCCCCAGAAGTGCTGCCAGGAGAGCAATTAAGGAATTGGGCCTCCTTTGGTGAGATAAATGAGGACAGAGGCTGCTGTTCAGAGCTGGGGTTCAGCAGGGTGGTTTTGTTCCCTCTGGGGCCCTGAGGAGTGTTTCAATCCACCTGATATTTTGTTATCAGCGCTGATAAAGCCGCGGTGCTGGATGTGAGCTCTGATTCCAGGGGAATGAGCGCTCCCAGCTCCCATTAGCTCCCTTTGAAGTCAGCACCGGGCACTTTGGCTGGGCAAACACAGCTGGAACGAGTCCACAGCGACCTCAGTGTGCTGTGGGGGACGGGGTTTTACAGATCAGGACCAACCCACTGACACTGATGGGAAAATCTGGAGAAATTTGGATTTAAGGAGAAAAAGTGTTGCTGTTTTCTCCCAAAAAGCAGCATAGAACCAGATTAATGGGGTCATTTTAAATCCATTATCATTCATTTTAACTCTATTGTCATTCATTTTAACTCCATCTTTCATTCCTTTTAACTCCATTTTTTTTATTCCTTTCAGCCACTCCGTATCCTCATGGATTTAAGTGTTTCACCTGTGAAAAGGCCTCGGATAATTACGAGTGCAACCGCTGGGCTCCAGATGTTTACTGCCCCCGAGGTAACCAGCCCCACCCCAACCCATTATTCCCAGAAAGGTGGGACATGGCATTCTGGAGTTCATCCCTTGAGCTTTTCTGTCTCCTTGCAGCGGATGAGGTTGAGCATTGGAGCCATTCCCTGTTTTCCTCTGGCTCAGCTGGGGGATTCAATCAGGCTGGTGTTGCTTTCCTGAAATTCCAGACTGGTTTGGGTGGGAAGGGATCTTAAAGCTCATCCCATTCCATGGGCAAGGACACCTTCCATGATGCCAGGGGGCTTCAAGCATCCAGCCTGGCCTTGGACTCTTCCAATCCAGCATTTCCTTCCTGTTTCTCCTGCTGGTGGAATCTCAGGTGCTGCTATGGAACACGAAAGAACACAGGTGCACACCGCTGCTTCAGGGGGAAGAGCAAAAAAGGAAGTTTATTTTCTGACTCCAGCATTTATAGATTTCCAAAAGTGACACAGTGGATTGGAGGGTGACAGTGCCACCTCTCCAATGACACTGGGCAAGCCAACAGCCCATCAAAGTTCTCCTCCTCCACAAAGGAATGCAAAACAATGAGTTATTTACAGAAAGTGTGTGAGAAAGTTCTCTACAAGAATGTCAACATCAGAAGGCTTAGAAAATCCTGAAAAATCAGGGCGACACCCAGGGATCCAGGGGCAGCCAGAGCTTCTCTGGGAATTCCATCCCAACCCCTCCCCACCTTCACAGGGAAGGATTTTTAAGAGTTTTATTTCTCTTCCTGGTGAATACAGGACAGTTCTGGCTGTGTTCACCTCCCTCCCCTGTGGCACAAATCCACATTCAGGGCAGCCAGAGCTGGAATTTTGGTGTTTTCAGCAGTTTGGTCCCATAAATCCCTTTGGAGTCTGAAATTTGGAAGAGCTCAGAAAAGCCCTTGAGTGCAAACACTCCAATATCAGATGTGAGCTGCCCAGATCTCCCCCTCCTTTGCCAGTTCTCTTCTGAGACAAAGAAGAGAAACAAAAACATCACAGAACCTCGAGATTATCCACAGCCCCTGTGAATCCCACTTAGCTGGGTTGGTTTGGGATTTTGCCTTTGGGAAATGTTTATTTTGGGAGGAGATGACCCAGCCTGTGTCAGGTCTGTTATCAGCCCCAGGATTTGCTTCCTTTGAGCTCAAACCAGCAGCAATAAAACCCCCCAGGCTGGCTGGCATGGCACCAGCCCAGTATTCCCAGCTGGTCCTTGTTTGGACAGGAGAGAGGGGCAACAGGGAATTGGACAGATAAAGATTTCCACGTTTTTTTAGGGATGAGGTGCTGCTTCAGCCAGCATGTGATCTACAATAAATACATTTTCAAAATGGCATTTTAAAAAAATCCTGTTTTTTGATAAAAATCTAGCATTTCTTTTTTATTTGTCCTGCTGGTGGATTTTCAGGGAATGGGAATTAGGCAGATAAAGACTGTCCCATGTTTTTTAGGGACAAGGTGCTGCTTCAGACAGCACATGATATACAGTAAATACATCCAAAAATTCTTATTTTTAAAAAATCCTGGGATTGGATAAAAATCCAGCATATTTTTCCTATTTGTCCTGCTGGTGGACTCTCAAGGAACACGAATTGGGCAGATGAATATTTCCATGTTTTTAGGGACTAGGTGCTGCTTCAGCCAGCACGTGATATACAATAAATATTTCCAAAAATTGTGGTTTTTTTTTTTAAGATCCCATGATTTGATAAAAATCCAGCATTTCTTCCCTATTTCTCCTGCTGGTGGAATCTCAGGGAATGGGAATTAAACAGATAAAGATTTTTTCATGTTTTTTACGGACAAGGTGCTGCTTCAGCCAGCAATGATCTACAATAAGTACATTGAAAATTTTTTCTTTTTAAAAATCCAGTGATTGGATAAAAATCCAGCATTTCCTTCCTATTTGTCCAGCTGGTGGTCTCTCGAGGAACAGGAATTGAGCAGATAAAGATGTTTCCATGCTTTTAGGGACAAGGTGCTGCTTCAGCCACCACCTGGTCTACAATAAATGAATCAAAAAATTTTATTTTTAAAAAATCATGTGATTGGATAAAAATCCAGCATTTCCTGCCTATTTCTCCTGCTGGTGGAATCTCAGGGAACAGGAACTGGGCAGATAAAGACGTTTCCATGTTTTTTAGGGACCAGGTACTGCTACAGCCAGCACATGATGAGGGCCAGCGGGGAGAGCGTGTCTGTCACCAAGCGCTGCGTGGGCCTGGAGGAGTGTCTGAGCACGGGCTGCACCTACATCAGGCACGAGGAGTACAAGGTAGGATAAAAGTGAAAAAAGATAATATAATATAATATAATATAATATAATATAATATAATATAATATAATATAATATAATATAATATAATATAATATAATATAATATAATATCCATATTATATATAGTATATATTTTATACCTTTATTATTATTATACACCATTCTGCTATATATTTTAATGTTCTATATATATAATATATATTATCATGTATACTATTATATGGAATATAATATATAATATCATATATTATATGTGTAATGTATATACTGTATATAATATAGGTACAATGTATATAACATGTATAAATTTTACCTACCTATTGTATATGCAATATATACAGTATACTGTAATATTTTAGATATAATGTAATCTATAATAATATACAATATATATAATATATATTGTATAATAATAATCTATAATATACAATATATAATATATTCCATATAATATATAATATATTCCATATATTAGTATGTAATATATAATATGTAATGTGTGCTATATATATATGATGTAATATATATTATATATACCTAATAGGGATGAAATATTACATATAATATAGTAGAAAATATATAAATATTAATAGGATAAAATCTATTACAATATATAATATATTAAAATATACTATATATGAAAAATGTTATATGAAATATATAGAGAAATATTATATAAACTATATAGTAAAATGATATAAAATACAATAGGTATTGTATAGCATATAATATATAATGGACACTACATATTGTATATATACAATATATACAATATATTGTGAATATGTCACAATATATAATAATATACATTATATATAGTATATAACGTGCATGATAGAATATTTATAATATATTATATATATTATATAAATATAACTAATATATAAAATGTATTATCTATAGGTACATTGAAGTATATAAGTGTATACACAATATACTATACTGTATCTCTTATATAGCTACAATAAATACTGCCTATTAGATGTAATATATAATATAAAACAATATAGAACTATATATAATAATGCACAATGTATAACTTATTTTCGTTATATCCTATATATACTATATATAAGATATAGAGTGTTTATATAATGCATAAAGTATATGTATAAATTATATGTATATAGGAGACAATAGATTTTGGATATTATATATAATATGTATTGTATAACGCATATTATATTTGTCCATCATATATATCATATTTATGATATAAAATATAATTTATGGAGTAATTGGAGTGTGCCAGAAGTCTGGCTGGGTCCATGGGTAAATTCAGCATCGGCTGAAATCGAGCTCCATTTGGGAATGATAAAACAAGGGAGGGGGAAAAAAGGGAAAGAAAAAAAGAGGAGAAAAAAATTGTTCTCCCGATAGATGGATTAAAAAAAAAGGGTGGAAGGAGAGGGAAAAAAAAGAGAAAAATCACAGAAAGCTCCTTTGCAAACGTACCGTTATTTTCCCTTCATTTTCCTCCCTGGAATTCCGGCATTCCCTGTTCCCCTGGAATTCCTTATTCCCCGTGTTCCCCTGGCATTCCTCATTCCCTGTCCGTCTGTCTGTCCGTCCCAGGTGTGCACGTCCTGCTGCGAGGGCAGCATCTGTAACCTGCCGCTGCCGCGGAACGCCTCGGACGCCGTGTTCGCCACGCTGTCCCCGCTCAGCGCCACCGCCCCGCGGGGCCCGCCGCGCCTGGCGACACCCGCCGGGCTCTGCCTGGCGCTGCTGGCACAGCGCTGGCTCAGCGCGACAGCCACCGCACTGTGACAGGGACCGCGACAGGGACCGCACTGTGACAGGGACCGCGACAGGGACCGCACTGTGACAGGGACCGCGACAGCCACCGCACTGTGACAGGGACCGCGACAGGGACCGCACTGTGACAGGGACCGCGACAGCCACCGCACTGTGACAAGGACGGCGACAGGGACCGCACTCTGACAGGGACCGCGACAGTGACAGCGAGAGTGACAGAGACAGTGACAGCGACACGGACAGTGACAGGGACAGAGACCGAGACCGCGACAGGGACCAAACAGTGACCGCGACAGCTACAGTGACCGCGACAGCGACCAGACAGAGACCGCGAGAGTGACAGCGACAGGGACAGAGACAGTGACCGCGACAGAGAACGGACAGTGACAGCGACAGGACAGGGACAGCGACGGGATAGTGACAGCGACAGAAACCGCGAGAGCGACGTGACAGGGGCAGTGACAGAGACAGCGAGAGCGACGGGACAGTGACAGCGACACAGAGCGCGACAGAGACAGAGAGACAGAGACAGCGACAGAGACCGCGACAGAGAGACAGAGACAGCGACAGTGACAGGACAGGGACGATGATAGGGACGGTAACAATGACAGCGACAGGATGGTGACCGTGACAACGACAGTGACCACGACAGGATAGGGACGGACCAGTGATGGTGACAACGACGGCGACAGGACAGGGACAGAGACGGTGACAGTGCCAAGGACGGGACCGGGACAGGACGGTGACGGGGACAGCGCCACGCTGGCCCAGCTGAGCCAGCCCGAACTCCTGAACTGCCGCCTGGTTTTGGCTAATCCCGGGTTTAGGACCGCGCCTTAGCAGCAGCATTCCCGCTCTGTGTCCCCGTTTGCTGCAGGGACTCCGGGGAGGATCCGGGACCCCTTAGGCTGGGAAAGCCACCAAGCCCAGCCCAACTTGGGTAAAGCCTGGCTTATCTCGGCGAAGAACTGGCACTGGAAGTGTTACGTCCGTATTCCCCTCGGGAACAGCCCGCTGGCATTCCCGGCTCATTAACCCCGCCGGCTCATTAACACGCGGTAATTAACACAGGATCGGGGCTGCGGCGCTCCCGCGGCTCCGGCTCCTCCCGGATGGGCAGCGAGGAAGCAAAGGAGGCGATCCCGGGACACGCGGGAAACAGCTGGAATTCCCAAATTCCACCAGAGAAATCCCTACAAATCCTCATTTCCAGCAGAAAACAGCTGGAATTTCCAATCCCCACCAGAGAAATCCCAGAAAAAGTCCTAATTTCCAGTGGAAAACAGCTGGAATTCCCAAATTCAACCAGGGAAATCCCAAAAAATTCCTCATTTGCAGCGTAACACCGCTGGAATTTCCAACCTCCACCAGAGAAATCCCCCAAAAAATCCTCATTTCCAGCAGAAAATCAATGGAATTCCACCAGAGAAATCCCTAAAAATCCTCATTTCCATTCACACCCCTCAGCAGAAGAGCTGCTGCTCCCCTGATTCCCGCTGCTTCAGGGGGAATATTTCCAATTTTTCCCATTTTAGCCCCAAAGCCCAGAACCTGACAGAGAGGAAATTGATCCCAAACATCTCCTGGGATTTTTATTCCATGGATTCTGGGTTTTACTGGGAAATCAGGAATGCAATATTTATTTTTGTAGGTCGAGGAGGGTTTGGAAATGCTGGAAAAGATTCCCCAAATCCACTGATCTTGCCAGGAAAAAAGGGATGGTTTGCAAGTCAGTGAGGCTGTAATATAGAAATGATCAAAAATATATAGAAATATAAATATATATTAAAGAATGGTTTACATCACTTTTAAAAAAGAATCAACTTTGTCTTGCAAAGTCAGTAATAAAAGCAGGGTGTCATGGACTTGCTTTAAACTGGTTTTTTAATTAATTTTTTTTTAAAGAATCATTAATTATTCTCTCAGGAGTGATTTTTTTTTTTTCCTATTCGTGCTCCAGGGTAACTTGAGCTCTATCAAATTCTGGTATTTTTAAGGCTCCAAATGTTTTTTGGGGGGGAATTCCAGGGAAATGCAGATTCCTGCAGAGATCCCCAGCTCACAGAATGCACGTGGGATATTCTGGAAAATCAGGAATCTGCTCCTGGAAGGGGCTCTCCTGAATTTTGTGGCCTTGGGATGATTTTTCCAGGGAGATTTTTTGGAGTTTCAGGAGCAGCTCTTGCTCCCCACTGAATTCCAGGGGATTTCTCCAGGGAAGGAAAAGCTCAGTGTGTTTTACAGAGGGTGTTATTTTAAAAATTATATATATATATATAAATTATAGATATACATCTTTATAAAAATTGACTTTCACTGCTGTTTGTTTGGAATGATTTTTAATATAAAATCAACTTTTTTTTGGTCTTACCCCCAGCCAAACCTGGAATTTTGCTGTCCTTTCACCCATCTCTGGTTTTAAGAGCTTTAATCTCTTTTTCTATGCAAATAGAGAGCCCCAAAAAATATCCAAGCCTGTCTCTCCTCTGGCATCTCCCTGGATGCTCTAAAAAAAGGAAATTAAAGTGTCTGAATTCCTCCTGCAGCAGTTTGGGGTTCCCTGAGCTCCTGGGGGTTCCAAACCCCCCAATGCTGAGCTGCACCATATTTATTTTTTAGGGATCATGCTTTGAAATGTTTAATTGTTTTTAACAGGTGTAAATTCTTGTACATTTGTATAAATAAAAGGGTTACATTTAAATATTCACTGTGAGGTGTCTGGTAAAATTCCAGCTGTGGAATCAGAGGGAACGCCAGGGAAAAACCCAGGGCAGGATAAATGTGACAAAATCCTGGAAAAGATGGAATTTTCCCAGAGCAGAGAGAAAAAACAGAATCCAGGGATCCCAAAATAAACAGGAACTGCTCAGATCTGTGTCCAGTATAAAAAAAATTATATCACATTTACCAATACCAGTTTATACAATTTAATAAATAATAATTGGTATTTTAATAATGAAATAAATTTATATCTGGAGCTCATCAGGAGGAAAACATGGGAATCATCCATTCTTGACAGGGGAAATTTAAATAAAATTCCTTTAACACAGCTCAGTTTGTATAAATACAAGTGTTAAATTTAAATATTCACTGTGAGGTGTCTGATAAAATTCCAGCTGGGGAATCAGAGGGAATGCCAGGAAAAAAAACCCAGGGCAGGATAAATGTGACAAAATGATGGAAAAGATGGAATTTTCCCAGAGCAGAGAGAAAAAACAGAATCCAGGGATCCCAAAATAAACAGGAACTCCTCAGATCTGTGTCCAACATAAAACAATTTATCCAAAATATTTATACAATTTATACCTGGAGCTCAGCAGGAGGAAAACATGGGAATGATTAATTATTTGTGGGGGGAATTTAAATAAAATTCCCTAAACACAGCTCAGTTTTGGGGATGTTTTGGCCACTGGGACATAAGGAAAAGAAGGGGACAGGGAGCAGCCAGGTGTTGCTGAGGATGAGCTCCATGAGTGACAGGATAATAAATATAAAAACAGGAATTAAAAATGACAGCATTGCAATCCCTGCCTTTCTTGGATTCCTGCTCCTATTCCTGCCTGGAAGGATCATTCGTGTTTTGGCCATGCTTTGGTCCCTGAATTCTGAATTTTCCTGACCTTTCTCTCCCCTCACTGCTGCACCCCCTCCCACCTCACCAGGATTCCTCAGTATTCCTGGAATTTTCTGGATTTCGAACACAGGGAGCAAAGATCAGGAGGCAGAACAAAAGGAGGAAGAACTGGAATTTCTGCAGGTCACCAAAGCAACCCTCAATAACTGCACTGCAGATTTCACTCTGCCCCAATTAATTAATTAATTAATTAATTTCTGGCTTCAAGGTGCTTCAACTCCAGGTTTTTTAGGGATAAGACACAAAACCTGAGGGAAATCGCTTTTTTCCTGTTCCTGCTCTATCAAATTCTGGTTTTTTAAAGGCTCAAAATGCTTTTTATATATTTATATATAAAATACCTTAGATATTTTTATATTTACATATATATGGTTTATATTTCCATATACTATATCTATTTTAATATATATGTGAGATTTTTATATCAATTTTTATATTTTATATATCATATATGTATATCTTTTTGTATATATTATAAATTTATATATAAAATACCTTAGATATTTTTACATTTCCATATATATGTTTTATATTTTCATATACTATATATATTTTAATATATATATAAGTACTCAAGAGCTTAAGAGCAAGAGAAAGAATGAATTTCCCATTACACAGTCAGCATTTATTTGCCTCCACCTTTTAAGTGGTAACAGGGTGGGTTTAAAAGTCACTTCATTTTTAAAGTACAGGATTTCAGAAATATTTTAATATATTTTTTATATTTTATATATTTATATAAAGAATGGAAATTTATATAGATATGAGATTTTTCTACAGATATGAGATTTATAGAGATACTTTTATATGCTTTTATTTATATATAAATATCTATATTTGTAAATATATATTTATATATTTATTTTATACATATATATGCTTTTATTTATATAAAGGAGATTTTTTGTATATATGAGATTTATAGCAATATACTTTTATATATAGATACATATTTTTATCTATTTTTCTATATATCTAAAGGGGATTTTTATATAGATGAGATTTTTAGAGATATACTTTTATATATAGATATATTATATATTATATGTATTTCTATATATAAAGGGGTTTTTAATATCTGTGAGATTTATAGATACTTTTGTTTAGAGATATGTATTTTTATTTATTTAGATACTTTTATATATAAATATGTATTTTTATATATTTTATACATACAAAGGAGATTTTTTAATAGATGATATTTATAGGGATCTATACTTTCATAAATCTATTTGTAATATAGATAAGAAATATTGGCTATTTTTAATAATGACATTTCTCCAGTCCCAGGGATGTTGGGATCAGCAGTTTTCCCATCCCCCCCAAGAGTTCTCTGTCTTGGATCCCACAAATCCTCCCAGGAAAATAAAACCTCTATTTCCAGTCCCTAATTATTCCCAATTATTTGAGCATCACCCACTGGACACTGATTTTTCCAAAAGTTTTCCCACATTTATTCTGCAGGACTTTTATTCCTTCCACCTGGCAGAATGTTGAGTCATAATTTGAATTTTTTTTTAAATCTGTTTATTTGCTCTCTCCCAAGTTAAAAGATAAAAAGATATAATATGTAAATATTGAAGTGGAAATAAATATGTATATATAACATCTATTATATATAAATATTATATTTATATATAAAAATAGATACTGGAAATCCTGCACTGGCTGCAGGAGCACGTCAGGAATAAAGCAGTGAACTCCCAAGGGGCTGAGGAAAAATCTGGAATAGAATCCTCCAGATCCATCCCATAATATTTCCCCTGGTGTTAATTAGCTAAGCAGAGATAATTAGCTGTGAGTGTAGCACCAAAACATCAACAATCCTCTTTGCCCTGGCTCAAAACTTCTTTGGGATTTGCTACTCAACTTCCATTTATTTATCTATTTATTCTTTTTATTTTATTTAATTTTCATTTTATTGTAGTTGATTTTATTTTGCATTCAGAAGTTTTGATTTTATAAGAGAAAGTTCAGTCTGGCTCTTGTGACAGGAGGAAAACACAACTGGAAGAGCTCCAGCTATTTTGGGGGATTAATAATGAGAAAATTCTAGTAAAGTAAATATCAGGAACTGGAGCTCCCCTCAAACCCTGACATAAAACATTCATATTCATGAGGTAAAGGCAAAATTCCCAATTTTCCAGTGAGATTTCTGCTTCAGGAAAAGCCATTGGAAAATGGCATTTTTTGTCCTTTACAAGGCAAAACTTCAATAATCTGAACTCAAAAATGAACATCCCAGTCTTAACTGGAATAACAGGAAGCCAGCTGAAGATAAAACATCAAATCTTCAAGATATTTACAATTTATGTGTAGAATTCCACAATTTTCCCAATATTTATCCAAGAAACTCCCCCAAGTGTCCAGTGAGGGCCCTCTGATGTGGATTTTGCAGACAGACACAACACACTGCAGTTCTCAACTTCTTTAATCCTCTTGAGAAGGAGGAAAAAAAATAGGAATAAAATCCTTGGAGTAACAGAGATTTTATGGAGAGCAGAGGTCAGGGATGGGCTCTGGAATCACAGCACCAATTCCATGGCAAAGGGATCAGTCCTGCCCTAAAATCCAGAGCCAGCCCTGCAGGGGAGCAGGAGAATTTGGGAATTGCTGCCTTGGGGAGGGAACTGGGAATGGAAACCTTGGGAGCAGCTCCTGGCTCCCAGCTCTGTGCAGAGAGAGGCATCAAGGAGCTGCTCCTAAAGCCAGGAAAGCTTTGGTAGGCCTGGCTTAGAGCCCGAGGAGGGAGCAGGAGAGCCTGGGACAGCTCTGCAATCCACGGGGTGGAGACACTGGGAAAACACCAAAGGTCAAATCCCTGGATCCTCACCCAGACTGAGCTGCAGTAAAGCCTGAAGGATTCCCACTGCTCCCTGAAAGAGGGCTCCAAACTGCCTGGGATAACACCAAAGGGCAAAGTCAAATCCCTGGATCCTCCCCCAGACTGAGCTGCAATAAAGTCTGAAGGATTCCCAGTGCTCCATGAAAATGGCCCCAAACTGCCTGGGATGAGATCCCAATCTGCTTTATTGCTTCATCTCTGGAGCCAAACTGCGAGGCACTGAAATTCCAGGTGGTTCTGAATTCCTGCCCTGCTGCTCCCCATTGATCTGATTGTTTTTGTGAGACCTGAGGAGCCTGGAACCTTCCTGTTGAAACACCTTTCTAATTGCAATAATTGATCCTAATTGCTCTTTGCCTTTCCAAATTCCAGAGGCAAGTCTAGATTGCATCCAAGTCCAGGAAAACAATGATGAGATCCAAGCATTGCCCCATTATCTCTCTTTTTTTTTTGTATTTAATGACCTAAGAAAGTTACAAAAGCAACTTTAAATTACATTTAGGTATATAAACTAATTAAATATATTTAGCTAATACTGAGAAAATAAATCCCAAGCACCATGAAGACAAAACACAATAAGAGATGAGTAATTCCAGGGTAATTAAGGACTTTTTACGGAGTCTCTGGATGAGTTGGAGACCACTGGAAGTTGACTTCATTCTCATTTTCCAACAGCAAATGAGTGATTAGCCCAGATTTCATTAAGTTCTCTATTCTGGGAGAACAATTTTATGACTCATTCCATTTTTTTGCCATCTCCTAATTTCAGGAATGGCAGATTTGTTGGGAATTTCAGTGGCATTTTCAGAGGATTCTGAGCACTAAACCAACTGCTGAAAGACAGAATTGTCGAGAGAAGAGAAAATGGAGAATTTAAAAAAGAAATCATCACTCCTCTGCTTCTCAACGCTGTCAATCCACATTCCAAAGCCACACGTGGAGAACACACATTCCCAAAAGACTAGAAATAAATCTCAGCTACTTTTATTCTCTAAGAACACTTGGAAGTGAGGAACTCCCGCCGCCGCCGAGGGACAATCAGCCAGGAACTCGAGGTGCCAGGAGGCTGGGGGAGCTGCAGGGCTCAGTGGCCGCTGAGTTTCCTCATGATGGGGCTGTCGGGCTCAGCGTTGGTGAAGATGCTGCCCACCACCACGTGGGTGCCCCAGAGGTTGTGCCTGATCACCTTGCAGCAGCCCAGGTCGTCCACGGCAAAGCCCAAGTGCCGGTAGCGCTCGTCGGTCTCCAGCAGGGGGTTGTTGCTGTAAGGCCCGAAAAACTAAAGGAAAACAACAACAAAAGGAAAGATTTGCCACAAGGATTTCTAATTCTGATGGATGGGTGAAAGCTAAGCCTGAGTTCAGCTGTGTGGAGAAGTTTTATGTGGAGTTTGAAAGGTTTTCCTTTCAAATCCCGATCCCACCCTCACCTCTGTGAGGAATTAAGGGCAGAACCTGCCAGAAGGAGCACAAACAGGACAGGAACTGAGGACAGGAACTTCCTAGGAAACTGCAAAAATTAACAACTCAACTCTGCAAGAAGTTGGTTAGAGGAGCAAAAATGTGATTAAGTTGCAAACAGGTGTTTAAATTAAAGTGGTATTTAAGTATTTAAATTAAACTGGTATTTAGGTATTTGAATTCAACTGGTATTTAAGTTGTACACAGATATTTCAGTTCTTTAGCTCAGGAAGAAGCTTCTGACTTCAAACCCACTCCTGATTCTGGGCCAGCATGTTACTGCTGGAGTCTGAGGATGAAACCCCACTTCTATCAATCCCTAATTCCTCCAATGCATGGAATTCTGGGAAGCTTTTCCACCCCTGACCTGCCTGTTCTGCCTTACAAACACGGCCTGTTTGCCTCTGTTGGCACAATAAATCCCTGCTTTTTGGAGTGTTTTTAAATAAAACCCCACTAAGCCGAGCTTTGCCACCGCCCCCCTGAACTATGATATGGTTTTAGCAGAGCTCAGACTAAAATTCATCTCCCACTGAAAGCTCCCAGTGTTCCACAGGAACAAAAAGGTCATTTTTTGGGCACAAAGGGATCATTACCAGGTGCAAAGAGGTTTTTTAAAGCCTTCACCTGCACAGGTGTCAGGGTTCCCAAGTTACCTGGGCAGGGCAGAAAGTGCCCAAGGGATTTGGGGCATAAAACTTCTCCAGTTCCCCTAAAACCCAATTTCATTTCCTGACAGTGCTGGCCCTGCACTCAGAGCTGACACAGCTGAGCTCAGACATCTTCATTTATTCAAGGAATTATCCTGAAAAGGTTGGATTGAAGCCAAATTCCACACAGCAAGAAAGAACTTACTGCCAGTCCTGAGGATGGATCAATGAAATCAGCCCAGTAGCCCTCAGAAGAAATTGCATAGCAGATTTCCTTGGCACCATTGATGAACTGGAAGGGGAAAAATTGGGAAAAGAAAAGCATCAAATGAGGTTATCACACAAAATGAATTATTTCTAACTTTACTTGTTATAAATAAAATAATTTATTTACTTACAATTGTAAAAATTGGATTTTTTTCTGCAATTAGTGCCCTAAGAAGCTCAAGGTTCCAAATTTAGAAAAATATGATTTATGCAGCTTCAGGTCCTTACAGGTCCAAAATAAGGGAAATTTACCCTTTACAGCAAATTCTGTATTAGTTCAATATGAAGGAATTTTCCTGTTTACAGTAAATTCTCTATTAGCTCAAAATAAGGGAATTTTCTTTTTTTCAATACAAAATGAGGGAATTTTACCCTTTACAGCAAATTCTGTATTAGTTCAAGAAGAAGGAATTTTACCCATTACAGTCAATTCCCTATTAGTTCAAAATAAGGGAATTTTATCTTTTTCAATACAAAATGAGGGAAAATTTACCCTTTAAAATAAATTGTGCATTAGTTCAAAATAAGGGAATTTTACCCTTATTCTGAATGAATATTAATAAGGGAAATTTACAGTACATTCTGTATTAGTTCAAAATAAGGAAAATTTACCCTTTACAATAATTTCTGTATTAATTCAAAATAAGGAAAATTTATCCTTTACAATAAATTCTGTATTAATTCAAAATAAGGGAATTTTCTCCCAGTAAATTCTGTATTTTGAAGTTTGATGGCTCTGATGATTAATTATGTCCAAATTGTAAATTAAATCCCAAATATCACAAGTTTAGGCACAACATTTCTGATCCAGGATCTCTTTTGGTCCCTCAGAGTGAGGTTAATAAACACCTGAGCAGGATTAATGTAAATATTTTGATTTGGCTGTTTAACCTCATTTTCAGCCCCTGAAATGAGGATTTTTCAGGTGAATTCTGCAAGCAAACCAAGATTTCCCTGGGAATTTGCTGCTTTTAACCTCACACCCCCCCAGTGACTGGATTAGACTTGACAGGGAGGTGCCTGAGGAAGAAAGATGCCAATTAACACATAATTAGACCAGATTAAAACACCAAAGAGCAACAGGCCAGAAATAATTCAGAGATAAGAAAGCACTGAAATGAAGGGAATTTGAATTTCTGGGTCATTTTGTGTTGATTCCTTTATTAGTGGTTGATTTAGAGAGCCCACGTTTGTGTTTTGGGGCATTCCCAGATTAATTTCAGGCATAAATATGATTTATTTACAGATGAAAGGTTGGGTTTGGGGATATTTTACAAAGATTAGGCAGAAATGTTCTTTTTTTTGGGGTGCTAAGGGCAGTGAACAGCGACACTTGGTGGGGAAATGGTAAAATTGTAGAAAATGGGAATAAAGGGATTTTCAGAGCCCTCTAGAGGTAAAGAACAAGACAAGGCTAAGATGAAAAAACAGAACTGAAATTCAGAGTTAAAAGAATTAAAACCATTCATTAAAGTGGAAAAACTGCAGAGAAATTGGTGATTTTTGCATTTTTGACCAGTAAAAAATCCAGTGGAATCTTAATTAAATGAGTTAAATAGTAAATTATCATTAATAATGAAGAATTGTAATAGAACTGTATTATAAATATTTTTTTAAAAATTGTAATACATGATATTACATTTAATCATGTAATATAGACCTATATTATATATATAAAATATAATATAGATATATATATAGATCTATATTATATATATATTTATATAAAATATAGATCTATTATATATATCTATATATAGAATATGGATATATATTATACATATTAAAATATGGACCTATATTATATATATCTCCATATATAGAGCATGGATCTATATTGTATACATCTCTATATCTATATTATATATCTCTATATATAGAATATGGATCTATATTATATAGCTCTAGGTATTTGGAATATAGATCTATATTATATATCTCTCTAGAGAATATGGATCTATAGAATATAGCTCTCTCTATATATAGAGTATGGATCTATAGAATATATATCCCTATATATATATACATGGATATATAGATCTATATTTAATATATCTATATATAGACTATAGATTTATATAAAAGATATCCCTCTACATATATATATAAAATATAGACGTATATAATATCTCTCTCTCTATATATATAGAATATGGATCTATATTATATATCTCTCTCTATATATATATAATATGGATCTACATTATATATTTCTCTACATATACACAAAATCTAGATCTATATTACATATATCTCTCTCTATATAATATAGATTTGTATAATATATATCCCTCTACATATATATAGAATAAAGACCTATATAATATCTCTATCTATATATATAGAATATGGATCTATATTATATATATCTCTATATATAGAATATAGATCTATATATCATATCTCTCTCTACATATATAGAATATAGATCTATATTATCTCTCTCTCTCTCTCTAGAATATAGGTCTATATTATATATATCTCTACATCTACAGAATATGGATCAAGATTATCTATTTATATATGTTTCAAATATAGATCTATATTATATATCCATATATATATATGTAATACAGACCTATATTATATATCTCTCTCTCTATGCAAAATATGGATCTACATAATATATCTGTCTATATATAGAATTTAGATCTATATTTTATATATATATGTGTGTATATATATGGTATGTAATAACATAAAAATTAAAAGGAAAGGTCAAGCTGCAGCAGCACAGCCCAGCTTCAAGAGCAGGATGCGAGTCTGGGTTTGGTGTGTGAGCATGTGAGGGTGTGAGTTTGTGTTTGGTGTGTGTGTGAGTTTGTGTTTGGTGTGTGAGCATGTGAGCGCACTCACGTTCTCCAGGAGCTGCTCCCTCTCCTCCTCCACCTCCTGGCTCCACACGCTCATGTCGTGCTGGCTCTTCTGGGTGACCGTGAGCACCGTCAGGCGCCGGGGGCTGGCCTCGGGGAACAGCGGCTGCAGCTCTGAGCACGGAACGACAGCGTTACAGAGATACCAGAATGGGCACTGCACTGCATTATCCACAGCGTTACAGATACGGGATAGGGCACTGCACTGCATTATCCACAGTGTTACAGAGATAGGGATAGGGCAGTGCATTATCCACAGCGTTACAGATACGGGATAGGGCACTGCACTGCATTATCCACAGCGTTACAGAGATACCAGAACGGGCACTGCACTGCATTATCCACAGCATTACAGAGATACCAGATAGGGCACTGCACTGCATTATCCACAGCGTTACAGATACGGGATACGGGATAGGGCACTGCATTATCCACAGCGTTACAGATATGGGATAGGGCACTGCATTATCCACAGCGTTACAGATATGGGATAGGGCACTGCATTATCCACAGCGTTACAGATATGGGATAGGGCAGTGCATTATCCACAGCAGAAACACAGACCAGAGCACAGACACCCATGCACAGAGACACAACATCAGCAATACATAGAAAACATAAACACTGAATTTTCAATCCTGCTCTGCCCAGGCAGCCTTCCCCTCCCACCCACACCAACACCGCAGGCACACTTCTCTTTTAAATTGGTTTTCATTTTTTATTCATTCTTATAACTTATATATCATAAATATAAACAGAATTCTATTTAATTTAATATAGAAAGAAAAGTATTTATATATTAAAATATATACATGTAATTATATAATTTATATAAACATCTACTTATATAATTTATATATTAAAATATATAAATATATTTATGTTATTGCAAAAATATTATTACTATTATTTTAGTTTTCTTATTGTTACTTCATATTTAATTAAATTGTTCCCATTTCATTTCCTATTTGGTTCTTATTTTTACTTTTTCATTTAATTTAATTGGTCCCATTTAATCTCCTATTTGGTTCTCATTTTTACCTTTTTTTTTTTAAATTTAATTGATCCCATTTAATTTCCTATTTGGTTCTTATTTTTACTTTTCTTTTAAGTTTAATTGGTCCCATTTAATCTCCTATTTGGTTCTTATTTTTACTTTTTATATATAATTCAATCATTCCCATTAAAATAAATATAATTTAATTTAATAATTAATTAAATTTCATTAAATACACTCAAGTAGTTTCAGATGGTTTGCAGTGGCACTTCACACTTTTCATATTAAATACTGAAATAACAATATTATTACCAATACTGAAAGTTACTAAAAGTTATTTAAAATCTGAAAAAAATTTAAAAGATATTAAATGGTTCCCATTTAATTTTGGTCATTTCCTTCCTGAATAAATTAAAAACACAAATTCAGAAGTTTCCTGATTCCCATTCTTGTTTTGTTCAGCAATTCCAAAGGATTTGACAACTGGATATTGGGTAAGGAATTAACTCCAGAATTTCCCAATAAAACAACAACGAAAATTTACATTTTAAATGAAATATTAAATATTGTCAACAGCAAATTTTTAAAAAATTATATAAAATTAAAATTATTAAATGAAATATTAAATATTGCCAACAGCAATTGGTTTCCTTTCTATCCAAAGGGATTTTTGTACTGCTTAACTCTGAATGAACCTTTCCTACAGCTCATTCTGTGCAAGAGCATTGACATTCGCTGGTTTTACATAGAAAATTTGGAATTTCTTGGCTGGAAATAAAAATGAACCTTTTCTCAGCAGCTCAGGACAGGCTTGCACTGCACATTCCACCTTGGCATTTTCAAAGTAGGTTTCAGCATTATTGATCTGCTGTTTCTGGGGAGCATCAGAACCCTAAAAACCACAAAAAAAAAATTTCACAGTTAATATCAAACAGAAATAACTCTGTACATCAAAACAGGGTTTAGTGATCAGATACACTCGAGCAGGTTCAGGTGATTTGCAGTGGCACTTCACACTTTTCATACTAAATACTGAAATAATAATTTAATTTACAATAATGAAAGTTGCTAAAAAGTTATTTAAAATCTGAAAAGATATGAAAATATAAGATATGAATAGATATGAAATTATAAGAAAATCTATTAAAATATGATATAAAAAGTAAAACAGATTTTGGTGTTACTTAAATCCACAGAGAAATATTTATATTTTATAGAAATACCAAAACTTTCTACTTTAATGAAACTGTATTATGTTAAGGCAGAATACATATAAATACTGAAATAGTATTATATAGTATAAATAGAAACACATAATATATAAATACATATAGATATATAAACAGATAGATATAAAAGATATAAGGGGGGGAAAGGGAGATTGAATCCAGGAAGGGGAAGGGGAAAGGGGAAGGGGAAGGGGAAAGGGGAAAGGGGAAAGGGGAAAGGGGAAAGGGGAAGGGGAAAGGGGAAAGGGGAAAGGGGAAGGGGAAGGGGAAAGGGGAAGGGGAAAGGGGAAGGGGAAAGGGGAAGGGGAAAGGGGAAGGGGAAAGGGGAAGGGGAAAGGGGAAGGGGAAAGGGGAAGGGGAAAGGGGAAGGGGAAAGGGGAAGGGGAAAGGGGAAGGGGAAAGGGGAAGGGGAAAGGGGAAGGGGAAAGGGGAAGGGGAAAGGGGAAGGGGAAAGGGGAAGGGGAAAGGGGAAGGGGAAAGGGGAAGGGGAAAGGGGAAGGGGAAAGGGGAAGGGGAAAGGGGAAGGGGAAGGGGAAAGGGGAAGGGGAAAGGGGAAGGGGAAAGGGGAAGGGGAAAGGGGAAGGGGAAAGGGGAAGGGGAAAGGGGAAGGGGAAAGGGGAAGGGGAAGGGGAAAGGGGAAGGGGAAGGGGAAAGGGGAAAGGGGAAGGGGAAAGGGGAAGGGGAAAGGGGAAGGGGAAGGGGAAAGGGGAAGGGGAAAGGGGAAGGGGAAAGGGGAAGGGGAAAGGGGAAGGGGAAAGGGGAAGGGGAAAGGGGAAGGGGAAAGGGGAAGGGGAAAGGGGAAGGGGAAAGGGGAAGGGGAAAGGGGAAGGGGAAAGGGGAAGGGGAAGGGGAAAGGGGAAGGGGAAGGGGAAAGGGGAAAGGGGAAGGGGAAAGGGGAAGGGGAAAGGGAAAGGGGAAGGGGAAAGGGGAAGGGGAAAGGGGAAAGGGGAAAGGGGAAGGGAAGGGGAAAGGGAAGGGGAAAGGGAAGGGGAAAGGGAAGGGGAAAGGGAAGGGGAAAGGGAAGGGGAAAGGGAAGGAAGGATTTGACTCCATGTTCTCAGAAGGCTAATTTATTATTTTATGATACTATATTACATTAAAGAATACTAAACTATACTAGAGAATACAGAAGGGACACTCACAGAAGGCTAAGAGATAATAATGAAACTCGTGACTCTCTCCAGAGCCTCGACACAGCCTGGCCCTGACTGGCCAAAGAGTGAAAACAACTCCCATGAAACCCATGAACAATCACCCATGGGTGAACAATCTCCAACCACATCCCAAAGCAGCACAGCACAGGAGAAGCACATGAGATATTGTTTTCCTTTTCTCTGGGGCTTCTCAGCTTGCCAGGGTTAAACCCTGGCGAAGGGTTTTTCAGCAGGAGGCTGCTCTCACCTGGAACTCGTTGATGTACTGGGCCATGACGAACTCGTGCCGGTCGCTGGCCGAGGGCTCGGCCAGGAGGTCGGGCAGGCTCTGGGCGGGCTGGGCGCGCTGCGGGGCCGTGCCGTGCAGGTGGCAGCCGAAGCCCATGTTCCCGGGCAGCTGGAACCGCTGGTCCTGCGGCCCAAAGGGCCCCATCAGCTCGTCCGGCCACACCGTCCTGGGGCCTGCGGGGACAGCCAACCCCAGGGCGGTCAGGGAACGCCAAAGGCAGACAGGGAACACCAAAGGCGGCCAGGGAAACCCCAAAGGCGGCCAGGGAACACCCCAAAGGCGGCCAGGGAACACCCCAAAGGCGGCCAGGGAACACCCCAAAGGCGGCCAGGGAACACCCCAAAGGCGGCCAGGGAACACCCCAAAGGCGGCCAGGGAACACCCCAAAGGCGGCCAGGGAACACCCCAAAACAGCAGGAAAATGCCAAAAATGGCTGGGAAAGCCCAAAAGCAACTGGGAAACCCCAAAAACGGCCAGGGAAAAATCCCAAAAATGGCCAGGAAATCCCAGAGACAGCCAGGAAACCCCAAAAACAGCCAGGAAACCCCAAAAACATCCAGGAAACCCCAAAAACAGCCAGGGAAACCCCAAAAACAGCCAGGGAAACCCCAAAAACAGCCAGGGAAACATCCCTAAAGCAGATGGGAAATCCCCAAAATGGCCAGGAAATCCCAAAGACAGCAGGAAACCCCAAAACCAAACAGGAAACCCCCAAAACGGCCAGGGAAACCCCCCAAAATGGCCAGAAAATCCCAAAGACAGCAGGAAACCCCAAAAACGGCCAGGGCAACCCCAAAACAGCTGGGAAATGCCAAAAACGGCCGGGAAAGCCCAAAAGAAACTGGGAAACCCCAAAAATGGCCAGGGAAAAATCCCAGAGACAGCCAGGAAACCCCAAAAACAGCCAGGGAAACATCCCTAAAGCAGATGGGAAATCCCAAAAATGGCCAGGGAAAAATCCCAAAAGCAGATGGGAAATCCCAAAAACGGCCAGGGAAACCCCAAACCAGCAGAAAAATCCCAAAAATGGCCTGGAAATCCCAAATCAGCCAGGAAATCCCAAATTAACCAGGAAATCCCAAAAGGGAATCCCAAAAATGGCCAGGAAACCCCAAAAATGGCCGGGAAACCCCAGGGAAATTCACAAATCCCAAAAGCAGCAGAGAACCCAAAGGAAAACCCCTGTGCCCCACAAGGATTTGATCACAAACATCAGCAATGCACAGACAAAAATCCCACTTCCAAGCTGGGATTTCAAGGGAACAAATTTGCGTTTTCTTCTTAAATTTGCTTTTTTTTCCTACCAAGTCAAAAATCCCAATTCTAAATTCAGATTTCAAGGGAATAAATTTGCTTTTTCTTTTTTCTAAATGTGCTTTTTTTTCCTTAAATCCGTTTTTCTTCATAAATTTCATTTTTCTCTACTACCAAGTCAAGAATCCCAGTTCCAAATTGGGAATTCAGGGGAAAGAAATTGCTTTTTCTTACATAAATCAGGAGGTGCAGCAGCCACGTGAGGCTCATCTGAGCCAGAGGATCCTGCAGTGGAAAAAGCTTTGGCATTCCCAACTCTTTTGAGCAAGGAATAAAAGCCTGGGAGGTAAGTGACCAATCTTGCTCTGTTACAGAGCACCTGAGGAGAGAAAAAGAATTTAAAATAATAAATGATTAATAAAATAAAATAATAACTTCAGGATAAAAATCCAAAGAATCATTTAAACACAACTCTGTGAGTCACAAAAAAAATCCTCCCTCAATAATTCTATTAAAATTTGAATAATGACCAGCTGTAACATCAAGTTGTAGAAATATTTTATTGTTATTTTTATATTTTGAATGAAAAAACCTTAAAGTGGTTTTAGTGTTAATTAAAGACCTCTCATGTGAGGAAAAAGCCCTGAAAATTTAAAATTTAAATTAAGTTATGGATAGGGATTGTCTCCATGATTATCTCCTGGAAAACACAAATCCCACCTGCCACAGTGTGGGTGTTTTTTGGAAAATTCAACTTTTCAGGTGAGGAATAACAATTCTTTTGAGAAAATAACATAAAAGGATTTTCCCCAAGCACTGCACCTTTGATTCTATAAAAATTTATGCAGTTTTACATCAAAAGAGGCACTTTCAGAAGTCATTTACTTTTAAAAGAAGGGAATAAATGGTGCTATTTGGATATTTAATATAAAAATTGTATTTAAAGCACCAGGACCTAAGGCAGCTTTTTATCCAGCACTTCTTTGTAAATACAAAATAGTTTCTTCCAAATTATAAAAACTCAAATGCTTTGAGACACATTTAATTTATTACTTAAATCAATTATTTACAGTTCAAGCCTGGAGCTGTCTCCTTCCAAAACAGCTTTAAAAGGTTCCTGCAGCACAACAAGAATCTGATTCCACTCAAATCTTTTTTCTTTATCATGTCAAATCCCAATTAAAATTAATTTTTGCATGATGATGATGATGTTATAAACAGATGTAAACAATTACAGCCAACGTGTAATTAGCAGAAAAGAGAATTTTTCCTTATTATCAGCCTCACTTAACACGGAGATGTCACTAATTACAGCTCACTCATGCAAATATTTACACACCTGGTGTTACACAAGAACCACCAGCCAGGGAGTTAATGAATAATTCACATCCCCACGGCGGGAGCAATAAAAACAATCAATAAAAGGTGTTTTATGCTCCAGCCTCAAATCAGCTGAGTGTTCCAAAACACAGAACTCCTCCGTGCCTGAGCCCAGGATGACAGAAAAAGGAAAAAATTGATTTAATCCTAAATTAGGTTATTATTCCTGGGATGTTTAAACTGGAGGAGGGCTGGATTGGGATTTTAGGGAGAAATTCTCCCCCCTGTGGCTGCTTCGGAATCCCGGCAAGCGTCCAAGCCTTGGAGCACACGGGCACTTGTCCCTGCCCACGGCACGGAGTCGGAATTAAAGGATTTTTAAGGTTTTTTTCCCCACCCAAACCTGTTTGTAATTCCATTTAATCCTCAATTCCGCCGTTCCCGGGGTATCCGCAAGGTCCGGCGTCACTCACTCACATTGGCCATGGCAGACGCTGCTCTCCCCCCGCTGACAGGCCCGGACACCCCTGCAAAAGAGACGGGAGAAGGGCAGAGAACAGAAAGGGAACGAGGAAAGGGAAAAGGAAAGGGGAGAGGAAAGGGAAAAGGAAAGGGAAAAGGAAAGGGAAAAGAAGGCGCTGAACTCCCCAGCCCCGGAGCCCCCTCACAGCCCGCCCGCCCCTGCACGGCCTCCCCGCGTCCCAGGAGCGGCGCTGCCGCGGACAGACGGCAACAGCTGACGGGAAGGGAGCAGGAAACAAGAAAATGGGAGAAGGAAACGAAAAAAGGGAGAAGGAAGCGGGAAAAGAGGAAAAGAAAAGGAGCCCCCGGCCCCCCTCACCTCTTCCTGCAAAATGGCGGCGCCCACCCGCCCCCGCCGCGCCCTCGCCGCGCGCCCCCAGGCCGAGCCAGCCGATCCGCCGACACCTCGATGAGCGCGGCGCCGCACCGCGCGGAATCCGCCGCTCGGCGTTCGGTTGCTCAGGGCTGCGGGAGGGACGGTGGAGGCCGTGAGGGGGAGGAGGTGATGGCGGCGGGGCCGGCGCGGCCGGGGAGGTTCCCGGGGGAGCGGCGGGGCCGGGATCGGTCGTGGCGGGGCCGGGATCGGTCGTGGCGGGGCCGGTGTATCCCCTCGGTGCTCCCAAGGCGGTGTTGTCCCGTGTAAGGCGTGCAGAAGGGCGGCCGTGGGCGCTGTTCCCGCGCCGGGCACCAGGGGGCAGTCACGGAGCGTCAGCCTCCCTCATCGCCCTCATCGTTCCCGGGGATCCGAAATGGGGAAAATGGGGAGAAAAAGGGGGAAATGGGGAGAAAAAGGGGAAAAGGGTTTTGTTGGAGGGAATTGAAAGGAGGAGCGGTTGTTTCCTCTCGGGAAAAGCGCAGAGCCAGGTGTTCGCTGGGAATGGGGAGCATCAGTGGCGCTTCTGCCCCAGTACTGTGACTTCAAGGGCAATACCTCAAATAACTTTAGAAAATAATAATAAAAGTATATAAAACCTGCTTCAATGCCTTTCCTCCGTGTTGGTTTTTTTATGGAAGAGCTCTGGACAGGCTCGCCAGGGAATGGTCACAGCCCCAAAGATTAAAGTATTTCTCTTTTTTTTGCCATTTCTTTGCCGTCTGTTCCAAGCAGCGTTGCTGGTGAAGAAAAAGGAATTTTAATCTCTCCCAAATAAAAGTTTGGGCGTTCCCATCCCTCAGTGACTTTGCACAAGGCCTTGAATTTATTTTCCTTCTAAACCAGAGGTTTCTGGACATTTATTTTGCTTTGTCACTGGTTTATTAGCAGAAATTTATTAACATAAACCAGTGCCAGAGGTTTCCAGAGTTCAGAATCAGAGCAGGACATTGGGTTTGTGGCCAGGCTAATAATATTCAGCCTTACAATGTTCTTACTGCATTTAATAAAGTCTTGGCTTTATTTTATCAGGATCAGGAGGAAATTGTGCTATCCATTCCTAAACAATGTGATGTATTAAGTAGCTCTAATGTTGCAATTTTGATTTTTGGACTTTTTCATGAGCTCACCGTTGGATGCCACTCAACTCTTTTATTAATTCGATGTTAGCACACTTAATTCTCATTTGCTTTTGAATTAAATATTGATGTGGTATCTCTGAACTTCAGCAAAAAAGAGAAATGAGGAATCAGAGAAATTTAACTTTAACTCTTTACAGAATGCAATTTCTGTCCTCCGATGGGAAGCAGTGTGGATTGAATCCAGCCTGTATTGACTTGTCCTTAGGCAATCCCAATTTATCTCCTCTCCAGGGCTGCCACTTCCAGATACTCCAATCAATCCTGGAGTTATCAGCCCCTCAAGTTTGTGGCCTGAATTCATAAAGATTCATTTCAATAAAGTTCCTATTCAAAGGAGACTGCGGAATCAAACGATCCAATTACAGATTTATCAAATATTAATAGGGAAAAATCTTCCAGATCTTTTGGATGCCAACATCCTTCTCCCCTGGTGTCAGGAAAGTAATTAGCAGCTGGCTTTGATTAAATTCTTCCCTCGGAGATTGCTGCTCTCAGTCTGAGGGAGAGGAAGGAATGCACACGACAGGATTCCTAATTCCTCCTTGGAAAGCCTTTTTGGGAAGGTCCTCCTGCCTTCAGTTCAGGGAGGCTCCTCAGTGTCCAAAACCTCCAGCTGAAGGCTGAGGTCATGCCCAGGTTTTGTGGCTTTTTCCTGCTGTTCCTGAGATGAATTTTTCCTCAGGGATCTCCAGCATGGAAAGGACGTGGAGCTGCTGGAGAGTCCAGAGGAGATGATCCATGGAGATGACCAGAGGGAAAGGCTGGGAGAATTGGGATGGTCCAGCCTGGAGAGGAGAAGGCTCTGGAAAAACCTCAGAGCCCCTGGCAGGGCCTGGAGGGGCTCCAGGAGAGCTGGAGACGGACTGGGGACAAGGGACAGAGGGACAGGAGCCAGGGAATGGCTCCCAGTGCCAGAGGGCAGGGATGGGTGGGAGATTGGGAACTGGGAATTCCTGGCTGGGCTGGGATTGCCAGAGCAGCTGTGGCTGCCCCTGGATCCCTGGCAGTGCCCAAGCCAGGCTGGATGGGGCTGGGACAGTGGGAGGTGTCCCTCCATGGCAGGGCTGGGATGGGATGAGGTTTATGCTCCTTTCCAACCCAAGCCATTCCATGATTCCAGAATTCTCTCTCTCTCTTTGGGACACTGCTTTCCTCTTGGCACCTTGACCAGCACCGGGAAGAGCTGCTCAGAATTTCAGAACTTCACAACTTTCCCAGTCACCAGCACCCCCTGCCTGAAACTGAACTCCAGACCTCATCTGCGGCTCTCCTTCCATGCCCAGACCTGCTGGATTCCCTGCTCTGGAAGCAGAGCAGCCAGAGCTGCCCCTGAGAAGCTGCTTTGGTGCCCAAGACAAGCAGAAAGTGAATTTTCAGCTGTTTCCTCTCAGCTCTTCCAGCAGCCCAGAGAAGCTGTGCAAACTCCGTCCTTGGAGTCTTCAAAACTCTGGGATGGGGTCCTGGAGTTGGACTGGAAACCCCAAAGCAGGGTTTCATCCTTAGTGTGGGTGTTTGCTGGTTTTATTTCCAGTTCCACTCTGGAAATGTGGGAAATAGTAAAGATAAGATTTTCAGAAAGCTGAGAAGGCAGAAACAGAAAGAGCAGAAAACTTGGAGCTGGCTGCAGCTGCCAAGTCTGAAAGCTGAAAAAGTTGCAATAGTACAGCAAGCAGGGCCATGAAACAATAGGCTGAGTTTTAGGAATTTTCCCGGGTGATTTTCCCTTTGGATACAGAAGATGCTGGTGAAGTCGTGCTAAAAAACCCCAGATATTCTTTATTCCCACTTTCCATTTATCTGTGCAATGATGGATCGTGCTGGTGCTCCCAATTTTCCTAATGGCACCCATTAAACTTCATTAGGACTGTGTTAAACCCGAGTTCAAATCGTTGCCATTGATTTTGCATCTCTAAAAGCTGCTGGGAGCACATGGGGCACACGGAGCATTCCCACCACATTCCAAAGGGACTGGGATCCCAGCCTGTGCTCCAGGGATATTCAGGATCACCCCACAGAGCTGACAGCTCTCAGCCATGCTCTGTCACCGCCCAGCCAGGGAATTTTTAGCCTGCATACTCCAGCTCAGCTATTTTGTTTATCCATTTCATTCCCTGTATTTATTTTTCCTCACGTTTTCCACTCCCCTTATCCCTTGACCTGCTAAACCTGGGGAATGAGGAATGAGGAATCCCTGAGTGCCAGGGATGGAGGAGAAGGGAGGAAAGGTTTTAACGTGCTCTTTTCCCCAAAATAAACATCCTCTGGCTGTAGGAAGAGTAAACTTCCCCTGGAAATGGATGTGTTTATATGAACAATCCCTTTCTTCTGGCATTTCCAGAGATTTGCTGGCTACCACTGGGAAAAGAGGCTTTTAGGGGAGCGCTGCAATTACACCAGATAAGTCTGTGCATGATTTGTTTTCTTTTTGGGAAGACATTCCCCTCTGGATGGATTGCTGTGAACCTGAAAGGGATTTCCTCCTTTATCTCCTGCCCTCTGGAATGTCCACCAAAAGGACAGGGCAGGAAAAGGCTTTTTCCCACAAAACTGCTTGGCTTGGACTCTGCTTTACTGGGCATTTACTGGGAATCCTTTACCAGCACAGCCTCCCCCTGGATCTGTAATCTCCCAGTTTTTCACCAAAAAGAGAATTTCATCAACCTTCCTAAACTGGGATGTGCCATTTCCAGGGACACCCTTCCAACAGGAGCCCTGGTGCAGGATTATCCAGATGGATCTGAGGCTGGGGCAGGCTCTAACTCACCTCAGTTTGGTTTCAAACAGAGAAATCGAGTTTTAAAAGCTTTGTCATTTGCTTGGTTGGGATTAAACAGGAATATTTTTCCTGAGAAGCATGGGCTACTTCTTGTTGCTGACGTGGGGTGAGTGAGGAGATTCCCAACTCCTTTTTCCCCAGGTCCCTTCCAGCAGCACCTCAGGGATGCTGCCACATCCAACACAGCCTCTGGGGAGCAGGGAATGATTGCAGGTTGGGTGTTTTGGGAGATGTTTCTATTTACCACTGGTCCCACTCCAAATCTGTGGAATTCAGGTGTCAATAATTTAATGCTGAGGCCATCACCAAACCTGGAGGCCAGAAATAGCCTGGGTTGGGTTTCATGGGACCTGAATTTGGTGGCAAATCTGGGAATTTGTGAAATTCAAGTGTCAATAATTTAGTGCTGAGGCTGTCACCAAACCTGGTGGCCAGAAATAATCTGGATTAAATTTCATGGGACCTGAATTTGGTGGCAAATCTGGGAATTGATGGAATTTAGGTGTCAATAATTTAGTGCTGAGGCTGTCACCTAAACTGGTGGCCAGAAATAATCTGGATTGAATTTCATGGGACCTGAATTTGGTGACAAATCTGGGAATTTGTGAAATTCAGGTGTCAATAATTTAGTGCTGAGGCTGTCTCCAAAGCTGGAGGCCAAAAATAGCCTGGATTGAGTTTAATGGGACCTGAATTTGGTGGCAAATCTGGGAATTGATGGAATTCAGGTGTCAGTAATTTAGTGTTGAGGCAGTCACCTAAACTGGTGGCCAGAAATAATCTGGATTAAATTTCATGGGACCTGAATTTGGTGACAAATCTGGGAATTTGTGAAATTCAGGTGTCAATAATTTAGTGCTGAGGTGGTCACCAAAGCTGGTGGCCAGAAATAATCTGGATTAAATTTCATGGGACCTGCATTTGGTCCACACTGAAGCTGAACTGGGGAAAGGACTGGTTTGTATCAGGTCTACATTTTCCAGAGGTCCCAGCTCTTGGATGCAGAGATCCAGGAGGAGCAGGAGGATGTGGAGCTCTCTCTTGGGATCTGCTGGTGACAGAGACACCAGACCTGGCAGCCTGGAATGCTCCAGGTGCTGGTGGCCCTGAGCCCTCTGGAATCTGCTCTGGAATGTGCCATTCCAGGCTCTGGGTGCCAGGTAAGGAGAAAGCTTCCCCTCAGAACTGCATCAAAATCAGCTTTTTATAGGCTGCTTCTATTTTCTGGTCAATCTTTATCCATCTGGGAAGTGTTAGAAAATCCAAGGAGGCAGAATTCCAGCTTAAACCCAGCGCCATGCCTAATGGGCTACTCATTCCCCCAGATTCCTCATTGATTGTTGCTTTTTGGTGTTTTTTTAAATAGTTGGGGTGGTATTTTGTAACCCTCAGGGTGGGAAGCATGTCTCAGAGAGGTTTCTGGGAGTGATGAGGCTGTTCCTGTCTGGCAGGGAATGAAAGAGCCCAGCATCTGGCAGAATGTGAGAGCAGGAATCACAGAGCTTCCCTCTCCGAGGGGCTGGGCTGCCTGATGGATGTTGTGATAAAATGGCTCTCCTGACGTGTGAGGCAGGACACTTGGAGGCCCCTTTCTGCCCAAATTTATGGGGTTTAACCCAACCTCCTGGCTGGAAGTTTCAGGGAATTTATCCCACAGATTAACCCCTCGGATTTTCCTTTTTTCAGCTCTGGTGACAGCTTCAGCACTAAATTATTGACACCTGAATTCCATAAATTCCCAGATTTTCTGCCAAATTCAGGCCACATTAAACTCAATCCAGATTATTTCTGGCCTCCAGCTTTGGTGGCAGCCTCAGGATTAAATTATTGACACCTGAATTCCATAAATTCCCAGATTTTCCACCAAATTCAGGTCCCATTAAACTTAATCCAGACTATTTCTGGCCTCCAGCTCTGGTGGCAGCCTCAGGATTAAATTATTGACACCTGAACTCCATCAATTCCCAGATTTTCCACCAAATTCAGGTCCCATGAAACCCAATCCAGATTATTTCTGGCCTCCAGGTTTGGTGGCAGCCTCAGCACTAAATTATTGACACCTGAATTCCATCAATTCCCAGATTTGGAACCAAATTGTGCAGCACGCTGCTGTGCCATGGATGCTGAAAATCCCTGAATATTCCTCTTTTGCCCCATGTTTTAGGAACAAATCTTAACTCAGCTCTGTGAAAAGGGAGGTCAGAAGCCCCAGAATTTCAGAACACAGTCCAGAAAACCTTCTTGCAAAGCCTCATCAGGATTCTCCTTACCCACATCCAGAGCTCAATAAGGTTTATGGAACCCTTTCCAAGGCCTTGAGTGAAAACTGGGATAAAAATTCCCATTGGGAGGTGTTACATATGAGAAATCCCCGGATGTTTCCCCCTCTAAGTCACTGAGGGAGGCAAAATCCAGGTGTGAACTCCCTCTCTGGGCTTTCCAGCTCTGATTTGGTACCTGGGGGTAAAATTATTGCTGTGGGGAGGCCTTGGGTGAAGTGAGGAGGTAAAAAATCACTCAAATTGCTGCATTTTGCTCTATCAGATATTTAAAATTAAACCTCTTCACTCGAGAGCATTTTTACTGTGGAGAACAAAACCCTTCTGCTGGCAAACCTGGGTAGGTGCTAATTCTGTCACCTGACAGAATTTGTTAATTCTGCCCCCAAACTCTTGTTCCTAATTTGCTTTTTTGCTGATTTACCTCATTCCATGGCACAACACTTCTTTGTCCTTCAGGAAGAGTGAGGAACAGTGGGATTTGCAGAACACGCTGCTGGTGGGTTTAATATTCCCTTTTTTACCAGTTCAGGAATAACAAACAACCTCCTGACTTGTCACTGACAGATTCTTCTTTTTTTTTTTCCTTTCTGTGCAGGAATGACTCAAACAAAGGAGTGAAAACTCCATTTTGCATGTGTCAACCTCCTCCTTTCTGAAATAAAGGCTCTTCACTCTCTCACATCGACTTCAGAAGGGAACATCAGACATTGCTCTTGAGAAGTTCTGATGGGAACAGATGAGACCTGTGAGATGATCAAAGGGAGAGGGGACTTTGCTGAGGTCCCTGTCTGTGTGATGGAGCCATGAAATGCTCCAGGATCCCATCCTGCTTGTTCAGTGCACCTTGTTTGCAGTTTGGGTTGTCAGGGCCTCCCAAACGGCTGAGAAAAGGGAAATCAGAGGGGTTGGTCTGTGGGATAAATCAGTGTTTTCCTCTGGGGTAAATAAATACTGATCAGCAGAAATGGGATCATTTTTTGCTGATTCCCTGCTGAATTTTTTTTTTTTTTAATTTTAAATTTCACTTACCTCCCAGACTGATTCACAACTTTGACAGCCCCAGATCATTTAGCTGGGACTTGAATTAATATTTCCTTCCAACTCGTGGATGCACCACAAAAACCCAGAGATGCAGCAAAGTGCACATGATTTTCTTGAATTTTTAGTTGTTTTTTTTTTTTCTCCATCTCCACACAGCAGACCCAACATTTTGAGCTGTCTCCCAAATCTTTAGCTTTGACAGAAGGTACAAATCAGTGTCTGCCGTGTCTAACAAAAGGCAGCATCAACACATCTCTGTGTACTTGAATATTCAGATTCACATCTTTATTCATCTCTCTCCAAAGTCGCTCATCACCAGCTCTGGGATGGAGAGCTGGGAACTCGGGTTTCTCCACACAGGGACCAGGGAGAGCCCTGAGGTGATGGTGAGAGCATCATTTCATCACCCCAACCTCAGCACCAGCTGCTCCCAGCCCAGCCTGAACTGAAAGGAAAAAGGATGCTCCTGGCTCTGCCCGTCCTTTCTGCCCTGAATAAAACAGCTCCTGGAGTGAATCCGTGTGAGGGAAGGGAGCCTCGGGGCTGAATCTTTAGCTGAGCAAATCAGTTTGGGGTGGGAAAGCAGCAGAAGGGCTGAATCTCTTTTAAAACTTTCCTTTTTCTGTCGTGCTCACTTTTTTCACCAGGGAGAAGCTGCCTTCAGGGGACCCAGTCTGGGCTCTGGCTGCACCAGTGGCTGCAGCTATTCCCTGTTCATTAAAAATGCCATTTCTCCTTATTTTGGGCTCAGGCTCCACCAGTGGCTGCAGCCATTTCCCTGTTCCCTTGGGAGCATTTTGGGAGTGAATGAATTTGTGGAAAAATTGGCATTTCTCCTTATTTTGGGCTCTGGCTACACCAATGGATGCCGTTATTTCCCTATTCTGTTTGGGAGCCTTTTGGGAGTGAATGAACTTGTGGAAAAAATGCCATTCTGGTGAGTTTGGGCCCAGGCTACACCAGTGGCTGCAGCCATTTCCCTGTTCCTTAAAAATTGGCATTTCTCCTTATTTTGGGCTCAGGCTACACCTGCATTGTAGCTGCAGCTATTCCCTGTTCCCTTGGGAACCTTTTGGGAGTGAATGAACTTGTGGAAAAAATGCCATTTCTGGTGAGTTTGGGCTCAGGCCACACCAGTGGCTGCAGCCATTTCCCTGTTCCTTAAAAAATGGCATTTCTGATTAGTTTGGGCTCAGGCTACACCAGTGGCTGCAGTTATTCCCTGTTCCTTAAAAAATGCCATTTCTCCTTATTTTGGGCTCAGGCTCCACCAGTGGCTGCAGCTATTCCCTGTTCCCTTGGGAGCATTTTGGGAGTGAATGAATTTGTGGAAAAATTGGCATTTCTCCTTATTTTGGGCTCTGGCTACACCAATGGATGCAGTTATTTCCCTATTCTGTTTGGGAGCCTTTTGGGAGTGAATGAATTTGTGGAAAAATTGGCATTTCTGGTGAGTTTGGGCTCAGGCCACACCAGTGGCTGCAGCTATTCCCTGTTCATTAAAAATGCCATTTCTCCTTATTTTGGGCTCAGGCTCCACCAGTGGCTGCAGCCATTCCCTGTTCCCTTGGGAGCCTTTTGGGACTGAATGCACTTGTGGAAAAAATGCCATTTCTGGTGAGTTTGGGCTCTGGCCATACCAGTGGCTGCAGCCATTTCCCTGTTCATTAAAAATGCCATTTCTCCTTATTTTGGGCTCAGGCTCCACCAGTGGCTGCAGTTATTTCCCTGTTCCTTTGGGAGCCTTTTGGGAGTGAATGAACTTGTGGAAAAATTGCCATTATGGTGAGTTTGGGCCCAGGCTACACCAGTGGCTGCAGCCATTTCCCTGTTCATTAAAAAATGCCATTTCTCCTTATTTTGGGCTCAGGCTCCACCACTGGCTGCAGCTATTCCCTGTTCCTTTGGGAGTGAATGATCTTGTGGGAAAAATGCCATTTCTGGTTAGTTTGGGCTCTGGCCATACCAGTGGCTGCAGCCATTTCCCTGTTCATTAAAAAATGCCATTTCTCCTTATTTTGGGCTCAGGCTCCACCAGTGGCTGCAGTTATTTCCCTGTTCCTTTGAGAGCCTTTTGGGAGTGAATGAACTTGTGGAAAAAATGCCATTCTGGTGAGTTTGGGCTCTGTGGAGCTGCTGAAGGGAGCGGGTTTGGGAAGGTCACGGCGGCAGGGCGGCTGCGGGCTGTGCCTTCTCTTTTGTAGCTCATCACTGCCTGCTGTGAGCTCTGCTGCCCTCCAGACCTCCCGAGGATGCTGGGGCAGCGTGGTGGCTCCAGAGCTGTCACCCTGCCAGCCACAGGGCAGAGGAAATGAAGGCACAGCTCCCTCCATGAATATTTATGGTGGCAGTGGGAAGGATTCCACGGAGCTGCTCAGCCCGGGGCGGATCTGGAGCTGATTTTGCTGCTGCTGTTTGATTTGCAGGCTGCCAGGAACCATCCTAAAGCCAGATGAGACCCCTGGGTGCACAGCAGTGATGGGGCTGTGACAGCCACCCCAGCCAAGGCCATGTGTCCCTCACTGGGCTGTGACAGCTGCGGCTCTAAGGAGCTCCAGGGCTGGGGACAGAGCTGATCATAACTCACTGATCACCCCAAAAACACCCCAGGGGCCAGGAAAAGGGGGAAAGATTCAGCTGAGATCATCCAGGGGTGAGGAAAAGGGGAAAAGAATCAGCTCAGATCATCCAGGGGTGAGGAAAAGGGGAAAGAATCAACTCAGATCATCCAGGGGTGAGGAAAAGGGGGAAAGAATCAACTCAGATCATCCAGGGGTGAGGAAAATGGGTAAAATCAACTCAGATCATCCAGGGATGAGGAAAAGGGAAAAGAATCAACTCAGATCATCCAGGGGTGAGGAAAAGGGGAAAAGAATCAACTCAGATCATCCAAGGGTGAGGAAAAGGGGAAAAGAATCAACTCAGATCATCCAGGGGTGAGGAAAAGGGAAAAGAAAGAATCAACTCAGATCATCCAGGGGTGAGGAAAATGGAGAAAGAATCAGCTCAGATCATCCAGGGGGGAGGAAAATGGAGAAAGAATCAACTCAGATCATCCAGGGGTGAGGAAAATGGGGAAGAATCAACTCAGATCATCCAGAGGTGAGGAAAAGGGGGGAAAGAATCAACTCAGATCATCCAGGGGTGAGGAAAAGGGGAAAGAATCAACTTAGATCATCCAGGGGTGAGGAAAAGGGGAAAGAATCAGCTCAGATCATCCAGGGGGGAGGAAAATGGAGAAAGAATCAGCTCAGATCATCCAGGGGTGAGGAAAAGGGGAAAGAATCAGCTCAGATCATCCAGGGGTGAGGAAAAGGGGGAAAGAATCAACTCAGATCATCCAGGGGTGAGGAAAAGGGGAAAGAATCAACTCAGATCATCCAGGGGTGAGGAAAAGGGGAAAAGAATCAGCTCAGATCATCCAGGTGTGAGGAAAATGGGGAAAATCAAGTCAGATCATCCAGGGGTGAGGAAAATGGAAAAGAATCAGCTCAGATCATCCAGGGGTGAGGAAAAGGGAAAAGAAAGAATCAACTCAGATCATCCAGGGGTGAGGAAAATGGGGAAGAATCAGCTCAGATCATCCAGGGGTGAGGAAAAGGGGAAAAGAATCAGCTCAGACCATCCAGGGGTGAGGAAAAGGGGAAAAGAATCAGCTCAGACCATCCAGGGGTGAGGAAAAGGGGGGAAAGAATCAACTCAGATCATCCAGGGGTGAGGAAAAGGGGGGAAAGAATCAACTCAGATCATCCAGGGGTGAGGAAAAGGGGGAAAGAATCAGCTCAGATCATCTAGGGGTGAGGAAAATGGAAAAGAATCAGCTCAGATCATCCAGGGGTGAGGAAAAGGGGGAAAGAATCAGCTCAGATCATCCAGGGGTGAGGAAAAGGGGGAAAGAATCAGCTCAGATCATCCAGGGGTGAGGAAAAGGGGAAAGAATCAACTCAGATCATCCAGGGGTGAGGAAAAGAGGAAAGAATCAACTCAGATCATCCAGGGGTGAGGAAAAGGGGAAAAGAATCAGCTCAGATCATCCAGGGGTGAGGAAGATGGGAAAGAATCAACTCAGATCATCCAAAGAGCTGCTTGGCCAACCCTGAACTCTTGGGAGAGGGCCCAGCTGTGGCACAGGGTGCCCAGCTGTGGCTGCCCCTGAATCCTTGGAAGTGTCCAAAGCCCGGTTGGAGCAGCCTGGGACAGTGGAAGTTGTCCCTTAAATGGACTTTAAGGTGCCAGCCCAACCCTGTGATGGCTTTGTGACCCCCCTGCTGCCCGTGCCCCTCTCCATGCCTGGTTTAAACCCTTGCCAGCATTTAAGCTGAGCCTAGCAGCCCTGAGCAGCAGCAGAAGCCCTGGCTGTGTGTCTGCTCTGCCTGCTGATTGCCTGGCTCACAGAAAAGTGGGTTACACTCAGATTATTGCCTCAGCCCACGTCCCTGACCTTCTGCCCCACTTATTGCGTGGCCCGCGGGTGGAGGAAGGAGGATTAAAGGTTGAGAAACCTCTCTTGAAAGAGTTAGGATGCCTAAATGTTCAAAATGTTTCCTTTCCCCAGTAATTCCAATCTATATTAAAGCTAAAACCCTTCTGAGAGGTAATAAAACAGAGCAGTGGAGGAGATCATTGGGAAGATTAGGAAGAAGAGACTTAAGGGCTTACTCTTGATGCTTCTGGGTTTATACTTTGTTCTTGTTTTACTCTGTCAATCTCTCCTAGCATTTCTCCCAGTGATTTTATTGTGTTTTTATGGAGCAGGAACGGTGCTGCAAACTACCAGGGAAAAGCTTGTTGTTGCTGAGTGGAGGGGGAAGAACATTCCTTTGCACATTTTTCACTGTTCCTGTTATATCTCAAATTTAGAAAGTAACAAGAAGCAGCATCCAGTTTTCATTAATGCTTCAGGGTTTGGGGGGGGTTTTTTGAGTTAGGTTTTTTTTTTTTGGCACATATGTTTTCATTTCCAGGCATCCAAAGGAGAAGATAAAATTCCTCCCTCCCAGCCAGCACTGGAGGACAGCAGGACCAGCAGATTCCCTGGATTTTGGTGCCAGGTAGGAGCCTGGTAACCTCCTTTGTCCTAAACCCAGCAGAGTGGGAAATGCAGTGAATTTTTTTTTGGGGACAAAGGGTCGTGCTGTGACTGCTTCCCTTATGTGAACATTCCTCTTGACACAGCCTGGCTGGTGGCCCACATTAATTTGGCTCCAAAAAAAAAAAAAAAAAAACCCAAAAAAAAAAGGGGAAAAAATACATGATATTCACGTTCTTGGAGGAGTTGTGTGTTCCATCTGGATCCTGCAAACCTGTGAATCCTGTCCAAATAACTCCTGTGTTCTCCTTGCTGGGTTTTTTTGTGCATCTTGTCAGTTAAATATATCCGAGAGCTCCCAGGCAGGAGCGTGAGGGCAGCTCGTGCCCATCACAGCCAAGGAGTCCCCTTGGGAGCATTTGCTCCCTGATGAAACCCCAGCACTGTGGAATTCTGTCCAGGACAGTCAGTATTGGCAGGAATTCCATGGAATTCCATGGAAATGTGTTTTGTCAGCTGGGGTGTGAGCAGGGCCCGGAGCTGCGGGTCCGGGGGCACTGGGGATGCTCCTCTCCCTCTTAATTTTGGTGTTTCTATGGAAACAGATCCCCAGCAGCAATCCTGCTTCCCTGCTTTGTCTCATCCCTTGCTCTGTCAGTGGGAATGGGATGGAAGCCAGGGCAGGCAGCAGTAGGTGCTGCGGTGGGAGCAGGACCAGCTCCTTGCTGCTCCTCTTCACTTCCAGATCAATCCACCTGGAAAGAGGGGCTCCAAAAGCTTCAGCTCTTGCCTGGCAGATGGTTTCTGAGTTTTATTCCAAAAGTGACCGGTGTGGCTTCGGGCAGGGCATTGCTACCAGCTGGAAGGGAAGGAAGCTGCAGGTTTTCCCAGATTTCTCCTAACCCCCTGACCTGGAGCACCTCCAGCTTGGGTTTCAGGAATAAAAACCCAAACTTTGAGCACTGCGATATTATGAGAATAAAATATTCTTTTTGGGAAAGAGAATTTGGATGAAAAGAGCTTGGGGCCTGGCTTGTGTTTGTCAGGGAGATGAAAGCCAGCAGCTTTTTTGCTGTCTGAGGCATTTGGGTCTTGTCTTCATCACCACCAGAAGTGCAGGATGAGGAGGTGCAAGCTGGGGCTGAAAGCTGGGAAGAGAAATCCCTCTACAAGTCATCAGTGGAGCAGCTTCCTGGCAATAAAAACTTCAGGAGTTGTTTTCCCTAAACTTGGAAGTCTGGACAATGAGTGCTTGGCTGGAGAGGGACCTGGACCCCTGGGGGTGGCAGGACCTGGTGCCTCCAGTGGGTTTGGTGCTTTTGAGGCATTTCTAAAGCTCCTGGTGGCTGTCACTCCGTGTCACAGCAGAGTCACAACTTCCCCTGGGCTCCAGGTGTTCCTTGTCTTCACTCCAAGGTGTCTCCACTGAGAGGTCACAATTTGTTTCACACCTGTCTTGGTGAATCCTTCAGGCCCAGCTATCCCAGCACCGAGTAAAAAATGAGGAATAACTCCAATAATTCAGGTTGTTACTGGTCAAACTGGGCTGGACCTCTGGCTGTGTCCAGAGGGGAGAGAGTGAAAAGGGAAGGAGGATGGTGAGCACGTGGACAGGTTCAATATCAAACCAAACAGGGGAGTTTCTCACAGGTTGGCTTGGGAATAATTCCCTTTTGGGGAGATTACTCCTCGCTGTGGTGTCAGAGCTCAGGAAGATGATCTGTCCTGATATCTGTGACAGCAGGGAGAGCTGGCCTTGCCCTGCTTGTCACCCTGAGAAGGGAAAGCAGAACTGTCCAGGGATTTTGAGGCTGTTCCCAAATCTCCCCATCCAAAGCCCCTGATGGGATCTAAGCTGGGTGTAACTTTCAGGTTCAGTTCATGGTCTCTGTGTCCCTGCTCCCATCCTCTCAGATCAAAAGGACACTTCATTAGAAAAATCTCTGCTGCTTTATTCACACAGAAAAGAAAGAGTTAAACATTTTTTTCTTTTTTTTTTTTTTTATAAGGGCCTGCCTTGCTGTAAGTTTTGGTATTTAAAATTAATGAAGAAAATGAGAAAATAATGTGGCTCGGATTACTCCTCCTCAGCTGTTTTGCTTTTTCTGGCAAATTGCTGCTTGTAGACGTCTGGCATTTTATTTCTTTTTGGGATTTTTTTTTTTTTTAAGCACTGACATCTCTCATCATGCTCCATATAACTCTTTCTTGGGAATTATGTGACGGGTGGACGGCCCCTCCTCACTCCTGGTCCTGCTCCTCAGGGCATCCTTTCGCAGAGCCCTTCTCCCCCTCTCCCTTCCCTCCTCCAGCCTGTGGGTGTCTGACTCAGAGAGCTGGAGACTCATTCTGCACTTTTCACGTGTAACTTCTCATTAATTAATTTGTGACTCAACATGTTCACATTAGAAAAGATGGGATTTGCAGCCTTGCTTTTGCTTTCCCTGTTTTTGATGCCTCGTGGGTGCATGGTAGGATTCCTCTGGAGACGGTAACATTTGTGGGATAAATCAAGTTGTGGTTGCCCCAGCCCTGGAAATGTTCCAGATCAGGTTTGGAGCAACCTGGTCTAGTGGGAGGTGTCCCTGCCCGTGGCAGGGGCTGGAATGGGATGGTTTTAAGGTCCCTTTCCACCAAACCAGTCTGGAATTCTCGTTGTAGGGCTAAAGAAGGTTCTGGCACTGGACCCAGGCTTGAAAGGAAAAGATCCTCTGGAAGCAGAGAGGTTCTTGCATGAGTGCAGCTACAGTGGTGGGTACCCCTCTGCCCAAATTGCCCTGCTCAGTGGGGTTGGCCGTGCCCCCCAGATTGTCCAGGTCAGAATCCTGGAGCTGAGCTGGCTGTGCCAGCGTGGCTGGGTTGGGCATCTCCCACCACGCTGGGTTGAGTGTCTTCATTCTTGTTGTGGTGGGCATCTTCCATCATGTTGGGTTGGGCATCTTCTGTCACATTGGGTTGGGTGTCTTCCATCGTGATGGGTCAGGCATCTCCCATCACATTGTGTGTCTTCCATCACGTTGGGTTGGGCATCTTCCACCATGTTGGGTTGGGTGTTTTCCATCACGTTGTGTGTCTTCCATCACGTTGGGTTTGGCATCTTCTGTCAAATTGGGTTTGGTGTCTACCATCACACTGGGTGTCTTCCATCATGTTGAGTTGGGCATCTTCCATCACGTTGTGTGTCTTCAATCATGTTGGGTTGGGCATCTTCTGTCACATTGGGTTGGGCATCTTCTGTCACATTGGGCTGGGTGTCTCCCATCACATTCGGTGTCTTCCATCACTTTGGGTTGGGCATCTTCCATCATGTTGAGTTGGGAATCTTCCATCACGTTGTGTGCCTTCCATCATGTTGGGTTGGGCATCTTCTGTCACATTGGGTTGGGTGCCTTCCATTGTGTTGTACTGGGCATCTTCCATCACTTTGGGCATCTTCCATTGCATTGGGTTGGGCATCTTCTGTCCCATTGGGTTGGGTGTCTCTCTCACATTGGGTGTCTTCCATCGCGTTGGGTTGGGCATCTTCCATCACGTTGTGTGTCTTCCATTACGTTGGGTTGGGCATCTTCCATTGCATTGGGTTGGGTGCCTTCCGTTGTGTTCTACTGGGCATCTTCCATCACTTTGGGCATCTTCCACCATGTTGGGTTGGGTGTCTTCCCTCCTGCTGGGCTGGGTCTTCCACCAGGTTTGATTGGGGTCTGCCATCGCGTTGGGTTGGGTGTCATCCATCAGCGACGGGTCCAAACTCCCACATGTCCCACGTGCAGCAGGTCCAACCCCTCCAGGTGCCAGACTTGCAAATGAGGAGGTGTTAACGAGCCTGAGGGCTCCTGGCAGCAGCTCCTCAGTTCTCCTGAGGTTTGGGAAGTGCTGGGTGTCCAGACACCGCCTCCGTCGGAGCAGGGTGATGGTGACCATTCCAGAAGGAGATTTGGATACGTCCAAAAACCAAATTGGATTTTTTCCAATGGATTTGTCCCATTCCTACACTGGGGCTCCTCAGAGAGTACCTCCCTCCTCATGAATTTTAAATGTCCATAAAAAGCCCCAGGTTTCTCTTTCTTCCCCTTTGCACTTCAGGAACCGTTGGAAAACTGAAGGAAAAATTGTTAAACTGAAGCAAGTGAGTTTAGCATCCAGCTGCAAGCCCAGGGCCAAACCTCTGTCAGGAAAAACAACTCCAAACCCTCCTGCACCCAAATAAGTCCAATAAAAGCTCCAAAGTTAATCTTTAACTTGAGCTCACAGGATTGGGGTCATTAAAGTTATTAAAATCCAGTTGTTGGAGGGCTGGGGGACTCTGTAAAGGAATCTGTGGCTCGGGGAGGAATTCTGCCTGGGAGGATTTCCTGGTTAATGCAGCTGTTGACTGGCAAATTGCTTTGCTGGCTGGGCAAGTGCTGGGATGCTTCCATGTGGAGTTGCTGCTGCTGCTGGAGGTGAAGGCAGAGAGTGGGAAAAACTCCCAATAATTCAACCCCTGTGTGGGATTCAGGCTCCTGGTGCACTGTCCCAGCTATAAATATTAAACCTGGATTTGGGATGGGGTTTCAGCGTGGCCTGCTGGCTCCTCTTCCCGACCTCATCCATCTCCAAGCTGGAGGGGCGGGCTGCAGGATGCTGCTCTCCTCTCCTTATCCATTTTTCCTCTCCTTATCCATATTTCCTCTCCTTCCATTAATCACTCTAATGGCAAACTGGGGGAAAAAGGAGTTTAAAAATCCCTATTTATCTGTAGGAACACGTCAGAACCAGAGCCAGCTCTGCCCCACAACGCCTGGGGGGTGGAAAAGCTCTGGATTTCGGGATCTGGGGGATGAAAGATCCCACCCCACTCCGTGTCTGCAGGGAGGTGACTTTGCAGGGTCACAGAGTGCTGGATTTATTCCTTGGAGGGCTCTAAACCCTCTTTGCAAGGGGCACGTTTGAGTTACGAGTTGCAGCTCCGCCGAGCCCCCACGTCTGGGCAGAAATGATCCCCCAGCTGATTGTAAATGCAGGCAGGCCTGCAGTAAATGGGATTCAATTAGCAGGGAAAAGCTCGGAAAACCAGAGGTTCTTTGCAGTTAGGAAGGCTGGGAGAGGGGGAAGAGGGCAAGCCTGGGGTTGCTGAGCCAGACCTGGTGCCTGATTCGTGCTGCCCTGGGGAGTTTGCTCTGGTTTGTATTAAATTTTAGATTATGAAAGGTTGGAACTGAGTCTGACTGGTTTAAGTTGTACCAGGCTGAATTCCAAGTCCCAGCTCTGATAACTTTAAACATTTCTTGCCAGGCTGCCAAGCACTCTCCCGTTAGACGGGAGATATCACCTGGTAATCTTTCCCTTCATGAGGAAATCCATCTAGTAAACCAAAGTTTTTCACTACAAAAAATGTATTTAATGTTATTTTTTGAGTGGGCAAGTTTTTCTCAACCTGCCTACCACTGCTGTGGCTGCCTCATCCCTGGGAGTGTCCAAGGCTGGGTTGGACAGGGCTTGGACAGCCTGGGGTAGTGGAAGATGCTCCTGCCCCTGGCAGGGGTGGAACTGGATGGGCTTTGAGGTTTCTTCCACCCTAAACCATTCCAAGATTCTACGATTTGGAGTTTTCACTGAAAACACAAACCCTTCCAGCCAACACTTTTTATAGACCCCAAAGTCACTTCATTTATTGGAAGGCCTTTTCAGAGAGGGGGAAAAAAAAAAACATTGGAAGAGCTTTGCTGGCTAAACCTGAGAAAAAGCCGGTGTTACTTAATTCCCTTGCAGAAACGAGTTTAGCTCCATGAACGCAAATGTGCCGGCGCTGCAGGTGTGCGAGGGGGTGATAAGTGCTGTTCACACACTTAGTGAGGCAGTGTGGAAATAAATGACCACGTTCCCGATTACTTGACTCTCCTGACGGATTCCTTACGGAGAGGAAGCAGCCAGCTCAAACAGGCTCAGCCCCGAACTCGTGTTTAACGGACGGAACTCCGCGAGGCGCTCGGAAAACGCAAAATCCCACGCAGAGTCACAACTTTGCAGCCAGGAATTCTAACAGCTATTGCACTGGGTTATTGCACAGGGCTGCTCTCCTTCCTTTCCCCATCCTGTCCGGGCTGCTGTGATGGATGCACCTCATTCCCAGGCGGAGAGCATCTCCAGCAGGAGTGAGATCCCCGCGCGCTGGCAGAGCCCAATCATTAGGCTGATTTTGCTCCATAATGAGGTGTTGTGGAGTAGAGCTCCATTGAAAAGCCTTTAAATAATGTTAGCATTGAATATAATAACCTTCCAGGGAAATCAAATCCCTCGCCGCCTCTGGTTCTGCCTCTGAAAGGGAATCAATTTTCTTTGCCTGATAGCTTTCCCCAGCACTTAACACGGATGGGGGAAGGCACTCATTGTGAGGGTTGCCCAGGAATTGCCTTCTGAAGGTCAAATCTTGGGGGAAAGGAATGAAGGAGAAGAAAAGAAAACAAGGTTTGGTGACCCCTATCCTGATGGGAAGGACCTGCTGCAGCTGCTGGGGTGGGGAGAGGGGCTGGGATGCTCGTGGTGGGGTTTGTTTGTGGGTTTTAATTATAGAGACAATGAGTCTGTCTGCGTGTCTTCCTTAAAATTCCAATCAGGAAGGCAATCCCAGCCTGGGCTTGGGCTCGGGGGCTGTTTGGGTGTCCCTGGTTTAGCTGCTGCCTCCTTGGCTTGCACAGTCCGAGCCAGCTGGAGCATCCAACACGTCGCTTCCCTGGCTTTGGAGACAAAGCAAGGCAAGGAATAAATCCAAAAATCCCACATTCCTGGCTGGCTGCTCCGTGGCTTTGCAGGGAAATTCCCAGCAAAGTGCAAAATCAGGGAGCCCTTTAATAGCAACACACTGAATTCCCCTCCTTGTGGAGCATCCATCTGGCTGCTCCCTGGGTTTGCTCCTCTCTGCAGCTGTGAAAACCAGGCACGAACGTTTTGGGGTGAAACCAGGAGCGTTCAGGCCACTCTCAATTCCTGTAGCACAACCCCCAGGGGGTCAGGAGGGATGAGCTCCCAAGGAGGACAGGAGGCAGGATTTGGATTTGGCCCAGGATGGATCCTCTGCAAAATGCAAATCCCAGGGGTTGAGCAGGACAGGGAATGGAATGGCAGAGTGGGGGTTCAGAACACTGCTCAGGAAAATCCCAGGGATTGTGCAGGACAGGGAATGGAATGGCAGAGTGGGGGTTCAGGTATTGAGGGAGAACGTTGAACGTTGCCCAGGAAAATCCCAGGGACTGAGCAGGACAGGGAATGGAATGGCAGAGTGGGGGGTTCAGGTATTGAGGGGGAACACTGCCCAGGAAAATCCAAGGATGACAGGAGGAAAATTCCAAGGAAAATTCCAAAGATGACAGGAGGAAAATTCCAAGGAAAATTCCAAGGAAAATTCCAAGGAAAATTCCAAGGATGACAGGAGGCAGGATTTGGCCCAGGATGGATCCTGTGCAAAATGCAAATCCCAGGGATTGTGCAGGACAGGGAAAGGAATGGCAGAGTGGAGATTCAGGTACTGAGGGGGAACACTGCCCAGGAAAATCCCACTTGGAAATCGTTTTCCCCATAAAATCCCAACTGCAGAGTGTCACCATAATGCGCCCTAATGACGGGGGGGTGGGGTGGAGTTTTAGAAAATGGTTTTTAAAAAGCTCAGGAATCCATCTGGATTCTCTTAGGAACAAGCAAAACCTCATCAGGGACCACTTCAAAGCCCATTTCCTCCTGCTTAAATTATCTCATGTGTGCCTGCTGCTGCATGGACATCGCTCCATTAGGGATGATTTTTGACTCTGCCTAATCTGAACAAACTGCACAATATTCCAGGAGGGATTTCCAGTTTGTTGGGAGCCCTGGACAGCCTGCAGACAGCCTGGCTTGGCTTTGGGGGTGGATACAGGGGGGAATTCACAGCCTTCCTGCCTGGTGTCCTGCCCAAAACCTCTGGAAAATGGAATTAATTGGGGTATTTTAGGAAGTATGGCATTGTTATATTTATAATAGGGTGAGTTGTTTTAATGGTGTTGAGCTTTCAACTATATTTATATTTATATTTATATTATTTATATTATTTATATTATTTATATTATTTATATTATTTATATTATTTATTTTATTTATATTAATTATATTTATATTTATATTTATATTTATATTTATATTTATATTTATATTTATATTTATATTTATATTTATCATCATCTTTATCTTTCTTTATCTTTCTATCTATATCTATATATTATATCTATATATTATATCTATATTATCTATATCTATATCTATATTATATCTATATTTATATACCTATCTATAGATATATATCCATGTATCTATATTTCTAGAAATAGTGTATGTATTTTATCTATAGGGCCAGAAAGATTGATAATGGGGGGTTTATAACCCCCCCCCCAATTTTGTTAGGCCATAAAAATTCCTGTTGTGTGGATGTTTAAAGGAAATTAGAGTTTCAGGGAGCTGAAGTTTGCTCCTACTGGAAGTGAAGTAAAGCTGTGGGGATGATGAATTTTTAAAGCAATTAATGGGCCAAACTGAAAGTAGATTCAAATGAAATATTTTTTTTTTCTTTAGTGTCAACCTAAATAATTTCCTTACATCCTAGAAGAGCTCTGGAGGGGAATTTTGGGGTTGGTTAATCCTATTGATGTTTAGCATCTCTCTTTTTTTTTTTTTCCCAAATGGATCAATTTTGCCATCTTGGAATGAGGCATCAGGAGGAAACATACTGAATCTGCTAAATTCAGAATTCACATCTCATCCCTCCCAAAACACTGCTCTGCTAATTCTAAATTAATCCCTAAATTTATGCTCCACAGAAGGGAAACAAGTGGTAAGAACAGACTTGAATTTTTGGCTGAGAATTTGGAGATGCAGCCCTGGGGAGGAGCTGGAAGCTGCTGATGGATCCTGGGGCAGCACCAGAGGTGACACCTTGGGGAGGTTTTGCACATTCCCTGCCCCTTTCCCACACGGATTCAAGCTCTCTCCTTGTCCAAACCCCATTTGGGAAAACAAAGAAAATAAAAACACAGCAGCACAAAGCCTGTCTTGAAATCTGCACGGTGCTGAGGCCATCCCTTGAAATAATCTGAAATAATCCACTGAAAGATTCCTGTATTTTCAATAAGGTCTTTCAGGTGTTGTTTCAGACCTGGATATTTGCTAATTCTGTGCAGACAGAAAAAAAAAAAAACAAACACCAAAGCAGGGATGAGATTTTCCACAGCTCTTTTTGCTCAGTGAAGGGAATCGAAGATGAAGCATTCACGATGTGCCACAAATCAATACCAGCCTGGCAAGGCTTTGACACGTTTGTACCTTTTAAGAAGGAGTAAAGAGGATGGAAAATACATGGAAAAACCATATTGCAGAGCACAGACACCTCTGTGTGTGATCTGATGGGCAGTGAGGGATGAACCCCAGCTGGGAACGTGCCAAACACAACCTGAAAAGAAAGAATTCTGAGCTCAGATGAACCAACTCCCTGTGGGCTCCCTTTTATTAAAACAAATGATATTCGTGTTTTGTGAAGTTCATTTACCCTACAGCTGAGGAGTGAGGTGGTTTTTATTCTCTGGCTTGAGAATACAGTTTTATTTAAGTGTCTGAATAGCCAAACCGTGGTGAGGGCACGTAGCAGAGCCTCCCAAATCCAGGTTTTTCCGTGGGCACAGCTGGGTGCAGAGTGTGATGCCAGGAAAAGCCCAAGGGACCATGGCAATGAATAAAATGTGGAGGTTTTTAGAGCATGCCACTTAAAACATCACTCTTGCTCCGCTGGTTTGCTGTAAAAAATGTGGTTTTCCACAGTTTGAAATTAGACAGGGTTTTCACAAGGGTTGGGAGGGAATGATGGCAGATTGGTAAGGTTTAGCAAGGCTTTGACAAAGAACCAAGGACAAAGCCTGGATGTGGCCCTGGGTGCAGGGCTTAGCTGAGCTGTTGGGGCTGGGCTGGACTTGATGATCCTGGAGATCTCTTCCATCCTGGTGTTTCTGTGAGTTCTGTGAATTCTGTGAAAATCAGTGGGTTTGGCTCAGGTCTGGGTTTGTGCAGAGCAAGGACACACAAAGAAAGGACGTTTTGGCAAGAGCCAAATCCCTGCTCTTCTGGCCCCCTGCAAACCCCAGACGGGAGCTGCTGACCCAGAAGCTCCTTTTGGGAAGGATGGAGAGGAGGGAGCAGATCCTGCTGTGCTTGATGGAGGAAGGCAGGGAAGAAGAGCTGTGGGCAGGGTCTCAAATGTTCCTCAGTTAATAATGTAATTAATCCAGAAAGGATGATTATTTAATTAATTTAGGAAGGATTTCTTCCCTGTGAGGGTGGGCAGGCCCTGGCACAGGGTGCCCAGAGAAGCTCTGGCTGCCCCTGGATCCCTGGAATTGTCCCAAGCCAGGTTGGAATAACCTGGGATAGTGGAAGGTGTCCCTGCCCATGGCAGGGATGGGCTTTAAGGTCCTTCCCAGCCCAAATCATCTGGGATTCTGTGATCCTATAATATAATGGAAAAGGTTGGAAACCATTGCAAAGCTCGATGGAGCTGCCCCGTGCCCGCTTTTCCCTTGGGATTTTAATTCAGGGGATTCTGGGTCTTGCAGAACTGCTTTGGTGTTTAAAGCACAGAGAGTTCAGGTGGCTGGGATGCGTGTTGGGAATTTCCAGCATCCCTCACCCCCCATGACACGGGGGATGCACTCATTTAAATAAAACCACGATGGAAAACGTGGTTCTTAGGGAAAGCAGGATCTGCGTGGATGGCATGAAGCCCCTCTGATTTACCCACATTACTTACAGAAAAATGGAGTCTGAAGAGCCTAGGAAAAAATGAAGGTGTGATTTCCTCAGCTGCCACTCCTGGGCTTGTCCTCTATAATTTCAAAAGGCACAAAACCACTTCAGACTCTCCCAGTCTTTGTCTGCTGTCAGAGCCGCCTGCGGCTCGTCACGCTCCATCCTCCTGGCTTCCCTGCAATCTTCGGGCTGTTTAGCCCTGGAATAATGTAATCCAATTTTCTTTGTTGCCATAAAGGCCTTAATTACAGCTTCACAGGATATTGTAATCAGAACACGTCGGGCTTTCTCGTGTGTCAAGGCTCCAGATCCATCCGTGCCCTTGTGCCGTCGGAAGCGCTGGGAAAGGCTGGAGGACACGAGCTGTGGGAGCCCTGGTTCCTGCTGGGAATTTCAGATTTTCTGTGCTGACAGGCACTGACCCCCAGGAGAACACTGCACTGACCTGAGGCCCTGGAGAAGCTTCTAGAATGGAGTGATGGAGCTGGGATTGTGGGTGTGGAGTTTGGATAGAAGTGTGTGAGATCACAGGGAGGGAAACTGAGAGTTTAAGGGTTTAGAATATAGGAATGGATCTAGAGCAAGATGGAGGGTTTGGGATGGAGGCTGCTCCTTCTCCTTCTCCTTCTCCTTCTCCTTCTCCTTCTCCTTCTCCTTCTCCTTCTCCTTCTCCTTCTCCTTCTCCTTCTCCTTCTCCTTCTCCTTCTCCTTCTCCTTCTCCTTCTCCTTCTCCTTCTCCTTCTCCTTCTCCTTCTCCTTCTCCTTCTCCTTCTCCTTCTCCTTCTCCTTCTCCTTCTCCTTCTCCTTCTCCTTCTCCTCCATGGGTTTGGGTGGTTTTGTGTCATTGATAAAAAAGTCCCCATTGCAGCCATGGGTGATTGGTTATTGGGTTAAATTGAAAATAATTGAGGTGTCATTTCTTAATTGGACAGTTTATCCTTCAGAGGCCTTGGAGAGAGAGATGGGCTCCATTTTTAGTGTGTCAGAGTGAAGTGCTGTGAACTCAGGGTTTGTGAGACTGAGACATGGATAAGAACCAATAAACACCTGAGTCCCAACAAGAAACACCATCCACACATTTAATCCTGACCCTGGCAGAAAAAAGAAGCAAAGAATCCACAATGTGTGGGATGAATTCATCCAGCACCAGTCTTCCTCCAGCAACACAAACTATCAGCTGGCTTGGAATTTCTGCCTTTCTCTCCAGGTGATTGCTGCAGGAATGTGATGACCTTTTGTTCATGCCAGTGTTGATAACGTGGTTCCCATGTGGATTTTTCCTGGTTGCATTTGCAGGAGGAGTTTTCATTTTGCCCAACCCTGTGTGGTCGGTGACCTCAGAGTGAGCAGGGGTGTGGCAAAAGCCACCCTGGTCACTCACAGCTTTGCCTTATTAACACTGGGCCTGTGTCTGAAGCAAAACAAAGAAAAAGAGAGAGAGGAAATAACATTTTTGCATGTTATCCAGGGAAATTTGGATTTTTCCAGGGAAATTTTTATCAGAAATACATTTTTATTGCAAAGCTGCAGTTTGCTGGTGTCCTTGTGTGATTCCAAGGCGCCCTTGTCTGATTCCCCTCCCCTGGAGCAGAGGGGATGGGGTGCAGCCAGGATTTGGAGGTGCCTGCAGCCTCGGGCATTTTTGGGATCAGGAAGATTTTTGGCCCTAGTGAATTATGGAATCAGAGAATCCTGGAATGGTTTGGGTTGGAAGGACCTTGAAGCCCATCCCATTCCACCCCCTTCCACCATCCCAGGTGGCTCCAATCTGGCCTGGAGGTGGATCCAGTGCCGAATGTTTTCCTGGTGGCTGTGGATTTGTGTAAACTCCCAGCATTTTGTGTCCAGCCTGGCTGGAGACAAGAAGCAGGAATGTGCAGGGAATGCTGTCCTGGGATGTCCTCCTGCTCCACCTGGGCTTGGGCTGGTTTCTCTGGGCTGGTTTCTCTGCTGGAAAAGCAAATTAAATCTCTTTTGTTATTATTGGATAGTTCCCAAAGTTTCTTTCCAGTGTGGCTTCCACAGACAAAGAACCTGAGCTTATTCCACCCATGTGACCCCCAGTTTGCCCAGGCTGGCTGAAGGTGGGATTTATCCTCCTGTGAAATGTTCCTGTGGGATTTTCCAGAAGGGTTTCCAATGCTGCCCTTTTCAAATGAAAGCCGAGCATAGATTATAGCTCCTTCCCAGGTTTAATCCCTAAATATATTGGGAATTATTTTATTTTCCCAGAAATGCCATTTGCCTGGCGTGCAGATGACCCCGGGGACCCCTTTTAGGAGCGTCCTTCACAAAGGGAACCCAGCTGGGTGTGAAATGAGCCCTTTTGTCCATCAGAAATGCGGGATGGGGGTCGGGATCGATACATCCCTGCCTCTGGAACAGCCCGGCCTCAGACCTGGCAACAATGGGAAAAGAGCTTCAAAAGATTCCTGCTGGATGCAGCCAGTGGCAAATAAATAATAACCCCCATTTTAGCAGGAGATTAAACTGCTCCTGTTTTAGTGCTTCAGCTGCAGCCCCGAGCCGGGAATGGTGCCCTTGGATGTCGTTCCTCTTATCCTAAAACCTCACAATAAAACCCCAGCTCCATGCAAATTCCAAACCTTTGGAATCTCTGTGGGCAAGGCTCTTCCACGGCTCTGAGTGGTGTTATCCATCCTGGGAGTGACCTGGGCAGAGCAGCCCCTCGTGGCTGGGGGCTGCCCTCAGATCTTTTTGTCATTTCAAATCAATTAATCCACGTTTCTCCAACTCCTAATTCCTTGTTCTGGAGCTGTTGTTCGTTTTCCTGCAGCTTCTGCTGTTTGCCAGCATTTATGGCCCAATGCAGGAAAGGCAAAGCTCTGTCTCCAGCAGGGAACACACCCAGCGTTATTTGCATATATGCAAATCGAGTGACTTTGCAGAAATTTCGGGAATGGGAATGGCTTGTGGGGCTGGAAAACTCAGTGTCAGTGGGGAAAGAACAGGCTGGGATCTCCTTTGCTCCACACCTCCTCTTCATTTGGGAGCCAATCCATATAAAACCTTCCATAACTGTTTCCTCTGCAAAAAAATAAAAGTTGAATTGTGTTGTGGTGTTTGTGCTGTTTGTTTTTCCCTGAATGTGGCATTTATGTTCCCATTTTATTGCCTTGCAGATGGAGAAAGTCTCTTTGCACAGAGCATTCACTCGGTTTCCAGCCACAGTCTCTGCGCCTTCCCAAGTGGAACTGCATGAGATTCCTTCATCAAATGTTCCCAGGAAATGTAAAACCTGCTCCATCACTGTTGTTTCTTTACTTGCACAAGTATTTTTTGGAGGCTGAAAAGCAGCCTGGAAAGTTCACTGCAGCACTACCAGATTCCATGATTCTGATATTTGGGTTGGATCCTGAAATGCCATCGAGGCGTCATGCTGGAGCTGCTTCATTTTCTCAGGAAAAAAACTCATTTAACAGTGAAAATGGATGCATCTGAAAGGGTTTTTCCCCTCCTGTTTTTTCAGACCAGCAGGAAGATGAGAGCCCAGCCCTCCCCAGAGCTCCAGCCCTTCCCAGAGCTGCATCCCAGCAGTGTCAGGGAACATAAATCCCACTCACAGCCTCATATGGATGTTGCCCCCTCCCTGCTTTATGGTGGATATAATTTAAACCTTCCCAGGCTGAATATTCCCAGTTAATTCTCATTCCTACTTGTTGGAAATGCATCCCTGCTCCTGGCAGGGATGGCAGCTGTGCCATCCCTGTACCTCAGGGTATCTTCATGAAGGATTTTCCAATTGAATTTTGATTTGGAAGCTGCCAGCTGAGAGCTTTGCATTGAAGAACTCAGCTTTTGGGAAAAATTCCCATCAAAGCATCCTGAATTTCCTTGGCTTTGTTTCTCCCACGGGCTCCCAGGGTTGTTTGCTCAGATCCTTTTTGCTTTGGTGTCACGACCCTGCCCTTTCCTTCCTCCTTCCGCGCGCTCTGCTCGCCGCTAAATCTCCAGATGATGACACAAAGTCATTTCTGCTCCGTGCCTTGTTCCCTCGGCTCCTCTCCTCAGGGATAAGGGATCTATCCAAGGACTGCCCATCTCTTAAATAACACTTAGGGTAATACTTAGAGAGAGCCATAAATGGAATTGCAGCCCTTAGCTCCGGACTGTGTCGTGAGTTCCCGCTGCCACCGGGGCTCACTGCCGCAGCTTCCTGATATTCCACTCCTGGGTGGGTTTTTGTGTTTATTTCATGGAATTCCAGGGTTGGGAGGGACATTCCCTCTTCCACAGGGTGCTCACAGCCACAGCTTCCCAACATTGCTTTCCTGGATTAGTTTTCACATTATTTCATGGGATTCCAGGACTGGAATGGATGTTCCCACTCCGACAGGGAGCTTGCAGCCACAGCTTCCCAATACTGCTTTTCTGATTGGTTTTTACTGTATTTCAAGGAATTCCAGGGTTTGAAGGGATGTTCCTGCCCCAGTGGTGTGCTCACAGCCACAGCTTCCCCATATTCCTATCCTGGGTTTGTTTTTACATTTTTTCATGGAATTCCAGGGTTGGAATGGATGTTCCCACTCTGATGGGGTGCTCACTGCCACAGCTTCCTAATATTCCACTCCTGGGTGGGTTTTGTGTTTATTTCATGGAATTCCAGGGTTGGAAGGGACATTCCCGCTTCCACAGGGTGCTCACAGCCACAGCTTCCCAACATTGCTTTCCTGGATTAGTTTTCACATTTATTTCATGGAATTCCAGGGTTTGAAGGGGTGTTCCCACTCCGACAGGGGGCTCGCAGCCACAGCTTCCCAACATTGCTTTCCTGGATTAGTTTTCACATTTATTTCATGGAATTCCAGGGTTTGAAGGGGTGTTCCCGCTGCAGTGGGGTGCTCACAGCCACAGTTTCCCAATATTCCACTCCTGGGTTGATTTTTCTATTTATTTCATGGAATTCCAGGGTTGGAAGGGACGTTCCTACTCCAATGGGATGCTCACAGCCACAGCTTCCCAATATTCCTTTCCTGGTTGGGTTTTTATATTTATTTTATGGAATTCCACGAAATACTGGAAAGGTTGGAAGGGACCTTAGGCTGATCTAATTCCAAGGGATTCCTTGGCAGGGACATCTTCCACTATCCCACACCCCGTCCAGCCTGGCCTTGGACAATTCCAGGGATGCAGATGGAGTGTGCAAGGTGGATTTTTTTCCCTCTAAATGGTGGATTGGGCATGGAAGGAGGCAGCCTCTGAAAGATTAATGGAGCTATTGATCCCAGCAGTGCTGTAACAACTCAGCATTGCTCAGACATCTGAGGGCTGCCAGCATTCCCAGAGATAAAAGCTGGAGCAGGAATGTTCATCTGTCTCCGTGACATCATTCCTTGTGGGTTTTTTTTTTTTAATCCCTTTTTATTTTGCCTCCTCTTCTGCCTATGTAAAATAAAGGAAGAGGGGAATAATGAGGGTCAGGTGGCAGGGTTGTTATTTAGGCTGAACCCCCTCGTAGGCTTCCAAATAATTTCCAGAGTTATTGGGTAATCAAAGGCAGGAATAAAAAATGGGGAGATCAAATAAATAACGTGGAGCTAATGAAGCTCCATCCACGTGCCAGCAAATGTCAGGGAAAAAAAGGGTTGGACATGCAAATTCCTCTTCATCCTGCTCCCCAGGGAAAGGTTCAGACAGACTGAAGGTCATCTTAGACATGGTGATGGAGGCATAAAGTGGTGCTGGAAGAAAGAATCCCAATGGGAATCTTTGCAGGATTTGTTCCCTGAAGAAGCCTCAAATCTGAAATGAGCCAGGAGAGAAATGAGGCAGAAATTCCCAGTTCTGAGCTGGAAACTGGAGGGTGCCCACATCTACTGGGGGTGAATGGTGGGACTGGCAGCGCCCCAAATATATCAATAAAAATGACATTGTATCAATAAATATGACATTATATCAATAAATATAGTATCAGATCAATACATATGCAGGAAGGGAGAAATCCTCCTTTTTTTCTGGATATCCCAAACCAGGATCTGTGGTATCCTCACATACAGCCCCAAATAATTATATTATTTAATGGGACACTCTCAGAAATACAAGGAGTAATTCAGGCCTGACAAAGGGATGAATTAGATGACCTAATTCCCTAAAATATGAGGGTTTAGAATCCTGAATCATCTCCATGTCCTAAGGCAGGATTTTCCTACCTCACCCTATCATACTCTGAGTTTTTCTGAGGCCTGCTGTGGTGTTTGGTGTTCAACAGGAACATTTTCCTGTCCCTTTTCCACTTGGAACTCTGGAAATGCACCTGCATTCTTCTATTTTCTACTACTACTACTACTACTACTATTATTATTATTATTATTATTATTATTATTATTATTATTATCTACAGCAAAACATCTTTGATGAGCACCTTGAGTAACAATGTATAAAACTTTTAATTCTCTTATTTATACTCAGAGAAACATTGATGGGAAATGTGTAAGATGAGACCGAAACAAATGAATATCACATTTAACAAAGTGTCTGCACAAATAATCATCAATTTCTTGTTGGAAACACGTAAAATTCTATGTATGAGAAGGAAATATGGATTGCAGAGGCATCAAGGTCTATGGGAAAAACAATGTTGGTGGCCATTATTGAAGTCTGAGGGATCTGATGAGATTTGTGAGGATCAGTTCTCCTCCCTCTATCCTCCCTCTAACTCATGCAAGATAATTGGAAGGACAGGGAGGAATTCCTTCAGCTGGAAATAGGAGATGGGGGAAGCTATTTTCTGTTTGTTCTATTTAAAAACCACATTTTCCCCTCCTGAAGCAGCTCCAGTCTCTTCCTTATGGGAGAATCATCAAATCATGGAATAATCAAGGCTGGAAAAGCCCTCCAAGGTTGAGTCCAACAACTCCCCAGCACTGCCGAGGCCACCGCTGACCCGTGTCCCCAAGTGCCACATCCACATTTTAAATTGGCTTTGCAATCAATCCCTCCAGGGATGAGGATTCCACCCTTTCCATGAAGGAATTTTCCTGATATCCGGCCTGAGCCTCCCCTGGCACAGCCTGAGGCTGTTTCCTCCCATCCTGTCCCTGTTCCCTGGGATCAGAGCCCAGTCCCCACCCGCATTTTCCTGACCTGAAGGACTCTGCTCATGTTGGGACTCAATGATTTTAGGAGGCCTTTTCCAACCTTGATGATTCCATGGTCCTGTGCTTGGTCGCTTCCCTGTGCTTCCCGTCCTTCCAACGCCGTTCCTGCTGCCTGGGGACGGCTCTCCATGGATTTAGCTCCCCTGGGGAGGAACAACCGGCCAGGTCTGGGGCTTGGAAAAGCCAAACCCACCCCCTTTAGCTCATGGAGAAAGGGTGGAGCTCCAGGGATATCCCAGGAAGGAATTGTGTCCTCTTGAGCTCATGGAGAAGGGCTGGAGCTCCAGGGATATCCCAGGAAGGAATTGTGTCCCCTTTAGCTCATGGAGAAGGACTGGAGCTCCAGGGATTTCCTGGGAAGGAATTGTGTCCCTTTAGCTCATGGAGAAAGGCTGGAACCCTGGGGATTTCCCAGGAAATAATCAAGTCCCCTTTAGCTCATGGAGAAAGGCTGGAGCTCCAAGGATTTCCTGGGAAGGAATTGTGTTCCTGTAGCCCATGGAGCAGGGCTGGAACCCCAGGGATTTCCTGGGAAGGAATTGTGTCCCCTCTAACTCATGGAAAAGTGCTGGAGCCCTGGGGATTTCCTGGGAAGGACTTATATCCCCTTTAGCTCATGGAGAAAGGCTGGAGCCCCAGGGATATTCCAGGAAGGAATTGTGTCCCCTCTAACTCATGGAGAAGTGCTGGAGCCCTGGGGATTTCCCAGGAAGGACTCATAACCCCTTTAGCTCATGGAGAAAGGCTGGAACCCCCAGGGATATCCCAGGAAGGAATTGTGTCCTGTTTAGCCCATGGAGCCCCCGAGATTCCCCAGGAAAAAAAATCCCATTTCAACACGGATTCCTTACCCACTTAAACCCCCTCTTGGCTGCCCTCCAAAACATAAACAGACTTCAGGGCTGGGACCTGGGGAGCTGTTTCAGATGTGCTAGCTCGGATGTTGGAAATTTGGGGCTCCTGAAGCCCCAGGCCTAAAAGGAACATTGTTTTCCCTCTCATTAGTCCTTTTGCTGAACTCCAGCCACAGCCTCCCTGGATTTTCCCACCAGTATCCCTTTATCTGGTGGGGCTGAGAAGGAAAACCTGTTGCAAGCATTAAATATTTTCTGATGGCTCATCTGCTTAATTGTGGCTCTGTAGGATCAAATTTCTGGGATACAGAGCAATTCCAAGTGTTTCTCATGTTACAGCTCGGGCTCTGAGGACGCTGCCAGCTGTGGAGGTGACTGCCTGGGGACACAGGGGAGTTTTCCAGGGAAAAGCTTTCCTTCCCGTGCTGCCAGCAGGTGATTTCTCCTGGAGGAGGAATATTTATGGAACAGGGATTTTGAGCTGCACTTTGGGGAAAAAGCAGCACCGAGGTCTCTGCAGGAGAGGCTGGGGAGGAGTTTGGTGTCCCTGCCTCGATGGCCACGTGCTTTTCCTGCTAAATTTTGGATTTTAACAGCAATATTTGTGAGGCTGAGTGCTCAGGGTGGGATCCCTGGGGATCTTTGGCCATTTCCACTGAGCTTGGAGCAAGAACTGTGCTGGCCACGAGGAGCTCTGGGCCTTGGGAAACCCTTCAAGCATGGCTGGGAGTCGGTAAAACCTCCTCCAGCACGGAGCCAAATTCCCATTTTGGATCTTTTGGAAGAATCTGCCTCCAGCAGTGGAATTCCAGGTGTAACAACCCCAGGGCAGGATCTGCAGCAGGGAACAGGACAGGGATGTGCAGCACCACAAGCGTGAAGAAAAGGTTCTCCAGGTGTGGATTGTCCTCCTGCTCTGTGTTCTGGGAATTCTGTGAGGACAGAGGGTGAAAGATGGAGGATGAAGGGTGGAGGATGGAGAGTGGGAGGTGGAGGATGGGAGATGAAGGGTGGAGGATGAAGGGTGAAGAGTGGAGGATGGAGGTGGAGGATGAGGAAGGAGGATGAAAGGTGGAAGACAAAGGATGGAGGGTGGAGAATGGAGGATTGAGGGCAAAGAAGGATGAAGGTTGGAGGATGGGAAGTGAAGGGTGGAAAATGAAGGATGAAGGATGGGAAAGGGAGGGTGGAAAATGGGAGGTTCAGGATGCAGGGTGAAGGATGGAGGGTGGCAAACAAAGGGTCAGGGTTGGAGACTGGAGGGTTGAGGATGAAGGTGGAGAGGGCAGGATGAAGGATGAAGGATGGAGGGTGGAGGATGGAGGGTGGAAGATGAAGGATTGAGGATGAAGAGTGGAGGATGGAGGTTGAACGATGGACAGTGGAAGACAAAGGACTGGAGGGTGGAGAAGGCAGGATTGAGGACAAAGGGTGGAGAGTGGAAAATGAAGGATGAAGGATGGGAAGTGGAAGGTAGAAAATAGAGGATGAAGGATGGGAAGTGGAGGGTGTAAAATGGGAGATTCAGGATGCAGGGTGAAGGATGGAGGATGGCAAACAAAGGGTTGGGGTTGGAGACTGGAGGGTTGAAGGTGAAGGTGGAAAGGGCAGGATGAAGGATGGAGGATGGAGATTGGGAGATGGAGGGTGGGGGATGGGAGATGGAAGATGAAGGATCAAGAATGGAGAGTGGGACGATGGAGGTTGAACAGTGGATGGTGGAAGACAAAGGATTGGAGGGTGGAGAAGGCAGGACTGAGGACAACGGGTGGAGAGTGGAAAATGGAGGGGGGAGGATGGGAAGTGGAAATTGGAAAATAGAGGATGAAGGATGGGAAGGGGAGGGTGGAAAATGGGAGGTGAAGGATGCAGGGTGAAGGATGCAGGATGGCAAACAAAGGGTCGGGGTTGGAGACTGCAGGGTTGAGGATGAGGGGGGAAGAGGGGAGGATGGAGGGAGGAGGATGGCAGGTGGAGAAGTGCCCGCCGGGATTTCGGGCTGGATTCTTCCTGCAGTTTTCCAGAGCCATCCTAAGGTGGCGGAGTTGCCGTCTGCGGCGGGCTGCTTTGCGATCCGCGGGGAGGAAAGGTATTCCAGGGAAACGATCATTTGTCTTGCAAAGCAGCCTGAGCTGTACAGGAGAGAGAAAGATCTGAGAGCAAATTAGCGAGTACTAATTACAAATGTGCCGGCGCTGGAATATTCAGGTCATTACAAATTTGTAACTGGCTTTGAATCGCTCTGCGGCAGCGGAGGAGCAGATGGCGAGGGATCCTGGCAGCCGGTGTCCCACCCTGCCGAGGAAAACGGGGGCTGGAATTGTGCCCTGCCCTGGGCCAGGTGCCACCCCAGGGCATTCCCAGCTCCTGTGGGACACGGATGTGCCACCTCCTCCCTGGCTCCAGCAATCCCGGCTGCAAAATCCACGGGATTAAAGGCTGGAGGGAAGGATGTGATTCCCCACAGCATCCCTGTGATCGGGGGCTGGAAGTGGAGTCAGAAGGGATGGAAATGGCAGCTGAGCTGAGTGGGGGTCACTGGTACCTGCCAGGGCACTTCCAGTCCCTTCCCGACCTTCCTGATGTTGCCAGAGCCTGAGGAATGCCTGAATCTGGGAACATTTCATGTCCTCGAGGAAAAATGAGGTGGAATCACTTTAGTTGTGCTGTTGTTATCACTGGAATTTTAATTTCAAATAATTGTAAATTCCATCCAACCTAGCTGGAGCCATTTCCATTAATTTTCTGCATTTCTGCGCTTGTAACATTTAGGATAAAAATTAATCCAGTGGGAGATTATCCTTGGCACTTCAGTGGAGCTTTGATGGATGGACATGGGAGGTGACCTGGTTTGGAGGAGGGCAGAGTCACACCAGGGCATGGAGAAGATCTTCAGCTGCTCCTCTTGGTCTGTGCAGCCCCTGAAAGGGAAGGGAACACTGTCTGGACATGCCTGGCTCACCCTTTGGAGTGGGAAGTTAAGCAGGACCAAAGCTGCTCCTAAGGAAAATTTCACCCCATAAGGAGCAAAAATGAGGAATAACTCTGAGTAATGATTGCTGCTCTCCAATCTCTGGGAAGCAACACGGATGCATCCATTGCTGCTGCAGCAACTCCAATTTCCCCCTCCTGGAAAACTTGATCCTAATCCTTGAATCCCACCTGGAGAAATCCCAGGGAGGCAAGCACAGATTTCCAAAAGAAATCCAAAATGGGAAATCCCTCTGGAAGCTGTGCTCCTTGGAAGATGCCACCAACTGCTCCTGGGGCTGTGGGAATGCTGCCAGGACAAAGAGTCCCAGGATTTTAGGAAGTGGGGAGAGCCCCAGGAGGCAGAGGGCAGGGATTCCATCCTCTCCATGGGTGTGTCCCACTCAGCTCCCAGTCCTGGGAGGAGGAAAGGCAGCCTGGCTTTGCTGGAATTTTCTCCACGCGTAACAACTGCAAGACAAAATGAATTAAATAATTTGGGGCCGTGTCTTATCTGCTGTGACAATTTGCTGTGCTCAATAAGCCGTGAAATTCCTCATTTCTCTGCAGGGATGCAGTGACTGCCTGGAAAACACCCATGGCTCCTGCTCTGAGCACGGGAAACCAGGGAGAGACGAGCCTGCATTCACAGGGTGGAGAGGATCTGGTCCTTGGGTTGTTCTGGGCTGCTCCAGGGCCTTCCTGCATCACAGATGTCTGGTCCCATGTGCAGGAAAGAAGGCTGGGCAGTGATCCCTCCAGTCCTGCTCCCACTGAAGGTACAAATTCCCTGGAAAAGGGGCACTGGACAAGTGTTTATGGATTTATTTGAGGTTACTTTACTGTGGTGGGTGCTGCTGCAGCCACAGTGGGAGCACAGCTTAATCTGTGGGACATCCACATCTCCAGGGTCCTCAGGTCCAGCTCTGCTTGTGCAGAGAGCCAGAACCACCCAAATATCCCAAATTCCAGCTTCGTGCTGCTCCTGATCTCCCCTGCCCTGGGATAACCTCTCCTCATTTCATTGGAGGTGCCCCCGGGAGAGCACATCCAAATCCTCCCTGTGGAGGCAGCTGAGCTGCAAACACCCAAAAAACCTGGAGCAGGAGGGATGGGACATCCTGGTCTGATCCCTCCTCACAACCTGGAGCAGGAGGGATGGGACATCCCAGTTCTCTCCCTCCTCAAAACCTGGAGCAGGAGGGATGGGGCATCCTGGTCTGATCCCTCCTCAAAACCTGGAGCAGGAGGGATGGGGCATCCCAGCACTGATCCCTCCTCAAAACCTGGAGCAGGAGGGATGGGGCATCCTGGTCTGATCCCTCCTCACAACCTGGAGCAGGAGGGATGGGGCATCCCAGTCCTCTCCCTCCTCAAAACCTGGAGCAGGAGGGATGGGACATCCCAGCACTGATCCTTCCTCAAAACCTGGAGCAGGAGGGATGGGGCATCCCAGTCCTCTCCTTCTGCAAAACCTGGAGCAGGAGGGATGGGGCATCCCATCACTGATCCCTCCTCAAAACCTGGAGCAGGAGGGATGGGGCATCCCAATCCTCTCCTGCAAAACCTGGAGCAGGAGGGATGGAGCATCCTGGTCTGATCCCTCCTCAAAACCTGGAGCAGGAGGGATGGGGCATCCTGGTCTGATCCCTCCTCAAAACCTGGAACAGGAGGGATGGGGCATCCCAGTCCTCTCCCTCCTCATTATGCACTTCCAGTGGCTTTGGAGCAATCAGGCGTCCCATCCTCAAGGACATTGACGGATTAGCCTCATCAGTCCCCTGCTGTGGCCGCCAACTCTGCCCATATTAATCAGAAAAAACAGCTCCCTGATTGCCATTTAAATGGCACAAAAGATATATTTGTCTTGGGGAGGTCCGTGCCGTTCCAGCGTGCCTCCTCCTCCTCCTCTGAGCTTTGCAGCGGCGCTTCCCGAGGGGTTGGGGAAGCAGGAATGAAATGTTTTGCTCCTTCCCCATGGTCTCCTGCCGGAGTTTGAAAATGCAGCAGCTCCTTGAGGCTGTCCTGGGGAGATTTTGCCGGGTGATACCAAACACAAACGCTCCTTGCTGTGATTTGGGTCTGGTTCAGGCTCTCCTGCTTCAGCTGAGGATGCTGTGCCTCATTTTCCCTCTGAGGGGGAAGGAAAGTCTCGGCTTTCTGTGGCTGAAATGGCCCCAAGGCATTAAAAGTCTTTTTTTCTCCCAGCCCAGTGACCAAAGAAGTTGAGATTTCTCAGTTCTGCTCCTCAAGGCTGTTTATTTTCCCTTGTCTGTTCCCTTCTTTCCCTGCCCTGCTGAGCTCTGTCCAGCAGCTCGGGCTGTGGCACAGGCCCTGCCCTCGGGCTGCTGTTGGCTTTTTATACTCAGAGCTGCCTGTGCTTTATTGACAATAATTCCCCAATCCCTGTCCCCTGTGTCAGACAGTCTGTCTGTGCCCTAAACCAATCCTGCAGTGCCACCATCCCAGCAGGAGATGGGGACAAGGAGGAGAAGGACAGGACAGATTCCTCCCTCTTGCCTCCTGAACCCCCATCCCAAATCCCCAAAATTCCACTTTTTCACCTGTGACAAATTCACTATCACTCTACTCAAACCCTTGTGGCTGTAACTCCTCACACAGAGCTGGGAATTGTTTCCAGGGGCTAAAATCAAAGACTCAGGTGTTTGTGACCTGGTGCCAAGGGCTCTGAGCCCCTCCCAGCCCCCTCCAGCCTGGCCTTGGACATTCCAGGGATCCAGGGGCAGCCACAGCTGCTCTGGCAATCCCAGCCCAGCCAGCAATTCCCAGTTCCCAATCTCCCACCCATCCCTGCCCTCTGGCACTGGGAGCCATTCCCTGGCTCCTGTCCCTCTGTCCCTTGTCCCCAGTCCCTCTGCAGCTCTCCTGGAGCCCCTCCAGGCCCTGCCAGGGGCTCTGAGCCTGATGTGAGAGGTCCAGGATTATTTCTGTGAGGTTTTGCAAGCCCCAAGCATCTCCTAGGAGGATTCCTGTATCCCCATTCACCCTGAGCATGCCAGGCAGGGGGGATTTTGCTTTTCCAGGGTGTTTTCACAGCCTCCCAGCCTATTTAAAGCCTGCAAAGCTAAAAAAAGCCCTGTTACTCTCCAGCACATGGTGTGTGTGTATCACCTCCTGTCAAACAGGGCCTGTGCTCCCCTCAGGCAAGGCTGGGAGAGGAATCCCAGCCCAGATCCAGGGATGTGTCCTTAGAAAGGACTCATTTGGGGAAGTGGTGCCTTGTGCAGGCTGCCCTGGAGCAGAGGCTGGACAGAGTCCCAGAATAAAGCAGGGATTTATCCAAAGGATCCTCCATGGACCCACCTGGGGCAGCACCAGAGCCCAGCCAGGGCTGCACCCAAGATGAACCAAAATGGCCCCAAAATGCCCGGCCGGGCACGGGGTCTCTCCCTGGGATCAGCTCTGCTCCATTTGCACCTTGCAGTTCATTGTCCCATCCCAGCTTCAGCCCCTGCAGTCCCACCCTGCTTGTTTTTCTCTCTCCAGCCCACGGGGTTTGTGCTCCTGGCCTGAGATTTGGGTCATTTGTCCTTGGTCCCTGTGGCACTCACATTCTCTGGAACAATCCCTTCTCCCAGGATTTTTCCCCTGGGAAGCTGAGAAGCCTCAGAGAAAAGGGAAACAATTCTTCTCTCATTTGCTTCTCCTGTGCTGTGCTCATGTGGAATGTGTTTGGAGATTGTTCACCCACGGGTGATTGTTCCATTGGGTTCTGCTGGGAGCTGTTTTCACTCCTTGGCCAACTGGGGCCAGGCTGTGTTGGGACTCTGGAAAGAGTCACAAGTTTTCATTATTTGCATTTTAGCATTCAGAAAGTATCCATTCTGTGTTCTTTAGTATAGATTAGTATTCTTTAATATAATGTAGTATCATAAAGTAATAAATTAGCCTTCTGAGAACCTGGAGTCAGATCCATCATTCCTGCCTTCCTTGGGTCTTTCCCTGCAAATACAAGAGATCCCAGCTGGAGCAGGAATTGTTTTGTCTCCCTGCTCTGTGCAGAGCTGGATGTGAAGCTCAGAGCTGCACACTAAAGCAGCACAGAGCCTGAAACAGAGAAAAGCCAAACCTGAGGATTCAGGATGCACCTCCAGGAGCGCGGAGTTAATTCCTGCGCCAGGTAAGGAGCTGCTGCTGCTTGGTGTTCATGGCTCTGCCAGCTCAGCCCTTCCCACCTCTTTTCCCAGATGTTTATTCCAGCTGTTTGTCCTCCCCCGGAGCTGCTCTGCACCAGCCAAGGAGATGCCCTGAGCCGATTTTCTCCTGGGTAAATGGGGATCATTTTCGCGGTGTCTGCAAGAGGCTCCTGGGGTTTTCCAGGCTCCTGTGATCCCCCTCGTTCCCACTTCTCTCCCACAAGGCTGGCAATCCTGCTCTCAGCCCTTCAGGAATTTATTTTCCCTTCTTTCTCACTGATATTTGCTTTCTTTATCAGGTGCTGATCTGCTCTCATCTTGTTCAGGCGCTGACCTCGCAGCCTCCCATCCTTTCCAGGAGATTACAACCTGATTTCTTTCAAAGATCTCCCTCAGAATGCTCAAATTATGCATTAGACCCAGGTGGAACAGCAGAACGTTTATTTTCAGAGAGAAAAGAAAGCCCTCAGCAGACCATGGAGCGATGTGAGAGGAGAGGAAAGATCTGTTTCCATGGAATTTTCTTTCTTTTGCATAAAATCTGACAGGAAGCTGCAATTGATTTTCATTTTCTTGGACAAATAATCATAAACCATAAAATGGTTTGGGTTGAAAGAGACCTTTAAATGCCACCGAGTTCCAATCCCTGCATGGGCAGGGACACCTGCCATTGTCCCAGCTCGCTCCAAATTCTGTCCTTGGACATTTCCAGGGATGGGACAGCCACAATTTCTCTGGGAATTCCATCCCAGGGCCTCCCCACCTTCACTGCAAAATCTCCTTCCTTAAATCCAATCCAAATCCAGCAAAATCCTTCCTTTTAGAAAAATTCCCCTGTCACACCAGCCCTGCCACAAAGTTTGTCCTCATTTTCCTCATAGCTCCTCTTCCAGAATTGTCTCCTTTCCCTTCTGGAATTTTTTTCTGTGGTGATTTAGGGAAATTTGTGATGATTTAAGGCACAAAATAAATGGGGCTGCTTCCTTCCTTTTTTTTTGTTTTTTCTTTTTTTTGCAGGATTAAAATATTCCCCCGTGCCCACACCTTTTAATAACCTGACTGAAATGAAAAGAGGGATTCTAAAAATGTTGGAATTGAGTGCTTAATGGGGTTTGTGTGAACACAGTTATTATTGTCCTTGGAAAATAGCACTGAGGATGTGAAAAGCTTGGGATCATCACAGAGCATCACCCTGCCCACACATCTTCAAGGCTGATTTTCTTTTACCAGGAAAATCTTCTGTCTTCTATTGACTGGATTTTTCCCAAGCTGGAGAACTGACCACTGGATTTTAAAGGAGAAAAGGGGCTGTAAAATCCTGTCAGGGCTGCTGGGGGCTGTGTGTGTGCATCCAGAGGGGAATTCAGGATTGCAGCTTTGTGGGAAATTATTCTGGTGCCTATTCTGTTATATTTCTATTTCTATTTCTATTTCTATTTCTATTTCTATTTCTATTTCTATTTCTATTTCTATTTCTATTTCTATTTCTATTTCTATTTTATATAATTTTATATTTACATTTCTGCCCAGAAAAGCTGTGGCTGCCCCATCCCTGGAAGTATCCAAGGCCAGCCTGGATGGGGTTTGGGGCAGCCTGGGATAATGGAAAGTGCCCCATGGAGGGACTGGAATTTAAGGAGCTTTAAGATCCTTTCCAACCCCAACCATTCCATGATTCTGTGATTCCATGACTGTTCTATAGAGGCACATTGGAATCAGTCACAAACACACCTCCAAAACAATTAAATCCAAGGTCAAGACTACATTGGAAGACACCAGAAAGGCAGGGAAATGTTTGAAGGAGCCATACAAAAAATAAATCTGATTAAAACTGCTTACTGTTGATCTCTGCTCCATTTGTTCCCGAGCCACTCCTCTAATTCAATTAGAGCTTTTAACAACAACACAAAACTAAGGATGATTTTCTAAGAGCTATTTTGGCTTGCCTGGTACCACTTCCAGCTGTTTATTTTTCCCTGGAGATGCTCTGAAGAGGAATTCACCTCTCTGGATAAACGAGGGAAGCACCAGGTCTCCATCAGCAATGCCGGGCTAGAAAGTCATTCCCATTCCTCATTCCCATTCCTCACCTAGAATTTGGGGTTTTTGGGGTTTTTTTGGACATTTATACCTGCAGGATCCCCTGTGATGCTCCCGGTGCTGTCGGGACTTGGATAAAACAATTTTTCCAGCAGCAGCTCCTCATTAGGAACCCGGAGCAGCTCCAGCATCTCCCCTGCCCTTGCAAACTGTTATGCAAATAACTCTTGCTGACAGCACAAATACACTCATTTGGGTGTCGCGCTAATTGATTTTCGCTCATTAGGAGTGCTTTCGCCCTAATTTGATAAGGAAGTGTGAAACTCTTTCTCCCGGCAGCAGGTTTGGTATCCGTGGAGGTATTAAGGAGGTGTTAATTAGCCCCGGCTCTCCTGTCACGTTGATGGTTTGGGGAGCAGTCCCGGCGCCTGTTGCTCGTCGGGCTCTGGCTAATTAAGTTAATTACGTGGCATGTGGCACGTATGGATGTGTGGCACAGGCAGCGGCGTGGCTGCTGGCCCTGTTTGAGGTGGGTTCGGGAAGGTGGAAGCAGAAAATTTGGTGGGATCCATCCCTGAGCGAGGTCTCCTTCCTTTGATCATCCCACTGGAATCTCCCTCCCCTGAAACTCATCCAACACCCGATTCCTCAGGTGAAGGACTTTCCTCTGTGTCTATCTCTTGAATGAGAAGCAGCAGTATGGATTCTGTCCCTGTTTGAGGTGGATTTGGGAAGCTGGAATTTGTTGGGATCCATCCCTGAGCGCCCTTGGAGCAAGGGCGCCTTCCTTCGATCATCCCACTGGAAACTCCCTTCTCCAAAACTCATCCAACATCAGATTCCTCAGGTGAAGGAGAGACTTTCCTCTGTGTCTATCTCCTGAATCAGAAGCAGCAGAGTGGCTGCTGTCCCTGTTTTAGGTGGATTTGGGAAGCTGGAATTTGTTGGGATCCATCCCTGAGCACCCTTGGAGCAAGGCCGCCTTTCTTTGATCGTCCCACTGGAATCTCCCTTCTCCCAAACTCATCCAACTCCCGATTCCTCAGGTGAAGGAGAGACTTTCCTCTATGTTTATTTCCCATTATTTTGGTGCTGAGGGTCCAAAATCCTGGGAAAACCAGATTGGATTTGATGGATCTGTTGTTTGCACGCTCAGAACAGCCCCTGTGCTTTGGGAAACCAAGAGAGGTCCCAAAATTCCTCCCTTTTTTTGCCACTGGAATGGGAAAACAGCTGCTCAGTGTCTCCAGGGTGGGTTGTCCCAAGTGTTCCGAAGGATTTTCTGGATCCAGAGCTGTGTGGAGGCTGGAATGTCTGTTTTACTGTAAATCTGGATGTTTCAAAAGCTGTTTTTATTGCACTTGAACTCGAGCCAAATATTTTCAGCCTGACACGAGCAACGACACTCTTTAAAACAAGAGTTTCAAAAGCATTGTTTTCCTTCCAAAAGACAGAGCTTCCCCCCAAAAAAATTATTTATTTTATTTTTTATCCTTAGCAAATGCCATGAACATGTTTTGGTTTTTTTTAATGGAAAAATTATTACCATATGTGAGGAAAAAAAATGGAAGAATAAAAAATGTGGCAGCATTTGGGCATTTGTGGCAGAGCTTTTTTCAATATAAACCATGGAAAAAAGCCATGGATATGGTTTGGTGGCACTTGGATGGTGCAGGAAGACACACAGGGGCATCTTGGGCTCTCATGAACCCGAATGAATTCCAATTTTCAAGGAATGTCCTAAAAAAATATTCCTGGTGTGGCTGAGAACAAAGATTGCTCCCAGATGGAGACAGGAGCAATGGTGGGACATGGATTAATCAAGGGAAAATAGTGGGAAAAAATGCAAAATCTCCATGAAGCTGGGGAAAAGCTGATTGAGCTTTTGGCCAGACATCAGGCTGAGGACAAAACACAGATTTTTTTTTAATGCCATGTCCTTTAAAAACCCTAAATTTCTCCTCTAGCTGTTCCTTTTGGTTCTTTGTCAGCTGGTTGTTTGTTTTTGTTTTTGTTTAATTCTGCTGAACTTTATATTTAGGTTAAAAAAAAAAATGGAGGGATCCATCCTTGCTGGCAAAATCCCTGATCCCAACCTCTGGAGTGATCCACGTTGCAGGCTCGTGTTGGAGCTAACCAGGTGTGACAGCTCCTGCAGCTCAGCCTTCTCTCTGAAATCCTTTATTTGGGATTTTTCCTCCAAACAGTTTTTGTTCCAGGCGGTTTGAAAGGTCTGAGGGCGCAGATGGGCCGAGGTTCTGATCTCAGGAGGGTCTGGATTGAGTTTTTACTTCTGATCGCTCACAGGTGAGGGCTCTGACTCACAAAAACCCCAAATTTCATTGATTGTGTGCCAGGAGGCTGAGTCAGGTGGGGGTCACGGCCCTGCACGGCGGGAGGGGATGGAATTGTCATGGAATCGTCATGGAGCTGTCATGGAATCGTCATGGAGCTGTCATGGAGTCGTCATGGAATCGTCATGGAGTCATAATGGAATTTTCATGGAGTCATCATGGAATTGTCATGGAATCGTCGTGGAATTGTCATGGAATCGTCATGGAGTTGTCATGGAATTGTCATGGAGTCATAATGGAATTTTCATGGAGCTGTCATGGAATTGTCATGGAGTCATCAAGGAGTCATCATGGAATCTTCATGGAATTTTCATGGAGTCTTCATGGAGCTGACATGGAATCGTCATGGAATCGTCATGGAATCATCATGGAGTCATCATGGTATTGTCATGGAATTGTCATGAAATTGTCATGGAATTGTCACGGAGTCATCATGGAATCATCAATGAATTGTTATGGAATCATCATGGAATCATTGCAGAATTGTTATGGAGTCATCATGGAGTCATCATGGAATTTTCATGCAATTTTTATGGAATTTTCATGGAATTGTCATGGAATTGTCATGGAATTGTCAGAACCCAAGTGCTGCTTTCAGGATTGAATTCTTCCTCCAGTTGCTGTGGCTGTGACGGGAGAGTTTGGCTCCAGAAACTCCGGCGTGTTTTTGGGGGAAATCCACCCTTTTTGGTGTTTAACCTCCCCAGTCGTGACAGGGATGATCCCAGCCAAAAGTGCCTGATCTGAGCTCACCCAAAAAATGAGAATAATGAGAGCAAATAATGAGAATAACGAGAGCAAAGTCTTCACTAGAGAGAGAGAGAGAATTGTAAATTTATCATCCCTCCATGGAGTGAAATTCCTGAATGTATTGGGGTTTTCTCTAAGTGAGAGCTTAAACCCCATCTCGTTTGCAGACTGGATATTCCTCCTATGATCCAAAGGCTTGGAAAGCCCCCAGCCATCCTTGCCCCACTTTCCCCTCAGAATATTTGTCCCAGAGAATATTCCATCAACATATTGATCTTAAATCTTATTACGAGGTGCAGCAGGTCCAGCCACGTCTCAGAAATTAATTTTCACCTTTCCCTTGCTTGATTTTTTTTTAAATTCATTTTTCTGCATCAGATTAGATCTAAAAATAAACGCTGTGTAAATACCTCTCTGTATCCACATATGTTTTTCTGTGTTTGAACTGAAACAAAGTGAAAGCCTGAGTTCAATGTGTTTCCCAAGATAATTCCATCTGGGACGAGAGGCTGCCGGTGCCTTTCCCCCTGAAGGTGGATTTAGCTGCTGTGAGGGTGAAATCCTCTTTTCTCCACAGCCTGAGGAGAGGTTGCACTGGTGGAATTTGGAGCACAGAGCTCTGCTCCAGGGAGGAGATGCCCTAAATCCCAGAGAATTCAGTCCTGTGACATAAATACACCCCGGTGCCTCATTGCCCCAAAAAACCTCCTGGCCCTGCTCAAGAAATTCATTTAATCTCAACTTTTCAGGACGTGAGCACGGAGCAGATGGAACAGATTTGCCCTGGTTTCGTGGCTGATGCCAAAAAGGTGATAAAAATTCACTCTGTGCTCTGCCACCAGAGAGCCCTGACCCACTGCAAGAGGCTCCAGTGTCCCCATCATTCCAGGGACAGGCTGGAGTGGGAATGATCTGGGAATCAGGGATGTGCCAGGGGGAAATTCAGCTCCTTTCCCTTTGGAATGCAGATGGGAAGAGCCAAGGCTGAGCCTCCCATTGCCTGAATTTTCTGCAGACATCAAAGCCTCTTAAACAACTCAGGGTGGGATCCTCTCCCAGGGCTGGGATACTCCCTCCTTTTTTATTTGCTATCCTAAAAATTGATTTATTCGTGTTTTTAACTGCTTCTTTCATCAGAACTCAGGCATCTGTTCGGCCCCTCCCTAAGCACTATGCTCCAGTGGCTTTTCCAGCTAAAAATCCCCCTAAACTGAGCTTGATGGCATTGAACTGGGACAGGATGATCCCCTGGATCCAATCTCTTCCTGCTGCACCTTCCAGTCAGGAAGAACAACCCTCATGCACAGCCACAGTCACCAACCCATCAAATGATCCCCATGGAAGGGAGAATCCCCTTTTAGGTCCTGTTTCATCTGAGGTGTCACTTCCTAAAAACTGGACATTAGGAAAAAAAATTCTTCATGGTAAGGGTTGTCCAGTGGGGGAGTCCCCATTCCCCATTTAAAATCCGTGTGGATGTGGCACTTGGGGACATGGTTGGACTCAATTATTTGGAGGTTTTATTCCAACTTTATTGGTTCTAGAATTCCATTATTCTATTCTTGGATCAAAAGCAGCCTGAGACCACAATTATCACTTCCAGCCCAATCACGGATGAAAAGGATATAAATAACTGAAAAACATATTTTCCTTTTCCTTTTCCTTTTCCTTTTCCTTTTCCTTTTCCTTTTCCTTTTCCTTTTCCTTTTCCTTTTCCTTTTCCTTTTCCTTTTCCTTTTCCTTTTCCTTTTCCTTTTCCTTTTCCTTTTCCTTTTCCTTTTCCTTTTCCTTTTCCTCCCCCTTCCCTTTCCCCTTTCCCCAAATCCACCATGGAGTTGGAAAACAGAGATGTCAAATAGAGGTGAAAATGGGAAACGTTCCCAGTGAAGATGCAGGGAAGAGGGACAAATTTTTCTGGATGGGAAATGTGGTGTTTGGTGCTTTAGAAAGATTCATCCTTTTGGGTGGAACAGCCCTAAAAACAGCCCCTGCCTGCGGGGTGTTCCCTTAAACCTGCAGCGCCCTCAAGGACATCGGGAATTCACGGCCATCAGGAATTGTGCATCACTAATTTGTTGACATAAATCTTGGGAAATGGGCTTCTCATTCCACAGCCAAAAAAAAAAAAAAAGAAAGAAAAAGAAAAACCGGGACTCAGGCAAGGTAAGCATTAAAACAATTACCATCAAAGGCCCTGAACGCTGCCCCTGCCCGTCCCCATCTCCGTGTTTCCCTTCGGAAGGGGCTGGGGATGATAAAAACATGATAAAAACCGTGGATTAAAACGTGATAAAATCTCTGGGTGACCTATTCCAAATGACAAGGTTAATGCTCTCCCCATCCATCACCATCCATCCCCCAGCTGCAGGAGGGATTTGTGCATCCATCACCAGGGAGGCAGAGGCTGCTCCCCCACCTGGGCTGGGCCAGCTGGGTCCCATCTCGAGCAAGGGGCCCTGGCTCATTCCTGCCCCCCATCCCTGCATCCCCTCCCTAAATAATGCATCTGTGGGGATGTTAAAGCACTGGGAATTCTGGATTTTCCCTCTGGAGACTGGTGTGGGCTGTTCCTTTGGCAAGCTGTGCTTGGACAGGACTAGGAGAGTATGGGCTGGGGGGTAAGTATGGAATGTGGAACCCAGCAGAGCAGGAATTTAAGGATATAATCCCACATGGCTAAAAACCCTTGGGCATCAGCCAGGAAACTTCCTCACCACTGGGGAGAAGGATTTGGGTCCCAGCTCTGTTTCCTCCATGCCAGACTTAAGGAAAAGAGGAAATGGCCTCAGGTTGCACCAGGAGAGGTTTAGGCTGGATCTGAGGGAAAATTTCTTCCCCAAAAATGCTCAAGCCCTGGAACAACTTAAATCCTTCCATGGTGGAGTCCCCATCCCCAGAGGGATTTAAAGCCCTGTGGATGTGGCACCTGGGGACATGGGGCAGTGGTGGCCTGGGCAGTGCTGGGAATGGTTGGACTTGACAAACTCCAAGGGTTTGCATCCTAAATTTCTCCGTGACTCCTCAAGGAGGGCTGGAAATCCCCTCCTGCTGGGGCTCCCTGTGGTCCGTGACTCCCAAGGGTTTCTCTGGCTCTGAGAAATTCCCGTGGAGGGGTTGGACCAGATCATAAAATAGATGGAATCTGATCACAGGCAGATCCCCAGAGTCCTGGAAGAGTTTGGTTGGAAGGCACCTTAAAGCCTATCCCATCCCATCCCATCCCATCCCATCCCATCCCATCCCATCCCATCCCATCCCATCCCATCCCATCCCATCCCATCCCATCCCATCCCATCCCATCCCATGAATCCCATCCCATCCCATCCCAGGGTGCTCCAAGCCCCTTCCAACCTGTAAAGGTCCTTTCCAACCATCCCTTCCATGATCCTATAACACTCTGGAGAAGTTTGGGATAACCCTGCTGGAGCCCTTCCCCTCCTGCAGCAGGGAATAAACGGAGCTGAGACTCCTAAAATCCAGTTTTACAAGTCTGAGCTCCCCAGGGATCAGACCCCTGATCCCAGCTGGAATAACGAGGAGATGGGACAGGTCCTTCCCTCTGTGCCTGCCAGGGGGAAAATGGGATGAGACACCTCCAGCAGCTCTGGGGGTGCAGCATTCCTGATGGATGAGACTGGCAGAGTTAATCACTGTCCCCTGGACTGTGCACCAATCCATGGAATTTTCATGGATGAAAATGCCCAGTGGGGTGTGGATCTGTGGCAGGAGGGACATGGAGACACAGCTTCCCTCCCAAAGTGCCCAGGAATGTCCAAGGGGACACATCAGCAGTGGATTATTATTATTATTATTATTATTATTATTATTATTATTATTATTATTATTATTATTATTATTATTATTATTATTATTATGGCTCCCCAGCAGAATGCCTCAGCCAGCAGCAGTTGTTCATTTTTGTTTATTCTCTTTTTTACCCTCTGTGTGGATTTGGGCCCAAAGTCGTGCTGGAGGCCGGGGTGTGCCCGAAGCTGATGGATTCATTTCTGTGTAAAACCAAAATATTATTGTGTGACAGAGGCTTTGTGGGCAGGCAGGGTGCCCCAAATACCCCAAAACCAGGGAGCTGCAAGAAAATGGGATGCGAGGTTTTCTTTTTTGGGGGGGGATGCACCCGAGGTCAACTCCTTGAAATGAAACCCAAACCAAAAAATGAAATTTTTATTGCAGGCAGAGGCAGAATTTCGATCATTATCCGCTTGAACTGAAAATAGAGAGGGCTTTAAATAAAAATAGAGAGCGAACGCTTGCCGGGGACTCGGTGCCCCAGCATCGTTCCTCCTCTAATTAAGGCGATGTGTGCACAGTTAAACACACACACCTCCAGCCTGATGTTCGGCACAAATTTAGGCCGGGACTAAAAGCCATTGTGCTGATTTCTGTAAGGCGATGCCCTTCAGTATCAGCTGGTCTGTGCAGAAGCACCCGCCGCTGCTAAAGGCTTGATTGCCCGAGGAAATTCCCGGTAATTACTGAGGAATCACACGGGGGGGGGATCCAGATGGGGACAAAGGTGGCGCTTCCCAGGAATTCGCTGGACCGCTAAAACCGTGGTGAAGCAGAACTGAAATGAGAATTGTCATAGATTTAGAACTGAAATGAGAATTGTCGTGGATTTAGAACTGAAATGAGAATTGTCATGGATTTAGAACTGAAATGAGAATTGTCGTGGATTTAGACCTGAAATGAGAATTGTCGTGGATTTAGAACAGAAATGAGAATTGTCATGGATTCAGAACTGAAATGAGAATTGTCATGGATTTTTACACGGATGCTGGGGAGGTTCCATGGCTGCCCCATCCCTGGAAGTTTCCAAGGCCAGGTTGGAGTTTGCCTCCCTGGCTCCCGCCCAGAAAACCAGGGGAAAATCCAGAATGTTTGAATTTTCTGCACGAAAAATGCTCTGCTGGGCTCAGTCAAGAGCCCCTAAGACAGGAAGGGGACTTGGAGGAGGTGCAGAGCTCCAGGAGGATGCAGGGAATGCAGGAATGTGGGCTGAGGGCATTTGACAAGGAGGTTGCAGTATTCTTTAATTCTAAATAACATCATCGAGTTATTATAACATCAGCCATGTCCCCTGGCTGGCACAATCCTGCTGGGAATGGGAAAACATCCCTGATTTCCTCCCCCTGGAAAAGAGGGAAAAGCTGGGAAATAAACCCAAACAGACACACAGACCATTTGCCTCCTTAAACTTGAATTAAAGGAACTTGAATTCACGGAATTAAGGTTGGACAAGACCTTCAACATCATCAAGCCCGAGCTCTGATGTTGATAAACCTTTGTGGGTTGGGATGGACTGAAATGATCTGGGGTAAGAAAAACCCAGGAATTTCCTTCCCCCGAGGAAGGATGGTGAATGTTAAATATTTCCTGCATTTCCCAGTCCTGGCAGGAATGTCATTCCCCCCACAGCCAGGCTCTCTGTGGGATTTTCAGCTGCCTTTCTGCTCAGGGGGCAGAGCTGACAGACAAAACATGGAAAACCAAGCGCTTCAGGAGAACTTCTGGAAGATATTTCTGAGCTTTCTCATCAAATGTGGCGATGTTTTAATCCCTTGCTTAATGTTTACACAGTTTTATCTCCATTTTCCATTCTCCAGCAGCTCCTGCTGCGTGGGGCTGGTTGTTATTAGAGTGCATCCCAGGGCCTGAGGCACTTCTTTATCCGCACAAAATAGGAAAAAAAATCACCTTTCTTTGCCACCGAGGGGAGAGGAGTTGCTGCACACAGCGGGTTTGATAAAGCAGAGCTTGTGGGAGCATCTCCTGGCTGGATGGAGCTGCTTTTGGGATCCAAGGGGGATCCCAAAAGCGAGGGGGAAAAGTGGTGCTGAGCATTAAAAATCCTGCTGGAAAGCCCATCTCGTTTTCACGCCTCCTTGGGAAGCTCAGTCACTAAAAATAGTTTGTCTCGTTGAAGGAATGGCGTGCAAAAAGCCCTGAAATCCCCCGGCCGTTTAAAGGCAGGGAGATAAAACAGTGGGAATTAGGAGCAGACAATATGAACGGTCTGGCGAAGCGATTTATCAGCCCCTTTTGCGATTTATCACCCCTTTTGCGATTTATCAGCCCTTTTGCAATTTATCACCCCTTTTGCAATTTATCACCCCTTTTGCCCGGCTATTCCCGGTGTGAGCTCACATTTCCATCAGGGCTGACAGGAGAGGAGGGACCCGCACAAACCTCCCCGCATCCCCCGTCCTTCCCTGCGCTGACAGATGCTCCAGGGGGATGAACCATCCCCACATCCCCTTGATTTATGCCCCAGCTGGAAAAATGGAAATGGGGCTCCCAGGAGCTCCTCCTGATGAATCCCAGCCGCATCACCCCAGGTCACTCCTTTTTTTTCCCCAAGATTGGCAAGGGCCAAGCAGATACTCAGCGAGGATTAAAGGGGGAAAACTTTGGGAATGATTAAAAAAAAAAAAGAAAAAGAAAAAAGAAGGCAACCTTTGGGATGCTTTCAGCAAGGAATTAATGGTGGTAAAGTCAGCCTGATGCAGGGAGGGAGGGAGGGGAGGGAAGGGGGGAAATGCTCCGACGTTTCCCTTGGCAAACCAGCGGCGCTGGAATACCGAGGGCAGCGTTTGGGGACAACAGGAGTCAGCCAACACAATGCTCTGGTTTCCAGGGAAACCCAACCTTGGCCTTTGGTCCCATATTTCAGCGGGTTTCATTATCCTCCCTGGGTTTAGGATAATGAATTGGCTGCTGATGGATGCTGCTGCCTCGGAGCCACCCTCCCTCGCCCAGGTTTCCGCTCTTTCCCAGCCCAGGAGGGATTTTGGAATCACTGGAGGAGGACTGGGAGCACCAAAGGCAGGGGTGTCCCTTTGGAGGGGTTTTTTCTCCCCCCAGGTTGTGGAATTTTGGGGGGCCTGCAAGGATCAGTTGAGTTTTTTATTGTGTTCTCTGCATAAATAAGACAGGCTGGAAGAGCTGGGAATGTTCCCCTGGAGAAGGGAAGGCTCCAGGGAAAGCTCACAGCCCCTGGCAGGGCCTGGAGGGGCTCCAGGAGAGCTGCAGAGGGACAGGGGACAAGGACAGAGGGACAGGAGCCAGGGAATGGCTCCCAGTGCCAGAGGGCAGGGATGGGTGGGAGATTGGGAACTGGGAATTCCTGGCTGGCAGGGTGGGCAGCCCTGGCACAGAGGAGCTCTGGGGTGAGTCCTGAGGAGGCCACAGAGATGCTCCAAGGACTGGAGATTCTCCCTGGAGACAAAATGCAGCAAAATCATTGTTCCAAAGATCTCCTTTTCTCACCCCTCCCTGCCTTCTCCCCACGGTGTCTCCCAAATCCTGATGCTGGACCAGAGCAGCACATGGAATTGTGGATGATGTCTGGAGAGGGGAAGGATCCAGGCAGAGCTCAGAGCCCCTGGCAGGGCCTGGAGGGGCTCCAGGAGAGCTGGAGAGGGACTGGGGACAAGGGACAGAGGGACAGGAGCCAGGGAATGGCTTCATCTGGTTTAGATGGGATACTGGGAAGGAATTCCTGGCTGTGGGTGGACAAAGGACCCAGGAGAGGATGGAAACGCATTCCCCTCCCCAGAATCCCTGTCTGCTCCTCCCTGGCCTGGAAAAGGCCACTCAGCCTTTAAATCCTGGCCAGCTCCTCTGCTCTTTTCCTTTTCCTTGCCTTCTTTCCAAAGAGCCTCCGGCAGTTTTTTCCCTTTTTCCCTGAGTCACTTGGCAGCTGGGCCGAGGTCTGACGGGTGACTCATCCCTCGGAGTGCTGAGGCCACGAAATGTTATTTTAGAAATTAAACACCCGACACGTTGGGAAAACAAATCCCTTGAAGGTGTCTCCCAGAGCGGCTCCTAAAAGGAAAATGTTTGCAGTTAAGTCACTTCCCAAAAACGTCTGAACCCCTTTCATCTTCCCTTTGTAAATATCGGTGGTGGGTTTGGGAAACTGGAGAGAAATTCAGGGTTTCACCTCCCAAATGAGCTGACAACGGAGCAATTTGCTGGGAAAAGTGTTGGTTCTGTTTTCCCTGTGAATTACGTGGCTTGTGATGGTTGGAATAATCCACCAAATCCCAAAGAATCCCGGATCAACTCCGGGCTGGGCTTGGATGGGGATGATTGGGGTCTGTGCAATTATGGGACTCCTTGAGCCCACAATTTACTCTTCAGGCTGGCTCTTTCCTGCTTCCCACATGTATTTAATTTGGTGAGCCACACATTCCCATTTCTCCCTGATTTTTGGATCCTTTTCTTCTCAACCCAGCAAAACAACATCATTATGAAAGGGATCCTCATGTGATGCCTTCACTCTGGAACAAACCCGAGGGGACAAAGTTCAGAGCAACCCAGAACTGCTCTTGATTTACTGCAAATATGATTAAAATTTTATCTGAGGGCTTTTTTTCCCTTTTTTTTTTCCTTCTCTCTGTACTTTGCTGCTCTGTCTTTTCATCCAGCACATAAAAGAGGCTTTTTGGGGTTTGTTTTCTTTTTTTTTTTTTCCCAGCAGTTTAGCAGTGCAAAGGTGCTCGTGGAGGATTTAAATTCTCTGCGAGCTTCCCCTCAGTTAATCACGATTTTTATCATCTTAAAAGCAGAGCAGAGAGGGGCTGGGTAATAAAGGGCAAGAAATGCAAAGTGCAGCACGTTTGAAGGGTCACCCTCTGGAATTGGGGTAAATTACAGCCAATTCCTCCCCGCTGGGACATCCTGGCTTTTCCAACAGGAAGGTGCTGGGATTGTTTGGATTTGTGCCACTCCAGGTTCCAGGATAAAGCCCTTTTCCCTCACATCTTCATTCCTTGACTCCTTTCCTCGTGCACCACCCCTGTCCTCGGGAAAGGGAGGGTTTGTAAAGGGAGTGAGGGAGCTGTTGTTGCATCTAAACCCCGCTGTAAATGTCATGTAAGCAGAGGTAAAATAACAAACAGCCCTGGAAATCACTTAACGAGGGCTCTGCAGCTCCTGGCTGCTCTTCCTGGGAATTTCAAGTTCCTTTAAATGAAACTGAACAGCAAGAAGCCTTTTATTTTCCTAATGTTTCCAACAGCTCTGGCTGTGGATTCATCCTTCATGGAGGGCTTTTACATCCCTGGCATGATGATCCCCTCATAGAAATGATAATATCCTGGCTTTTATGGGCAACTCCAGCTGCCTGAATCCTGCCTTTTAATCATTCTTCTCTCATGGAGAAGGAAATTGGTCAGAACCAAGCTTGGGCAATCCTGATGATGTTCAGTTTTGGGACAGCTCTTTGCAACACACGGAATTTCAACCCAGAGTTGTGTTTTCCACCCTGGGAAGGTGCAGTGGTGCTTGTACTGGATCAGGTGAAGACTAATAATAATAATAATAATAATAATAATAATAATAACAACAACAACAACAACAACAACAACAACAAAAGTATTGGCACATTTGGAATCCAGCATCTCCTAAGTGAGCATTCACAAGCTCTCCCAAAAAATTAATTCCATCCCACACAGGTCCCTTAAAGGGAATATTTCCATGCCAGAACTATGGGCACTGAGGAAGGCTGACAAGAAACTCTGGAACTGGGTCCTGGCTGGGATATTTGGAGCTTGGCTGGTGGGAGAAGGGCAGGAAAGGGATGGCAGAGGGGGAAGATCCATGAGGAAAATGCAGCTGCTGCTGTGCTTTTCCAAGGGAAATGCATTTCCCCATTTGGTTTTGCTTTCCTTCCTCCCAAAAAGGTCAGGAAAACCACATTTCCTTGCTCCCAGCTTTGGATCCCAGATGTTTCTGAGCTGAACTGGTGGGAATTGCATCGAATTAGGGATCATGTCTGTAACAGATTCTGCATCCCGGTGCTTCTGCAGGGAAACTTGTTTTCCCTTGGAAATGCTCATAATCCCTTGGAAATGCTCATTTTCATTGGGATAACTGATCCAGGCAGGGAAGAGCTGCTGGTCCTCAGGAGAGCCACAAATCCATGGGGTTTCCCACAGCCAGAGGAAAGTTTGGATCACAAACCCAAGGAAGACTGGGACAGTCCCAAGCTCAGCATTCCAGGGCAGATCCCGGCATGGGAAGCTGGGATAGAACAGGAAGCCACTCAGACTGCAATAAACCCATTATTGTTTTTGGGGAAGGGGGTTAATTAACCACCTATGGGATGAGCTGGATAAATCGAGCGTGAGGAGCAGCTTCCACATGGAATGGGTGATCCCAAGGCCATTTCCAGCAGGGCAGGGCTGCAGCCTTGGGGTTCCATGGAGCAATCCAGGCTGTCACCTCCAGGAATTTGGATTTCAGGGCTCAGAAGTAATTCCTGCCTTGCTGGCTGACCATGGGTGATCCAGTGGGACTGGGGATCCTCAGGGATGAGAACTGGCTGTGGTGTCCCATTCCTCTGTGCATGCCCTGCCAGAGGATCCTAATGATCATTCATTAATTAACCCTGGGAATTCAGTGCTGTCCATGCACTTCCCAGTCCTGGGGAGCTGGAAATTGTGCTGCCAGCAAAACTTCTTCCTTTCCCAGCCGTGGAGAGGAGATCTTGGAAGAAACACCGTGGGTGGGAGGGTGCTGCGGGGATGGATTCCCGAGCAAAGCACTTCCATGCTAAACAAAAAACTGGGAAGAAGCGCCTTCTCTCAAGGATCCAGGGAATGGGCTGTGCCTCAGGAGTCCTGAATGGAAAAGCTGCTGCCATCTGGCTTCACCTCAGCACCCTGCCCGAGCCAGCCCAGCCGTGCAGGGACAGCCTGCCACGGACGCAGCGGTGCCAAGGGCAGGGTGGCATCGCCTGGCACCTTCCTAACGGGACACCCCACCTGCCATTCCCCCTTGGAGGTGGAATGCAGAGGGCTCAGGAGGGCTGGAAAAGCCCTGGGAAGCTCAGGAAGGTGGCACTGCCCCTGGAAGTCTTTGGCATGTGGGGCAGGATCCATGCTCTCCTTTGTTGTCCATCCTTTTCCCGTGGAGCCAACGGGCTGAGGGGGATTTTGCTCCCAGTTAGCCATGGAAATAAACTGGGAAAATACACAATGGATGTGCAGAAATGTCAGACTTAATGAAACTGAGTCCCAGGCTTCCAGACTAATCCAACATTTGCATTTTTCTAACTTTAGTAATTTCCCCGACTTTGGATCTGGCTTCAATGAACACATAATTCCTTGTTTTCCTGACAAGGAGTGTGGATTTCAAAAAGCTCCCTCCATGCAGTGAATTCAAGGGGAAATGCTTTTTCTTCATATCAATCAAGCTCTTTTAAACAACTCAAGTTCATTTCACGCTTTTCTCCTTGATTTCTGTACCTCGTGATCAGCACGAAAAGCAAAGCTCAGAAATAAAACCGAGCTTGTTTGGCAAAAATAGAATTTGCAGAAGCAAAATGGAATTTTAAAGCTGGTACCTCCCTTTGTCCTGTTTTTTGGGCAGGAATAGGCAGGAGAGGGATGAAATGGCGAGGATTTTATCCTGCTAATCCAGGTGCCCACCTGAAATGCCACTTCCAGGTGTCCTGGGTGCTCCTTTCCCCTCCAAAGGACAAAGCCCATCCAGTGTTTTGGCCAGCAGCAGGAAATGCTTAATTCCCTGGAGAGTTTGGGGTGCCTGGACCCAAACCTTTGGCATCTCCAGGAAGTGGTTAAAGCTGATTGGATTTCTCATGGAGGGGTTGGTGAACCTGGGGGTGGATTCCAGGAGAGGTTGGAGAGCATGGAATTACAGATCCATTGAGATTGGAAAAACCTCCAAGCATCTTCCATCCCATCCATTTGCTGGAGGTGAGGATCAAGGGACAGCATTCCTTTAATGGTCCCACTGGTGTCAGCCGTGGATTATGGAATATTTCCTGCATCCACTCCCACTGAGGGTGTCGGGAACTGCTCTCCAACATAAAAATCTTTGATTCCACTGGATCCTGCCATTGGGAAGGCAGATTTGGACTAGGAAGAAGGGGCAAAGAAAGGAAAAATATAGGGAGAAAAGTACACATTGGCATAGCCTGTGGAATGATGCAAAGGGGCTGAGTGCCCATGGTGATCCCAAAAATCTCTACTCTGATATTGCTGCATTTTGGAGAAGTAAGGGAAGCACCTCAGATCTTTGGATAAAAACCTTCTGCTGTCTCTTCTCCACAAATTGATGTCTGGCCTTTTTTTTTTTTTTTTTTTTTCTGGGAAAAGCTCACTTTGCAGGCTGGAAAATAGGATGCATTTCCTGTTTTCCTGTCGTTATTTATCTCGGCACAATTCCGATTGTTCCCGTAAACCCCAATTCCCGGAGGGCACTGAAACCAAAGGGACTCTTTCCAATTCCAAACCAATGCTCCATTGTGCCCTTAAACCTCTTTCTTAGCCGCTGTTTCAGAAACCTGCCGTCCTTTTCTTTGATACTCCCGCTCATTGCTCATGAAAGCAGGAAGAAGAGGCTGCTCCTCTCCCTTTTTCCCTTCTCCAAGACGCAAAATGAGCATCCTCCTTCCCGCCTTTTGTCAACGATCACCGGCTGCCATCTCCTATCAAAGCCCTTCCAGGAGTGACAGAGCGGAAAAAATAGGAAAGGACCAGGAGAGGAGCATCCCATTCAGCACGGAGCACTCAGCACCCACGCCTGGCTGCCCCAGAGGCAGCTCTGCTCCCGGGAAAAGCCGCCAGAAACAAAGGGAAGCGGCAGGAGCTCCGCGCGGCCCGTCCGCTGCTCACTTCTCCGGGATAACGGCTGAGCGCATCCCAAATGGACACGGGGTGGTGGTTGGGATGCACACGGGCCAGGGAAAGCCGGTGCAGGGCCATTTCCCTCCTTCCTTAATGGATTTGTGCTTTCCTTGCAGGCAGCAAAGTGTCCTGATGTTTTCCTGGCGGGATCCGTCTCGCCGTGGGGTCACGGCGGGGACCCTCCCGGAGCTGAAGAGCGAATTCTTCACGGGCCAGATGCTGCCACCTTTATCCTCTCTAAGTGGTGCCTCTCCCAGCCCCATCCGAGGGAATGGGCACGGCAGGGATGCGGGAGCCCGCGGGGGGTCCCTCGGAGCCGTGGCCTCTCCGTTGCTCATTTTAATGGGGATTTATTTGGAGCAAACCGAGGAATTTCTCCTTTTCCCTTGAGTGAAGAGGAAAAAAACCATCAACCCAATAACAGCAGTTTCTTCCTAAATTCATGGATATTTGTATGCAGGTGTTTTGGCCAATTACGGCATGAAAGAGCGCCTAAAAGTCTCTTTCCAAAGTCTTTCTGCATCCTTCCCTAAATTCATTAACTCCCTTTATCTCAGCTCCAGGGGAACATTTAAGCAGAACTCTTTTTAATCTGCCATTTTTTTTTTTTTTTTTAGCAAAATATTTGGCAGCACTTAAAATATTCACCTCGAAATGTGTCCCTACTTCTCATTGCCCTTTTCCAAAGCCATCCCACAGCCTTTCCCAAAGAAGTTCCTAAAAAGAAAAATTAAATCAGTAGGTTTTTAACCCTCTGCCTGGAATGAATTCCAGCAAAAAAAGTAAAACAGCAGGAGAGCCTCATTTTTTCAATGCTGCTGTGGACTGTTACAGAAAAGTTGAGTGGAAAATCATCAAGTTTCTGTTTATTTCCTCATCTACCAGGAATCAGGGGCATCATTCCCGTCTCAGGTACAATATGGACGTAAATGATGGAGGAATTCAAGGGATTTCAGGAAATCTTGAAGATCCACCTCATTAGGTGAGATTACAGTTTTTGCAAACTGGGAAGGAAAGAGGAAAAATCATGGAAACCCCATGGAATGGCTGCCTTTTCTCTGTGTTATTTACATGACTTTGGAGATTGATAAGGGAATCAAGGAAAGAAGGAAAAATGGGATTAAAATCAGCCAGCTCATGGAAAAGCCAAGGGCTTGGTCAAGGACCCATCCTTTACTTTTGCTATACAAGGAGTTGTTAAATACCTTTATCCCAGGTTGAGGGCAACATTTAGGGAAAACCCCTTTTATTCTGCCATTTTCTTCCCTTTTTTTTGGTAAATTTTTGGCAGAACTTTTGATATTCACCTTGCAATTGGGCTGTACTTCAATTTCCTGCTCCCCTCGTACTCATAAGAGACATGAAATCAGGGTTGGGTGGAGGCTGCAAAGTTATGAAAAAATTTATGGAATTTTTTGCTTCACAATGGACACTGTGAAAGTTATCCCAATCCAAGGGGAAAGAAAGGATATTTTGGGAAGCAGGACATTGGGTGGCTTCGTATTTGCCACAGCAGATGCTTGGAGCCCTGATCTATTTAATAATATAATAATCACAGAGGATTCCAAGTTGGAAGGGACCCACAAAGATCATCAAGCCCAACTCTGGGGTGGGGATGGATCCCCCAACTTCGGCCATTTTATCTCCAACCAGCTGAGCTCAGAGGGGATGATGCCCAAAAACAGAGGGAAAACGGAGCTGACTGCCCTTTCCAAGCCATTTTTCATGTCCCAGATATTTTTGCGCTGATTTCCTGCCCCGTGTTCCCGCTCCCGCCTTGCCTCTGGATCCTCCCCTCGACGGGAACGTTTTCCATGTCTGTCACGGGCCTGCTCTCCCGGAGATTGCCTGGAGGCTGAACTTTGGTGTGATAGATTCTGACACCCCATATGGCCCTGGCCGCTCTCCGCGGCGCGAGCCGAAATCCCGCTCGCGTCGTCGGCAGCTCGGAATATCTGGGAGCGGCCTGGCTTTTCCCCTTCCGCGGCGAAATCCGCGTTTGGGGAGATTAATGTGCTGATCAGGCGCTGGCAGGGAGCTGCAGTAAATGACCTAATAGGTCTTTCCAGCCCTAATTCCCGTGTTTTATGGAGAGGGACTCTCTGCCGCCGCGGCGCTGATTTGTCGGAGCTGTCACCGCCGAGGGGAGGCGGGAGAGGTGGCACTAACGGTGTCATCTAAATCCATCTTTTTTTTTGGCACCTCTGCCCCTGTGAATCACGAGGACCATCTGGAGAGCGGGCACGCTGCCACGCCGGCAGATGGGCAGGGGTGTACCGAGCTACGGGCCCGGGGATGATTATCAAATGTGCTGTTGGGCGAGCATTTCCAGCAGGAATATCCAACCAACTTCCTGGAATGAGCCCCTGGGTCCGTAGGTAGAGATGAGGCGTTTAGCTCCCAAAAAATCCCATCCAAAATTCCACCCCTGGGCTGGGGGAGGAAAGGCAGGGATCCTTCCCGGCTGTTCCGGTGGATTTAGCACCACCACGGGATCCTCCTGCAGCCACAACCCACATCCCAAGGTTTTACTGCCCAACAATTTCACACACAACTGGGGAAAAGGCTCGTAATTATATATAATTTTAAATACATAAAAAATATAGCATATATCTAATTATAATTCCTAATTATCATCGCTTCGTTCCACCCCGACGGGAGCATTTGCCTCCAGGCCTCCTTCCTGCAGCTGGGACACAAACACAGACAAGGCACAATTTGCTGCCACGGAATATTTTTAGCAGGTCATCCATTACTCCTGGATTTCTGCTTTCCCACGAGGGGTGAAAAGCTGTTTTTCCCCTCACATCCAATTTATTTCTTTGGAATTCAGACCAAGCCAAGCGCTCTCCAGCTGGGGACAGCGGGAGTGTCACTGGAGGTGGCTTCACTGTGGGTGGGGACACCGGGGGTCATTTTTTTCTTTCTCCTCACACCCAGCCCCTTTTGTTCAATTTTGTGGATTTAGCTCCAAGGCACAGGTGCAGGGAGTCCTCATTGCCCATCCAATTTGGAATCGTGGCTCCTCAGTGAAGCAGGGAAAACGGTGAGGATGCTGCTGGTGCTGCACTCATCCAAGGGGGGTCATTAGCATGGGCTCCCTGCCATCCCAAAGTGCCTGGATTTATCCTGGATCCAAGCTGGAGATGAGCTGGCTCAGGTCTGCCCATGCCATGTTGGGCCTGGCCTAATGAGCCTGGCCTAACAAGCCTGGGCAGCCCTTGCTCTGCGTGGAACCAGTCCGAGGATGCAATTCCCAGGAATCCCATCCCAGTGGAAATTCACTGGAATGGTGTTTTTAATATGCAACCAGGGTGCTCAGAGTTTAGATACTGATTAAATAAGAGGTGCAGCAGGAAAATTGAGTTATTCCCGCTGACCTGGAGCTCCAGGAGCCCTCCTGGGATACAGATCTGGGCTTGTGGGGAGGAGCAGCATCTCCAGCAGAGCTCTGATCCTTGGAAAATGGGAAAAAGTCTTGCAAAAGTGCTTTCTTTTCTTCTGGAATACCTGAGCAGGGCTGGACTGACGAGGGAATGACAGTTGTCACTCCAGAGGCATGGATCCATGTGGGATGGACAGGATCCTGTGCCTGATGGGAAGTTCTCAATGAATTCCTGGTTGGCCTTCCCAACTAAATCTCCTCCACCCTGTTTGATTTTAATTCCAGATCCCAATTACAGCTTAGTCCAAGGTAATTGGAAAAAAAACCTGGGATGTGGAATTAAATGGGAGCTGCCCACACGTCTCCAGACTTCAGTGGAGCCCCTTGGTGTGAGGATGGTTTTTGACCACAAGCTGGGCAGGTTTGCTCCTGTTTTATCAGGACTAATTCTCCCAGAGCCCCTGGCCACAAGCAGAGGGTTTAATTACAATGAACCCCCCCAGAACATCCCTACTCCGAGGGCATTTGGAATTAGGGAAGCCAGGGAAGCGGCTGCTCGTAAATCAGAGGGAGAAGCTGCTGGGACCCACCTTGTTTTCCCAGTCCAAGCATTGACCTCTGGGGTTTGGCACTTTTGGGAAGTGGGATAGAATATCCTGATTCCTAAATCCATGCTTTTAGACAGAGCAGCAAACAGCCTGGAGTAAAAGAGCTGGATAACCCCATGTGAAGTAATTTATTAACAAAAGTCCTTCCTCTGGAATTTCTTTAAACTCTGCGTGGCTTTTTCTGCTGCCAAATTCACTTTGTGCTGTTGAAAATGAATTTTAATTTTTTTCCCCCTTATCAAGATTGTTATTTTCCACTTGGCAAACCCTGAGGTTTATCCATTATTCCTAATGGAGCCTGAAATGATTATGGGGTTGTTTATTCATCTCGGATGTTCATCATGATTAAAAAATCAGCTCGTTCCTTGGATCAGGATGGTTTTGGGGAACATTACCATGGAGCTGATGGGCTGGTTGAGCTGCCCAAGTCCCAGAGCTCTTCTCTGCTGTCACCTTCCCTCTCCATGGAAAGGAAATCATGGAATGGTTTGGGCTGGACCTTAAGGATCACCCAGCAGGCAGATGTTGGATTAAATTGGATCAAAGGGTTCCTGGGCATCCTTGAGACCTTGGAATGATGCTGATGGGGGTCCCATCAGTGCACATGGGATAATTTGCCCTTGGGATTTGGGAAAATACTCCTCCTGCTCTCCTAAAGCTCCAGCTCCATCCCTTATCCCTATAAAACCTGGAGCTGGGATTTTTGGGCACTTTACCGCCCCAAGCCCTGGCTCCAGCTCTTGGACCAGCCACATTCCCAGAGCATTTCCATGGATAAACAGCCAACTTTCAGCACCTCTCTGTGATTTTTATGAGGACTGATTCACAAACTTAGGGATAAACCTCAGCATTCCAGGTGGGACAGATCCCTGCCTCCAGCCTGTGACCTGGGCAGGATCCCCTGCAGACACATCCTGTGACAGTGGATTTTCTGGGAGCAGGATCTGGGCTGTAAACAACTTCCCTTCTCTCCACCCATAAAGGATCCCAGTCCTTTTATCCATATTATCCCTCCTGGAGGGCTTTGCTCCTGGCACCACACTCCATAAGGATTTCCCTCCCAAACAACCCTGGAGCAAATGGACAAAGCCCTAAAACCGTGTCCCTGCTCCAATTTCCCTGGAAAACTTTGGGAAGCCTAAGGAAGGCCATGCCCAGAGCCACCTGTGGTGTCCAGGACAGTTGATGTTGGCTGCTCCCCATCCCAAGGAATCTCTGGAAAGGAGGGCAGAGCCTGGAGCAGCCAAAGGAAACCTCAGCAGCCCAGCCCATGGAATTCACTCAGGAATCACCACAGGCTCTGCAGGCTGATTTACAAACCTGGGATGATCCATGAGAAGTTCAATTCCCAGGATTTCTCCGTAGCAACAGCTGGGATTCATCCTGCACCTCTGCAAGGTGAGCATTTACCAGATGTATAAATGTGATTTATTTGAGGGATCTTCCCCACGTCCCTTGATCCACCTGGATCATTTTCCCCATTCCATCGGTGCCCACATCTGAGGAAATCTCAATTTTCTGGAAGCTCCAACAGCTCCTTCATTCCAAGACACCCAGGAGAAGCACAAAGCCACGGGCTGGGCAGGACTGGGGGCACAGGGAGGGGCTTTCCCTGCTGGCAGCTCCATCCCAGGGATTGTGAGGGATCCCGGGGTCCCATCCATGGGGCAGCTCTGGATTTTCCTGGATCCCTGCCATGCTCCTGGGTCACTCTGGACAGAGCAAGGGATGCTCTCACCCTCTCTGCAGGGATTGCCTGGCACAAGGCTCATTTCCCTGGGTGGAAAAAGAGCAATTTGGAGAGCACACAGATCCATTTATTCCCTAGAGGAATGAGTCTCGGAGTGGGAATTGCTCTGTATCCCATGCAGAGCCCTTTGCTGCCTCATCCCCACCATCCTACGGCCATCCAGGCTCCTGGTCCTTAATCAAAGACCCCAGAAAGCTGGAGTCATGTCTCATGAATTCCCTTTGATCCTCAAAAAGCAGATTCACGCTCTTTCAGCCTAAATTTGGTGCATTTTTATTCCTCTTTCTCCTCAGAAAATCCTTTTCAGCCAAAATTTTCCCCTGCTTGTAAAGTGTCCCATTATAACACTCCAGGCAGGAGGAGATTAATGTCAGCTCCCATTTATGCCTCCCTATGGATCAGAAGAGCCCTTTGTAATTCCCTGCTCTTTTGGGGGGAGTGGGATTTAAAAATTCCCCAAAAAATCCCCCATTGTCACTTCCCAGGTTATGGCTTTTAGGGAAATTCCCTTTGCCATAAAAAGTGATTTATTTTCCTTGGCCTGCTGTGAGGCAGCTGAAGGGGTGAGCCCTGCCAGACTCCTGAAATGATTCCCAGTGTTGATGGAGGACTTCATATTGTGGTTATAAAAGCAGGAGTTTTGGGATTTGCTGGAAAAGCCTCGTTCCTCAGGCTGGAGGAAGCTCCAGCAGGATCCATGTGGAAGCAATAAGGAGAGGAATGCTCTTGGAAAAGGCAGCTTGGAGGATTTTGGCATCCTTTGGGTGGCCTGGGCAGGGTGGGAAGCTCCTGGGGAGCGCCGGGCGTGGGGCTGGGGCTCTGGGAAAGGGAATTTTTGTGGTTGGTACCAGGACACTCTGGCTCCTTCCCCCCCCTCTGGATGCTGCTGGAGGAAAACATCCAGCTCCCCATTTCCCTCTGGAGTGGGAATGAGCAGTGGGACAGCTCTGGGCAAACCTTCCTCTTGGGAAAACCCTGCTGGCTCCCCACTCCCGCTCCAGCTCTGCTGTGGGACCAATCCTTGGGATCATCCCAGCTGGAAAATTGCTGCCAGCACCTCCTGCTTTCCCAGCAGACCTGTTCAGTTTTGCTTTCTGCATCCAGCATGGATTTCTGTGGGAATTCAGGCTCGGTGTTGCTCCCTTTGCTGCATGGAGGGTCCCAGACACCCCCAACAACAGCAGGCTCAGCAATCCCAGCAGGACAGAGAGACCCAAATCCAAGGAATGCTCTCGAAATTTGCATGTTGGTCTGAGCTCAGCTGGATGAATTCTTGTCTCCTCACCTCCCTCAGGATCCTGTGCAGAGCTGGGAGCAGGCAGGAGATGCCTGGAGAGGACAATGTGGAATCAGGGCAATCCCACAATCCAGGAATTTTGGGATCTGTGGGAGCAACAGCAATGAAGGGACCTCAGGAAGGAAACCTGGCTTGGATAAAGCCTTGATTAAAATAGCAAGGAGGGAACTCTGCTGGTGGTGTCCTGGATGTTTTATCCTCTCCCTGGATCCTGGGATTCCATCTCTCAGAGGTCAATGCCGTGTTTTGGTTCCTTTTTTCCTGTTTGCAGAGGGTCCTTTCTTCCCTGTGGTTTTTGGCTGGTAACTGGAGGATCAGGGCTGCAAAAGCTCATGGATTTGGTGGGTCTGGAAAGGATGCTCCAGAGGGGGAAGGAGAAAGAGGAGGAGGAGGAAGAGGAAGAGGAGAAAGAAGAGGAGGAGGAGGAAGTTGAGAATGAGGAAAGGGAGAAGGAGAAGGAGAAGGAAAAGAACAAGGAAAAGAACAAGGAAAAGAACAAGGAGAAGAACAAGGAGATTCCTTAATGAGCAAGGATTGGAAAAATCAGCCCCAGCCTGGCCATGGAATGGCTCTGGTTGCTTTTCCTCTCTCTCTTTTTTTTTTTTTGGTCCTTTTTTAAATTGCAAATCTCTCCAGTCCAGAACCTTCAAAAGTCCTGAACCTTCAAACAATTCCATCTCTCCTTCCATCTTTTTAGGTATTTAAATGGAGTAATTTGTATATTTGGAGGTGGGAACTGGGATTTCAGCAGGGGACAATTGGGACATGCAGCAAGGGGGGAGAGCTGCTACTCCCTTATCACCCAGCCATCACTACCTCTGCAAATATCAAATAAAAACCAAGAAAAAAAACAAGATTCTAACTCCAAAATACAGCAAATTCCTTGATTGCAGCCTCCCTATAATTCCTCTGGGGTGAATTCCTCGTGGTGTTTGAATTTAGTGTAATAACATTGTGGAAAAGGCTCCGATTGAAAAATTGGGGGGGGGGAAAAAAAAAGGAAAAATGGCAAGAAATCATCGACTCAAATTGTTCTCCCGAGCTATTTTCCAAATGCTGCTCGGGATGTGATTTCCTTGGCTGACATTAGGAACACTCACTGCTCACTTGAAAGCCAGGAGGAGAATTGCAGTTGTTAACAGCCATCTCCAAAAAGATATTTCAAATTATCCCAAATTACTCGGCTGAAAGAGAAATCCGAGGATATTTCCTTTAATATCAGAGCTGCAGGAGGAGCCCATTCCCAGTTTCTACCCCCCACTGGAAAGATGAGGAAAATACAAATTGAGCCTGTGTTTATTGAAGTCACTTTCCCCCGCCTCTCCCTTGGTTCCTTGGATCCCTTTTCCTGCTCACCAAAGGGGCTGGGAGGGCTCAGCCTGGAGAAAAGGAGGATCAGGGGATCTCATCCCTCTTTCCTGGTGTTCCCAAGCAAACTGCTCCCCAAAAACCCGAGGGGAAGATGAATGAAACTCAGCATTAATGAGTCATCATGCTGTGAATCCATGGAAAATTCATCCCTCATCTCCTTAACCCACTGGAAAAAACTGTCACAGACATTTGGGACAGAAGGGTCTGAAGGAATGGAATGTTTTCATGTGAAAAGGGAATAATCCCAAGGCCAGATCCCAAGGATCTGAAGGAATGGAATGTTTTCATGTGAAAAGGGAAGAATCCCAAAGCCAGGGATAAAAGGAAAAGTCGGGAGTTTCCCCAGAACTCTCCAGCTCAGCCTGGAGAAAAGGAGGATCAGGGGGATCTCATCCCTCTTTCCTGGTGTTCCCAAGCAAACTGTCCCCCAAAAACCCGAGGGGAAGATGAATGAAACTCAGCATTAATGAGTCATCATGCTGTGAATCCATGGAAAATTCATCCCTCATCTCCTTAATCCACTGGAAAAAACTGTCACAGGGGTTTGGGACAGAAGGGTCTGAAGGAATGGAATGTTTTCATGTGGAAAGGGAAGAATCCCAAGGCCAGAAAAAAAAGGGAAAAGTCAGGAGTTTCCCCAGAACTCTCCAGCTCAGCCTGGAGAAAAGGAGGATCAGGGGGATCTCATCCCTCTTTCCTGGTCTTTCCAAGCAAACTGCTCCCCAAAAACCCGAGGTGAACATGAATGAAACTCAGCATTAATGCCCATCATGCCAAAAATCCATGGAAAATTCATCCCTCATCTCCTTAACCCACTGGAAAAAAACTGCCACAGACATTTGGGACAGAAGGATCGGAAGGAATGGAATGTTTTCATGTGGAAAGGGAAGAATCCCAAGGCCAGGAAAAAAAGGGAAAAGTCAGGAGTTTCCCCAGGACTGTCCAGCTCAGCCTGGAGAAAAGGAGGATCAGGGGATCTCATATCTCATCCTTCATTCCTGGTCTTTCCAAGCAAACTGCTCCCCAAAAACCCGAGGGGAAGATGAATGAAACTCAACATTAATGCCCATCATGCCACAAATCCATGGAAAATTCATCCCTCATGTCCTTAACCCACTGGAAAAAAACTGCCACAGACATTTGGGACAGAAGGATCTGAAGGAATGGAATGTTTTCATGTGGAAGGGAAGAATCCCAAGGCCAGATCCCAAGGATCTGAAGGAATGGAATGTTTTCATGTGAAAAAGGAAGAATCCCAAGGCCAGATCCCAGGGATCTGAAGGAATGGAATGTTTTCATGTGAAAAGGGAAGAATCCCAAGGCCAGGAAAAAAAGGGAAAAGTCAGGAGTTTCCCCAGGACTCTCCAGCTCAGCCTGGAGAAAAGGAGGATCAGGGGGATCTCATCCCTCTTTCCTGGTGTTCCCAAGCAAACTGCTCCCCAAAAACCCAAGGAGAACATGAATGAAACTCAACATTAATGCCCATCATGCTGTGAATCCATGGAAAATTCACTGGAAAAAACTGTCACAGGGGTTTGGGCCAGAAGGGTCTGAAGGAATGGAATGCTTTCAAGTGAAAGAGGAAGAATCCCAAGGCCAGGGAAAAAAGGAAAAGTCAGGAAGATTACACAGCTCATTATGGAAGCCTTGCATAGTCATTATTTTAAATAAGTGCATCTCATTCCAGAGGCTGGGCTGGATTCTGGATTTGCATTATTATTTATTCATGAGTTTTAAAAGGATCATTATTTCTGATGGACAGCTGCTGTCAAAAGATTTCTGGAGGGGAGCTCGTGTTTCCCCATAATAATGGTTAATCAACAAACACCGGGAAGGGCGCTGGGAATTCCGTGTTCCAGGGCACGTGGACACCTCTCATTAGGAATTTCCATCTGGGAAAGCAGATCCTTTCCCCATTCCCTCTAATTGCACACAAGCTGAAGGGTAGGTGAGCACCCACTGTGGCTTTATCCCCAAAAAATGAGATCCTTGGAAGCGTCCAAGGCCGGGTTTGGAGCAAGCTGGGACAGTGTCCCATGGAGGGGATTTCTGTTCCCAAGAATTCCTGCTGTAATTCCCCAAATTCAGGCTTGCAAGGCCCCAGGTGGAATTGGCCACAGGGATTTGGAGCCCACCCTTTCTCTCCTGTCCCAAATTCCTTCTCCTTCCCCAGGGCTGGCCAAGGATTCCCAACTGTGCCAGGATGCCCTCCTTTCCCTGAGTATCCAGGAATTATTCCACAACTCCTGCTTTTCCTGCTCCCCTCAGCACATCCCTGCCTCCATCCCTGCTCCTCACTTCCTGGGGGATTTCCCAGGTGAAGACATCCCTCGAAACCTCATTTTTCACCCATGAATAAGCCCTAAATGATAAATTTAATTTGATTTTTTAGCACCAGATGGATTTGGGACACTCCTTGTCCGTGCACTCCAGCTTTGGAGCTATGAGCAAAGAGCAGGGAATCCCAGTTAGGCAGGCAGTGCATCCCAAATCCCATGGTGGGGAAAAAATCCTCAAAACCATTCCATTCCCCAAACCAATTCCATTCCCAAAAAAACATCCTCAAAACCATTCCCAAACATGCTGCAGAAACATTCCCTCCTAAAACCCCCACTATTTCCCAGGGTCACTCTTCCCTGGCTGCCCCCTCCTGATCCAGGAGGGAGATGTGGCAGGGAAGGGGATTTCACAGAGATTTTGCAATGGATTTGGATTTGGAATGTTAAACACCCCAGAATAATTTCATTTTTAATAAATTTACACCCTGAATTGCTGCCCTCTCTAATAATAAATTGTATTTTCCGTGGTGCCGCGAGCGTTTTTGATGTTCCAGCCTAAAATCCAGAGGAATTGTGCCGGCAGGAAGAGCAGCCAGGAGTCACCAAAGCCCCAGCTCTTTGAAAGGGATGCTAAACTCTGATCATGAAAGTCTCCTTTGGAAAAATATGTAAAAAAATCCCGAAATTCCGCTCAAATGAGCTGCCTGGAATATTTGATGCCCTGACAACTGTACAGCCTCAAAGGCAGGCAGAGAATGGGCCTGAAATGCTCATTAAAATCCCCACAAAGCCAGGCTTTAGGAAAGGAGCTCCTTTTCTCCCCAGCACCGTGGCAGAGAGTGGAAATTCCCATTTTTCCCCATTCTCCCCTTGCTCCAATCCCTTTCCCAGGCTGGGTTAGCCGAGCTAAAATGGGGAATTTTTTCCAGCAGGTTTTAACCTCGGGCCCAAACCCCCGGGAGGTGGGGATGTGCTGCCTCCATCCCTGATTTTGGGCTTGGATCAGGATTTTGGTGTTATCCTGCTTTTCTCCAGGAGCTTCCAGAGGCTCATCCCTGTCCCTGGGGAGCCCCCGAGCATCCTCAGGTGCGCCGGGAACGATCCCGCCCCAGCCTCCGGTGTCATCCCAGGCTGCTGCCATTAAAGCCTGGCTCAGAGCCCCAAATTTAATCCCGGGATTAAAGGCAGCACGCGCTGCTCCTGCTGGGAGCATCCCCATTTTCTGAATGAGCGCGTCCTGCTCTCGGCTAATTAGGAGCAGGTTGATTGCAGCATCTGTCACCTGGAGCTCGCGATTTATCCCGGGGGCTCCCGCTGCGGAGGGAGCTGTCAAAGGCTGGGAAGGGGCAGGATGCTGGAAAACGGCTGGGAAATCCCCTCTGGAAAAGCGGGGAGAGCGAGCTGGAAAAAATGCGGGCAATTAGAGGTATTGTGGGGGCCTAATTGCCTTGTTTGGCCAGGATTTTGGGGGGATATCCATGGAAACGGAGGGATGGCTCAGTGGTGGGCTCTGGCTGGAGCCGCTGGGCTGCCGTTTCCCCTTGGATGCAGCAATTCCAGAATTTTCCAGCCTTTTTTTCCATCCTTTTCCCTGCAGGAATATCCTGGTTTAGAGCACTGTGACCTCCAGCAGGGCTGCATCCACTGATGGCTTGAGAAGGACGGGGATTCCTCTTCCTCAGGCTTTGAATTCCCCTCCAGAAGCTTCCAGAAAATAAAAATCCAGGGTGTTATTTGCAATACAATATATTTATAATAATTTTATATATATAATGTTATTTGCAATACAATATATTTATAATAATTTTATATATAATGTTTTATATAAAAATATAATGTGTAAAAATATATCAATATGTAATATAGATATATATCTTTATATATTCCGATAATATAATATGATATGATATGATATGATATAATATAATATAATATAATATAATATAATATAATATAATATAATATAATATAATATAATATAATATAATATAATATAATATAATATAATATAATATAATATAATATAATATAATATAATATAATATAATATAATATAATATAATATAATGGGATATATCTATATTATATATAGATCTGTATTTTATATAATATATATGTAATGTAAAAGATATAGTATTATAGTATATATAATATACTATAATACTATATATAATATACAGTATATATATTTATATATTTATAATATATCTTTATATATATAATATATATATAATATATATACACACAGTAGATATATTTATATATTTATAATATATAAATATATATATAATATATCTTTATAAATGCATTTCTATATTTTGATGTATATTCTTATAATATTTATTTAAAAACTGCCTATAACCAAATCAAAACAAAAAAAAACCACTTCATTTTAAAATCTATTTAAATATGCTCTATACTTACATTTTTCGCATTTATATTCACATTTACAATTTATATTGTTGCATTAAATTAATATTATGTATTAAATAATAAATATAAATATAAATATCATATTATAACATAATGTATTATGTTATAATATGATATTTATAATTAAAACATAGTAAATAATTTACTGGGAGAGCTTGAAATAATCACAGGACAGAATTGCAGCAGTTTTTTCCCCCAACCCTGAGGCTTCCAGGCAGATGAGGTGGGAAAAGCTGGGATTTAAGAGGATCCCGGTCTGTGGGGTTTGCTGGGAGTCCCCAGAGCTGCTCCAGGCCCCGTTTTGGGGTTTTATGTTCCCAGTTCCTGGTGCAGGGCTGGGATTTGGGATCCAGGCCTGGTGCAGGGTGGATTTTCCTGCCCCATAAATTCCTGGGGGTTTTCTCCTCTTCCCACACTTCCACAGGGTGTTCAGTCTGAGGGATTATCTCCATGTGCATGCAGCATCATTATCCTGACACTTGGCTGTCCTCAGGAGAGGCAAGGAGCACTTGTAGGCATCTCATTAAAATAAATCAGCTTCAAATGGCACCACAAATGCTTCCACCTTTTATCCAGCCCGGAATCTTTCACATTAAACCGGGTTTAAAATGCCAATATTGATTTTGGTGCTGGCTGATGGAAGGGCCTGGGTGAAGTTAGGGAAACAGGACGAGCTTTTAATTTAATTTCATTTCATTTTATTTCATTTCCTCTGGGCTAGGACAGCACCTTGCCATCAGCATTTCTTTTATTTGCACATCTGGAAGCAGGCAGGGAGCACAGCTGGGAAGAGCTGCTGGCCATTCCCAACGCTCTGCTTGCCTCTGGAGAGCTGGAAAACCACCCCCACTGAGGAGCAATTAAGCAGGAGAGTTAATAAATCCACGCTGGAGATTAAATGAGAATTGTGATACCAACAACCCTGAGCATATGGGAAAGATTTGGGAATTTATTGGGTTTTCAGCAGCTGGGCCATTTGTGGGAAGGTGTTTTTGGGGAAAAAGCTGTGGCAGGTACAGGTGGGAGCAGGGATTCCCTGGAGCAGAGGAACATTCCTGGACTGGCTTTCCCAGGGCTCAGCATCATCCCATTAAATTCAGAGAAGTGCACTAGCAATTGAATTTTTAAAAACCCAACATGTGGGCAGAAACCCCAGGGTTTCAGCCACCTGTGGAGATTTCTCCAGGCGCTGAGGGGGGCAGGAGGAGCTGGGCAGCACTCTCAGCTTTAATTTGCATTTGTGGTTCTGGGACAGGGACACAAGGAGCTGGTGGAAATGGTTTTTGGCCATAAATAAAAATGGAATTGCTGCATTTTGAGTGGGGTTTTACCCACTCCAGAAAGTCAGAGCTCAGCTTCCCAGCTAAGCAAATATTGGATTAAAAAATGGGGAAAATCTCACTCCATCCCCCTCAGCCTCAGTTTAGGGCCTGAGATTTGGTGACACCATTGATGCACTGCAAATGTTGGGCTTTCATCCCTGTTAAACCAGGCTTAAGCAGGGCTCAGTAAGGACAGAGCTCAGTAAAACACAGCTGGGAGATGCTGAGCAGTTCTCCAGGAGTTCCTGGAATAAGGATGTGGGTTCTGTGAGAATTCAGTTCCCAGTCATCCCTTGGACTTTGGATCCCATCCCACCCCATCCATGGGACAAATTCCCCCATCCCAGGCTGCTCCAGCCTGGCCTTGGTCACTCCCAGGGATCCAGGAGTACCCACAGCTTCCCTGGGAACTCTAGCCCAGCCAGGAATTCCTTCCCAATCTCCCATCCATCCCCATTCTCCGGGTTCTTCTCCTATTTTCCCCTTGTCCTATTTAATCATCCCACTCTCATCAGGTCCTGGCTCACCTGGCCTTGGAATGCTGTGCAGAAATCCCAGGATTTTCCCTCATCAGGAGCATTGGGCAGCTCCAGGATCTTTAAGCCTCACATTTGCAGTGCAGCAAATCTGGTAAATATTGTTAAATAAATCAGTCCTTGTTTGTGCAGGGAGTTTTCCCTCAGGGCAGAGCCACAGAAATACCTGGATGAGGAAAAGCCTCCGGGCAGAATTGAACTCACATGGAAAATAATCCCACAATAAACCAACACAATAGCTGGGCAAATAAAAGGGGAGGAAAAGTGGAGTTAAAATACAGCTCTATAAAGCAGGAGCTATAAAATAGAAATCCCAGGAAAAGGAGCTTTTCCATGCATTTTTTCTGTTACATGGAGTCACTTCATTAAAAGTGACCACGCTGGTGAAGGAGCAGAATCCTCATCATTCTGCCTTCCTAGGATCAGCCAAAACCTTGGGAAAACCCAGCCAGGTGGGCTGTGAAGGCTGGCACAGGGATTCAGAACCTGTTTTATGGGAATTTGGGGAGCAGAGGCTGCCACCAGCACAGATCCCAGAGATGCCTCTCTTCCTGGATTTCACCTGTGCTGCAGCCAGGGTTGAGCAGCCAGAGGGACATTCCTGGAATTCCAAAGGAGCCAGGTGGGGCTCTGAAGGCTGGCACAGGGATTCAGAACCTGTTTTATGGGAATTTGGGAAGCAGGGACCCCACAGGAGCTGCTCCTTCATCCATCACTCCCCAGATTTCACCTGTGCTGCAGCCAGAGGCACATCCCTGGAATTCCAACAGAGCACAGGGAATCAAGCAGGATTAAGGAACTCAGCTAATTAATTTGAAGTCTGCTTTAGATTAATTCCCAGTGCTGATTAATTCCCACCAGCACATGGACATGGAAGGATGGGAAAGGCCCTCTCCAGGTGGGAATAAATCCCAAGGAAGGGAGGGGAAGCAGCAGGCACTGCGTGGAAGCATCACTGGGGCTGCCATCACTTTTCCATGGGCAAATCTCCAGGTCTCCCCTGAATTCCTGGCTGGATGCAAAGCCCTGGGATTGCTGGAAGCGTTTCCATCCCCATTCCTCAACACTAATAACCCATTCCCTAATTAATGCCCTAATTAACCTCTGCCCTCTGCTTTTCCAGGTGTAAACTGGTGGAAGGTGGGTGGGAATAGGAATAGGAATAGGAATAGGAATAGGAATAGGAATAGGAATAGGAATAGGAATAGGAATAGGAATAGGAATAGGAATAGGAATAGGAATAGGAATAGGAATAGGAATAGGAATAGCTGTGGGGCCATCAGATCCCTCCAGGACCAGGATTTGTGTGCCTGTAATAAAAACAGCAATAAATAAATAAACTAAATCAATAAATATTCCCCCAGCCTGCACTCAGGGAAAATAAACAACAATTCCTGCCAGCTGGGAGGGAATATTATGGGCTGTGGGTTCATAATTTACCTCCAGCTCTTGCCAATCCCTCAGGGATTTCTTGCCTCCCTGAGCCAGGTGATCCCATTCAGGCACCAGTTCCATTCATCCAACGTGGGAATTCCTCCTAAGGACAAAGTTCTTCCAGGTGGGAACAATCCCGGCTGAGGACAATGTTCTTCCCTGTGCAGCCACTCCAGGATGTTTGCTGCCAGGAGTTATTTTGGCCCTCTGTGGTGGGAATGCTGTCATTTCCTTTCCTGTGAGGTTTTCCAGCTTCTGGGCCATGTTCCATTGTTTGCCAAAGCCACCCAGGTGTGCAGAGACCCCCAAACCCACACTGGGATCCTGGAATACTTGGAGTTGGAAGGGCTCCACAAGGATCATCCAATCCCACTCGTGGGACTGCACAGGACATCCCAAAAAATCAATCCCTGTTCCCAGGAGCATTGTGGGGCAGCTGCCAGGGCTGGGGCTCCAAAGCCACGCCTGGCCTGGCAGTGGGACCTCCAATTTCTCATTCCTGGGAGAAAAAGAAGAACATTCCTATTTTGCCAAGGACATCCATGACCCCCGTGCACAATCCCATCCTCCTGCTCACCTGGATGTGCTGGTGGCACCAGGGATGAGGTCACTAGGAAACCTCACAGAATTCCAGAATCCCAAATGGTTTGGGTTGGGAAGGACATTAAGGATTATCCTGTTCCACCCCTCTGGGCAGGGACCCCTTTCACTATCCCAGGGTGCTCCAAACCCCATCCATCCTGGCCTTGGACACTTCCAGGGATGGGACAGCCATGGCTTCCCTGGGAATTCCATTCCCATTCCTCCCCACCTTCCCAGGGAAGGATTTTCCCCTCAGATCTCCTCATTAATCAGGAGGTTGGGGACTCCCCCTCCTGTATCCCTGTATCCCTGGAAGGGGCTCAGATCCTGCCTTCCCCAACCAGATCCAGCCCTGTGACATTTTTTCCCCTCACAAAAAAGAGAGGGAAGAACCCAGATCAAAAACCCCAATGTTTTTCTTCCTACACTCCCAGCGAAGAGCTGCTTTATAAATCATCCCAGATAAACACAGACAATCCAATCTTTGCTTGCAGATCCTGTGCAGGCTCTGATATCCCAGAATTTCTTCACCCCGAGCCAATAAATCCTGCCTGGTGCAATCCAGAGCCTGCCAAGAAAATCCCTTCAGGCTGGGGCTGCTTTCAGCAGAGGAGATGGGAACAAGGCTGCACAAATATTCCACTTTTTGGCCACTTTTCCACAAAGCCAAGCAAGTTTCCTCTTGGAGATGGGAGCAGCAGATCCCAGCCTGGCTGGGTTTTGGTCCTGAATGGTGTGATGGGATCCCACAGCCCCATCCCACAGCTTTGTTGTTTTTCATGGGAACAAACCCCGGGATTCTCCCTGAGGTGGAGGGACATGAGCCATTCTTGTGGCTGCCACCTGGGAACAGCAGCACCTGTCCAGGGAAATGTCCCACAGCAGCTGAGCTGGGCTCTGCAGGGATTTCTGCCTTTGTGGGAAATTGGGGCTGTGAAGCAGAAACTCTGCTGGGTATTCCCAAAGGAATGCAAATCCTGGCGGATCATGAAGGAGGAGAAGGTGGATCACGAAGGAGGATCATGAAAGAGGCCCGAGGGAGCCTAAAGGATTTTCCTGATGTCCCAAACCCCATCCCAGCCCAGGTTTGGAGGCAAAATTTGTGGGATGAAGGGCAATAAATCCCATATTCCTCATGGCTCCTCTGCCATCCACCTTCCCAGAATCCCAGAATGGTTTGGGGTGGAGGACACCCTGAACTCACCCCATTTCATGGGCAGGGACACCTTCCACAATCCCAGGGTGCCCCAAACCTGATCCTTCTGTGCTGTGGGGAAAAGAAAAGTGAAGGATCTCTTAAAAATTGAGCAAAAAAAGCTAAATTCCCAATTTCTGCTTTTTATTAGGGATGCCTCATGCAAAAATACAAGCCAGCAATGTTGGAAAGGGCAGCTTTTCCTCCTGGGATGCTGGAAGGAGCAGGGCAGGGCTGCAGCCCCAGGAACAGGCATTAATAGGGTCCCAAACCCCAGGTTTATAAACCAGCCAATCCCAACCCACAATCCCTTGGAAAAACCGGGATTAGAGTCAGTGGACTCCAAAAATTCCCAAAATACATAGGGAAAAAGGAGTGTAGGTTCCTCTTTTCTTGCAGTTTTATTTTCACTGTGTTTTGACATCTTTCTCTTTGTTGGTTGTCTTGGGCTGGCAAAATCTTTGGGGATTGAGAGGGCAATCCACGAATTTGTCATTAATTACATTAATTAGAGCCCTCAGATTCTGGACAGCTCCAAATCCAGGGAATGCAGAGAGCAGGGGGTGCTCTGCTCTTAAAAAAACTGAGGCAAAAAAAAGTGCCCAAGCCCAAATTTCTGACTTTTCTTGGGAATGAAAATGAAAGAAAACAATGTTGGAAAATGCTGCAGTGGCCAGTGAGGCTGGAAAAGCTCCGAGGTGCCAAGGAAATTGTATCCTGCTAGGGAAACCTGGGATTAGGGAAATTAGGTGCAATTTCCTTTTTAAAGTTTCCTTCCTTAATAACTATTTTAGTAAATGTTTATTATATTTGGTAAATGTATTAAATATATTATTTTTATTAAATGTAATTATATATAGTATATTATTTTTATTACTTATATATTATTTTATATGTTAAATATATATTTTATTAATTTTATTATATATATTATATATAATATTATTTTATTACTTAGATATTATTTTATATATTAAATATATATTGTTTTTATTAAATTGATATTTTATTATTTATTAATAATGTTTTATTAAATTGATAAATTGATATTATATTATATTAAATTGATATCATATTAAATTGATAAACTGATCTTATATTATATTAAATTATTAAATATAAAGTATTTAATACATTATTAAATATTATTTCATATGTATATTTAGCAATATACTTGATATTTTGTTTAATGATAAATTATTAAATAAATTACTAAAATATATTATATATTTATGATATATAGTAAATAGTAAATTTACCAAAATTAGTAAATATTTATTATATTTAAGTTTCCTTCCTTCATTCCCATCCTGGGGGTGGCCAGGCCCTCCATTCAGATAAAGCCCTTTGCAGCTGCTCCCTGGTGGAAATGCTCTTTGTAATGAGCCTGGAAGGGGCTCCCTGCTCCCTCAGATCATTTTTAATGTAAGCCTGGCTCAGCTGGGGAGGGCTGATAAACCCCTCTGCCCCTGACAAACAGGGCTTTAATCCCTCTTTTCCCATCTCTCTTTTCCATTTGTCTCCTGACGACCCCAGTGGATTAAAAATGATCCATCCCGGAGCTGGAGCTTTGCTTTGAAACCTCCCCAAATCCTGCTTTGAGCCAGGGCTCCCAGGAAAGGTCAGCAGCTCCCTCCCACCACATCCTGAAGCCTGGGGTTCTTAGGGATTTGATTTCCTGGCTGCCCATTCCCAAGGAAATCCTCTGCTGGGAGGGGGCTCTGGGATTTGGGGGGGATGGACACTGGGAATCCCTGCTGAGGAGGGCTGGGAGCAGGAATAACAAATCTGATGGCTGGATTTGGGATCTGGGCACGTTCTGCTGGCGTTTTCCCTCAATCGTGAGACCCTGGCTCAATTCTCCCATGATTTTGGCCTGGGTTTTTGCTCTCAAAGAGAGGTTTTTTAGCCCAAATTTAAGCTGAATTTACCAGGCAACATTTCCCACTAATGTCCATCCCTTCCACCTCTGGAAAATCCCACTGGCAAACCAGTTTTGCGGTTTTCCTGGGAAGATGAGACTCCTCTGACACACAAATCCCAAAGAGAACCTTTCTTTCTCTCACTTTCCCACATTTTATCTCGTGGCTAAAGGATGAAGGAGCTCAGGGTTGCTCTGGCTGAGGTTCACAGACCTCCCAAAATATTCCAAATTGCAGGGAAGCCTGGGGGGTCCTGATGGAAAAGGCCACCCCATGGTGGGGCCTCCCATGGTGGCAGTTGCTCCATGTCCAGCCACGGTTTCCGGGACAAGGGACAAGCAAAGACATCACAGCTAATCAATCCTTAATTAATTGGGGTGGGAGGAGTGGGGAAGGATGTGGGAACAGAGCTGAACTTCCTCAGAAAAATTGCTGCCTGCTGCTGGTGAGCTGGAAGTGGGAGTGTGAGGAAAAGGGGTGTCACAGCCCGAGCCAAAACCTCGCTAAAATCGCATTTTTCCCTGGAATAAACCATCCAAGCTGGGCCAAGAGGGATAAAAAAAAGCCTTTACACAGCCCCAAGCAGAGCAAACACCCTCAGCTTTGCTGCCTTTATTTAAATGTGGGTGATAATGAAATAATTCCACACTCAAATTGTCCTCCTTGGCTTGAGATTGATTTTCTGAATAATTTTTGGCACTTTTGGGATTGACACTGTTTAATGGCAACGAGAAACATCCACAATTGCTCAGCCCCAAACACCTGTGGGATTGCCAGGAAATAATGATAATAATAAAAATAAAAACAATAATAATAACAAGGTAATAATAATGATGTTGTCTTGGTGTGCACCAAAAGCCATCCCAAATAACGCCACCACTTCCATGTTTTTATCCTGATTCCTATTTTGGTTTTATTCCTATAAAAGGATTTTTATCCGATTGTATTCAATGTCCCCCTGTAGCCCACACAGCCAGGAGAGCCAAAACATTCATGGAATCATTGAATCATGGAATCATGGAATGGTTTGAGTTGGAAAGGACCTTAAATCCCATCCCAATCCAGCCCTGCCATGGCAGGGACACCTCCCACTGTCCCAAATTGCTCCAGCCTGGCCCTGGGCACTGCCAGGGATCCAGGGGCAGCCACAGCTGCTCTGGCAATCCCAGCCCAGCCAGGAATTCCCAGTTCCCAATCTCCCACCCATCCCTGCCCTCTGGCACTGGGAGCCATTCCCTGGCTCCTGTCCCTCTGTCCCTCTGTCCCCAGTCCCTCTGCAGCTCTCCTGGAGCCCCTCCAGGCCCTGCCAGGGGCTCTGAGCTCTGCCTGGAGCCTTCCCTTCTCCAGGGGAACATTCCCAGCTCGTCCTCATGGAACAAAAGACAGGAAAAACATTTAGGGAGATGAATCAAATATTTTAAAATTTCAAGGGAAACTTTAAACCCCTGCAGGACGGAGCGTTGGAATGGGGAGTGAACAAGAGGAATGGCACCACCTGGGGTGTTCTGCTTTGGAGGATGGGAATGGCTCCCCAAAATCCCTTTCCCAGTGGGAAAACACTCTGGGATGGGAGCTGAACCCCAGGAACTCCAGCAGCTCTTCCCCTGCACCCCTCGGGCTGCTTCCCACCAAACATCTCACCGATGGAATTCCTGCACATCCTCACGCTCCAGGCTGGAATAACCACCCCAGCTCCAGGGGAAATGCCTCTGCTGACTCCTCCTGCAGGAGGAACAGACCAGGATCAGGCTGGAAGTGAGAATTCCCCAGGGGAAATCCTGGCCTTTCCTGGAACCAGGTGTTTTTAAGGACCCTCTGCACACAGATCTTGAGCTGGTCACCTCCCAGAGCAGGCAGAGTCTTCTCCAGGATGCCCAGCTCTGTTTGGATTTGGTTTTTTGGGAATAAAGGTGTCTGGCACTCCCAAACCCTCAGCAAACAGAGATAAATGTGTGACTGCTCCCAGGAATTCCCAGCCCTTGTTTGCTCAGTCCAGCTGAGCTTCCAAACTCCCAAATTGCCCGGGATCTGCTGGAGACTCCTTCAGCAGCACAAAGGCTCCCTCCCGGTCAGGAAATGTTCCTTTCTTGAGCTCCCAGCCCTGTTTGCTCGGGGAGATTGATCCATTCATGGAATGCTGATAGGGGCAGATGTCTCCACATCAGCCCCCCGTGGAGAACTCCTCCCATTTTCAACTGCAGCCTCCAAATCCTCGGGTTTTGTTGTTTGGTTGGTTTGTTCCCTTTTTTCCCCGGTGTGTTTTCAGCTGCAGTTGGTTTCTAATGAGGAGATGACGCCAGTGCCCTGCTCACAATTAGATTTGTCCTTGAGGAGAGGAGTTGGGATCACAGGGATGGAGAGGAGGGAAAACAAAGCTCTTCACTCAGGGCAGCATCGACACCTCCTGCTCGGCAGGATCAATCCCTCCTGCTCACTGCTGAATATTTTTGCATCCTTCACCCTCCCTCTCTCGAAAAACAAAACATCTCTGGAGGTCTCTGCTGCAGCTCCAGGGCAGGTAGAAATCAATTCTCTGCTAAAAAAATGGAAATATTCCTTCTCTTCAGGAAGGCTTTGGGATGAAGGATTTCATCTCTTTCCTGAGCAAGACTCCAATTTGTGCTGATTGAACAGCACTTGAGAGGAGGAGGCCAAGGAAAAGCTCATTAGAGGTGGAAATCACAGCAGAGCTGCAAATATGTATTTAAATATCAGAATGGGATAAAATGATGGAGGAAAAATATCAGGAAATAGAAAACAAACATTTCCACTTGAAGGCAAAAAATGGAATAAAAGCATTTCACAAGAATAAATCAACTCTGCTTAACCAAAGGAATGTTAGCTGACAATTCCTTTTGTTTAGGTGCTCTTCTTACGTCCATAAATCCAGAGTTCTTCTCAGCAGCAGCAGAAATATTCCCCCAAATTCTCTCCCAGGTAATGAACAGGTTGGAACAACCTGACAAAAATAATTCCAGCCTTCCCACAGGGATAATGTGCCCTGATAACACCGTGCAGGGCCCTGCAATTCTACACAGGGAGAAATCTCTGCTGAGGAAAACTGAATTTATCTCTCGTGGTGGTTTTCCTGTGGTGCTCCTGATGGAAAAGGGATGGGTTTGGGGCAAAAAAACTTTGGATATTTATAGAAATCCAAATATAGATATGGAAAAATATATAAAGATATATATATATAGATATAGATATATAGATATATAGATATAGATATATCAATATATAGATATATATATCTAAAATATATACAATATAAATATATTTTATATATTATATAAAATATAATTTAATATATTCATATATATTGAAATATATATAAATTTAATTTTTTAAAAAAATATATAATTTTTTTTCTATAATATCCCTACACTGAATATAATATCCCTACACTGGGAATTCTGGTGGTTTGGGGAAGAAAAAAATCCCTAAATTTTCCCAAAGCAGAACACCAAAATTCCCAGGTGGTTCCAGCCAGCACTGCTCCCAGTTTGGGATTAAATCCTTTGCTGTATCTGCTGGAGTTTTTCTAATTTAAGGGTTATTTTTAAATATTAACAGTTGTAAATTGGAGCTGGGAAATAGAGGAGAGCAGGAATATAATCCAAATAATCTGTTATCCACCTCTGTGGAGTTTTGGTTTGGTTATAGGATGGCTCAAAGGATCCAAGCAGCAGGAGCATGAGGATGTGCATGGTGACACCACCAAGCTGGAAAAGAAAGTGGATTTTCCTGGATTTACTTTCCTTTTCCAATATTTGAACATTGAGGGTTAGGGGTTTTTCCTCACAGAGAGGAAAATCTGTGGGTTTGGATAGATAATTTCCAGTGTCCCCAGAAGATTCCTGCAGGTTCAAGGCTGGGTTTGCTCCTGTGCTTCCAGCAGGGCACATCCCAGGATGTCCTCGGGATGGGGATGGGATGATTCAGCCCAGGCTGGGGATGACTTCTCCCTGCAAACAGCCAAAGTTCAGGGCTGAGTCAGGCAGTTCCTCCTTGGCCATGCAGGAGCAAGGCTTTGCCCTTTGCCCATGGACAACCAGTCTGGGAATGTGGAAATCCCTTGAGCTTCCCCCAGCAATGATGAAATCTTGGATTTTATTGGCTTTTTATGCAAAACTCTCACTTTTTTTTTTTCCTAGAAGGCAAAAAAAAGAGGAGAAAATGAGGTTTTCCTGTGAGCAGTGAAACTCCAGCCCTAGGGGGTCACCAGGAGAGCCTTTCCCTGAGGAAGGGCAGGATTTTTGCCTGTGATATTGCCATGAAGGTTCTGCCTGGTCTGGTTTGCCCAGTCTCAAGTGGGGAGGATTTGCTGGAGCTCTGGCATCGCTCACTCCCCGCTCTGGTTCCTGTGGAGGCCTCGCTGCCAGCCCGGCTTTAATCCCCGGCTCTGGGAGGGATTATTCCATTCAGGCAGGAGTGGAATAAAGAGGGAAGACAAACAATCCCCACTGAAAGGAAAAGAGCAGCTCACCAGGCTCTGCTGGCTCCGAGTGGAGCCATCCCGGCGGGATTTGGAGGTGCTGGGAATCACAGGGGGGTTGTGGACAGAGGGGGAAGGTTTTGGAACAAAAGGAGGAGAAATTTAGGTGGGAGATTAGGAAGGAATTCTTCCCTGGGAAGATGGGGAGGGGCAGGGATGGGATTCCCAGAGAAGCTGTGGCTGCCACATCCCTGGAATGCCCAAGGCTTGGAGCAATTTGGGATAGTGGGAGGGGTCCCCCACAGAGTCTTCCAACCCCAATGGAAAACAGACCCCATGGAAAATCCAAAGGCTATTGATTCTAAGTGTCTGTTTTATTCCCATTCTACTTTCCCTGCTGGGTTCTGTTGGATGGAATGATGGATACCTGTGGGAAAACAGGGAATGGGCTCCTGGCACCCTCCTGGAGCTGCTGCACGTGCTGGAATTCCTGGGGCTGGAACCAGAGGAATTCTCAGGAGAAACCTGGGAGTTTTTTCACACAGCACATCCTCCAAACAGATCAACCCCTGCCCCCGCCCAGGCAATCACGATCTGTTTGTTTGTTTGCTTTGAAAATCCAATTAAAATATCCCAGGCAATTATTCATTATTCCCAGGCATTTCCTCCTGGAATGGCTTTGCCTGGCAGGAAAGTGCAAGGAGGGAAGAGTCTTTGACTCTGTCCTTGCTCGAAGATTCCCCTTTCATTAGGCCCGGCTTAATGAGGCTGGGTTTAAAGCAGGTGTTAAGCGCAATCAGAGCAGAATTGTCTGGGGCCGTGCTCAGTTAACCTTTGCCTGCGTGCATGACTTGGCTGATTAATTAATCAGCGATTGATAACGACCTTTGATAACGACCTTCAGCTCCCAAAGATGAAGGCAGAGGATCAGCACCTTCTCCTTTTAGTCACCCACACAATCAGCTCTGGCAAGGAGCTCATTTCCTGGTGCTAAACTGGGATTTGGGATGCAGACAGAGAGAGGGATGGGAATATTTGTGTTTAACAGAGATGAATATTGATGATTCAATCTTTCAAAGGATGTGTGGTGAATTTATAGACGCTCTGTGTGTCTATAAAAATGAAAATGTGGAAGGAGAGAATGGCCTTGAGTTGCTCCAGGGGAGGTTTAGGTGGGATAATGGGAGGAATTTCTTCTTGGAAAAGGTAGAGCTGTCCAGGGCAGGGGTGGAGTCCCCATCCCTGGAGGGATTTAAAATCCATGTGGATGTGGCACCTGGGGGCATGGGGCGGTGCTGGGGAATGGTCAGACTTGATGATCCAAGAGAGTTTTTCCAACCTTAAGGATTCTGGGATTTTTGGGAGCCACAGAATGAGAGGGGGATGTGAATATTTGTGTTCAACAGGAATGAATATTGAGGATTCAATTTCAGTCCTCTCCAGGAGCTCAGACAGGGTGGGAACCACCAAGAAAAGGTCATTTCCAAAGAAATCCTTTGAAAACCATTTGGGTATTTCCTGACCCACTTGTACACATCAACATCCATGTGTGAACATCCATGACAACATCCACGTGTGAATATCCATGTGTGAATATCCATGTCAACATCCATGTGTGAACATCCATGACAACATCCACATGTGAATATCCATGTCAACATTCATGTCTTCCCTGCCCAGAGTGTATCCATGGAGTTTGGAAGGTACCTGGAGGACTCCTTGCCCTCCAACAGCAGCAGGACATCAAAAGTATTTTTTTTTTAGAAAACTTCTTTTTCCCCATTTTCCCCCCTCCCAGGCCAGCTGCTGCCCATCCATCAGTGGCAGGGTTTCCGTGGAATGAATGAGGATGATGGATGTGGCTCCCTGTTGTCATTCCAGCTTGGATGGGGCTTGGAGCAGCCTGGGCTGGTGGAAATGTCACTGCTTGTGGCACTAAATGACCTTGAAAGGTCCCTTCCACCCCAAACCATCCTCTGATCCTCCATGAAGGGATTAAAGCTGGATCTCAGCAGGAAGGGAGATCCAAAGTCACTGCTGGGCCCCTTCCCAGAGCCACAGGAAACCTTCTCATGAATTTCCCCCAAATCCAAGTTCTTGGCTTGATTTTAAGCTGCAGAGCCAGGCCAGGCTCCAACCCAGGCCCAGCTCATCCCCAACAGCTCAGCCTCGCTAATCCAGGCACTCAGCATTATCTTGGAATAAAGGATAACAGAGGGGAAAACCTGCATTCCCTCCTGGAGATGCGTCTGGCTGCAAGGCCCCCACAGTGCTGGTGGCACTGATTTTATTGTCCTGTCACACCAGGAGATGGATTTATCCCAGTTTTCCACAGCAGCAGGGATGCTCCTGTGGGCTGTGCCAGGTGGGAGCAGGCAGGGAAAAGCCTCCTTCAGCGTTGCAAATGGAGAAGTTGGAAGTAAATTAAGTCTGGAAGGATTTTTCCCCCTCGCTGCATCATCCCCTCCTGTCCCTGAAGGTCTGGAATGACTCTGGGAGGCTGCTGGAAGCAGAGCCCCAGCTCCTCTGCTGATTTACAAGCAGATTGTGCCTGGAAAGGGGATGTTTAAGGAAAAGCATGGATGGGGTAGGTCTGGTTTTCCCAAATGCACTCAGTGGCTGCAGGAACACAGCCACACACAGCAAAGCCAGGCCTGGGAGGCGAGTGGAGGCGCCCAAGCTGCCCCAGAAATGTTGATTTTTGTATGAACTGTGAGTAAACACAGAGACAAAAATGATCTACACATCCCTGGGAAATGCAGCCCACCAGGAAATCCAGCTGGAGCAGCTCCTTCCTACCTGTGCTGGGGAAAAGGAGCAGAAAAATGGGAAAGGAAAATCCACCCTGCCAGGCAGAGCAGCATCAATCAGCTTTTAATTTCAGCTGCTCATTAGTTCATTTATTAGTCCATTGACTGAACCCAGTGGTGTGGCACTCCTCATCCTCCCAGGAATATAAATTGGGACCCCTGTTAGGCCAGTGATGTGGACACCACTTCTTGCAGCAGGAATGTGGCTTTTCCCTGCTCTGGAGCTAAAATAAATCAGGATTAATTCCTTTTGGAGCTTCCAGAGCCAGATGCATCCTGACCATGCCCATGCCTGACATCTGCCCATTAAAGTTGTGCAGAAATGCAGATCTGTAAATGTAATTACACAGCTCAGCTCTAATTTCCAACTCTCATTTAACAACTGACTTAGCAGCATCCAAACAGTTCCAGTCCCATGGTTAATTCATGAGGATGCACAACTCCAAAATAAACTCAAAATCCTCAGAGATTCCCCTGATGAATTGGGGAAAATTCCTAAGGGAATGTGGAGTGAGGGGGTGCTGGTCCAGGGGCTCTGCTTTCCCAGAGAAAATCTCAGCCTGGGATGTGCTGCTCTGGCCACCATGTCCTTGTTTCAGGAGACCTGGGCAGTGAATTCCTGGAGATCCATTTCTCTGGAGCTTTGAGGATTATGAATCCAGTGAGATGTGTTTGTTTTACCATTGAACACAAATCCTGGCTGTGCTGGGGTTTATTCCTGATCCTGCCTGATGGGAAACTGCCCTTTGATCCCTGGGATCCAGCTCAGACTGGGAGCAGATCCAGCTCAGGAAAAGAAGCCAGAGTTTCACACCTCTGAGGCTGAAACACCTTTATAAATCCTCCTTATCTTCTGCATCACAGGAAAAAAAGAGGTTTTTGGTGCTGTTAGAATAGAATCCCAGGGTGGTTTGGGATGGAAGGGATTTAAAACCCATCCCATTGATGGGCAGGGACCCCTTCCATAAACCAGCAGGACCCAAACCCCCTCAGGTGCAGAGCCATTCATTTTATTTCCTATTCACACACCAATGTATTTTTCCATGTTAATGCATTTCCCCTCAAGAACGTACACAACTATTTCCATTTTTCCCATTTAATGCATTCTCTTGCTTCAAATCCCTCTCCTATTTCAGTGCCTCCTCCTGTTCCAATGAATTCCCTCCACCTCCAGCCTCCCAGAGAGGCTTCCCCCGGAGCTCCTGCTGCATCCAGGACAAGCAGCCACCCCGATGCTGCTTTTTCCAGGATCCATCCCTGCCCGGGGACTTCACCCGCATCTGCTCCCGGTCCCACCCATCCCTGTTTAATCTCTGGGAGCTGACTCACGGGGAAACGCCGGCCTCATCTGCCGGGAATGTTAAACAGAGCCTTTTTAAACAAGGGATGGAAGAAAGCGACCATCTGGCCGCAGGGAAACGTGCTGCTTCCCTCTTTCTGCTGGGAGAGGGACACAGGGACCGAGGCCAAGCCGGGCCAGGCCGGGGCTCCCCCACCCAGGTTTTGTCCCCAAAGCCACTCCAGCTCTGATGGAGGGGTTGTCATGGCAATAACCCCGGGCTCAAACAATCCCGGGGAATTTGATGGGGATTAAAGCCCCAGGAGTCTGGAGAAGTGAGCCAAGAGGTGCCCTGGGAGCTGCTGGCACCTGCGCTCCGGCTGCTGCTGCCACATCCCTCCATCCCAGCCTGGGACTGAGCCTCCCCTGATGCCTCAGGTTCGGCTTTTCTCTGTTTCAGGCTCTGTGCTGCTTTAGTGTGCAGCTCTGAGCTTCACATTCAGCGCTGCTGAGCTCTGCACAGAGCAGGGAGACAAAACAATTCCTGCTCCAGCTGGGCACCAAGGACAAATGAGCCAAATCTCAGGCCAGGAGCACAAACCCCGTGGGCTGGAGAGAGAAAAACAAGCAGGGTGGGACTGCAGGGGCTGAAGCTGGGATGGGACAATGAACTGCAAGGTGCAAATGGAGCAGAACTGATCCCAGGGAGAGACCCCGTGCCCGGCCGGGCATTTTGGGGCCATTTTGGGTCATCGTGGGTGCAGCCCTGGCTGGGCTCTGGTGCTGCCCCAGGTGGGTGCATGGAGGAGATCCTTTGGATAAATCCCTGCTTTATTCTGGGACTCTGCCCAGCCTCTGCTCTAGAGCAGCCTGAACAAGGCATCACCCCCATTCCCAGGGCAGTTCCTGGCTGGCCAGGGGGTCAGGAGAAGGATTTGCTCACTCACCCCAAGCTCTGTTTTAGGGTTAAATCCAGGCCTCACTTTTCCTCTTTGCTCCCTCAGCAGAAATGTAAAAATGGGAAAGAGCTGCTGGAAAATCCCAAATGCTGGACTGGGGAGCAGCCATTGCACGGAATCAGCTTTTCTTTCTGATTATTCTGAAATTATCTTTCTGCTGGGATCAGGGACTGAGCAAAAGCCCTATCTCAGCAGCTCCTAAAACCAGATTACAGAGGGAGTAGGGGAGCTGGCTCTGATTTATCTCTGTGCTCACTCAGCCCATCCCAAATCCCAAACCACCACTCCAGCTCTCCCACCTCTCCCAGCAGGGACCTGCCCAACCTGCCCTTCCTTTATTTATCCCACAGGCATTGCTGACTTCCCTGTGATGCTACAAATCCACGGGGAAAACACCCAGAGCTGTCAATAAATCCTGGAGAAATCAGAAGGACCTCTGCAAAACATTGGGAAAAAGAAATCCCTGTTTTTCCTGGTGCTGCCAAGGTGCCACAAGGAGCTTGGGAGAGGGGAAGGAGCTGCTTTTGCACAGGCTGTTAAAATTCCCAGCACACGTGCAGGGTAGACCGAAGGGCTGAATTTATTCCAGAGACTCCCTCATTCCTTATATCCATTTGGAGCTGGCTCTGGAGATGCTCCCAAGGCAACAACAACCAGGGAATTCAGGATAAAGGCAAATATTTTCATCTGCTTTTCCTCAGGGATGCCATTTCAGACAGGCCTGTTCCCATCTCATCCCTGAGCCTGGATTCCAGACCTGGAATTGCAGCCCTTAGAAATTGGAATTGCAGCCCTTAGATCCATCCAGGCTGTGAGTCCTCAGTGCTCCAGTGAAAAATGCAACTGGAAAAGCAGTTTAGCAACCAATGGCACCAAAATCCCTTCAGGATCACAGACTGCTTGGGTTGGGAGGGATCTTAGATGGAATTCCACCCCCTGCCCTGGGCAGGGACACCTCCCACAGCCCAGGTTGCTGGGAGAGGCCTGGAAGGAGAGGCCTCTGGTAAGGTGGGAGGCAGCAGTTCTCCTGGGCAAGGCAAAATCTGGGAGCAAAAAATTCCCTCTGCAAGCTGCTACTGGAAATTCAGAGCCTCTGCTTAGAGGAGAACATGTCTAGGAAAATAATGAAGTTTCTAATGCTGATCTTTTGGAGGGCTTCATTCCTTCTTTTTTTTTTTTTTTTTTTTTCCTTTCTTTTTTGCTCTGTCTCATGAAAAACCAGGAATTTCTGTGGTCTAATTCTAATTCCTTCCAGAACTTTGTGTCCAGAGTCAGCTCCTGCCCCTTCCCCTTAGGAATGCTGCTGGAGGCTCCTTGACCACTCTCCACCCCAGCCTGGGGGAGCACAATGAGTTGGAGAGGACTTAAACCCATGAAAAGCTTCCCAAGCATCCTGCAGCTCTTCCCATCAGTGCCCCATCAGCCAGGGATGGCCTTTCATCTCCTCATTCCTGAAATTTCAGGAGAATGAACCAATTCCCTGCCTTTGAAAATCCCTTCTCAAGTGCTCTGGAGCTGCTGGGGTGATCAGGAGGGGGATGGGCACTGCTCCCTGCTCCAGGGTGGTCCCAGCATTCTGTGGATTTCCCATCCTGGAAAAAAAATCAGGGGAAGCACTTGGACAGAGCTGAGTTTTGTCCCAGTGAAATCCTCGTGGCCTTTGCTGTGCTGGGAGACCTCAGCAGGAAAATAAAGTGGGAAGCTGGGAATTCCTGGGATTTCTGTCCTGCTCCTTTGGTGGTGCAGGATAGGGGGAATTTCTTGTCCTAGCTGTTGTCAGGGGTGTAAATCCCAGGACTGTCACTTTTTGGGGATGCTGCAGCACCTTCCTGGAATGGATATATTGAATATGGAATATATCACATATAGATAGAACATCCTTTTAAAAACAAATACATCAATTATTTCCTCAGGCTTTCCTTTGCTCCAGAGCTTTCCCAAGGTCTGTTGTCCTCTGGACAAGCTCCAGCACCCAAACCAGCTGGGAATTCTCCTGCTGGACACCAAGGAGTAGGAGCAGGGTGGATCCCACTGCAGTTGTGCTGTGAGAGATAAAACCAGAGTTATGATTAATCTGCTGCAGGTATAAACGGCACAAATGATCCCTGCAAAGTTATTTTCCTCTTCCATTTCTGCCATTAAGTAAAAAAAAAAAAAGAAATTACTTTTAATATCCCTGAGTGCTGGAAATGTGAACATGTTGGAAATGCCTTGGAAAGGCTGGAAAGGATCCAGTCCTGGAGCACAAAAATCTCACGCTCAAACCTCCAGTGAGAGTTTCAAAAAGTGATGGCTTGGAGCTGTAGTCATGGTGAGAAAACAAAATATATTGGAAAAAAAAAAACAGGAAAAGATGGGAAAAGGGGATTGAGGGCAGCCGGAAAGGAAAGGAAAGGAAAGGAAAGGAAAGGAAAGGAAAGGAAAGGAAAGGAAAGGAAAGGAAAGGAAAGGAAAGGAAAGGAAAGGAAAGGAAAGGAAAGGAAAGGAAAGGAAAGGAAAGGAAAGGAAAGGAAAGGAAAGGGATTTGAAGTTTGGGTTGGAAGGGCCCCTTAAAGCTCATCCAGTTTCAGGGGCAGGGACACCTCCCACCATCCCGAGTTGCTCCAAGGACAGACTTTGCCCTGGTTGACAGCTCTGGGAGCTGGGGGGATTTTGAGGATGGACCAGACGAAGCATCCCGAGGGTGCTTGGCTGAGCATCATCCCTAGGCTGGCAGGGAGCAGATTCCTGGCGGCTCCTGGGGATGCCCGGTGCCAGCCCTGCCCGTGAGGAGAAGTTCGGCACCGCAGGGAGCCGCTGGTGTTTCCCCGACCGTGCCATATGCGGGCAAATGGAGGAGAGGAGGGAGAACGCCCTTTTACCACGAAAATTAGAAAAGGCAAAAAAAAAGGGGGAAAAAAAAAGCGCCCCCATCCCAAGCCATTAGCACGGGCATTGTAGCATGAAACACAAACCCTTCCTCCCGAGCCACACAAAGGCCGGGCAGAGTAATTAATGCAATGAAAGGGCCGGGGCTTGCAGATGGAGATGCGGGAATAAAGGCGCTCCCCGGCGCTGGGCTGTCATGCATCGCATGCTGCATCTGTTATGGAAATCAGGGCTAGCGGGGCCTTTTGTTCGGGCTAAAGCCCTCCCAACAGGGATTTGGCCGCAGTAGATTTTCTTGTTATTAAACACGATTTCGGGCTAGTTGAGAGCAGATGCTGCCGCAGCGTTTGGAACTAATAACCGAGCTCGGAGCGTGCAGCATCCCCGAGAAGTCTGGGCTCGCCTGCGAGAGCGGTTCCAGCTCCGCTCCCTGCTTTGCACATGAATGCTGCTGACACCAGCTGAGCCTTCTGGGCTGCCCTGGCAGCGCCCCCCGCACCCCTCCCCGCTGGGTGTGTGACACTCCAGTCACACACTCCCAACACATCTCGGCCCTCCCCGTCCCCGCAAGGCACCCAAAAAGTCACCGGACGCAGCTCAAAATTTTAAAATATCCCTCTGGTGTCCTCTGCGATGGATGTTTGGCCAAACCATGGCCGTGCCAGAAAGGAGAGGAGCGGAGCAGCCCGCTCGGGGATGTTGGGGTCACATTGGGAGGGACCTTATTGCTCTCTACAACTTCCTGAAGGGAGGTTGAGACAGATGGGGATCTGTCTCTTCCACCGGACAGCACTGACAGAACCAGAGGACACAGTCTCCAGCTACCTCAGGGAAGGGACAGGTTGGATATGAGGAAGAAATTTTTCACTGAAAGAATAATAAAGTACTGGAATGCTCTTCCCAGGGAGGGGGCAGAGTCACCATCTCTGGATGTGTTTAAAAAAAGCCTGGCCATGGCACTGGGTGCTGCAGTCTGGTTGAGGTGTGAGGGCACAGGTGTGACTCGATGATCCTAGAGGTCTCTTCCAACCTCATCATTGTGGGATTCTGGGATTCTGGGACTCTGTGACAAAGGGAGCGAGGCGACAAAAGCCACGGGCGAGTCCCTGCAGAAGTACATTGTGGTAATGTTCATCACTTGGGGTCACAAATGTGGGGGTGTTCACAGGGGTCCCAGGACGAGGGAAGAGATGAATCTTGACTCCATGTTTCAGAAGGCTGATTTATTATTTTATGATATATATTATATTAAAAGAAAGTGATATAATTAGACTATACTAAAAGAAAAGAGAAAGGAGACATCAGAAGGGTAGCAAAGGAAAGGAATGGAATGATAATAAGATCTTGTGACTGCTCACAGCCTCGACAGAGGTGGCTGTCATTGGTCATCAAGTAAACACAATTTCACATGCTGCGTAAGCAAGTCTCCAAATCACATTCCAAAGTAGCAGAACATGGAGAAGCTGAAGCTTCTCAGCTTCTCAGGAGAAAAGGATTTTTCATAAAATGTGTCTGTGACAGCACATCAGCACCTGGGGGTGGTGTTTGGGCTGGAATTGCCTCTGGCAGCTCCCCAGAGAAGGGTCCTGGAGCTGGGTGTGCCACAGCTCGGGCTGGGAGCGCACAGGGACAGGGCAGAGCAGCGGTGCCACCCCAGGAGCAGGAATAGGAGCACATTCCTGTTTGCTCAGGGATGCTCCCAGGTTTGCCAGGGAAGGGCAAAGCTGCAAAAATGGAGGTGGAGAAAGGGAATTTTGGTAGTGTGGGATGGAATATTAGAGCTCATCCCATTCCATCCCTTTGCTACGTCCAGGGACACCTTCCACTACCCCAGGCTGCTCCAAGCCCTGTCCAGCCCAGCCTGGGACACTTCCAGGATCCAGGGCCAGCCACAGCTTCTCTGGGCAGGAGAAGGGGTTTTCATAGCCTTGAGGCAGAGCTGTCCATCCATCCATCCATCCATCCATCCATCCATCCATCCATCCATCCATCCATCCATCCATCCATCCATCCATCCATCCATCCATCCATCCCCTGCTGTGGACCATGGAAAAAGAGCATCAAATTCACCCTGAAAAGGACAAAGAGCATCAAACACATCTTGAGAAGGACAAAGAGCACCAAAACACCTCCAAAACAGAACAAAGGGCACCAGAACGCCTCCTGAGAGGGACAGAGAACACCACACATCTCCTGAGCAGGACAAGGAGCACATCCTGAGAAGGACAAAGAGCACCAAAACTCATCCTGAGCAGGACAGAGAGCACCAAAACTCACCCTGAGCAGGACAGAGGGCACCAAACACCTCCTGAGCAGGACATAGGGCACCAAACACCTCCTGAGCAGGACACAGAGCACCAAAACTCATCCTGAGCAGGACAGAGAGCACTAAACATCTCCTAAGCAGGACAGAGAGCACCAAAACTCATCCTGAGCAGGACAGAGAGCACTAAACATCTCCTGATCAGGACAAGGAGCACCAAAACACCTCCTGAGCAGGACAGAGGGCACCAAACACCTCCTGAGCAGACACAGCAGAGCAAACCCGTGCTGCTGTGCCAGGCAGGAGCGGGTGACAGGGCAGGGCAGAGGGCAGTGCCCGTTCCCACGTCATGGATGTGCTGCTCCCATCAGCACCGGCAGATTTCCCTACACACCAGACAAGAAATGACTCACGTCTGCTCCAAGGCAAGTCCTGAATCCAATCTACCGCTACTCCAGCCAGGATGAGGTTAATGGCTCTGCTCGGAGTAACCTGAAACTCGGCACAGCCACCTCCAACCCCCTGACTTGGGAGGTCCCGATTTTGGGGGCAGAAAATGCCCTGCAGCCCCAGGATCCGCTTTTGTTCTCTGGAAAATGGTGCAGCCCCATGCCACCAGGGCATTCCCGAGGAGGGGGGACACATTCCCAATGAAAAGGGACATATTCCCAACGAAAAGGGACACATTTCAGAAGCAGGGACACATTCCTGAGAAAAAGTGACACATTCCCGAGGGATGGACACATTCCCAAGGAAAAGAGACACATTCCTGAGGGATGGACACATTCCCAAGGAAAAGGGACACATTTCCAAGAAAAAAGGGACACATTTCAGAGGTAGAGACACATTCCCAAGGGATGGACACATCCTCAAGGAAAAGGGACACATTTCAGAGGCAGGGACACATTCCCAGGGAAGAGGGACACATTTCAGAGGCAGGGACACATTCCCAGGGAAGAGGGACACATTTCAGAGGCAGGGACACATTCCCAAGGAAAACTGACACATTTCAGAGGCAGGGACACATTCCCAAGGAAAAGGGACACATTCCCAATGAAAGGGGACACATTTCAGAGGCAGGGACACATTCCCGAGGAAAAGGGAGACATTCCCAAGGGATGGACACATTCCCAAGGGACACATTCCCAATGAAAGGGGACACCTTCCTGAGGAAAAGGGAGACATTCCCAAGGGAAGGGCCCGCATTCCCAGCGCTCTGGATCAGGCCGTGAGGCGCAGAGCTGTCGGAAACAGAGCGAGGTTCTCATGAGGCCCCATCCCCTTTTCCCAGTCCCTCGGGGGTTGCTGTGACACCATCCCGAGCCCTCAGAGCTAACCCTCCTTCCTACGCCCTCTTACCCAGCTAACCCTCCTTCCTACGCCCTCTTACCCAGCTCCCGACGCAGCTCCACCAGCCAAGATGGCGGCAGCGCCGTGAGGGGCCGTGAGGGAGGGCCCGCCATCTTGGGACGGACGGAGCCCAGTTCTACCTTGCCACCGTGAAATGGCGCCCAGGACCGCCCTGCTCCTCTCCCTTCCTGCTCCAGGCACTGCCATGGCTTCCTGCAGGTGTCCCTGCTGGTTTTTCATTCTTGTGGCAGAGCACTTGACTCAGCATCCTCTGCCCCCCCACCACAGGGACACCCCAAGGCACTCCCAGGACCCTCAGTCCCAGTGGCTGCCATGGAATTCCAGCCCTGGAATTCCAGCCCTTGTGTTTATTTGTCCTTCTGCTCCTTCCCTTCGGGCGTTTGCCCAAGTGGAGCCTCCTCGTGCTGGGGGTGAAGCTTTTCTTTGGGTTTTTCCCTCAAAAATCCAGGTGGCCCTGGCTGAGGCCACAGGCCCAGGCCCATAGGACATAACTTCACCACCTGTCTGTAAATATTTCATAATATTCAATATTAGCACCATTATTTCATTGCAAACACACTGCAATTCCCCTTTATTTCAGAAACGCACACTGCAGGGGGTTACTGCTACCTCCCTGCCCCCATATTTTATATTTTGCTGTAAAATGAGTAAAATAGTAATTTTTATCCCAAAATGGCACCTGGACTGGCTCCAAGGAGCTGTTCCCAGGACGAGCCCAGGAATGTGGTTTAATCAGGGAACGTCTCTGTTTGCTGTGGGATTAAAGTCTGGTTTAGGTTTGCTCATCCCCTCCTCATTCCCATGGGAATGATCCCAGCACTGGTGCCACCTCCAGAGCAGGACAGGTGAGCATGGCAGAACAGGAACCCTCCTGAGAGGATCCATCCCCTTTCCACGAGTAAAAAACTGGGAATTCCTTGCCAACCTCCACAGCAAATTGCAGAGGAAGGAGATTTAGGAGCACATCCCAGAATTTGTGCCATGAGGTGGGTGGAGAGCTAAAAACCCATTTCCCCACTTGGAATTCTTCTTTCACAGATCCTTTGGAAATCTGTGTGAGATCTTTTCTCTCCCCCTCAGGTTATTTCTCATCCCTCACCCTCCAAGATCATTTAGGGAGGATAAATAAAAAACACTTGTCAGAACATCCCTTGTGCCAGATCCCGAGGATCAGGATCCAAGGTCATTTTGGACACTTTAGGAGCTGCTAGGAAGATGAAGGAGCTGCAGGGAAAAAAAAAATTAAAAAATTTTAAAAATTCTGTTTGAGCTTTTAAATTGGCAGCAGCCACTGTTGCAACTCCAGCTTCTCCATGGCTTTTTCAGGAAGGCTGGCACAAGAGCGGGATGAGATGGAGAATCCCTGGAAAAACTGGTTCATAAATCTTTTAAGAAAGGAGTTTGGAAGGAAGAAACTAAATGAGCTGAGAATTAATTATTATTTGATTTTCAGCAAATAATCCCTCCCTTAGGAGAGGCTGGTTATGTGAGGATGAGGCAAAGAAACGCCAGCACCTGACCCCAAATCCACCAGAGTCCCAAAATACCCTTGGAGCTTTAAGCCACCACCAATCTGGGTGGAAACACTCCTAAATATTCATCAAACAGCCCACCTTCAGCATGTTAAATTTAGTTTTCTTTCCTTTCTGGAGATGGTTTGAGAGTCCTTAAACAGCACCTTCCTGATCCAGCCCGTTTGGGTTGTGACCATGCCACACTGGGGAGTGACCCAGGAGCACCATGAAACATCCAAAATTCCCACAAAATCTGGGGAACCTCCAAACTGGAGGCACCAGGAAGAGACATTTCTCTTCTTCCACCAGGAGCCAGGGAGGAGCAGCTCAGAGGGAGCAGAGGAGCCACAAAGCCCAGCTTGCAGCTCACGCAGAATTCTCTGCCAAGCTCTGGTGAAATCCCAGGAAAAGCAGCAGGAGCCTGGTGTGGCATCAAGGGTTAGGATGAAGCCAAAAAGAGGATAGGATCCCAACTGGTCCTCCAGAGTCTGCAGCTCTGATAAAGACACCACAAACCCTCCAAGAAGAACCATTAATTGGGAAAAATCCTTTATGGAAAGAGGTTCTAAGGAAGGAGGTATGGAGCTTTTCCTGCTGGCTCAGTTTTGGATCAGTGACCCACGAGCTGTGTTCAAATCCAGCACTCAAGGGCTCCTCAACCTGGCACAGAGGGAAACACCAGAGACACCTTCAGATGGCAAGGACAGGAAGAGTTTGGGTAATTAACCCCTCACTTATTAATTACAGCACCTACAGAGCTGCTGGGTCATCAGGAACAGCAGGGCAGTCCCAAGGAACAGGAGATGAACAACTGCTGGGAATTCTGAGTTGGAATTCTGAGTTGAGAGCACTACAGGGAGACAATTCCAAGCTTTCCTGCCTGGACTGACACCAGGAGAAGCCCTCAGGAGGGGAGGATGAGCTGCAGGTTCTCAGGAATTCCAGGACAACTCAGAATTCCAAGGATCTCCCAGCAGTGCCAGCATCAGGAACAACCCACAGCTGGCAATGACTTTTTCTGGCAAAGAACAACCTGTAAGCTAAATTTGAAAATGTGAAAATTCAGCCTGAGAGGCAAAGCAAAGCAACCCCCACGTGTTTGCTTTGCTCCTCTGCCTCTGGCATTTTTGGGAAACAACTCTGGGAAGGAACCCACAGCAAAGTGGAAAATTTAATGCCCAAAAGGCTGTTGCAAGAGAAAGATTCTTATTCAAAGCCCAGCACAACTATGCCCCAAAACACACAATCATTAATGAACTACCACACAAAGGCCATTTCCACTACAAGAAAATTCCTTTGTTTTTTAATTCAAAGAAAAAAAATGGTATTTTAATAAATACTGCAGAAACATTAACCAAACATACAAAGTGACTTCAACAATAAAAAAAAAGTAATGAATGTCCTGCTTTATAACAGTTATAACTTATTTTTCCACAATATTTAAATACAGAAAGAAGCACTTACCAGCTATTTTGTAATACTGCCCTAAGAGCACTGTTGCATCAGTTAAAAGCTTATTAAGGTGGTCAAAAATGTCTCTTTTATTTATTTTGTGGGAAATAACCAGAATGGGAGTGAGATTTGTCTTCTTTTCTCAGATGAAACAAAGTGCTGGGAACACACAGAACTGAGATTTAATTATGAGTTCATCTTTACCTTTGCACGAGTGAACAGAGCTTTTAAACACTTCAAAAATGAAGCATCACCATTGGGAATGAAATGCTTGTCCTCCACAAGCAAAAACCAGCCTGCTCAGAGCTTTGTCTCCTTCCTTTGGGAGAAGTTTGGTGAGTCAGGAAGAGTTGCAAACCATTGGAAAAGGCTGATTTTAATTCAGTGTAACAACAGCAAAAAGGGATTGGACTGAACCAGTTCACCCCATTTCAGGACTGGGGGCTGGATACTTTTGTGTTAATCCTAAAACTAAGGGCAGTATCCAGTTCCCACTGGGGACCCCTTAAGGCCTCACAGTTCTTCAGACCCCTTTTCCTCCCCAAACTGAGGAGCACCACAAAAGGCTCTGCTGGCTCATTTGCAGGTTTTTGAGGGGTATTTTTGTTTTTTTGCAGGGAACCACATCCCAGAAGAGCATTTGTCTGCAGCTTTCTGCGGGATCCACGGGCTCTCCAGCTCCTGGGAGAAGCCCAGGGGGGTTTTTGGGGCTTCCCCAGGTGGGCAGTAAGGCTTAAGGAACAATCAGGGCTGGAAAACCACGAATCATTTGCCATCACAGCTCTCAGCACCTCCCACTTGAACCTACAGCAACGAGGCCACACAGAACACCAGCACTGGGCACCAACTCCACTCCACATCACAACCACAAAGAGGAACAGCCGAGTCAGAGCCCTGCAGGCCTGCTTTGCCCTCACTCCCCTCCCCCCCAAACTGGATCCATCTCATTTCCACGGAAATTCTGGGAATCCTCAAACAGTTGTCTTCATCCCCGCCGTGGATCAGCAAGGCAAAACTCCAGACTCCTCCATAATTTTCCTCTAGGTGACACACACGGCCTCGGTATCCTCTCCATTTTCACAATCAGCTACTAAAAAAAAAATGAGATCAAATCCTTTGGAAAACCAACTCTAAGGTCACAGGGATAGTTCCTTAATGAGAAGGGCGTATTAATAACGTCTTCATTAAAAAAAAAATCCCATTAAAGTATTATTTGAATGAAATCAAAGTGGTAGCATCCAGGAGCAGAGCGTTACTAAAAGAAACAAGCACTGTCCATGACATCTCTCCTTTGCAGGGTTATTTTCCCAATCATTCTCTCTTCTCTCAGCACATTCAAACATTTTCCCTTTTATTATTATTTTTTGGCATTGTCTTCAACAGAAATTCCTGATGCCACCTCTCCCAGAGCTTTTTCTTCCTGCTGCTCAGTCCTTAAGTACAGTCTCACACAGCAGGAGAAGTCTCCATGAAAGCACTGGCAAAGCTCTCATTAAACACCCTGTGGCTGTGACTTCATTGAGCTCCAACCCCTCCTGGATCTTCCTCCTCCTCCTCCTCCTCCAGGAAATCCCAGCTCCTTCACATCACCGTGCAACTCTTGGCTTTGTCCTTTCTCAAGTCCGTGGCCACTGTGGACAGTTCTGGCCTGCCAGGCATGTGTGAAATTCGCTTTGTGGCCCTCTGAGATTTGTTTCGTTTCACATTTTTGTTTGTTTTGTTCACACACGCCAGGGTGGCGACGTGAAAAATGTCTCTGACACTGTTTTCTGACTGTAAGGCTGAGCATTCGATGTATGTGGCTGCTCCAATCTGTTTGGCCATATTTGCACCCTGAGGGGAAAAAGAAACATGTGATCAATACCAAATTGTGCAAAATCCTGAGCAATCCTCACAATTCCAGCTCTGCGCTGTTTCCCTGGAAAGGCCAAAGCTTACTTGGGAAAATAAACAGAGATTTGCTTGCAGGAGGAGTTGAACAAGCGTCCAAGTATTATCTGCTGTGCTGATAAACACAAATTGGGAGAGAAAAGGAGCTCAGTGACTGCAAACAACTGAGTGAGGCCTTTTCAGCAGTTTCAACTTAACCTGAATCTGGGAAATTCCTGAGCTGAAATCTCCAAAGAGAAATTCTGTGCCTTAAGGAATAAGCAGCTGCCCTGAGCTGGAGAACAGCCCCTGTTCCAGCTCCAGCAAGAGGGCAAAAAGTTGTTAGGGAAATGTGTTCTGGGAGAGGTCTATCCACTTCCTGATAGGGAACAGGGAAAAGGGGAACAGAACATGAGGGGTTATAGGAGCCCTTCCTTCTTTAGTGATTTTAAGAAGTCAAAGCAGGGATGTTTGTTCCAGCAGCACAAGGCAAACAACCCAACATGTGACAAGTGACAATAGCCCAGGATCTCATGGTGGATTTTGCTACTGGAACACAATACAGCATTATGTGAAAAAATGGGAGTTATTCCAAGGGAATTTGATTTCTGAGGAGTGAATCTTTACTAAGTTACAAAAGCCAACCATATCCTTGATTTTGCTACTGAACACAATAAAGCATTAAGTGAAAAACAGGAGTTGTTCCAAGGGAAGTTTGATTTCTGAGAGATGAATCTTTACTGAGCTTCATATGAAACCCAACCACATCCTTGAGGTGCCACCCCCGTGCCTGCCTCCAGCCCCTCCTGGCTGCTCAGTGCCAGCCTGATGACCCTGCAGTGATGCAGCCCCTTATCAATGGCAGAGGGGAGAGGCTTGATAAGGCAGCAGGAGCTTGTGGGAGCAGCCCTCCCCACAGTCAAACAGCTCAGCTCCTGCTCAGCTGAGCCTCAGAAATGTTTGCTCAGGTGGAGCTGCCTGAAGTGGGAGGCTGGAGCAGGGTGTCACCAGCCTGTCCTTGCCCTCCCAGTGCTTCCTGCTGGAGTTCAGAGGAATGGGAAAACTCTGACTCCGTTCCAGTAGCTGTGTCCTCTGTGTTCAGCTGACTCCTGCTCCTCAGGGGTACAGGCTGAGCTGTGAATCCAGGGGAAAAAAATCCACCTGCCAGCAGAGTTTTGATCACTCTCATGGAAAGACTTGATTTTACAGAAGTTCTGCCATTTTCCAGTGTAAACATGCTGCATCCTTAGTAACCAGGAGCTGCTGCTTTGGAAAACATGAGGGAGAAACCATCCCAAACTGGTTGCTAAAGACACGGAGGTGACTCGTGGAGGTGCCACTGTGCCTCCCACAGGGTGATTCAGCTGCCATGAATGATCACACACATGTGAGTAATAAAGGGAAGCTCACCTCAGAGCAGTTTCCCTGTTCCCTACATCCTGCTCTCTCCCATGACCTGATTCCTTTCCCTTTTCTCTCCTCTAATGCCTGCCTCCAAACTTCTCCCTTCCCCAAGAGCAAAGAACTCATCAAGAATTAAGATGCCTTCTGGTGCTGCTGCACCTTCAGCAGGAGGGACAAAGGGTTTTTTAAAGAATTGGGGACAGACTGTATTCTAATATAATGTCATGATTCTAAAGCCAAACAACATTCAAATCTGAAGTCTGCAGACAGCAATTTTACCAATTTATCAGTGAATAAACAGGATGTGTCACCTTTTAGCTACATTTTTGGTGTGTGCAGGCACAGAGAAGCAGGAAGTTTTTAACAACTCATCTAAAAAGCAATTTGCAACCAAAAAGACAACAATTTATGATGTTTAAAGGGATGATTTCATCATGTATTGTGGGGCTGCAGGATTTCCTTTAGTCCTAAACAGTTTTCAAACCAAGGCAAATCTGCCTTGAAGGCTGCACTGGTGTCATCATGTGGCAGAAGCTGGTCACAGGGAGGGCTCCAGTGACAGAAAAAGGGTTTTAGTTTTCCTTCCCTCCTGAAGGACAGCAAAGGAGGTGGCCCCTACCTGGTCGTAGGACACGGGGGTCTGCCTGTGGTTGGAGAGCTCCACCAGCGTGCTGACATCGGTGCGCAGGTCCGACTTGCAGCCCACCAGCAGCATCTTGGTGTTGGGGCAGAACTCCTGGATCTCCCCTTTCCACTGGAAAATTCCAAGTTGTTAATTGTTGGAATGCTGAGAATTTCAGACTTTCTGTGCTGTCAGGCACTAAACCCCAAGAGAACACTGCATTTGACCTGAGGCCGTGGAGAAGCTTCCAGAATTGAATGACAGAACTCAAATGATAGGTGTGTAGTTTGATCAGAAGCGTGCAATATCACACAGTAGAAAACTTAAAGAGTTTAAAGTTTTAGACTACAGTAATATATATAAAACAAGATAAAAGTTTTAAGAAAAAAGCTAGTCCTTCTTCATGAGTTTGGGTGGTATTGTGTAATTAGATTAAAAATCCACGTTACAAGCCATGAGTGGTTAGTTATTAAGTTAAAAATAAAAATAATTTAAGTGTAATTTCTTAATCAGTTTATCCTTTAAAAAAACCTTGTAAAAAAAGAAACAGAACTCCATTATTAGTTTGTTAAAGTTAAATAGTCTAGAACTCACAGTTAGTAAAACTGTAATATAAACTAATAAACATTCAAGTCCAAACAAAAACTACCATCTCACACATTTAATCCTGACCCTAACAAAATAAAATGATAAAATTTAATAGTTAATGTTTAAATCCAAAGAAGCAATGGGTAACAACTTTAATCAGTCCTGACGTCCCAGGCTGAAATATTTTTATGTAATGTCTGGATTTGCCTTCAAGGTAATTTGTTGAAGGCATCAGCTCCAGCAGAACTTGGTCAAGGATGAAATCTTCCTATCTCACACACTCATGAATTCCACTGGCTTACTAATCAGGAGGGAATGAGTTGAGATTATGTACCCACATGAGCAAAAGTTTGCAGAGCTGTTGTTTCTCACACCCAGCCCCAGCCAGTGCAGAAATGGTGTCCCCACCTTCAGTTGTAGAACAGCAGCAGGGCTAAATGTGGGTTTATTGCTGCATTCTCACCCCTGAAACTACACAAATCTGCTCCAGGTGAACCAGCAAGGAGCCCCTCAGACAGAACTTGGGATAAATTCATTTGGTTTCACCCTTCTGCAAGGTTATGCTGAGAACTCAAAGCCAAAACCACATCATAATCCAAACATCTGATACTCCCTAAAATTTAAGGCTGTAATTTGAATATAAAAGCATTTTAAGAAAAATCTCTTGCAGAATTAAGTAACCAGCATTAGCAGGGACAGAAAAACCACAGCTCTGGATGCTTTTTGATACAGACAGAGTAGTTTTGGAGTGTTTTTTGTAGGCTATTCAGAGCATTATAAGGCACTTTATCCCACTGAGACAAGAATCACTGGCCCCAGCCTCAGAAAAAAAGGAACTTCAGGTCATTAAGCCCCAAACCCAGCACTGTGAAGTTGAGTCATGCTCAGCAGCCAAGGAGAGGAGCAGGACCACCCTGCAAACACAGAGCTTGATTATGAAAATTCTGTGTTTGAGCTCGTGGGAAGTGTGACACAAGCTGGGATCAGTGATCTCATGAAGGGCTTGGGGCAGGGCTGCATTTCTGTGCCACTGCAAGCTCTGCTGGTGCCTTCCAGAGGCATTTGTCACTGCTCCTTCACACGTCAGGCTCACAAATTATGTAAGGCCGTGGCAGAAGTCCAAACACTTGGCAGACAATTTTTACCCAGCAAAGTTTCCCAATCCTGTTACAGGAACATGTGAGATACAATTTCTTACAGCACCTCACACCACCCTCAGCAATTCCTTGCTGTCTCAGGGCTGAGGAATGAGAATTTCCTTCAGCTCCAAGTGTCCATTAGCAAGTTTTTGTTTCCAATTAACATCCACCCCTTTCAAACAAATGACCTCAAATTAAAGCACCCTCCTGTCATCGCTCCATTTAAAGAAACAAAGTGGAAGTTTCCAGTGTAGGAACAGCACCACTGCAGGGATTTCAAGATGAGCTTGTCCAGCAGAGCTCTGTGCTCCGGGCTGGCTCAAACACTTGCCTTTTTTAGGACACTGTCCAGGGTTTCTGGCCGACTGATGTCAAAGCAGATCAGGACAGCGTCGGAGTCGGGGTAGGAGAGCGGGCGGACGTTGTCGTAGTAAGGAGAGCCTGCAGGGAAAACAAACAAACATCTCCATTAATTGCTGCTTTCCTCTTCCTGCAGTCCTTCCAACAGCCTGGAGAGGCTTGCAGAGACAGCCCCCCAGTGATCCATCACCCACCGAAGGCTCGGGATGCTCCCAAGGACAGGGAAATGCACTCAGCTCAAGTTTAAGGCCCAGCATTAACCTGCAAGAGAGCAAATCCTCCAACTCCAAAAGGCTTTTTCTAAAGCAGATTTGAAATTCCTCAGTTTTGATTTGTCTCACAGTTAATTTAAAACAAATAGCTCCAAGTGCAAAAAGCATCTTTAGCTGTCACATTGGCAATGTTCAGAAGAAAGTCTTGCTTCAAATTGAAGAACTTGTTGCAAGAAACAGATTTCCAGCAGGGAAAAATCCCAATCCTGTAGGCAGGCACTCAAGTTATTTGTCACAAAAAGCCTCATTAATCTGTAAACCAATAAAGCTTGCAATAAATGTTTATGTTTAGCCCATAAACCAGATTTTTATCAACAAGATCAAAGCTAATTTAGTAATCTGGGGAAACAGATGTAGGTATAGCGCTGCTCTTTGTGCTTGTTTTACTTGCAGGCCTGTGAAGGGGCTTTCTGTTTTCCTTAACAACAATCATGATGTGAAGAGTTAAAAGTTGTAATTTAATAATCTGGGGAATCTGGCAACAGGTTTGGGGGGGAAAGAAAAGAAAAAAAATCTTTGCTTTTTTCTAAGAAGTTGCTCAACCACCATTAGGTTTGGCTCTGTGCTGAGCTTCACTGTCTGAGAAAAATACATTTCTTAATGCATTTAAAAGGACATTCATTCAAACCAGTTCAGTGGCCCAGCAGAGCAAGGGCTCGGGCAACTAAAATTCATTTTCTCAGCCATCATACATCCTTACTTCTGTAAATCCTAAAATACAGCAGCCCCTAAAACACAGCATGGAACACCCCCCCACAAGAAGCCAGCTTGCATGATTTTGGGGGTTATCAGCTCATTATCTCACGGATTCCCCAGCTCTCCAGAACTAATTGGCTGTAAGGTCTCTGATTATTAACTGGATTAGAGGAACTGCTCAGGTTTTGCCCTGACAGACAGCTCAGGCTGTTGCACAAGGAATGGTGTGAAGGGCTCGCAGATGACTTCACTTGGAAGGCTTCTCCTGCACGGGAAAGGAGGCAAGAATCCCAGGAATGTTGTTTTTGAAATGAGGAATAACACATGGGGAGTGAAGCATTACCAAAGTAGGTAGCAGAAGGTAATTTGGTGAACGAGAAGGATTTAATTCGAATGCTCATCTCTGTAAATGATGTCAATCTGACAGAGCTGTCAGAAAAGGCTCTTCACACCCCACTTCAGCTGAATTCAGCACAAATGACACGTTGGGAACAAATCTCAGCGAGGTGACCCGGAGTTAACTCCTCACTGCAGCTATCAATGAGCATTTTCCACTGCTAATTACACCCCAGTATCTCCAGCACGGCTATTACAGCCCTGTCCCGCAGCCCCAGGGCTGGGTTATTTACCCTGGAGCCCCAGGCTGGGTTATTTATGCTGGACACGGAGGAACTGCAGCACCGGGTGCCACTAAGAGCCACCTGGGTGGCATTAAAGCACTTGCCACGTCTCCCTGAGCTCCAGCAAGCAAGGGCAGGATTGAGGGAATCCTTAATGGGTGCTGGCTAGAAAGGAGTCTCAGCAAAGCCTCACCCAGAAACTCATTCCTCACACAAATACCTCCGGGCTCACTCAGCAGCTCCAGGGATCCCATTTATGTCCAGGAGATGGATTTGTGCTCAGAGTCCCCACCTCCAGCCCCGAGACTCCTTCCCACCCCTGCTTTGCTTGGAAGGTTTTCCATTTTCCTCCCCCTTTTGAATTTCTCCTGTTTCAGACGCTGAGCTGGAATCAAAGCACTTTGAGCAAGCTCAGGAGGGATATTCCCCAGCTTTTCTCCAGGCTGGTGTGTGGCAGAACAAACAGAGCCCATCTCAACTCCTCGAGCTGCAGGATCCACAAAGGAAATTTCCTGCTCTCATTTATAACCAAAGCTTTATTCCTGTGCAAATACAGAGGGGCTGCAGCCCTCGCTGTGCAGGCCTATTCAAGCTGGCATTTTCATGCCTTTGCCCAGAGAAACCCTCAGAAGGCAGGAATGTCAGGAATGAGGCTCGCTCAAGTCTGAACAGACAACTCCAGCACAGCCCAGCCGGGCTGCTCCCTCTTTTTCATGTTCCTTTGCAGATTTGAAGCCGTGCCAACCCTCGAAAACAGAAGGAGAATGTGGAACTGGAGCCATGGTATTTGTGGGGAGAGAGAAAAAAAAAAAAAGCCTATTTGTGTTTGGGATTCTGTTCCTGCAAAATAAAACATTTTTGGCAAGGACAACATGAGTGGTTTTTCAGTCTTATCAAGGAGCTGCTGATAAGGCTGTAGTTCATTTTCCTTTGTGCTGGACATTCATTCCAGCTGCAATCCTCCTTTTTCTAAAATTTGTTTGGCAGCTTCAATAATTTTAGCCAAAAATACTTGCAACATTAAGGATGGTCTGCTTTTGAAACCTTATGTTTCATGCAGAGTCCAACAAAAATTCAGCTTTTAGACTGAAATAAAACCCCTCCCCAGCAATATGGTTGGGTTTGGCCTAGAGGGGATGCCAAGCTTAGCTTTAAATATTGCTATCTTAATAAAGAACAGAATTACATCATTAAAAGCTGAAGAATATTTAATTTTGGGGTGGTTTAGCACCACTTGAAGGTGCTGGATCAGGGAGAAGTGTTTGGCTGGAAGATGCAAAGGCACCAGGAGGGTTCAGCTGCACATCCTGAGGCCAGGAGGGCTCAGTAACAGGCAAGACTTTCCTATTTCCACACCAGCAAGCAGCCACCAGGAATTAGGCTTTGGAGCCTTTTGGAGCCCAGTCAAGTGAAAGAACAACAGATGAACAGCAGCATTCTCACTCCCAAACCCTTGGGCTCACTAATTATCCCAGAAAACACAGCAAACACTGCCTGCTCCAAGGAGCTGATTCAGTGCTGATGGTTTTCCCCCTTAAAACAAAAACCCAAAGAAACTGGGATGCCAAAAAAAACCCCCCCAAAAAACTGAGGTGGATTTTCAGTGCAGGTTATCTCCAAGCAAAGAGATATCAAAATAGTCACAGTTTTTTGTAGGATCACACCTCCAAGGGAAAACTTTAGGAGGGCACTTGGCATTCCCAGGTATCAATACTAATTAATTCTCTTCTAAAAGTAATAAGAAAACCCTGCTAAGATGAGCAATTAAAACCAGAAAATCACAGAATTCAACAAGAGAACTGGGAGGCAAAGACAGCAATTGGACTTTTCCTTTGCAGTTCTTACTGCCAGGGAATTTGGGGAATTAGCAACTTTAATTCCTCCAAGTTTCAGCTTTCTCCTGCAAGTTTTCAGCACAAAACTTTCCAATTAATTTCTGCTTGTACATGGACACTGAGTACATTGTATACAGTCAAAAATCACATCAAACCTAACTTGACTCTCAGGTCCAAGGCCCTTCTGGATTTAATTACTTGCTAATCCCCAGCAGTTGTAAGTATTTCTGGCCCTGTTGAGAATTATTTTATTGGAGTAGCCACGGTTCAAGCAATAAAGAAACCCCCTAAAACACATTTTAGGGACACACAGGTATGTACACCTAATTAATGGTATTTCCAAGCCACAGCTGCTGCTGTCCTAGCAAGAAATATAAATATCAAAGGAGCCAAAAACACTTGATAAATGCAGATTAGATGGTAGATAAAGGCACCTAATACAAATATTTTTTCCTTCACAGCAGCCCTGAAAGTACAAGATGAAGCTTTAACCCGGAGAAACTTTTAATATTCCACCTCACACAAGAAGCAGAGCTCCCAAACAGCTCAAGACTGCCACATGTTACCACAGAGCAGAGTAATTTATGGTGTAGTGAGATTGCAACCAGACATTCCTGCTTTGAGAGAGGGCTGGTAGTCCCAAACCCCATTGAAATTCTACTTGGCAAGTGCTTCCCTTAATGCTGTGGCTAATTTAAATCCTTCTAATGACTTGCAGAACTAGACAGCACCAGCAAACATTTGAATAATGAACCTTCCCGTTCCATTCCACTCTTACTTGTCCCATATTCCTATGGGCAAATCCAAGATGCAACAACAACTCCCCAATGAATTTTAAATTTTCTATCAGTTGCATGACACCCAGAAGTTCTCTGGTAAAAACACATTATTATCGTTGGGATATAAAGAATTACAAACCAAAACTGTGGCAGCAGGGCCTGTTCTCACCCTCACCCAACTATTTTAACCAATGGCCACAGCTTTTCTGATTTTCCCAGTGAGCAAAAAAGGAGTTGGAGGTGGCAGTACGTCCTTCCAAAGGATTCACTGCAAAACCTAATTATCAACTTTAATTCAAGGGACCAATTGGCAAGGCTGTTAAACGCTCCCAGTTAAAAAACAAGATGAATACAAAATACTGATTGAGTCATCTTGAAGTATCTGCAGCATGTTCCAAAAAAACCTCAATTAAACAGCATCTTTTCCCCCCTCCCTAGAGATAGTCAAGCACCACAAAACCCGCAGCCATCACCTCCCCCGTGTTGCAATGATCAGCCATCTTTTGAAGTTAATTAGATTTAGTCCTGCTTTAAAAATGCCATTCAGACATCTCTTCTAACTCAGTAGAGAAGCAGGACAAAGACTTGTAAAAATTAAATTACCAAGACTCTCAGATAAGGCTAAAACACTCCCTTATCTTCTGCTGTCTGCTATCTGCTGATGAGATTTTGCTCTGGGTTAATGGGCTTGGGCAGAGTTGGGTTTTTGTACTGGCTGAGAAGGGATGTTGTTCACGGAGCCAAAATTCCTCATCCAGAGTCCCAGAGCCAGAGGATCCACTCAGTACCACTCTGTAAAACCAAGCACTGGGTCTTTCAAGCATTTCCTCTTCACTTTGGGATGTCAGACAAATCACCCACTTGGTCTCAAGCTTCTGACTCAACCACATTTGCTCTGAGTTCCAGGACAGAGGACAAAGGCTGGCAGGTGTTTTTTCTTCCACTGCTTTTGTCTTTTGAAGTGCTAGGGAATATTTAATTCCATGGGTGTCTCCAGCCTTTGACAAACAGATTCCAAACCTTCCCACGTCCAGCCTGCGTGTGTGTTGTATGTTAATAAAGATAACATTTTCCAAAATAACTAATAATTTTTAATAAGCCCTTGCTCCATAGTTCCAGGCAGCTTAGTAATCAGCATGAAAGCTCCAACCAGACATACTCCAGAAATCTGCAAGTCTCCCTTGGCATAAGATGAAGAGAAAAAAAAAAAAAAATCAGCTCAGAGCAAAGCTGATACTGGTTGTGGGCAGAGGCTGCCTTTTCCCAGTAATCGTGTTGCAAGAATTTGGAATCGTTTCCTCAACAGCAAGAGGGAAGCCAACCCGCCGCCTAAACTCCTCTTTTAAACCGGGATTAACATTTTCATTCCTGGTAAAAGAACTGCTGTCGCACTGAGGAGGAACTGCCGGGTCCAAATTCAGCATTAACGAGCCATCTACACAGAGAAAGAGAGGGACTGCGTGTTCTGCCAAGTTCCTGCAGGTTTTTTTTGCCAATCAGCTCTGCAGATGATGTTGATGCACACCTCTGGTAATGGTTCCTGGTGTCATTCCCCCCTGGACATCCTCAGCTCTCCACAGGCAGAGCCACACCGGCTCCCCACGCTCCTCTCCAGCACTGAGGCAGCAATTTTGGGGTGCTCCCTCACGCCCCTGGCTGTAAGTGCAGCCCAATTATCCAAATTATCAACGAGAGGCGGATCTAGAGGAGCTCCTGTCTCAACATGCGAGCAGCGCCAGCCAAACACCAAACCCCTCAACCTTGGAGGCGTCTGAGCCGGTTTCTTCCAGGTAAAACTGGAAGAATGAAGAGCCTGATGGGGGAAAGGATGGTTCCCTCCGCATCCCAGAGAATCAGAGATAAATTCTAAAGGTTTTCCCTAAAAGCCGTTCCTGGTCTCAGAGACTCTCTAGGACACCGAGAAGTGCTACGTTTTGTAAAAAACCAAGGAGGCATTAAGGAGGCCACCAGGAGCTCCACAGCGAGCTGAAATAATTCACCATTAGCATATAAACACCTTTTCCCTCTCCTACGAGGCCAAGCGGGGTTTGCAGGCGGCAGAGGAGCCCAGGTACCCCCGGAGCTCCCCGGAAAGCTCCTTCCAGCCAGGCAGGTGAGAACACATTCCCCCGCAATGCTGACAAACCGCTTCCCGGAGCCTTGCCCACACCCTCAGCCAAGCAGATCCCGCAAGGATAGCTGAGATTTTGGTCAAAAAGCCGTCAGAAGCAGCCGCATGCGGAGCCCGGCAGCCCCGCCAGGACCGCCGCTGCTCCCGATCCCCCCCGAATTCCCGGGATGCGAACGGGAGCGCTCACCCGAGGTGTCCCACAGGCTGAGCTCGATGCGCTGCGTGTCGATCTCGAAGCTGGCCGTGTAGTTCTCGAACACGGTGGGGACGTAGCTCTGCCGGGAGACAGCGCACGGTCAGCCCGCGCCCATCGCCGCCGCCCCGGCCCCGACCCCCGGGCCGGCCCCGGTGCCGGCCCCAGCCCAGCCCCGGTCCCGTCCCGCGCACCTCGGGGAAGCAGTCCTTGGCAAAGACGTGGAGCAGCGCCGTCTTCCCGCACTGGCTATCCCCCACCACCACGATCTTGCACTTCACGTTCTGGTTGGGATCCATCACCGCCTTGCTCGATAACTTCTGGCTCGCTCTTCTTTCCTTCATTGATCTCCCCTTAGTCCCTCCGGCCGGCCACAACAGAAGAGAAGAAAAAAAAAAAAAACCAGCCAAAAAAACCAAACCACGCCCGGGCTCCTCGAGAAAAAGCAAAAATAATATGAAAAGCACAATAAAGCCGCTGCGGTGGAGGAGGCAGAGCCGCGGACTCGCCGCCGCCCGCCCGCCGGTCCCGCGCTCACTGCTTTGTCCCCCCGCCGCCCTCCCCTATTTATAGCCTCGCGCCCGCCAATCACCGCCCGCCGCCGCGCGGCCACGCCCCCCGCCGCGCGCCGCTGGGGCAGTGCGCCCCCTAGGGGAGCCGGGGGGCGGCGGGAGCGGGGGGGGCTGTGAGGGGGGCCCGGAGCCCTCAGAGCGATGGGGGCGATAAAGGAGGCGGTTGTGGTGTTTATCGAGGGATTTTATCTGTAAATGTCGGCGGTGGGAAAGGGAACGGCGGCATCTGGGGCTGCGCGGCCTCCAGAGGTGGTCCGGGATCCCTCAGGGGGTGCCCAGTGCCTCGGGTTAGGATGAGGGATGGTGGGGAGAGCTGAGGAGAGCAGGGGGCTGAGAGGAATGAGGAGGAATGAGAAGGAAGGGCTGAAAAAGGATGAGGAGAAGTGAGGAAGGATGAGGAGAGCTCAGAAGGGATGAAGAGAGATGAGAAGGGATGGTGCTTGTGATGGTGGGCAAAGGGGCTTTCCCCTCAAAACATGGTCACAAGGAATATGTCGGGATATCACAAAGACACAGAATCATGGAATACTCCGAGTAGGAAGGTACCACAAGGGTCATGGATCCAGCCCCTGTCCCTGCACAGACACCCCAAAGCCCCACCCTGGGCACCCCTGGCAGCGCCGTCCCAACGCTCCCGGAGCTTTTGGGAATGTGCCCATTCCCTGGGGAGCCTGGGCAGCGCCAGCACCCTCTGGGGAAGAGCCTTTCCCTGACAGCCACCCTAAACATGCCTGGACACAGCTCCAGCCATTCCCTCGGTCCTGTCCCTGTCACCGAGAGCGGAGATCCGTGCCTCCCAACCATCAAGATCCTCCTATTTCTTCTCTTCCTGGACACAACCCCAAGCAAAGCTGGCTGGGGTTCAGCAGGGGATTGAGCATCGTGTCTGAAAGGAGAGCCCTGAACAAGGGACGGTTTGTGAGCAGCTCATAGCACTCATCTCCCTCAAGAGCTCCTCTCTTTTCCCGTATGGCTCCATGTGGCAGTGGGATCCCTGGAAAAGGGGCTGGAGCAGAGCCTGCCTCCCCTCCTGCCTCCAACCTCGATTTCTGGCTTTGTCTGGAGAAGCCGGACACAGGGGTGGCCTCCCTGAAGGTGCAGCCTTGGCTTTTTCTCCTGAGTCATCCAGGTCATGAACCCAGCCCGTGTCAGTTCTGGGCTGAAACGTGAGCAATTCATCAAGTTTTAAAACAACATCCTGATAAAAAGATGTTGGCTCGTGTCTGTTTGGCCACGGGGAGATGCTGCCCTGACTCACATGAGAGAATCCCAAACATGACATTTCAAAATTCAGTGCTGATATTTTTGGGGTTTGTGACGTGTCACATCTTTCGCGGGTCAAATTACTCATTTCTGAAAAATTGGTTTCTGTTTGGAAACAATGCGTAAAAAAACGAAATTTGCTCCGTGTGCTTTTTTTGTAGGGCCCTGAAGCAGACATATCTCCATCTCTTTTTTATGTTTTTAAATTAAAAGCTGCTCCTTTGCAGTCTCCATCCATCCCTGCTGTCCACCAGCTCTTTAGAGAAATGGTGGAATGGGAGGAATAAGCAGCAAAGAAAATTAATGCTCACAGGAAGATGAGTTTTGTTCAAATTTGGAACAGGAGATATATCTGGAAAAGTAAAGTTGTGTAAATGCTCTCCAGTGTTCTCCAAAGGGCAGAAAATCCTGATTTTTCTGCCTTTCCCTCTGCTCCACACTGGAACACCTTATAAAGGGGCAGCCTCACAGGCAGAGGAAGGTGGGATCAAGCTCTGGCGTTTCACCTCCAGTTCTTTGGGAGTCCAAGGCACCAACCAAGGAATATCTTGGATCTAAGGAAAGAAGAAGATGGGGTTGAAAGAGCTCTTTGTTGATCCTGAGTGGGAGCTGGGTGTGCACATCTGCTCCTGATCAATCCACCGGGCACCTCCGCACAGATGGACACAAGATGGACCAAAGCTGGCGCTGATGCTGCCCTTTCCTTGGTGCTTTGGCTTCCTCCGAGGAGGAATTTGTCTCCTCCAGGGTCCTGGAGGAAACATCTCCCTCACAAAGCTGCTGTGGAAAATCTGCCTGCATCCAGCTATGCCTGGAATGTGGAAACTTTAACGCACAGGAACCCTTACTCATCGTGAGCAGAGAGCTTCCATCAGCAGCTCCTGGTGATATCATCTTCACACGATTTGTTTGCTGCCAGCACGGCCCAGCCCATCCCTGGGGATTTCGGGTGCTTTGGGCGCTGGGGACAATCCTTGAAAGCCGCCAGCTTGCTGGAATTCCTTGGGGAAGCTGCTCCAGATCCGTTAATCCCCATAAACCCATTATTCATGTCAGGCCCTTAAGTTGAATGCCTTTTCCCATATCCCGATAACTACGGGGATCAGGCAGTGGGGGTTGATGTTTCCACCAGGATTTTTCACACGCAGTCTGGATTTTTGATTTGTAGGGCCCAGTTTCGTGCTTTGCTTCGTTCAAATTCCCCATTTTCCTCCAGATCTGATCGGAGCCTTTCACAGTTTCTCCTCTTTCCATCCCAGAAATCATGATGTGTGTATTAATAACACACACACAATTTGGGACTGGCGTGGTAATGACTCCTGATCCCATCTAAGATTTCATGGGAATATCAAAATACATTTTTCTCCCCTCACAAATAATCTGCCTGAGCACTTTCTATGACTGCAATAAACCAGCCGAGAACAAGTGCTTTTAGTTTCAGAATAACTGCTCGATGATTTAAATCTAAAATTGCTCTCCAGATCTCTCTCCCTGCAATTCCAACCACTAAAGCATCCATGAAAAATACTGAATAATATACATAAAACATGGATTTTACACATCCCACCCCTTCTCCGCGCTGCTGGTGTGCAGCTAAACGCACATTAAAAGAACATTATCGAGGTTTAAGGTCGGACATTTGCGGATTAGGAAATGCGTGTTTCCTGCGTGGGGGAAGCATGGGCTCCCTCGGGAGTATGTGAGGATGGGCATCAAGTCCATGATCACATCTGATTCTTTTGTTGTTGTTGTTGTTTGGTTGGGTTTTGATTTTTGTTGGGGATTTTTGTTTGTTCCAGAAACCAGGAGTGATTTTGTCCCATCAATGAGGGACATGTGCACCCCGTGGAATCCCCACCTCGTTTAGGGCCGATGTTCTGTTCTCACAGACCCATCTGTTATCTCTTTGGCGGGGCTTATCAATGTCCTACTCCACTTCTCAACAGATGAAAAGAGATTATTTCTCGCTGCTGCCTTGTGAGATGCCCCGAGCTGAGCCTGCCTGTTTGAGAGGTCACAAGTACCCGCTAATTCCCACTAAGGGATCTCTCCCAGCCCTTAACGTTCTGCAGATGTTGGAAAAGGAGCTCCTGCTACTTTCCCGTTAGGACTTCAAATGGCAAACCGCACTGGCTGCTCAGGGAATTCTCTCTTCGGGAAAAATCAGCTTCAAGGAGCTCGACTGCCACGCTCAGACCCTGCCAAGGGACGGAGACTTGGCTCCCAACCCCAACCCCAACCCCAAAGTCCTTCTGTTCCAAGGAGGGTTTAAAATTGATGGTGGCAGGGTGAGAACGAGCCTCTCCCGTTTCGTGATGTGGTTGGAATACTATGCAGGAGCAACGGCATGAAAATCAATGCTAATTAGCTGTGAAGTGAAAACAAAATGAAGCTTGACACTCTTATAATCTCTATTTTGGCATTTAGAAATCCGGCTGTGACTCCAGCGCTGGGAGAGAACTGCATAAATCCATAAAATCAGCTCGAGACACCCGTGAGTCTCCCTCACCTGACTGACAGGTCCTTGGGTGCTAAGCCTTGGATGAGAATGAAAGCTCAGCTATTCCAAGTTTCAGGAGCTGAGGGCAAAGCTTTACCAAAGCCAAAATGTTTTTAAAAGCTCTTAATGAAGGCAGGACATTAAGACAGAGGCTGAGGTGGTTTAAAATCCAACCTAGCTGTGGTGTCATTATGCACAGTCAGGATGGAATCCCATCTCTGCAGCCAGCCCTGGGATCTGCCCTGCAGGGCTTGCAGCTCCCTGGCTGCGTCCAGAGGCTGTCCCAAGGCATTTATTCCCGCGGGGGATGGCAGGTGTGAGGATCTCTCCCCTTTACAGAAGGATGATACTGTGGAGAAATGACTTTTCCAGGAGTCCATGGCAGCATCAGCGAAGTGAGGACATGTGGGAGGTGATCACTCCCTTCCCCATCACACCATGCAGCCAAGGAGGCTCTGTAAAAGCCACCAAAATCATGTGGATTATTCAGATATATCTAAATTCTGCCTCTGAAAAAGCTTCATGTTTTGGGAATAGAAAACATCTTTTAGGAGCCAGAGAAATGCTTTGGGGCCACTTAGCAAATTCCAGAAGGGTTTGGGTTGGAAAGAGCCTTACACCTCATCCCATTCCACCTTCCACTACCCCGGGTTGCTCCAAGCTCCATCCAACCTGGCCTTGGACATTCCAGGGATGGAACAAGTGGATTCTTGTGAGGGGTCAAGTTCAGACACACTTCTTTATGGCTGTCTGACCTTACCCCAGCAGCTGGGGCATCACCTCAGATCAAACCTCCCCTGCAGCAGGATGATTCCTTTTGGAGAAATGCATCCAAAGCAGGAAAACAGCTCAGTGATCCCCGCAGATCCGGCTCTGCTGTTCCATATTTATGATTTGTTAGCGCTGGCAGGAAGAACAAATTGCACGTCGGGGGTGCTCTGCCATCCATGAAATCACACAGAGCTCAAGGACATTCCCTGCCTTGGGATGGTGGGGCAGGAGCAGCCTCCAGCGAGCAGGAACACCAAAACTCCTCATTCCCAGCCCACAGCTGGAACTCCAGGATTTTGTCTGAGTTCCTGCTGCTGTTGTGCATTCCTGGCTGTAAAAAATCAGCACAAACATCTTGGGAAGGACTTGTATCCACAGGGATCAAAGCCTGCGAGTCCTCATCTGGATGATAACTCAGGATTGGATTTCAACAGCAAGGAAGAATTGTTTTGGGGTTTTTTTCCCCAAAGCCCTGTTGGCATTTGAAGGAACACCAGAGTTGCATTACATTGATCTGGGTCTGAACTCTGATGTGAGCTAGGCCTGAAGATCCATAGAAATTTATGGAGAAATCCCACTGAATTTCTTGTGCTTTGGCTCAGAGTGAAATGGTTCCTAGATGTTGTTGAAGAATATCCTGCAGACAAAAAGATTTCCTTCTAAGTTCCTGCAGGTTAATTATGGAAATTCCTTACACGGGATCAGCAGTGCCAGTTGCTGGGGAGACAGGAAAAGTGTTTGTTAGGGAATTCTAGCCTGGAGCAGCATAAAAATTTTCTGACAGGATGGTTTTCCATCAGAAATATTGATATGCTGAAGGCAGCTTGTTTTGCTGAACTTCTTGGATTTCAGTGGAATTTGGTATTAGGAACTTGCTGAGTTGATCTCTGCTAAGGTTGCAACTTTCAGGTTTAACCTCTTTTTATAACGAGATATTAAATTCCAAGATTTATTTATAATGTAGTTTCTGCAATGGATAGGAAATGAGTAAACTTGGAACATTTTTAGTCAAAGGATGGAGTTCATTTCACAAGGAATTTTGAAATCCTTTTGCTTGCATCCCGTTTGGGGCTGGAAAAAATGAGTGAAGTTGTGCAATCCCCCCTCCTCACCCAGCTCTGGCCAATCCCAGTGGGTGCTGGGGCCCAAGGCAGACTCTGGGAGCAGCTTCCAGGGAAAAGTGCACCGGATTAGGTCAGTACTGCATGTCCTTACCCATTCCTCTGAATTCCTCCCCCTTCCCTGAAGGCAAAGCAGCTCAGAATTATTGCTGAAGAGCACAAGACTCAGTGAAGGAGAAATGTCATTTTTTGGCTGTGGCACCACCGAGGCGGATTCGTTGTCCTGAAGAAGTTCAGAGCGTTTCTCCTCCCCCAACCCCCTTCATTCCACCCCAAGCCTCAAATATTCGGTGATCCAAAGCTTTCCTGGCTGCACACACATATTTGTAATTCCTGCCCGTGTGAATGAGTAACAGCAGCACAGACCCTTGGAAACATTGCAGGAATTTTTTGGGAGCCATTTGAAACTCTTCACGCGCTTGGGCATTGATTTTTATTGTTTTCTGTCCCTCAGGCACAACATTTCCCACCATAAAGTTGTGGGGACGAGTTCAGTGCTGCATTTCAAAATTTGTTGGGCTGGGAGCTTTAGCTTGAGGGGTGCCAGGCTGGGATTAATCAGAATTAATTTTCTGAGCTGCAGAAAAACCTCAAGATTTTCAGGGGGGAAAAGCAGGGTGGCCATGGGCATCCATGAGGGGAAAGCACCAAGCAGAGACCAGAGAAGTGAGGACTGGGCAGAGTCTGGAGCTCCTGTAAAGCAAATACATAAAGGAGAAATCCTCTGGGAGAATAATTTTTCTGGGATTTGGGAATGGAAGATCCATGGGAATAGGGCAGCTAAGACATAAGAACAGCGAATGTTCCACTTTAGGAAACTCCGATCACTGCAACAGCAAAAGCTGCTCCAGCAAGTCCTCGCTCCCAGATTCCCAGATTTCTAATTAACTCCAATTGTGGAGGCAGCTCCTGCACGGCCCTGGCGAGGGATTGGCTTCGGGAGGAGCTGCTCTCCAGGGCTCTCGGAGGGACGCAGCACAAAAATGAGATTTCAACCAAGCCCTGGGTCAAACAGGACATTTCTGGGTCACCGGGGCCCTGGCCTGGATTTTCAGCAGCTCTGCCTGCAGCCAGCGAGATGAAATGCAGAGCTTTGCTCCCTTTCTCTGCTTCCTTTGAGCTGCTGCTGTGGAGTGTGGAAAAATGAGACATTTCCAGGGGCTGGAGCTCAGACAGCACCAGCATGGATGGATGGTGGTGGTGGTGGCGATTTGGGCCTTCCACACCGCGGTGAGAGCATCTCCTACTTCAGCAGCTCCTAAAGCAGATTTCCCTGGAAAGGTGTGAGCATCCCTGGGTCACACACAGCCTTGGACTCCCTGCTGAGCCAGGCTAATGAGGCCAGTGTTGGTTGCAGCAGGTTTCACACCCTTTCCACCCCGAGATTTCCATAGGCAGGGAAAGTTCCTGGCTCTAATTAAATGACTCAGAAGAGCCCAACTGGTCTTCTAAGACATTCTAGCCCCGCTTTTGTTGTCAGGTGTTTCCACAGGAATGATTCAAGGTTGGAAATCTCTTCTTCCTACACCTGAATTAAGGAATTAAGGAATTATTGGAAGGCTGCAGAAAACGAGGTCTTCTGTTTATTCCCAGCTTGGTGGGATGTGCATTGTCAAAGAAGGGTTGCAGGGAGCCTGCAGGAAGTTGCTGCTCCATCCTTTCACCTCCAAACCCCACAAAGCAGCTGGATCCAGGATTTCTGGGCTCTCAGGAACAGCCTGGCAGCAGGAGTAAGAATAAATCCCTCCAAAACTCTTGTTGGATGCGTTAAAAATTAATCCCTTTGCTCAGGTATTTCATTGGGAAGACAAGACAGAGCCATGAGAAGCTGTCCTCAGATAAAACCATGACATCAGCTCGCACGGGGCTGTCTGGGAGCCTCCAGGAGCCGGGAGCTGAGTTTCCCAAATTTTTGCATATCCCGTGCTCAGCACATCCCAGTGAGCGGCTGCAGGCCGGGAGCTCACGCACAACTTGGATTTCAGCTGGAACATGTATTTGCAAAGTCCAAGGAGAGCCTCATTTTTTCACCATAAAAGGTTGGGAGCGAAATTCCAGAGCTGAATTAACACGTCCTGCTGCTCCTCCACGTGGGAAAAGAATGCTGTGTCCTCCCACGTCGCTGCTTCCCATCCCAGGGCTTCTTCCCTCTTTCTGACTTGTCCCTGCAAGTCAGACCTTGACTGCCATGAGCCAACAATTAATTAGAAGGATATAATTACCTCTCATCAAGAGAGATACCTGCAGAAGCCAGGTCTGCCTCTCTCCGTGCTTACATGGCTTTTATCCCGCTGCATTTTCTAAATTAATTGGAGTAGTCCAGAGTTTTCACAGTTCTGGGGGGAAATCTGCCACAGGAATCTCTTCTGACCTCCTGCTAATAAATAATGATGGGAAAAGAGGATTATCCAGCAGCCAAATGCGTTCCTGAGGAGGTTGGAGGGGTTATTCCTGCTGGGAATGGGATGCCAGTGTAGGCCACCATCCCTGCACGGCGCTCAGGTCACAGCACTGCTCCACATTTCCATCCTTGTGAAAATCGGCAGGGGATGGATCAAAATTCTTTTCCAATAAAAGGAATTGGGAATTCAGCTTTGGAATTATGTCACTTGGGGAGTGGAAAGAATGGTCCTGCCACAGTTTTCCCCCGTGGAAATGAGGATGACAGAGTGGGCTGACAATAACTAAAAGATAATTTTTGACACTAAAATAGGTAAATTTTCAGCTTTCTGGAATTTTCTGGTGCAAGAAGAAGAGAACCTTGCTCTGTTCCTGGTTCTCCTGCCAGTTTTCCAGCGGGATGTGAGACAAGCCAGCTCATGTCTCCATGCCTTTCCTTATCTGAGGTTCGCAGTAACTCCCAGGCTCCAAAGGGCACCGGGAGGGTGAATTCGTCACCACCACCTCCCAGGGATCTCAGGCTCCTCCTGGGAGCCTGGGACTCAGTTGGAAAATGTCTCTCCTGATGGATCCTTGGGTGCTGCTGGCAGGAGATGGTGCTGTCCCATCCCATCCCTGCTGCCTGGCACATTCCATGGGTGTTCCCAGCACCAGAAGACTCCAAACCCAAGTGAGCTGATCCCGGCACCAGATGGAGCATCCAGGAAGCAAATCTTGGGCCAGAGGGTCGTGCTGCCAACCTACAAAGCTCCAGGAACACCTGGGGCCTTCTCCAGAGCTTTTCCAGCTGGGAAAAGCTGAGATCCTGCTGAAGGGTGGGAGGGATGAGCACAGGCAGCCCTGGGCTTGGGTGATGCCATTCACATGCTGCCATCCCTGCCCCAGTGCCAGTTTAGCCACGCCTGGAGCTCGTGGTTGCCCCAGACAAGCCAGCTCACATCCCTGACTTTCCCAAAGCTCTCTGAGTCCAGCCTGGAGAATTCCCCATTTCCTCAATGGAGGATTTACCAGCTGTGGGGATTTTGGGGATTTAACACCTGGTCACCATGGAGAGTGAGGAGCTGCATCTTACTGGGGTGGCAGCTCCCTGACTGACACCCAGATGTCCCCCAGGGTTGGCAGTGCCACACCCAGAACCCTTGAGCAGCAGAGCAGCAGGTCCTGATGGACAAAACCACTTCAATAATTGGAAAACCAGGAGGGTTGTGCTGGAGTTAACCCCTCCCTGTGGGGGGGCTGTATGAGGTGATAAAGGCCCTCAGGAGAAGGTGGAGCTGTCCCCACCATGCAGCTGAGGCTGCTCAAGGTTAGCAGGGCCACAGGTGGAGAAATCAGCTTGGAAATTGTTCCAAGTGTTCCTAAAGGCACCAGGCTGCTCCATCTCTGGGGTGAAGGCCTCTGTGTTCCAGCAATGTGGGGCTGGATCCATGGGATCCCTTCCCATCCCTTCCCAAGGCACAGAATTCCCTCCAGGAGCTGCTGGTGGAGCCAGGTTAGTGTTGGCTGCTCAGTCCCTTCGCAGCAGAAGCTCAGGTCCTGGTTTTAGTACAATGTCCAAAAATGGAGGAGCATCTCCTTTGGAGACCTTTCCACCTGAAGGGGTTTTTACTTCTTCATTTTACTCAGCCTTGCAAAACCACTGTGAATTTTTGACAGGGGATGAGGGGGGTGATTAACAGGGATGTGGAACCAAAGCTGAACAGCTCCCATCCTCTCAGCCTGGTGGGTATAACACAATCCAGGCATTTCATCCTCAGAAATCCTCGGGATCTCCATACACCACATCCCTGCAGCTTCATTTTTGGGGGCACAATACCCCAGACTTTCAACTTGGGGGAAGATTTCAATCCACGCTACTCACAGGGGGTATAAACCCAAAGGCTTGGGGATGAGCCATGGATTAAAGGAGATTTTTGCCCAGGAAAAGCCCAGCTTTCAGTCAGCTGTGACAAGCCTGCCCAGAGGGACATCCCCCTGTCCCTGTGCCAGCAGGACATTAGACCTTGTGTACAAAACTATTTATTAAAGAGCCTCTCCCCCAAGTACAGCCAGGACAGTGGCCTGGGCTGAGAGCCAGGGTGCTGGTGGGGGGATCCCAATCCCTCCTCTTCTTCCTCTCCAGCAGGTGGGAATTCCCCTCCCAGCCCTGGAGCCCTTGGCAAGGGCACATTCCCTTGGCTCCCGTGGGCACCTCGGGAGCTTTGTACTGAGTCACCCTGAGCAAAGCAGAGATAAGGAAATGACTGGCAGCCCTCCAGCCTGCACAGATGCTGGCTTATTTTGAACTCCACAAATGATTTATGTGCTCAAGGAAGGATCCAAACACCTCCTCCTCCTCCTCTCAAAGTCCTTTTTTAAAGTCCTCCATTTCTCCCTGTCTCCACGTTGTCCCTATGCTGTCATTACCTTCACGCTGGGCACCCCAAAAAAAACAAGGGAAGGCCAAACCAAATATTTTGTTGAGAATTAAATGGAGCTAAAGCTCCAGGGGGGCAAGAAAAGGTTTTGTTTTATCAGCAAACCAAACACCCTATTCGGGAGCAAAATGCTGTTTTCCCTCTTGGAACAGCCTCCTGAAAATGAGGCCAATGCAGTTTTCATTTGCAACACTAATTTGATGAACTCCAGCGGGTTAATGATATTGCTGGATTTAATTAAAGCAGTTGTTAGTCAGGCTGAGTCCTTCTCCTTAGGAAGGGCCTGGTGTTTTGGAAGCACTGCTGAGCACAGCAGCAGAGCCCAGCCTCTGGCCAGAATCATGGAATCATGACCATGGGCAGGAGATGGGAGTACAGCCCCAAATCCCTTTTTCAACCCCAAATTCCTGTTACAGCCCCAAATGCCTGTTTCATCCCAAAATTCCTGTTACAGCCCCAAATCCCTGTTTCACCCCAAAATTCCTGCTTCAGCCTCAAATCCCTGTTTCATCCCCAACTGCCTATTTCAACCCCAAATCCCTGTTATAGCCCCAAATGCCTACTTCAGCTCCAAATTCCTGTTTCAGCCCCAAATACCCATTTAATCCCCAAATACCCCTTTCAGCCCCAAATCCCTGTTCCAGCCCCATGTCTGCAACAAGGACCTGATTGCCCACAGGGTTTTCTCAGCCACACAGTGCCACCAAGTTTGATTTGGGACACCAGAGCTTCCACATTCAGGTGACACCCAGGGGGGACACAGCCCCACTCCTTCAATTTCCCCTCATCTCTTCCCAAAATTTCCTGACACCACAAGAATGCCCTGAGAGCTTTGGAAGCACCTAAAAACCCTGAGGAGCTGTCTCAGCTGTAACCCTGACTTCTCTCCAGCCTTAAAACAACCCAAACCCAGCAGTGGCTGCTGCTTTCCATGGAAAACTTTCCCTGCAGGCAGATCCTGAGCAGCTCCAGTGAATCACTGTGGGGTTACCTGGCACCACTTTGGGCTCTGTCCCTGTGGTGACACTGCTCACCTGCTTTCTGGGCTGGCTGTCACCTCCTCATGACTTGGAGCTAAATGATTTCCAGCCTGGTGCTGTCTGTGCCAGGGAAGCTGTTCTGGGAATGCTGAGTGATGGAAAGTCACAGCACACCAGCAAATATCTCACTGTCAAATGTGGGGATGAAGGGTCTGGCTTTATTCTGCACCCTAAAAAACCTCAGCCTCCTGCTCAGGCTCACCCTGGCCTCTCCACAGATGTTGGACTTGATCTTGGAGGTCTTTTCCCACTTTCATTCTGTGGGTGGGAATGTTTTGCCCCAGGATGCTCTGGCTCCTGGTGGTCAATTTTCCAATCCACTCCTGCATCCCTGCTTGTGGATCAAAGCCTTTTACCAAACTGTTGTTTCTTTGCTTGGAAAATGCACAGAATGTGTTTGATGTCTCTATGTTAATTAAAGGAATAATAATCTCCTATAAACCAGTGATATCCCTGCAAGTTCCCCATCTCATACCCCAATTAGCTGCAATGCTAACTCCAGTGGGATGCCTGCCAGGAAACCTTGGGGAATGAGTGCCCTTCCTTACCCAGGACATATAGATCCTTCCAGGGCTTTAATTCCCATCCCTAAATTTCCTGTCATTAAGTTAATAACCCCATTGTTTTAAGTGCATCTTCATTTTTGGAGGCACAATACCCCAGGCTTTCAACTTGGGGGAAGATTTAAATCTGTTTTAGTCAGGGATGAACCCTTGTCCCTTATGGGACAAACACCACAGGAGACAGAGCAAAGGGCTGACTTGTTTAGTACGCGGAAGTTTTTTCAGGAATAAATGTGTTTTTGAAAGGGTTCAACACAAATTCTTTGATAATTTAGATTTCTAAGAGTATGGGTGGGATGACAGGACAAGGGGCAATGGCTCAGGACTGGAAGAGAGTGGATTATGATTAGGAAGAAATTGTTCCCTGTGAGGATGGTGAGGCCTTGGGATAGGCTGTGGCCGTCCCTGGATCCCTGGCAGTGTCCCAGGCCAGGCTGGACAGGGCTTGGAGCACCCTGGGACAGCGGAAGGTGTCCCTGCCCAGTCAGGGGGTAAAACAGGGTGGGCTTTAAGATCCCAACCCAAACCAGTCTGGGATTCCATGATTCACACCCACCCCATTCCCTGTTTGGCTCAGCAGCCCCTGGCACGGGGCAGAGTCAATGCCACCACCCCTGGTGACATCCTGGCTGCTCCCAATGCGGCTCCACACATCCCAATCCTCTGTCCTGTCAGGATTTTCCCTCCCAGCCTTTTGCCTGCATATGAAGAAAGTTTCCCTTGTCACAGCCCCAGCCTGCATTTCACATTCATGCATTTAAAGCACAGACAGGCTTGTAATTAAAGCCTGGAATATTTTAAGCACTCGTAGTGATTGGAAGGTCTCAGAACTCAGCTCAGCATATGCTGCTCTCATAGTAAGCTCCAGTTCTGCCAGCTGCCTGCGTGGGCTCTGCCTGCAATTCCCACTCTCCCATCAATGAGCTGCACCCAGGAGCAGGAATCATTCACTGATGTCGATTCTTTTGCTTTCTTTTTGGCCAAGGTTAGAATTAAACCGTGTATTTTTTTGTTCAGACTCAGATGTTTATTATATTCTATGAATATTATCGTCTTGCAAGCTGTGAGTTCTATAGTGCTTCACTAACAAGGTAAAAATGGAGCCATATTTCTTTTTCTATAAGGCTTTTCAAGGATAAACTGTTTAATTAAGAAATTACACTTCAATTATTTTTATTTTTAACATAATAACTAACTACCTGTGCTCCTAAATGCGGACTTTTTAATCTAATTACACAATGCTACCCAAACCCACGGAGAAGAAGGTGGAGAAGAAGGACCAGCCTCCACCTTAAAACCTCCATCTTGCTTTACAGATATTACTGTATTCTAAACCCTTAAACTCGAAGTTTTCCACCCTGTGATGTCACACACTTGTATTCAAACCACACACCTGTAACCCCAGTGTTATCACTCCATTTTGGAAGCCTTCTCCACGGCCTCAGGTCAGTGCACTGTTCCCTTGGGGTCAGTGCCTGCCAGCACAGAAAGTCTCAGATTCTCAGCAGCCAGGGCTCCAAGACCCAACCTGAGCAAAGCGTGGCCCCTTCTTTACCCAGGAGCAAAACCCTGATGTCTCCCCAGCCAAAAGCTCCAAATCTGCAGTGGTTCAACAGGAGCATGGCAGGAATTCTCCATCCCCCAGCGAGGATCCTTTGCTATGGTTACACGAGCCAGGAAGAGAAAAGGAAAGGTGGGGAATACTCAAGTGTTATTTTTTCTTTTTTAAGCCCAGCGGGTTCCCAGCGGCAGTTCCCGAAGCCCGTGGCAGGAATGTCACCGGGCAGGAAGTGCTCGTGACTGAGTACCTGACCCAAACACGTGCCTCACCTTCCTCCTCTTTGTTTGGGTTGTTTTTTTTTTTTTCCCCTGGAAAGAATCCCATCCTCGCCTACCAGCTGGTAAATATTGCTGTGCAAAGCCCAGCTCCATCCTGGCTGGCTCTCAGGGGTTACCCATGGATGGGGCTGCCAGGGACAGGGATGCTCCGGGGGGACAAGGAATCCTTGGGGTGGGTCACTCGCATCCTCACTGCTTGCTTGCTCATCCAGGGGCTGAGATGTTCTTCACCACAATTCCCAGCCTGTCTGTCCTGCCGAGATGAGGGAATAATCCTGCTTGATAATATAACCAATAATCAAGAATTATAATCATTATAATAGTTTAGAATTATTCTAATAATTTATAGAAATACACTGTTCCTAATTACCCAGTAGTGTGAACGGTGTGGCTCAGAGCCAATCAGGTTTTGAGTGAACAATCCTACCTATAAAATATGTGACGTTCCTAATAAAATTCTCTTTATTAGGAACTATATAGTGTACAACACTATACTCGTGTTTTGCACAACTAAAAGCCGATGTGAATTGTTGTGAACGTGCTTTCAATACATCACCAAAGTCAGGGACATTCCCCAAAAAAGCCAGCGAGCTGGGAATGTCCCTGGAGCCCCCCAGAGCACCCACACCCTCCCAGCCCAGCATCCCTCAGGCTTCAGGGCTTTTGGGACATCCTGAACCTTGTCTTTCTCTCCTAGATGGGAAAATTTCCTGGTTTGCTCCTCCTGGGTGGCAGCCGGGCCAGCCCCGAGGGCTTGGGGACACCGAGATGTCCGGGACGGGCAGCGCAGCCCCGGCTGATCCCGGCCGGGGAATTTTCCTCGGAGTTTCCACCGGGAAAATCTCCTCGGTGTGAAATTCTCCCGGAGTTTGTCAGGAAACTCTTTCGTAGCCGCTTTTTTTCCTTGGAAGAGCTCATTAACACCCCAGCGGAAATCTGCAGGCTCCGGGCCAGGTTTCGTAATGCTCCAGGAGCAACGCGGGGACAGGAGGTTTGCATGGAAAAACCACAAAATTCCAGCAAAAAATGAGAAACCTGGAGCTCGCTGAGTGTGCAAACATCACCTTTCCTCTGCTCTGCACGCAGCTAAAGTGCTCTGGAGAAACCACACGGCCACAGCTTGTCCCAAAATAACATTTTAGAGGAATATCCACCACGTGGGATTGTTGGCTGGGTGGAAATCGCTGCTCTGAAGGGCTGGGGAAGGCTCTGGAAACACAAAATGTTGGATTTGTTCAGCCCTGGCCACGCCAGCCAGAGCTCCAGGCTCCCACACATCTCAGCTTTCCCCAGGAGCATGTCTGGGTGCTAACAAGAGGAAAAAAGGGAAAATCCAGCCAGAATCTCAGCACATTTCAGGGAATAAAGTGGAAAAAACCCCCTTTTATCTGTCAAGAGTCAGATCCCACTCATGCTCTGGTGTAAATCCACGGGGGAGAAGGTGGGAGGAGGAAAACCTGGAGCTCCTGGGGCTGCCCGTGCCCAGGGCATGAAGGAAGAGCTGCCAAAATCCACGGCACGAGGGGAACCCAGCGCGTCCACACCCACCCACAGCCTCCAAAAGCTGCTCTTTTTGTTCCCCTCATCTTTCTATTCAAATTCAGCGGTGCTAAACCAATATTTATTCAGTTTTTCCTGGTCAGGAACCACTCCCTGCGTGCTGATATTTCAAAAATGTGTCTGGTTGCCCTGAGGAGTTGTAGCTGTGTGTGTCTGAGGAGGAGGAGGAGGAGGAAAGCTGCGCTGGGATATTTTTAGCCCCGTGTTTGTCTGCAGAGCCACGTCCCAGAAGAATTTTTGGTTTCATCCCCGCCTGGGGACTCAATCAGTTTGGGTGAGATGCACAGCACGGGGAGCTCAGTGTTACCAGCCCATGCAATGGGTTATAAACAGAATTATCCAAGCATTAAAATATTCCAGTCTGGCGTGAAAATCCTTGAAAGCATAGCTGAGACTGGGCGGAGGGAGCGGGGAAGGTGGGAGGGTGTTGGAACCCTGGATACTGAGAATTTTAGTGTTATTTAAGTATTATTTCTTATTAAGAATTTTAGTAACTAAGAATTTTCTGTGTTGAAAGACACAGCCCCTCAAGGGAGCACTGCATTTAACCCGAAATTGTAAAGAAAACTTCCAAAATTGATTGATAACACCAAGATTGTGAGTGTGTAATTTGAATAGAAGTGTGTAATATCACAGAGTAGAAAACTTGGAGTTTAAAGTTTTAGAATATAATAATATATGTAAAACTAAAATAGAAGTTTTAAGGCAGTAGCTAGTCCTTCTTCTTCACCTTCTTCTTTATGAGTTGAAGTAGTATTTTGTAATTAGACCAAAAAGTCCACATTACAAGGCATAAGGAATTCGTTATTAAGTTAAAAGTAAAAATAATTTTAGTGCCATTACTTAATTAGATATTTTTTCCTTAAAAGACCTTGTAAAGGTGGATACAGAGCCATTTTGGCTGGGGACAGTTGTGGGTGGGTGACTGTCCCTGCTGTCACCCTGTGTGCTCCCAGGACAAGGTTTTTAGGATAAAGCAGCTGTGAGGAATGCTGCACATCCATCTTTCTGTGTGTGCTTCCAGCCTGGGGCAGCTGGAGTGTTCTCCTCATCCTCTCCCCTCTTACCACCTTCCTCTGTCACTGAGCAGAGGAGCCTGAGCTGGGGACACCTGGCAAGGGTCACAATCTCTTCTCCTGCCTGTTGGGGGGACACAGTTGGGGTGATTTGGCTCCTGAACCCCCAAATCCACATTTCCAGCCCCCCTCTATCCCCAGCACCCCTCCCCATCACTGCCCCAGGCAGCAGAGATGTGCTGCTTCCTCACTATCCCTTTTTTGGGGGTAGAAAATGATTTCACTGATTTATTTTCTACCTTGCAGGACAGTGAGCGCCTGCCCTGTGCTGCTCCGTGAGCCACCAGCTGATTTCAGACAATCTTTGAGCTGAAATTCATTTTAAACTGAATTTCCTGAGTACAGAACATGATCTGAGCACTCTGCCCTGAGTCCCCTCTTTAAATAACCAGAGGTGGAGAAGGAAAATGCCTTTCAGAGCCTCTGCCCTTCCCTTTCCCTGCAGCCCAGGGTGGTTTTTGCAGCCACCCTGGATTATTCATGCCTTCGGTATCTTCACCACCTCAGCTTTAGGATGAACTCATAAAACATAAATATTTTGTGCTCCAGAGGGACTTTTTTTTTAATGGTTTCAGGGTATTTAGCAAGCACTTCACGTGGCCCAAGCTGTGGATTTCCCCCCAGGAAAGGGGGGACAGGGATGGGGTCCCTGCACTGCAGCATCACCACTGGATCAATAATCGATGGGTTTGCCTTTTTATTAATGCTCTAAATGCCTTTTTTAAAGTGTAAATAGTTCTTAATAGCCCTTAAAATGTAATTACAGGACATTCAGGTGACATCTCTGTCAGGGACAGGAGTTGCCAGCTCCCTTGGCCAGGACAGCCCCACAAGAGGAGAAGGAAAACAGCTGGGAGGAAAAAACGGGCAGGAGATGGGAATGGGTGACTTAAGCAGGGTGTGCTCATGAAATGGAAGGGAGGAAGTGCTGACAGAGCTTTTTGGCATCGGAAACTCAGCTAAAGATGAGCTAAGTGTTGCACAAAATGCACATTTCTGTCCATCTATCTGTTGTGGGATGAGGAATATTCCCAGGATTGCCAGGAAAGGTGGGGCACAGAGGGCTGGGCACTCCGGGGGGGGCTCCAGCTCCTTGAGATGGGGAGGGAGTTTTGGTGAGGGAATCCCACCCAGGGCTCATTCAGGCTGCAGCAAACAGGGATGCAAACGTGGAAAACCCGCACTTGGAGCCTCCAATTCCCAGCAAAGGCCTCTGCCAGTGACAGAAGTGTAAAAACATTTCAACAATGCGCTCCAAACCACTTCCAAATGTTTTCCAGGCTGCAGCAGAGCTGCCACAAGTGCCACCGAGCCGGGGAGCTGCCCTCGCTCTGGGCAGGCTGCCCAGCAAACCTGCTTCCTCTGCTGGCCCAGCAAATTCCTGCTGGGAACAGGATGCTCCTGAAGGGAAGAGAGGCATCACCCTGCTCCCCTGCAGCTGAGGGAATGCAGCATTTTATTCTGTTTGATTTTTTTGAGTAATTTCCGTGGCTGCTGAGCCGGCCACCCGCTGTGGATGCAGTCACCTTTGGTCATTTGTCCCAAATATGTTTCCTCAGGAATTTGGGAATGCCTGTGGCTCCTGGCAGCCTCTGCTGAGGCTTCTGGAGGGTTTCTGGTGCCAGGGATACCTGGATGCACGTTCTGGAGCTATGGAACAGCGTTCCCAATCCTGCCTCCCAGAGCAGCCACCGTGACCAAAGGTGAGTTTGGGATTGCTCCAAATTCCAGCTGCTCCATGCTGGATCTCCCTTCCAACTGCAGCAGCAGCAAACTCCCTGGGTTTGCAGCTCCATGAGCCCCAGATGGCCCCAGGATGGGATGTGGGGTCTCTCAGTGCTGCCACTGCAGGGGTGCTGCTTTGGGTTCTGCTCCCTCTGCTATCCCATGTGGCTTGTCCCACGTTATCCCAAATTCCTTCCCACACAAACTCCAGCGAGAGGGGGAGTCCAGGAAAGGAGCCCACGGTGGGGTGGCACTGATGAGGGTGAAAGTGCCAGCACTGCTCACCTCACTGAGGTTTTTTTGGGGCAAGGATGAAAAATCCAAAAATCCAGCTCCTTTCCATCTTCTGTACATCTCCACTTCCCTGACCCGGAATTCCACTTTTTAAAATAACTCCATTCTGCAGGAACAGCATCCTAAAATACACACCTGACCTATTTATCCAGCTCCCTTCCCAAAATGCCATCCTGCAGCTTGAGCAGAGGGACCTGTGGAGCAGGACACAGCCAGGGTCAGTCTGCTCCTGCTGGGAAGCTGAGGGAATGATTTCCTTTTCCCTAACATGGGAATTGGAGCTGGCAGGAAATCCATCATCTGGGTTCTGTTTGGGGACACCCATGGGAATGCAAACTCTGCTTGTCAATCCCTTGGGAACAGCCTGCTGTGGAATTCCTGGATTTCTGCCTCCCAGCCAGCAGTTATCACCCAGAACTGGGAATTCCACATGGGAAGAGCTCTGGAAAAGGAGACAACAGGCCCCAAGCTGAGGTTTCAGTGCCAGGCCTGGGACATCTGACTGGGGTCACCTCCCAAGGCTGCAGGAATCCAGTGCTGCTCATGATCCAGCAGAAGTCCAGAGCTCCTTCCTCATGTTCCAACCAGAGCTGTGGGCATCAGGACAATGCTGACATCCCACCAGGATCAGGAAAATGTTTGACATGCCATCAGGATCAGGACAATGTTTAGATCCCACCAGGATCAGGACAATGTTCACATCCCACCAGGATCAGGACAATGTTTGACATGCCATCAGGATCAGGACAATGTTTCCATCCCACCAGGATCAGGACAATGTTTGCATCCCACCAGAATTGGGACAATGTTTAGATCCCACCAGGATCAGGACAATGTTTATATCCCACCAGGATCAGGACAATGTTTCCATCCCACCAGGATCAGACAATGTTCACATCCCACCAGGATCAGGACAGTGTTTAGATCCCACCAGGATCAGGACAATGTTTAGATCCCACCAGGATCAGGACAATGTTCACATCCCACCAGGATCAGGACAATGTTTGTATCCCACCAGGATCAGGACAATGTTTAGATCCCACCAGGATCAGGACAATGTTTCCATCCCACCAGGATCAGGACAATGTTCACATCCCACCAGGATCAGACAATGTTCACATCCCACCAGGATCAGGACAATGTTTCCATCCCATCAATGCTTACATCCCATTTTTCCTCCCCTTTGACTCCCATTCCAGGGGTGAACCCCCTCATTCCTGAGGGTTTTAGGGCCCTGCTGAGGTTTTTGGAGTGTTTCCCCCCAAGGAAAGGAGGAAATGCAGCTCTGTGAGGAGGAGAAAAGACACCCAATTTCCAAGGGCTGATGGGTACATCCAGGAAAATGATGGCTTTATCCAGGTCACCTTTTTCATCTGCACCCAGGAAGGAAATTAATGAAGCTCTCAGAGTTATTCCCACTAATTGATGACTTCTTAATGGCAATAAAGCTTTGAGAAAGCACAAATGTGTTATGTGGAAGGGCAGAAGTGAGTGGCTCTGGGTGGTTTATCTTGGTGATTTGGGAGGGGGGAATTACAGGAAATTTGATCCCTGCTCCAAGTTCTGCTCTGCATTTTAGTGGGGAATAGCATTAAAATTAATCCTGGCACTTACAAATGGTGATTGGGCAATTAAAGGCTGCTTAATCCAATTTTATTTAGGAAAATGGATGAGGGAAAGAGCTGGTAAATGAGAAATGATGGAAAAGTGGAGCAAAGGTGAAAGAAAGGATAATTGTGCCTGGCTTTGGAAGAGAATGGGATTCTCAGAAAAAGGGAATGCAGGAGGTTGGATCTGTCTGGACAGCAGGAAAAGGAGGCACAGGAACAAGGAGGGGATGTCAAATGCAGGCAAGAAATTGAGCAAGGGCAGGTGACAACCAGAGGAGACAATTCCTTCCAGATCCACATGGAAAACAATGTTTGATATTTTTATTAATGACCATAAAAAGAGGGAAAAGTGTATGGAGGGATTTTGCTGGTGAAATTTCCTGATCAAATCTGCTGATGGCACCAGCTGAAGGGGAAATAGGGACAATTTGGAATCTTAAGGATTGAAATAAAGCACTCAGGATCCCACAGTGAGGATCTGAGCTGTGTGGGAAGGGTGAATCGGTTCAAAGTGATGGAGAGGGAGAGATCCCAGGACATGCACAAGGATCTCACTAGCCTGAGATATTGGACACAGCTCTGGTGCAGAAGTGAGCTGTCCCAGTGCAGGACAGACTCCAGGAACTTGGTGCATTTAATCCACCAAAATCTCAGCAAAGCAGCCTGAGAAAATCTCTGAAGATATTTAAGGGCCAGGTATGGGGCAGAGGTGAATTTCTCACGGTGGCAGCCAGAGGAACCCTCCAAGATCTGCATCCAAACCACCCCAGAGGTTCCAAAGGCCAGAGCAGTGTTTTGGTGGCCAGTTGGGCAACCAAGGAGCCAGCTCTGCTCAGGGCGACTCCATCCCCAGGTGGAGGAGGGAGGGTTTGATGTGGTGCCTGCAGGGAAAGAGCCCTGATAAACCTGGGATCCTTCAAGTCAGACCAGAAAAACCTGAGGTGCTGCCACCCACCCTGGTGTGCAGCTGATCTGATCCCTGTGTGATAGCTGAGGGACAGGAGGCCGGGAAGGTGTGCAGGAATTCCGTGTTCCCACGGTGGCTGGCAGCTGATCAGATCAGCACCAAGAACCTGGGGTGAGAATTGCCTCAGAGTCTCCTGAGACAATCCCCTCCTCTTCCTGCAGCAGCATCCCAAGAGCTGAGGTTTGGGTGCTGTGGGTCTCAATAACCTGGTGATTTTGGGGGCTGGGAAAAATTGAGGGATGTGTTGGGGATAAATCATTTGTTTTTCCCATGTTTTTTTTCCATAGCAGCAGATGGGATCAGAGGAAAGGGAGGAGGATCCTCACCTTCTCCTAAAAGCCCACCTGCAGAGCTGCCTCCAGCTCTGGAAAACCCTAAATAAGGATGTGGAACTGCTGGAGCGAGTCCAGAGGAGGGAATGAAACATTCCCAATCCTAACTCTGGAATCCAAACCCCAGCAGGTTTGGGAGACACAGCAGTGACACCGAGGGCTGGAATCTGCTCCATGGGATGCTCGTGCTCCACATCCTCCCAAAAGCTGTGGGAATGTAAAATTTGGTTGGGATTAGGAGCCTCCTGTTCCTGGTAGACCTCTAAACCAGGATAAGAGGGATGATGAAGAGGAGGAAAATCCATCCCAGAAACCCCAGACAGAACAAAGTGGGGCAGCAGTTCCAGGGCTGGGAGATACCAATTTTCCTGGCTCGGCTCTCCTTCCCTCTGGAGATGGGGGGGATGAGGGGTCTGAGCAAAGGATACCATTTGGGTGGGAATAAAAACTTCAGGATGGAGATGTTCCAATGCTCAGGTGCCAGTCTGGCAGAGCTGGGAATGTTCCCCTGGAGAAGGGAAGGCTCCAGGCAGAGCTCAGAGCCCCTGGCAGGGCCTGGAGGGGCTCCAGGAGAGCTGCAGAGGGACTGGGGACAAGGGACAGAGGGACAGGAGCCAGGGAATGGCTCCCAGTGCCAGAGGGCAGGGATGGGTGGGAGATTGGGAATTGGGAATTCCTGGCTGGGCTGGGATTGCCAGAGCAGCTGTGGCTGCCCCTGGATCCCTGGCAGTGCCCAAGGCCAGGCTGGGGCACCTTGGGATAGTGGGAGGTGTCCCTGCCCATGGAACTGGAGGGGCTTTAAGGTCTCTTCCAAGCCAAACCATTCCAAGATTCCCTGAATTTGGCACCAAAACCTCCTCAGTGAGTCCCAGAAAACCTCTCTGTGTTTTCTCTGCCCCAGACATCAAAGTCCTCCATGGCTGAGGGGGTGTTTTCCCACATCCCTCTGTCTCCCCACAGGGCTGGGCTGGAAAACCAACCCCGGTGGCTGCATTGGAATGCAAAGCCCAATGAAATCCTCTGCTCCTCTCAGCTTCATTAGCAGGGCTAATTAAGAGGAGCCAATCAAAATCCCCTTTGCAAAACACATATTAACAAATCAGGATGTGTAAAAGCAGCCCTAAAAAGCAGCTGTGAGCGGTTCCAAAGGGAGAGCAGGGAATGCTGATCCCACAGAGCTCAGCTGAGTTCAGGAATTTCTGCAGATTTATGTCCCGACAGCTGAGTTGGAGCTTCCAATTTTGAAGCCTGTGGTTAAAACCACGACAATCCCAGCTCTGAAAACCCTTTGATTCCACCCAAAACAACAGTGGGGAAAGCACTGGGAGAGGAGGAATCCCATAAATTGAAATGCCTGTGGGGATGGAGGAGATTGAAGGGGTCAGGCAGCAGCTCCAGGGGTGGTGATGCCTTGTTCAGGCTGCCCTGGAGCAGAGGCTGGGCAGAGTCCCAGAATAAAGCAGGGATTTATCCAAAGGATCTCCTCCATGGATCCACCTGGGGCAGCACCAGAGCCCAGCCAGGGCTGCACCCAAGATGACCCAAAATGGCCCCAAAATGCCCGGCCGGGCACGGGGTCTCTCCCTGGGATCAGCTCTGCTCCATTTGCACCTTGCAGTTCATTGTCCCATCCCAGCTTCAGCCCCTGCAGTCCCACCCTGCTTGTTTTTCTCTCTCCAGCCCACGGGGTTTGTGCTCCTGGCCTGAGATTTGGCTCATTTGTCCTTGGTGCCCAGCTGGAGCAGGAATTGTTTTGTCTCCCTGCTCTGTGCAGAGCTCAGCAGCGCTGGATGTGAAGCTCAGAGCTGCACACTAAAGCAGCACAGAGCCTGAAACAGAGAAAAGCCAAACCTGAGGCATCAGTGGGAGATTCCAATTTTCCTGGCTCAGCTCTCCTTCCCTTTGGAGCTGGGTGGGATGAAGGTGTGGTCAAGGTGACAAGGAGGGACACAGCTGCAAAGGATCCCCTTTGGGGGGGAATAAAAACTCCTGATCCAAACCTGGAATCCAAACCCCAAGCAGTGACACCGAGGGCTGGCATCTGTGCCACGGGGTGCCCGTGATCCACATCCTCCCAGAAACGCTGGGAATGTGAAATTTAGTTGGGATTTGGAGCCTCCTGTTCCTGTAGTCTCCTAAACCAGGATGAGAGGGAGAGGAGGAGAAGCCATCCCAGAAACCCAAGCACAGCGGGGCAGCAGCTCCAGGGTTGGGAGATCCTGCTTTTCCTGGCTCAGCTCTCCTTTCCTCTGGAGATGGGTGGGATGAGGGGTTTGAGCAAAGGATCCCCTTTGGGTGGGAATAAAAACTCCCCATCCAAATCCTCCAATCCCATTCCCTGTGCAAATACTGATTTAATCCTTTTTATTTCCCACCATGAGCATTCCTGAGTGTGCTTCTTCCAAGAGATCTTTGGGAATTGGGAGGAATTTGGTCAGACCAGGAGCAGCCATTCCTGCCCCAGGAGCTCCTCTCCTGCCAGAGGGATTCATGGATTCCCCTCCATATCCATGCACAGAATTCCAGGCTGCCCGAGGAGGTTTGGGATGATTTTAGTCCCTTTTTGGCTCATGAATAATGGAGTGATGAGGGTGTGACAAGAGGTGACAAACGAGGGTGGCAGGGGCAGGCAGGATCCCATCAAATTCCCACCCCTCTGACAGCTTCAGGCTCTTCATCTGCCAAGGACAAGGAAATATAAACTGGGAGAAGCAGCCTTGAATATAAAATATAAAAAATAAAAAAATATAAATATAAAATGTAGAATATATAAAATATCCTGGATAGGAGCAAAGGCATTCTAGACACAGGATTTTTTACATGGAAAGGACAATTTAACAGTCCATAGGTATTAATAAGCATTCCCATTTTCTTTCCTTCCCAATAAATGTGTCTGTAAGGCCCATTAAATGCCAAAATTCCTGGTTTTCACTGATTTTTCGCTGTGTTAAAACCATTTCTTCCCACAAAACTCCAAGGGCCCGTCTAGATTTGCCAAAAGGGTTTTTTCCCACACCTGGAGATTTGGAAAATGGCCATTTTTGGGATCAGAATCAAATCCAGGCTCAGGGAATTTACATCCGTAAAATAATTGCGGATTTGAGCAGGTGAAAATGGGATTTTCCTCTAATAAGAAAGATAATTCCAAATATCCCAGACAGAACCACTGCAGGTCCCAGCAGGTGAATTCCTGGCTGCACAATCCACCAGGAGAAGGAATTTTCCACGATCCCAGAGCTGTAAAATCCATGGATTCATCAGGCAGCTCCTGCCTGCAGCTCCATCCATCACTGTGGATGTTCCAGGTTTATTTTGGGAAGAGATCCAATCCTTGATGAGCTGTTTGTTTCCCTGCTCCCTGCCTGATGTCATCCCAACAGCACAAAATGAGATTTGGGGATGCAGGCTATTGGATTATGGGATGGGATATCCAATTACTCTTGGAATATTAGGGCATTCCTGGCGTGGGAGATGAAAGGTGGAACTCAGGCTTCAAACAAACACTGATCCCAAAGCCAGGCAGCTCCAGGAATTAAACCCATTAGGATGGGGAGCAGTTGGATATGGATTGATTTGGATCCCAAAAATCAGAGCCAGATTTGGCAGGAGCAGTCTTGGAACAGGTTGAAATCCATAGAAATCCATGGAAATCTGTATGAATCATCTGCTTCAATGATTTAGGATCCCTTCTTTTGAACCTTTGTGTGGTTCCTGATGTTTTTTCCTTGGGGAAACCTGTTGGGAACAGCCCTGGAGCTGTTATCCCACTGGGCAGGTTGGATCCATATCCAACCCCATGGAAAAACATAGGAATCTGCTGTTTGAATGATTTTGGATCTGTTCTTTTGAACCTTTGTGTGGTTTTCCTTGGAGAAAACCCATTGGGAACAGCCTTGGAGCTGTTCACACTGGGCAGGTTGGATCCATATCCAACTCCATGGGAATCCATGGAAATCCATAGGAATCTGCTGTTTTAATGATTTAGGATCTGTTCTTTTGAATGGCACAAACTTTGTGTGGCTCCTGGTGTTTTGTCCTTAGGGAAAACCTGTTGGGAACAGCCTTGGAGCTGTTATCCCACTGGGCAGGTAGGATCCATATCCAACCCCATGGAAATCCATGGAAATCCACAGGACTCTGCTGTTTTAATGATTTAGGATCTGCTCTTTTGCACCTCTGTGTGGTTCCTGATGTTTTTTTCCTTGGAGAAAACCTCTCTCACCGCCTGTTTGCCTGCACTGGGATTCCTGGGATGCAGCAGATCCCTGTGGAATCTGCTCCCTGGTAATTCCTGCATCCACAGCTCCTTAAACTGCTGGATTGGGACTCAAAATGAGCCAGAAAATCCTGGCATTCCCAGGGATGGACTCCATTGGGAATGCTCCATGGGCAGCACATCCAGGGAAGCAATCCCAGCCCGTGGATGGATGGATATTCCCAATCCAGAGAGAAGAATTTGGCCAAACCAAACCATTCCACAGGGCAGATTTAAGCGTGGGAAGAGCCTGGAAGTCTTTCCCACCCTCCCTAGGGATGAATTTTTCAGAATTTCCCCACACCAGGGGAAAATCCTCCTTCCAAGGTCTTGTCTTTTTGCTCATCCCAAGAAGAAACATCCTGGGGATGCCATCCCAGTGCCAGCCCTGGATGAGAGCTGAGTTTTCCAACATCACATTAAAGCTTCCCAAGTGAGAAAATCCCCCCTCCCATCCATTCTGCCGAGCAGATTTGGGAGAGCCTGCTGAGGAGCCGAGTCAAAATATTGGGAATTCTGCATTCTGTGGCCTCCTCCTGCTGCCAGACTCGTGACAGGGAGGTGTCAAACACGGCGTCTGCCTGGGGAGATTCATCCCAGAATCCATTAGGATCCCTTAATACAAGGAAAAGCCTTTTTGGGAAGGAGGGTTGGGAAGAGTGAAGTGCAGCACGGGTCTGTCTGCACATTTCAACCACAGACTTTTTGTTTTATCCACGTTTTTATGAATTCCTCAAACATTCCCCTGGCCAGGGCCCACAAAGCAAACAATAATATTGGGATTTCTTGCTGTTTTCCCCTAAAACTCACATGCTTTTTAGATAACCAGATGTTGTTCCCTGTGCTATTGCTTGGAGAACACTGAGAGCCCAGGCTTTGCAAAGTAATGGGAAGTGGGAAAGAATTTAAGGAAAATCCTGAATCCTCAGGTTTGGCTTTTGCATTTTTCAGGCTCTGTGCTGCTTTAGTGTGCAGCTCTGAGCTTCACATCCAGTGCTGCTGAGCTCTGCACAGAGCAGGGAGACAAAACAATTCCTGCTCCAGCTGGGCACCAAGGACAAATGAGCCAAATCTCAGGCCAGGAGCACAAACCCCGTGGGCTGGAGAGAGAAAAACAAGCAGGGTGGGACTGCAGGGGCTGAAGCTGGGATGGGACAATGAACTGCAAGGTGCAAATGGAGCAGAGCTGATCCCAGGGAGAGACCCCGTGCCCGGCCGGGCATTTTGGGGCCATTTTGGTTCATCTTGGGTGCAGCCCTGGCTGGGCTCTGGTGCTGCCCCAGGTGGGTGCATGGAGGATCCTTTGGATAAATCCCTGCTTTATTCTGTAGCTCTGCTCCAGGGCATCCTTCTCAAGGCATCAATCCCCTCTGGAGATCCTTTCCTGCAGATAAAACAACATCTGGAGATGGGGGAATATTTGAGGATTTAGCAAGTCAGGGCAAATCTTTATCCACTCCTCCCGAGGCCCTGCCCAGTTAATTCCTGAGGCTCCAGGTTCCCCCAGCAGGATTTGAAGCCCTAATGATGCTCCAAATTTCCCTTCCCCGGAGCAAGGACAGCCCTGCGGAGCAGGCAGGGATCGCTGCCCTTTGGAAATGCATTCCTGAAACTGCTCCTGGCATCACTCATCACTCTGCAGCACAGCCTGACCTGCTCCCCATCCCAAATCCCCCCCAAATCCCTCCCCAAACCCCTCCTGCGGGTCAAACATGGGCTGGGCTAGGGATTAATGGCAATTAAAACGTCTCTTTTATCATTTATATCATTTCCATCAAGAGCAGGAGTTCGTGGGGATTGGAGCCCCTCGGTGCCCAGGGCTGAGCTCTCTTGGAACATCAGGGAGAAACCCTCGGGGCATGGGCTTGGCTGGCTCTGAGCACAGAGAAAATGGTAATAAACGTCAAGGGTAGCCACAAAAAGTGGCTAAAAATTTTTAAAAGAAAATGTTCAGGCCTGGGGAAGCAAAGAAGGAAAAGTTTTGCTTTTTTCCCCATTTCTTTCCAGAGTGTTTGGCACAATTTAGGGGGGGGTCTGCTTGGATACGAATGAAGGATGAGGGAATAATCACCTGTTAATTACTAATCACCAAGCCTTCAGATTAACTCAGTCCCTCCCTCTGTTATCCAGCAGAGAATTCCAAAAGCATCATTTTCCATCCCAGAAAACTTCTTTATCCAGCAGAAACCGCAGGATGGGGCAGGAGGGAGTGATCCCAGGAGGGGAAATTCCCATGTTTTGATGGAATTCCACCTTGAATCGATTCATCCTCTCCTGTTTTCCAACCCAAATCGTGAGCCCAGAGTGCTCCCCTCTCCGAGAGATTTTTAGGCTCTGGTTTAGTTGTGGACAGAAATAAAATGAGGAAAATGTCCCTGGTGTGTCCTGGCATCCCCAGCAAATCCCACTCCTGCCTTCTCCAGCTCCCTGACCCGCAGCTGCACTTGGCTCCCGCAGGAAAAATGGGAAAAACCTTTCCAAACTCAGCCTATTATCCTGATAATATCAGAAAAATTGCACCCGACCCCATTAATATCCATTTTTTTCTGGGCAGGAATCCAAAAGCTGCCTTCAGGAAGAGTGGAGGGAGCAATTACCCCATTCCAGCCATCCCTGATCCCGGGGGGCTCCCCTTCCCCCCTTTTATGGCTGGGATCAGAGAGCAACCCCCCCATCCCTGGGCCGGGAGAAATCCCTCAGCTCGGCCCTAAATCTCTGCAAAGGGAATTTTCCAAGCTGTCACCATCCCTCCCCTGGCTTTGAGTTGGTTTTCCTTGGAATTTTAATGAGTTCTCCGAGAGGGGGGAGAAAATAAAGGAGGGAAAAAGCAGGGAAAAGTGAGGGTGATGTCATCAGCCCCCACGTCTGGTTTTATTATCTCAAATATCAGCAGCTTGTTCAGCTGGGACAGTTTTATTTTATATATAAATAGAGAGGTGGAGGCAACACAAATATAAACACAGAAATATAAACACACTTATAAAAATACAGAGATGGAGGCAGCACTGTCCCTTGGCCACAGTGGTAAATATTTCTACAAGAGAAATGGGAATAAAAGGAGTGTAAAAACCATATTTTGGTGGGAAACCGGGGAGAAAGGGGATAAAAGGAGTGTAAAATTATATTTTGCTCAAAAACATGGGAGAAATTGGAATGAAAGGAGTTCAAAACCATATTTTGGTGTAAAACCTGGGAGAAATTGAACAAAAGGAGTGTAAAACCGTATTTTGATGGTAAAACCTGGGAGAAGTGGGACAAAAGGAGTGGAAAAATTATTTTGGTGGTAAAATCTGGGAGAAATGGGAATAAAAGGAGTGTAAAACCATATTTTACTGAAAAACTTGGGAGAAATGGGAATAAAAGGAGTGCAAAACCATATTTTGGTGTAGAACCTGGGAGAAATGGTAATAAAAGGAGTGCAAAACCATATTTTGGTGTAAAACCTGGGAGAAGTGGGACAAAAGGAGTGTTAAACCATATTTTGGTGTTGAAAAACCAAAAATGTCCCAGTGCATTCTGTGAGAAAATGATGATGGCCTCTAATATATGATAATATAAATAAAGACTAACTATGAAATCCCTCTCTTTGGGATTTCTTTTTTTGGGATTGCTTTTGTCCAAAATGGAGTTTTCTGGGAATTTCAGCCAGGAGAATTCTCCCTGTAAAAGTAGGAGAATCTTGAGGTTTTTCCTCAATTTCCCTGATAGGACTGAGAAGGTGTTCAGAGCTTTATCTACAAGACTAAGATCACATAATAACATAAAATAACTGGGAATTGATCAAATTCCAGCCTTCAAATGTTCATAGTTCACTCTTGGAAGCTCTGTAAAATTCAGTGGTGCCTGGAGATGGAAGGACAGGGATGGGGATGGGATGGGGATGGGGATGGGGATGGGGATGGGGATGGGATGGGGGTGGGATGGGATGGGATGGGATGGGATGGGATGGGATGGGATGGGGATGGGGATGGGATGGGATGGGATGGGGATGGGGATGGGGATGGGGATGGGGATGGGATGGGATGGGATGGGATGGGATGGGATGGGGATGGGGATGGGGATGGGGATGGGATGGGATGGGATGGGATGGGATGGGATGGGGATGGGGATGGGGATGGGGATGGGGATGGGATGGGATGGGATGGGATGGGATGGGATGGGATGGGATGGGATGGGGATGGGGATGGGGATGGGGATGGGGATGGGGATGGGGATGGGGATGGGATGGGATGGGATGGGATGGGGATGGGGATGGGGATGGGGATGGGATGGGATGGGATGGGATGGGATGGGATGGGGATGGGATGGGATGGGATGGGATGGGATGAGGATGGGATGGGGATGGGATGGGATGGGGATGGGATGGGGATGGGGATGGGGACAGGGATGGGAATGGGGATGGGAATGGGGATGAGGATGAGGAATGTCCCATGGGATGCAGGGACAGTGTCCCATGTCCTGCTCTTCCAGGCTGGATGGAGTGAGGAGGACAAAAAGAAGAAGAAAAGGAAATCAAGGAAATGAGGAAAAGAATATAAAGGAAATAAACTAAAAAAAAAAAAAAAAGGGAGCTGAGGAAAAAGCAAAATACAGAGAGACCTGCAGGGAGTGTTGTCTAAAAGCTGAATTTTCCATTGATTCGTGCTGGATTTGCATCCTGGGCAGATCTGAGGGGGGAATGTGCCTTTCCCAGCTCTTCAGAGCACAAGGAACATCCTTGGAGAGCAAACCCACGGAGCTGAGGTGAGGCAGGGCAGCAGAGTGCTCCGGGAGGTGCTGATGAGCTCCTGCAGCTGTTTCTCTGGGAAAAAGGAGGAAATTGGGATTTAAGACTCAACTCCTCGTGACCACGCTCAGGCTGGTGTCCCTGCTCAAATGCAAGAATCAATCAGACCTCCTGGTGTTTTCCAAGCTTTTGGGAACAGCTTGGGGAGGGCTGGAAGTCGGGGAAGGGCTGTCCCAGGGCGTCTCTGGTGCCAATTTATGCCCAGAACTGTCTTGGATCAGAGCAAGGAGCTGCTAAAATCCGGCTCCAAGCTGCCCCTTCCCTTGGATCCCACCCAGGGAGAGGCAAACGAGCTCCTCCATCCCATCCCAAAGCTCAGCCTCTTGGACAGTGACCTCCTCAGTCCTGATTATGTAAAAAATTCCATGGAAAAACAATTTGAACTCTTCCAGGCAGAGCTGCTTCATTAATATGGCAAGAATCAAGCTGGGGGAATGAGCCCTTCAATGAATGAATCCTTTAACCTTGGGATGAAACTTTGGAAGTGTTGGTGCACTGATAAACCCTAAAATTCCTCTAAAATAAACCCCAAAGGCAGCCTAAGGCTGTTGATAAGACTGAGCTTAGTGGTGCTGAGGGGAGAAGGGGGAAAACCTGCATTAATTCCAGTTACTCCTTAATTATCCATGACAAATCCTCAATCCCAGGTTCTGTGCCCTCCTGGATTGAGGATGAACAGGACAAGTGGTTGAATGCAGGATATTTTTAGGATTTCTGTAGCTGTTTGAGGTCTTTTGGGATAAATTCTCCTGCCCCATGTCAGAAGGGGGGCGTTGATGTTTTCCCAGTTTGAGGGTTAATATCCCATTCCAGCCATGCTGTAAGGTGGTAATTCACAGGTTTCTGCCAGATCCTGAATTTTTGGGGATCAGGCTTGCATGGAAAAGACAATTAAAGTGCTTGGGAAGCACTTTGAGTGACCAAGGACTGTGGGATCGGTGAGAGATCCAAATTTGGGATACCCTGGGCAGTTTTTGTATCCACATCAAGGCATCAAATCCATCTAAATAAAAGGAATGAACTTTTGGGGGAAAAGCCAGGTGAAATTTGGTGTCTGTGGGGAATTTTGTGGTGGTGGAGGGCAGTGAGAGCCTGGTGAGGGGGAATTTTGGGGTCAGTGAAAAGCCAGGAATGGTTGGGAGGAAGTGATCCCAGGTGTGAATTCCAGGAATTGGTGCTCCCATCGGAGGGATTTGACTTTTCTGTGCCCATCCTGTCTTTCCAACACCAGAGAAGTGCAGCTGGATGCTCCTGGAAGAGCAGAGCTTGGAGCAGCCTGGGATGAAAACTGGGCAATCCCAAGGCAGCAGATGTGGGACCTGATCCCTCCATGGATTTTGGATCCAGCCACTTCAGGGGGCTGAGCTCCCTCTCCACCCCCAGGTGACCCTCAGGGATCTGTTTGGGTTTCCAGCCCAACTTTCCCGAGCCAAATCCAGCAGGATTCCCCCAGCTCCAGGCTGCTCCAGCGCCGACTCAATCCCAAACCTTGGGATTATGGATTTGCACCCAAATTCTCCCACAAGCCCAACCCCAAAGCCATTTCCAAGGTCCACAGAGGCCACTGGGATATTTGCTGGGGTGCTGCATTTCTCTGCACCACGTTTCACCTCCATGCTCCGTGGAATTCCTTCATTTTCCCATTTTTCCAGAGCCAACCCTCTGTTCATTTGCTCTTGGCTCTGCCTCTAATCGCTCCCGTTGCTAATTAGCATCCAGTCCCACCCAGGGATATTTTTCCCCTCATCCCTGAAGCCCACGGGCCGTTTCACACATCCCACGGAAGGGAAGCAGACGCTGGGGGCGTGTGGTGCGAGATGCCAGCCTGAATTCCACGTGGGAAGGGGTCAGGAATGATTTACATCCCCCTCCATTCCGACCTTACCGGCGGCATCCATCCATGCTCCAGCGCTGAACCGCGGGAGACAAAACATTCCAGGCGGATGTGCTTCACCTGCTGTGCCAAACACGTGTTCAAAACCCAGCCACAGGACAATTTCCCCATTAATAAATCCCCTGCATGGCTGGGGATGCACAGAGCAGATGTGGGACGCTCAGGAGGAGTTTCTGCAATTCCTGCTCCCTGCATGAATTCCCACAAGGATTTTGTGGGTCCGGCCCGCACGCCCTCGGGGTGGAACCAGAGCTGCTCTTCCCAGTTTTTCTTGGTGGCAGGAATGTTTTGGAGCGAGGTGGGGTTGGATTTCCAGCAGGAGAGCATGGGGGTATTTATGGGGTGCAGCTGCCCCTCCCTCCCACAGGACCCTCCCGACTCTCCCACCGTTGGATTTCCTTCTGGATTTCCACGGTCACCTCGGAGCCCAAAGGCGGGGAAGGATTTTTGGGGGTTTTGTTTTGAAAACATTCCAATTTAACCTTGGCTTTCTGCAGGACTTGTCCTCTCGGGGGATTGTGTCAACAATTATCATGGAATCATGGAATGGAGTTGGAAAGGATCATCAAGTCCTGCACAGGACAACCTCAAAATCCCACCAAACATTTCAAGGATATTCCTGCACCTTAGGAAGGTGGGGGGAGATCCAAACCTGCTGCAGATGGCACCAACCTCTCATCCCACTCTAATTCCTTCCCCTTGTCACTCATCCCTCCCAACATCCACATTTCTCCCTGTGATCTGCATCCAAAGCTCTTCCTGATATTTAAAGCAGCTCTTTTTCTACCTCCTCCTTGCTAATTCCCCATCTAATTTTAAACCTCATCCATAATGGGAGCTTTTCTCTGCTTCTTCCATGTGTCACCACATTTTCCCATTTGCCACCGGCTCCTATTTACATCTGTGTTTGGAAGAGAATTGAAGTAAAACTTATGGCCAAACCCAAACTCTTCTATAGAATCTGGAGATGCTTCCCAGTGTGGAGAGTTGCCCAGGAAAGGAGCTTTAAATAAAATCCCAAAAAAAAGCAGAAGATGCATCCAACTGCTGCTCAAATCCATGAGCTGGGTGTTTTGGCAGGGCTGGAAGAGCTGACAGTCAGCAAGTCAGGAAAGGATTGAATTCGATTTAATTAGAAAAATATTAAAAATAGGAGTGTATGAAAAGATTAAATTCAATATTCAAATATTTTTTCGTGCTCTCCCAAGCAGAGGAGCCCCAGATGGTGAACGCTGGGGTGAAATAACATTTCTGAAGTTTAGGAAAATGAAGGAAGATGTTACACAACGGCATCTTCCGATGTCGCAACGGGATCCCCACCCAAGGCTGGGGGAAGTGGGCGCCCAGCCAGCCCCCTGGGCTGCATTCCCTGCCCAGCCAGCCCCTTTTTTCAGCAAATAAACGGAGTTCACTCAGCTTTGACCTTAACTCACTCTTTAATTTATTTTTTTTTTTAATAGGAAGTCGTCGGAACGGTCCAACTGGCAGGTCAGCGAAACATCGCGCAGCTGGAGGCTGCCCTGACAGAATTATGGATTGCAGATGTTGCCTGGGAGCTGTTGGGATTCTGAGCGGGGCCAGGAGTCCCTGGGGTGGCTGTGGAGCTGCTTCCCCAGCCTTTGGGAAGAGGGGCTTGTTTTCCACTCCAAATGAACTTTTAACCATTTGGGGTTTGCTCTGAAGACGAGTGACAGAAAGCAGGAAAGGTGAAGGAGATCCACATCCTGCTCCCTCCCTCCTCAGGAGGAATTGCCCCATGGGAAGGGGGCTCAGGGATTGGCACTGCCCAGGCAGGTTTGGAGTCCCCATCCCTGCAGGTGTCCCAGGAATGGCTGGACGTGGCACTGGTGACGAGGTGGGGATCCCCCCGATGACCTTGGAGGGCTTTCCCAACCTCAGTGATCCTGGGATTCTCCATGCACACATGGGGGCTCCCACAGAAACCTTGGACCTCCCCCCAGCAGGGGTGGCACCTCAGACCTTGGTGTCATCAGGGACTGCAGAAAGCCAAAGGCTGGAAATGATTTAATTTATTGGGATTATTGTAATTAACAGCATTCCAGGTGTAAGGATAAAATGGACAATGCAAAATACTGACTTTGGGTGAAATAATCCTGACATCAGGCAGATGAAGGTACAGAGAGCCTTAAATCAGCTCCAGGAAACTGCTGCAGGTCCAGCCTCTGAGCCAAGCCTAGTTAAGCTGAGCTCTGTAGGGTTTCCATTCCACATTTATTCTCCAGAGAGCAGAGGTGCTCTTATCTCCATGGCCTTGTCCATAATTCCATAGGGAAGATGTTCTATTTCAAGTTATGCTGCTTCTTGTTTTTATTTTTATTGTTGTTGTTGAGGTTGTTGTTCTTGTTCTTCTTATTATTATTATTATTGTTATTAAGTTATTTTTAGGTACAAATACCATTTATTACTCCACTCATTTCATCTCCAGCAGCCAGATTTGACCCCTGGAGATGAATTTCTTGTGGAGAAAGCCTCTAAGCACCTCCATGGACAAATTCCCCAGGATGCATTATTCTCTCTTACACCTTCTGACCACACTTCTTAATTTTATTGTGACCTTTTAACCTAATTTAATTTATAAAATGTGAAGATTCATTAATAATTTTGAGATTTTTAGGGCTGGGGGACACGATGAACACAGGGATCACAGCCTGAAGATGGGAATGTCAGGAGGGGATGCAGATCCTCCTGCAGGGCCGTGGTGGAGCTGAGTTCCCAGGATCTGTTCAGCCTGGCAGGAGCCCAGGAGTGGTGGGAATGACTCTGGATATTTTTCCAGGCTGTTCTCCATGCACAGCTGTCAGTCTGTGTGGATTTGGGACCATCCTGTGCCCCTGGGATGGGGGTGTGGGGCCAGGATGGGTGCGTGGCCTGAGGGACTGAGTCTCCCAGGAATCCTTTTCTTCCAGGTTGTTTTTCCAGAGAGCTCCATGGAACAAAACTCCTTTTATTTCCCTCTAACCTCCCTCCCCAGCCCTTACATCACTTCCCCCTTGCCAAACAGCCAAGAGAAGACCTGAAGTTTACCTTTTTCAAGAGAGCACTAAAATCAACAATTTCCAGTGCTCTTCCCACCCAGAGACCCTGCCAGGGAGTGGGGAGGATTGAGGGAGAGGAGTTCCTGCCATCCCCCCTGCGTGGGCTGGAATCTGGGATAATGAGGTGTTCACACTCCAGCAGAGCTGGGGGAAGGTGTCAGATCCCTCTTCACAGCTGGGCTGGAGTGAGGGAACATGAAAGGCTCCGAAAGGAAAACAATAACAAACAGAGAAGGGGAGGAAAACCAGCTGCTAGAAAAAAAGGAATAAAAAAGAAAAGGGGTGGGTGGGTGTGAAGGCTCAGAGCTGTGTTCAGGGGATGCTGGGGATTGTCCCAAATAATCCCTCTTCCATGGGGTTCTTAGAGGCTGTGCACTCCAGGGAGGGGCTTCCCTCCATTTCTTTTGGAACCCAAAGCCCCCAAACCAGTTGTGGTGGATGTGTGTGAATGAAGAACACAGAAACTGGGATTCCTTTTTTCTAGAGATGTGGAGATGCTGCACTGGGCACCCTGTGCCAGCAATTCCCAGTTCCCAATCTCCCACCCATCCCTGCCCTCTGGCACTGGGAGCCATTCCCTGGCTCCTGTCCCTCTGTCCCTTGTCCCCAGTCCCTCTGCAGCTCTCCTGGAGCCCCTCCAGGCCCTGCCAGGGGCTCTGAGCTCTGCCTGGAGCCTTCCCTTCTCCAGGGGAACATTCCCAGCTCTCCCAGCCTGGGTCCAGAGTGGTTCCAGCCCTGGAACAGCTCCTGGCTCCTCTGGGCTCTCTCCCAGGTCCCTCCTGTGCTGGGATCTCTGTGCTGGGGCAGCTCTGCAGGTGGGCTCTCACCTGAGCACAGGGGCAGAGGGGCAGAACCCCCCCTTTCCTGCTGCCCACACTGGGATTTGGGACATGTCCTGGGGCTGATGGAGGGAAGGAGCAGGAATTGCCCCTCCTGGAGCTGCAGAGCCAGGCCAGCCCTGCCTGCAGGGACAGAGCTCGGGAGGAGGAGGAAGGTGCAGCAGCACTGGGGAGTGCAGCCTGGAGCAAAGGAAAACATTTGTTAAGGAATATTATAACTGTAAATGACCCAGACACAAAGAAGGGATTTTTTCCCCCCTTTTTTTTTCTTGTTTTCCTTTAAGTTCTCTCCAGTTGGCCTGGAGACCCCTGGCAGCAGCTGGAGACCGAAGAGGTTTGGAGCCTGAGAGGCACATGAGCCCCAGACTGTTTGATTGCTCAAACATTTCTCAGAGATTAGCTGTGTCAAAGCAAGCAGCAGGGAGGATGAATCACGTGGCTGGAGCTGAGCCCTGTCCAGGCTGCTCCAGGAAAGGCAGAGGAGATGGACACGAGCTGGAGCTCACACAGGAGAGCTTCCCACGAAGGTGGGGAACAACATCCAGGCAGGCACTCACCCCATCCAAAAAAACCCTGCCTCGAGGTGTCACAGAGATGAGCCAGATGTTTCTCTGGTTCAAAAGGACATTTAACCACTATTTTTACCCTAATAAAAAAATTTAAGAAATAGAGCAGCTTAGAGGAGCCATCCATTTTGTCAGGGCTGTTTGCAGAACCCAGGGGTTAAAGTTAAGGAGAGAAAAAACCCAGCCTGGTTTGATGGTGACCTTGAGTCCCTCTGACTGTGCTGCTTGCTGCTCTCATTGATTTTTAAACCCTGGGCTTGGAGCTGCTGCTCGTGCCCAGAGCCCGCTGCAGGTTCAGTCCCTGGGTGCTCTGCAGCTCCAGAGGGCCAGGGCTGGGTTTGGCACATCCTGAGGGATCCATGAGGGATTCCCTGCTCCATTCCAGGCTGGTTGAACATTACAAACAATCACAGAATATCCTAAGCTGGAAAAAACCCACAGGGATCATAAATCCCACCCCAAAATCCCACCCTGGGCATCCCTGCAATGCTCTCCAAACCCTCCTGGAGCTCTGGCAGCCTCTGTGCCCATTCCCTGGGGAGCCTGGGCAGTGCCAGCACCCTCTGGGGGAAAAATCTTTCACCTAAACCCCGGCCTAAACCTCCCCTGGCACAGCTGGCAAACTTCTCCTTCAGGGAAAAGCCATCCCAGACTGGTTTGGAGGAGCAGCAGTGGGAAACCCCCACCAAGGGGGGTCAGGATCCACCCCAAGCACCCATCCAGCTTTCCCAGCACATTCCAAGCCTCTGCTGTTGCTTCTGATGCACTTCAGTCTAATTAAGCCCAGTTTAAACATAGCACAGCTCTTCCTTTGCTCCTGCAGCCCCAGCCTGGGAGGTTTTTTCCAGGGCCACATGTAAGAGGGATCTGCTTTGCCTGGCTTTTATTTTTAGCTGCTGTTTGCTGCTGGCTGCTTCTCAGTGCCCAGCAGAACCAGGAATTGCCCTTAGGAAAGGGAAGAAAACACAGGCAGGGTGGGTTTAACCCAGATGCTTCCCCAGCCAGCAGGGTCAGAGGCAGAGGATGGATCCTGGCATGGGCACAGAGCACAACCTGGGACACCATGACCTTATTTTCCAGCTCTTTTTCTGCCCACACCTCATCAGAGGCAAAATTTCTTCTAATTTCTCTAATTTCCCCATAATTTTCTATTATTTTTAATTTTTTTCCCTATTTTTTTATGATTTTTCCAACACAGAAATGGGTCCAGGAGGTTTGACCAGGGGTAAAGCAACCCCAGATTTTGCCCAAATGACTTTGAAAAGATCTTGGCACACCTTTATTTAAAACCAGCTCCTCTCTAAATACGAGCTGCTGCCTTTGGAGGAAGGATCAGTGACCCCAGGTGCAGAGGGGAGATAAAACAAGATTATTTTTCACACTGAAATGATCATTATGTTGGGGTTGGCATGAAAGGAGAGAAGTGAGTTGCCCAAATTCTGGATTTTTGGGAATCTTGTGGTGAGGGTGCTCACAGGGGGGTTCAAGACATGAATTTATTGCTGTTTTATTGATCTGCTCAATTTAAAACCACAAATTATTATTTGTTTTCGTCCTACAGCTGTGGCCAGATGTTATGCAGAGAGGAAGAGGAAGAAGCTCTTCCTCCCCCAGCCAGAGGTTTCATTCCATGTCCCACGGGATATCCAGGGATTCTTTCCCCCACTGTCACCCAAAATCATCCCCTGAACCACCCCATGTCTTTGATCCCATGGAGTGACCCCAAAAAACCCCAAATTCCAACTGGGACTTGATTTTCTGGGTGATGTTATAAATAACTGGGTTACATCACCTCATGTCCCAGCTTAGCTGGAGAGAATTCCAGCAGAAAATGAAATTAAATAGGTTGAGGGTGCAGCTTTTCCTGGGCTGGGGTGTTGGGAAAAGCAGGGCATGAAGGGAAGGACAGGATTTGGGTGGGAAAACAGGAATTAAACATGGAAGAATTCTTGGTGTTGTCCCATGCAGGTGGAAGAGTTGGAGTCGATCCTTGTGGGATCCAATTCCAGGAACAGCAAAAAGTTCCAATTCCAAAAACAGCAAAACAGAAGAGACAGCCTGAGGGATGGGATTAATTTTAATAATAATATTTTAAAATAATAATAATGATGATAATGATGATAATGATAATAATGATAACAATAACTATAACAATAATAACAACAATAGTAATAATAGTAATAATAATAATAACAACAACAACAGCAACAACAACAACAATAAAATAATAATATGATAATAATGATAATAATGATGATAATGATAATAATGATGATAATGATGATAATGATGATAATGATGATAATGATAATGATAATGATAATGATAATGATAATGATAATGATAATATTCTGCTCTGCAGACTTTCCTCTTGGAAAGTGAGTGATTATCCCACCTTCTGGAAGTAAAGCTACAAGTAAATATTCAAGTATTAGTAATAATTCAATACCCAGAATTTCTCTAAGGACAGAACATTTACAGAACATTACAAAGTTTCTCTAAAGACAGAACATGGGGCAGCTTTTCCTAGGAAAATATGGGATCATCCAAGTCCTGTATCCCAGCACTCAGAGGCAGCTCAGCCAAATAAATCCTTGCTGGTGTTGAAGATGCTGCAAAAATCAACATTTTACCTCGTGTTCAGACAAAAGGCTGCCAGAAGGAACTCAAAGGCAACATCTGTCATTTTCAGCAGAGGATGATTTAGGCCCCAGAGCTGACCTGAATAGGCAGAGCCCAGATCTATATTTGGGACAGGAGTTTTTTCAAGGCCAGGCTGGGATTTGGGGCTGGCCCCAGGGAGAAGCTCCAGTTAATTCCGAGGGCTCCTCCTGGCCCTGCTCACACTGCACAGATCTTTTCATCCAGCATGAAAGGAGAGCACAGAGCTCTCTATTTACAGAGCTGTTAGAAATGAGTGCTCTCACAGCTGCTGCAGAGACCTACATTCCTGCAGGCTGGGCAGGGAGAGGAGCAGAGCCCGGATCCAGGGGCAGGAATGATGGAAAATCCTCCTGAGCTCCATCCTCACATCATCCCTGAAATCCACCCGAGGAATTTCATGGGGAAAAGGGCACCAGAGCCCAGCAAAGCCACCCTGAGCTGCCCTGGGCCAGCCTGGGCCGTTCCCTCTGCTCCTGTCCCTGGCTGTGCCCTCCTGGCAGGGAATTCCAGAGAGGGAAAAGATCCCTGGGGATCCTCCTTTGCTCCAGGCTGAGCCCCTGCCCAGCTCCCTCAGCTGATCCTGGTGCTCCAGCCCCTTCCCAGCTCCCTTGCTCCTCTCTGGACATGGATCCTGCCCTGGATATTGAGGATCAAATTCCTTCACTCAGTGGTGAAGGCACCAGAGTCGTGGTGCTGAGGAAGGTGACGGTGTCAGGGCAGCAGGGTTTGGGTACAAGGAGTTGGAATTGCTGGGAAATCTTCCCTGGAGAAACATCCCAAGGGGCTGCAGGGATGTCAGTCCCAGCTCCCAACCTCCAGCTGGCCCAACTATTTTTTCTGTGTGAAAAAATAACAACAATTCCCTAATAAAACCATTTTAAGTGCAAGACATTCTGCTGGGAAACAAAACAAAACAAACCCCCCAAAAAAATCCGCACACCCCCAAAAAGCCCCCAAAAAAACAAAACAAAAAAAAATCAAAACAAACCAAAAAACCCCACAAACCAAACCCCCTCATTCCAGGGGAGCAGTCAAAGCAATTATCAGCACAAATTTTCCAGCCCCTTCCCCAGCTCTGCTCCCTCCCCTGGACACGCTGCAGCCCCTCAGGGTCTCTGTGGTCCTGCCTTGTTTCCATTTGGGAACCTCCTGTGGAGCACTGCTCTTTCCAAGGTACTTCACTGCTTCTGGGAATTAAATCCCAATTATTTCAGTTGCTCTTATCTGTCCTGCTCAGTGCTTGGTAAATCCCAGCCCAGTCCTGGGCACTGGCAGGAGGAAAACAAAAGATGCTTTAATGATGATCCAGCCCAGTGTGAGGCAGGCAGCAACAGAGAGCTGCAGGAATTGTTGTTATTTCTGTAAGGAAGGCTGGAAAATAGCTGGAATATCAGAATATGAGGAATTTACGACTGGGATTTGCCTCTTTGGCTGGCAGAACCTCTCCCAGATATCCCAGCCCTGCTGTGTGCAGGCTGTGATTCACCCTGGAGGAAATGATGGATTTCAGGTCACCCTGCGCATTTCCCTTGATCCTTTTTGCATCATTTGGACAAACCATTATTCCCTAATTATTCCCTATTCTTTGTTTTGGCCGGGATGAGGCAAAAACAAAAAACCAACCCAACCCAGGTGATTGAATCATTTCCCCTTATCTCCAAGTTATCCCAGCAGAAACTCACCCAAAACTGTCTTGGGAGTGACTTAGTGCATCCAGTTATTGTGCTCAGGGAGCCTGTGGGTGGCTATTTCAGCACACCCAGGGCTTTTTTTCCCTGTAATTCTCCTTTTCAAACATTTTATAAGTGCTCCAGAGCGGGGAGGTTCCCAGCCTCCCACTGGTGTTGCAAGAGCCCAGCCAGAGCCAGAGGGTTTCTGTTTGCAGGGGCTCCAATAATGCTGGATTTGCAGGAGCACGAGGCTGCCTTGTTTTCCAGAAAAACTGGCAGGGAAAAGGAGAATAATGGGAAAGGTGGGAAGAGAAGAGCTGGATGCTGCTGTAGAGGCTGGCCAAGATGTTTCAGAGCTGTCAGAAAATCACTGCCTGGGCCTTGTCTTCAACCCCAGGGAGGGAGGAAAATGTCACTGGGGCATCAGGAGAGGGAAAACTCTTCTTTGGTGACTCCTGCCTTCCTTTCCCACGTGTTTCTGAGGGGTTGGAGCATTTTCCCTGCAGAGCAGCTCACCATGTCAGCATGTCCTGGTGAACCCCAGTGACACCCACGATGGGCATTGCTTGTGCCTGTGACGGGGACAAAACTGGGAAAAGGAGAGACTGGGATCTCCTCCTGGAGCAGCTGTGTGCTCTCTTCTTATTTCAATTTAAAATCTCCTTTGGGGGCTGCCATCCCCTTTATTTTTCCTCCCTTTCTCCATAATTTGCTCTGTTCTCCTCCCAGCTGATTTGTGCCGCCCCGTTACCCAAACCCCTTTTGCCAAGGCACTTCCCAAGCTTTGCAATCGAATATCTCAACTTCTGGAATCCTTCCCGTGTCCCTTTTCAGACAGTTCCTCTGTGCATCCCTTTCCTGTCACCTGAAGCTTTCCCATCCTGCTGAAAAACCCCGTTGGAATTCCTGCCTTCCTTGCTGGGCTTTAAACTCTGAGATTAAATTATTTTTCCCCAATAACGACCTAATCCTTTCCCTTATCAGCAGGGCAGATTAATTTTCCCAAGCATGGTTGGTACCTTGTCTTCTCCCTAATTAGACAGAGACAAATTTTGCTCCTGGATGAGCACGGGCCTGGAATTAGCAGCAGGAAAAGCCCCAAAGTAAAGCCCAGCCTGGGAGAGCATCCTCCTCCCATCCCAGCTGGCTCAGCCAAGGCAAACACAGAGCATATTGTGTGTCAGCTCTAAATATACTCATCCCTCCAGCTGGGATTGAGGGACACTTCCCAAACATTCTGGAGTGGCAGAGGGATGTGTCAGCTGGAGCCAGGGGCTGTCAAAGCCTCCCTTCCCCCCAGGGCCAACCTGCTGGGCCAGGGATGTTCCCAGGGCAGGAGGAGCAGAAATCACCTCCCAGATAATCTGAGGGGCTGCTGTATTTCAGCTGCACAGTTGGATTTGGAGCTTGCAGAGTCCTCACAGTTTGGTTATGACCTGAAGGTGTTGTTTGTTCCAGTTGTCCTCACACTTTTCCCGTGAATCTGCCTTAATTGCTCTTATTTTCATTAACAGCTTAGTGATCATTATCACTATCGAGTCCCAGCCCAAGGGATGGCACCAGCAGGGATAAACTTTGTGCCAACGCAGCCCCAGGAGCTTGGAACACTCGGGAAAAGCAAACCCTTTGTATTTCCCTGGGATAATATCCCAGCACATAAAAGCACGAGCACAGAACTCTCACTCCAGGAATGAATTCCTCTAAAGCCTCGCTCACCTGAAAGCCCAGACCAGCCACAGCAGACTTGCTCTGTTTTACCCAGCCTTGACAGGAATTCCATTTAATTTTTATATCCTGCCTTTGGATGAGACCAGGAACAATTCCAAAGCCTCTGGTAAATATTTCCCAGAGTCTTCCTGGGGAAAGGCTGAGCAACCCCGAGGCCAAATTCCCTCCTGCTTTATCCCCGTGTGCAGTGGTCCCAGCTCAGGCAGCTGCCTCAGAAATTCCTCGGTTTAAATCTGTGCTCCCTGCTTCCCACGGGACCTGGTTTGGATCGCAGGGATGATTCCATGTCCTGGAAGAGGGAATTCACCTGTTGGGAGCAGCTTTGGATTCCCTGGGTGGTCAGTGACCACCCTGTGTTCAGCCAATCAGGCGCATCCTACAAATACCCCCGCTAATTAACATCCCAATTAACACCCTCCTTATTCTTAATGAGCACTCAATCCCTTTATCTCCTCTTTTTTCCCCACTTAAAATGACCCTGTGGATGTGGATCACGCCCCAGCACACACAGAGCATCACAAACCCACCACCAGCACTGTGGAGAAATTAATATCTTAATCTCATAAAGATTTTTAAATATTAACTTAAGCTGCTGAGGATGGATTATGGACTCAGAAACCAATCACCATTTCCCCCTAAATAACTGTTAAATAAGAGAAAAATATCTGGTGTGGGAGAATCAATGTTCCATTGCTAAAGGCCTGACTGCCATGGGAATATTTCTGGGCTCCTGACACCTCATTAAGTTATTTAGCAACATCCCAATTTATTGTCCTGTCCAGCGACCACAGAAATTCTTAAAATTAAGCAGAGAAAGAGAAAAATAAAAACAGGCATTTATCAGCCTCCCTACAGGAAAGGACACACCAAGGAAATGTGAAATATGGGAGAGCAGAGGGTTGCAACACAGAGCAAATTGCAAATCTGTCTGTGAATTCCACAGGGAATAAATATGCAATGATCCCAGCCCCAGTGGGCACAGAATGTCTGAGATGGCCTGGTCTGAGATGGCTGCTCCAGATCTTGGCTCCAGAGAGAATCCCCAGTCCTTGGAGCATCCCTGTGGCCTCCTCAGGACTCACTCAAGAGCTTTTGTGTGCCAGCCAGGAATTCCCAGTTCCCAATCTCCCACCCATCCCTGCCCTCTGGCACTGGGAGCCATTCCCTGGCTCCTGTCCCTCTGTCCCTTGTCCCCAGTCCCTCTCCAGCTCTCCTGGAGCCCCTCCAGGCCCTGCCAGGGGCTCTGAGCTCTGCCTGGAGCCTTCCCTTCTCCAAGGGAACATTCCCAGCTCTCCCAGCCTGGCTCCAGAGGGGCTCCAGCCCTGCAGCAGCTCCTGGCTCCTCTGGGCTCTCTGCAGCAGCTCCAGGTCCTTCTGGACACTCCAGAGCTGGAAACTCAGGATTCCACCTGGGATCATCCCTGGTCCCTCCTGCGCTGGGCCAGGGCTGGGGCAGCTCTGCAGGTGGGGTCTCACCTGAGGGGGCAGAGGGGCACAATCCCAATCCCACTCCCAATCCCACTCCCACTCCCAATTCCACTCCCACTCCCAATCCCAATCCCAATCCCAATCCCAATCCCAATCCCACTCCCACTCCCAATCCCAATCCCCCTCCCAATCCCAATCCCACTCCCAATCCCACTCCCTATCCCACTCCCAATCCCACTCCCAATCCCACTCCCAATCCCACTCCCAATCCCAGTCCCACTCCCACTCCCACTCCCAATCCCAATCCCAATCCCAATCCCAATCCCAATCCCAATCCCCCTCCCAATCCCACTCCCAATCCCACTCCCTATCCCACTCCCAATCCCACTCCCAATCCCACTCCCACTCCCACTCCCACTCCCACTCCCACTCCCAATTCCACTCCCAATCCCACTCCCAATCCCAATCCCACTCCCAATCCCTTTCCTGCTGCCTGAGCCGTGGGGTCAGCCCAGGCCACGGGGGATCCTGGGTCCCAGAGGGTTGGGCCATATCCTGATTTCCTCAGGTGCCACCCCAGCTCCCTCTCCCCAGGGCTGCTCTCCATCCCTTCCCACCCCATGGATTTGTGCTGCCATTCCCTGACCCCTCTGCAGGACTCAGCCTTGTTGAACCTCGGGATCTTCCCGTGGATCCACCCCTCCACATCCCTCTGGATGTCAGGAGCTGCCCCTCCCCTTCCCTGCATGAGATTACAACCAGCTCCATCCACCCACCGAATTTCTATTTATTATTCTCTTTTATCACCCAGAAATGGGTTTAAAGCTGAATAAAACACTCCAAATTAAATATTTTCTCTGCCAGCAGCAGAAGCGGCGACGTGACTCGGTCCCCACAGCAGAGCAGGACCAAACCCATTAGTCCCTGATTGCTGAGCAGGTAATAAAGGAGTTTTACAAGGAAAGGTCTGTGCAGGGCAAAGCCAAATTATTGCTGAGCAGCCTCAGAGCCCTGTGAGGTTCTCTCTTTAAACAAACCATTAACATATGCACAATTAGGCTGCCTCAATTGTTATGCCACAAGCAAAAATAAAATCCCATCTTGGAATATCTAAACAGCCTTTTAATTCCAGCGAGCTGGCAGGGGGAAAAATGTGTTAGCATTAAAGGAATGTGTTTTTTTAATCACATCTAAAAATAACATTTATATAACCACCTACCCTGACATTTCACATCAGCAAGTGTCCAGAACCGCCTCGCTCAGCTGTATTCAAATATGCAAACACCACGGGGTTTTAGCAGATTTTGGTTTCCTGAAAAAGAATTGCAGAACTCCCAACTTTGGAGGCAAGAGGGAAGTTCAGAGTGTTTTCCACTCTGGTTAAAATAAATCAGGTACAATGTGTTCTTCAGCAGGTCAGGGACAGGCAGTGCCTGGATGATTCAGTCACGGAATCGTGGAGGGGTTTGGAAAGGTGGGAAGGGACCTTTGCTCAAAGGTGTTTCTTGTTAGGATCTAAAGATTGCCCAGGGCAGCTGTGGCTGCCCCTGCATCCCAGGCCAGGCTGGATGGGGCTTGGAGCAGCCTGGGACAGTGGAAATATCCTTATCCATGGAAGGAGGGGGAGTGGGAGGATCTCTCTGGGTGTGCAGAGGGGAAAAAAAGCCAAACCTGGATATGTGGATCCATGAGGAGGACTTTGGAGCAGGTGGTGAATGAAGAGCAGATTCCATTCCAGCTCTGCAGGACAATGCAGCTGCTTTTCTGACTTCTTGTTCCAGCCCCAGTTCTTCTGCTCCAGCTATGAAAGTGCAGGATGCTCTCTGGGAACATCTTTGAGATGCAGGAAAGCTGAAATGGGAATTCAGCGGTGTTTGACAAATACCCACCTCCCATCAGAGAATCTGTAAAACCTGCCCTTTGTAAAATGAGGGCTTGAAGTGTAAGAGGAGGTTGGATTTGAACATTAGGATGGAATTCCTGGCTGGAGAGGGGTGAGGTCCTGGCACAGGTGCCCAGAGCAGCTGGGGCTGCCCCTGGATCCCTGGCAGTGCCCCAGGCCAGGCTGGAGCAGCCTGGGACAGGGGAAGGTGTCTCTGCCATGGCTGGGGTGGATTGGGGTGAGATTTAAGGCCCCTTCCCACCCAACCCATTCCATGATTTTGGGATTTACCCAAGGACAAGGAGCAGCACATGGGAGTGCTTTGCTTGAAGCCCCTCCTGGTGCGATGCTGCTGCCTCCAAGGAGCATTTCCGAGCTCTCCCCATTCTCTGCTGACTTCCTACAAATCATTTGTTACTGAGATTGATATTGCAGTTATGTAAACATCCATTATTTATCTGCTCTGGCCCCTTGAACCAGATGAGTGCTCCTGGATTTCCATTATTCCATGTCTAAATTAATCACGGAGCATAAAATCAGTCACCATTTATGCAATATGAAAAGGAAAAAAAGATGTAAAAATAGCTCTGGTGGTGTTGAGATTTCATGCCCTGTTCCCTGGGTAGGAACTATTCAGGCATCTTGCTTTTTCCTGCAGGCCTGTGAAATATTCATGGCTTCTTTTTTTTAAAGGAAAAAAAAAAAAAACTCTCTGGAAATTATCTGTCTCCTCCAGAGAAAGTTGTTCCCTGATCCAGTCACTGACTCCCTCACCACGGGGAGCACTGCAGAATCCCATCCATGGGCAGCTTCCCATCCTCTGGCAAATCCTGCATCTCACTGCAGGCTGGGATTGGCATCTCCTCCTGGGCACAGCCAGGAGCCCCTGACACCTTTCTGGGAATGTTTGCACAGACCTGACCACAGAATCCCCCAGGGCAGCAGGGATGTGTGACATGGGGAGCTCCAGGGGGATCTGACAGCCTCCCCCAGGAAAGGTGGCTCATCCCTGCTGGACTCTAGCAGGAATCATCCCTTCTCCAAAGCCAATGGGCCCTGCCACCCCCACGGAGGGAATGGAGCTGGTTGGGGACTTGGATTCAGCTCCAGGCACTTCATGGGAGCCCAGAATGGTCTGGGTTTGGGAGAGACCTTAAAGTTCATCTCATTCCATCCCTTTTGCCAAGGGCAGGGACACCTCCCACTATCCCAAGGTGCCCCAGCCTGGCCTTGGGCACTGCCAGGGATCCAGGGGCAGCCACAGCTGCTCTGGCAATCCCAGCCCAGCCAGGAATTCCCAGTTCCCAATCTCCCACCCATCCCTGCCCTTTGGCACTGGGAGCCATTCCCTGGCTCCTGTCCCTCTGTCCCTTGTCCCCAGTCCCTCTGCAGCTCTCCTGGAGCCCCTCCAGGCCCTGCCAGGGGCTCTGAGCTCTGCCTGGAGCCTTCCCCTCTCCAGACATCATCCACAATTCCGTGTTCTGCTCTGTTCCAGCATCAGGATTTGGGAGACACCGTGGGGAGAAGGCAGGGAGGGGTAAGAAAAGGAGATCTTTGGAACAATTCTGTCTCTGCACTGGTTTTTCAGCACTTCAGGGATCCATCCCTTCACTTTATGGTGTGTGATCAGCAGAATTTAGAAAGAGACCACTGAGAAGCCCAAATTAACACTATCATAGAAATAACTGGGCACAAAAGGCTTCTTTTAGGGATCAAAACCTCTGCTGGGCAGCCACATCCTCAGTGAGATGTTCTTTTAATTGGTGATGTTCCCCAATTTGAGCCACCTGAAGCCAAAACCACCCTTCAGCCTCCTCCCACCCTTGGAAGTGAAGGAGCAGCCACTCCTGTGGGAATATCCTGGCAATATCCTGCAATCTCCCAGCTCCATCCACTCCAGCTAATAATAACTGGCCTTGCTTCCCCTCCAGCAAGCGTGGCTGGAAGGAGGAACCTCTCCAAGCTTTAAATAACTCCTGGATTCCCCCTCCAGACCCGTGCTCCAGCTGGGAGCAGCTTTCCTGTTTGTTTGTTTGTTCCTTTTTCCTTGCCATGATTGCAGAGAGGAAGGAATCTGGCTCCTACCTCCCTGAAGACCTCGGGCTTGGAGAGCAATTACTCAGCACTGCAGGCTCTGGTGGGGAATTAAAGGTCAGGGCACTTTTACTGGGGGTTTTTATTCTGGGCTTGCACGAGGTCACAGTTGATGATAAGCACATGCTCAAATCCACGTTTCCAAAGCAGTTCACAGTCCTGAAAGTGGCTGTGGAAATCCAGCCAGAGCGTTTTAACCCTCTCTTTTCTCCTGATTTTAGGGAGGAAAAAGCCTTTGGAGCCAAACTGCAATCAGACAGAGGGAGGGGGGTGGTGGGGCCTCTCCCTCAGTGGTTGTGTTTTTGGGTTTTTAATAAAAACTCCCTCTAGCTGCCTCTCTCCTGGAGGTGTTGGCTCCTTCAGGGCTCTGGGGGACTCAGTGTGCTCCTCAGCTGTTTCTGGAAAGCAGCTCTGGCCTTGGCTTGGCACGGGCTGGAACTGCAGAGCTGGGAGGATGGTTTGGAGGAAAACTGCAGCCACCAATTATCCCAGGGGCATTCCTACCCTGACCATCCTGGGGCATTCCCTGCCCGGAGCAGGATCCCACCTGTCCTCATCCCCCCATGCCCCAGGTCAGCCGAGGTTTTCCCAGTCACCACAAGCCAGGATCTTCCTGGGGTGGAATTCCTGGCTCCGTGGAGCTGGGAATGAGCTGTTGGAGGAGGGCTGGGGCAGCTCCTGCCTCTCCTGACCCTGGAATGCTGCACTTCCAACGCTGATGGATGGCCCAGCCTGACAGAGCCCGGGCCTGAGCTCAGCCAGATGTGAGATTAATTTATTGCACCTGTCCAAACAGAAAATATTCCTATTTTCTTGAGTTCCAGTGCCACAATCAGGTGACCTTGGCCCAGCCTGGTGGGTCTGTCCCCGCTGGGGGTGAGGCAACACCAAGCATCACTCGTAATCCAAAGATGGAACGAGGCAGAAAATCCAGGTCCTTGGAGCAGGAGGCTGAGCTGGGACGTGAAGGGGGGAAAAAAACCCAAGCTCTGCTTCAGCTGCACGAGGAGCAGGAGCAGAGCAGTTTGTGTTTTAATTAATAAGGCAGTAATTTGGCGTGGAGCGGCTCAGTGCGGCTGGCTGCGCGCCGCAGCACCGCATCCTGCAGCGGGAGAGCAGCAGGGAAAGCTCCCAGCAGCACAGCCCAGGGCAGGAGGGATCTGCAGCCACCAGCAAGCGCTGGGCCAAGGCTGAGACTCCAAATTCCCAGCGAGTTCAGCGGGAATTCTGCCTGATTAAAGCTTGAGCCGCAGTCCAGGAATTTCTGTCTCTGCCGCGATCCAGCCGGGCTTTGCGCAGGAGCTCGGGAGCAATCTGTTCTCCTTGATGGAGGCTGTTCCTGGAGAGAATTCAAGTTTATTCCATTAGAAAGGGGTTTAGTCTTCCCTTTTTATGGTGGTGGGAAAGAAAAACCGCTGGGTTGTCCCTGAGCTGGGACAGCTCGGATCTCACTTGGTTTTAACCTTTTCTCCTGAAGGAAAAAGCTGCTGAAGGACTTTAGACTTGAGAAATGACTTTAGACTTGAGAAATGACTTCAGACTTGAGAAAGGAACGTTAGAAATTGTTGTTCCTTGTAATGAGGCCCAAAGGATCTCGGGGAAGTGAAATAGGATCATAGTTAGGTGGGCACCTTCCTTTTGCCGGGTCAAGAAATTGGATAATTCAGCTGGAATTTCAAAGGGAAGAGCATTTGGAGGAAGATGAACTTCTGACCCTGTAATTACAAATCAGAGCTTGGCAGAAGGTGGGTGGCATCCTGCCCAAAATGACATGACAGAAATAAGAATCAGAAGGGCTAAAAGCCACTGAACGTGGTCTGAAATAGAGGAATTACAAAAAAAAATAAGGAAGAATTTCATTAGGGGAGATGGGGAGAATCATAAGGAAAAGGGAAAACCACCTGCCAATAGAAGGGAAACCAGATCTTGGTGGGAGCTGAGGGGATTTTTGCTGGGGTGCTGCAGGCACTGCCACATCCACACGGTTTTTTGACCCTTTTGGGGATAGAAACTCCCTGTGCCAAAGCAAAGAAATTTTTCCTGACTTCAAGGAAAATGTGTGAATGGGAGGAAAATGACAACAGACAAGATGTCCTGATGTTGCCTGCTTGCTGGTTTGGGTGCTTTGCTGCATGGTGGGGTCAGGGCAGGTTCTTTGGGTGGATTTAGGGGGTGCAGACACTTCCAATCTCCCCTCATCCCTGGGGACATCCCACTCTGTCCCACCAGCTGCTTTTCCAGCAGGAAAACCAGAAACTGGAAGCAAAAAAACCATCTCAGCCCCCAAAGGGAAGGCCCTGCCTTTGTCACCAGCTCTCCTTGCACAAAGCTCACTTTATTTTCTCCCCAGCATTCAGGTCTCTGTCTAAAGAAAACACAGAAAACATTCAGAGACTTCATTTTTTCCCTCTGCTTTGTTTATCAGCAAGATTAAGATTCCTGGCTGCGGAAGAAAGGAATATCTCCATTTATTTGTTTCGGGGCATGTGGAGTGCATTTGTTTCCTAGGATGCAAATTCATTGTTGCTGCTCTGAATGGAAGCCCCGCTGCCAAGGGCTGCCGTCGGATCGGGATCTCTTGGCACCGTTGTTGCTGGAGCTCCACGCCCAGAGCAGGGATTTGAGTCCTCCCAGTATTCTGCCGCTGGAAAAGCTTTCCCAGTTTAATTCTTTAACTTTCTTTCAGACGATTTCCCCTTTGCTGAAGTCCCGCCGTGCCTCAGGGTGGGATTTTGGGATGTGGATCACGGCGCTGCAGCTGCTGCCCGCACCGCCAAGAAGGCAGAAATTGGGTGTTCAAATGCGATTGGCTGCACTTCTAATTCCACTTTTTGTTTATTTTTCTCACTCACTTTTTTGAAAAATCGAGCTTTACACACACACACATACACACATACACATACACACACACATCCCGAGGTGCAGCTGCAGCTCCACCAGGAAAAGCTGCAGTGTGAAATTCCATGGGATGACCCCCCCAGCTCCCTGTTTGTCCCCAGGGTGGGCAGGGCTCTGTCCCCAGCCCGGCTCAGGGGCTGCCACCTCCCATCAGCTGCAGCCGGGGCTGGCACGTTGTGACACGGCTGTGCCTGACATGCCATGTCACCCTGGGAGATAATGACTTGGAAATTTGTGCTAATAATTGTTTTGACTGCTCCCCCAGAATGAGTGGGTTTGGTTTGGTTTTATTTTTTTCCTTCTTTCTTTTTTTTTTCTTTCTTTTTTTTTTTTCCCCCCCAGCAGAATGTCTTGCACTTTAAATGATTTTATTAGGGAATTGTTGTTATTTTTTCCACACAGAAAAAAATATTTGGGCCAGCTGGAGGTTGGGAGCTGGGACTGACATCCCTGCAGCCCTTGGGATGTTTCTCCAGGGAAGATTTCACAGCAATTCCAACTCCTTGTAACCAAACCCTGCTGCCCTGACACCGTCACCTTCCTCAGCACCACGACTCTGGTGCCTTCACCACTGAGTGCAGGAATTTGATCCTCAATATCCAGGGCAGGATCCATGTCCAGAGAGGAACAAGGGAGCTGGGAAGGGGCTGGAGCACCAGGATCAGCTGAGGGAGCTGGGAAGGGGCTGGAGAATCCCTGAGGGAGCTGGGAAGGGGCTGGAGAATTGCTCAGGGAGCTGGGCAGGGGCTCAGCCTGGAGCAAAGGAGGATCCCCAGGGATCTTTTCCCTCTCTGGAATTCCCTGCCAGGAGGGGACAGCCAGGGGGATTTGGGATCATCCCAGGGAACAGGGACAGGAGCAGAGGGAACGGCCCCAGGCTGGCCCAGGGCAGCTCAGGGTGGATTTTGGGGCAATTCCTTCATGGAAAGTGATTTCCAACCCTGGCACAGCAGCCAGGCCAGTGGGGAAGTCCCAGATCATTTGAGCCATAAATGCCAGGTTTGTGGTGAGAATATTTGGCTGCATTTTCTGCAGTGCCCTTGGCCTGGGCATTTGGGGCTGAGAGCCCTCCTTGTCCTCCTGCACTTCTGCTCCTGGGGGATTCCCAGGATCTTCCATCCAAACCCCCCCATGTGGGCAACCCTCATCCTAAAAATCAGCAAATCTGGGATCACATCCCAGTCTGGCCAGGCTTTCCCAGCAGGACAGGATCTTTCCCCAGGCCCTCCCTTGCAGTATCACAGAATCCTTTAGAATGGAAAAGACCTTTAAGATTTGGGCAAAAACCCAAACAGGAAAAAAATAGAATTACTTGGAGAAATTACAACAAAGTTCAATGGTTTGGTTTCCTCCCCAGTGAAATCCAGCAGGAATTTCTGGATCAGCCTCACAGAGCTGCAACAGCACCTGAATATCTGGAGGTTTCCCTTCTTTGGGGGACAGCACTCCAGAGCTTCATGGTAATGTTTTCTGGAAAAATCAATCCTCTCCTCCCCAAAAGAACCCAGTTTATATTAAAAAAACCCAGTTTATATAAAAGAAAAATTAATTTAGCAGCATTGACGCCCATTTCAGTTTGACTTGTGAATTTAGTTCTGTATAGACTTTTATATTATTAAATAGGGTGCAAAGCCTTAATTAAATAAACTTCAGCTCTTGCTGCAGGATTTTATCAGGGAAACCCAAACAATCCCTTCTGACATCATTTAACTTCTCCCTCTTTCTTTCCCTTTTCCTTGTCAAAATATTCATCCCTACTGGCACGTTCTCCCCGAGTATTTAGATTTCTGCAGACATTTTTACAACCTATTTGCATTTTTGTGGAAAAACTCTCCCATCTGTTTATTTCCCTCCTGCAACTGGCTGGGATGAGTGGAATTGGAGAGATCAGGGAAGAGCCGACGGCGCCAGGAAAGACCCCGGGGTGGCTTTCCCTGGGCTCAGCCCCCGTGCTTTCACCTCTGAGACATTTTCTTATCTGCTTGGAGATCCTGTCCTTGAAAACAAATTGTCCAAGACATCCCTCTTCCACAGGTTTCAGCAGGTAAAATTTGGAAAATTCCTTGCAAAACTCCAAACAAAGCCCTCGCTGACAAAGGCGCTGTCGGGATCTGAGCTGCAGATGCAGCCCGAGGTGAACGGCACATCTTGCAGGAATATTGTGAATATTTTCATATCATATGGGCTGCTCTGACAAGCAGAGAGACTGGTTTCCCTTTTAAAGGAAATAATAAATAACCTGAGAAAAGCAGGGCTGCAGGAGGATGGGTTCAGGTGGGATATGGGGGATATTGGGAAGGAATTCCTGGCTGGGAGGGGGATGAGGCCCTGGCACGGGGTGCCCAGAGAAGCTGTGGCTGCCCCTGGATCCCTGGGAGTGTCCAAGGCCAGGGTGGTGTCCAAGGACAGTGGAAAGTGTCCCTGCCCATGGTGTGGTATGAACTGGATCAGCTTTAGGACCCTTTCCCACCCAAACCAGTTTGGGATTCTCTGGTCCAGCATCCCAGACCCTGCCCACGCCTGCTTCAGGCTCTGTGCCCATTGCTGGTTCCTTAAAGATAAACCCCATGAGGTTACTCCCCCCTTTTCCTGTAATTTATTTAGTGCCAGGCAGGAGGAATTCAGTGCACCTGGTGTCCCTTTTATGCAGAAATTCCAGACTATTTAAAATCCATGCAGTGTGGCACTCGGTGACACAGCTTAGTGGTGGCCTTGGCAGTGTTGGGAAGAAGCTGGACTTGATAATCTTGGAGGTCTTTTCCAACCTAAACAATTCCCCAGTTCTAAATTCCTTCTCTGAGCAGCTCCCAGGGTGAATGAAGCACTGCTGAAATGGCTGGATGCTGCTGGTGTTCCACAGCCAGCTCCTGGAATGAATTCCCTGTTGGAGGGCTCAGAACAGGGAAATTCCACAGCAATTAATACAATAATATCAAAAATAAATAGTGGGAGGTTTGTACACACAGCTGATGCTGAAAGTGGGGTCCCTCCCAATCCCGATTTTTCCCAGCCTCAAGTTCCAGTGGGATGGGCTGGACAAGCAGAGCCCCTGGGGAGCCCAAACTTCCTCCCCCTGCTCTGAGCCCTCAGCACAATTGTGAGTCAATAACCTTTTCCTGAAACCACTCTATACTCAACCTTTATTTTTTTCCTCTGGCATTGTTCCTTCTTTCCCAGGGGAAATGTCCAAGCCCTTATTGCTCGTCAGGAGGTCACTGGGAATGATGTTATCACTCCATGGGGTCCCAGCACTGGCTGCAGGTGAGCACAGCACATCTGGAGCACTTTAACATCTGCATCCAGACCCCTCATGGGGCAGAGAAAAAGAAAAGCACCAAAAAGCCACTTGCAAGGGCTAATCCAGGAAAACAAACGTGGTAAAACAATGTTTCTACAAGAGCATGGAGCGGCAGGGCAGGCAGGATGGAGGCACACTGACAGGATGGGGTTAAATTTGTGGTTAGGAAGGAATTCCTGGATGTGAGGGAGGAGGGCCCTCAGGTTTCCAGGGAAGCTGTGGCTGCCCCATCATCTCTGGAAGTGTCCAAGGCCAGGTTGGAGCACCTTGGGATATGGGAGGTGTCCCTACCCATGGCAAGAGTGGAATGAGATGAGCTTTAGGGTCCATTCCAACCCAAACCAGTCTGGAATTCCATGATCTCTCTTCCCTGGACTTTGCAGAGCTCCTTGCACAAACACTGTGGTGTGGTCCAGACCTGCTACGGGGTAGGGAGAAGATTTTACAGCCACAGGATCTTAAAATCCTTTAGGTTGGAAAGGACCTTTGAGGTCATCATGTCCAGTTGCTAAGATGTTATTTACAGATCTGTTTTCCTCACCTCAGTTACTCCATTGCAGAGAAAAGCTGATGCTTGTTCATTCAAACATCAAATAAATCCAGCAGTGCCACAGTTTGTTCCCAGTTATCTTTTCACGAGGTTATTCCTATATCCATGGGTTCTCCCCTGCCATCTGCTGCCCCTCCAGACAGCAGCATCCACAGGATGGGAAGAGCTGTTGGCCCATCCCAATTTAATTTTTTTGGGCATTCACAGGGGCTACAACCACTGTTTTCCACCTTTGTCTCATGGCTGAATTCCTCAGGATCATCTCAGCCCTCACCAACTTGCCCCCAGCCTGGGTTCCATTTTAAACAGGGAGATTTTTATTCTCCATGAGATTTTGAGCACCCCCAGCCCAGGGGATTGTGCTGGAAAAAACCTCTCATGGCTCAGGAGACTCCTGGGATCACTCTGAGGAGTGCCAGGCTCTGTCCTCAGTGCCACCCTCAGAGGGGACAGCTCTGCAGCCTGTGTCCCCTCTCCATGGGAGGTTCCATGCCCAGGAAGCTCCTGGGATCCGTGGGCAAGGATCCAGCCCTCAGTGATGCTGTTTCCATAGATCCAGGCTTTGCCTGGAGCTGGGCACAGGGATTTGGTGCTCCCCACTGCCCACATCCCAAACCTGCCGGGCAGGAGCTCGTCCCACATGGATGCAGAACGTGCCCTGCTCTCATTCTGGTGCCACAGGTGATACTTGGTGGGAAAATTTGAGCTTGGAAGCGCAAGAGCGGTTGGAATTCCCCCCTTTTTTCATGGATGGAGCTGCACAGCTCCAACAGCCGTATCCCACTGCTCCCAGTTTGCCTCCCAGATCTTGTCCTACCTTCTGGAACAACCTGCAAGAGCTTCAAACCCTCCTTCCCTTCCACTTGTGGCCACTGCCATGGTGACAGCCAGCAGATAATAAAGAGCACAGCCCAAACCCTTGGGAAAGGCAGCGCCGCTCCCACTGGGAATCCTTCAGCCCATGGGTTTGTCTCCAGGAGAGCCCAGAGGCCTGGGAGCTGTTTGGGAAAGACGATCCTAAACTCATCCTATCAAACCAAACTGGCAGGAAGGGATCTGTTCTGGCTTTCCCCTCGTTCCACACGGACGTGGGGAAATGCACACACATCCCATTTACGGCTTGGAGGGAATTTCTCCTGGCCCGACCCGTGTGGCACATATGGAATCCATTCTCCCTCACACCTGGCCACATCTATTTGTTATGAAAGGTTCACGACTCCACGGGCTGTGTGACCTATTCCCAGGGTGATTGGAGTTAAATGTGTTTCCTGCTCTCCCAAATTCCACATAAACCCAACAAACCAATCCATAGATCCCCGGTGTAATATCCTGAGCCTACAAACGCACGCAGGCAATAAGTCAGGCAGGAGGGAAAAATCCAATTGCTGCTTCCCATTAGTGAGCAGCTGTGAGGGGAAGGGAAGGAGGGCCAGAAAAACCCTGGAAATTCAGGCAACAACAGGAATTTTGTCGTTCTCAAGCCCTAAAAGCAGTTTCAAGCCCAACTTCTCATCTTGGAGCTGATGCTCAGTGTGGAAAAGGTGATTTTGGAGCCTCGGGGAATGGGAATGATGCTCCATGCATTGGAGTGTTCAGGCATAATTTCATTGCACTTGTAATAGATAAAGGAAGCTTCTAAAAAAATATAAAGAGGGAATTTTTCCACAGGCAGGTGGGGACTGGACAAGGGGAAATTGGTTTAAAATGGAATGAGAGGAGATTTAGATCAGAAATTGGGAATGAATTGTTCCCTGCGAGGCTGGGGAGACCCTGGCACATCCCAAGGCCAGGCTGGAGAAAACTGGGCCAGTGGACGGTGTTGGAGGTGGAACCAGAAGAGTTCTGAGGTCCCTTCCAGCCAAAACCAGTGTGGAATTCCACGATTCCATGACTCTGACTATCACAGCAGTGCCACAGAGGGTCAGGGAGAGCTGTTGGATGCTCTGGATAATTCCTCCCCCATCCTGCATCCTCCAGCAGGGCACAGCCACACGCTGCATCCCCATGGCCCTGACCTTTCCAGAGAAGCCAAGTCAGCTCCTCTTAGGATCAGCAGCTGGCATTTTTGGCTGCAGTCTCCACATCCCATAAATGCAGTGCCCTGCTTGTCATCCCAGCCCTCTGCTCTGCTCACCCCGATCACACAGCTCCAAAATCCACCCCAATAACAACAAAAAAAAGTCACTTTAGGGAAGGAGGGCAGAAGAGGGATCAACCCCACACTTCCCAACCCACCCCTCCTTTCCCTGGGGAGAATTTTCCCTCGAGGAACCAGAGTGAGAGGTTGTGCAATGACTCCGTGCTGATGCAGCAGCACGAAATACCAAGCGAATCCCTTCCAAAAGAGTCGAGTTGGATGCCATTATTTCCTGTTGGTAGACAGAAGGAGAGTGGGAAAAACTCCTGTTTTGGGAGCCAAGCGCTGCTGAGGAGAGCGATTAGCAGATGGCGTGGAAATTAGCTCATTATTATTAATTTGCCAGGCCTTTCCCAGTTCCTGAATTGCCCTTTGGAAGTTGCAAAGCAGCGTGTGCATATGGACAAAAGGAGGCTGCTTTTGGCAGAGCTGCTAATTAAGAGCTGTGCCACCCACTCCCTGAATGGGAGCCCTTCCCACCTGCCCCATCCCGGGTTTGGGATGAGCGGCGCCGGGATAATGCTCAATAGGGAACCCCCACGCCTGGTGCTTGTTAATGTGCTGATGTTTTGTGCGAAGGAGTTAATGCTGCAAAAGGCCTTTTTTTCTCTTTCTAAGGGGGTTTTGTGGAGGTGGTTACAGCGACTGTTTAACAGCACTGAATATATCTATTTATTGGGAAATTAATTTAGGGAAAAACATGCTTCAGCACACCAAAACCTCTCCTCCATCCTCTTTCAAACTGGATTTTTTGCCTAGATTGTTGCACGTCCTTTTATTTCTTTCCAGGACAGCACTGCCCTGTGGAGCTGAGAGAAGAATTTGGGCTGGTAGCCCAAAATTAGCTCAAAAAGAAAAGAGCTCAAAGTCTGAATTTATAGTGGCTACACAGCCTCGAGTGGAGCTGCAGTAGGACTTTTCTCCCAGCTCCTTTGTCTAAAAGCTGCTGCAAATAATAATAATAATGATAATAATGAGAATGATTATGATAACGATGATAATGATGATGCTGACAATGATGATGATGATAATAATAAATAATAATAAATAATCACAGAATGGTTTGGCTGGAAAGGGACCTTAAAGATCACCCAGTTCAAACCCCTTGCCATGGGCAGGGAAACCTTCCACCATCCCGTGTTGCTCCGTGACCCATCACCATCATCACTATCATTTCCCACATTAATATAAAATTGTTATTATAAATTATTCAATATAAATTATAAATATGTAGATTTTAAAGGGACATCTAAAGGTTGGTTAGGACCACGCAAAAACCGTCCCTTTGGATGCCTTTTTCCATCCTCTCCAAGAAAACCCCGCCTGGAAATGAAGCCCTGCAGCCCCACTCAGGCCAATTACAGCCAGCGTGGAGGAGATCCCACCCTGGGCTGCTTTCCAGCGGCAGGAAAGCTGGGATTGTCATCCTCATCCAGAGTGGCAGCAGCTGTGAGCCAGGGGAGGGCTGGAAGTGACACCACCGCCGTGTCATCGCAGCGACAGCACTAATTGCCCGCGTGGCGCGGCTCCTAATTGATTTCCTCCTCATTAACGCCGCCATGCCGCTGCGGGGATGGATCCGGGGTGAAGCACAGAGGATCTGGGACCTGGGGAGATGGGTGAGGGAAAGCTGGGCACGGAAAGGCAGGGAAATGGGAGAGGGAAAGTTGATTTGGGAGCTCGTGTTAATGTGGTGTCGGAACGGGTGTTGGGTTGGATCAGGGGATACCCCTTGAGTCACGGAAGGTTTGGGGTGGAAGGGACCCTAAAGCCCATCCCATTGCATTCCTGCCATGGCAGGGACGCCTTCCACTGTCCCAGGCTGCTCCACCCTGGCCTTGGACACTTCCAGGGATCCAGGGACACCCACAGCTTCTCTGGGAAGTCCAATCCAGGGCCTCCCCACCGTCACAGCCAAGAAATCCTTCCCAGTATCAAACTGAAATCTCCTCTCGGTTTCAAGCCCTTGCCTGTGTAAAAATTCCTTCTCCAGCTCCTCCTGCTGCAAAAGCCTGGCAAGGAAATGTCAGGTAACCCAGGAAACCTGTGCCAGGGCCTCCCACCCTCACCGCCAGGAATCCCTTCCCAATATCCCATCTAATCCTGCCCTCCCTCAGCGGGAAGCCGTTCTCCCTCACCCTATCACTCCATCCCTTGTCCAAAACCCCTCTCCAGCTTTCAATATTTTCCCTCTTTCTGACTCTTTTCTCTCTTGGTTTGGAGTTTTGAGCACGCACGGAATCCCCAGGAAAAGCCGCCGTGGCATTTCCCTGGGCGCCAGGGGCTGAGCGGTTCCGTGGCATCCTCCAGACGGAAATCCTCGGAGCAGCCACAATGCGCTTTGTAATTAGAGTTAATTAACACTTCTGCAAATTGGTCTTTATTTAAGACCAGCTGCCGAGGCGGGAAAAAAAAAAAAAAAGTCTATCAGCCCATAAAATATTAATTAGCACAAGTGTCTCGTCTGCTACCGCTGGGCTGTGTGAGGATGGGAGTTGGGCAGAGGGAGCTTTGTTTCCTTGGATAAAGAGTTTGGGAGCAGGAAATTGAAATGGATAAATTCAGATTTCCTCCCTGAGCCCCCCCACACGTCACTGGTAGAGGGATAAAGTCTTGTCCCTTAAACACAACCCATCAGCCTGGAAATAGGTTTGGAAGTGCAAGGGAGAGGGGGATGTGGGGTGGAATGTGGATGTGAGGAGGAATAAAAATGAAATTTCGTTCACACATCAATTGTGGGAGAGCCCAGTGGTTTAATCACAGAATCATGGAATGGTTTGGGATGGAAGAGATCTTAAAGCTCAAGATTCCAACCCTTGCCATGCCACTGTCCCAGGCTACTCCAAGCCCCATCCAAGCTGGACTTAGACACTTCCAGGGATGTGATGATGGAAAAACTCTTCCAAACTAATCTCCCCTTTCCCTCCAGCACCTCCTTCCTCTGGGTTTTCCCTACTTCCTTCTCTCTGCTGTTTTTTCTGTTTAAACCCACTCAAGAAATTAATGACAAATACTCTTCAAAACAAGGACTTTTCCCCCAAACTTTCCTGCTTGTGGGATTTTGTGCCGAGGCCACAGCGGGGCCGATTCCTGCGCGGCTCCACTCCACTCTGACTGAATTAGGTCAGGGGCTTCTCCAGGCTATAACCATCTTCAAATTATGTGACAGAAACAAATAGGAAATATTTAAAGTTAAGGCTCTGCAAGAACTTGTATTCAGCACAAAGACAGGATCACTTGGAGTTTATATCTGCTTGATCAAAATTCCTGTAAGGAGCTTGTGAGGGATGAGAAAATCAGATAAAATGTCCTTTTTCTTCCTTTCTGTTGAGTCTGGACTGGTGCTCACACTCAGAAAAACCAGCCTGGAGTTTGCAGGGAAAAAAAAATAAAGCAACTCCTGAAACAAATAGCTGCAGGGAAGGCAAACTGAAATGTAAAAATATCCCAATTTCAATGGAATTTTTCAAACTGGCTTTGCAGTGAATTCCCTTGAAAATGTGTCGGATCTGCATGGAGGCCATTAGCCATTCCTGGTGGATCCAGTGAAGACTTCCAGCAAGGAAACCATTTCTTTGCAAAAGGAAAAAAAAAAGTATTTCATTCCAGTTTAAAGCCTGGATGTTGCTTGTGCTGTATTTTTATTTTGTTTTCCATGCACAAAATCAGGAAAGGTTTAGAAGATCAAAACTGAGCTAAGCTGAAACAGATTCCAGATCCACACCAAGGCGGGGTTTTGTTTTGGGTTTTTTTAACTTTCCTGATATTTTGACAAAGAATAAGCCATTTTCTTTCATTTTGCCCTCAGTGAATTACTATGAAATATGAACTCAATAGGAAATAAATGGGAAATGCTAAATATGAAAAGGAGATATGAGAGGAGCAGTTGTTTGCAGTGGTGTCATCCCACAGGTCAGCCCCTGCTGGGCTCTGCTTTCCAGAATGAGATGCTCACCCTTGACCTTTGTGTCCCCTGCTCCCAATTTTCCATCCCGTTACAAATCCATTTTCCATGGAATATTTGGTTTCAGCAGCTCATGGTAGCAGACAGGACTGGAGACACCTCCAGGCATCGAGGAGAGTTGTATGCACCCATGGTCAATCCAAAATGTTGGAATCACCCACCCTGAGGGTGATCCTTCATCACCTGGAGGTGAATGAAGCACAAAGAGTTTGGGGTGTGCACTGATACATTCCTGCTAAAATTCTATGGATATCAGGAAAAGGTCCTTCCCCCAGAGTGTGCTGGGCACAGAATTCCCCCAGGGAATTGCCAAGGCTGCCAGAGCTCCAGGATCATTGGGACAATGCTCCCAGGGATGCCCAGGGTGGGATTTTTGGGTTTGTCCTGGGCTGGGCCAGGAGTTGTATCCATGATCCTCACGTTCCCTTCCCTTGGGAATGTGTGTGGAAGTGGTCAGTGGGAAAATATGGTGTCTCCTGGACTGGGACATCTCTGTGATCCACAGAGGATGCAGCAGCTCAACATGCATGGAGCACTTTGGGGAGACTATGGAAGAGCCTGATCCCAGCAGGAAAGCTCCAGGTGCTGCTGATGCCTTGTTCAGGCTGCCCTGGAGCAGAGGCTGGGCAGAGTCCCAGGATAAAGCAGGGATTTATCCAAAGGATCTCCTCCATGCACCCACCTGGGGCAGCACCAGAGCCCAGCCAGGGCTGCACCCAAGATGACCCAAAATGGCCCCAAAATGCCCGGCCGGGCACGGGGTCTCTCCCTGGGATCAGCTCTGCTCCATTTGCACCTTGCAGTTCATTGTCCCATCCCAGCTTCAGCCCCTGCAGTCCCACCCTGCTTGTTTTTCTCTCTCCAGCCCACGGGGTTTGTGCTCCTGGCCTGAGATTTGGCTCATTTGTCCTTGGTGCCCAGCTGGAGCAGGAATTGTTTTGTCTCCCTGCTCTGTGCAGAGCTCAGCAGCGCTGGATGTGAAGCTCAGAGCTGCACACTAAAGCAGCAGAGTCTGAAACAGAGAAAAGCCAAACCTGAGGTATCAGTGCCCAGACACAGCTCTGCCATCCCCCAGCACAGAGAGCCCCGTGAGCCCCACCTGGGCAGGTGACAGGATGGGAGGTGACAGCTGTGGCACTGGGGAGGGTCGTGCCAGGTGAGACAGAATGGGAGACGCCGCCACACTCCCGGGAAGGTGTTGGAACAGCGCTCGTGTTTCCACCAGCCCCAGCACAATGTCACAACAGCTCCCACAGGAATTAATGTGATGGGAAAAGTGCACTGCACACGCAGGGAAAACGCTGGGCAGACTGGGAACTCCGAGATCTGCCTTTTCCAAGGGTGAAATCCAAGCCTGAGCCGTGGCAGAGCCCTGCGGAGAGAGGAACGACGTGGATCCCGTTCCCCTTTGTGTGGCTCCATAATCCCAAGGGAAAAAAAAAAGGCTCCCGAAGATTTAAAGAGGCTTTGGCTCAGCCTTTGAATGCCTTTTCATTTTCCCCTATTCATGGATCAAATAGAGCTCCCTGCTCTGAATAATTGCATTTTACCTGCTGAAAACACGCTCTGGAAACCTCAGAGTGCTTTATTCCTCCTGATGGCACATAAAGCATAAACATTAAGTTTGCTAAAAACAGGGGAAAATAAGACTCATTTTTTTCTCTTCAATATAATTTACAAGGGGAAACATTAACTCATAAATCATAGGCACAAATTCAGCGAGGATTGAAACACTACACTCAGCAGCAGGCAAATTACAGCCACACCACTCCATCACCCAGGGCTCCTTCCAAGGGCATTATTGCAAATATGTTCCTCATGAGGAGAGGTGAGGGGGGGGGGGGGAAAGCAGGGAAAAAAAGCACTGAAACCATGAGGAAGGAGAGTCCCAGCACCCCCAGCTAAGGCAGGGCTGGATTCAGCTCCATCCTGCCTGCACTCACCACCCTCACAGGGAAGGTTTATCCCAATCTCCCACCCATCCCTGCCCTCTGGCACTGGGAGCCATTCCCTGGCTCCTGTCCCTCTGTCCCTTGTCCCCAGTCCCTCTGCAGCTCTCCTGGAGCCCCTCCAGGCCCTGCCAGGGGCTCTGAGCTCTGCCTGGAGCCTTCCCTTCTCCAGGGGAACATTCCCAGCTCTCCCAGCCTGGCTCCAGAGGGGCTCCAGCCCTGCACCAGCTCCAGGTCCTTCTGGACACCCCAGAGCTGGAAGCCCATGATTATACCTGGGATTCTACCTAGGATTTCCCCTCTGGACCATCATTCTGTGAGAGGCACATCAAAACCTGTGTTTGAGAGGAAGAAAGATGAAAACACCAAAGTTTATCCCCCTAAAGCACCCCTGGCACTCCCTGGACACTCAGAGCTCATCCCATGGAACAGGCCAGCTCCAGGAAAAGTCTCAGAAATAGGGATTTTACAGCTGTTCTTTGTACTTGCTTCCTCTCCAATTTAATATTTCCTTTTAGGCCCTACTGTCCCAGCAAGTGTTTAAAGCTGGGCTTTATTGTGCAGAGCATCTTTAAAATCTGCTTCATGCCCCAATCTCCAAAACTCCTGTTTTCAGATACAGTTAATTACAGCCATGAGGGGTTTTTCCCTTTAAATCCTGCTTTGTGGCTAATCCAGCAATGAGGGAGCTTCTCCTCAGCTGCACAAACCCAGCCCAGATGGGGCTCCAAGAAGGTGAAAGGGAACATCAAAATAATTTCTGCCTGTTCAGCACCCAGCTGTGCCCAACCCCAGCACCCAGAGCTGGGGGTGAGCAAAACTTGGCAGGTTAGGGGAATATTTTTACAGCCCAAATTCTGGCAAATACCTCTGAGCTGGAGGTGTGAGACACCTGAGATTTTACCTAAAAATGAGTTGAGCAAACTGAGGAAAATGCAATGCCTTTTCCTCCTTTTTTTTTTGGTTTTTTGGGTTTTTTTTGCATTTTGTGTGGCATTTCGGGTCTCCAGGGCAGGGGTTCCCCTTCCTGCTGCAGGCTGAAGGTTCTGCCATGTGGAAGGAAGATATTTCTGGGTGTTTTTAGCCTCTGTTTGTGTTGCTAGGAGGGATGGAACTGCTGGGTTGCACCACAGGGAGCTGGGCATGCCTCGCCCAGCCTGGAGCAGGGAAGGAGCTGCTGCCACACACGGCCCTGGCACGGACTGGGGCTCACCAGCAGCACCAAAAAACCTCATTGGAGCTGGGCAAATCCCCAGGAATGTGCCCAGTGAGAGTGTTTTCATTCTGGCAGGCAGCAGGCGTGGTCTGGGTTCATTTGGAGGTGGAAAAGTGGCTGCTGTGGCCATTGGGGATTTACAGGTGGGAGTGAAGGACAAATAAGCGAGAGTGGAAGAACTGGAGCCCCTGGAGTTGAGTTCAGGGGCACCCCAAGGCCTGGCTGCAATAATTTCAGCTTGGCAGAGCAGTGTCCATCTCCTGGAAATTCATGAGCCCCCATTCCCACTCCAGTGGGAATCCCAGGGCACATTTATTAGACCTGAGGAAAAAGCTGCTGATCCCATTTTTACCGCGGCAATCGATGAGGACGGGGATTAAAGTGGCACCCAACAATAAAAACAACTCCTGAGGCAGCCAGAGCCCAGCAAGGCCCAGCACATCTCCAGGATGGGCCAAAATTGTGTTAGCACATTAAACCTTGCCTTAAACCAGAGCTGAATTAGATCAGACTGAACAAAGCTGATCTTAGGAGAATTTCTCCTCCAGGTTTTCCAGCGCTGATGATGGTTTAGACCCCAACCCTTTACACTCATGCACGGGGGAGACTTTGAATATTTGTCACAAGGATATCGTGGAATAAGGGAAGGGTTTAGGCTGGAAAAGCCCTCCAGGACTGGCAGGGGGAAGCAGCAGCACTTGTGGGGCAGGGCAGCTCCTGCAGCAGGGTTTGTGGTCAGGAACTTCCCCATCCTGCAGGAAACACCTTCCCCCTCTGCCCTCTGAACACATACCCAGGGTGTTTTTAAATTATCTTCAAATCTGAGCAGCCAGCAGAAATGTGTTGAGTTGGGGAGGGAGCTGCTGGGGAGAAAAATGTTATTTTTCACCCCTCTTGCTTGTAAGGAATTTTGAAGGAATTTAAGATGGGATTTCTGAATTGTTTTTGATGATGTGGTTTGTTTTTCTTATCTTTTATATAAGTAAGAAGGGTGACACACGCATCACATCTTTATCACATAGTTCAGAAGGTCACAAGACCCTAAGTTACAAGACTTTTTCAGGGTTTATTAATTAATAAAATACTACTAACAAAAATATTTATGTTTTTAACCCAATCTTTAAATATTTTATCTTCTAGATTTATGCTACAGTGCAAACTTTTTTAGCTAATTATGTTATAACACAAAAACTTATAGTACTGTGTTTTAAATTTTTTGTTTTCTTTCGTAGCTGCTTTTATTTCTTTATATCTTAAACTCTAAACTTTCTTTTATTTAACTTAACATGCCTCTCCTTTAAACTATAAATCTGCATTCTTACTTCTAGCACTTAGATTTAGAAGCCTTTTCTAAAGTCTCAAATCAAATCTTATATTTAATTCTAAGCTTTAATTTACAAACCCCAAGTTCTCAAAATTCCCTAAATTTCAAATTCTACCTTGCTGCTCTTTCTGAGGCAGAGAGGTGAATCCTGGGATGGGATATGAGGGAAAAACCTCCCCAGGCTCCTCATCCTTGCAGAGTTCACCCCACAGCAGCATTAGATTGCCTGGAATTTGAGCCTGGCCCAAACTTTTTAATCCTCGTGTGTTTCCAGGGAAGAACAGACCTCTGCCAGCAGTAACTGCATGAATTCCCTGGATTTATCTGCATTGGATTGCCTTTGGCATCTAATCCCATCAAATTGCCTCTCTGCTGAAGGGATGCCGTGTGTCTGGAGGCGCTGGAGGGGTTAATGTGATGTGTAACCAATGGAAGGTATATTTAATGATCTCTGAAATTGCTTCTGTGAAGCATCCCCATAACTGCCACAACTCGATTTACTACAGATCCTGCAAATAACAAATGTAATTACTTGGGAATCAACATAATATTGGGTCAGACAGGCTGATATTCCCTCCTTTTGCTGGAAACTTAATATAAACCTGGAGCAAGTGTCTCTCTCCAGCCATATTCCCAAGCTGTGCTCTCAGAACAACATCCAGCACGGACTCCTGGAAAAATGTTTAAAAACCAGAGTGCTGTGATAATATTTTTTGCCCTATTAAGGGTTTTAATATTATTTTTTGCCTCATTATTTGCTTTATTACACCAGGACTTTGCACCTTTGCGTCATCAGGTGAAAGTTTTTCACTGCCAGTGTGGTTTTGCTGTGTTCATCACGTTCAGCAGCACAGCCAGAGGCAGTTCTGTGTTCCTCAGTCCTTGACATTCCTTGCTGTGCCTCCTGAAGGACGAGCAGATGAGGGAGATAAAAACCACTCTGTGATGGGAATGCTGGCTCCCACGGCATCCCCAGTGCTCCCTGCAAAGGTGCTGTGGAATTCCAGCGAGGCTGGGGACAGCAGAACTCAGCGAGGCCACAGGTGGGTGGGAAAACCTGGATTTTGGGGGGTGTCTCTTTCCCATTTCCCTCAGCAATCCAATATTTTAATTTTTTGCCAACTCCAAAGCTGGAGGTGCTGGGGTGTTTAACTGGAACCAGTCACCTCCTGCGTGCCCGTGGTGGTGGTAGTCAGAGCCTGGAGGGGAAAAACCTCTGGGAAGCTGGGTCTGCCTGGCAGAGGGGTAATTGTTGGATAATTCTGGACTCCCAGATCTTCCTGGGAAGATTCACCTTGCCAGGAGGCAGAGGATTTCTGTTCCCAGGTCACACACTGCCCTCTCTTTGGAGGTTGTGCAGGAAAAGCTCACTTTGGACATCCAGGAGGAGACAAGAGCTCCGTTCCCGGGGTGCTGAGCTGCTCCAGAGGGAATCATGGAATCATTAAGTCTGGAAAAGCCATCGAGCCCAACCATTCCAAGGCCACCCCCACGTCCCCTGTTCCCAGGAATAGTGATTCCCCAGCCTGACCACCCTTTCAGCGCTCAAACACCCCAGGATCCCCTGTGAGATCTGAGGTTTTATGAGCACAGAGACACAGCAGGGGTGGTGAGCTCTCATTCCCAAGCTCCAGGTGGTTTTGGATACAATCCCTCCACCTGCAGAGATGCTTCCCCCCACAGGTGACACCGTGGTCCCCCTGCTGCCAGCATCACCCCCACCAACCCCCTAAAGACATCCCCTTCCCATCAGCACAGCTGATGCCTCTCATTTGTCAGGAACAAAGGTTTTATTCCTGAATGATGAAGGTCCCAAAATCGTGGCCCAGGGCCTGGAGCCGTGTGGTGACAAGCAAGATAAAGCAGACAAAGGCACGGGGAGGCTCTGGTGTTGCAGTGCTAATAAATAAAGCTCTCCACGGTCTCTCCAGAGGAGAAACATTCCAGTTGGTTCAATAAAACAGGCTATAACAAGAGATTTATATGGAATATATTGGATTTATTCATCGAGGATTGCGGGGACATTTTTTTCCTTCTGCAGCAGCAGCTGCTTATCACTGGAGCCTTTGTGCAGGGGACAGGGCTGGGGGGCTCAGAGCCTGCTCACAGGGTATTGATTGCAGGCACATCACAGGCAGCCAGATGTGTGTGGCTTTTCTGCCTCCAGCAGATCCAAAATCCCCAATCCAGGTTGTCTTCACAGAAAAACAAAACAAAACAAACAAAAAAAAGCATGACAAACCAGAAATTTTTGGCGACTCTCCCAGCCTGGCCACCACTTCATACACCAAAATATTCCTGCAGTAGGCAAACAGACAGGTTTAAATGGCTCAGAGTATGATTTAGGCTGAAGGTAGCTTAAAACATAATTTTAGGATTTTGCTTTAAGCTGAATTTGGGCTTTTTGGGGTTTGTTTTGTCAGACAGAGAGTGAGCAGCCCTCACACAAAGGCTGAGACACACATATAGGTAAGGATGTGGAGGTGTGCAATGTATACACCCAGAAGACCCTAATAATGAGCCAAATTAGCCTAAATCCATTAAATTCTCATTATACACCTAGAGATTGAATTATTTCCTCCTCTCCTCTGACTATTGAGCAAAGGCTCTGCGAGCACTGCAGTCTTTGCAGCCCCAAATTCCTCTTAGTGAGAGAAATTATTCTCATTTTTATCTCCAAAAAATCTGACCAGAACCCCAAACCCAGTCAATGCCTCAGTGCCCGTATCAGAGCGTGGATCAGGTTAATCCACTCCATCCCAAGGCTTTTCCCCACAATAATCCCATAACCAGATGGGATTCCTGTAACAAGGAATCATCAGGGAAGCCCGGCTTTGCTTGGGCGCCGCTCCTCCTTATCACCAGATTACACCCAGTGAAACCCTGAGAGATTTGAGGCAAGCAGGAGGTCAGGAAGGAAAAGGGTCGGGAGGGCAAAGGGACGAGGTTTGGATGTCAAGCAAGGACTCGGGAAGGAGAGGGAGCCGGGATCGCCCGGCGCACGTCGGAGGACGCGGCGGCCTCGCCATGTAAAATGCATTAAGCTGTCAAAATGAAGATCCTGTCTTCAATCATGCCCGGTCCCCCAGGCCCCCGCGTTAAATATTACATCAAGACATTTCCTGTCTGGCATTTAGTGGGGGAAAAAAAAGGGAAAAGCAAAAAGGAGAAGAAAGGTGCGCTCGGCCTCGCGGCGCGGGGCTGTCCCCAGCCAGGGTGTCACATCCCTGGTGACACAGCGGCAAAATTTGGCTCCTTTTCCCCTCTAAATGCAGTTGGTTGGCGAGAAGGAGTGCCAGGGAGAGCTGCCATGCTGTTCTGAGGGGGTTTGGCTCTTCTGAGGCCTGCAGGCAGCCCTGGCTTCACCGCCATCACCGAGGCCTCTCCCCTCACGGAGCCCATCGTGGGACGCCCTCGTCCTCCCTCCCTCCCAGCCCGGCCCCTGGGGACACAGGGAACTCCTCCTGAGTTAATTTCTAAAGGGGATTAGTTAAACTTCGTTAAAGCTTGGTGTAGCAGCCTTTTTCAGAATTAAGGTGGCCTTAATTCAATTTATGCAGGAGCTTAATTTGCTTCAATCAGCTCCTGGTGCAGCTCGAAGGGACAGCCCAGGTGGCCTCAGTGACTGCCACCATGGCCAGGACATTTGGGGACAGCCCCAGGTGGCCTTAGTGACTGCCACCATGGCCAGGACACTTGGGGACAGCCCCAGGTGGCCTCAGTGACTGCCACCATGGCCAGGACATTTGGGGACAGCCACAGGTGGTCCTGGTGACTGCCACCATTGCCAGGACATTTGGGGACAGCCTCAGGTGGCCTCAGTGACTGCCCCCATTGCCAGGACATTTGGGGACAGCCCCAGGTGGCCTTAGTGACTGCCACCATTGCCAGGATTTTGGGGACAGCCTCAGGTGGCATTAGTGACTGCCACCATTTAGGGACAGCCACCCTGCTCCTCCCTGTATCACCACTGCCATCCCATCCCAAAGAGGGGAGCAGGAATGACAGAATTCATCCCAAAAAAGGGGAGCAGAAATGACAGAATTCATCCCAAAAAGGGGAGCAGGAATGACAGAATTCATACCAAAAAGGGAAGCAGGAATGACAGAATTCATCCCAAAAAGGGAAGCAGGAATGACAGAATTCATCCCAAAAAGGGAAGCAGGAATGACAGAATTCATCCCAAAAAGGGGAGCAGGAATGACAGAATTCATCCCAAAAAGGGAAGCAGGAATGACAGAATTCATCCCAAAAAGGAGATCAGGAGTGACAGAATTCATCACCTGAGCTTGGCTGATGAGAGGAAGAACTACAAACCCCGTTTTCGACCATGGAAGGCTCCATGAATAACTGAAGCACTGCTTCTTAAAAACTTTCCATCTTCCCTCATAAAGAATGCCAATAAATCCTGCCCTGGAAGCAATTTCAAAGCGTGGATTCCTCTCTTTCCTCTTCTGCTGTGATGGTTGCCAGTAAATTCTCATGGCATCTCCTCCTGCCTGGAATGGGGAGCCCTGAATTTCAGCTCAGTGTTTCCAGCTTGAGCACCTGTGTGGAATTCTGGAATCCCAGAGGGGTTTGGGATGGAAGGGACCTTACACCCCATCTTCTTCTACACCTTCCACTATCCCAGGCTGCTCCAAGCCCTGACATTCCAAGGGATGGGGCAGCCACACCTTCTCTGGGCCACAAATGTCCTTTCCAGAAAAGCAGTAAATGCATCACACCCCTGTCCCTGAGGCCGTAATTTCATTTATCAATAAGAGCTGCAAGAAAAGCAGACGCTTCCCAAAAATCCTGACCATCACCAAGTCCTTCTCTCCTGACACAAGATTTGTAGGAAGCTGTAAAGCCCCTGATTAAGGTCTCCAGGAGCTCTGACATCCCCAGGGACGCTGCTTTCCATGGAAAAGCAATTCCAGGGACCTGCTCGAGCAGCAGACATTGGGGGCTGCATTTTGAGCAGTTTTACCTCATTGTCACTGGGTTTGTTTTTTGATGAAAGCTGGAGCCGTGCAGATTAAAGAATAATGTCACAGAAGGAGCTGATCAAATTGAAAAGATCCATCAGATTAATTACCAGGCTTAAAGGAGCTTGTCCATTTATCAGAAGCAAAAGCCTTGGGCTTGCTACTGAGATTATGGGATCTCCCATTTTCCAATATTTCCATTTGATCTTGTAAAACCAATTCACGGGACTGACGTAAAGTCAAAAGGAATTTGCATGGAGCCTTTCCTGCCTGCTGGGAATGCTCACTGGATACTCACTGGATACTCAGCCTGTGCTCACCATTCGCCTTCACCCTCTGGAGCTGCTTTTCATTGAAGTGTTCCAAGGCAGTCCTGGCTGCCTTCCAGTCCTCACCCAGACCTGCCTGAGCACAGCACAGCCTGTTTGAAATGCTGCATCAATATTTATCACAACTTGGGAGGATAAGGAATATTTTAATCTTAAAACACCTCCCTGGCTGGGGTGAAATTAAATAAATGCATAACTAAAAGATGTAGGCAGTGAACATTTACCCAGCACCAGTGACTTGGTAAAGGCACAGGGAGGAAATTCGGGGGCTCCAGACTCTAAAGCTGTGATTCTAAATTAAAATCATCTGTCAGCTCACCCAAAGCCTTTGAATTCACACATTGCAATTTCCTTTCTGACAATAATAATGAGCACAGTGTTAATAAAGCAGCCTGAGCTTTGCTGTGTGCTCTCCTAAAGCTTCCCAGACAACCAGAGGGGTTCCATTCTCTGTGTCCCCAGAGAATCTGGCATGGGCCAGGTGATACCTGAGGGAAGAAGGGTGGTGGATTCCCATGGGATGACCTGGACCCTGCTCCAGGTCACTGGCTGGGGCCAGGCAGGGGGTGGGCTCTTCTCCCAGGTAAAAGGGACAAAGCACCCTCAAGCTGTGGCCCAGAGAAGCTGTGACTGTCCCTGGAGCCCTGGAAGGGTCCAAGGCCAGGCTGGATGGGGCTTGGAGCAGCCTGGAAGGTGTCCCTGCCCATGGCAGGGGGTAGAATGGGATAATCAAGGTCTTCTCCCACCCAGTCCATCCATCCCAGTCTGGGATTCTGGGATTCTACCAAATGACCCATCACACTTTGAGAAACTGTCATGAGAAGCTGACAGAGCTCACAGGACAACAGGAGGATGTTTCCCTGAATTTCCTGTAAAATTCCCATTCCTTCTCTGTGATACCTGCACCAACCACTTCCCAAGGTGCTTGGAATCAATTCCCACCATCCAGGAGATGCTCTGGAACTCCACCCCCTTCACTGCCTGCCCTTCAAGCCAATGATCCCTCCCAGAAGATCCGAGCTCAGGGAGAACACCGTGATTTTATGGGGAAGGAAGCGCTTCCCCTTGCAGACGGTGCAAACGGGATTTAAAACGTGGGGAAGCTTCCCACAGGCTCCTCCTGGGTGGGATTTCAGCAGGGAGCAGTTGCAGGGCTGGGAATTGCTGCGGGTTTCATGCCTGGCTGAGGAGATCCGCAGGAGGCAGCGCATGGATGAACATTTTGGGCGCTTTCCCTGCGGCTTGCAGACCTCGCCTGAACCCACCCGCCACAAATTCCGCTTCTCCTGCTTCCCAGCATCTCCCAAACCCGGAGCCAGCAGCCTGTCCAACACACAGCAGTGCAAAAGAGACATCCTGAGCCCCTAGTCCTGGATGAGATCCCTAAATCTGAGCGTGGCTGGGGCTCCTGGCTGCACTCAGTAAATAGCAGAGCTGATTTTCTCAGGGCTCTTCACACTGATGCAAACAGGGATCGTATTTTGAAGCTCCCACTAAGCAAAGCTTCCCTATAATTTGCTAAATTTATCCCAAACACAATGGCGTGTGTGTAAAGGGGGATCTAAGTATGGAAGCCACTGTTTTAATATAATTGGCCTTTTAGATTAAAAGGCTCTTGTAATAACCTTTTTCTAAGAAGCAGAAAAAGTCATAATTACAGAGCAGCCACACATGACAGATAGATGTTCCAAACTGAGAAAATTAACTCTTCCCTGCGTTTCAAATGGAGAAATCCCTGCCAGGATCAGCCACCAGCATTGCAAAAAAGGAAAGACAAAACCCCCTCATTCACCTAAACTCATTTTTAGTAACTTGAGGTTTCTTCTCTTTGCCTGGGAAATCAGTGTGTGGGTTTTTCTGCTGGTTTAAGGAGAATCTGAACCTGATTTAAGGAGAATCTGATCCTGGCTGTGTAAGCATTTATTATTTATTATTATTTTACTATCCTGCCTATTGCCATACATCCATTTAATGTGACAGGAATCCCCCTGCTCTGCTGGTGGGACCAGCCCAGCCAGGCTCTGAGGGGCAGATCCAGCTGCTGCTCCCCATGCTCCACGTCCTCTCCTGAGCAAAGAGAAAGAGGTTGAGATTGCAGAGAGAGAAAACTTCTCCATGGAAAGGCTTGTCCAGCCTGGCACAGTGGTGAGATCCCCATTCCTGGAGGGATTTGAAAGCCATGTGGATGTGGTTAGAAATGGAATTGGCAGTGCTGGGGAATGGTTGGGGATGCTCTGGGAGGGCTTTTCCAACCTCCACAACTCTGTGATTCCATGTACAAGGAATACAAGGAGCTGCTGACAAGGAATTGCTGCCAGGAGAAGAATTCCTCCCTGGGATTAGCTGGAAAACAAATATGAATGAGATCTTATCCTAGTGCTGAACTGAGATGGAAAGGTTGGGGAGCTCTGGAGGAGAAGCTGGTGGTGCACAGAGGGTGCAAGGACCTCGTGTGACAGGGGTGTCACAACGAGAGCAGGGCAGGGCTGGCAGCACCGAGGAGCACCACCCAGCTCCTCTCAGGATGCCTGCAAGGCTCAACATTCCCATGCTGGAACATTTCTGCTGCTTTGCCACCTGAACAAAAACCCCAAAGGCAAATCCTGTGCCCTCCCTTCTCCATCCTCACGGAACCCCCGGGATGGCTTTCCTGACTCGCTGCTCACGGACGCTGTGCCAGCTGCTGTCACTCCACTCTGGGCCAGGAGGTGTTTATCCATCATGGCCTGGAACCGTTTCTGGCTGGTTAGAGAGGGAATTTTAACTCGAGCTGACTGGCTCACATCGAGGAATCACATCCCTCAAACATTTAACGCCGAGCGTGTCCGCGTCAGGCACCGCTCCCCCTTCTGCAGAAACAAATCAGAAAATTAATATTTAAAAATCTATCCGTCACAAGATCATTTTCCTCTCCTTAGCAACACGAGAAAGGCATTTGTGACCACCATTTCCTCTGCACTGCCTTTAATTTTTATATATCGGTTTCAGCATTAAAAAAAAAAATGGGACCAGTAAATCAGCCCATTAATCATTCCAGTCCAGGAAAGCTCCAGTAAATCACCCAAGTTTTATATCTCTATTTTTTTGAACTTAGGCCCAAGAGCCCAGGGATTGAGGCCATGTGCTATTAATTTGCAAACAGGCAGTTCACATTTTTGCGTGCTGACCTCAGCCCCGCAGCCCCAGGTGCGGCGGGGAGAGCGAAACGGCGCACGAGGAGATGATGTGTCAAAACAAATGTCAGGGTTTGGGATTCATTTCACGGGGCCCCAGCAGTGCCCAGGTCTGATTTACCCACACCCCGCTCCCATGATCTGCTAGAGGCTCGAGCAGGGCTGGTAATAATGAAATAATCCACGGCATTGTTTATCGCTGGTAATTAAGGTCAGAAATCTCGCCGCGCGTCCGGAGCTGGTGCTCCTGGTGTCCCTGGTTTTCCCTGGATGGTTTGCCCTGCTGGGTGCTGGGGATGTCTTGGGGCAGCAGCCAGCGTGGCCCAGGTGACATTAAAGCGGGATTTGTCCCCCAAGCCTTGTCTGTCCCCAAAGCCCTGTCATCAGCAGCGCTCCAGCTGAGCCCGGCTTTGCCCTTTCCGCCCCTCCTGCCTAACGACCCGAGCAGAGAATCTAATGAGGGACAGGATGTGGGGCTGCTGCCAGGGAAGCAGCTCCAGCCCCTTCCTCGCTGACCTCTGAATTCCCAGGAATGACAAAGAGCTCATTTCCAGCTCCCTGCTCCCACTGCAGCCCGCTGCCCACACCAGGATTGTGGGAACGCCCGGGAGCATCCTCAGGTTGGAGCTGGTCAGTGGGAGCTGGAAGGTGCAGAAAATTCCCCTCCCCAGGCTTCCAGGAATGACTGCACCCCAGGAATGCTGGGCCACCATCAAATCCACGTGGCTTTGGCTTCACTACAACACCTCAAACAGCATCTGAAGGACTGAAGCAAATTAATGGGTGAAGCTGTGAAAATTTTAATCCTAAAGACTGGAAAAGCCCTGTGGGATCACTGAGTGAGGATGAGGCCAACACTGCCAGGTTCCCCTCTAAGCCATGTCCCCAAGTTCTCATGGCTGGGACACCTGTGACACCCATGGCCCAGGGATTTCTCTGCCAGAATTGCCTGCAAGGATTAAACATCCTGAATCCTGGATTCCTGCAGGTCTGGAGCAGGGAAAACCTGCAGTGCTGGCAGCGGCAGAGCAGAGCTGTGGGCGGCTGCCCAGCACCCTCTGAAGGGATTTTTGGGGTCCCCTTCAAAGCCCTTCCAGCCTAAATGCTCAGGGACCTGGAAGAGATTTCAAATCTCTAAAATTTGTCCTCTGATACAGATTTTCATAGTTTCCTCAGCACAAATGTGGTTCAAAACAAGAAGGATTTGAACAACTGAGGGTAAAAGAGAGATAAAGCGTTAGGCTTTATTTTTAAATTATTATTTTTTGTATTTTTCCACTCTGTCCTTGTGCAACCACAAAAAGGCTTTCAAAGGTGCAGCTTGGGAGGTTCTAACAGCAAAGAACAAATTATTTATCCCATATCTACACATGGCAGTTTGTGGGATCAGTGGGGTGGGGCTGGGGGCAGCAGATAAAGGTTCCTGCGTACTGACCCCAAAACAACACGGCCCCATCAGCAGGCACCAACCCCTTTCCTCAGCTACAACACACAGACCTCAGCTCCTTCCCCCTCTGGGCATCTCCAGTGTGGGGTGAAGGACAAATCAAGGCTGGAATTCAGGAGGAATCATGGAATCATTAAGGTTGGAAAAGACCTCCAAGATCATCAAGTCCAACTTTTGCCCACTAAACCACGTCCCCAAGTGCCACATGTTGTTTTTTAACACTTCAGGGATGGTGACCCCACCACTGCCCTGGGCAGCCTGGTCTGATGCTTAATCACTCTTTCAAGGATGAAATTTTCCTTAATATCCAATGAGAACCTCCCCTGGTGGCCATTTCCCCTCTTCTCATCCCTGGTGAATGCTCCACGAGCTCAGGAAAGAGCCCCTCTATGCTGAATAGCCCCAAAATAACCCAAAACCTCCTCTCTGAAGGCACCTGGGCCTGCAGCTGTGTGTGACAGCAGTGGGAAACAGCTTATCCCAGGATTACACCTAATTATGAGCAAGGGTGGGAATGACTGGATGGGGAAAAAAAGGGATGCCTTAAAAACCAAGCGCAATTGTCACTTCCCAGCCCAAGTGATGGCAGCCAAGGAGGTGGAAAGCAGCAGGGTGTGGGTCACTGGGCACATCCAGGACCTGGGAAGGTGGGGATGCAGCCAGGCAGCTGCACAGCCCAGCTGCAGCTCTGCCCTGCCTCAAAATGCCTTTTGCTGGCTGAGCTGTCAGGCAGGTTCAGGGGAGCAGAGGGAAAATGGGGTGAGGGTTTGCTTTGCAGTGCTCCCAACGTGGAGTGGGGCTAATTAAAGCAGGCAGGCCCTGGAAAGTGAGCAATGAGGAAACATGGAGAAATCCTGCTCAAGTTGGATGGTTCTTCCTCTTGGAACCCTGGCTCCTGTGGGAATTTTCCACTTTCTGTGCTGGCAGGCACTGACCCCAGGAGAACACTGCACTGACCTGAGGCCCTGGAGAAGCTTCCAGAATGGAATGATGGAACTGGGATTGTGGGTGTGGAGTTTGGATAGAAGTGTGTGATATCACAGGGAGGGAAACTGAGAGTTTAAGGGTTTAGAATACAGCAATGTATATAGAGCAAGATGGAGGGGTTAGGGCAGAGGCTGCTCCTTCTCCTTCTCCTTCTCCTTCTCCTTCTCCTTCTCCTTCTCCTTCTCCTTCTCCTTCTCCTTCTCCTTCTCCTTCTCCTTCTCCTTCTCCTTCTCCTTCTCCTTCTCCTTCTCCTTCTCCTTCTCCTTCTCCTTCTCCTTCTCCTTCTCCTTCTCCTTCTCCTTCTCCTTCTCCTCCATGGGTTTGGGGGTTTTGTGTCATTGATAAAAAAGTCCCCATTGCAGCCATGGGTGATTGGTTATTGGGTTAAATTTAAAATAATTGAGGTGTCATTTCTTAATTGGACAGTTTATCCTTCAAAGGCCTTGGAGAGAGAGATGGGCTCCATTTTTAGTGTGTCAGAGTGAAGTGCTGCAGAGCTCAGGGTTTGTGAGACTGAGACAGAGATAAGAACCAATAAACACCTGAGTCCCAACAAGAAACACCATCTCACACATTTAATCCTGACCCTGGCAGAAAAAAGAAGCAAAGAATCTGCACTTCCCATCGCAGGCCAAGGCTGAAACATGGATTTACAGCTAAAATAGAGCAAGCCAAGGAAGGTGATGGGTGTTTTCCTGTTCCCCTGCTGGATGAAGGGTTTTTCCCTAGGAGCAGGGTCTGACATCACAACACTGGACCTGCTGTGCACCCCTTTGGAGGCTGAGACAACAAGCCCAGCACCCAGGGGTGCCCCAGCCCTCCCAGAGGAGTCCCCACTGCATCTCCTGGGGGCTGTGAAAGCTCCAGCAGCAGGAGGAACAACACGGACATGAAATCCTGCTGGGAAAGAGCCCAGCAAAGACCTGCCCCACCCTGGGCTCCCCCCTCAGCAGCTCTGACACCTCTGCCTGGATCAGGCAGTCCCAGGCACGGGAGGGAGGAATGGCTGGAAAATCCAGCCTCCCACACAGCTCCAGGGATGGAACTCAGGATGAGGAGCACCCAAAGGTGTGGAAAGGGAGCTTGGGCTGGGGAGCTCAGAGTTATTGCAGAGCTGGGCATGGAAAAGCCAAGTGACAGCAACTCTGTGATTCTTTAATTCTGTCATTCTGTCATTCTGTCATTCTGTGATTCTGTAAATCTCTGATTCTGTCATTCTGTAATTCTGTAATTTTGTAGTTCTGCAGTTGTGTAGTTCTGTGATTCTCTAATTCTGTGATTCTTTAATTCTGTGATTCTGCAATTTTGTAGCTTTGTGATTCTGTCATTCTGTAGTTCTGTGATTCTCTAATTCTGTGATTCTTTAATTCTGTGATTCTGCAATTTTGTAGCTTTGTGATTCTATCATTCTGTAATTCTGTGATTCTGTAATTCTGAGATTCTTTAATTCTGTGATTCTGCAGTTTTGTAGCTTTGTGATTCTATCATTCTGTAATTCTGTGATTCTGTAGTTCTGTGATTCTCTAATTCTGTGATTCTTTAATTCTGTGATTCTGCAATTTTGTAGCTTTGTGATTCTATCATTCTGTAATTCTGTGATTCTGTAATTCTGTAATTCTGTCATTCTGCAGTTCTGCTCTGCCCACACAACCCTGGTCATGGCAGAGGTAGCTCCCTTTAAACCCTGACATTTTCCTGCCAGGCTTTTGCAGCAGGAGGAGCTGGAGAAGGATTTTTTTACTCAGGCAGTGACAGGACAGAAAATGGGGTTGAACTGCAAGAGAGGAGATTTTGATTCGATTTTGGGAAGAAATCTCTTCCCTGGGTGGGTGTGAGGCCCTGGCACAGGGTGCCCAGAGCAGCTGTGGCTGTCCCTGGATCCCTGGCAGTGTCCCAGGCCAGGCTGGACAGGGCTTGGAACACCCTGGGACAGTGGGAGGTGTCCCTGCCATGGCAGGGGTGACACTGAATGAGCTTTAAATTCCCTTCCCACCCAAACCAGGCTGGATTCTGTGAAACAGGAATTCCATGAAGAAGAAAGGAAGAAACCAACTCCCCCCAGCTGTCCCCTCCTGCCAGGAGCTGTGCAGAGCCACAAGGTCCCTCCTGAATGTCCTTTTCCCAGGCTGAGCCCCTTCCCAGCTCCCTCAGCAATTCTCCAGCCCCTTTCCCAGCCCCATTGCCCAATTAATAATTCCTAATTAATAATTCTGTGTTTATGACCCAGCCCCAGAGAGAAGCCAGGTCCTGATGTCCAGGTGGGTCAGGTTCCTGCAGTGAGCATCACCTGCAAACATCTGGAGCTGACAGGGCTGGACCAGGCACCTTCCCCAGCCCTCTCAGGGCTCAGTCCCTGGCTGCTCCATCCCTGGGATGCTTCTTCTCCTCCAGGTTCAAAGCCAGGTCTCCAGGACCTGTCTGCTCCTCAAAGGATGAGTTTATAGGACTTGACAGAGTTGGCTTTTCCCACTGCAAAGGAAGGAAGTTGCTTTAAGCTCTAAAGAAAAAAAAAAAAAAAAAAGAGCAGAACCATCTGGCAGAGCACAGCTGTGGAAATATTATACATCTAATTATTTATAGAGGTACCTGTGCAGGGATGCAGGGACGAGATCAGTTCTCATGATTACATCAGGAAAATGCTCTTTTGATATAAAACCAACTCACAAAAACACGCCGGGGGCTTGGGCTGGGGAGAAAACATCATTTTCTTTGCTTTTTGCAACCTCAAAGCAGCAACAAGTTTGTTTTCTGCCGGTGGTCCGGGCTTCAAATGAGACCTTTGGCATCTGAAAGCCATTAAAGTGCACGGTCACAACAGCCCCGGCCATCAGAGAGACAAAACAAAGGCACAGATAATGAAGCGACTCTTGTTCCGATTAAATCAATAGCAGGAACATTCCAGGAACAAACAGCCCCGGGTGTCCCCGGGGATGCTCCCGGGGAGCGGCTCCAGAGGCCACCCCGGGAGCTGATTTCCAAAGGAAATGCCGCTCTCCAGCCCCGGGTTTTACAGCACATTTCCCCTCCTTGCTTCTCGGAGCTCCTTAAAGCCATGGGAAGAGCTCGAGCGGAGCTGGCTGCGCTTTGGAAGCGCCGGCTCGGGAATTTCGGGATGCTGAGCGCTGTGGAGAGCCCAGGAGCGAGGGGGGAAACTTCCCCTGAGCTTTCCAAGGAGAAAAACGGGAATTTCTGCAGAAATCCCAGATTGGGTGTGGGAATTTCAGACTTTCTGTGCTGGCAGGCACTGACCCCCAGGAGAACACTGCACTGACCTGAGGCCATGGAGAAGCTTCCAGAATGGAATGATGGAACTGGGATTGTGGGTGTGGAGTTTGGATAGAAGTGTGTGAGATCACAGGGAGGGAAACTGAGAGTTTAAGGGTTTAGAATATAGGAATGGATATGGAGCAAGATGGAGGGTTTGGGGTGGAGGCTGCTCCTTCTCCTTCTCCTTCTCCTTCTCCTTCTCCTTCTCCTTCTCCTTCTCCTTCTCCTTCTCCTTCTCCTTCTCCTTCTCCTTCTCCTTCTCCTTCTCCTTCTCCTTCTCCTTCTCCTTCTCCTTCTCCTCCTTCTCCTCCTTCTCCTCCTTCTCCTCCTTCTCCTCCTTCTCCTCCTTCTCCTCCTTCTCCTCCTTCTCCTTCTCCTTCTCCTTCTCCTCCATGGGTTTGGGGATTTTGTGTCATTGATAAAAAGTCCCCATTGCAGCCATGGGTGATTGGTTATTGGGTTGAATTGAAAATAATTGAGGTGTCATTTGTTAATTGGACAGTTTATCCTTCAAAGGCCTTGGAGAGAGAGATGGGCTCCATTTTTAGTGTGTCAGAGTGAAGTGCTGCAGAGCTCAGGGTTTGTGAGACTGTGACATGGATAAGAACCAATAAACACCTGAGTCCCAACAAGAAACACCATCTCACACATTTAATCCTGACCCTGGCAGAAAAAAGAAGCAAAGAACTGGCAGGATGGCTCTGTCCTCCCCGTCCCCTCAGCCACAGTGTCCATCCCCAGGGAATGCTGGCCCAGGGAATCACTCTGAGGTTCAAAGGATTGAACCAGGCAGGAGGAGAAACCTCAGGGAGGGGCTGTAAACTTAGTAAGAGCTTGATAAATGCTCCCAGTGCCTTAATTATCCCAGGAGCTGGGATTTTGTGCCTGCCAGGGAAGTGTCTGGTGCTGGGTTTTGACAGTAAGTGCTTGTGCATCCCAAATTACCTATTATAAATTAATAAAGGAAATGGGAGTTAAATGAAAATCATCCCTGTGCTGCACCTAACGGGGCTCCAGGAGAGATGGAGAGGGATTTTTGACAAGGCCTGGAGTGACAGGACACAGGGAATGGCTTCCAGAGGGCAGGGATGGATGGGAGATTGGGAATTGGGAATTCCTCCCTGCGAGGGTGGGGAAGGGCTGGAGTGGAATTCCCAGAGAATCTGTGGCTGTGCTGTCCCAGGTAGAGTCCAAGCCAGCTTGGACAGGGCTTGGAGCAGCCTGGGATAGTGGAAGCTGTCCCTGCCCACGGCAGGAGGGGGAATTAGATGGATTTTAATGTCCCTTCCAAGCCAAACCAGTGTGGAATTCCGTGATTTGCAAGTTCTGGAAGTGCAGAGATGATGAATTCACCCGTCTGCTGAGCCAATGTAGGAGGAAATGTTCCCATGTTTTATAGGAAAATGTCTCAGGAATGAAAACAGTCATTTTCACCCCTTTTCCTTTCTCCTTTTGCACAAAGCAAACTTACAGCCAAGCTTCCTTTCCAAGAATAAATGTTATCTCAGTTTTTAAATTAGAAATTAAAGTCTTGTCAGCCCTGGGAGACAGGGAAGGAAACTTAGATTATAATACCACAGGAGACTGAAGGCTGGAAGAGAAGGGGGCTTAGGCAAATGGTTTAAAAACACAGGTTTAGGCACTGACAAGCTCTTACAAACACGGGCCAACGTGATGGCTCATAAAAATTCAGCTTTCTTAGGCTAATGCATCACAGCCAGCAGCAGGGATGGATTAAATCCCAGCCAGGATTTGGGCAAAATGAGGGAAAATCAGCAAAGAGATTTCTACTCCCTTTCAACTCCCAAGTTTTTGTCATTCTGTGGCAGAGAAGAGAGCTCAGCCACAAAAATAAACCCATTTTATTATTAATATTATTAATAAATAACAACCCAGCCCTGCCATGTGATGTAGTCTTCTCTTGATGCCTGTGGGCCACGACCTGCAGGCTTGGCTTTTTCCATACTCCCAGTCCCCAAAATGTGCTGCAATCCCAAATTTCATGGCAACAAATCCAGGGAAATCTTGAAGATTTGCACCCATTTCTGCTGGGGAACAGAGGAGGGCAGGTGGGAACCTGCTGGGAAAGAGGTTTTTATGGAATTGCCATGGGAAATGTGGGTTATGAGGCAGGAAACTGCAAAGAAGAAGGGAAAATGTGTTTTGATATGGGTTGGTTTTGGTGGTAGGACAAGGGGGAATGGAAAAGGAGGAAGATTTAGGTGGGATATGGGGATGGAACTCCTGGCTGGGAGGGTGGGGAGGGCTCAGGAGGGCCTGGTGTGAGCAGCAGATGGAGGTTGGGCTCCCACACCGTGTCCTACCTGTCACCATCCCAACAGTTTAAAGGGATGAAACTCCTCCATCTGCTCCTGCAGCTTGGGCAGGGCCCGTGCCCTCCAGACTAATGGGAATTATTGCTTTCCATAAATGAATGAATGCAAAGTGCCTTTGGGAGGCCAGGGCTGACTCTTGATCTCTGCTGACAAATTCCTGTCAATATTTCCTGACAAACCCCCAGAACTGGGGTGTTTAAAGCACAGTTTTCATCAGAAAACTGCTTCCTGTGGAATGCACTTTCTCACTTTCTGTCCTTCATTTCTGCTTCATCCCAATTGTAAAAGTGTGGAATTTGTGTGAAAGTAAAAGTGAAAAGTAGCAGGTGCTTGAGATTCAGGGGTGAAAAACCCTTCTGTGTGTGCAAACAGAGCAGGGCACTTTGTCAGGGGCTGATTCCAGGGAATCTTTCCCGCTGTGAGATCACAGAATCCCAAAAGGGTTTGGCTTGGAAGGGACCTTAAATCCCATCCACCCCATGGCAGGGACACCTTCCCCTGCCCCAGGCTGCTCCAGCCTGGCTTTGGGCACTGCCAGGGATCCAGGGGCAGCCACAGCTGCTCTGGGAATTCCATCCCCATATCCTACCCAAATCTCCCCTCCTTTTCCATTCCCCCTTGTCCTACCACCAAAACCAACCCGTTTCAAAACGCATCTTCCCTTTTCCTTCGCAGTTTTCTGCCTCACAACCCACACTTCCCATGGCAATTCCATAAAAAACCTCTTTCCCATCAGGTTCCTCCCTGCCCTCCTCTGCTCCCCAGCAGAAATGGGCAAACTGGATGCAGAACTTCAAGATCTCCCTGGATTTATGGCCATCAAACAGCACCAGAGTTTAGCATACATTACCAGCACGGGCTTTAAATCAAAGGAGCATTTCTTAATCCATTATTTATAATGAATCAATTATTAATGGGGATAGCTTTTTCTCCCCTAATAAATTATTATAAACTCTGCTGTAACACGCTGTACCAATATGTACTATATAAATTATGGGATGTGGTTCAGGTTATGAGGAATTTAAGCAGCTCCCTGAGACGTTTGCTGGCACAAGGCTGGCAGCATTGCATTTATTGCAGCTCCCAGCAACCAGAGCTCCCCATTGCAGCTCCTTTATTGGCTGGGAGACAGATCCTTCAATAAATCACCTGGTAAAGATCTCTATTATTTACACAGCAATGGGAATAAATGTGGGGTTTGTATTACTGGAAAGAGGAAAGCTTTTTGTTCAAGCTTTTTCTGCTTTCTCATCTTCAGTGCTAAATTTTTTCCTTCTTGTTTCTTGGTACTTCTACTGTTTTTTTGGTTTTAATCTGTATTTTTAGATCCAGCACTGTGGGTCTGGCTTTGCTGTGTCTTCCCAACATAAACTTGTGGCTGAGTGAGGGGGATTTTGCTGTGGCTCTGGTTTTGGGGTCCTCCCCAGAGCCCTGCAGGACCTGAGAGGAGGAGATGAATCTCCAGAACCACAGTTCAGGATGATCAATAAATACTAAATCCTTCAATAAATCCTTCAATAAATCCTTCCATAAATCCCCTGGCAAAGATCTGATGTGAATAAAAGTGAATAAATGTGGGGTTTGTATTACTGGAAAGAGGGAACCTTTTTCTTTAAGCTTTTTCTGCTTTCTTCTCTTCAGTGCTGAATTTTTTTCCTTCTCGTTTCTTGGTGCTTCTGGTTTTTTATTTTTTTTTCCTGTATTTTTGGATCCAGCCTGGCCATGGACACTTCCAGGGATCCAGGGGCAGCCATAGCTTCTCTGTGCAACCAGAGCCACACCACCCTAAAAGGAAATCATAATAATCACAATGATAGCCGTAGAAAAATTCCCAAAAAATATGCAATGATTCCCAGGTGGGGTCTGGACATAAGAACAGGGTGTCTGATACCCAGCACATCAAATCCTGAATATATCAGGGATAAACCTTCCCACAGCCCCCACTCAGCCCCGTGACCCCCGATCCCATCAGGAATCCTCCTGGAGCAGCTCCGTGGGATGGCAAATGTACCTCTCCAGCAGCCTCATTAATTTCCTGAGTAAACACAAAGGCCCAGCCTCTCCCTGGCCAGCATCCACACATTCCCAGTGTGCCAGGAGCACTTCCAAAGGCTCCCAGCCCCCGAGGTTCCCGTGCTGGTGGCGGTGCCGCTGGGAGAGCCGCGATCAAAACCCCGCTTTTATCATCGTATCAAAGCACTCCGAGGCTCGTTTCCATTTTAATGCCTCTCCTCTCCTCTCCTCTTTTTGCCATTTTTAGTCGTTTTGGCTTTAATAACACCGTCTGCATTTAAAGAGCATGTGAATTCCCTGCTTCCAGCTCGCTTCCCGGGTGGATCCTGACGTGCCATGGTGGTCCATATGTACAGACCCACATCCCAGAGGAGCTGTGGTGCCCCTGGAAATGTCCCAGGCCAGGTTGGACAGGGCTTGGAGCACCCTGGGGTAGTGGGAGGTGTCCCTGTCGTGACAGGGGTGGAGCTGGGTGAGCTTTATGTTCCCTTCCATCCCAAGCCATCCTGGGATTCAGTGATCCATGTAAATCCTGGAGGGAGCTGCAATTCCAGGGTCTCTATGACAACGATGACAAGCCCAGGCTGGCTGTCACTGCATTTCCTCTGTGCAGCATCCAGAGTTTCCCATCAGACAGGAAAATTCCCCCTCCACCACTTCATCAATCCATCTCTGCCGAGTGACCGGCAGGTGGGAACTGGGAGGAAAACTTCCTCTTTTCCCAGGAATAATGACCTCATCCCTGGAGGTCTGCACAGGAACTGTCTCTGTGCAGCTCAGGGACAGCCTTGGTGGCCCAGCTGTCCCCAGTGTGACCTCAGCTGGACATGAACAACCTGGTCCTGCTCAGGTGACAGCAACAGTGACCCAGCTGTCCCCAGTGTGTGACATCAGCTGGACATATCCAACCCTGTGATGGTCCTGTTCAGGTGACAGCCCTGGTGGCCCAGCTGTCCCCAGTCTGTGACATCAGCTGGACATATCCAACCCTGTGATGGTCCTGTTCAGGTGACAGCCCTGGTAGCCCAGCTGTCCCCAGTGTGACCTCAGCTGGACATATCCAACCCCTGCCTTCAGGAGGGCTCCAAGCCTTTCTTCCCTGGATTCATTCCCTCAGGCTGCTAAACCCCGGGGTTGCTGCCACGGTTCAAGGATCTGCCACGCTGCCAAGGGACACCAGAACATTCCAGCTCCAAGAATGCCTCTGGAAAAGCTGCATCCATCACTTTAACCCAAAAGGATTTTGCCACATGCTCCTTTTTTTCCGTGCCCACGACAGGGGTTCAAACTCGCCGATCCTTGAGGTCCCTTCCAAGCCCAACCATTCCACGGCGTTCCTTTGTTTTCCACGGGAAAGGCTGAGCTGATTTTTCCATGGCAGGACCCCAGGGATCCCCCAGGTGGAAGGGGCCACCCCCAGCAGTGCTGGAAATCATTAAATTGGAGCAGTTTCGGAGCAGAGCCGCGGGGATGGCGGAGGATCTCGGCCGATAATGAAAGACGCCGGGAACTCAATTTGTTTTCCTTAACGAACAGAAGGTTAAGAGAGGATCCGCTGGCAGCCTCTAATTACTTCTGGAATTTAAATGTGATAATAGAGGGCTCCCTGGCCAGGCAGATGAAAGTACACCCAACCCCGTGCCTGCGAGATTAAAATTCAGCCTTGAATTAAAAGCACCTTTTTAGCGGCGCAGGTTATTAAGCACTGAAACAACCATTGAGAGATCTCCTGATTTGAAGAGGGTTTTTTTTTTTTCCCCATTTCCAAACCTAAAGCTTTAATTCAAATAGAAAAATCCCCAGGCATGTTTTACACGGGAGTTCAGGCCAGATAATCACGATGGCTTTTTGCCAACCTTATCAAGTATTAATGTGCCATCACCCCGCTGCCCTCCTTCTGTGCTCCGCTCATCAAGCAATAATTTTGTCAGCAAACACAGAGAATTCCTCCAGCGTGGTGTCACCAGAGGTGGCCAGCAATGAGGAGTCCAGGGCTGTGTCCATAAAACACCCTGGACCTGGCAGGAACTACCTGTGGGTGACAGCTGAGTGCTGTCAGCAAATCCCTGAGGGCTTTTCCCACCTGGATATTGGAGGGAGGTGCTGGGACAGTGAAGGGTCTGGGGCCATGGGGACAGCTTGGGGACAAGCTGGAGCCAGGAGCAGGAGAACCACCAGGAGGATGAAGAAGGTGACACAAAGGGAGAAGGCACCACCTCAGTGGAAGGTGCCACCACCACGCCAAGTGTCACCGCGATGGAAGGTGCTGCTGTGAGAAGGTGCCACCACCACACAAGGTGCCACCACCACACAAAGTGCCACCACAACAGAAGATGCCACCAGCACACAAGGTGCCACCACCACCCAAGGTGCCACCACCACACAAGGTGCCACCAAAACGGAAGATGCCACCACAGTAGGTCCCCCTTCTTTGGAAGGTGCCACCACCACCCAAGGTGCTCTCATGACGGAAGGTGCTACCATGATGGAAAGTGCCACCACCACTCGAGGTGCCACCACCACTCCACTCGAGCTGCCACCATAATGGAAAGTGCCACCACCCCACAAGGTGTCACTGTGACAGAAGGTGCTACTGCCATGCAAGGTGTCCCTGTGAGAAGATGCCACCACCCCACAAGGTGCCACCACGATGGCAGGTGCCACCACCATTTGTGGGTTTTAAGCCCAGCTGGAGATGAAAATCCTTGGAGCTCTTCTCCCTCATTCTGGTGGAATGGGGAGGAGGATCAAAGTCAAATTTGTACATCGAGATAGAAAACAATGATGGAAAATTATTGTTAATTTAATAATGGAAAATATGGAAAATAATGGGAATAATAACAATGGGAATTATAATATATGCTTGGATAAGCTGCTCATGGAGAGCAGCTTATCCAAGAGCTGGAGCAGCACCAGTGCTGGGGAAGCCTCAGTGCTGGCAGAGGCAGGGAGGGGAAGGAATGTTTATTTTGTGCCCTGGGCAGCAGGAACCTGAGCAGTGCCCTCAGCCCATCCCCATCCTGCTCCTCCAACCCTGCCTCCCTCTGCAGTTTCACAGCTGACTTAGCTAAAAATACTCCTTTGTCCTGGACTTTCCAACTTCCTGCAGTTCCTCTGTAGTCAAAAGTGGAGCTCGCTGCCAAAATCAGATACTCAAGGAGCTCTATTACTTATGAAATCAGCTGCTACCACGTGACAGCTGCAAACATCTGGAATCCATCACCCAGGCTCCGTGTGGGACTTGATCCTGCTCAAATATCAGCCTGGATCTGGAGTATCTGCAGCTTTCTCAACCCCAAAACAATTCCTGCAGAAAGTGGCTTGCAGATATTCAAAATTTCAGGGGAAAAAAAAAAAAAACAGAAAAAAAATTTGTCAAAACAGAAGGATTTTTAAAAGCTTTAATGATATTTTTTTAACTTAAGGGAAGCGTTTTGCTCCAAGGGAGTTGGGAAGTGTTTCTCATCGGTGGTGGGAAGGGAAATGCTGCTCCCCAGCACCCCATGAGTTAACCCACACATGGAGCTGCTCCCTTGGGCTGAGCAGGAAAACCTTCCCAGCAGGATTCTGGGTGTCCTGGGAGGCTGGGGGAGCACACCTGCAGCCCTGGGAGGTGGCAGGACGGGCACCTGAGCTGGGGACACAGCCCTGAGCACCATCCTGCCTCCCCAAAGAGGTGGGGATGGGTCTGGGGTGGAGATAACCTGGAATGCTGAGCCAAAAGACGTGGAGCTGGGACAGGTGGGACAAAAGCACCTGGAGCACAGGTTGTTCTGGGCTGAAGGGCTGCCAGCCCTTCCTGGCACATCCCTTTCCTGGCAGAAATGCCAGCCTGTAATCCAAACATCACTGTCAGACTCATTTCTTGTTTTCACTCAGTATGACTGAGAACAGCACGTGCTCCCACCCCACATTCCCGAGACAGATTAATCTTAAAAAATCCTTCTGTCATTTTATTGTGGGTGTAGGATCCATGCAGGGGGGTTGGGAAGGATTCTCTGCTTTCTGGAAAGGGTGGAAACAACTCTTTCACCCTCGTGCCCTCAGCGGGCAGCACATTCCCTGCCACTCCTGCTGCTCTATCCCAACTCCTGGGATTAGTCTGTGTGGCCACAAACAGCAGAACAACACAATTAGCAGTGTGTAATCTCCCTATCCAGCTAGTTAAAATAATTATAATTAATTTATAGAGAGGTTCAGCTCTGGGAAGATGCAACCACGAGCGTCCCTTCTCCCTGCAGTCCCCAGGAGCATCCCAGGGCACGGCCCCCAGCGCTCAGCCCCTGCAGGGGGGTCGAGAGCCAAACAGGACTTTGGAGCCAGCTCTTCCTCTTCCCTGCCTTTGGAATTTCACTTGATTTCCAGGCCCATCTCCTCCCAGCTGCCCGTGCATAGCTGAACCCCTGCACACGGAATATTGGGCAGGAAAACGCGAGAAGAGCCAAGCAGCCTCACCGGGGAGGCCTGGGAAAAGAGAGGAGGGAAACACCTGCACTCCCAGCCCCATCCCAATTAATATTTGAACATTTTCATGGAGCTGGGACCCTCTCAGCACAGAGCTCTGGAAGAACTCCGGGCTGGTTGGATCTGGAGCTTCCCCAGCCCCCCGAGCGGGTCTGGTGTGCACCAAGGGCCAGCTCTGTCCCCCTCCCCTGGCACAGCTCTGAGCTCCTCCTCTCAGGATGGTTTTATTAATTAAACTATGAGGTTTCATTAATTAAACTCTGAGGTTTTATTAATGTGGAGTCCTGGGCCACTTCAGCTGGCAGGGGAAAGCTCAGGAGGAGAAGGAATTCCCAGGAGGTTTCCAAAGGCAACTCCAAAATTGTGACTATTAATTCCTAAAAATCTCATGTTTTAGCAGCTAAAACCTGCATGGGAATTCCAGGTTGCTTTTTTTCCCAAGTCTTGCACCTGTAGATGGCAAATCTCTGATGGTTGAAGGCTCTGCTGGAAAAACAAACATTCCTGAATTCAATCCTACAACTCCAGGGCTTTTACCTTCCCCACAATCCCTGGGCAATTCTTGTCCCTGGAGCTCGATATATCCTTCTCATAAATTAACCAAGGAATGCTAAAAACCCCCAAATTATTGCCACAAGGTCCAGTCAATCTGTGCCTGCTGTCCCAGGAGGAGCCTCACCTGAAATAAGACCCTGCAGCACCTCAAGCAGATCCCTAAATCTTTAGCCCCCAAATGCAGCAATCCCAAAAATTCCTATTCCTACAGCACAGCAGGATTAATGATTTTTGTGCAGTGGTTTGTTTCATTTTCTTTTTTGTCCCATCACACAGTTTGTCACTGAGGGGAACTGCTCTGCCCCTTGTCTAGCTCACAGGAGGAACACCCTGAGGGCAATCCATGCTCCCAGCAGCCAAACCTTGGGATTCACTCTGGATTCTGGCCCCAAGAGCTGTTTTGTGGTTGGCACATCCCTTCCCATGGAATTTGGCCCTCTCAGGGATTTGCAGCTCAGCTGGAATGAGGACATCCCGAGTGCCACCAGCATTGGATGGCATGGTGGCTTCTGGAGAATGGGAACTGGGAGCTGATCCACATCCAAGGGGTTCAGTCCCAGAGGGAACTGGGAAAAGCTCTGAGCTGGACTCCCAGAGACCTGGTGAGGATTTAATCCCTGTTAGAGGGCTGTCATCCCAGAAGGAACTGGGAAGAGCGCTGAGTTGAACATCCTGAGGCCTAATTAGAATTTAATCCACATTCAAGGGGTTTCATCCCAGGAGGAACTGGGAAAAGCCCAGTCAAGGCCTGGATTGGACTCCCAGGAACCTGGTTAGGATTTAGTCCCTGCTGAAGGGATTTCATTCTAGAAGGAACTGGGAAGAACGTGGTCAAGTCCTGGGTTGGATTCCCAGAGACACAATGAGGACCTAATCCCCATTCCAGGTGCATCATCTCAGAAAGAGCTGGGAAAATGTGGTCAAGTCCTGGGCTGGGCTCAGAGACATCACTCAGATTTAATCCCTGTTAAAGGGATACCATTCCAGAAAAAAACAGGAAGAATGTGATCAGCTCTGGGTGGGATTCCCAGGAACCCAGTGAGAACCCAACCCCCATTCCAGGTGCATCATCCCATAAGGAGCTGGGAAGAGCCTGGTCAGTCCTGGGTGGATTGCCAGGAACCCAATTAGGATTTGAATCATAATAAATGGATATCATTCCAGAAGGAACTGGGAGAGCCTGGCCTGCATTGGATTCCCAGGAACTTAATGAGGACCCAATCCCTGTTCACCGTGCATCATCCCATAATGAACTGGGAGGATCCTGTTCTGTCTTGGGTTGGATTCCCAGAAACTTTATTAGGATTTCATCCCTATTAAAGGGACATCATCCCATAAAGAACTGGGAAGAACCTGTTCTATCTTGGGTTGGATTCCCAGGAACCCAGTGAGGACCTAGCCCCCATTCCAGGTGTATAATCCCATTAGGAGCTGGGAAGAGCCTGCCCAACCCTGGGCTGGACTCCCAGGATATTTTGCCTTTCCAAAGTTGTCCCCATTTCCCACAAATCCCAGGTTTTGTTCCCAGGCTGCTGCAGGGAGGTTCTCTGGTTGCTCAGCAACTGCTTTAGCACCGATCAGAGCTTGGGGTGGTGGCTGCAATTCCTGCTGGACAAGGAATAGGGCAGGATCTGGAGAAAGATATGGAAATGGAAGGGCAGGCACTGCTCCCCAAGACTAGGAAATCCTGTTTGTCTGGGTTCATAAAAATCAGCTGGAATCTTGGGTGGGAAGGGTCATTTTGGGTGGGAAGGGTCATTTTGGGTGGAAAGTGTCATTTTGGGTGGAAAGTGTCATTTTTCACTGCTCCAGTTGTCCGTGGGAAGGAAGGGAGTCCATGGCATGGGACAATCCATGGCAGGGCCCTGCCAAACACTCCTGGGGCAGCCATGGACTGTCCCATGCCATGGATTCCCTTCAGGAATTCAGGGATTCAGCCTTGTTGTCACAGATTCACAGGGACACAGAATTTGGGTTGGAAGGACCTCAAACCCCACCCAGTTTCACTCCTGACACCTTCCACTGTCCCACGTTGCTCCAAAGTCCACCCTGGCCTTGGACACTTCCAGGGATCCAGGAATTCCTTGGGAATTCCATCCCAGCCCCTCCCCACCCTCCCAGCCATGAATTCCTTCCCAAAATCCCATTTAATCAGTGTTCCCTCAGTTTGAAGCCATTCCCTCCTGTTGGATAAACCAAAAGCCTTTGAGTGCTTCTCCAGAAGCTGCTGGTTCTCCTTCCCCTTCCCAGCCTTCCTCCTGGAATCCACACCTCCTCCTCCTCCTCCCCTGCAGATTTCCTCTCTCCAAGTGGCAATTAGGTTGATCAGGGCACCACTTTGCAGCTTACAGATTGTTCTCCTTAATTATTAAAGAGGGGATTTGCATCCCCTCCCAGCAGGTTCCCTTTGAAGCTGGGGCTGAGCTGGGAATTCCCTCCTGCTGCCGATCCCAGTCCAGCCTCCCGCTGCTTCCATCCCCGGGAACACCCCCTGTGCACCTGGATTTTCCCACTTTTTCAGCTTTCCAACCCAATCCTGGCCCTTTCCTGCCTCCCACTCCTTGATTTTCCACAGAAATCGAGCGCAGCCACTGCTGCTGTTGGATGTGCAAAAAGGAAATCGTGGAAGTGCTCCCAAACCGTGGGGGATTTCCTCAAAAATCCCTTTTTTTTTTTTTTTTTTTGGAGCCCATATTTCAAAGCACATTTGGAATAGGTTTGGAATAAGGGCAGAAATATTCCTTGGGTCTCCTGGAGAATTGGATTTCCCAGGAATTGGTGCTCTCCAATCCAATTGGTGTCCTCCAGTCTCATCCCATATTTTATGGGAATATGCTGAACTTCCCCAGTGGATCTGATATTTAAAATCTCAGAAATTCCTCACACAGACATTATAATATATGCAAATATATACCTATATATTTTTTTATATATATTTAATTTATATTTAACACCCATTTTCCAGCACATTGTCTGGTTATTATTCTTTATATGCAAATTTTGATGGGAGTGTTTTAATTTTCTTTGCATAGATAATTTCTAGTGCTTGAATATCCTTTTTTTCCCCCCCTCATTAGGGAATCTCTAAGCTGAGTTTATTTTCAGGAGCCTCTTTTCAGGGTACTTGGCAGTAAATACTGGTGCAGGTTAACATGCTAGAGAAAAAGGGGAGGAAAAGGGGAAAAAAGGGAGAAAAAGGGGGAAAAAGGGTAGGAAAAGGGGAAGAAATAGGAAAAAAGATGGCACAAAAAAGGGGGAGAAAGGGAAAGAAAAGAGGAGAAAAGAGGGGGAATGGGGAAATAAAGAGGAATAAAGAGAAAAAAGGAGAAAAAGTGAGAGAAAATGAGGGAAAAGGGGAGGAAGGGAGAAAAGGGAAGGAAAGGGGGAAAAGAAAGGGGGAAAAGGGGGGAAAGGAGGGGAAAAGGGGAGAAAAGGAAGAAAAAGGGGAGAAATGGGAAAAAAAGATGGCAGAAAAGAAAGGGGGGAAAGGGGGAGAAAAGGGAGGGAAGAGAGAGGAAAATTGGAGAAATAAAGGAGGAAAAAAGGGAGGGAAAGGAGGTAAAGATGGGAAAAGGGGGGAATAAAAGGAAGGCTAAAGAGAGGAATAAAGGGAAAGAAGAGGGGAAAAGAGGGAGTGGGAAGGGTAAAAAATGAGAGAAAAAAGGGAGGAACAAAGAGGGGGGAAAGGGGAAAAAAAAGAGTTCCTGAGGAAATGAGAAGGTTCTGCGTCCTGTCCTGATGGAAAATCCTCTCAGGAATCACTCCCAGGCTGAGCTGAGCTCTCCCTGCCCCTCCACACTTTCATTTCCCTCCCAGCAGTTCCCAGGGCAGCAAATCCCAGCAAGTCCTGGAGCCCCAACTTCCAAGGATTGTTATTCCCTATTTATTAATTTATTAATTCCATATTCATTTCCCCTCTCCCCACCCAGACAGGACCACAATGAACTGCCAGGCTTGAAATTTGGGCTGGATTTGGTTTTGTTTGAAGGGATCTGGAACCCATCCCTGCTCCTGCTGCCCCTCTGGAAGAGGAGGAATTCAGGATTGCTCCCAAAAATCCTCCAATGGAATTTTCTGCTGCTTTCACCTCCCCCAGCTGGGTTCAGGGGTCAGGGCCCCATAAATGAGATTTCTGCTCGATTCTTTAATCTCTGTTAATCCCATTACTGTGATCCCAGCCTCCATCTGGCCCTCCATGGATCTCACTTCCACTTTTCCCATCCCTTCCTTTTCATCTCCCAGGATTTCTCCAAGCACATTTTCTCTTCTCTTTTCCCTTTCTAAATCTGGAATTCTCAACATTTCTATTTTTACACAAAGTTGCATCTCAAATCCTCCAAATTTCTGAATTTCTCATTTCAGGGCCAACAAAACTTTACAGAAAATGCTATTTTTCTTTTCAAGTTCACTTCCTACATATCCTAAATTTCTGCTAACCTTCCAAAAGCTGCCTTTTCCTGGATCCTTTGAATAACTTTTATTTTAATCTCTAACCCAACAGAGCCTGGATACAGAAATTTTTCACTCTTTCAAGACCTTGCCTCTCCATACATTTCACTCATAGCGTGTTTTGGCCACTCTTTTGATCATAAACATAAAATATTAAAAGCATAAATATTATCTATATTTTAAAAAATATTAAAATTTTAAATATAAAATATAACAAATATATATAATTATAACTATAAATGCATAATATATAAAAATAGCTATAAAACAGCCAGAAATAGAAATAGAAATAGAAATAGAAATAGAAATAGAAATAGAAATAGAAATAGAAATAGACTTATTGGAAGTTTCTATTCATGCTCCTTGGTTTTTAATTTTTAGCTGGCACAGGTGTTTGGGAACTTCTCCTTAACAAAAAATAATTGCTCTCCCCCTCCAAAAAAATAATTTAAAAATAGGAGCATCATTTTGCTGTGGAGACTTTTTGGTTTCATCACTGGTGATCAACCAGTTGTGGGATTTTCTTCACTGCAGGAAAAAGAGATTTTTAAAAGGTGAAGAGAAACAAAGTGATTTAAAGCAGTGAGCAGAACAAAACTGGCAAGTTTTGAATCCTCAGCTCTGTCATTTTTGTGTCAAGTCGTGCAAATCCCAGCATTATCCACCTGACAGGATGCATGCCTGGGATTCTATTTTTAGAACTAGAAATAATGATCAGTTTGTCACCACTAAGGCAGGTGTGTGCATGGGACAAAGCTCCTGAACTCTGTTTGCTGAGGAAAAAAACCAGGAAAAACAACCAGAATTCCCATTTTCTTCCAATAGAAAATCAAGGCTATAATAGTTCTGAGTCAACATTTCTCATCTCAAACTTTGCATACAAATACACACTACAGAAACCTTCTATCAAACTTTAAATTTTTTAAAAAATTAAAATGGACAAAATCAAGCACCAAGGTCATAAAAAAGGGGGGTGAAGTTCTGGGCTGGTGCTGGCTGATGTGTCCCCAGCACGGCTTGGAGGATCAGGTTCATCTAAACGGGAAAAAATTCCTTTTAAAAAACCCCAAAAGTTGTTCCTATCATTATTTTAAGGAGGATTATTTGATTCCCTTTTTTTTTTTTTTTTTTTTTTAGTGGGATCCTGCAGAGGGGACTGGTGAGGAGCTGCTGAGATTGTGAGTTCCTGGCAGATTTGGGAAAATTGGGATCCAGAGCTGTCCCTGTCCCCAGAGATGCTCCAGCACCCCCAGTTTGGCTTCCCCAGAGCCAAAACCACCCCCAAAAAAATAGAAATAAAATTCCCCCATCGCTCCTTCGCAAGGGTGAGACAAATCTTTGGGGATGATGAAGCGTCTTTGATCGGGTCAGAAATGGAATTTGGGGCTCAGCAGGACCCGCAGGTGCAACAGGGGGATTTTCCAGGATCATCAGCGTCCCAAAAAGCCACCCTGGTGCCGAAGAAAACGGAATATTTAAAAGTCAGTGCTGATAAGGCCGGGTCTAGCAAAGGATTTAAGCTTAAACTCGGGGTTAAGCACTGGTTTTGTCAGGGCTGAATGGCCCTGTTCACATGGAAATGTCGATTTTCTGTCACCCCAAACCCACCCGAAGGACTTTTCTGTGCCTGAAGAGGAAGGAGGAGATGCAGGCACTGAAATTTGGGGTTTTCCTCCACCTGAGCAGGTGTGAGGGATTCCAGGCATTTTAATTTGGGAATTCCAGGTCTTTTAATTTGGGAATTCCAGGCAATTTAAAGGGGACTTTTCCCTCAAAATACATTTTCCCTCAAAAAAATGCAGATCTGGGAGTGCTCCATGCACCCATCCAGGACCATCCCAGGGATTGCAGCTCCTCGCTGTGCAGAAAAAATTAAAGATTTTTTAGAATTTAACGGATTTTTTGGGGGTTCAGCTTTCCTCACTCCAGCCCTACAAATTCAGACCTGCAGATCAGAGTCAAACCCACCCCACGATGAACTCGGGGCATCATTTCCAGCAGCAGGGATGTGACAGAAGGACCAAAAAACCCCTCCCAGCAAAAAGTGAGGCTTCACCTCTCCCTGCAATACCTGCACACAAAGAAATTACCCTGGCACGTAAAAGCACATTAGGAAAAACTCCCATTTCCAGGAGGAAAATAAAAAAAAAAATTTAAAAAAAGGAAATCTCCACCAAGCCTTGACAGCTGTGTTGAAATTACCTCTGGTAATTTGAACTGAGTGGAAGCTTTTAGACTCGATTGCACCGAAAAAATGTAAAGTATGTCACTTATGAAGCTTTTATGCCTGACATCCAGCCGAGCCTTCCCAGCAATCTGGAGCTCAGATCTAAATGTGCTGGGAGATGGGAGAGCTGGAGTCATCACCCCGGGAATTCCTGGGCTCTGCTCCTGGGGTAATTCACCAAAAAAAGGAACTGCACCCGTCAAAAAGCATCTCCCTCCTTGCTGAGCCTTCCAATCTTCCCTTTGTTAGGAACATTAACCTACCAACACCAGAGGTTTGTGTCCAGAAGGAGACAGAGGAGCCCTGGAACTTTATTCCAATGAAGGGAGAGGCCATGGGCATTGCCCTGGGGTGTCTCCAATTTCTGGAGGATGCAGCCTCCTGTTTATCCCAGTTTCCCTCTCTCTTTCCCCATTTCTGAGGTGCTTGAGATACCAAAGACACCTGATACCAAAGATTCATGTCTAATGCATAACCCTCCCTTTAAATTTTTAATTCTTACAGAATTCAGGGATTTTTCCCCATTGTTTCTTTCTTCTCTAATTTCATTTACCAGCCAACCTCCAGTTTATTTGTAATAGCAAATCTCTTTTTCCATTCACCCATCAGTGGAATCCTCCCCACTGTTTCTTTTTGGTTTGGAAAGACAAATCCACTTTTCCTCCCACTTTCACCACAATATCTTCCTTTAATAAAAAAATTACTCGAGTGATGGGAGGGAAGGGCTCCCAGAAAAACCCAGCCTCAGCTCCTCTGTTAGTCTGAGCTTTGTTAAGCCCGGCTCAAAGGTTAAGAAAGGCATCAGGCACCACCTGTGTTAAGCCAAGCTCTTTCCCACCCCAGGAATTTTAGTGAGAGATGTCCAAGAGAGCCTCAAAACTGCAACTGAGACAAAGAGCTCAGCCCAGCTTGTTAAAATCCACCAAAAATGGAAATATAAAAACATAGCCAGAGGGGGAAGAACTGAACCAGCCTGGGAAGAGTTTGGGCCGAGTTAGCCAGGCCAGGAATGCTTCCAGGAGCTGTTGCCATGGTTTCCTGCCTGGCAGGATGCTCTGGCAGCCACGCTGAGCCTTCCTGCCGGGAATCCGGGAATTCCAGGGGCTTCATTTGGGAATTCCAGGTGGTTTTTAAAGGGGAGTTTGGGAATTCCAGGCCTTTTAAGTTGGGCATTTCAGGCATTTGAAATGGGAAGTTGGGAATTCCAGGCATTTTAAGTTGGGATTTCCAGGCCTTTTAATTTAGGAATTCCAGGTTTTTCATTTGGGATTTCCAGGTGGTTTTAAAAGAGGAGTTTGGGAATTCCAGGAGTTTTAGTTTGGGATTTCCAGGCTTTGAATTTAGGAATTCCAGGTTTTTTAAAGGGGAGTTTGGGAATTCCAGGAGTTTTAGTTTGGGAATTCCAGGCGTTTTAATTTGGGAATTCCAGGTGTTTTCATTTGGGATTTCCAGGCTTTGAATGTAGGAATTCCAGGCGTTTTCAGCTGGGATTTCCAGGTGTTTTAAAGGGGAATTTGGGAATTCCAGGGGTTTTAATTTGGGAATTCCAGGGGGTTTTATTTGGGAATTCCAGGGGTTTTAATTTGGGAATTCCAGGGGTTTTAATTTGGGATTTCCAGGCTTTGAATTTAGGAATTCCAGGTTTTTTAAAGGGGAGTTTGGGAATTCCAGGAGTTTTAATTTGGGCATTCCAAGTAGTTTAATTTGGGAATTCCAGGTGTTTTCAGCTGGGATTTCCAGTTGTTTTAAAGGGGAATTTGGGAATTCTGGGTGTTTTCATTTGGGAATTCCAGGTGGTTTAATTTGGGAATTCCAGGTGTTATAATTTGGGAATCCCAAGGGTTTTAATTGGGAATTCCAGGTGCTTTAGAGGCCATGGAGCAGCAGGGAAGGCTCAGCCGAGCTGTGCCCGGGCAGCCCTGGGGACACTTTGGTGTGGGCAGAGCCCCCTGTGCCAGCCCCTGTGTGTCCCCAGGTGCCACATCCATGGGGAGGGGGGAGTTGGCCCAGTGAGGGGGGCTGGCCAGGCTCAGCCAGGCTGGAATTCCATGGGAGATCCCCACAGGGGAATACACTGAATTTTGGTGGGTTTGGATGCATCCCAGGGCAGAGAGCTCAGCTCAGAGGGGCACAGACCCCACGTGGGATCCGGGGTCCTGCACTTCCCAAACTCCTGCAAGGCTGACAAAGTGCTCCCACTCCCCTGGCCTGGCCCCACTGTGCCACTGCCAGTGTTTGTTCTCCCATTGAGTCACAGAATCACAGAATTTCTAGGTTGGAAGAGACCTTGAAGATCATCGAGTCCAACCCATGTTCTCACACCTCAACACTGATCATGGCACCCAGTGCCACACCCAGTCTGTTTTTAAACACACCCAGGGATGGTGAATCCACCACCTCCCTGGGCAGATGATTCCAGTGTTTGACCACTCTTCCTGTGACAAACTTCCTCCCTAATTCCAGCCTGCATCTCCCTTGGTGCAGCTTGAGACTGTGTCCCCTGTGGGACAGCCCCAGGCCAGCATTTGCCCTCTTTGCCTCCATTTTTCAGTCCATAAAACAACAAAAATATTCCAATTTGGCAGCTCTGAAAACTCAGAACATTTATGCTCATTTCACATAACGCTCACTTTTCCAAACTGAGGCATCGCCTCAAATTCCACGATACCATGGGGAATAACTCACAGGAACAGGATAAAACTCAGGTGGAACCCAAATCTCCCAGCAGCCAGCCCCTGGCAGCCCTGGAAACCCAAATCCTGTTCTTTCAGGAGCTCAAATTCCAGGTTCATATGGGAAATACCTCCAGAGGAATAGGATAAAATTCAGGTGGCACCCCAAACTTCCCAGCAGCCAGCCCCTGGAAAACCAAACTGGGTTATTCCAGGAGCCCAAATTCCATCCCAATATGTTGGACTATCATGGGAAATAACTCCAGAGAAACAGGATGAAATTTAGGTGGAACCCAAATTTCCCAGCAGCAAATCCCTGGAAACCCAAATCCTGTTAGTCCAGGAGCCCAAATTCCATCTTAATATGGGAAATTACTCCAGAGGAAGAGGATAAAATTCAGGGGGATAATCATAATATTATATAAAATATATATAAATAAATAAAAATAAATAAATACATTAAAATAATAATATATATCTATATAAAAATAAATTTTAAAATATAAATTATATATAAATAATATAATGAGCATTAATATTTCTATTTATTCTTATATAAGATAATCATTAATAGAACTATTAATAGCTATTCTAGATAATAATTAATATAACTATTAATAATTATTACTTTATTTATAACCATTGCTATTATTAATAATTTTATAGTAATTATTATATTTTTCTGATATAACGATTCTATTTATTCTATAATAATTAGTACACATAATTATCATTATTTATTATTATAATAATAATAGTAATAGGAAGGAGGAGAAGGAGGAGGAGAAGAAAGAGAAGGAAAAGAAGAAGAGGAAGAAGAAGAAGAAGAAAGAGGAGAAGAAGAAGAAGAAGGAGAAGAAGGAGAAGAAGGAGAAGAAGAAGGAGAAGGAGAAGAAGAAGAAAAAGGATAATAATGATAATAATGATAATAATGATAATAATGATAATAATGATAATAATGATGATAATAATGATGATTTTTTAAGCATGTTCTCAGTCCCTGATGCCAGGAAATGCTGTGCATGGAATGTGGGGCAGCTTGGCACCCTGTCCCTGCCCGGTGACACGGGCAGGAGAGGCACTGCCAGCCCCCCTCAGCATTCCCAAAATTCAGAGTTAAAGACAAAAAACCACCTGTTCCAAAGGGGGATCAGTTATCCTTCAGGAGAGCTGCCTGTCCTCACCAAAACCACAATTATTTCAGAAATATTACTTAAGAAATTCTGCTGAGGTGAGACAGGGCTGGGTTGGAGCACCCTGGGACAGTGAGAGGTGGCAGGGGTTGGAAAAAAATGGGCTTTAAGGTCCCTCCCCACCCACATTTCTCCTGATTTTAATTCAAATGTAATCCTTGAGGATCTCTCATTTGATTAGGTATTCACTCTGTGATTGCCACGGCAGCACTGCAAGTCTGGGAGCTTTTCAAGGTCACTCACATTAAAAAAGCGAGAACTTAGCACCAAAAAAAAAAATTAATTAACAAATAATATGAATAATTTTAAAAAACAGCTTGAAATTTCACAAGCCCCAGATTGGCAAGGCTTCAAATAGCTTTGAGGCTGCTGACATTGCACCCAGGGTGCAGAGCAGGCTGGGCATGGGGATGGAGGGATGGGGTGACACGTTGGGGACAGCAGCTGAATAAATGCAGTTACTCTGCTGCAGCTTCAGGACGGTTTCAATGTGAAATTATTCAATTATTCTGTGGGTTTTCCTCATCTTTCCATCTTCAGCTTCCTCTCCTCTGCAGCTGATTTAGCCTGGTTTGGTCTCCAGCAGCTCCACGTGTGGGGAAATCCTGCAGCAGGCACAATCCAGCATTTCCAGCCTGGTTTTGGGTGGTTTGGGGAGCTCAGGTTAAACCAAATCTGAGTAAATCTCTGCTCCCTCTTCCTGGCTTTTCTGCATCCAGATGAGCCCCCTCCCCTGCAGGAATTTCTGTACATCCCAGCATTCCCTCCAGGCTGTTTCCCCCTTTGGAAATCCCATTCCAGCCCCTCCAGGCCTGCCAATGCCAGGAATTAACCCGGAAAATCCTGGAAAATTCTTCCTGCTCCCTTTTGGGCTGGCACAGCAGGCACTGGGGTCTCTGTTGTTCAGAAAGTTTGGGGGATTCTGAGAAAAAAGCCAAACCCTTCACTCCTGGGGCAGATCTCCATCCAACAATGAAAAAGGGAAAAGCCTCTCAGGGAGGTTTTAGTGTGGGAATTGAAATTTCCATTTGCTCAGGACTGCTGGTGTCCACACAAGAGCTTTTTGCTGAAAAAGAGAAGCACCCAGGTGATGGTGAAGATGAGATTTTATGCACAAATGCTCCCAGTGCAGGCCAGCAGCACAATTGTCTCTGACATTAAGGAGAGGAGCAGCTTTTGTGATACACCAGGAAAAATTTGTCACAATCCACGTCAAAGGCAAAGTGAAGATTTTTAAATTTTTATTTCAGGCCGTCTAAAGGGACAGATTTGGTGCCACTGAGTGCAGCCTGGAGGAGAAGGGAAGGGTTAAATTCCTCGGAGCAGTGGAGCTGGAGGTGTCTGGAGTGTTTGGAGAGTCGGGAGGGGATTAGGAGCGATCAGGAGCCCAGGTAAGCCGGGATCAGAGCAGTGGGAGATAAAGGGGGGATCCCACACAGAGGGAGGAGAGGTTGGGGTGGGAAGGACCCCAAAGATCCTCTCAGTCCGTGCTCCCAGCTCACCTGGTTCGGGGCATGGGATAATGGGGTTCATTTGGCACGGGATTGCTTACAGCACGGTTTAATTACACCGTGTTTAACGAGGGATTAATCACAGCTCCTGCTCCTCTCAGACACCCCCGGGCTCAGCGTGAAATCCGGGTGGATAAGAACGTGGAAGGAGGGGCTGGGAGAAAATCTGGGCAGGGAAAGGTGGGAAGGAGCCGCTCCAAACAGCTCCAGGAAAGGTGAGCTGGGATCGGGATGGAGCAGGACCTGATCCCAAAATCTCCTCCAGGGAAAGGTGAGCTGAGCTCAGGGATGGAGCAGGACCTGATCCCAAAATCTCCTCCAGGGAAAGGTGAGCTGAGCTCAGGGATGGAGCAGGACCTGATCCCAAATCTCCTCCAGGGAAAGGTGAGCTGAGCTCAGGGATGGAGCAGGACCTGATCCCAAAATCTCCTCCAGGAAAGGTGAGCTGGGATCGGGATGGAGCAGGACCTGATCCCAAATCTCCTCCAGGGAAAGGTGAGCTGAGATCGGGATGGAGCAGGACCTGATCCCAAAATCTCCTCCAGGGAAAGGTGAGCTGAGATTGGGATGGAGCAGGACCTGATCCCAACATCTCCTCCAGGGAAAGGTGAGCTGAGCTTGGCTTCCCACAGCTCCAAAAGAGAGCAAGACCCAATCCAAATATCTCCTCCAGGGAAAGGTGAGCTGAGCCAGGACCCGATCCCAACATCTCCAGGAAAGGTGAGCCGAGCCGGGCTCCCCGCAGGATGCCCCAGGCTGGAGCAGGACCCGCTCCCGGCTCTCCTCCTCCCGCAGCAGACCCTGGAATTCCGGCTCCAAAGCATCTGGCTCCCTCTTGTGTCGCCGAGCTGACAGGAGCAGGAGGATGGGACAAGCTCCGGCTGGCGGCACCTGCTCCTGTCCCCGCGTCCAGCCCCAGGAGGGACCCAGCAGCGGCGGAGAGCCCCGAGGGACCCCAAAAGGACCAGCCCGGGGCTCGCAGAGGGAACAGGGAAGGAATGGGACGAGCAGCTCCAGCACACGCAGCTGAGGAAATCCCAGTGGGGAGAAATCCCACCTCTCCTGCACCATCCCGTCGGGATGCCATTTGTACACCCCACCCCGGCATTCCTTCTCCAGGGGTTTCAGGAGTATGAAACCATTCCAGCTGTGCAAACACAACAGAACGTTGTTTTCCCAGTATTTAATCCTGGGTTTTTTCTCCCTTTGGTATTGTGGGTGGCAGGTGCTTGTCAGACTGAGTCCTTTCCTGACCCAGAGATGGGGTGACTGAGAGGTGTTTTAAAAACTTTTACTCCATTTTCAGTCTCACGAGAAGGGTGGGACAATACAGATGTTATAATTCACACCATCCCCATCAGAAGCCAAATATTTCCTAATTACAGCACATTAGAAGTTTTTCTTGGCCTATCAGCTTTTACAACACCATGAGAGAATTCTCTGCAAATTCATTTCCCCCAGGTGCTGATCCCCACTGCTCCCACGACAAAGGCAGGAGCAGAAAGGACAGGGAAAATCCACCTGGAAACTGCTTTTAATGCAACTGGTGCTGCTGCCTGCAGAGGTGGTGTTTTTCCTTAACCGAGTTCCTTTCTGGAGATTTCTTCAAAGGTCATTAATGGGTGTCAGGAGACAAAGGAAAGCTGTGTTAGGGAAGCAGAAAAAGGGATTTGTTTTCCAGCAGATGTTCTACAACTCCTACAACTAAGGAAAAATTAAGTACAAGCAGACCAGGTGCTGTCAGTCCTGAATTGTGCAGTCTGACTCGATTTTTCTGGTTTGCTTTAAATCATAATTAAAATTAATGCTTCTTTTTCATCCCCTTGGCCAGGGTGCCTGGTTATCTTCAGGCAGCTGCTGCAGAAATCAGGGAAGACTCCCATCCTCTAAAATTGAGGTGAAGGTGGTAAAGTACACCCCTGGGATTGCTCTGTGCTAATAAGTTAAAAGAGAGGGGTGGAAAAGGACTTTTCACTGCTAAGGGCAGCAAGTGAAGGGAAGGAGCCCCAAGGAGTTCTTTGGAATTAAACTGGATGGAAGCCATGGATCCTGGAACACCGACCACCCTGGGTGTGGGGGAGAAACCACCTCGGAAGGGCAGAGCAATCAGAAGGCTTTTCCAGGCATTTCCCAGCTTTCCCAGGCATTTCCCAGCTTTTCCAGGCGTTTCCCAGCTTTCCCAGGCATTTCCCAGCTTTTCCAGCCCCCCTGGGCAGGGTCACAGCTGCTTTTCTCTCACACAAGATGCGCACCAGAACAGGAACGAGGGTTTGTTCCTGGAGCCAAGGGAGATCCCTGCTAAATCCATCTCCTCTCCCCAGCTGGGATCCACCCCTGGACGGCTGCAGGGACTCACCAACCACCCCCAGCTGGTGAATATTCCCATTTTCATCGGGGCTGGATGCTTCCCAAGCTCCAGCGTGGCCTGACGGAGGTGTGGGTGTGAAAGTTGCCTCAGATAACGAGATAATTGTTATTAACTCTGTTTATTTTTCTTGCACATCGTTCTGGGGGTTATTTTTAAATAAAACACAGGGTTCTCAAAAGCAGAATATTCCTTCAGAATATTCCTCTGGGATTGCAATTTTTCAGGAGATGTGAGAGATCTTTTGCAGTTGGAGCAAACGCACAAAGTTTGAGCGCAGCTCAAAGGTGGTGGGGGAAGCTTTGGGGACAAGAAATCTGCAGAAAGGGCTTTTTTTTTTCCTCCTTCCTGCAGGAATGGCCTCCATCCTTCCTGCTGCATGATGAGATGCACAGGTACCCTGGGGAATAGGGGAGGCTTTGTCCTCCCTCCCTGCAGGAGCAGCCCTTTGTGTCAGGGATGCTGAAGGATTCCAGTCAATCATTCCTGCTGCACCACCTCCCCCAGCCCCTCAGCACAGCCTGGAGATGGCTTTGGCCTCCAAATTGGCAAAGATTTTCCTGCTGAGGGATGTCCCTCAAATCCTCGTGGTTTCAAGGCATTTTAAGGTGTTTTTCTAGGCATTTTAAGGTGTTTTCCCCACTGACTGTAGCCAGGTGCTGTCAGGAACTGAGCTCACATTCTGCTGCTTTTCAAGTATTTTTAAAATTTATTTTCCAGTGGGAGTTGTGCCTCAAATCAAAATTAGGCTTTGGATTTTTACAACTCTTATTTCTCCCCTTCTGGGGAAGGGCAGCGAGGGAGGGCACAAATATTTTGTTGGGGTCTCCTGAGCAATTTTTTTATTCAAATTAATGTGCAAACCTGAGAGCCCTGAGTCAACCAACAGATCCAGGAATAACAGCTGTTTCCCAGGATATTATCCAACACACACAAATATTTTTCAAGTGGAATTTCATAGAGACAGCAGAGCCTTGCTTGCCATAAAAATAACTGTGAGAAAGAGAGCTGGCAAATCCCTGAGCAGCCCTAACCTGGGCTTGTTTGGTTGGATTTGTTGGAATGCTCATGGCAGTGACCAAACTGGAGGGGTTTTAGCCAAATTTCCATTGTTTCCAGTGGAATGGGGGGGGAAGGAATGTGTGTTTCACTGGTGGTGCTGCTCTGGCTGTGTTTCAGAAACCAGCAGCCCAGGGCCAAAGGTGGGGCACTCCCAGCCAAATCCAAGCTGGAAAAGCAGCCCTGGAGCACAACAACAGCTCCCCTGCTCCTCTTTCCCCAGATGCCTCTCTCCAAAGCGCTCCACAAACAAAACAGCCGAGGCAAAAAAGCCCTTTTTGTCTCCAGCAGCACATCCTGGGAACGAGAGCAGCAGATGGAGAGCCCTGGGAACAATGGGATAATGCTGAAGGGGTGCCAAGGACGTGGGGGCAAAGGGACTGGGAAGAGGAGCTGCTCCAGCTGAGCCAGGATTCAAAAAGAACATTTTATTCAGCGGTGATTTCAAGGTTCTGAGGCGGTGACTGCAGATCCCTGGGTAAGAAGGAGCTGTTTGGCAGAAAACCAGAGCTGAAGGACACCTGGAGTGCTGCTGCCAGCTGTGCTGGTGCCAAAAGTGACTCAGAAACCACCCTCAGCCAGCAGCAACCAGCCAGGGCTCACACAGACACCAGTGCCACTGCTTTGCCTGCTGAGCAAAAAATAGGAAATACCAGAGCTCTGAATCAGAAAAAAAAAGTAAAATAAAAATGAGGCTCTTCAGAAAAAAAGATGAGAAGCTCAATGTGGACACTGGAAAACAGCACTAATTTCATTAAAGGATTATCCTTCATAGAGGATTTTCTCTTTGACAAGGTTGAAAAACTTCCCATCTCTCTGCTTGAGCTCTGTGGGGATGACCCCAAACAGCTCCAGGGTGAGTTTTCCAGAGTTTCCCATCCCTGAGCCCCCTGGAGAACCTGCAGAGAACAGGGGAACTTGGAAAGGATGAAATTAAATACTTAATACTAATACTACTAATAATAATTTATTGTTATTTTTAAATATCTTTAAACATTGCTCCCCTCTCCCAATTCAGCAAAGCACTTAAGCTCATCAGCTTGCTGCTGTGACAGTCATTTTTGATACAATTTTAATTCATTTTAATACACTTTTAATACATTTTTAGTACACAGAGGTGCTTTAACACCTCTCACTGCCTCCACTGCAATGGAGAATCAGTCATGACAAGAAAATGACTCGAGCATTTCTTGGGCTTCAGGTTTGGGCTTCCAACCAAAAATCTGGGATTTGGTTAAAATAACACAGACACAATGTTTTAGACAACACTTGTCTTTAATGGCATAAACCCCTAAAACATCAGACAGAAAAGCTGCTCTGGATGCTTTGAGAAATTATTCTAAACACACAGATATCACAAAATAAAAGCTGTTTCCTAAATTGGTTTAAAAAAAAACCCCATTTGTGCCCTTGTAATGGATATAGAAACAGATCTGCATAAACAGAATCTGATCCCAAAGTCTGAATGCCCCCCCATTTTCCCATCAAATCTCTGGACACACTTTCATGTCTAAATAAGGAGCTGTCAATAGATGCTGCAGAAGCCTTTACAGCTGGAAAAAACCCCATTATTGCTCCTATGAAAACAAACTTGCCAGTTTCCTGCAGGGAAGAATTATCAAGGCTGTCTCAAGCCTGTCCATTCCATGTGCATTTTGCTCTGCCAGGTGTCCCAGCTCTCTTCCCAAGGCAGATAAAGGCTCAGAAAAGGTTCCCATTCCTGGCTGCTGTGGTCACCTCCTCACAGAACCTCACACACAACTTCCCTGCAGTGTTTCCTACATGGCTGGCACAACCAGCTTAAAAAAAAAAAAAAAAATCTCTTTTTTCATCATGTACTCCTTGATAGCAAGCTGGGATGGGAAGGCACTGAGGTACCAGAAGGAAATGTGGCTGTTTCTGGGCAGAAGAGGTCCCCGAGTGCATGAAAGATGCAAAAATGATTGATTTTTTGTTCTGACCTTAATTTGGTGTCTGGGGGAGCCAAGCTTGGTCACTCTCCCGTGCAGAGTAGCCAGCCTGTGAGCGGGACAAAGTGACATCCCCGTGCCACAGGGCCACAGGCAGAGTCTGGGTGTGAAACCCAAAGCACAGGAAGCCTCATTCCTACCTGGAGAGCCTCTTCACCTCCTCTGTGAACCCCAAAACATCAGCAGAGGTGCCCACGACGTCCAGGTGGGTGTCATAAGGGATGAGCAGCACCCGGGGGTAGCGTGCTTTCAGCTTCTCACAGAGCTGCCTGTGTCTGTGCCTCCCAGCTCTGCTGTGCTCCCTGAAGCAGATCCTTTCCTTCCGCAGAATCTTCTGCAGCTCCACAGAGTAACTCTCTATCATCTTCTTGGCCCCCTGTGCAGCACCAGCCTTGCTGGCAGCACTCTCGATGCACACCGTGGTGATGTCACCATCGGTGACACCAGAAATGACAACGTCACTTCCCTGGAAAGGCCTGGGGTGGAAGTATTTCATGTAGTGATAGATATCCGTGTCCAGAACCAGCACGTGTTTTTCCCTGTGCGCATCCCGGGCGGAACTCCCCATCTCTGCAGCACCTCTGTGCTCCTGCAGCTTCCTCCTGGGTCTCTGGTGGGGTTTCCCCTCTCTTCTGCCCTCCTCTGGGAGGGATTTTGCCTTCAGCAAGAGGAAATCTCTCAGCACTCGGAGTGCTGGGAAGGACCCTCGCACGGCAATTTGCCCGTCACGCTGCAAAGGCCCAAAGCTCAGAGCTGGGCTCTGCTGCTTCATCTCTTCCACCAAATCTTCTAGAACCAAGTGATCTCTGAAAACAGCCATGTCGAGGGTGGAGGTGACCCAGAGGAAAGCCTGCAACTGTCAATGGGAGAAGTTAAGGAGTGGCTAATGAGGCATTAAGCATAATTAGATGAATTAGGCGTGGGAAATGGAAAGACAGAAACTTCAACAGACACAGGAGGGTTTGATCTGCAGCCTTGGAAGAAGCTTGGATTGATGTAAAAATAAAGTACACAGACATTAAGCAGAAAAATCACAAACTTATGTTTCTATAGTTGTAAGTATGAAGTAAGAAACATCTCAAGTAACTTAGTTAAGTAAGAAACTATTGATAAGATGGTGAAGGGTTTATAATGCAGAAATTAAATTGTATAGAGTAGGCTTAAGAGTTGAGAAGTTATAATAGAAGCATTTGTGTGTACTCGTGATAATAACCCACTGGATAAAAGTATATTTGTTGCAGTAGAAGGTGATAGGTTAGAAAAGCAAAATAAACTTTGTGGCAACTGTAACCCAACTGTCCATTGGGTTATAAATTCTATATTGCCTTGTAACAAAGAACTTGTGACCATTTTTTATGGCCGACTGCATGCTCTCTTAAATCTCACGGCCTCTGAGGCTGATCTGGGCCATAAATTGTTTTTAACCTGACTGGGGTCCCATCCCTTCAATGAAAGCAGAGATAATGACAGCAGGGAGGAGCTCACATTGTGGCAGTAGCGGGTCACTGTCAGGGGGAAGGGCCTGGGCAGCCTCTTGTCCTGCAGGAGATGCTGATCCTTCTTCAGAACACGCTCCACAACTGAAAACAAACCCAGATTCACTGGATGAGAAGGCTGCCCTGGAGCAGAGGCTGGGCAGAGTCCCAGAATAAAGCAGGGATTTATCCAAAGGATCTCCTCCATGCACCCACCTGGGGCAGCACCAGAGCCCAGCCAGGGCTGCACCCAAGATGAACCAAAATGTTCCCAAAATGCCCGGCCGGGCACGGGGTCTCTCCCTGGGATCAGCTCTGCTCCATTTGCACCTTGCAGTTCATTGTCCCATCCCAGCTTCAGCCCCTGCAGTCCCATCCTGCTTGTTTTTCTCTCTCCAGCCCACGGGGTTTGTGCTCCTGGCCTGAGATTTGGGTCATTTGTCCTTGGTGCCCAGCTGGAGCAGGAATTGTTTTGTCTCCCTGCTCTGTGCAGAGCTCAGCAGCGCTGAATGTGAAGCTCAGAGCTGCACACTAAAGCAGCACAGAGCCTGAAACAGAGAAAAGCCAAACCTGAGGCATCAGGGGAGCAGTGAACCAGTCACCTCCAGCCTGCTGGAACCCCTCCTGTACCCTCACACATGCACCCCTCCATACTCTCACCTAACACTTCATCTGTGACTCCCCATTGCTCAGAGACATGAGCCCGTCTCCTTGGCACATTAACTGGCAGAGATTTATCCCCCAGAGCCTGACTACAAAAACAACACATTATTCACGGCAGAAATTTGCTTCTAAAAACAAATCTAAAGTTCTGCATGATGAGTGAGTCATTACTTCAAGGAGCAGAAATAAAATCCTGAAACTTGGCCTGATTACCAGAGAGGCTTCAGCCTCCTGAGGACTTTTGAAAGAGCTCTGAGTAAGTGAGAGATAAGATTTTTGAGTTGTTTAGATGATGTGATTTCTTTTTTAATTTTTTATAGAAAAGAAGGGTGAGTTTATATTGTTATAGCATAGTTTAGTAGTATGGTATTGTTATAGTATAGTATAGTTATAGTGTAGTTCAAAAAGTTGTAAGATTTTTAGTTACAGGATTTTTTAAAGAGTTATTGATTAATAAAATATTGTGAATAAAGAAATTTATGGTTTTAATTTGATTTTTAAATATGTTGTTTTATGGATTTATGTTACAGTATAAGTTTTTTCTCGTTAATTATGTTATAGCACCTATAAATTTATAGTACAAGTTCATACTATTTATAGCATTTATAATATAGTAATACTGTAGTTATATATTTGTAATATAAATTAAATATATTTATAATATATTACTTATAATATTTATAGTATAAACGACATATAGTTTATAGATATAGTATAAATATAGTGTATAGTATATATGCTATATACTATATATATAGTACAAATATTTAAAGTATAAATTTATAATATTTATAAAATTAGAGTATTGTATTTCAAATTTTTTATTATTTAATTATTTTTATTTTAAAATATATTTAAATTTTAATTTTTTTTAAATTTAGGTGAATGTGCTTTCACTTTAAATTATAAATTTATATTTTTGCTTTTAGTACTTAAGTTTACAAGCCCTTTTCTTTAACGTTTCCAATTAAACTTTGTGTTTAACTTTCAACTTTACCATACAAGCCTAAAGTTCCAAGAGTTTCTCGCATTTCAAATTCCAAGAGCCCCCAGTTTCTCTAAAATCCCAATCTCAAACCGTTCTGGGGCCATTCCCTGGCACGGCTGTGTGTTACACACGTCCATGTCCTCACCTCCCGCGTCCTCGAAGGTGACGAAGGCCACTCCTCTGCTCCGCGTGGGATAGGTGACGCGCTCCACGTCCCCGCCGTTGTTCCTGGACATTTGGAAGTGGATGGTGAGGAGGTCAGCCAGGAGCTCGTCCTGCAGGAGGCCAGCGGGGACACCGGCGATGACAACGGTCCTCGTGCCTCTGCCAGCCTGGCCAGAGAGGGCAAAGTCAGGAGGGACCCCAGGTTTCCACCCCTGCCGAGCCTCCCACTCCCTCTGCCATTTTTCCCTTTTTTTTGTCTTCTTTTAACTGGTGCACACTGTTCACACCCATATTTCAAGTTTGGAAACTTGTATTTTCAAGCAGCAATACATGAAAGTATCCATGCAGAATGCATAATCTCTGAAAAAACTATATATATATATAATATATAAAAATATTATCAATAAATATCTATATAATATATAATATATTATATATAACATCTAATATCTAATACATTACACATTACATATTCTATATTATATAATAGATATATATTATATATATTATTAATATATATCATAATATATTATTATATATTATATATCTTCATATACTATAACGTCATATAATTTAATATAATACAATCATTAATATAATCATTAATATATAATTATATAATTGATATACATTATATATACATATATACATGTATACATATATAGACATATACATATATATATATATATATACATACATATACACACACATACACACACACACACACATATATATATATATAAATATTATATAAATAAATACTGTTGCTTCCGTGCAGCGAGAGAAGTTCATTTTCAAAACAGGTAAAATTCAGCCTTTAGGTGTGAATGGTATGAATAACAGTCTCTTTTAGTTTTGTTTTGGTTTTTCAGTTTCTTGGTTGTTTTAGGAGCCTTTGCAATGTGCATTTAGGGGTTAATTAATCCTGCCCAATCAGATCTCAGCTTGCCAGGCTGCCTCAGGCACCTGCATTAAAAAATGGTTTTAAATGCCATTTAAACCCTCTCAGTATCTTCTCAAAGCAGTAAAAATGAGCATTAAATTTAAGTTGCTCAGCTGGAAGGTCCCACTGGTAACGTTGTTTCCTCTGATTCTAATATTTAATATCAGAAGAGAAAGAAAAACTGTAACTGCATGTGATGCTCAGCAGGGATTCCCTGCAGAGTGCAAGGGGCAGATTCCTTGTTAAATTCGGGATCTCAGCCATTTAAACCCTCTCAGCATCTTCCTAAAGCTGGAAAAATGAGCCCTAAATTTCAGTTTCTCACCTGGAAGTTCCCACTGGTAACATGGTTTCCTCTGATTCTAATATTTAACATCAGAAGAGAAAGAAAAATTGTAACTGCATGTGATGCTCAGCAGGATTCCCTGCAGAGTGCAAGGGGCTGATTCCTTGTTAAATTCAGAAGAGCTGGGATCTCAGCCATTTAAACACTCTCAGCATCTTCCCAAAGCTGGAAAAATGAGCCCTCATTTTCAGTTTGTCACCTGGAAGGTCCCACTGGTAACGTGGTTTCCTCTGATTCTGAAATTCAATCTCACTGCAAATTGTGGAGCACTGACTACATTTAAGAGTTCACCGACTTTTTGGAAGAGAGGAGATAAATTTAGTTTGTGGGAACGAGTAACTGCACTTGAGGTCAGTCACTCCGTCTGAATTCCTTAAACTTCTCTTAAGTTTTAAACTTCTCTTAAGGTTTCTTTCTGGGCCTGGGCTGCCTAAACCCCGATCCCAGCTCCAGCTCCAGCAGGTGCTGCTGCGGGAGCGATGCCTGCCCAAAATCCTGGGGAGCCCCACGGCCCTGGGGACAAACCCAGCGAGAGGCTCCATCAATCCCGAGAGCCGGCAGCTTTTAATTAATGACAGCAGCCAATTATGCAGGCGGTGGGGCCCGTGCGAGAGGCAGTCCCGAGGCGGCACGGAGCGAATGCAAACGGGGATTTTCTCACGCCTGGCACAGCCGGAGCTCGGCTCGGCTGCCAGACAGCCCTCACACCTTCCCAGCTGGTGTTTGGGAGCAACACTCGGGCCTGCTAGTGGGGTTAGGGAAAAAAAACAACCCAAGAACACACGGTTTGTGCTGAATCAGTCCCGACACGCGTCTGTGCCGAGCAGCTGCTCCCAGGCAGGGATGGGCGCTGAGGGAGGGGCCGGGAACGGGGAGGGATGGAGGGATGGGGCAGCAGCTCCGCTGACAACCGGTCCTGCGGGGGCTTCCCGGCAAATCCCGGAGCGGTCTCGGTTGGGAGGGACCTTAAAGCTCATCCCAATGCAGCCCTGCCATGGCAGGGACACCTTCCACTGTCCCAGGCTGCTTCTAGCCCCGGCGTCCAGCCTGGCCTTGGGCACTGCCAGGGATCCAGGGGCAGCCACAGCTGCTCTGGCAATCCCAGCCAGGAATTCCCAGTTCCCAATCTCCCATCCATCCCTGCCCTCTGGCACTGGGAGCCATTCCCTGGCTCCTGTCCCTCCAGCCTTTGCCCCCAGCTCCTTTTCCAGCGCTTTCCCCTCAGCTCCTCCCCGCCCTGTCCCTCGCGGTGCGCGGGCCCCGCTCCCCCCGGCCCCGGCACTTGCCATGGCCGCTCCAACGGGACCGGATCCCACCGGGACGGGATCCCAACGGGACGAGGATCCCACCGGGACCAGGATCCCACCGGGACCAGGATCCCACCGGGGAGGACCTGAAACGAGCAGGCCCGGCGGGGAAACGAAAGCGAAAGCGGCGGGGAAGCGGCGGTGCCGCCCCTGCGGCCGCCCCCAGCCCGGCGGGGACACAGCGCGGCCCGGCCCGCCCTGCCCGGCTGGAACCGCGGGGCGGGAACGGGCACCGGGATGCGCCGGGACACACACAGGGACATATACATGGACAAGGGACACTCGGGGAGAGGGACAGGCAGGGACAGGGACTTGAACATATCCGTGGACAAGAACACACATGGAGAGGAACAAGCGAGAAGGGCATGCATGGAGAGGGATACGTGGAGAGGGACAGGGACAGACATGGACAGGGACATGCATGGACTGGGACATGTGTGGAGAGAGATACACAGGGACATATACATGGAGAGGGACACACAGGGAGAAGGGCATGCATGGAGAGGGACAGGGACACTCAGAAAACGACAGGTATGGAGAGGGACACGCAGGGACAGGGACAAATACATGGACAAGGACACATATGGAGAAGGACACACGGGAGAAGGACAGGTGTGGAGAGGGACAGGGACACACAGGGATACACATGGAGAAGGACAGGAGTGGAGAGGGACATGTGCGCACTGGGACATGCAGGGAGAGGGACGTACACAGACAGCGAACACTTCCAGGGATCCAGGGACAGCCACAGCTGCTCTGGGCACCCTGTGCCAGGGCGTGCCCACCCTGCCAGGCAGGAATTCCTTCCCACTGTCCCACATGGCCAGGGACACCCCCCTGGCACCCCAAAGGCTGCACTTGCACAGCTCCCGTGGTCCCACACAGCCCCGTGTTTGGCTGGACACCAATGTTGGGGTAAGGCTGCAGCTGGGACGTGTCCCTGTGTGTAATTTGGGAATAAAAGCCTCCCAGCCCAAGAGAAAGTCACCCCAGTGGGGAGGGAAAAAGGATATTGACATTTATAGACACATCACTGACGCTTTATCCTTATTTTCCATCATTAAAACCAGTCTCCAGCCTTTAAAGCACCACTGCTGCTTTAAAATTTAACAGGGTAAGCATCACAGGCCGTAATTCATCAGGGACAAAGGTTAGACATTTACAGACATTGTCTTTAAAGTGCAAAATCTGATTTGTTTTCTGGGCTTTGAAAGATGCAGCTTCTCACTACTCCTCATGAGTCACACCTTATGAGAATTTTAAGCTTTTTACTTTTAAAGGATTTACTTCTCAATATTTATCAGTGAGATACAGTTGAAATTCATGACATTTTTTACCTTTCTCAGGTTTTTCCCCCTCTCTTTTTAAGGTGTCTGATCTTCCCAAGTTTTTGAGAGTGCAAAAGTGCACAGTTTCTGTAAATTCTTCAGCACTACTTTGTTTGAAGTAATTATTATTATTTTACAGTGGTCAGGTAATCAATCCCTGCCTTTGCATGCCCTAAACAGTGAGAGGTGCTACAGTCACATGTTTCTCACTTGACAGCAAATTCAAAATAAACTCTGGTGTTTGCAGCCTTTTAATTTTCCCTATTCAACTTTTATCCATTGCCAATTAACAGTTTGTCTGGAATAATAACCCCTGAGGTATTCCCTCTCCTTTCCCCGCACATCAAGATGTCAAATACCCCAAAAATAAATTATTTCCAATGTCAGGCTCATGTTAGTTTGGAGTTAAGACTGTTAGGGCCAAACCATTTCAGGCCCCAAGGATGGCAAAGTGCAAAGTCAGAGGAGGATTTGTTTTCCAAGGATGAGAGCAGAAAAGGAAAAAACATTAAAACATTCCTCCTTGGAAAATTACTCTCTCCAAGCCCTCCCAGCCCCAGCCTGGGATCACCAGATCCCTCAGGGCTGTTCAGCAGCACTGTTACAAAACCAGCATCAGCTCAATCCTTGGCTGAAAGAGTTTAAAATAACCAAAATCATGAACAAAACTTAGGAAAATTTAACTGCAGAAACAAATATTAAAATCAAACAATAAAGCAGGCTACGAACAGCTAAAGGCAGCAAATGCCAGGGCATTTCTTAAGTGCAATCTCTTGGTTTTGCAGCCCCATTTTCTATTTTAATTCTATCACTGATTTCATAACGTGGCTTTTATGAAATTACAGGATGCTTTCAGGTGTTTGAGTTCTGGTGGCACTCTGAAACCTCAGTTGTGTCACAGCCACCTTCTGAGGCTCTGGCACTAACAAAGCAGAACTGGGAGGAGGCTTCGATTGGGATTAAATGTGGCTTTTGTAATGTAAGAAATAATCCACTCATCCCACTCTGGAGTATGTTAAAGTCTGCAAGGTATAAAATATGCAAAGTTGCAGAAAATCTGAGCTGTTCCAGGGGCTGCTGAAGGCTTGGTCTGTGCCTTTAATCTGTGACACAGGCAGGGAGTTTTGCTGAGTCCCTATGCAAAGCCAGTGCCACGAGACAAGGCAGGAAGGCAGGGATTCCTTTTCTACAGTATCAATTTCAGAGCATTAAAGCACAATATCTACAGAAATCCCTGAGGAACAAAAGCTCAGAACTTCATGAGTCCCCTGTGATTTCTGAGCTGGCATTCTCAGTATCCTCCTCAAAGCAAACATAGGCTGCTCCTCTGGAGAGGTATTTGATTTTCTCTACCTCCCCCCCACCATTGCTTGGCTTTTGGAAGTGAATTTCAATCATGTCCTGCACACTTTCTTCATCCTCTTCCACCTCTGGGATTCCTTTCAGCAGAATGGTTTTCTTGGAAACCCTGCAGTGTGGCTGGGGAAGAAAGAACAAACCTGGATTATACAGCAGCTGTGCACTCAAAGGAACTGGGAGAGATGGGAATGAAATTGCTCTCTCAGGGGTGGCTGGGATCTCTGATGAGGTGAAAACTTTAGATAGTGGAAATTTCTCTGGAAAGAGCAGAATTCTGGATTCACACTACCATGAAGGGTCTTGGAGGTGCAGCTGAGGGCACTTGGTTTGTAGGAGGAGAGTGAGGGGAGACTCATCCCAGTCTGGAGCTCCTGAGGGACAGCTCCCATCTCTGCCCTCTGGGAGCAGAGGAACACCAGCTGGAGCTGGGTCAGGGCAGATTTAGGTTGGATTTCAGGGCAAGGCTCTCCCCACAGAGGGTGCTGGGCACTGCCCAGGCTCCCCAGGGAATGGGCACATTCCCAAGGCTGCCAGAGCTCCAGGAGTGCTTGGACAGGGATGCCCAGGGTGGGATTTTGGGGTGTCTGTGCAGGACCAGGAGCTGGATCCAAGATCCTGTGGGTCCTTTCCAGCTCAGGAGATTCTGTGGTTCCATGATTCTGAGCCCAGACCTGAACTGGTGTGTCCTGCACTCCTTAATGCAGCCACACTCTGGATTTGGGGAGCTCTGATGGCTCCTGACAGCACCAGCCCATAAAATCCCTGCCAGGACATGCCCCATACCAGCTGTGTGTCCTGCAGCCCATGCCTTAATTACAAAGGCCTAATTATAGACACAATTCTGACCTGATCACCATCTACTCCTAAAGCAGCAGACAGCTGGAGGGAGAGTGTGATGAGGCAGCTTTGTGTGCCAGAGTCACAATAGGGCTGAATGGAGGAGTGAAACCAAGGAATGGATGAGCAAATGTTGTATTTGCTGGGACTCTGGGATCCTGGCAGAGCTTTGTGCTTTACCTCCTTCCCAAACAGCCCAGCACAGCCATGTGGGGAGTGCTGAGATAATTCAATCAAAGAAAGACAAGCACACCCTTTAAAAACAAATTGCAGCTTCACATGAACTCAACAGCCTATTTCACACCCACTCTGGCTGTGAAGTTCACACAAAAGGAGTGAAAATTCTGCCCACCCTCCTATTTCCCACTTATCTCTTCTATCAGCCTGGAGTAGATTCTTTTACCTGAAACTTCCTCAAGTGGAAATCAAAATGTGGGGAGACAGAAATGATGAACCACTTTTCCCCTACACAGAAAGGGTATTTAGTACATCCCACAAAGTTGTAGCTTGCTGTAAGAGAATAAGAAAAAAAAAGCCAATTAATTATTTAATATAATTTAACCAGTATTTTATAAACATTTCAATGACCAGGCTCATCCAAATAATGTAGGATGGCACACCTGTAGATTCTTCATGTGCATTGTTCAAAAAGTTGATTTGGCACTTCCAAAACAAAAAGCAAAATCATGAAATGCCCACAAAGCTCTGAAAGAAATCTGAAGCAGCTGCTCCAAGTGGATGTGGAATTGATCATGGAATTCCATCCAGCTGGGCAATAGTGCCTGTCCAACTGCACTGTCCTGCAGGAGCTAAAATCAAACATCTTCCTGATTTGTATGAGTGTCTGGCAATGCAGAGGGAAAAAAATGGTTTTTTTGGGAAAAGTTCTGAAAGAAAGGTCACGAACTGTGAGCAGGTTGTGTTTGCTCCAAAAGGAGTGATGAAAAACTGCTTCATTTCCCCACATCTCTAGGGGAACCATGAACTCCCTGTGGGAAGAGTTTGCAACACTCAGTGGTGACCCCAGAATGGAGCCCAGGATGGACAACTGAGCCTGAATTTGGAGAAGAAAATATTCCAGACTCTACCTCCAGGGTTGAGGAATGTGATGACACCTGTCCCAGACCTCTTGTTGTAGGTCACATTTTCTATTTCTCCTCCTCCTTCTGCCTGCTCAGTTTTGTAGAAATGCAGCTCAAGTTTGTCTTTCATCCAATCTTCAGGAATGGGAAGCTCAGGTATGTCTGAAACGTTGATCTTCTTTCCAGAGACAGTGATGTGGAGCTAAAAATACCAAATTTTTGTGCACTTTGTGACTGAACACACTGAAAAAAAAAAAAAAAGAATCTAAAGCTTTTAAAGAGCTCAGATTTTGAGAGTTGCATATTTCAGCTGTTTACCTCAAACTGGAATCCCATGTCGAGCTCAAAAGGCTTCACTGTGACATTTGCTGTTCTGCTGTCCAGGTTCACACAGTGCTTGCTCATCTTTGTCAGCCTCTGGGCAACTGAGGGAAATCAGATATGGAAAGCTTTGTTTAATCATTTAAACCCCAAATTAGTCCCCAGTCTCTTAAAAAAAAATCTCCCTTTGCATCAGTAAAGGAGAAATTAATAATGATTAGGCAACCAGATCCCAAGCATCCATGGGTACTTCCATAAAATTTCTGTGATATTATGTAGGCCAAATAATATAATAACAAAATATTATATCAACATTAATAATTTAAACCAACATTATTTAAATAATATACAATAAGTACAGCAAATATATTATTAATTATACATATAAAAATAGGTTTTGAGTGGGACTAGCAAAATTTTAAGCTGTCAAAAGATGCTCTTACTGTATAAAATATTAACAAAAGATTTTTTCCAGTTCCATTCAAAATGCCCTTGGGGGAAACCACACCACTACCAGGTGAAATACATCAGAGACATTAACTTTATAATTAAAATACACATCCTACCTTCTTCATCTTCAAAAGTCAGCAGTGCCTGGTTCTGGTTGAGTCTGAAGGGGGTTTTTGTGGCCACCCTAAAGACACAGTGGGTGTCCATATCCACATCTGCCCCATCATCCTTCATCTCTTCCAGGTGAGTGAACTTCAGTTTCATTTCTGTCACCTTCTTTTTCATCTCCAACTTTAGAAATGACACAAGAAAAAGAAAACTTGAATATTACCAATGCTATGAATATTTTTTGATTCCACTGCCTTCCATTTAATCAATGTCTGCTTGCTTTAAATCCTGTCACACTTTCAGTACCTCTTGGATTTATTTCCATATCCTCTGCCTGCTTCAAACTAGCTTACCAGGAAAAATAAGAAACTTTCAGGTTAATTTCATATTGAAATTAGTAGAGGTTCAAATGCTGAACAAGTGGCCCCAGCAGCCTTTAAGAAGGACAGATTCAGTGGGGAGGCTCAGGTTTCCCAGAGCAGCTGGGGCTGCCCCAGGGTCCCTGGAAGTGTCCCAGGCCAGCTGGGACAGGGCTTGGAGCACCCTGGGACAGGAGAAGGTGACCCTGGGTTGGCATGAGATGGGATTCAAGGTCCCTTCCAACCAAAACCATTCTCTGAAAATAAAAATCTGCCCTCCTAGAAAACCAATTTCCAAATATTCCACCTCCTTTACCGGATTATCCTGGGAACTGTGTTCTTCCAAGTCTTCTTTGAGCTTTTCAATCTCCTTTTTCAGCTCAGCGTTTTCTTGCTTTAGCAGCAAGAGTTCCTGCTACAGGCCAGAAAGATGAAATGCAAAATTAAACACTTAAATAAAGACAAAAATATATTTCAGCAACATCTGGGCAGTTTCTGCCATGCTGCTGCTCTTCCCTCTTCATGTCCTTCTCCTTCCTCCTGTCTGCTCCATAATTCCTCCAGAACAAGGAATCCTGCTTGGACACAAAGCTCTGTGAGCAAATCCAGGATTTCCTGGACAGGGAATGTGAGAGGATGAGAAGGAAACAGAGCAGATGATGTCAGCTCCAGCCAGCCACAAGCACAAGGTGGCTCCTGGGAAGTCAGCAACCACTGCAGACACTTGGAGCACTTCCCATCAGCTGAAGGCCAAAGCCAGATGGTGATAATGACCTTTCCCGGGTACAAATCCAAACTTTTGTCATTAAAGAACCAAAATCAGCTTTCAGAAAATCTCTCCCCAACCTGAGTGTGTTTAAGCTACTATATTGTAATGGCTTGAAGCTCTAATTTCTCATCAGTGATTCACCAAAGCTCACTGGAAGCACCTTACTGGCAGCCTGTGGAACCTTCTGCTGTTCCTGCATGTGGAATATTGAGGGAATGAACCAAGGGATTCTGGAACCAAGCAGTTCTAGGAAAAACACTCTTCAGTCAGGGCCTGGCTCCTGCCCAGCTCACTGGCACTTAAGAAATGCTGATCCTTTGGGTGCTGTGACCTCTCACAGAACAGGGAGTTGCAAAGCAGTGGAATCACCCCACTGGGCTTCATCCCCTCCACCCAGACCTGAAACTCATCTGTAGGGGAGAACCTTGGAAGGGGGAAGGTTGGTTCTGTCAGGTTCCATCCCTATACAGATTCAGTTTATTGCACTGTCTCTTTGCCTGCCAGTGAAAAATTGAAATGCAGCAAAACCCATGTGGAACATTTGACCAGTACAGCTGCACACTGATAAAGCCAGTGAAACTGGGAATGTTCCTCCCATTTCCCCACCCCAGAGCTCCTTCCCAACCCTGCAAACACCAGCAGCCCCCTCCACACCTCAGAGCTGGTGATTCTGTCCTTACGCTGCTTCTCCTGCTCCTTCAGCTCTGTCAGCTCCTTCTCTGCTCTGTCACACTCTGCATCAGCTCTTGATTTAGAGTAAATAAGGTCAGCTTTCGCTTTTTCAAAATCTTCAACTCTTATCTGGAGAGCAAAAAGAAGATTTTAAATGTTTTAAAGGTTTATTTCTAGAGGAACAAACAAAACCTTAAGTAAGCCCTTTGTTAATTTTTAACGCTTTGGATAAATATTCAACTTACAAGAGTGGGATCAACACAAGCACAAAGCATGGAAGAGCAGAACAAATTAAGGATGTTATAAATGTGGGGGGTTTGATCTGATCTTAGAAGGATGCACCAATCTCTGTCTTTTAGCAAATTTCCACGATTCCATGTGCTTTAGAGAACTTGCCTTCCATATCCTCAGCTCTTCCTGAAGTTTTTCCATCTCTTCCAGGGATGTCCTGGAAGTGGACACAAGTGGAACAATGGGTACCATACTCTGCAGAGAGAAGAGGAACACATTGGTTTTCTCCTCTGTTGGGCAACAACTGAGACACCCCAAACAATTCTGAAACAACCTTTAAAAAATTTAAAAGTTTAACCAAAAAAATTTAAAACATCATCCACTTAGATCAAATTGTTGAATTATTTTAATGGCTGGACAGGATTTTAAAAATTATGAATTTGTGAATTACTGGCCAGCCATTATTATTTACTAATTATCTAACTGCTAAAATGCACAGGTTAATATTTAGCTAAATAACAAATCAAGTTGTCTCCATGTTCTTCCACACAGAACTAAGCCCCTCAAACCCACAAACGTTTAGCTCTGTGCTTTCTCAGCAGTTCCTCCAGGAGGAGCTGCCAATAAAAAAAAAATAAAGGTGAAAATGGGATTTTGATCCTCCAAGCTCAGGGAGATTGGGTAATAAAAGGTAATATCAAGGAAGGTGATAAAAGAACCATTTCAGAATTGAAATTCAGGGCACAAGTTCACAGGGGCAAGGAAACTGCAAAGCCCAAAGAGGGAGAAATCTCTGTTCTGTTTTGTTTCTATGGCTGCAATATTCTACAGAAAAAAAAAATATCCAAAAAGATCTGCTGAAATATTCTCTCCCTTTTTACTCAAGATTACATAAAGCTTGAATGTGAACCATGAAATTTAGGCATGGAAAAGGTCTAAATTAGATAATCCATTGAAAATATCTGAATTAGATGATCTTGTCAGTTCTCTTGTAATGCTGGGTATTTCCTAAAAATAATAAAATAGGAAGTATTTCTTTCAGTTTCAAGTTGAGCAAGAGGGAAATACCCATCTGTGTCTTAGTTACAGCAGGAAAAATATTCCTTCACTCCAGGGATTGAGTACAGGGAATAAAAAGGGTGCACGTGCCAACAGCTGGAAGATAATAAGAAAAAGGATTTTTTACTAAAAAAATGGTTTCACACATCCTGAAAGAAGGAAAAAAAATAACCAAGAAAACACAAGAAATGCCAGGGAAAGTCCCATCCAAACCACTTGTGCACTGCTGGAGCTGAATCCCAGGAAAAGGGAAATTCCCCTAAAATCCTCCACAAAGACAGATGAGCAAGAGAGGCAGGACAGAAAATTCTGGGAGGATCTGTGACGCAGAATCTTGGGAATGGGATTCTCCCTATGGAAACAGGGGGTGGAAATGGGGAATGTCCCCAGTGTTAAAGGGTGGAAGAAGGTGAGACAAGCAGAAGCAGCAGGAGCACAAACCTTCAGTCAGAAATACAAAAGTCAAATACAGATTTCACTCCCAGGCAGCACACCAGGAAATACTTACAAAACCATTGTCTTGTAGAGATGATGGGGGGCTGGTAAAATCCATGGAAACCTGAGGGAACAGGAAACAAATCACAACACTGTGTGTATTGTTTGGGGATTTTTTATGCAATAGAATATCAGGAATACCAGAAGCTGTGCTGAGCTGAAAGAGTTTTTAAACACAAATGTGTAATTCCATAAGCAAAAGTGACAGATATTGGATATCTGAAGCCTCCTTCCTTACAAGGAAATAAAAGCCAGAGACAGATGTGAGGAATTCTGCAGTGCACAGCTCAAACTTTGCTGCTCTGGTAGTTCTGTATTTCCCTTTAGACTATTTCTGTGCTGTTACACACCTGGGAACAGCCTGTGTGTCCTGTGCTTGAGAGCCTGGAGAAAAGGGGACCTCAGAGAGGGCCTGAAGGGGCTCCAGGAGAGCTGGAGAGGGACTGGGGACAAGGCATGGAGGGACAGGAGCCAGGGAATGGCTCCCACTGGGAAAGAGGAAATTTGGGCGGGATATTGGGAAGGAATTCCAGCTAGGAGGGTGGGGAGGAGCTGGAATAGATTTCCCAGAGCAGCTGTGGCTGCCCCTGGATCCCTGGCAGTGCCCAAGGCCAGGCTGGAGCAGTCTGGGACAGCAGAAGGTGTCCCTGCCATGGCAGAGGTGGCACTGGATGAGTTTAAATGTCCTTCCAGCCCAAACCATTCTAGGATTCTACAAAATCTGCTTAACACAAATGGAAACACTTCCACACAGCAGATAATTTAAAATGTGGAATCCATTGCCACAGCATTTTGTGGACACAGATAAAAAGGAATTTGGGCAAGCCCCCAGGCCACTGACCAGGAGGAGATGCCAAAGTGCAGAGGCTCCCAAGCCAATCTGTGGCTGCCAGGGCAAGGTTTGATCCTCTAAGGTTTAGGTTGTGTGAAAAATATGGATTTTATGATTGGCTTTTCGCAAATATTAAAATGAATATTTGCGAATAATATAGTGAACATAACTAAATATAATTTTAGGTTAGAACAAAATGTTAAAATAGAAACTATGCTCTGTAAGATTCTTTTTTTCTAAAGAAAGGACTCGCACTGAGATAGCAGTCACAGGACACCTAAATCTTTTAGAGAAATTATTGCTCCATTATCAGGAGAAACGAACTTCTTCCTGCCTCACTCGGGCAGGACGATGCCACTAGGATTATGAGGAAGAAGTTGAGGATGACCAGGCAGAATCCTGTGTTTGAATGGAATTTATACATAATGTACGACACATATGAATATGCAACAGGCTGTTATTTTTAAGGGTTAATCCTCTGTCAATGTGGGTCCTTTTTTGGGCTTATACTGCCCAGAAAAAGGTACCCAGATGCCCGTAACTCTTTGTTTTTATTGTCTCAAATTGTCCTAATTCAAATAGTCCAAATTATTATTACTCTAATTGTATTGCTATTTTTATAAGCATTTTACTATTATTAAACTTTTAACATTTTAAAAAACAGTGATTGGCGTTTTTCACAGTTGGAGACTCCACAGGTCTGACCTTGAAATCCCAGCTGGAGGAGCCCAAATTCCCGAGCCAGTTCTGCCCCTCTCACCTGGGAATGCTCACCTTGATTCTGAGGCGACACCGCCGCCACTCAGAGGCTTGAAACTGAGGGTTTGGATCTCGGAGTCCTTTTTCGGTTTGGATCGGGAAGCCAAAATTCAGAGACTTCTGTACAGTTTTCTGCGGGAAAAAAAGGAAAGTGAAAGCAGAAATGAACAACAGTTGTTCTTTGGTTTATCCGCGACTCCTCCAAGGGACCCCAGGCCTCTCTCACCGCTCGGCTCCCGGCGGACGCGGCCGGGACGGGCGGGGGGCGCGGCCGGGGCTGCCGGGGCTGCCGCAGCTGCCGGGGGCTCCTCAGGCACCTCCGGAGCCGTCCCGGGGCCGCCTTTCGCTTTCGCTTCCCGGCCCGGGGCAGGGAGGGGCAGCGGCCCGGCCGGCCCCCTCACACACCGAGGAGCCGCGGGCGGAGCCGCCGGGGTACCGGGGTGTGTCTGGCTGTGTCCGGCTGGGCTGAGGGAGGAGCCGCCCCTCAGCCGAGCCCCGGTGGGGCTAACGGGCGCAAATGTGGAGAAAACGGGGAAATCCCGGGAAGAGGCGGGGAAAGGGCGCTGGGCAGCGCCCTCAGGGCGGGGTGAGGGCGGCCATCGCCCTCAGGGCGGGGTGAGGGCGGCCATCGCCTCACGGCGGAGCCGCTGCTCGGCCGTCCCCGCTGCGCTCGGCTGTGAATAACACAAACTTAGCGGGCTCTGCTGAGTTTGTTTGTGTATTTATCTGCTTGTGATTCTCTGGTATTACGTGGTGTGTTATAAGGAATGTGGTTTCCTTCCGCGGCAAAAAGCATCCCGGACAGAAAGAGCCCTTGCGGTTGGAGATGCCGCATTCCAAGAAATTAACCTATGGAAGAATTCTGGAGAACCGAGTATCGGCTTGTCACCGAAATGTGACCTCTGAAGAGGTTTCTGGGGAAAATAAGCCCGCTTGGATTTCAGTGGTGTTGAGGAAGTGGTGTTCAGTCGTGTTGAGGAAGGGAAAGCGCTTGGTTCCCATCCAAGGGAGGGTAAAAGGCTGCGGAGGGACTGGGGACAAGGGACAGAGGGACAGGAGCCAGGGAACGCTCCCAGTGCCAGAGGGCAGCGATGGGTGGGAGACTGGGAACTGGGAATTCCTGGCTGGGCTGGGATTGCCAGAGCAGCTGTGGCTGCCCCTGGATCCCTGGAATGTCCAAGGCCAGGCTGGACAGGGCTTGGAGCAGCCTGGCACAGTGGAAGGTGTCCCTGCCCATGGAAGGGGTGGAATGGGATCTTTAAGTCCCTCCCAATCCAAACCGTTCCATGATTCCACGTAGATAACTAAAGGAAAGAGTCCATATCCTAGACTAAGAAGATAAATGAAGTATATTACTTTCAGGTTTCCTTTCAAACTAAGCTGATGGATCTTTTAGTGCTCCCCTCAAAATTGCAAACAGACTTGTACTCATTGGCCAAAGGATTTTGTCTGCTTTGCAGTCAAACAGCACTGACTGTTCACAAAATTAATCCTCAAAAATTCAAAATATGCCAAATAGCTGGGGCAAGCGTAAATGCTGACTTTGCCACTTTGCAGATGTGGACTCTGCTTTTGGAGAAAAAGCAGAAGGAGCTGGATAACAACAGAGCTCTGTGGTGGAACTGGTTGGGCTCTGTGAGCACACTCGAGGAGGTCTGGGCTGGAGCAGCCAGATTAAGGGCTTCAAAATCTTCATTTTCACTGGCTCCAGAAAGGGCATCTTGGATTGCCACCTGCTTGTAATCACCCCATGCCACTGAATTCACTGGGAGTTTTACCCACAGTGTGATTGTTATGGCAGCTTCAAAAGTCCTTATCTGTTTTTCCAGATAAGTGGATGAAACTCTGACCCTGCATTTGAGGGTTTATTATTATTGTTTTTGTTATTATTTTGTGCCTTGACAATGGCTAACAATGTTTACTATTGCTTTATAAACACAAAGTTGGTTACCAATGAGTAAAAGGGAGAGGTTTGCTGGAGTAGCCAGGGAGGAGGAGGTGGTTCTGTTATGACCTAAGCCCCGCAGATTTTCAGATTGAAATGTCACAGTGGTGGGCTGCTCTCCAGTGACCGTGCTCATGTTGGGATCTGAAGGAGCTTCATTTCCCCGAACTCCAGGGAATGAGCAACGTCAGCCTGGTTACACGGCCAGCTTTGAGATTTGAGCTGAACAATGTGTTTGTGCTTGTTTGGTAGAGGGAATTTATTGGAGATGCTGACCTGGGCCAAGTTCCTTAACTGGAATGGGGTTGACTTGGAGTTGATATCTTAGTGCATTTCTGGGTGTTGTGAATTTATGGTGTTAACCACATGTGAAGCAGAGTAAAGGGAAAAGTGTGGATTTCATAACTCTGAGGAGTTTTGCTAAAGGGGAAAATGGAGGAGTAAAATACAGATTGGAGTATAAGAAGCTTCACAACTCTCTGAGCTGCCTGCATTGATTCCAAACTTGCTTTTCAAAACTCTGGACAAGCCCAGGAAACTTGAAACAAAAACCATGATTAGGACTCATCTACAGCAAGAAATACTCTGATTAAACTGGAGGAAGTTTCACAGCCATAAGGTACCTTTTGTTGGTACCAGAATTGTTTGACCATAGTTCAGTTAAAAATCTCACGGCATTACCTTCAGAGGGAGAAAATTTGGGCTCATTTAAAATTACAACAGATTCAAAGAGGAAAGTAAATGGAAATTAGATGCCTGGGGATTCATGGTGTCTTCCCTGCTCACCTCCAGGATTTTCAGTATGGAAAATGGGCCTTTTGTACTTTGTGGTGCTTTTGTTTTTTATTAGAGAAAAAGGAAATAAATGTCCAGGTTCTTCTTTAAGGAGCTGCACGTTGTCACACAGGCAGTACACAATCGTGGTGACTGCTGTACCACCTCCCATCCTCAGGAATCCCAACTAAATTGCTGAAAAAAACCCTACAGACCTCAGGCAAACACAGAAATCCTTCTGTCCTAGCTGCTGTGCCAGCATTGAGGAGCGGATTGGGATTTTTCAATTTATTATATTCTCTAGGTGATAACTAAGCCTGCAGAAAGCAGTGTGAAAATCCATCAGGACATGAGTTCTGGATCTCACTGCTGAGGCACCAAAATCTGGAGTTATCAGACCTTAATGTCAATCAGAATCCAAAAACACATGGATCCCTCAAGAACTTTCCAATCCTTCAGCTCCCTGTTTTTCTTGAGTCATGCAGCCAACCCAGGCTGGGAAATGAACCAGCTTCAAAGTTAGCCCAGAATCAAGCTGGGTTTAGGTGGCTCCTTTCTCCACTCCAGCTCATCCTGGTGATGTGCAGCGGGGTCAGCTCAGTGAGGGTGAAGAATAACTTAGTTCAGGGTGACAGGGCTTCAGTCTCCTCTGAGGAGGGACAGGGGACCCAGCGCAGGTTCCAGATTGTTTTAAGGGGCCAACATTGTAGGCAGCACAAACCCAAACCTTTTTTCAACCCTTTTTATTTCTGGCAAGGCAAAGGAGGAAAATACACCTGACAAGGAACATCCAGCACCCTGATTTTAGCTGTCAATACCTGCCTCATAAATTGCAATTGCCTTCCCAACACAAGCAGAAGGATGAAATGAATGCTCTTTACCAATCTCTGTGGTTCCCAGGAAGGATTCCAGCAGGAGTTGGGGCTGTTCCAGCTTCCCTGGGCTGTGTGCTTCCAGGGAAGCAGCACTATGAGGCAATGCCCTGGGCTAGGAATGAATCCCAGCACGGCTGCTGAAAGCAAACAATGCAGAAGGAATCCTCTGAGATGCACATTGGCAGGCCTGAATCCCATCCCTGTTCTTTGGAAAATCACTGCATGTTAATGAAATAATGAATTAAACTCACTGCAAACGGCACTGTTGGTTTTGCAGGGAGGATTAGTGGTTTATTGAGGCAGAATTAATTCCAAGTGCAGCCCGTTTTGTGCTGAGAAGATGGAAATGAGAGGGCAGGGAAAGCAGGAGAGCAGGTGTGGAGATGTGTCTGACAAAAGAATCATTCTGTGGGACACAGGGAATGGCTTCCCACTGGCAGAGGGCAGGGATGGATGGGATGTTGGGAATTCCTGGCTGGGAGGGTGGGGAGGGACTGGGATGGAATTCCCAGAGAAGCTGTGACTGCCCCTGGCTCCCTGGAAGTGTCCCAGGTTGGACAGGGCTTGGAGCACCCTGGGATAGGGGAAGGTGTCCGTGCCCATGGTCTTCAATATCCCTTCCAACCCAAACCACTCTGGAATTCCATGATCCTGTTAAAAAAACCACACCTTTTCTGTTTGTTGCCAGACTTTGTAGTCAGCAGGATTTCTGAAAGAATATAACTCTGAATGAAAGCTACCAAGATAATCTTTTTGGTAATATTTAAATAAGTGCCTCAGTCCCTAGAAATGATTTTTTGAAAGCAGTTGTGACATTCCCACCCCTTTTTTTTTATTCCCCAGAATTATGTTATACAATCCATTCTTCTTGAAAGAAACATTCACTGAGTGTCAAGCAAAGAGAAAGTCCTAAATGGAAAGCCATGCTGAGATGAATTAAAAAGTGAATGTGTGCAAGCTAAAACATGGGAATTGCTCATGTAGATATTTCTAGGAAGGAGAGTAATCCCAGTGTTCCAGAGCTTTGTCCTTGACACATTCCTGGAAAAACTCTGTGAGTGATGAGGAAAGGTCATTTCTGAGAAGCTGCTAATGAGAGCTGGGTGTGCTGGGGCTGGTTCATTAACACCCCTGGTTTAGTTCCCCAGTCCTGATAAACCCTGGGATCTCAGCCCGTATCCTGCCATTCCAGACTCATCTCCCACTTTACCAACCCTGACTGGGAGCACTGGCAGCGAGAAGCTCCCGAGTTCAGGGGATGCAGCTCCTCCTTGCAGCTTCCTCTTCTCCTTTTCCCTTTTTTCCTTTCCTTTTCCTCTTTTCCTTTTTTCCTTTTTCTCCTTTCCCTTTTCTCCTTTACCTTTCCTCTTTTCCTTTTCCCTTTTCTCCTTTCCCTTTCCCCCTTTCCTTTTCCTCTTTTCCTTTTCCCTTTTCTCCTTTCCCTTTCCTCTTTTCCTTTTCCCTTTTAATTTTTTTTCCCATTTTTTCCCAAAATAACCTAGAGCTGAACTGTTTTGGATGCACTCATATTTCCCTTTCTCCCTTTCACTCTTGTACATAAAGCACCTTCTGAGGATAAAGCACCAACAACTCTCAGCCGAGCTCATTTCCAAGCGTTACCAACTACTAAAAACAGTTTCATTTTTACAGGATTTCTTTAAACCATTTTCTGGTTTAGATCTGACAAGTTTCACGTTAATTCAACATTAAGTATCTACTCTGATGTTATTCACAGCCTTAAAATTCACTGAATGAATTTGTGTTATCATCATTTCACCACACAAAACTGATTAAGTTTTAGGGGGGAGAAAGCTTTTTAAAACTCTGGGTAAAAAGCAGTTATGGAAAGAAAGAAAATATATTGAAATATATTGAATTCCCCAGGAATTACCTTTCCCGGGATGAGTGTGCTGGCAGGAGGAATCCTGCATCAAAGTCTCAGATATTCCACAGGCAGTAAATTTTGGTAAATTTGTATCACCAACATTTGGGGGAAGATGATTCATTGTGCTCTCATCACCCTGCTCTAAATTCAGGATATTGATTTATTTAATGGGATGCAGCTGCTACTATTCAGGGACGAGAGAGAGTGGAGTTTCTGGGGTGACACTGCCAGCTGGGGAGCTTTGGAAATCTGCTCAAGTTGGGCTGGGATTCCTGGAAAAAATCTGGATCTGGTCTGCAAACCACTGGATATCAAACTCCACACGTGTTCCATCAGGATGGAAGCACAAATACAAAAAAAATTAGGAAAACTGGAATACAACAGAAGGAAACAAAAATTAATCTGATTGTCATTAGGATAGTCCATTGTGGCAATGATATCAAGGAAAGCTTTGATAGTCAGTTTAAGGCTGAATTTGAATATTTTGAGGTCATAGGATCATAGAAAGGCTTGGGTTGGAAGGAACCTTAAAGATCCTCTCGTTCCGAGATCCTGAGTTCAGGCTGAATTTCCATCCTGCTTTTGGCCCGGATGCAAACCCCAGTTTGTCACTTGAATCAGCCACATTGGGCTTGTGACAGTGCGAAGTTTGCCTAAAATTGTAAACTCACGAATATCCATCTTTAAATGCAGTAATTCATACCCCACTGGGGCACTTTGGTGCTGTTTAAAAACTCCTCACACTGAGAAAAGAAATCCTTTTCACTTATTTTGTGAGAGCTGCAAGAATTCTTGTTTTACCTTTTCATCTTCAAGTGGCAAGAAATATAATTTTCCATTTATTATCCCATTGATATTTTTTCCACAGTGCCTGGAGTGGTGTTTAATAATATTTACTCCTGGGCCAGATAAATATCAGAGGAATATGAATCAATTCTATTGTAAATAGCAGGGAATTTGTGTTTTCCATTCACAAATGAAGCCTCGGAATGACTGGGGATGTTTAAGAGCAATTAGCTGGGCTATTGTGATCCATTTTTGACACTTTGGATGTGGTGTTGATTTAAAAGAACTCGAGTTCGTGGATGTATTTGTACAAGGGAATTAATCTCACTGAAGGGGATTGGTTTGCCTTTGGAATTGTTATTTAGGAGTGAAGTGTTCTAATGGCTCTCAAGCTGGCAGATTAAGAGAAGCACAGGCAGAGCATGAAAAATAAAGACAAATTAATGTTATAAAAATAAAACGTGATCAGTCACAACCTGCCAAGTGTGTGAACAAAGCAAAGGGGAATTCTAATAAATGTGCAGAGAGGAGCTTGAGGCCACACTCATGTAAAAATTACTTTAATGGAGTGATGTTACCACGGGATAGGATATTCCATTTTATTTCATACTCAGAAAGATAGGAGAGAAAATAGGCTTTAGAAAAGAAGTAAAGAAAGGGGAATTCCATCTCCATAAAAAACCCACGCACGCCCAGATAATCTGGGGAGGACACAGTGGCTCACAGGCACAGGAAATAAAGAAATATCTGAAGCACAGGATGATGAGAAGAGCAAAGTGTGAGTTACCCACTGCAAATAATTTACTCATCAGTAAATCATCAGGCTGAAAAGCTGGGATTGCCTCCTTTGGAAGCCCAGACCTCCAGCAGGGCATTCCCAAGGGAAGATGCTGAGTGGGACCACCTAGAGGAGAAACTCCAAGCATTATTTCAGAAGAAGCTGGAATAATCCATACTTCATAAACCCATTTCCAGCCAAGTTGTGCAAGCAGGAGTTTCCAGGATTAGGAGGCAACGGCAGCAGTATGAGTTGGCACCACTGGATGCTGCAATCGTGGAATTCCGTGTGAGGCCATGCCAGAGACAGCAGCTGGCTTCTCCCGAGCCCACAGGAGCCATGCCCATGGATGTAAGGAAACCCACAGCCCAACCCTTCACAGAACTTAGGCAATGCTCACAGAGATCTCTCCCATCACAGTAAAATAAATAAATAAAGAGTACCCCAAAAAAGCTGATAAAATCTTGAGTCATTAGGAAAAGACAGTTCATTTCCTAAGCAGCTGGAGTGGACAGTGGGAGGGAGGAGAGAAAATCCACGGGCAGGGGTTGGGAAATGAGTGTGCAGACATGAAGGGACATCCTGGGCAATGCTGCTGAGACCAATCCCAGTGTGTTGTCACCAAATCCATCTTGCTGGGATTCAGGAGGAATTTAAACTGCAAACACATCAGGAGGTGAACTTGATTTCTGTGGAGCTGGAGGTTCTGCCCTTGTACAAGGACAGATTCCACCACCACCACAGCAGTGTCCAGGCTGATGAGGTAATACCTGGATAATCCCTGTGGAGAATCCTTGGATTCAGCCATAAACTTTGGAATGCCACACAAGGTGAGGAGTGAAGGAACCTGGGGATGATCTCCTAGAGGACCAGCCCAGGACATGGCCCAAGGAGGGGTTTGTCTTGATAATCCTCCTTTTCCAGACCTAGGTGACAATTGTCCAGCTGGGATTCACAGTGTGGCTGGACACCTTGTCCCATGGTGGGCACAGGAAGAGGACAGCAGCTCTTAGCCTGCTTTTTGTGCAAGGAGCTGCTGGCAGAGCTGGAATTCTGCATCCCAAGGTGTTGGAAGGCATTAAGCTCAAGGAATCCCAAGGAAAGAGCGAAAGGGACAGCCTGAACAGGGATTCTCCCTTTTGCCTGCACTCCAGATCTTTCTGTGTTTTCCTCAGCTGTGTTTCTATGGTTGGACTCGATGATCCTAAAGGTCTCTTCCAACCTTGGTGATTCTGGATTGCTCTGCAAAAAACACCCAAGGAGTTCAGTGCTCTCCAGCTTTTCCAAAGTGCACAGTTTAGGGAGGAATGACGGGGTGCTGGGCTATCTGATTCCATCCTGGGGCTAATAAATTCCTTTTTTAATCCATCTACCAGGAATATCAGGAACAGCACATCAAGAGCACAGAGCAGGAGACATTTGGATGATGGTTAAAAAGACCAATTTTTCCAAAGTATTCACAGATCTGTCTAAATTTTCTCAACTATCATTCCCAAAAATATCATTTTCTCAACTTATCATTCCCAAACTCATGGCAATATTTTGCTTCTGAAAACTCCCACCCTGCCTATGCACAGCTTAGAGGATGGAAGGAATTGTTATTATTCCTTTCTCAGAAGTAATTATTCCTTGCAGTTTATTTATGCCTATGTAGGCACAAACAATAATCTCTACTTTTTCACACATGGAAGGACTTCTTAGAATTCCCTATTTTTAAAGCTTGGGAGCTTACAGGAATATTTATTCCTCCAAACTCCTTGAACAGAGTCTTTTTCCCAAAAATTGTCTCCACGAGCTTGAATGCTCACCAGTGATTCAACTCCAACCTTTCTTTCACCACTGTGAAAATAATTAATATAAAATGCTTTAAAAATTCCTGCAATGTAAATCCCAGATGTTTCATGCACGTCTGCCAGGCAGTAATATTTTTATTTTTATATATATAAAACCATAATATATGTTGTATAAATATCTATTACATTAGGCCTGCCAAATCCCATTGGATGCTTTCATTTTGGATGCATTTTCCTGCTCAAGGCATTTTCTTGTCAAAGTCATTTTAAGTGAAAGAGGTGCTTTCAAAACCTGCCTTATTCCTAAAGGACATTTCTCCAGCAGCAAATAAATATTTACAATATTATATATTTATAGATAGATGATATATAAAGGAAGAAATAATATATAATACATATTGTGAAAGGACATCATTTTTGAACCTCTGATTATTTGGTGTCTATTTAATACCCAAGGGATAAATCTCACATCTCCTACCTGTGCTGCCAAAGGCCAAAATTCTGTACATCTGACCCTTTGCATACATTAATTTTGCACTTGAACATTCATATTTTCATAAACCCCCCCAGGCTGTTGCAGTTGGCTTTGCCCTGGCTGGAGCTGTGAGTTGTTTTTAATTTTCAGAGTTTCTTGGCAATCCTTGGAGCCTGTTTGTCTTGGCACCCCCCTACCCCATTACCTATTCCTCAGTACCACAGGCTCTGTTTACAGCATTTTGCCCTTTTTGACTGGATTTCTGCAGTTTTAAAATGGAAAGACAGAAGGACATCCCTGAGACATTTGTTAATTTTATATCTATTTTATATCTATCCAGCATATACATTTTAAATGTTGATTGGTTCATCTCTTTTCTCGAGAGCAACTGTCACTATAGGACTTCAAATATTTGCACTTGGCAAAATTTCAGGTTTTTTATGAGTGAATCCATTCTTCTCTGCTCACATCTGCTCTTAATAATCCCAAATGTTTGGGGTTTGTTCAGCTTTCACATGAAGGTTTTTGTTTGCTTTTTCTAAACCAAAGCACCACTACACACAATGGTCCATTCTTGTCTCTCATTGATGTTGTTGATAAATATGGGAACTGGTTTCAAGGAGAATTCGACTACAAGACAAAGGAGAGAAGGTTTAAAAATATTTAGTTCTAAGAGAAAATCCTCTCTGAAAGATTATCTTAACCCTGAGACAGTAAATAGCAATATCATTGGCCAAGAAGTTCTCACGTTATCAAATTCTTCTGAAATTGCATCATCTGCAGCCTATAAGGGGCAGAAAAAGTTAGGAAATATCATTAAAAATTCTCCTGTCTTTCCTTAAGTACAACAAATTTAGAAAAATTTAGAAATCTTGTGTCTAAACAACAAGATATCCATAAATATCCATCAACAGGGCCCAGCCTTGGTTGGAGCTCTGGCTTCCTTTCTTGGTGTGGCCCTTCCAGAAGTGTTGGAATCTGAAATGCAGGGAAATCTCAGAACGTTGGGTCTGTAGGCTAAAGTTGAGAATTAAATAAAAAAGTTGATCTGAAACTTTAGAAAAGGGCTTCTAAACTTAGGTGTTAGAAGTGAGAATGTGGATTTATGGTTTAAAACAAAAAGCACATTAAGTTAAGAAGGAGAAAGTTTAGAGTTTTAGAGTTTAAGATATAGAAAAAAGTAGTTATAAAAGTAAACAAGGAGTTTAAAATGCAGCACTGTAGCTTTGTGTGTCATAACAGGATTAAGAAAACTTACACTGTAGTATGAGTCTATAAGATGAAATATTTAAACATTAAGTCAAAAACATAAATATCTTTGTTAGCAGTGTTTTATTGGTCAATAAATTTTTAAAAGGTCTTGTAACTAGAGGTCTTGTGACTTTCTGAGCTGAATTTACTCTTCCTAGCTATATAAGAGATTAAAAAAATAAATTGCATCATCTAAAAACTCAAAAGTGCCATCTCTAACTCATTCAAAATTCCTTCTAAAATCCCCACACAGAAGGAGGCAGGACACCTGGGAAAGAGCAGGGACAGGAATGAGAATGACCCCAGAGTCTGGAAAATATGAGCTGCAGGAAGGATGGAAAGAGCAGCCTGGTGGTTTTTAAGGAGATCTAAAACAAGAGACAATTAAAGTTGCAACATCATTTTCCTGCTATGAAGAGGCACTAAAAAATGTGTCAAATTGCTTAAGGAAAAAAGAAGAAATAAGCTGAAGTTGCAGCTGGACAGATTGAGTTCACACCAGATGTTCTGGGGAAGGAAGGTTTGAGTATCCAGCAGGAATAATTCACGATTATTTCTGCCATTGATACATATAATGATCATCAATAATGATCATTATTAATAATGATGATATCATTATGAATGATGAATCACTATTAATAATGTTAATGATTAATAATCATCATCATCATTATCAATAATGATGATTATTTCTGACATTTGGTGGGGATTTGGGGGTTCTGAAGTTCTCCATGGAGGTCCTGGCACAACCCTTGAACTTGAACCACAGTTTACGGAAAACAGTTGAAAATAAAATCAAATTAGTTTAAAAAGGGATAAAGATAAGAGAGGTGGACGTGGCCTCTTTCTAAAGAACATCAAGTCCAAGTTCCTCCTCAAATATCCAGAATAAACCAGGTGTTCTTGTTTGGATGTTCTAAAACTTATCCCAACTTCTGGTTTGAAATTATCTTCTGCTTTTCAGCCTAAATTGAACTTGGGATGGGATGGGATGGGATGGGATGGGATGGGATGGGATGGGATGGGATGGGATGGGATGGGGGTGATTTTATTGTCAGGCTTTTTCCTCTTTTTTGGTTCAATAGCTCTTCCTTCATTTCCAGGTTTCCCCCAGTGTAAATTCAAATAGTAAATTCAATTCACAGCAGCTATTTTTAGGTTTTTTCTCATAAGCAAAAACTTAACCTTAATTCTCCCACTCCCTCTTTTCCTGCACTCCTTTCCCTACACTTCCCTCCAAGTAATTTTTTCTGAATGAGATTGTAGTTTCTTTAAAAAAACAAAAATTCCCAATGAAAGGCTTTTCACTGCATTCCTTCCATTTAAATCCATTCTTTTTGGGATTGTTCTTGGGATCATTCTCAAAGCCATAAATGGTGTAATTGTAATCTATGCCACCAATAATAAGATATGAACACAGAATCTAAAAGCTAAACTTTGTCTATAAATATTCTCCCTGTGTATATAAATAGAAGAAGAAAGAAAAGTTTAGGTGCTTGATATTTAAATGAATGCAAAGAGATTCATGACCCACATACACTTATTTTTTAAAAATTCCTCCATCCTCAGGGGTTCATTCATTAAACTCCTGTCTGTTTTTTTCCTCTCTTTTATCACTGTGGGTGTCACACCAGTTTGGGAATCATCAAGGTGATTCCCAAAGGTGGTTTAGGCTGGTTTAGATTATTCCCAAAGGTGGTTTAGGATGGTTTAGGGTAGTTTAGGTGCTTCCCAAAGATGGTTTAGGGTTTACTTCGAGTGCTGGTGAAACTCAGAGAAAAACTTTCCAACTATTTCTTGATGAGAAAGAGTTAAAGGAAAAAGTTAAGGAAAGAGTTAAGAAATCCCACTGCAGTTTCTGTAAGATTTGTCTGGGATATATTTAAATGTGGGAAACTTGGAAGAGAGCTGAAGAATGTCAGCTGGATGCTGTGTCCAGCTGTGGAATGTCCTCCTGGTGGTGAGAGGCCATGCTGGGATGTGCAGGTAGAAAATTTCCTTTGCAGCTCCCTAGGAAGGGCAGGCCTGGAGGTGTAGAGCTCCTCCAGAACTTCACACCAATATTTACACTAAAAATTTTGGAAAGCAAATCAAATCAAAGTTTATTCCATGCCCTCCTGAAACACCCTTGGAACCCCAAGAATTAGAGCTCCTGGGTTCTGTGAAAATGCAGTTTTGTGTTAATTTTAAATAAATCAGTCTAAAGCTTGGGATGATTCTCCCTATCATCCTGTGTATAAAAATCAAACCTTTTGGTAAAATTCTACTCCTGGCAGCCTTTCAAAATCCAGCAATGCCCCCCCCTGCAGCTGCCATCAGGAATGGTTTTAGTTTATAATGATCATGTCTCAGCCTTTAGTGGCTAAGGTTTTTAAACGAAAAGATTCTTTTTAGGATAAGTATGTCTGTGGTAATTTTGATAATAATTGTATTAAACATGATACCTGTCAATGTGTGCAGAGATTACTTAATAAGGCCATTAAAAAGAAGTTTTGGTGGAAAAGAGAATCCCCAAAGGGAAAATCCATCAATGCAGCCCCCAGCAGCAGAGGAGTCCCTGCCCCAGCCCCTTCTGGCAGGGAGCATTCTGTGTTCCCCCACAGCCCCAAACCCCTCACACCAACAACAGAAAAGGACCCCTGAAAGGAGCCCCATTTTTGCATTTTGGGGGAAAAATTCTTCCTGGCAAGGGTGGTCAGGCCTCAGCAGGGGCTGCCCAGGGAGGTTTGCAGTGCCCATCCCTGGACGTGTCCCAGGAATTCTGGAGGTGGCACTCAGGGCTGGGGACAAGGTGGGCATGGGCAGAGCTGGCACTCCATGGGCTGGGAGGGCTTTTCCAGCCTCAGTAATCCCTCAGTAATTCTGTGAGTGCAGAAAACAAGCACAGAAAGCACCCAGCCTGGCTGCTCAGCACTCACCACCTGAGTGCTGGAGTGGTGAGGAACCTTGCTCAGTGGTACAGATCATCTGAGTGGGCACAGACACCTCCACCCTTCCCTTCCCTTCCCATCCATCCCTTCCTGCTGGGTGTTTGCATGCTGATGAGCACATCTGTGCACAGCCCTGACTCAGGAGCTGTGTTATCCCAACTGGAGGGCAGAGCTGTCCAAGGGCAGGGTTTTCCAGAGGCAGGGTTTTCCAGGGGCAGGGTTTTCCAAGGGCTGCTCAGGAGCACGGAGCCCCAGACCATTTCCCACCCCCTCCTCTCCCCCTTTCCCCTCTCCCAGGCTGGAGGAGCAGCTGCAGGAGGCAGTGGCAGCCAGGAGGAAGGCAGGCAGACAGCTGTCAGCCTGTGAATCAGACCCTGCACTCTGCTCTGGAGGGGAACTCTGGGCTCCCACTGCAGAACAAAGAGCAGCTGCTTCTGACACTGGCAGCTCTGCTCTGATGAGGGAGTTGGATTTGCAATTACAGATCCCGTGTAGGGAAACTGAACTCAAATAATCCATGGAAAATATTCTCTCCTGCCTTCTTTTCATTGATCAGGTCACTGGGAGAATAGACCTACTGAGAAAATGAATCCTCTAGGAAAGTAAAGCCAAATTCTCTATAAAAGGAGAGCCAAAACCATTCCTGATGGCAGCTGCAGGGGGGCATTGCTGGATTTAGAAAGGCTGCCAGGAGTAGAATTGTACCAAAAGGTTTCATTTTTATACACGGGGTGACAGGGAGAAACATCCCAAGCTTTAGACTGATTTATTTAAAATTAACACAAAACTGCATTTTCACAGAACCCAGGAGCTCTAATTCTTGGGGTTCCAAGGGTGTTTCAGGAGGGTATGGGATTAAATGAGGATGAGAGAGAGTGTGTGGGATCCCTTGAAGGAGGGAATGTTGAAATGAGGATGAAGAGGAGTGTGTGGGATCTCCTGAAGGAGGGAATGAGGATCAGAGGGAGTGTGTGGGACCTCTTGATGGAGGAAATGTTTCAATGAAGATGAGAGGGATGTGTGGGATCTCCTGAAGGAGGGAATGTTTAAATGGGGATGAGGGGAGTGTGTGGGATCCCTTGAAGGAGAGAATGTTGAAATGGGGATGAGGGGAGTGTGTGGGATCTCCTGAAGGAGGGGATGAGGATTAGAGGGAGTGTGTGGGATCCCTTGAAGGAGAGAGTTTTGAAATGAGGATGAGGGGAGTGTGTGGGATCTCCCGAAGGAGGGAATGCTGAAATGGGGATGAGGAGGAGTGTGTGGGATCTCGTGGCTGCTGTAAAAGTGTGACTGGAACACTCCCAGCAGATAGGCTGGCTCCTGGTTCCATTGTGTGGGATTCGAAGGCAGCGAGTGCTGAGGAATGAGCAGAGCTTGGCCGGGGCAGTGTCCGTGTGTGCTGCAGCACGAGGGACGGACGGGACGGGATGGGATGGGACGGGACGGATTCTTGGCCGGGCTGGGAAGGAGCAGAGCCAGCCGTGAGTCACTGCAGCCACCGCAGAGGTTGGGTAAGAAGCGCAGCAGCACAATTGGAGCAGCCCCGTGACCTCAGAGCCGAGCTCCGTATTTAAGATCTGGCTCGCAGATGTTGCAGGAGGCTGGGGCAGTGCAGAGGAGCCCGCAGTGCGGAGCCAGGGACGCTGCCAGCCCCGAGATGCTCGCACTGCTGCTCCTCTCTGCCCTGCTGTGGGACCGGGCTGCAGCCTGGGGCTTCAGGGATGGCGTGCTGCACAACTCCATCTGGCTAGGTAAGAAATCACCCCCTCGGCACCCATCCTGCGCTGCGGGGTGGCTGTGCTCGCCCAGCAGGGCAAGGATCAGCACCCAGCAGCACAAAACTCAGCTGTGCATTGGTGTCAGCATTTATCTGCACCGAAATTCATTGAAATCGCTTTATCTGAATAGCAACTGTCCCTTTTTACAAACTTACTATTTGTACAGTTTCACTGAACTGCAGGGAAAGGTGTTCATTTTTTAAAAAAGGTAATTACAGAACATTTCATCTGAATGTATTTTCCTGTAGGAAAAGTTATTTATTTATTTTTAAAAGTAATTATAGAACATTTCATCTGAATGTATTTTCCTGCAGCGGGAGGTAAAGTGAAAACTGCATTCATTAAATAACAGTGGCTTTGTTTTGAGGGAAAAGGAGCCTGAAAAGAAACATTTGCCAAAGGAATGAATTACTTTCTGCATGAACATACTTCCCATGCCTGGGGTCCTGCATGTGAAACTAAATGATCTGGAAATAACAGTGATAACATTTCCTGGCTCTCTGGAAAAGTGCAGAAATGGGGATGTTTGGGCTGTTCACGTCGTTTGGGGAAGATTTCAAAAGGGCAAGACAAAAATGCTGTGGGAAGGTTTCTGGTACCTCCAGTGGGTCTCAAGAGCTCTGAGGGTTCTTTTATAGCTCGTTGTAATTATCCATTACAGCAGAGAGCTCACTCAGCCTAGAGCCTGCCAGAGGATGCCAAAATCAAGGCAGGCACCGAGTGCTCTGTTTTCCAGACAAATGCTTCCAATCCTCCATCCCCACAGAATGCTGTGGATTTCCCTGAGGATTTCCAGGAATCCCTGGAGCTGGCAGTGCTCAGGTGTCTCATGAGCCACCACCACGTGGCTCCAGCCCCTCTCAGAGGGGCCTGCAAAGCACCAGGAGCACAAACAAGGCACAGAAAGGATCTTTTTCCATCTGGCTGCTGTTTTGGTTTGGAAAGACAGGTGCCAGCTAAGGAAGGGAGCAGCCTCCTCTGAAATGGGAAATGTAAACCCAACCCCCACTCCAAATTGCTATAAATTTTAAATTAAGGCCTCTCAGGCAAAAAATATGGGAGCAGGGAATAACAATAAGTTTATATATAGGTTTTATTTATTTATTTATTTATTTATTTATAGTTATATATATAGTTATATGTTAAATATATGTAAGTTTTATAAGATATATATTATATATATTGAAGTTATTGGTTATATATAACTTATATATATATATATAAGTTATAAGTTATTAGGAAATAACAAATAAGTTCTTTAATAGGGAACAAAATAAAAGGATAAAATAAACAATGCAGTAACTAAAACAGCACTGACAGAGCCAGAGCACAGCCTGACACCCTGTGGGTCAGGGCGCTGGCAGCAGGGCCATTGGAATTGTGGCTCAGCCCTCCTGCAGTGCCAGGGGTGGTTCTGCTGGAGCAGGGATCCTGCAGAAAGGTGCAGAATCCTCTGAAGATCCAGGGGCAGAGGCAGCTGCTGTTCCCCTGGGAATGCAGTGGAGAAGCCGTGCTGGTGTTCCAGAATCTCCAGATTCTATCCGGGTAGGAATGCTTGGCTCCTCCCTCTGGGCTCACATCTCCCAATGGGATGCTGCAGCTCTTATCAGCCATGCAGGGACATTCCATAGCTGATATCAGCAGGTGTCCCCTCCATGCAGGGACAATCCATGGCCTGTTATCAGCAGGTGTCCCCTCCATGCAGGGACATTCCATAGCCTGTTATCAGCAGGTGTCCCCTCCATGCAGGGACATTCCATGGCCTGTTATCAGCAGGTGTCCCCTCCATGCAGGGACATTCCATAGCTGATATCAGCAGGTGTCCCCTCCATGCAGGGACATTCCATCCCTGTTATCAGCAGGTGTCCCCTCCATGCAGGGACATTCCACGGCCTGTTATCAGCAGGTGTCCCCTCCATGCAGGGACATTCCATGGCCTGTTATCAGCAGGTGTCCCTTGGAGGGAGGAGTGGGTGCAGAAGAGATAAGGAAACTGCCCCCTGAACAGAAGAGAGCTGCCATGCAGATGGGGACAGAAATGTGCAGTTTGGGACAGCTGCACACTTTTAGTGGCTCCTCTTTCCCCCCAGATCTCGGGCCCTGCCTGTTGTGCCTCACAATTCCTGAGGCTGCTCAGGTGGGGAGGGCTCCAGGAAAGAGCAGCTTGGCAGCTCCAGGCTCCAGGTCAGAAATTTGGGATAACAGCCATCATTTGAGCAGTTGCATGAATGGAAGGCAAATGGAAGAAAAATCTTTTTAAAGGCTTTAAAATGGAGCAACTGTGCGCTAATTGGAATGCATCGTAAAATTCTGTTTGGCTACACCTCTAAGCATTTAGCAGGAGAGTAAATAAAAATAAACCAGGGGGTAAAAAAACATGATGGCTTTCTCTAAGTAAACAAACCAAAATAGAAATGCACCATCTTGTGTAAGTGCAGCAATAACATGATTGAAATGAACCTCAGAGTGCAGTTAATTCAATTACCAATGGAATTCAGTGACTCTGTATATAAATGAAGATAAAATTGGCAAATTCACAGCCATCCAGTTCAGGCTTCTTTGCATTTAAAATAAAATAACTTGAGGAGCAAAGCAAGCCACCCCACCCTCAGCCTCCCTGTGCTCAAGCATCAGTGGAATCAAAGCTGGGGGTGCACAGTGACATCTGAGCTTTGCTTTTCTCCTCTTCTGATAAAGAACCAAACCCAAAATTCACAAAAATTTCCATTTTACCTTTTTCCTCCACAAGCCCTTAGCAAGTATATATATAAAAAATTATAAATTATATATTATATATTATATATTGTATATTAGATTATATATTATATTACATATAACATATACCATATAATAAATATATTTAATATATATAAAGTCTGGAATTTCCCGTTAGGTGAAGCTCTCTGAGCAGCAGAGGCCCCTGCCAGGAGCTCTACGTGGCCACCCTCTGCTTAAAAGTGAAATATTCCTCTTTATTTAGCATTTAGCATGGGTTTCATGCATATTGCAGGTACTTTATTGGCCAAATTTCGTGCTGCCTGTGTTTGTGCAGCAGAGGCTGGCTGCACTTCACCCCCTCCTGCTGCTGTGGGTGAGCTGAGGGTCGCTGTCCTGGCAGGATCCTGCTGGCCCTGGGCTCCAAGGAGGCCTTTTGGGAAGTGGAACCCATGGCCCTGTGGCACGGGCTTGTGCTTGCCAGAAAAATCAACATTTCCTGCAGGTTCATCCTCAGGGCCGTGAGCTCAGCTCCATGAACAGCAAATCCTGTGCATTTTCCTGTCAGTGTGGGTATGGAAGCACATCCAGAGCCATAAATATGGAAATGAGGAGTTAACCCTGCTCTGACCCAGCTCTGTGGTTGATGCTGAGTTTATCTCCCTGCACAGTGGAATTAAGGAGGGAGGGGGGAATACTGCCAGAGCAAGATCCCATCAGTTAATTGGGATTTTCTGTCAGGGAGTGCAGTGTCACTGACTGGGACACCCAGGGCTGGGGCAGGACGTGTGTGTGGTCTGTTTTCCCAAGGCTGTTTTGCCATGTTGCAGAGGAATAAAAGGGATGGAAGCTGGCTGCTCCTCACAGGGTGCTGCTGCTGCTTTCAGCCTTGCAGACTCTGGCAAGGGCTGACCTCCCCAGCAATATGTCCATGCTTTTGCTTCCTTTCTGCCAGGGTCAGGATTAAATGTGTGGATGGTGTTTCTTGTTGGGACTCAGGTGTTTATTGGTTCTTATCCATGTCTCAGTCTCACAAACCCTGAGCTCTGCAGCACTTCACTCTGACACACTAAAAATGGAGCCCATCTCTCTCTATATGGCCTTTGAAGGATAAACTGTCCAATTAAGAAATGACACCTCAATTATTTTCAATTCAACCCAATAACCAATCACCCATGGCTGCAATGGGGACTTTTTTATCAATGACACAAAACCCCCAAACCCATGGAGGAGAAGGAGAAGGAGAAGGAGAAAGAAGGAGAAGGAGAAGGAGAAGGAGAAGGAGAAGGAGAAGGAGAAGGAGAAGGAGAAGGAGAAGGAGAAGGAGAAGGAGAAGAACAAGGAGAAGGAGAAGAACAAGGAGAAGAACAAGGAGAAGAACAAGGAGAAGAACAAGGAGAAGAACAAGGAGAAGAACAAGGAGAAGGAGAAGAACAAGGAGAAGAACAAGGAGCAGCCTCCACCCCAAACCCTCCATCTTGCTCCAGATCCATTCCTATATTCTAAACCCTTAAACTCTGAGTTTCCCTCCCTGTGATATCACACACTTCTATCCAAACTCCACACCCACATTCCCAGTTCCATCATTCCATTCTGGAAGCTTCTCCAGGGCCTCAGGTCAGTGCAGTGTTTTCCTGGGGGTCAGTGCCTGCCAGCACAGAAAGTCTGAAATTCCCAGCAGCCAACAGCAATATTCTGGAAAACCTGCTGCCTGTCCACAGTGACATTCCAGCAATAGGTGGGGGGAGATACATTTAGAGGGATAAGATCTGAAAACAACACTGCCAGGTGAAAAAAACCAACTAAAAATGGTGAGATTTTAGTGGCAGCTCTGAGAGCTCAGGGAATACAATCAGTGGATTCCAATCCCCTTCCCTGGGCTCTGCAAAGATCAATAATGGGGATTCCAGGCTTCCAGGCCAGTGATTGATGTTCCCCATGCCCAGAACTCCAAACAAACTCTTGTGAAATTTAAAACTTTAAGAAGCTTAAAAAAGAAATTAAAAACTTTCAGAAATTCTTCAGAACATTTGTCCCCAATCTTTGTCCCTCACACTGTGCTTTAAAATCACTGATGTGTTGAATTCTCTAAGAAAATCAACACCATTTTCTGTGCCTCAGACATTTCCAGGACCATTTCTTGTTGCCTTCTGCAGATTCTTCCCCAAACATGGCAAACATGGGAAAAAAATCATCCCAACTTTTTAAATTGTCATCTGAGAAATGGATTTATAGAAAATTAAATTATGCTTATAGTGGATTGTAATTAAAAAATAGTTAGCTTGTAAGTATAATAACGTGAATTATAACATCTGTATTGTCTCACCCTTCTCATGAGACTGAAAATGGAATAAAAGTTTTTAAAACACCCCTGAGTCAGAAAAGGGCATAATCCAACAAGAAAGAGTAAAAACATAATTTATACCTGGAGCAAACTATCAGCTTTTTTATCATCTGCACCAACTTACAGTTAAAATAAAAATATTTGCAGAGCCTGCAGGCAGGCCCAGCACTGAGCTGGCTCCTGGGGGACTCAGGGATTCCCCAGCCCTGCATTCCCAACCCAACATTCCCAACCCTGCACACACACACTGAGCTGATTTATCTTGATTTCTCAAGGGCTCAGCCATGACAGACTGCTGAGTGACTGAAAAGTAATACTTCCTGTGAATAAATCAAAATTATGCTCCTGCTTTTTTGCTTTGCTTGCTTTTAGCCCTGCAGATTTGCCACTTTGCCAACCTAAACCAAATGTTTGGGTGACTTTGGCTGATGCTTCAGGTTTAGATACCAAATGTTTGTCCAACACAGCCCCCAAAAAACCATTTTCCACTTGTTTGGTTGCTGTGCCAGTGGGTGTTTGGCCAATCCCAAAAGATATTCAAAAAGCAGCAGCAGGCACATTTATGGGATCATCCCAAATCACCTTTGGATTCTGGTGGAGGCATGGGAACAGTGGCTTCCTCACCTTCCCAAGGCATCCTCTGAGCCTCAAGAACTGGAGATCCTTGGCTCCATGTACCTGACCTGTTGTGTCAAATTGAATTATCCAAGCAAAGATCCTTTTTTGTTAAGGGTGTTACTCCCTTTCACAGTGTATTTAAAAATCAGGCCTCATGAATGAATTCTTAATTAAAAAGGAGTTTTTGTACCAGAACATGCCCCAATCCCCCAGCTGTGGGTTGTTAGGCTCCTTCAGGAAGGTTTTCCGTGGAGGATCTGTTATCCCATGCCAGTGATATTCCCAGGGTTGCTGCAGAAGGCTCTCCCTCTCCTCAGACTGCTGTCAGCAAGATCATTTATTTCTCTGGGCACACAACCCACCCTGGCAAACATCCCCCTGTGTCTGTTAAGGGCTCTCACCATTCCCAACCACAATTCAGTGGCTTTTTTTAAAACCCTCCCCATACCCAGCCAAAAGCACCGACCCCAAGCGTGTCCCTAGAAAACACATTCTTCATTTTTATGCTGCAAATAACTACTGCAAAAACGCTGCCTGCTTTCCATCTTTTCTCAGCCACGTTGGCTGGGCAGAGCTGCAAACAGCCATTCCTCTCAGATTCTGCTAAATATAAGTGAGACCTAAACAAAAAACCCTCAGATGAGAAATGCAGAGACAGATTTCCATACATATGGCACCAGACAAATGCAACACACAAAGATTGTAGAACTTGTAGCAGCACTGGCAGTTTCTAGGTTTCCTTGGAAAGCTGTTTTGTCTCGGGATTGCCACTGCAAAGTCAAAAATAATGCAGAAATTGCTTTAATTTTCTGTGCAGCAGAAATGTCAGCCAGCAATTGTTCTGGTCCTGCCCTTTGTGACACACGCTCAGATATTTTTATTTGACATTTTCCCCCCTTTAATTCCTGCCTCTCCTCTATCCAAGTAGCTGTGATTTCACTTCTCTGGAGATTCAAAACAAAGCTCTGATTCATCTTCCAGAGGCTCTGGGAGTTCCAGCCAGGAGGATGCTGTGAGAGGGATCCAGGAGGATTCCCCTGAGTCAGACAGGACACACAGGGCTGGGGGAGCTGACTCCAAACTGTTCCCAGACCTCTGCCCCTGGAGCATCCCAGGGGAGCCTCCCCAGCTCTTGTTGATTTTCTGTTCTTCACAAACTCTCCAAGCACTGACTGGCTCTGGCCTAAACCTCTCCCACCCCAAATCCTAACTCTGGGTGTCACACACCCCTCTGGGTGTCACACACATCCCTTTTTGGGCTACCTGAAGACAGAGGCCAGACAGAATTCAGGCAATAAAAAGCAATTTATTTATTGAAGGGCTTCAGGTACATTTAGGGCAGACAAAGCCCCCCAGGGGCTACACCCAAAATGTACAACTGGTCACAGGTTTCACACTTTTCTAAGTTTGGTCCATTTATATATTGGGGGTTGATCTGTTCCAGTTACAGCTTCAGGTCATGAAGTCATTGACCCCAAGTTTGCTGCCCCCAACTCCCTTTTGTTTCCATCTCTCAGGGCCTGAGGCAGTGAGTTTAGAGTTGTACACTAAAGAATTGCAGGATGAGAAATACATGAAAAATATAAAAGCTGAAATCCTAAGACATCACACATATCCACCCCTCTGAGTGTCACACACATCCCTTTGGGGGTCAGCAGGGCTGAGCTTTCCTGATGCTCCCTGTGGCACAGCTGAACATTTCCTCTTCACCTGTGTTATAGATACATGAAATTAAAATATTGGCTTTGAAAAATTAAAATATTGGCTTTTTGCAAATATTAAAATGGATTTAATACGTAGAATATTAAAGTAACTTTGTTATAAAGATGTGGTATTTATTTCTGTGGCTGATTAAGCCTCAACATAGTAGTAAAATGGCTATACTTGTGTTAAAATACCTACTTAGACAAAATAACATCCACTGAACATTTTAAAAAGACACCCACTACAAATCTGCCAACTATCAGCACTCACTGTCTGAAGACCAATGCCCAAAAATTAGAGGTGATAAAAATAAACTAAAACCACAACCAAAAAATACACATGTCTAAAAAAACAGACCCAAAAAAGAACGACACTGAACAATTCTTAGAACATATAAACTAGGTTGGAAAAAAAGTTTACTATGCCTAAGAGTCTATGAATATACAACAAGCTGAAGAAATAAGAAAAATATTTAAAAAGTATCCCCCAAAATAACAAAGTAGCCTTGGCTGAGTGTCGCAGCAAAGACCCCTGGCCAGGCAATAATTGACACAGACTCCCAGTATTACAGAAGGCTGATTATATTCTTTATTAAGAAACCCATTGCTCTTTTATTCCATGGTTCTCTCCACATGGACCTCATTGGTCCTTTAGTTAAAACACCATCACCAGTGGCTCATTAAGAAACCACCTTTGGTGAACAAATCTCCTTAACACATTCCACGTGTTCACAACCCCAGGGGCAGCAGGTTAAGAGAAGAGTTGTTTCTCACTCTTTTCTCTGATCTTCTCACAGCCTTCCCCACAACCATGCCTGGGGAGTTGTGTGTTTCTCTCTGTGGCCAGAGAGCTGCTGCCACAGCTGAGTGCCAAGATGCTGTAATAACCTTTATTCCATGATCCTTGTTTCCTGTTGTCCTTTATTAAACTTTTTACATCTTCCCAAGGAACAACATTCTCTCCTCCAGTTTAGGAACTAGTGAGGATGCACTAAAGGGAGTAGGTACCAGCTTCCAAAGGAGCTGAGGGTGGTAGCTCTTCATGCAAAGGGAACAACCGGAGCTGTTGGATGCCAGAAGTTTGCCAAGGTCACCAGCCAAACTCATGTCCATAACCAGAGACATGTAGGAAAGTGCCCTCTGTTGATGGAGCGACTAAATTATCTTTTGTCTGTTTAAAAAGAAAAAAACTCAGAAGTTTTTCTTCTCAATTACGTAAAAAGACACTTCCTCAGACTTTAGGGACTTCAAACTTAAGGATAGCTAATTAGACAGAAGCCAAAAAGTCTTTGGCCTAAGCAATTCACTAGCAAAAGAAGAGAACAAAAGACTTAATGGCTTTTGTGAGGTGTTTTACCAGGAGCAAGAGCTAAACAAGCCCTTGCCCCCGGCTTGGGTTTTCTCTGTAAAGAGCTTTGTTATTTTGCTTTTTATTAAAACTTTTCTGTCAGCCTGACACCCTGTGGGTCAGGGTGCTGGCAGCAGGGCCATTGGAATTGTGGCTGCAGCCCTCCTGCAGTGCCAGGGGTGGTTCTGCTGGAGCAGGGATCCTGGAGAAAGGTGCAGAATCCTCTGAAGATCCAGGGGCAGAAGCAGCTGCTGTTCCTCTGGGAATGCAGTGCAGAAGCCGTGCTGGTGTTCCAGAATCTCCAGATTCTATCTGGGTAGGAATGCTTGGCTCCTCCCTCTGGGCTCACATCTCCCAATGGGATGCTGCAGCTCTCATCAGCCCTGCAGGGACATTCAATGGGATGCTGCAGTTCTGATCAGCTATGCAGGGACATTCCATAGCCTGTTATCAGCAGGTGTCCCCTCCATGCAGGGACATTCCACAGCCTGTTATCAGCAGGTGTCCCCTCCATGCAGGGACATTCCATGGCCTGCTATCAGCAGGTGTCCCCTCCATGCAGGGACATTCCACAGCCTGCTGTCAGCAGGTGTCTCCCCAGAGGGAGGAGTGGGTGCAGAAGAGAAAAAGGAAACTGCCCCCTGAAAAGAAGAGAGCTGCCATCCAGATGGTGATAGATACAATCTGCTTGGCAATCCAGGACAGGGCATTTTTCGGGAAGCATCCTGGCGGTGTGGGTGAGGGCTGACCCTGTGTGCCCTGTCCCTGCAGAGCGGGCGGCCGGCGTGTACCACCGCGAGGCGCGCTCCGGCAAGTACCGGCTGACCTTCGCCGAGGCGCGCGCCGTCTGCGAGTACGAGGGAGGACACCTGGCCACGCTGCAGCAGCTGGAGGCAGCTCGGAAAATAGGTCTGGAGAAACACGGGGCTCCTCACGGGGCTCCTTCTGAGGGGGTGGGTGGGTGTTGCCATTGCTGTCCCAAGCTCTGGGGCTCTTTGGAAACTCTGTGGGGTTTTGGTAAGGAGCAGGAGGAGTGCCAGGGTGTCCCCACCCTCCCAGCCAGGAATTCCCAATCTCCCACCCATCCCCGCCCTCTGGCACTGGGAGCCATTCCCTGGCTCCTGTCCCTCTGTCCCTTGTCCCCAGTCCCTCTGCAGCTCTCCTGGAGCCCCTCCAGGCCCTGCCAGGGGCTCTGAGCTCTGCCTGGAGCCTTCCCTTCTCCAGGGGAACATTCCCAGCTCTCCCAGCCTGGCTCCAGCCCCGGGAGCATCTCCCTGACCTCCTCTGGACTTGTTCCAACCACTTTTATTTTCATCAAGATATTTTGTCTGCAAGGGAATGAGTTCTGTGCTTGGAGTGAAAAGTGGAGCTGAGTGAGAGCTCCCCTGCATTTCCAGCTGATTCCTAAGAAGTTCTTCATTCATTCAGAGCACTGGGAAAACAATGGAAAATATCCTCCACTCCAGACATTTTTTCAGTCTGCTGTTGAGTCAGAAGCTGGCTCCCAGCACCAGCACATGTGAAAAGGGTACTTTTGTTTCTTCTGGGCAGCTCAGAGCCCTAAGATGCCACAAATATGTTCCAGTTCCTCTCCATGAAAACATTGGATGGGTCTCTACAACATTGCATTCTTTGGCTATTGGTGTCAAGTTCTCAGCCACAAAATGCATTAAGGGGATCTTTTTGTTTGGCAAGAAATCCTTGAGGCATTTCAGGTATTTAAATTTAAATTGAAAGTGTTTTAAGCAAATGCTTGGGGATTTTAGCCGTCTGTAGTATTTTATTTATTTTTAGAACTTAATGCTGAGAACCCTTGAGATGGGATTGAGTAAATTTGTCTGACTTCAAAAGGGAAACAGAGAACACCCTTGGAAAACTCATCCAATGGATAATTTGATTACAAGTGCTGGTAGAGCACTTAAACCTGACTGTGCAGTCCATCTGCATTTGATTTGGGGCTTCAGATGAAGAACCAGTAATCACATTGTGGAGAACACAATTCAATTTTTACCCTCTGTATTTAAAATTATCCTCTCAATGTCCCGTTCTCCCGTGCAGCTCAATTTCCATCAGGCCAATCACACCCAGGTCATTGAGCAGACTTGGTGCAGTAAGAGCAGCCCAGGACTGAGCACGTTCTGACTCCTTTGCCCTCTGCTGCAGGTTTCCACGTGTGTGCTGCTGGCTGGATGGCCAAGGGCAGAGTTGGCTATCCCATAGTGAAAGCTGGAGCCAACTGTGGCTTTGGCAAGACTGGGATTGTTGATTATGGGATTCGCCTCAACAGGAGCGAGAGGTGGGACGCCTACTGCTACAACCCCAACGGTGAGGAGCAGCCACGGGGCTGTCCTTCTGTCCTCTTCTCTCCTCTCCTGTCCTCTTTTGCATTTAGCCCAAAATTTATCTGAATAACCTGAGGGCTTTCTGCCTGCAACAGGCTAAATTTAGGGGTAAATCTTCTTTTTTTTGGTCTGAGATAGAACAGCTCTGAAAATGAATGCCCTGCCTGGGACTGGCGTTCTTAGGAGGATTGCCCTAGGGAGGAGCTGGGAGGAATTCCTAGGGAGGAATTGTCCCCTGGGAGGGTGGGAGGGCCTGGCACAGGGTGCTCCTGGATCCCTGGAAGTGTCCCAGGGCAGGTTGGATGGGGTTTGGAGCAGCCTGGGACAGTGGAATGTGTCCCTGCCATGGCAGGGGTGGATGGGATGAGTTTTAATGTCCCTTTCCATCCAAACCATCCCGTGATTCTGTGATTCTCTGAGTGAAACTCCCACCAGCAGTGCTCTGTGTGTAACTGGAGGAGGAGCAGTGGATCTCCAGAGCAGTTCAGAGTTCCAACATGACGGACAAGAGCCCCAGCAGAGACATCTCCCCATCCCCTGCACGCTGCACTGCAGGAGACTGCAGCACACACGGGGCCTCTGGTGTCCCTTCAGGCAGCAGGGGACAGGCAGAGGTGGCACCAGGAAGGGCAGCAAAGCTCAGCCTGGCCCTGCTGCTGCTCCCTGGCCTGGCAGAGCCAGGCTCAGCCAGGGCCATGACGTCTGCACAGCTGTGCACATTTTGTTTGCGCTCCCAGGGCTGGGGTTTGTTTATGTTCATCAAATAGCTCTGTGGGGTGGGGGCCCTCCCAGATGTTCCACACACACAGAGCTGCAGGGAGACTCCTGCCCTCGGAATTTCGGCGTGGGACTGTTCCTTTGTCTGCTCTGGGCCACGGGGAGCTGCTGTCCAGTTGGTCAGAGCTCCAAAGGAAACCAGAGCTGCCAAAAGAGCCGAGCCACGAGCCCGCAGCCCCGCAGGGATCGGCGCTCAGGGGCTGTGCAGCCCGGCTGGGCTGTTTGCAGGCGGGACAGAGCAGCTGGGGAGGGGACAGGGACAAATCCCTGACAGGACTGAGCCTGTGCTCTGCTCCAGGAGGCCAAGGAGGGCAAGAGGAACTTGTGGGACTGTTGGGGTGTTTGAAGTGTTCATCCCACCCAGCAGTGATCATGGAGTCATGGAATGGGGTGGGTTGGAGGGGACCTTACAGCCCATCCAGTGCCACCCCTGCCAAGGGCAGGGACACCTCCCACTGTCCCAGGCTGCTCCAGCCTGGCCTTGGGCACTGCCAGGGATCCAGGGGCAGCCACAGCTGCTCTGGCAATCCCAGCCCAGCCAGGAATTCCCAGTTCCCAGTCCCCCATCCAGCCCTGCCCTCTGGGACTGGGAGCCATTCCCTGGCTCCTGTCCCTCTGTCCCTTGTCCCCAGTCCCTCTCCAGCTCTCCTGGAGCCCCTCCAGGCCCTGCCAGGGGCTCTGAGCTCTGCCTGGAGCCTTCCCTTCTCCAGGGGAGCATTCCCAGCTCTCCCAGGCTGGCTCCAGAGGGCCTCCAGCCCTGCATCAGCTTCATGGCCTCCTCTGGACTCTCTCCAGCAGCTCCAGGTCTTTCCCGTGTTTCAGCCCCTGAGTTCTCCAGGTGCTGGGGTGGAGCTGAGATGGGAAGTTCTGGGCTCATGGACAATGTACAAACTCAGGGGGTTAATTGGGTTAATCCATTTTAGCACTCCTAATTCCTGTGCCCTGAGTACCCTGACACAGCACTTCCCTGTTCCCAGCTCTAAACTAGGGCATAAATCCTAAATTCAGGCAGGAATTCCCAGTTTGGTCAGCCCCACTGGCAGGGAGCTAGCAAAGTCCACATGGCCACTGGATCAAAGCAGGAGTGGTTTTATCCCAAAGGGAATGTGGAGCAGCAGGAACAGCAGGAGTACAACAGCAGGTCTGTGATCACGAGCTGGTCTGTGTTTGAGACACACTTGCAAGGGGTTTTTGAAGAAGAAAGGATGAACGTGAGTGCCAGTGTGACTTGCAAGTACAGCTGTAAAACTTGAGAGAGCCAGAAATCCCAAATGCCTTTCACATAAAACACAGCTCTGGCCCCAAACCCACTGAAGGCAATGAAAGCTTTTCCTGTGCATTCAGAGAGGTTTGGATCAGGCCTCTTGCTTCCAAAATGTCTCCTTCCAAAATCTGGGTGTCTGGGCTTGAAAAGCCAGGTATCTGCTAAGGAAGGCAGGAGCCTCCCCTGAAATGGGAAATGTGAACCCCCTCCCTCTGAATTATTATAGTTTTGAATTTAAGGGGGGCTCTCAGGCAATGATGTGGGAATAGGAATAACAGTTCTTTAGTAGGAAAGTTAAAAATACAAATGCAGTAGTACAAAACAAACCCCTGCCAGAGTGGGAGCAGTCCCTGTCCCCTGTGTGTCAGGGTGGGGGCACAGTCCCATCCCAGGGGGGCTCAGCCCTCCTGCAGTGCCAGCTGTGGCTCTGCTGCAGCAGGATCCTGCACAAGGGGGGAGTTTTCCTCTGCAGCTCCAGGGCTGCTGGAGATGGGCCTGCTCTCCCTCTGGGAATGCAGGGCAGGAGAAAGCTGCTCCTCTGGGAATGCAGGGGGCAAAGGCTGCTGTGCTGTTCCAGGGCAGATTGGATCCAGGTAGGAATGCTTGGCTCCTGCCCTGGGCACAGCATCTCCCCGTGGGATGATGGAATTTGATCAGCCCTGCAGGGACACTCACTGGCCATGGACAGAAGATAATTAATAATGAATGGCCCATGAACAGCAGAGATCTCCTGGAGGGAGGGTTGGATGTGGAAGAGATAAAGAAAAACTGCCCAGTGAACAGGGGATAACTGCCCCACCTCTGACAGATGGTGGTAGGATACACCAAGTCATTAGTTACATCAAAACAGCTTATTATATTCATTGGACAAAGCAATAGGTTATTGTATTTTGTTGGTACAAAACAATTAACACCAATTAGCAGGAGTTTGCAACAAATTTTTAAGGTCCAAATGCTGCTCACTAAGGCTGCAAATATCCCTTATGTGTCTATTTTATCAGTTTCCAAGCTAATGGCCTTCCTTGCTGTGGATAAATTCATATTTTATCAATTTCTTCTTCTGCTAACTCAGCTGTTTGGCCTGCAGAGCAGCTGCTTAGTCTGTCCACAAGAATCTTTGTCACTCGGGATGTCCCTGTGTGATTCCCCAGAGACCTCCAGCTCCAAGTGCCTGAAGATTCAAACCACGGCCAGAATTAAAACTCCAACTCTCCCTGCTTTTACCTCCCCCTCAGGAAAAGAGTGTGGTGGAGTCTTCACGGACTCCAAACACGTTTTCAAGTCGCCAGGCTACCCGAACGAGTACGAGAACGAGCAGGTGTGCTACTGGCACATCCGGGTCAGGTACGGGCAGAGGATCCACCTGCAGTTCCTGGAGTTCGACCTGGAGGATGACACTGCCTGCCTGGCCGACTTCCTGGAGGTCTACGACAGCTACGACGACGTCAACGGGTTTGTGGGCAGGTAAAGCACACCTGATGGGCAAATTTATGGTCAGTTTGTACCCCCTGCAGAAGAATGCTGCTTAAAAATTATAAATCTTAACATTTACGTGATAAATGTAAAATAATCATAAAAATTATACATTATATATTATATATTATAGACTATATATTATACCTGATATATGATATATATGATATATTGTATATATTATATATGATGTATATGATATATGAGATTGAGATATGAGATATTAGATATATTATATATTATATTGTACATAGTATATATAGTATAAAGTATATAGTATAGGATAGTATATATGCCACATAATATATAATATACTGTATATTATAATAGACAGTGTGTATATAGAAAGTATCTAGTATACTATAGTATAATGCCATATACCATATAATATACAGTATATTATAAAATACAGTATAAGATGTAGCATAATATATAGTATATATAATATATAGTATAATATATAGTCTATAGAATTTATAGCATATTATAAGATATAGTATATTTTAATAGACCATGTATTATAATAGACAGTATATTATAATAGACAGTATATTTATAGTATATATAATATACTATATATAAAATATACTAAAGACTAAATATAAAATATAGTAAATACTAAATATACTATTATTTATACTAAATACACTGATTATACTATTAGTATACTAATATACTATTTAGTATTTAAAATACACTAAATACTAAAATATACTAAATATACTATATTATAAAATACAGTATATTGTACTATATCATATAATATATATAGTATTTATAATATACAGTATATGATAATATACTGTATATTATCATAGATAGTGTATATATAGCATATATAATATATGATATATTATATAGTATATGGCATATATACAATACTATACTATATACTATCTATCATATATTATATATGCTATATATACACTGTCTATGATAATATTATATAGTATATTATATATTATATGGCATATATACCATAGTATACCATATACTATATGTACTATATATATACTCTAGTATATTACATACTATATATATATATACACTATGATATTTTATATACTATAGCATATTACACACTATATATGATATATATCATATATACTATTGTATATGATATACTATATACGATATATACTAGAGTATATTACAAACTTTAATCATCAGCATTTCCTTTTTTTCCAGGTTTTGTGGAGATGAGTTGCCAGATGACATCATAAGCACAGGTAATTTACTGGCACTCTTTGTGGGAAATGAAAAAGCAAATTAATGACTTTGAAATAAATGTAAATCGGCCTAATTAGAGGGAAATGTTCCCTAAAATTTTTAAACCCCAAAAAATATATCTGAAAAAACCCTTAGAACTCAAAAAAATCCATCTGAAAAAATCCTTAAAACCCAAAATATAGGTGACAAAAATTAAATACACAAAACACGTCTGGAAAAAAAACCCTGAAATTAATAAAAATTTTAAAAATTAAAAAAAAAAATTTTGATTTTTGCCGCGCAGGGAACGTGATGACGCTGAAGTTCCTGTCGGACGCCTCGGTGACCGCGGGGGGGTTCCAGATCCGCTACTCCAGCCTGGACCCGCCTGCCCAGCCCAGAAACGCCTCGGCCCAGGGCAAAGGCCCCTTCCTGGCTGGGAAATTCGGGATTATGTGAGCACAACTCCCGGCACAGAAAGGGGCTGCGGACTGAACACAAGGCTGATTTTTTCTGTCATTTTTTTAAATCTCTTTCTGAGATTTCTTCATCTCTTTCTGAGATTTTTTCATCTCTCTGAGTTTTTCTCTTTAACTTTTCTATGTTTTTTAATAAACTACACTAGGGAATAAATTATAAAATATACTTACATGGATAATAGAGAATTATTTTTAGAATACAAGTACTGTAAAAATTGGAAGAATTCATTGCTACCAAAGACTTAAAATTTTTTTTTTTTTCTGTATAGACTGCTCCTTCTCCTCATTTCTTGCACCACTTGAACAAACTTTTTGTGTGTCTGTCCTGATTATTTTTATACTTAACAGGTTCTCCTCTCCTTTTTTCCCTTGATTTCCACATATTTATTTTTTAGACTGTTGCTTTGTTCCCCTGTTCTCTATACATTATTATTATTTGTTTTAAATTAACTGATTTTCTTGAACTGGAAGGGCCTTCAGTGTAAGGTTATTTTTAAGACACAAAAATTCATCTTGTGGATGGCCTGGCAGCCACCAGGTGAAGATTGGGAAGCAGCTCAGAGAGCACAGGATCAGCTGGATCCACACTTCCATTTTCCTGTCAGATCCATGGGTTCTGTCAGGGTTTCCTCACCCAGAGAATGAAGCCCTTTCAAAAGAATTAAAGGAATGACTTGGGAAAGAGAATAAAAGTGCTGAGAGGAAGCAGCAGGAGGAACTTCTCACCAGGCACGTTCAGAAGACACCACCAAGGTGCTGGACCTTGTTTACACGGGTTTGAGACTGTTCTAGTTGAAATTGCTGAATTTAAATCCTTTCAGACTGTTCTAGTTTAAAGTACTGAATTTACACTCCTTTCAGACTGTTCTATTAATTTAAAATCCTTTCAGACTGTTCTAGTTGAAATTGCTGAATTTAAAATCCTTTAACACTGTTCTAGTTGAAATTGTTGAATTTTAAATCCTTTCAGACTGTTCTAGTTTAAAGTACTGAATTTAAAATCCTTTCAGACTGTTCTAGTTGCAATTGCTGGATTTAAATCCTTCTCCAAATGTTTTTACCTGAAGCAGCATTAAAGCTACCTCTGGTCTAATCCCACCAAGCTTGCAGTGAGTTATTTTTGTTCCTTGCAAATGTAATTAATTTTATTAATTTAAAGGAGTAAGTAAGTTTTGTTTCTGAGTATTTTCTTGAGTCCAGCTCTGCTGAAATCTAATCCCCACTACGAATTTTCCTGTGAATTCCATTTTGTTTGAAGCATTTGTATTCCTCATCACCTGAATTCATCAGGAATGGTTTTGTGTTGGAATCTGGAACTCTCAGAACTTTGGGCCTGGAAGCCAAAGTTCAGAATTAAACACAGGATTTGATCTGAGCCCTTGGAAAAGGCTCCCAAACTCAGGTGCTAGAAGTGAGAATGTGGATTTAGAGTTTAAAGCAGAGACATATCAAGGTAGGAAGAGGAAAGTTTAGAGTTTTAGAGTTTAAGATATAGAAAAAATAAAAGTACAGAGGTGAACCAGGAGCTTAGGATGCAGCACTGCTGGTTTGGTGTCATAACATGATTGGCTAAGAAAGCTCACACATGAGTCCATAAGACAAAATATTTAAGGATTGGGTCAAAAACATAAATATCCTTGTTGGCAGTGCTTTATTGGTCAGTAAATCCTTAAAAGGTCTCGTAACTGAGGGTCTTGGGACCTTCTGAGCCATGCAGTGAAGGTGTGAGCCCAACCCACCCTTCCTACCTGTGCTGAAGAAAAATAAACCACATCATCTAAAACACTCAGAGGTCCCATCTCGAACTCATTCGAAATTCCTGCACAAATCCCCATAGTATTTCTTTTTAGGGAAGATCTTAAACTAATTAGCCCAATTTTTGCTTTATTTCTTATAATTTATTTCACTTCTGAGCTTTTATTGTCATTTCACTGGGAATATAATCCTGCTTTCTGGCAGTTCTGGAGAACAACATTGCAGCTCCTCTCCCGGTTATTTCCCACACTTCATTCGTGCTCCACGAAACGAGTTTGGTATCACCAGGTTTCTGGGATGTAACTGTATCTAAAATGTGCTTTTTAATCCTGCCACCTTGTGTTCGCAGCGCCTGCTGTACAGCAGCATTCCCATTTTCCAGGATCAGCCACAGCGCCTGCCCGTAGGGAAGAGAATAAGGAAAAGCATGGGGAGATGTCAATATTTCATTTCTGACCTCGGGGTGGGGTTTTGGTTGTTTTTGTTTCTTTAACTGGGAAGCGACAGGTGGATGGATAGGGGTGAGAACCAGGGAACACCTGGAATCCCCATGGGATATTTTTGGGGGGAAGAAAGCCAGGAGAGCCAGTCCCGCTGGGCATCTGCGGTGGCACAGGGGAGCCCTGGAGGTGACAGAGCCTCAGCCACGGCCTGGCTCTGTCCCGGAGCTCCAGGGCTTTCCAGCACTTGGGGTTCGGGATTTCCTATTTCACCCCGGGGGGGCTCAGGGAATTCCGCCTTGCGCTCCCGTGGAGCCGCAGTTCATTTCCACCATTAATTTCGGATTTGACCTCACGTGCTTCCTCCCGAGGGTCACCCCCGACCTCGTGACCGGGGACAGGAGCCGGGGAACGGCCGGGGCTGTGTCGGGGCGCGTTTGGCTGGGAAATGAGGGAAAGGCTCTTCCAGCGCAGCGTGGGCTGGCACTGACCAGGCTCTCCGCGGAATAGTCACGGCCCCGAGGCCGCCAGAGCTCCGGGAGCGTTTGGACAGCGCTCTCGGGGCTGCTCAGGGCGGGGCGCTGAGGCAGGGCCGGGAGGCGGCCATGGATGATCGCCCTTTTCCGCCGCTATTCCCGGATCCCGGCACCCGCGGGCCGCGCCGCCCGCTCCGGCCGGGCCCCCTCAGCGCCGGCCCGGCCCCGCCCCCCGCGCGGCCCCGCCCTTCCCGCCGCGCCCCGCCAATCAGCGGCGAGGGGCGGGGCTGCCGCGGGGCGCGGGAACCTCCGGGCCGCGCTCCCATTGGCCGGAGCCCGCGCGCCGCCGGGCCCGCGCGCGCCGCCATCTTAGCGCGGGAGGCGCGCGGGGCTGACTGGCGGCCGCGCTGGGGGGAGGCAGCGGCGGCGTCGCCATGAGCGCTCCCGGCCCCGATCCCGAGCCCGCCGCGCCCGGCCCCGAGCCCCAGCCCGCCGCTCCCGAGCCCGCCGCCGGCTCCAGCCTCGGCCCGCTGCTCAGCACCCTGGAGGACCCCGGCGCGCCGCCGGGAGAGCTGACGGACGCGCACCTCACCATCGTCAGGTGAGCGCGGGGGACGCGCACGCTGCCGGAGGGGAGCGGGCGGCCCTGAGGGCTCGGGCCGGGCGTGGGGAGCGAGAGAGCCGGGAGGGCCTCCGGAGCGGGACCTGCCGGCCTGGCTGAGGGCAGCGTGGCCGCGGGGAGACCGCGGGAGACATGCGGGGCTGGGGGGAGGGAGAGGAAGAGGAGGAAGGGGAGGAAGAGGAGGGAGGAAGGAGCGCATCTCCACAGAGTCTGCGCCTCCCGGAGCCTCCCTGCCCCCTTGGATTCCTGGGGCATTGTCAGAGGTGGGTGAGAGCGTTGGGAGATAATAACTTTCTTGTAATGACAAAACTTTGCGGCATTATGACTGGAAGGGTGAAGTTTTTAGTGGCGTTTCTCGGGTTTTGCTTTGTTTTCATTGTCATTGCGTTTCTTTCTGGAAGGCGCTTCTTCCCCACGAGGTTGTGCCTTTACCTGCGTCTGTCCGGCTTCACCATGTGCAAAGGCACGCTCTCTTCCTCTCAGCGTCTCCCTTCTGTTCTGCAGTGAATTTAAAACTGTAGCTACTCACATAGCAGATTTTACAGGTTTCTAGACATAACTGACAGCAAAAAAAACCTCCTGATGTAAGTATTAAGCAGCAACAGGTTTCTCAGGTTGTCCCTGGATGACTGAACTCAGCACGGTTTGGGTTTTGTAGTGAGAAGCTGATGATTAACGTTTTATGGGATAATTACAGCTTTTCTGCAAGAATGTTCCTCACACATGTGCAAAGTCATCCTTGCTGCTTGTCAGACCAGGATTTTCCTGCATTCTGGGACTGCTCGTGAGGAAGATGCTTTTTCAGCTCCTGTATTTCTGGGTTTTTTAATGAGTGTTCTTTAGGCAGAAAATGAGCCATTTCTCACTTTGTGCTATAACACAGGATTTTGCCGCTGGTCAGACCCTGTGCTGGCATTTTTGCTCTTTAGCTCCTTCAGTGTTTTGTTGATTCCCTTCAAGAAAATATGTTGCTATGTGTCAGAAGTTAAAAGTTAAGTCAGTTACAAGGTATTTAACCTGGAAATATTGTTTGTTTTCCTTCCTGCTCCTTGCAGTCGCTTGAGTGGTGAAGGAGGCAAAGCATTCACTGCCGATTTCAGGAAACACTTCCCTCAACTCTGCAAGGTCTTCAAGGTATGGTTTTTATACTCTGTTCTCTTACACTTCAATGAACAAAGATTTATTTTGGTGGGCAAGGTCAGTGGGCATAGAAAGACCCAAATTTCAGTTCATTTATAGAGTCACAGAATCGTTAAGGTTGGAAAAAACTTCTGAGTCATGGAATCCAACCTTTAATAGGAATGCAGGATAGTGGCAGAACAGGAAAGGGGTTTTTTTGGCAAAATAGATCTTTCTTGTGATGAGGAATTGCTGCGTTAAAAACCAAAATGCTGGGTCTTGGATGTGTTCAGGCAGCATCCTACAGTTAAACCTAATCTTCCAGCCAGGAGAGATAGTGTGTTGTGGTTTCTTAGAAACATTTCAGAATTCAGAATATCCAGAAAATGTCAAGGGTTTTTAAGGAGTAATGTAAAAGTTGTTCTTAGCCATTTTTTCCTTCTGTTTCAGAAGCCTAAAAACAATTGGAGAGTCAAGTGAGAGAACATAACATACACAGCCAAAGTGAAAAACTTGGCATGTCACGGATTAATTAAAGATCTTTTTATTACAGAGAGCAAAATGCCTTCAGCACCTCAAATTGTTTTACTGATTTGGTGTGTGCAGAATTCAGAGAGGGTCGCCCACCTGGGTGGATTTTTCACCAAGTGCTTGCTTTTTCCAGCTTCCCAGCAGTGCTGGTATTCAGACAATAATCTCAATATTTCTCAATTACTTTTCTAACCAGAGCTTCTGTGGATTTGGGTTGTGTTTTTTTCCAGGCTCACATTTCCAGTCCAAACTTGGAGCTCAGTAATGCAGCATTGCAGGCCTTGGGCTTCTGCACTTTTAATTCAAACAACACAGCTGAATTATCTGGTAAGCAAACAAACTGTGGCTATAAATATATACATCAGAACTCCTTCTTTGTTTTTCTTAGCATTTGTTTTCATTTTGACCAGGTTTTGTCTGTAATATGAGCAATGTGATCAGTTCATTAATTACATCTTGTACACAAGTGTGGTGATGATTTTTCATGCTGTTACACTAATTCTGTTTTGCTAACTTGTAGTTTCATTAAATGCTTTGGTAGCAATTAGTACAGTAATTAGTTGTATGCAATTAGTGATCAAAAAAAGATATTCTAAAAGGACCTATTTCTAGGATTTGGGAGTGCACAGTGAGTTTTTCCACGTTTCCCAGCTTTTTCTTGGAGATCTCTTTGTTCCATCAAATCATGGAGTGGTTTGAGTTGGAAGAGACCATTAAAGGTCATCTAGTCCAGCCCCAACTATTTCAAATTAATCCAAAATCTTATGATCTGCATTCCTAGAAAGTGCTAAATCCCTTTCTCAAAAGGTTTTGAGAACTTGAGGCTTTGCCTCAAGGTGAAAGCACAGGGTTTTGGTAACAGGGGAGAGGGCATTTTTCCTGTTTGAAATTGGTTTGTTTGGTTCTTCTCCTCTGTTTTTTTCAGTGTTTTCTGCTTTCCTATTGTGCAAAATTCCCCCTGATTTCCTGTGAGAATGAGGCATTTCTAATAATGTCTGTGTGGTATCTTTATTTCCTCTCATTTTTTCTAACCAGTTGATAAATGACAATTTTATTACAGATTGTCAGGCTCCAGAAGTCACAAAGCCCTGGAAACAATGGGGAGTTGAAAAGGGAGGGAGGACAAGCAGCTCCTGTACCTTTGAGTGTAATTTTGACTGGGGGAGAGGAGTGAAAGAGTCCTTTTATTTCTCTGATTGTGAGATCATTCACCCACAAAGTGCAGATTTGCAATAAATCACACTTTTTACCTTTGAATTCTAAAGGAACACATGATTTCTCCATCTGTGTTCTCAGTGGGATCTAAGTCCTGTGTTTAACCTTATTAATTTTTATGTAATGAGCTACAATTTTACCACCTTCAGTCACAAAAAGCTCTTGTAGACTGTAAAATAAATTTATGTCAAGTTAGGACCAAAGTGCTGCTAAATTCAATTAAAATCCAAGAAGTTTTGAATAATTTAATACTTCATCTTTAGCTCAGGTGTATTTAACTAAAGCTGTCTTCTAATTTTATGGATTCTTAAAAAGGTAATACAGATGCACTGCATTATTAGTATTTGGACATTAATACATTTTCAGCTTTCTGGCTACTTTAGTAGGAGAGAAACTGCTCCAAAGTGATGTTTAAGGCTGTAAATCATTGGGACTTGCAGCTGAATGGATTCTGGGCACATTTAGGTGAGCAGAATGACCTGGAATGTGTTGCAGAGGATTTGGAGGGTTTGTGTGCTCTGCTTGCAGGCACTGAAATGCAGGAGTTGCTGGCAGCAGTGAACAGCGTGGCTGTGAAATGCTCAGACAAGAACACTCGCACTCGGGCACTTTGGGTCATCTCCAAGCAGGCATTTCCTCCAGAAATTGTTAGAAAGGAGGTGAGTTTCTTCACTGTTCTTTTGGAGGCCTCATTTCTCACAGAGAGGAGGCTCCAGAAATCGTTTAAAAGAAGGTGAGTTTCCTTATTTCTCATTTTGGTGCTGCCTTTTCCTAGGGAGAGGAGGCAAGTTCTCTGTCACTCTCCACTCAGTAGCTTTTGAATCTGAAGGTTATTTCCCATCAAATCTGACAGCCAGGTATCAATTCTTGGAACACCTGAGCCAGAAATTACTGCTCTCCTTGAGGGGGAAGCTGCAATGTGAGCAGTTCTGTCAGAAAGCAATGAAATATCACAGGGCAGAAAAGTTGTGAATATTCCTGGTTAAAATGACACCTGGCATAATCCAGACACGATTCTGGAAAATGAAATGTCACAATTCCAGCTCCTCCTGGAATTACTTGTATCCAGGTGCTGACTATGCTGTTCTCTTGTTTCCTCAGGTGTCCAATATTCTCTCTACCCTGGAAACAATCCTGACTAAAGGAGAAGTTCAGTCGGTTGTGGTTGAATATGAAGCACTTAATGTCATTATACGGTGAGTGCTCTGCAACATTCCATTGTCAGCCTTTATTGAAGGGGGAAACTCTTCATCCAAAACCCAGGTGGCACTAAATGTACTAAAGGAAAAACTCCTCTGAGTTTATTCTGTTCAGGATTGTTTGTCTCCAGTGTTGCCCCGGTTTTCACTGGGCTAGAGGTGCTTGCTGAGTGCTGTGGGTGGGGTTTGGGATGGGAATGGTGTTGATAACACCAGGGGTGTTTTAGTTATTGTGAGCAGAGTTTGCTCTAAGTCAAGGACAAGGGGACACAGCTGATCCCAGCTGAGCAGGGGATATTCCATGGAATTGTGCCTGGGGTGAACTGGGGAGCTGCGGGGCTCTGGGAGGGGAAGCTGCACTGTGCACCACTTGTTTTGTGTATAATAATTAATTAAATATCGCCTTAATAATCATGGCATCATTCTGAAGCAGAAATCAGACAATATTGCTTTCATTTTTAGTGGCTCTTTAGGAATTATTTCTCACCTCTCACCTGTGCTTCCCAAGTCATGTTCTTAAGTTTTGTTTCCAGAACCTGCCTGCTTGAGAAATTCTTTGCCATTATTTTTGGGGTTCATTTAAAAATATCTTACTTAGAAATATCCCCTTGGCAACACATTTTAGTGCAATGTTTCCCACAACACTGTTGGAATTCCTGTCTAATTCCAAAAGTGACTTTTTAAAACCATCACTGTGAGCACGTTCTGGTCAGCAGAGCTGAAATATTCAAATTTTGTCTTTAATTAGTTTAATTCCTGTATGAGTAAATACATTGAGCTTGTATCTTTACTCCTTTTTAAGTTTTCTCTCAGATTTTTGGCATGTGGTTTGAGCTGCAAATCCATTTTGAATAGTTCTTTTAAACAGTTCTTGTCCTCTGACTTTAATAAAATGACTTGAAAGGCAGAACTTTTCTTTAGTGCATCAAATTCTCCATAAACTGTAGGGATGGGGGTTTGAGGAGTTTGACTTTCCTGGGAAAAAGAGGGGCTTAAAAAAAACTCCAGGATTTCTAGATTCAGGCTAGTTTGAATATATGCCAGGTATTCCTGTTTCTGCATGGTTTTGGTGTGGGTGGGCTGGTGGAAATGTGTGGAATTTTGTCATGCTGTGGTCTGACAGTTTGGGAATAGGAGGATAAAATCAGCTCTGTCCAGACCTGGCTTGGGATTTGTCCAGAAGCTGCTGGGAGTTGTTCCCAGCTGTGTGGGAGCTGCCTGGCCTCCTGGGAACTCCCAGGGATGGTTCATGGCCAAACTTCCCTTGGGCATTGTGCATTCCTGTCAGGCTCTCAGCTCCTGTGCCCAAGTTGTTGTGCTAAAATGGAAAGCACAGTTCTCCAGTCAGGCTGTTGTGCTTCTGGAGAGGTTTATCTGAAATAACACTTGAACTTTGCCCTTTTAATGCAGTCTCAAAATACAATTGATTAAAAAACATTGGGATGGTTTCCTACAAATCCTGGATTGAATTAAAGAATTTATTGGTGATACAAAGATAGCTTGAGTGCCTGAGCTGTTGGAGATCTCTAATCCCTATTTTTTGGGTTTTTTTCTTTTGATCCAGCTTAATGGAGCAAGCTCCATCCCAGATGGGAGAGGAGGCTGTGAGGTGGGCAAAGCTGATCATCCCCCTGGTTGTCCACTCAGCTCACAAAGTGCAGTTAAGAGGTGCCACTGCCCTGGAGATGGGAATGCCACTGCTCCTGCAGAAGCAGCAGGAGGTGGCAGCTGTCACCGAGCACCTGATGACCACAGTGAGTGACACTGGGCAGCAGGGGCACCTGGGGGGCTTTCATTTCATTCCCTGTGCATTGACAGCAACTTCTTGATGCCAATGGAAAAAAAATGGAAATGTAAATATTCACTGCAGAAAAGTGCCCAGCATCAAAGGGAATGGGAGACAACTTGGAGGCCTGAGGGTGGAGAGGGGGGCAGGAAAGCAGAGGATGCTCAGCATTTTCCATGTCCTTTAAGAGTCCCCATCCTGTGCAGCAGCAGCCCCAGGGTGTCTTTGATGAAGATTTTCACATTCCCCTTCTCTTCCAGGACTGGCCTCACTTGGCTCATTTATTTTGCCTTATTTTCTGCTGAAAAACCCAAAAACCCAACCAAACGAGGTGGTGTTTGGGGTCAGGGCATGTTTTGACTTTAGAGCTGGAGGAAATGCAAATATTTGAAGAATGAATTTTCCTTTGTTGGTTGCCACTGTCAATAAGAGCCATAAATTTCAAGGGAAAAGAGGATCAGGTGGTGGCAAATGCTGTGTGGTACAGAATGAAATCCTTCTGCTGTGCAAACATCAGAAATGCTGCTCCACTTCCTCGTGGCACCACAAGTTGTGGATTTTGCTAAGCAAAAGAAACTCATGCGTAGTTTAGGTCTACCTAGAGTTTTATATGTATTTAATTGTAAAAAAAACATTTGCATAATCTCAAATCTTGTCTGTTGGTTGTGTCCCCAGACATTGGTATGTGTGTGGAGTTTTTAGAATATTTTAAAACCATTTCTTGTAGAAATTCTGTTTCTTTCTTCCTGCAGAAATTAATTTCCGAACTTCAGAAATTGTTTTCTTCCAAAAACGAGACCTTCGTGTTAAAGCTGTGGCCCCTGTTTGTCAGATTGCTTGGAAAGGTAAGCAGAAAAGGAAGAAATCTTTAGAAGAGGACTTTTGAACAGCAGAAACTTCTTTTAATGATGAATTTCTTCCTGCTCAGACTCTGCATCGCAGTGGCAGCTTCATCAACTCCCTGCTGCAGCTGGAGGAGCTGGGCTTCCGCAGTGGCTCCCCTGTGGTGAAGAAAATTGCCTTCATTGCATGGAAGAGCCTCATTGATAACTTTGCTCTAAATCCAGGTAGGTCTAAAAAAAAAAATATTTAGCCTGATTTGTTTTAATACAAGTCATACATAGCTGGAAAAATGTAAATACATTTAATGCATAACTGTAATACATAAATATGTAATATGTGTTAATACATAATTGGAAAAAACTCATCTTTTAGTGGTCAATGCATTACTTTTATACCACTGGATATCCACATGCTGGTGCAGAAAAATTCACTGTCTCTGTGCATAGCTAAAATTCAAGATTTTGTTGGTTTTTTCCTTGTTTTCTTTTCTTTTTGAAGCAAGGTGATATTTTGATCATCTGCTCTGTCCTAATTTTTCTGCTGGGAATGCTAGAAATGGAATAAAATCAGTAAATTGTGTTTTGTAGTGCTATTAATGATCCAAACAGTAGTGAAATAGAGAATAAAACATTCTATATGTCTTATTTTGGGTGGTGTGGTCTAACTGGAGAAAGACAACACTTCAGAATTCCAAAGGTGTTAAAAAAAAGTTGTTTTAAAGGTGTAACCTGAATCTGAACAAGTTTTTATTCTACCTTGTGTCAAAATACAATTTTTTTTTACTTTAATTGTGCTTCTCTGTATTCTGAAGAGAAAACTCAGTGTTTGATTTTCCTGTCCCTGGAGCAGATGGGACTAACAGAGCAAGCAAGAGGGAATTCCTTCTGTTTATCACAGAATCCCATCATGGGTCAGGTTGGATCCGACCTCCCTTCTCAAGTGGGGTCAGGTTGGAATGCAGAAAATTTGATTTCAGTCTTTGTATTGAAAAGAAATACTTGATTTTTTTCAGAATTGGTTTAAGCAATAATTAGAGCAGTAAGAGAATTTGAAGGGTTGGCGTGGTTGAGTTTTGCAAATTACTGTTAATTGAATTTGAAGCTAAAAGATATAAGGAAAAAACCATAATGGTTTAATCAAATGTTGCTGAGCTGTGATTCAATAATGTGTATTGTTTAAAATGCACCTTTTGGATCTCCCAGACATCCTTTGCAGTGCTAAGAGGCTGAAACTGCTGATGCAGCCCCTGAGCTCCATCCACGTGAGGACAGAGGCTCTGGCCCTGACCAAGCTGGAGGTCTGGTGGTATTTGCTGATGAGACTGGGACCTCACCTGCCCTCAAACTTTGAACAGGTAACTCAGGTGACAAGAATCCTGATCTCTGTGCAGCAGAATGTAAAATATTCCTGCTTCATCCCTTTCTGCTTTGTTACTGAAATCAAACTCCCTCAAGGAACTGATTTGTCCTGGTGTGTGGCTTAGGGATTGTGTAGAAGGGATATTTGGGACTCAGAGCCCCAAAATACTGGAGAATCTGTGGGAATGTCCTGTGAGCATCTCTGAAAATCTGCCCTGGGTGACTATCAGTGTGTTAAATAGAGGCTCTCTCCTCCTTTCACCAAGGAAGTGTGGCCTTGGAAAAGGCTGCCATAGGAAAACTGGTGAAAACACCAAAAATATTCAGGAAGATAGAAAAATGATGCAGGTGTTTCATTTCTAGTCACACTGTAAGTGGAATGGACCTGTTTCTACTCAACACCTGGATTCATTAAATTATTCTTCAAGATGGGAGTAAAGGGAGGGAAAAGTATTTTCTTAGGCTTACTAAAATAGACTGCATCTACCAGGAATTTTTGTTTGATTAGACATTTCTGGTTCATTCTGAATACCCAGAAACTCTGATTTGTGAGCAGCAGCCCAGTCTGTGCTGGTTGAAATGAGTTTTTAGTGGCTTGCCCATGTTGTAGCTGTTGCTGGGGTTCCTTTGCAGGTCTGTGTCCCACTAATCCAAAGCACCCTGAGTGTGGATCCTGCTGCTGCCTTCCCAGGAACGCCCTCACGGCCAAACAACCCCAGCCTGGGCTCAGCAACCCCTGGGCAGAAACCAGGTACTAAAACATCACCCTGTGCAAACTCCAGCTCCATTTCACATGCAGAGACTCGTCTCTTGTGTTTGTCATGTTCTGCCTTTCCATTTCTAGTTCCTGTTCTTCAGAAGAGCGAGTTTTCTGCATGGTCACTGCAGGATTTATATGGGGGAAAGTGAGGCTGTTGCAGTCGTTATTTAAAGTTTCACAAGTTGTGCCAGTCAGTTTGAGGAGCAGTTTGAATGGCCTGAATTGTGTTCTCTGTTGCAACTGAGCTCTGCTTTAAAATCTTATTTTTCCGTCTATGAGTGTATGTGCTATTTTTATGTGCCCTTTTATTTCTGTAGCACTTTTAGTTTCTGCCTGAATAGTAGAGAACCTTGGAATGATTTGGGTTGGAAAGGACCTTAAAGCTCATCCAGGGACACCTTCTACTACCCCAGGCCCTGGCCAGCCTGTCCTTGGGCACTTCCAGGGATGGGCATCCACCCTGCCAGCCAGGAATTCCTTCCCAATATCCCACCTAACCCTGCCCAGGGATGATAACCATCAGGAATTTTAATGCTTTAACCACATGTGAAGCCACCTCTATTTGAGCTTTATATCTAAATATCCAATAGGGAACTCCTGGTTTTCCTTCTCTTTCTGGAAGCCTGGCATCCATGGCTTGTGCCATTCTGTTCTGCTGTAATCAGGAGCCTCAGGGATCCTGGATTTGGGGAGTTTCCTGTTTTCCCTTCCTAAAAAAGCTCATCTTAGTCCTGTGAGATCACCCCTGAGTTGGTCAAAATATTTGCCAAGACCTCTTAAATTTCTGTTCCAGGTGACAATTTCCAATGGAAACTGTTTTGTAGCAGCAGATTCATACAAGTGTTCAGTGGCTGTGTAACCTCAGCTTCCATGGAGATTTGTATGGCCAAAAAAAAATGTGGTGTTCCAGAATGGACAATTTTGGGGCAGATATTTAAAACACTGGGAAAAATATGGCTGTGCTAGCAAACCCCACTTGTGTGAGAAAGCTGGCTGTCAGAGGTGCCCCCCAGCCAGCAGCACTCCATGACTGGTCCTTTTCCTGGGGAATTTGGGGCTTTTCCCTGGGATTTCTGTGCTGCTGCTGATCTGTGTGCCCTCCCTCAGGTGCTTTGCTGTTCGTGAGCCCGGGCACCCCCAGGATGGGCCTGAACAGCCCAGCAGGAGGGCAGCTCTTCCCTTCCATCCAGCTGCTGGGCATTGAAATGCTGCTCCACTTCCTCATGGGACCACAAGTTGTGGATTTTGCTAAGCAGAACAAACTCGTGCTTAGCTTAGGTATATGAGTTTTATATTTCTATTTAACTGTATAAAATACATTTGTGTCATCTCAAATCTTATGTGTTAGAATGAAATAATTTAAACTTTTAAGTGTTGTCAGATTTAAGATGTTTGTATAGTAAAAATGCTGTAAATACACAAATAATTGATTATTTTTAAGGCTTATTTTCCCAGTAAACTGCAAAGTAACAGGTTTATGGAATGTGTTTTTTTGTTCTTGTAGAGCCTCTCCAGTACCCACTGATCAGTAGCCCTTCTTTTTTTTGTAAGCATGCCAGCACTCTGATAAATGCTGTTCAGGATGGCTTTATTGCAATTGGAAAAGAAGTTCCTGGTAAGAATTCGGTGGTGAAATTTAAACATTTTCTGGGAAATCAGGTGGGCAAGGGAAGCATAAGAATTCAGCACTTTGTGTGATATCCTGATGTTATAAAAAGTAGAACTGGTCTGACTTGCATTGAAATTTGAGTTCTGGCTTAAATCCAGATCTGTCCTTTAACACAATTTGTATTTTAGCTGCAGTTGTGTTGAATATTTTTTTTGCAAACTGAATAAAACCATTGTTACCTTGCAGATTGCTTGCTGAATGTTATCTGGAAGGACATAAATGGATATGTAAAAACAGCAATTGAAGCAGGTAAAAAGGGTCATTTTCTTGAATTTGGCATTGCTCACCAGTCAGAGGTGGTTTATTTTTAAACTAGACTAGAAGTTTTTGATTGTTCATTGCTTGGCTTGAGTCTGAATCAATAATTCTGTTCTATTCTAAAGCAGCTCCAAAAGAAAAACAACCCCTCCTTGGTCTTTAGTGTTGAGGAATGGAGACAAAAATTCAAGTTTTTGCCTCTTTTTTTCTTCATTGTAATTCTATTCCTAGGTAAACTGTAGAGTGTGCAGATGTACAAAAGTTATTTCCTATTTTAAAAATATCCTTTATCAAGAAAAGTCCAGAATATGCTTAATAATGCCAACTTCTTTACTAAAAATCAGAGCATGAAGAATTCATCCATTCTTTGGATGAATACACAATTCCACAACTTTAATGTATCAAAAGTCAAATCCTTAATGAAACAAAGGTGTTTCCATCTCCTAATTCAACTTAAAGGTTTTTTATTTAAACTTTGAAATTTCATTTCTGTTATGAGCAGAATTGGTACCTGACTCTCTGAAGGATTTGGTGAATTTTTACAAATTTACACAGAATTCTTTCACTTTTGCACTAAAAGTTTGAATGATGCTCTGAGTGACCATTCTGCTCTGACTGGAAATGTTCTTTATTTTAGGGAATAAGAAAGAGAAGCAAGGCTCAGAAATCCTGACCATGTTACTGCAGGCCCTAAAGAACACTGTGAGATCCAATGCTCTGCCTGTGCACAAAGTCCTGGTGAGTCCTGCTGAAAAGCATTCCCAGCTGCCTACAGGCTTCTCCTGAGCTTCAAAGAACATCCTGGACACCTTGGTGATGAAGTTTTTGTTGTTTTTTAGCTGAAGGGAATTGTTTCAGTTTTGCTTTTTTTTTTGTAATTTTTTTTGGTAATAATTTTTTGGTAATAATTTTTTTTGTCTTTTTTTTTTGTAATTTTTTTTATAATTTTTGTATTTTTTTGTGGGGACTTTGTATTTTTGGGGGGTTTGGGTTTTTTTTTTTTTTTTTGTGGGTTTTTTTGTAATTTATTTCGGGTTTTTCTAATTTGCTTGAGGGTTTTGTATTTTATTTGTAATTTTTGGGGGTTTTTTGAATTTTTTTTTTTGGTATTTGTTTTTTGTAATTTTTTGGGGGTATTTTTGTATTTATTTTTGTAAATTTTTTGTATTTTTTGTATTTTTTTGTAATTTTGGGGAGTTTTTTTGTATTTTGAAAATTTTATATTTTGGGGGGTTTTTTGTATTTTTTGTAATTTTTTTTTAAACGTGTTTTTCCTCGGTAGTTTTGTGTTTTTCCTTGTAGTTTTTCATTTTATTTGTATTTATTATATTTTGCTTAAAATACTTGAACCCTCAGAAAATACATATTTAAATGCATTTTGTTTCCTCTTCCCCCACTCAGTCTCTCATTGACATCACTGTCAAGGAGTTGCCTCCAAAAGTTTTGGGCTCCCCAGCTTACCAGGTTGCTGATATGGATCTTTTACATGTAAGTCTGAATTAATTCTGGAAGCTTTTAGGAACTCCAGTTATTTCATGTTCCACAGTGCAGACTTGATTTGCAGGCCTCACTAATTGAACTGTGTCTAATTAATGAAATTACTGCACAAGAAGGGCTGGTACTGATTAGTGAGTATCATCTTCTGCAAGAAAATGTTTAGACAATAATCACAAAAAGCTGTGAAAGAATGCTGCTGAATTTTGGTGGCTTTTGTTTAGGGAAGAGCAGAGTGAGAAGGAAGGAGGCTCCTCATTAAAGTTTTAATTAGCAGATATTAAATACATTTTGTTAAGGACTCTCAACATCAGCAAACCTGAAATATTTGTGATGGATTTGAACAGAAGTACCCAAAAGATCTCTTGCTGTGACCTGGAAATGAGCAAATCCCAGCACTGGCAGCAGTTGAGCTTTGCAGTTTGCCCTCTTATTTTTATCTTCAGGTGTTAGAATTGACAATTTTGGACAACTTTTAATGGTTGTGAATTTCTGGCTAAGAATACGAATAGTGATTGTGAATTTCTGGCTAAGAGTAAGAATAGTTAATTTCTGGCTAAGAATAAGAATAGTGATTGTGAATTTCTGGCTAGCAGAATAATAATGGTTGTGAATTTCTGGCTAGCAGAATAATAATGACTGTGAATTTCTGGCTAATGATGATAATTGTGAGCTCTGGCTCAGAGCTGAGTGCAGTACAGAAATGCCTGTGGAGGTGAGGCAGCCCTTTCCTTTGCTCAGTGCTGTTTTAACCTCTCCCATTCCTGTTCCAAGGGAACTCCAGCCCTGTTCCTGATCCAGCTGCCTTTCCATAACAACCTCTTGGAATGCTGTGTGACAGATGAGAGGTACCTGCAGCTCTGAGCATCCCTTAGAAAATTCCCCTCTCATTTCAGCTGGGGAAAAGCCAGACTCTGACGTGTGGAATTTCCTCCTGCAGGTTCTTTGGGATTCTGGAGGCTCTGGTGGGTTTTGCCCTGTCTGGGCCCACCTCTGCCCTGGCTTTCAGTGAGTCTGTGCTCTGTGTCATTGATCAGAGTGCAGGCCAGGTGGGCAACAAGGAGCACGTCTGGAGAATGTGGAGCATTGTTGTTAATCCTCTGACTGAGTGGATTAATCAGGTAATTCTTTCACCCATCAGTGAATTTGGTTCTCTTCCACACCCCCAGAGCCCCACAGGAGCGCTTTGCTGAGCGTTTATCTGAAGTTTTTAAGGGATTCCATGTCTTGAAGTGATGCTGCAATTGGATAGCTTGGCATAATCCTTCTGGTGAAAACCATGGCAAGGTTCCCCCCCAGGAACTGTTCACTTTTAAATACCATGGGTTGGATTGCTTGGTGTAAAAATCACATAAATCCCGGATTGGGATGCTCAGGATGTAATTAGACCAGTTTTACTCATTAGGCATCTTTAGTGTAATAAAAGCCTTATAAATTATAATATTTGAGAGATTAAGCAGGCTCTTTACTGGAAAAATGTTGATTGTAATGTAGGAATTGCTGAATTAATTAATCCTCATTAATCATCAGATCTAAAAATCATAGACTTTATGAACCAAGTTTTAGGTGCTGTGACTATCTCCAGCAGCATGGGCACAGGGAATGGCTGCCCACTGCCACGGGCAGGGATGGATGGGATATTGGGATTTGGGAATTCCTGCCTGGGAGGGTGGGGAGGGGCTGGGATGGAGTTCCAGAGGAGCTTTGCCTTCCTGAAATTTGTGTTATTGATCAGCAAATGGAAAATTGGGCGTCCAGGAGGTAAAGTGTCCATGAAGAGGATTCCTGCTTCACATTCTGTTCTCCACATTTTCACAGTGCTCCGTGAGGGAATGCTGTGGCCAAGTCAGAGCCTGATCCCAAACTGGAGCAACAAGGACTGGCTTAAAAGTTAATCATAGCCTCATTAGCAACAGCCTGATTAACAATCATTTCCTTATGGTCCTTGGCTGTGGGACCCTTTTGCCTTTCCATGCCTTGAACATCCCTGGAAGTGCCCAAGGCCAGGCTGGAGCAGCCTGGGATGGTGGGAGGTGTGGGGTGAGATCAGTGGGGTGGAATGAGATGAGTTTTAAGGTCCCTTCTGAGCCACCCCATCCCAGGATTCTCTGAGGTGGTCTTCACTTACTGCAGCTGAAATAAGTGAGGAACACACCAGACATTTCCTGGATTGGTTTTCTTGGAATATATTTTGGCTTTTTATCCTTTGCTAGCAGGATCCTCCTGAGCTCTTGAAAGAGCAGAATGTCTGATTGCAAACTGAATTTATCACAGTGAATCAGGAGCAGCCTTATTTGTCAGCCCAGTTTTGCAGCTTTAGCTTTGCTAAACATAATTTAGCAGATCTCTTTTAAATTAGATACAAAGACATGTTGTAAATTCTGATGTGGTGATTTCTGTATTGTGGAGTGGTTTGGGGGAAACTTGAAGCTTTAAGAATTCTTTTTGCTGACAGGAGTTGGTAGAGAAATGAAAAAAGGGAGTAAAAATAAGTACAAAGCTTAAATATTCAAGTGTCCCATTGGAGACAAAATTTGGGAGGCAACATCCCCAAGGGGTCTCTTTGAAAAAAGCAGATTTTAGCAGCTCTTCCCCCAGAAGATAATCTGGGAGATAATGGTGTCTGGGAGATAATCTCCTTGGAGAAGAGTGTTAAAAACTGTTTATTTAACAAGCAAAGTAGTCACAAGTCTGAAGAAATGAATCCTATTAAACCATGAACTCTTTTCTTGTTGCAGAATAACGAGGTGAACCAGGGGGATGCCCTGGAACACAATTTCAGTGCTGTGTACAGTGCTTTATTGCTGCCAGTATCCCACATTTTCCCCACTGAGGGATTCCCACAGGTAACAGCAAATGAATCAAATGAATCAAATTAATTCAAAACAATGTGGGGTTTATAAAATCTCTCAACTCTCAGAGCTGACTTTGGGTTCAGTCAGCTGGGTTTGGGGTTCAGTACAACACCATGGATTTAAAACCCTAAACCTACAATTTAAACCCCTAAAGAATCCCCTAGGTTTTGACAGCAGAAGCAAACACAAAGCAAGTTTTTCTCTGTGCACAGATATTGATATTTGCCAACTTCTTCTCTCTCTGTCCAAGGCAACTCTGAAGTCCTTGCTGCGCTCCTGGTCTGACCTGTACCGAGCTTTTGCTCGCTGTGCTGCTCTGGTGGCAACAGCAGAAGAAAACCTGTGCTGTGAGGAGCTTTGTGCCAAAATAATGGCTGGGCTAGAAGGTGAAACTCCAGTAGTGAGTATAAAACTGATCATTGAGCAGATCTCTTTCTAATTAGATCTGAGAACGTGTGTGGGAAATTGTGCTGTGCTGATTTCTGCAGCCTGGAGTGGCTTGGGTGAGACTTGAAGCTTTAAGAATTCTTTTTGCTGACAGGAGTTGGGTAGAGAAATGAAAAAAGGGAGTAAAATTAAGTTTAAATGTTAAATATTCACATAGTTAAGCAGATTTTAGATTTGTCTTCTAATTAATAATAGTGGTTAATGAGTGTCATGGTGGTGGTAAATGGGATTTGTCCAGGTGAAATGTGTTGATAAATACCACAAACCCAGGCTCTGCAGGTAGGAAGGAGAACATGGAACCATCAGCCTTGTACACTAAATTTAAGGCTTTTACTCCTAAAGCTGTGTAAAAGAGAGAGATTTTTGAAAGAATCAATGGTTTTGTTGCCTAAATTGCCCATTCCCAAACTCACACCACGAGGGGAGGGGGATGAACATTTCATTTGGGATAGAAATCCTTCATGCATAAAGTTCACTTTGGAAAAAGTACTGTGAAAAACACAAAAAGATGGAATTAAAAAACCTGGAATTGAGAGGATTGCATCACTGTTATCTGCCTTGGATGCTGCTGTATCCTGATAAATACCTAAATAAGTGATAAATATCACTTTTAAAAATCAGTAATTACTAAACAAGACAATTTCAAAGTTGGGTGTAAAGTTACATTGCACCTTCTTTTAGCTCACAATATCAGTGTTCCTTTTAAAGCAAGTTTGGACTTATTTAGGAAAATTTGGATGGATTGAGAGGGTGAAAAAGCAACTTTGCTCATCTTTTTCTAGGCACTAAAACTTATTTGTGATTTGTGTTTTGGCTGTTAATGGCAACTAAATTGTTGTGCCTGTAGTGACTTTTGTGGCAACCAGGCTTTGTCCTTGAGCACACAGTGAGCCCTGAACCTTAATTTTATTGATTGATCCTAAATGTGGATAAATGATTTAATTGATAAATATGAAAAATTGATCAATGATTTAAAATTGATTTATCCTAAATGTGACCCCTTTCTCCCAGCTGCCTGCCCCTATTGACTGTTTTAGACACTGTTTATGTTCATTATTAGAATGGGAAGCCCATCCTCAGTGTAAATGTGTATTTAAAATGGAATTTTATCAGCCTCACCTGCTCATGCAGAACAACTTCACCCACCTTTAATTAAAAGTTGTTTCTTTGCTGTCCTGAGCACCAAGGGTGGTTTTTTCTGTCACTGTTTCTCTTCTGAGGATTGATTTTTGGCTTTGCTGCCTGACTTCTGGTTTTGCTGGTTGGTTTTTGGTTTTGCTGATTAATTTTTGTTTCTGTTTCCTCCTCAGGTGTTTTCCATGCTGGAAGGTCTCACCCACCTTGTGTCAGTCATGGTTGACTGCATCAACTTTGCACCCTATGGCACTAAATTCCAGCCCAAAAACAGATGTAAGGAAATACTTAAATTTGGGGGTTTCTGTGTGTGGCTTCAAAAGTTGGTTAAAAATTAGAGTTTAACAAAAGACAAAGAGTGATTTGGTATAAAATATTCTTTGGTTTGTTTTCTATTCCAAATAATTCCCAAAAAAGCATAATTCAATTAAAAAGGAGTTAAAATTTACCTGCCCCATGGGAATTTGTTAAAGTGGTAAAATGCAGTGTTGGCTGCTGAAGGATGAAATGCTTTAATTGGAAATATTGAGGAGGAAGAGCATAATGTAAACTTGACTTCCAAATAAATAAACAAATTAAAAAAATCCATTTCTCCTTCCCTCCTGTTCACTGTTCTAGAATTTGTGTATCAGCTGCTAGCTGAGGAGTGGTTGTTTATTTTCAAGTAGGCATTAAAACCTTAAAAGCAGAGTCTGAGCAGCCAGAAATACAAATAAGAACAATAGAAATCAGATAAAATTATACATTAAAATGTGTTTAAGCTGTTAAATCAATTTTTAAACTAGTTTGGGAATCAGAGTTCTTCCTCTCACGCAGCCTCAGTGTTCAGCTGTCTTTTCATGTCGGTTAAGGAAGAAATGCAATTTTTAATTGAATTTTTGACCCTCAGCCCCGCAGACACCCACAGACTGGGCTAAGAAGAAGAAGGAGCCCCTTGGCAAGCTGAGATCTCTGTTCAAGCTGCTGCTGCTGCTGCTGAACTCCTTCCACGAGCTGAGCCGCTCGGAGCTGCAGGCGGAGGCGCTGCTGGGCCTGGGCCCCGCGCTGCTGGCGGCTCTGCACGCCCTGGTCAGCCACATCTCCCTGCCCTCCCTGCTGGGCACCACCCTGGCCACCTTCTCCCAGCCCCTGGCTCTGTTCTGTGAGAAAACCAGGTCAGCCTTGGAGGGGCCTGGGAGTTTGGGGTGGGAGAATCTGCAGCGGTGTGGGATGGAGCGTGCTGGTGTTCACAGGGGTCCCAGCACGAAGGGAGGGATGAGAACCTTGACTCCGTGTTTCAGAAGGCTGATTTATTATTTTATGATATATATTATATTAAAAGAAAATTATGTATTTATTCTAAAAGAATAGAAGGAAGGATTTCATCAGAAGGCTTGAAAGGAAAGGAATGGTGTGGTGATAAAATCTTGTGACTGGCCAGAGAGTCCAAGCCAGCCGGACGGGGATTGGCATTAATTAAAAACAACCACATGAGACCAATCCCAGACCCACCTGTTGCATCCCACAGAGCAGAGAATTATTATTTATATTTCATTTCTGAGGCCTCTCAGCTTCTCAGGAGAAAAAATCCTAACAAAAGGATTTTTCATAAAATATGTCTGTGACAATGGAGCTCAGGGTTTGCAGGGCTTCAGAAAATCTCCCTATTTCAAATTTTAATCTCTTCAGTGTAAATCTTTTTGTATCTCCACAAGGCTCAAAAGTTTACTTTCCACCTGGTAATTTGCCCTACAGTGAAAATATTTATTGATAGAAATAAAGAATTTTTTTAAATGAAAAAATAAAATTTTTTGCATTAAATATTCTAGGAAAATAATGATAATTTCTTGATGTACACTGAAATCCTGGAAGTTTTTAGGCAGAAGGAAATACTGGGAAAAACTTTGCTTGGTCCTTTTTTCCTGAGCATTGTTTTCCTTGCATTTATTCATAAAAATGGAAGATTTATTTTCTGAGCATGATTTTTTTTAAAGCATTTTCCTGAAAAAGGAGAAGTTGGATAAGTATTTTTTAAGGAAGACATGTGGAAGCAGATAAAAATTTGGGAACCTCTTCAGCTTGGAGGTCACAGGCTTATAAAATGAGTTAAAAATGCAGTTTGCTCACATTTTTCTGGCTAATTGTACCTCTGGATTTTTTGTACGTGGAATATATTTATTTACATGGAATATATTTATTTATATATTTATATGGAATTGTTTAGTTTATGGACTTGATTAGTGATACTTCAGCTTTTTAATGCCAATGAGTTTAAGGAGAGCATTTAGAGTGCAATTAGAAGTTAGTTTATAGGAAAAGCTTTAATTTTAAATTTGTACTGATTACCACTGACTTTTCCATTAATTCCTCCTGAGGTCAGCATATCAGTATCCATGGAATTTAAAGGATGATCTGGGAAACTCCATCAGGAAATTGTTTAATCTCCAACTGAGGCTCATTTCCCAAAGTGATTCCGTGAAGTTACTCACTAAAACCAGTGTGCAGTGCTGGAATTTATTGTCTGTTAAATTTTTATGCTTGGGATAAATGAGATAGCAAAATAGAAATGAATTGAATTTGTTTTGGCAGGCTCCCTGAGGTACCCAAAGCCTACAGCAACCTGAACAACAAGGTAAATTTGCTACAGAAATCACTGGGCTTGGGGGAGATGGGGAACAGCAGAGTTCTTCAGGCCATTTCTTCTGGAATAAAATAAAAAATGTGATGAGGGTAGAAATTTAATTTTAAAATTCTTTTAAATATAAAAAATTTAAAACATAAGTTCTAGAAGTGAGGAGCAGTCAGCTCTGGGACTTTGATGTGATGTGACATTTCAGGTTGTAAAAATAAAGTCGAAAATAAACTTACAATTCAAATATTTCAGATTTTAGTTGAAAATGTCCATTAAAAGCTCTGTGTTTTGTTCCCCCTGAGCTGGAGAAGCTGCTGGCAGAGATCCTGCAGTGCCTGCAGTGCCACTGCCCGGGCTCCTGTGACTCTGAGCTGCTGCAGCAGCTCAGCCCCGTGCTGTGCCTGGGCTTCCAGCACAGGAACAAACAGATCCGCCAGCAGAGCGCCCAGCTCTGGAACTGCACCTTTGCCAAGGCCTCCTCACTCACCTACCCCGAGCAGCTCAAGTAAGAGACAGCTTTTATTATTTACACTTCTCAGGGGGAGCCCAAAGTGGGGCTGGACCATTCTGATTCCCTGTGCATGCTGGGGGATGTTTCTGTTAGGAGCTGCACCCTCCCATCGATCTAAAATGATTTTTTACTCTTTGTTGTTGAGCAGGTCTGTGTTAAGCCAAGCCAAAAAGAAAATCCCTCTGCTGCTGCCTGGTTTTGAAAGCATTGAGGTGTCTGAGGAGTGCAGTGGCCCCTTCTCTGACCTGGTAAATGTTTTGTTGGGATTTCATGGGAATTGTTCAGCAGGGAGTGAATGGTCAGCTGGGGTTTTTAATCTGGTTGACCTGCAGTGGTTTCATGTTTAGGATGATAAACTGTGCTGGGTTAGCACTGTCAGAAGACTCAGCTGGTTTTTACCACTTCCTGCATTGTAAATTTTGAGTTTTAGGAATTTATTTGAAATAAATAATTTTTTAAGTTGTCCTCTATGTAGTTCAGAGGAAATTTGTGAGTGTGGGATTTATTCTAGAAATTACCACAGGGTGGGTTTGTGAGCTTGGAGTTCCTTCCCACAGCACATTCAGTGTGGTTTTGTCTGAACAGATGGAGAATTCCCAGCTGGATACAAAGATCAGTGGCATGGAGGTGAAGGTGGGACAGAAGCGAGATTCAATATTGGCACAGACGAGCGAAGCCAGAAGTGATGGCAAAGACAAGTCCAGCAACCTGCAAGCAACACCTGCAAAGGTGAAGGGATCCCAGAGAGGGCTCCTGGAATCAAATCCAGGATCTTCAGGACAAAATCAGCACTTTGGGAATGCTGAAATGCTGTTCTGTCTGACTTGGGCTGCCCAGCAGACTCAGAGTTAATATTGCTGTCAGAATTCTCTGCTGAGGTTTGGGGAGGGCTCAGGCTGGTGGCAAAGAGCCTCAGTCCTCATTCTGTGGAGGTTGTGACAGGTTGGGGTTTTGGTGGGCTTTGGGGTTGGCAGATCCCTCACAGAGATAGGTCATGGCCCTCAGAAATTCCTGATTTTCAGTTCCTCTCTTGTTTCTAACCCAGGATTTGGGGTTTTTTATCTTTCTGCAGTTAAAACTAGAATTTCCGTCTCCTAAGACAACAAGTGAGAAGCTTCTGGAAGAGGAGAAGTCTGTTGATTTTGTGTTTATTCCTCCAGAAACAAAACCAAGAATATTGACAGAACATCAGAAAGAAGTGCTTAGGTCAAAGAGGTCTGTCATTTATTGTTTTCATGTGAAATGTCATTCCTTGAGTAGCTGAGCTTGACTTAACTTCAATTCCACTTTCTCACACCACCACAGGTCATTGAGTCTTGTTCTTCCATACAAGTTATGAAGTTTAAAGCTAAGAGAGTTCCTTGCTTTGCTGTTTTAAAGCAACCAAATTATTCCTACAATGGCATTTCCTCTAGATACACTCTCTCTAGTCTGTTTGGAGTTTGGGAATTTGGAGTTCAGATTTGTAATTTGTCACTCAGAGTGTGAAATAAAAGATGTCATTTTTCATAAATCATGGAAATGAAAGGATTGGGTTAAACAAGCTGAGAAAGGGATTTCTTGAGTCAGCAGCAGGTCAGGAATTGGGGTATTCCCAAGACTCATCTTAGTTGCAGAAGAATCTTTAGAATGATCTCTTTTAATGTGAGAAGATAATATTGGTGTGTTTTCTGTGCTTGGGCAGCAGAAGCAGTGTAAGCAGGACTTGAGGCAGGACTGGTCTGGGCTGTGGTGAATTCCTTGCAGAGGGGGATCCCAATCACAGCTTTTATTCCCCAAAATTAAAAATTTCATGCAGCTGAAAAGAATGGCCTTGAAATGAAATAATAAATTGCAAAGAGGAGTCTGACTCCCATTCCTGGTGTTGTTCCAGAGCTGACATTCCTGCCATGTACAACAACCTGGATGCTTCCCAGGACACCACCTCATTTTCCCAGTACAGCCAGAGCCAGGAGGATTCTTTGTGAGTAGAATTGCCCAGGTGAGGTCACTGAAGGGTTCTCCTTTGGCAGCAAGGCTGATTCCAGTCATTCTCTTCTAGGGAAATGCCTCCTTCAGTAGAAAATGCCAAAGAAGACACTGCAAACCAACCTCAGGTAATTTCCCATTGTCTGGTGGGGTCTAAAATCAGAGTTTCTACCAAACATGAGAGGTTTTATGATTTGTTTTCCATTCTCAACACCAAGCAAGAGAAAATTTCACACCAATGCAGTGCTGTGTTCTGCTTTATATCATTTATTGTTTTAGGATGAATTGGAATATCATTTAGGCCAAATCACTGGGTATTTGATGTCATAATGGGAGGATTTATGTGAGCAGTTTCTGATCACCCACATGCCTGTGCTGCCACAGTATTTGATTGGGGTAAAGCTTGTAAATCCTGAATTCCTTTTGGGGAGGACTTGCCTGAGCAGCTGCTGTGCTAACAGCCAATCAGACCAGGTGAAATACAGCAGAACCTCTAGCATTTCTGGAGTTGTTTTGGGATTAAATGGTTTTAAAAAGTGTCTTTTATAGCTATCAAAGCACAGATAATAAATCATTTGGTGGCTAGAAAAGCCTTGTGGGTGTGTTGTTTTCTATTGCACCAGAACTGGAGTTGACTGTTGTCAGTATTATATTCATAGGGCAACTACAACTGTTCCATTTGATTCCTAGGACAAACCTTTTGCTGTTGATGTTTTTGGGACAGGAGGAGAACGTGGGGAGTGAAGGATGTCGCTCAGAGGAGAGCCCAGCCTGCACCATCGAGGGGGAGGCCAAAAATGACACAGCTGAGATGATCCCAGAGGAAACATCCATCGGAGAGGGGTTGGAGATGAGTTCTGTGGAAGCAGCTCCCCAGGAGGCCTCAGCAGGGAAGGAGGACACCTCAGATGTCACCAACAGCTCAGCCTCCAGTGACATCATCTCTGGCACCCCCCAGCCCGTGAGCCGGCGCCAGTCCTTCATCACCCTGGAGAAATTCGGGGCTGCAGAGAGCAGGCCCTTCAGCCCAGCCCCTCTGAGCTCTGTGTCAGAGCTGCCTGGGGCTCCTCCCGAGGCAGCCACACAGGAAAGCAGCAGTGACAGCAGGGCTGGTGCTAGGACAGAGAAATCTGGAGAGGACGGCAAAAACCCTCCGAAGGCCGAGCCGGCGGCCGCGCGCAGGGTGACGCGCCGGCAGAGCAGGATGGAGCTGCAGGGCAGTAAGGCCAAGCAGAGCAGGGCAGAGGAGCCCCTGGCCCCTGACAGCCTGGAGAGCAGTGCTGAGCTGGGCTCTGCAGTGGGGGATGTGGAGCACATCCTGCTCAGCCACTCCCAGGCTCTGCTCTCCACGGAAGCAGACATCCAGAAAGCCGAGGATGCCATCGCAGAAATGGACAAGGGGCTGGACACGGACTCGAAAGAAAACACCCCCCCAGAGAGCAGCAGCTGCTCTGAGCAGGCCCCAGGGGATGACAGCCAGGTGCCACAAGCGTCCCCTCAGCAGAAGCAGCTGCGGCGTTCCTCCAGGAGACGCTCGGAGCCTGTGGAGAGCTCCTCGGGCAGCCAGGAGAAGGAGGATGGGCTCCCAAAGAGAGACAGGAGGAAAGAGGAGGACAAAGCTGGGCAGAAGAAGCTGTCCCAGGGGAAAGGTGATGGATCCCAAAAGCAGAAAGGAATTCCTGGGAAAACGACAGAGAGCGCAAAAGAGAGCAGCCAGCCTGAGAGGGTGGCAGAGGAATGGAGCTCCAAGGACTCCCCTGCCCTCAGGGGCCTGGATGAGGAGGGCAGCAGAGCTGGCAGGAGGGCAGAGGATGCCCCCAGGGCAGAGGGGGAAGGGCAGGGCAGCGCAGCAGGGCAGAAGGTGGAGCGCCCACGGTACCACACCAGGAGATCTTCCCAAGGGTTGCTGTCCAGCATAGAAAACTCTGAGGCTGACAGCTCTGAGGGCAAGGAGGAGAGCACAAAGAAGAAAAAACCAGTGAAAGTGAGGAGCAGAAGCAATTCTCTGGAAGGTAAATTGAAAGAGGGACAGGCAGGGAGCCAGAGCCTTGAGGGATCTGCCCAGGGAAGTGAAACGCAGAGTCCACTGGAGGCCAGTAAAAGTGAGCCTGAGGTCAGCACAGGTGCTGCAGGGCCAGCTGAGCCAGAGGGCCTGGAAAAGCAGGAAATGGCTGCAGCTGCTGGAGAAGGGACGGGCTCTGGCAGCTCTGAGGATCCAGACGCTCTGCAGGACACCAGCGTGGAGCAAAACAAGGGTGATGTGTCCATGGAGCCACTGGGCAGCCCCTGTGTGTCTGAGCAGGATGGGAGAGCAGCAGAGGAGAGCAGGGAGGAGGAGAAGCACAGCAGCACAGGGGACTGTGCTCCAGCAGCAGATGCTCCTGGTGCTGAGCCCTCTGTGCAAAGCCCTGAGTGTCAGAACAAGAGAAGCAAAAGGGTGAAAAAAATCAAGAGCTGTGATTGCTGCTTTAAAAAGCCAAAGCAGCAGGTGACTGAATCAAAGTTCACTGAGTCCAAAAAGGAGAAAACTGAGCTGGAGGAGCCTGAGAGCCCCCCAGTGCAGACCCCAGTCCAGAATGTTTCTGGTCACTCAGATTTGGAGGAGAGCTTGGCCCTGGCTCCGTGTGGAATGAGCACTCCAGTGCACCCTCCCCAGGAGCCCAGCACCTTCAGCTTGGAAAGGCAGGAAATGGATGTGGAAAACCTGCAGGGAAGCAGTGTGGGGGTGGAGGAGGAGAGTCCAGAGGGTTCAGCAGCTGAAACCACCAAGTCCATGGAGGAAGTAAAGGAACCTGCTGAGCAGAATGAGCAAACAGAGCAGGTTCTGCCTGAGAGTGTTCCTGAAGAGCCCAGGGAGAGCTGCCTGGACTCAGGGGAGCAAGGGGAAGAACCAGCAGCTGCAGAAAATGAAGAAATAAAGGAAAATGGACAGCTGGAGGAGGTGCCTGAGAAGCTGAGTGGTGACAGCAAACCTGAGGAAAAAGAGATGAAGGAGCTAGAAGGAAATCAGGAGGATATAGGAGAAGCTGAGAGCTCTGCTGGAGAAACTTGTGTTGTTGCAGATCAGGAGATGAAGGAGGAATTGGTGGAAACTGAAATAAAAGTGCCTGAAAATGTGGCCTTGGCAGATCAGAGTGTGGATTCCCCTCTGAAGGTGGATGGGGATCCCTCAGTGCAGGTGGCTGAAAGCCCCACCAGCCTCCAGGCCCGCTGCACCTGGTCCCCCTCAGCCTCCCCATCCACCAGCATCCTCAAGAGAGGGGTCAAGAGGAGCCAGGAGGATGATTCCCTGTCACCTGCCAATAAGGTACTCCATGGGGATTGTGTGCTACTCAGTGCAAGCTGGCACGAGGAGCTGAAATCATTCCAAGTCTGTTGAGTTACTGCTTTCTGTTGTGAACAGTCTTACAGAAGCGGTGAGGTTTGGGTTTGGAACGTGCCAGCACTGACAGATTTGTATTCTGAGGGGTTTTATTTTGACACAGGGCCCCCTGGATCGCTGCACAACCAGGAGCAGCGTGCTCAGGGCTGTACACAGATTCCTTAGGGAATCCTCACGGTCCCTGAAACATTCCCTGAGTCATTCAGGGAATTCAACAATTCCAAACTGACTTTTTTTTGTCTCCTCAGGGTGGCTTCCCCAAGCTGTGCTGGGTTGAGTTCCCGCTCTAAAACCTCCTTCTCTCCTCCTCAGATCCGTCGAGTCTCTTTTGCAAACCCCATTTTTCAGGAGGGCCTGGCAGACGACATCGACAGGAGGAGTCCTGTCATCAGATCCCATTCCTCACCCTCCTCCAGGAGTCTTAAAATCCTCTCTAACATGCAGGTCAGGGTAAATCCTGGTACAATATTCTGTGTGTCCCAAGTATTTGTGTATTTATCATAAATAGCAATGCTTTGGTGCATGTTTGTAGTCACTCACACACGGTTGTGAGGGCTGAGGAGCAGAAGTGTAAGAAACAAAACTGCCTTAGCCTGACTCATTCTGTTACTGTGAACTCCAGTGAACTCTGAGGTTTCAGGGGCTAAAATCTCACTATTAACTGAATTCCTGCTGTTAACTGAATTCCTACCATTGACTAAATTCCTACCACCCTGAGATATTTTTTTCCTCTTTTTCTATCCAGCACATTACCACTCCAACCAAAGGATTTCTGTCCCCAGGATCTCGTACCCTTAAATTTAAGAGCTCAAAGAAGTGTTTAGTAAGAAGTGCTTTGGTTCATGTTTCTCTTCTATTTTTTTTCCCTGTATTCAGTGTGTGACAGTTAATTTAATACTTTGCCTGTGTTATCCCAGATCACAGAGATGGCCAAGGAATCTCTGCCGTGCCTCTCGGAGTTTGTGTACCCTGCCTTGGCTGGCTGCAAAGCCCCTGTGGATGTCATTTTACCTCAGATCACATCCAACATCTGGTCAGTGGCTTCTTGCTTTTTGGAGGTGACATTTCAGTAGAAACTGAGCTCTTCCTGAGCCTACCAAACCAGTTTTAGCCAGAATTCTGTAAAGGGTTGGGGTTGGTTGGGTGAAGAAGAGACTGGACTGTTGTGGCATTCTTTTTTGATGGCTGAAGAGCTCCCCAGGGTTGGAGAGTTTGTGCAGGGCCAGGAGTTGGATTGATGGTCCTGTGGGTCCCCTCCAGCTCGGGACATTCCCTGGTTGTGTGCCAATAACCCATTTTCCCTCCCCTGCTGCAGTGCCAGGGGCCTGGGGCAGCTCATCCGAGCCAAGAACATCAAGACCGTGGGAGACCTGAGCACTCTGACAGCTCTGGAGATCAAAACTCTCCCCATCCGCTCCCCCAAAGTCTCCAATGTCAAAAGAGCTCTCAAGGGATACCATGAGCAGCAGGTAAAGTGGAATTTTAGCAGCCAGGAAGCCAAGATTGATCTCATGTACTGCAGCAGCAATGGGGTCTTTTTTCCTTCACTAAAACCAGCACTTTAAAACCCAATCCCTGCCTGCCTCAGTACCATGAACACAAGGTACAGATTACTTGGTGAAACTATTCTTATTAACAGGAAAAGTGACTGGATTTATTATGATGCTAAAATATATCTCACTGTGGGTTTTGTTATTTTTTTCCCCTATCTGAAAATGTTTTCTCTCCCCAAAAATGGCCAGGTGAAATCTCGAGTGTTGGAGGAAAGCGCAGTGCTTGAAGATGCTGAGAAGCCTGGAAATGATGTGGAGGAGAAATCTCTGAGTGGAGATGACGAAAAACTTGCAGCAGGTACCTGCTGGTGGCTTTTTGCTTTGGATTTGGAGGGTTCTGCTGTCTTGTCTTCATTCTCTCCTGGTGGGAACACCTCATCCTTTTGGTTTTATTTTGGGTTTAGTTTAATTCTCCCAATCGTGATCAAACCCTGAGGAAGGGCAGGGTGCAGAGCCTTTCTGGGAATGTTTCCCATGGAATAAATCCATTGCAGGCTGCTCTGAGGTGGGATTTTGTACAAAACCAGCTGGAATTCTGCTCGGATTTCCCTGCACTCGTCTCCTTTCCCTCCTTTCAGATTTGGTGGACACAGGCAGCAGCAGCAGCAGCAGTGAGCAGCCCCCTGTGGATCTCCTGGGGCAGGTGCAGGCTCTGGCAGCCCAGCTGGGCTCTGAGGATCTCCGTGGCTACTCTGGCAGGCAGCTCTTGGAGATGCAGGAGAAGCTGCTGGGGATGGCCTCGAGCATCGGGAGGAGCCTGCAGGCCCGCTGGCACTGCCCTCCCCACCAGGGCCCCGAGTAGCTGCCCCTGCTCCGAGGAGGAGTTCGGTCCAGCACTGCCCCGCTCGCTTTCCTCACTGCTCAGTGACTCCTTCAGGCTGCTTCTGGGCCTACAGGATATTTTGTTAACATCTTCATAATTTTTTTCCCTTTTTTTCCCCTTTTTTCCTTCCCTCTTTTTCCCTTTTTTTTTTTTTTTTTTTTTTTTTTTGCCTTTATTTTCTGCTGGTTCCTCCCCCCTCCCAAACCTGTGGGCCTGTTTCCTCCCTGGCAGAGGTTCCTGTGGGATTGCTATGCATCTTTCTTTCGGGCCCTGAAAGAAAACCTGACAAAGCTGTGCAATAGCAGAGACTGTGAAAAACCAAACCAACAGAGTAATTAAATTATTTTTTCAAATCCAAAGTGTTCTTACTGCTGCAGACTCTTGCTGAGAGTGGGCTGAGAGCTGCAGCTGCCAGCTCTGCCCCCCTCCTGCCCCAGCTGCTTCCTCTGGAGCTCTGGCAGCACGTGTGAGGCAAGCTGGGCTTAATTCCTTCCAGCAGGAGCCTGGGATTTGTACTGGATCTATTTTTCCATGTATTTTTGTACGACTCAAGCTCAGAGGAAACGTGCTTGTACAGGAGAGAGACTGCAGAGCCTCCCAGGCTTTGCCCCCTGGCCTTTGCTGGCAGCAGCTCTCCTGGTGGGCAGACTCTTTTCCGTGAGGAAATGATGGATTGGACAAGAGCTCTTTGTATATTGTGTACAGACTCACAGCAGATGTTGGGTAATAATTTATGGAGTTTTAATTGCATGGACTGCATTGCTGCTTCTTGGAGACCTTCAGCCAGAATTCCCAGGTTTTCCCTCTGGGATTCTGATCTGTATATATTGTACTGTAGCTATCCAGATGGGTGTTTATTGAAAGGAACTGCTGCAGGTGGTTTTCCAACTTTTACACGGGCAAATAAAAGAGCTGATAGTTCCCAGACTCGGTCGTGGCCTCGTGGTTTGGTGGCTTTTGGGCTTTTTCTCTCTTCAGCTTCCCTCAGATTTGGATTCCCAAGGCTGGGAGGGACCTTGGAATGTCCCAGTGCTGGTGTAAGGTGGGAGCAGGTCCTGGAGGACAGGGTGGGTCTGGGCTGCAAAACTCTCAGTAGTTTTTGCTCTGGGTGTGTCCCATGGAGAAAAGGGATGGGACAAACAGCCTGCAGCTACAAGGGGAAGCTCTCTGGGGTTTCTTGCTTTTCTGAGCAGTTGTTTTGGTTCCAGATCTGCCTCCTTAGGAGAGCTCAGCTTTCCATCCCATGCCCTGGGCAGGTAAGGATGTTCTGACCCATGGAAAGGGCTTTGATCCCAACTCCCAGTGCTGGCAGTCCTGCACGCTGCCTTGGGGAAGGACATTTCCCTTCCAGCCTGCCCCTGCTGGGAATTCCCTCTGGACTCTGAATTCCTCAGGGGTGATGCTACAACCCCTGCTGTTAACTTGGCCTTAGTCTATGGGAGTCACAATCCCCAGGGGTTTTTATTCCCTTTCCTGGGCATGGCTGCTACCAGGTGCTGCAGTAGATGAAGCAAAACCTGATGTTCAAGTGTGGAATGACCCCAGATCTGCATCCTTCCCTTCCTCAGTACAGTTTGTGGTGTGAATTCCCATTCCCAGCACCACAGCATCCATCCATCCATCCATACTGCAGAAACCTCAGCTTTATTCATCACTAATTTACAAGAAATCACAGCTTTTGCCCCCAGAACAGTTGCAGGAGAACACATTCATGAGAGCTCAGCAAGCAGGAGAGGGTGGTTGCTTTTCCCTCCCCAAATAAATTGGGTTGAAATACAAAGCTTAAATGGAAAACCAAATGAAGAGATTTAAACATTTTAGAACAGCCCAGAAAAATTCTCTTGGTGGGAGAATGAATCCTATAGATGTGTGTGTTAGTCTTTAGCAATGGAATTTTGGAGATGTCTTAGTGTGATGAAATGTTTGAAATTCAGACAACACTTGGGAGTGTTTGGCATTGAGAAAGGCAGGATGTGCTCAGAGGTGCTTCTGGAACCATTGTGTGAAACGTTCCAGGTGGTTTTGCTCTGCAGTTATTCCTGTTGTGGCCGAGGGGGCCGGGAGGGCTCGGGGGAGCTGTCCCAGCCCTCGGGGCCGGCGGGGCTCACACGGCCTCCACGTAGTTGGCGGGCAGCATGCCGGTCTTGCCGGTCCTCTGCACGGTGCCGTACATCCAGCCCTCGTCGATGGCCTGCACGTTGACAATGGTGTCCCCGTCCTTGAAGGACACCTCGTCCGCGTCCGCCGCCGTGTAGTCGTACATGGCCCGGAACGTCTTCTGCAGGGACAGAGGGGACATGGTCAGAGCCTTGCAGGGGACACCAGGGACATGGTCACACCCTGACACCCTGAGATGGGACAGAAGGGATGTGATCACACCCTGACACAGCTCAGAACCTCTTCTGAAGGGACACCAGGGACATGGTCACACCCTGACACCCTGAGATGGGACAGAAGGGATGTGATCACACCCTGACACAGCTCAGAACCTCTTCTGAAGGGACACCAGGGACAGAAGGGACATGATCAAAGCCTTACAGAGGACAGAAAGGACATGGTCACACCCTGACATGGCCTGGAACATCTTCTGGGGGGACACAGGGGACACAAAGGGACATGGTGACACCCTGACATGGGACAGAAGGGATGTGGTCACACCCTGACGTGGCCTGGAACATTTTCTGCAGGGTCACAGGACAGAAAGGACGTGGCCAAAGCCTTACAGGGGACAGAAGGGACATGGTCACACCGACATGGGACAAAAGGGACACGGTCAAACCCTAACATAGCCTGGAATATCGTCTGCAGGGACAGAGGGGACATGGTCAGAGCCTTACAGGGGACACAATGTCTTCAGGGACACAAAAGGACATGGTCAAATACTGACATGGCCCTAAATGTGTTCTGCAGGGACACCAAGGGACATGGTCAAACCCCAGGGGTTGGGGTTGGTGTCATGGCAGGGTCTGGATGCTCCTTCAAATCTGGCTGTGGATTCTCCTCCCTCCCTGAGCCTTGGGTACCTGAGTGCCACCACCCCGGGGGGTGCTGGTGACACTGAGCCTGAGCAGTGTCCCCATGGTGGCCTTCGGCACCATCAGCTCCAAGTGTCACTTAGAAGTTGTTGCCTCCCAGCAGTTTTTGGGGGCGATGCCATTCCCCCAGTCTCTGGATGAGCACTTCCTCTCCCCCCTCAGTCTTCAAGGGCTGAGTAGGAAGAAGAGCCCATTCCAGGTTTCCAGGTGCTCATTCCAACTTTCCAGGCACAGGAGAGACTGTCCCACCTAAGTCCCTGTCACACCTGGTTTCATGCAGAGCTTCAGCCCCACAGACTGGAATGTCACCGACTTGGTCTTGGATTAACACTATTAATTAGTGTCAATTAATTATTAGTTAGTGGCTGTGACCCCTCCAGGTGCCCCAGGGTTACTCACCCCAGCAGTGGAGGGGTGGGAAGGCACCGAGGACACCGTGGTTTGCTGGGTGGCCACCGAGGATGAGCGTTGCTGTGGCAACTCAATGGTCTTGACCTGCTTGTAGCCCACTGCAGAGAGAGGGTGGGGTTATTATGGGATGGAGAAAGATCATTGTATGGCGTATTATGGGATTGTGATGGAGGTGGTTGGGATAAAGATTGTGTAGAGTTGTTAAGGGGTTGTGATGGAGCTGGTTGGGATAAAGATCATTGTATGGGGTTATTATGGAATTGTCATGGAGCTGGTCAGGATAAAGATCATTGTGTGAGGGTTATTTATTATGAGATTGTGATGGAGCTGGTCTGAAAAAAGGTCGTTGTCTGGCGATTATAGGATTGTGATGGAGCTGGGTGGGATAAAGATCAGGGATGGGCCACAGGGGTGGGTTAAGGTCACTTTCAAACGCACATTTACAGCTGTTACTTGTGTGCATCTCAACATTTTGGAGATGGGGTTTTCCCTGGCTGTGAGGATTGCTGCACACACTCCATGAGCAGAGGGGAGCCTGTGTGTGCCCAGGGGTGGCTGTACCTGTGGCTGTGGTGGTGAAGAAGCCCCCGTTGCTGTAGTAGGACAGGCGCTGGTCGGTGCCCTCCGAGGGCTCGGATTTCTCGTCGGCCGCGCCGCTGATGCTCAGGGCGCTGGCGGAGCGCGAGTGCTCCCGGCTGCGGCGCTGTGCCTGGACTGGGGGGACAGCAGGGACTGTCACCACCCTGGGGCTCAGAGCCACCACCCCTGGGGCTCCCAGAGTTCCCAACCCTAGAGCTGAGACCTCATAGAACCCAGTCCTGCTAAGCTCAACTTTTCCACAATCCCAGTGCAGTTTTATAGTTCCATAGTGGGATTTCCCAGTGCTTTTTTGAGTGTCCCATGCTGAAGTCCTGCTCTTCAATATTCTCAGTATTCTATCATTTCTCCAGACTCTTTCCCCTTAGTCCTGGCTGCTTCCAAAATTTTTATTCTAATTATCCTGTGATTTTCTTCCTGACACAGCACTGGGCAATCCCCATGATTTTCTACCATCCAGGTATTTTTCCTCTCAGACAGGAGTTAAAAAAAGGTAACTGAGAACAGCCTGTTCAGTAATTCAAAAAGGAAGCACAGGTTGTACCATGGCAGCTGTAGATAATATAAACAATTCTCCTCCTGCTTCTGCTGGATCCTTTTATGATAGGAAAATTAATAACGTGTTTTTTGACCATTAGTTACACTTGTGAGGGGCAGCAACAGCCAGTTTCTCCCGTGTCCCTTGGGGTCTCTCAGCCCTGTTTGGCACCCAGACCCCACCCTTGCAGGAGTTCAAATCCCATTTCCCCCTGTGCAGCCCGTGGGACACACCTGAGATCATGTGCAGGCTCCGGGACTGGATGTTGTCCTCAGCGGGGTCGTAGTCGAAGACGGAGCCAGGGTTGGTTCTCCACACCCGGAGCCCTGCAGGAAAAAGGACATTTCCTGAGGAGAGGCTGAGCAGCACAGCCTGGCAGGACAGGAGCTGTGTCCTCCCCAGCCCTGAGAGTGGCCAAGGCCAGGTTGGATGGGGCTTGGAGCACCCCGGGATAGTGGAAGGTGTCCTGCTCATGGCAGGGTGGGACTGGATGAGCTTTAATGTCCCTGCACCCCAAACCAGGCTGGAATTCTTTGAAAAATCACCCTTTTATAATTTAGTGCTTCTCAATTCTGCAGCACAGATTAGGCTTTTTTACAATCAATCTACAGCACAGTATTTCTCTAATAGATAGAGATGGAGTTTAATAATAGAAGAACCATAAATGCAGTGTGACATTATCAAGGTGGGGACAGCAGGTCACACGTCATTTACAGCTGTTGGCAGAGAATATTTCCAAAAAGGACTTGGATGAGAACATCTCCAGGTGATGATGAATTGAAATCGATGTGGCTGAACTTAAATTAAACCCCTCCTGTAGCAGATGTGCCCAGCTCTCCTGACCTGTGAGGTTCTCCTGGTCCTGGTCCACGCGCTTCCGCTCCATCTCCACCACCCTCCTCTGGATGCCCCTGTAGCTGATGTCACTGAAGTCCTGCATGTTCTTCTTCACGCGCTCCGTGATGGGGTCGGTCACCACGGGCGTGAAGCTCCCTTTGCTCTTCTCAAAGTCCTCGTGGTACTTCACCTGCAATTCCAAAGGACTGTGATTCCTGCTTCCCTCGGGGGCATTTCCAGCTCCTCAACTTTGCCCTTCCCAATCCTAATCCCAGACTTGCTTTAGCACTGGGTACCCAGACCTGGTAGGACATGTTGCTAAAGCCTTGGGTACCCAGACCTGGTAGGACACGTTGTCCTTGCTGCCAGGCAGGGTTATTTTTATATGGAATCCCTTCCCAGGGGAAGGCCACCTCTGGAGGAGCTCTTACAGTGGAGATGTGTTTCTGGGTCTCCCGCACGCGCCGCATCTCCGGCGTGTCCAGGACGTAGGCGGCTTTTCCTTGGACTTGCTTGCGGAAACTGTCAGAGTAAAGAACCTGCCAGGGGAGGAGGAGCACAGGAGTCACCTCTGGAGCACCAGGCTGCCAAAGAAGGGCCAGTCCCAGATTTTTATAAACTTTTTTATAAGTGACTCTTACTGAAGAACCATCATTTTATACGTCACAGAGTATTACGGCAGTAATTTGAAATGTAACTGTTTAAAAACCCCCAAGAGAACCCAATTCATTGCAGGAATATTTGATTGCACCAGAAAGTTCTAAAGAATCCCATGTCCTTCCAAACCCTTCCTGTCTGAGTGAGGGTTTCATGGATGAAAAGTTCCTTTCCTGTGTTTCACCCACCGAGCTGATGTTCTCCTGGTTGCGTTTGGCTCTCTCCATCTCCGGGGTCAGCGGGGTCGGAGTTCCCTTGGCCATGTGCTCCTTGTACAGCACCTGCAGGGCACAAACACAGCTTGGGCTGGAAGAATTCCAGCTTTTCCTGGCACTGGGGTTAATGTTCAAGCAAACTCAGCCCTGCAGAGTGGAAAAGATCTCGGGAAACCAAGCAGCTGAAACGTTATTGGCAAAAGGTAAAAAAAATAATTTAAAACATCAAAGGGAAAATAGGCAAAAATAAGGAAAACTGGGAAAATAAGGCTGAATTAGGTGGAGTTTGGCTGAGGATGGTTATTTTTGACACAAGGTGCTGGGCTGTCCTTTCAGTACCGAGCTGATTTGTTCTTGGTTCCGCTTGACTCTCTCCATCTCCGGAGTGACCGGGCTGGGAGTGGCCTTCCCTAAACCTTCCCTGTATGCAACCTACAGACCACAAAGGAACTCAGTCACAGGGCAGAACTCCACAGCTGGGGTGTTACTGGGTTTGCACTCAACACCAGCCGTTAGGAAAGGGGAAAAAAAAAAAATTAAGGAAAAATCGTATTAACAAGTTAAATGGCAAAAAAGATCCTTTAGAATTACAGTACTTAAGAGGTGACTTTTGAAAGAAAAAATTAGAGGGTTAAATAAAACCAGGCAGAGTGAGGTTATTGAGAAGAGCTCTTGGCCATCCTCGGGTGTTAAGCACGGCAGAGGGAGGTCTGGGCAGGGTTTCCTGCGGGAATACCGAGCTAATCTGCTCCTGGTTGCGTCTGACTCGCTCCATCTCGGGAGTGACGGGCGTGGGGGTCGCCTGCCCCACGTTCTCTTTGTACAACACCTGCGGGACAAACAGCGAGCCGGGCTCTTAAACGGCCCCGAAGCACCGGGGCTCAACACAAATTATTGCTTTGTTACCAGATTTCAAAACTCAACCGTTTAGTGAGGAACAGGGAGGGGAGAACTGGCATTTGGGGTTAAGGGCTCTATCCAGGTGCCTCCAGAGGCTCAGGAACTGCCTCTGGCTCTAAAAGGCTGTGTAAGAAATGCTTTATCTGCTTTTTTTTAACCTATTTTTGAAGCTATTCCTGATCTTTTTAGGAGGGAGGTGGAAGTTTTGTTGCCACACTGCCCCAGTAATGATGTCAGGGATGGGTGTTTTTCCCTGAAGTCAAATCCACCTGAAATTCCAATGAAAGGTGAAACACTGAACACAGAGAGAACTCTGAATACCCCTGGAAAACCTGGGCTGGTGGGAGGCAAGAAATGAGCTCTGTGTCCCTTCCAACCCAAACATTCCCTGATCTCCACCAAGGGATCTGAACTCATGAGATGGGCTGGATAGAACCCACAAATTCACAAACCAAGTTGTAAAAAAGGCCTAAAATTCTGGATCACACCGTTAACACCAAAGTAATTTGGGTTTAGAAGGAGAAATTAATGTGCAGAAAAAAAGAAATACATCTCTTTTTAAATTAAAACCAGCTCTGAGTGGGAGTTAGGCTGTTACTTGATTAAGTTGAAGCACAAAGGAAAGCAGAAATTTCTGGGAAGGTACCGAGCTAATGATCTCTTGATTGCGTTTGACTCTCTCCATCTCGGGGGTGATGGGGGTCGGGGTCACCTTCCCCACATTTTCCTTGTACAAAACCTACAGGATACAAGGGAGTACCCAAATGTCATTGAAAAGTAAAAGAAAAACAAACCAAAAATAAAACCCAAAAAGCAGAACAAAGAGCTTTGGAGCCGTCCCACCGAGTTAGGGCTGGGGCACGGGAGGAGGAGTTGGCGCTTTGCCATTAATTAATCTGGGATGCAGGAACAACGGCAAAGCACAGGGGGACTAAGAAAGGGTTTAAAAAATTCAATCAGGACAACACCATCCATCCCAAAAAGGGATTTTTTTTTTCCCTAGTAAAACCCTGCTTGGGGCAGCGTTAAAGAGTAGCCGGTGCAGTTTGTGTGTGAGCTCGGGCGGGGCCTCGGGGCCGAGGCATTTCAGGGGTTAATAAGCACAGGCTGCTGAGGCTCCAGCCGGGTTAAACACTCCACTGGGGTTTTTAGGGACTTTTCCTGCTGCAAGTACCGAGCTAATGATCTCCTGGTTGCGTTTGACTCTCTCCATCTCGGGGGTGACGGGCGTGGGGGTGGCTTTCCCTATGTTCTCCTTGTACAACACCTGCGGGAGGAAGAGGAGCCGGAGAAAGGCACAGTCAGTGACAGCTCTCCCCACGCCCTCCTTGGCCCTCGGACTTAGCCTGCAGGTGGTTTTAGAGCAGGTCCTGGGCACTGGTTTAGTAGAGGAGTAGTTTGGCAGCTTGGCTTGAACCGCTGCTGATAAATGGGGTAAGTACCAAAGAGCACCAAACGCCCCTGGAGGGGCTGAGCACGGCACAAAACCCAATTAACTGCTTTAAAAGAAATGGCAGCACTGCAGAGAAAAAGAGAGGAGTTTGAGAGGGTTTAGATTAGAACAGACCATTAAAATCACTCTTAAAAAAACCAAGATCAACTGACCCGAGTTAACATTTCAACCGGAGAAAGCCACGGGTGAGGAGCCAGCCCTGCTCTGAGCTATGTTATTTTGGGACAAATCCTTCTCCAAACGGTTAAAAGGGCTTGGAAAGAGTTAAAAGGTTTCAACTCTGGGTTTAAAGAGTTAGAGGAAGTTTTGCTCTTGGCAAAGTACCGAGCTGCAAATCTCCTGGTTGCGTTTGACCCTCTCCATCTCGGGGGTGACAGGAGTGGGGGTCCCTGTCCCCACGCTCTCTTTGTACAACACCTGCACAACAAGAAACCATCCAAAGCCATCAGCACTCAGCAAATCCAAACTTTCCTGTGGAAATGGAGCTGTTAAACCCCCACTGCAGCCTCCTGAGAAGTCACACCCTCCCTCTTCCACGGTTAAAACAACGCACGAAGAATTTTAGATATAAAATATATAAAACATACAAAGGGAAGATGGAACAGGGAACAAAATGGTTAAAAATGTTAAGAATAACATAAATATTTGTAAATAAATCTGAAAAACGTGAATATTTGTAAATAATTCCATCAGTGAAGAAGTGGGAGGTCAGTAACACAGTGAGGAAGAGAGGATTGATTATGAGGATGTGTTTGTGGGGATGTGTTTGTGGAGTTTGTGAGGATGTGTTTGTGGTGTTTGTGGAGATGTGTTTGTGAGGATGTGTTTGTGGTGTTTGTGAGGATGTGTTTGGGAGGATGTGTTTGTGGGGATGTGTTTGTGGAGTTTGTGGGGATGTGTTTGTGGTGTTTGTGTGGATGTGTTTGTGGTGTTTGTGGGGATGTGTTTGTGGGGATGTGTTTGTGGAGTGTGGGGGGATGTGTTTGTGGGGATGTGTTTGTGGAGTTTGGGGGGATGTGTTTGTGGTGTTTGTGGGGATGTTTTTGTGGGGATGTGTTTGTGGGGATGTGTTTGTGGTGTTTGAGGGGATGTGTTTGTGGTGTTTGTGGGGATGTGCTTGTGGAGTTTGTGGGGATGTGTTTGTGGAGTTTGGGGGGATGTGTTTGGGAGGATGTGTTTGTGGAGTTTGTGGGGATGTGTTTGTGGAGTTTGGGGGGATGTGTTTGTGAGGATGTGTTTGTGGAGTTTGGGGGGATGTGTTTGTGGGGATGTGTTTGTGGTGTTTGTGGGGATGTGTTCATGAGTCGATTAGGCAGAAGGAGGAGAGGAACTGAGCATTTTCAGGGAGGTTAAGGGGCGCAGTCCAAGGGAGGGCTCCTGCTGCCCACGGTACCGAGCTGAGGTGCTCCTGGTTGCGCCGGACCCGCTCCAGCTCGGGGGTGACCGGGATGGGGGTGCCCGAGCCCAGCTCCTCCCGGTACAGAACCTGCGGGAGAACCGGGACACAAATTCGGGCTGGGAGGAGGGAGAGCCAGAATCCTGCTCCACACAGCAGCGCTGCTCACCCCGGACACAAAACCCGGCAGGAAAAGCTGTGAAAGCACCAAACAATCCCAAATAAAGCGGCTCCGCTTCCTCTCCCAGCCCAGAGCATCCCACCCAGGCAGGTTTAGTTCTCCAGGGTAAAATCAGGAAAATCGGGAAAATCCACTCCACAGAACAAAACTGAACGGGGATTACATAAGGAAAACAGGGTGGGTTTTTAAGAGTTAAAAAAAATTAAATTGTTGGGGCAAACTAAGGAAAGGGAGCGGGGTTTTAAGAGTCAAAAAAATAATTGTGGGGACTAAATAAAGAAAACAGGGTGGGCTTTTATGAGTTAAAAAAAAAGAATTGTGGGGACGAAATTAGGAAAGAAAATGGGTTTTTATGAGTTTAAAAAAAGGCAATCACACTCCAAAAGGTGAGATTCAATTACCAAAATGATGTAATTAAAAATCAAGGGAATAAGAACAATGTAAGTACTAATTATGAGGGGGAAAAAATTCTGAGGGGGACCAGGATATTATTTTCAGGGTAAGTCAATTAGAAGAAAACAAGAATATTGTTTTGTTGGTTAAAAAGTCTCTTAAAATTGATTAAAGGGGAATTTTTTTTTTTTGGCTTTTGGAACGCCAAAATACCGAGCTAATGTGTTCTTGATTGCGTTTGACCCTCTCAATCTCGGGGGTGACAGGGGTGGGGGTTCCTGTCCCCAGCTCCTCCTTGTACAACACCTGTGGGGCAACAGGCAAAAAACAGAATCAAAGCAGCACCAAAAACACCCAGAGCACCAGAGACAGTCTCATGACACATCCTGGGGTAAAAATCCCTGGGGATAAAAAACTCATCCAAAACTCTGCAATGACTGAGGCTGAAGGAGGCTGGATTTAGGTGGGACATTGGGAAAAACTGACAGATTTATATATAAATAATATTCTAGATTATATATTGGAAATAATTATATATCACATATAAAATGCATATGAAGCTATTAATATATAATTGCATACTTTCTATATTTTTAAGATGTATCATGTATTATACACATATTACTTCTAGTGCACTCCTGGTTTTACTGGACCTTCCCTCACCTTTCCACACATTCCAACACCCCCAGAACACTTCCAGTACATCCCTGCCACATTTCCCAAAAGAAAAAGCTCCAAACCCAAAGGAAAAGGCACCAAACCCGAAGGACAAGGTTCCAAACCCAAAGGAAAAGGCTGAAACCCAAAGGAAAAGGCTCCAAACCCAAAGGAAAAAGCTCAAACCCAAAGGAAAAGGCTCAAAACCAACGGAAAAGGCTCAAACCCAAGGCAGGAGCAATGCAGGCACCAATCCCAGCTCATTTCCCATCCCACCCCCATCACAGCAGGCTCAGGGATGAAAGATTTGAGTAAGGCAAGGAATAGTTTGGATTTTATACGTGGCAAAAGCAGGGGAAATCAAAAAAAGTCAAAGATTGAAGTGATTAATAGAAGGAAAAGCACTTAATTAAAAAAATGACAGGAGAAAGAAGGGAAGAAGGGATCTAAACTCATTAGTGATGGGTCTAATCAAAATAAGTCAGGTATATCAGAGAAAAAAATGGCAGAACACAAGGAATGGTATCTTCTTGTGTCAATCAATTATTTTGGAATAAAGATTATTTTAGAATCGATTAAGGAGGATTGTTTTTGGCTTTTGGAATTCCAAAATACCGAGCTAATGTGTTCTTGATTGCGTTTGACCCTCTCAATCTCGGGGGTGACAGGGGTGGGGGTTCCTGTCCCCAGCTCCTCCTTGTACAACACCTGTGGGGCAACAGGCAAAAAACAGAATCAAAGCAGCACCAAAAACACCCAGAGCACCAGAGACAGGCTCATGACACATCCTGGGGAAAAATCCCTGGGGATAAAAAACTCATCCGAAACTCTGCGATGACTGAGGCTGAAGGAGGCTGGATTTAGGTGGGATATTGGGAAAAACTGACAGATTTATATCTAAATAATATTCTAGATTATATATTGGAAATAATTGTATATCACGTATAAAATGCATATGAATCTATTAATATATAATTGCATACTTTCCATATTTTTAAAATGTATCCTGTATTATACACATATTACTTCTAGTGCACTCCTGGTTTTAGTGGACCTTCCCTCACCTTTCCACACATTCCAGCACTCCCAGAACACTTCCAGTACATCCCTGCCACATTTCCCAAAAGAAAAGGCTCAAACCCAAAAGAAAAGGCTCAAACTCAAAGGAAAAGGCTCAAACCCAAGGCAGGAGCAATGCAGGCACCAATCCCAGCTCATTTCCCATCCCACCCCCATCACAGCAGGCTCAGGGATCACAGCCACAGATTTGGGTCAGACAAGGAATAGTTTGGATTTTAGACATGGGAAAACCAGGGGAAATCAAAAATAATCATGGACTGAAGTGATTAATGAAAGGAAAAGCACTTAATTAAAAAAATGACAGGAGAAAGACGGGAAGAAGGGATCTAAACTCATTAGTGATGGGTCTAATCAAAACAAGTCAGGGATTCCAGAGGAAAAAATGGCAGAACACAAGGAATGGGATGTTCTTGTGTCAATCAATTATTTTGGAATAAAGATTATTTTAAAATCGATTAAGGAGGATTGTTTTTGGCTTTTGGAATTCCAAAATACCGAGCTAATGTGTTCTTGATTGCGTTTGACCCTCTCAATCTCAGGGGTGACAGGGGTGGGGGTTCCTGTCCCCAGCTCCTCCTTGTACAACACCTGTGGGGCAACAGGCAAAAAACAGAATCAAAGCAGCACCAAAAACACCCAGAGCACTCATGACACATCCTGGGGGAAAAATCCCTGGGGATAAAAAACTCATCCGAAACTCTGCGACGACTGAGGCTGAAAGAGGCTGGATTTAGGTGGGATATTGGGAAAAAAAGATATATTTATGTTTAATAATATTCTAGATTACATATTAAAAATAATTATATATCATATAGAAAATGCAAATTAATCAATTAATATCTAATTTTATATATTTTAAAATATATTATGTATTACGTACATATAACTTCTAGTGCACTCCTGGTTTTACTGGACCTTCCCTCACCTTTCCACACATTCCAACACCCCCAGAACACTTCCAGTACATCCCTGCCACATTTCCCAAAAGAAAAGGCTCAAACCCAAAAGAAAAGGCTCAAACTCAAAGGAAAAGGCTCAAATCCAAAGGAAAAGGCTCAAACCCAAAGGAAAAGGCTCAAACTCAACGGAAAAGGCTCAAACCCAAAAGAAAAGGCTCAAAACCAACGGAAAAGGCTCAAATCCAAAGGAAAAGGCTCAAACCCAAAAGAAAAGGCTCAAAACCAACGGAAAAGGCTCAAATCCAAAGGAAAAGGCTCAAACCCAACGGGGAAAAGGCTCAAATCCAAAGGAAAAGGCTCAAATCCAAAGGAAAAAGCTCAAACCCAAGGCAGGAGCAATGCAGGCACCAATCCCAGCTCATTTCCCATCCCACCCCCATCACAGCAGGCTCAGGGATGAAAGATTTGAGTAAGGCAAGGAATAGTTTGGATTTTATACGTGGCAAAAGCAGGGGAAATCAAAAAAAGTCAAAGATTGAAGTGATTAATGAAAGGAAAAGCACTTAATTAAAAATATGGCAGGAGAAAGAAGGGAAGAAGGGATCTAAACTCATTAGTGATGGGACTAATCAAAATGAGTCAGGGATTCCAGAGGAAAAAATGGCAGAACACAAGGAATGGGATGTTCTTGTGTCAATCAATTATTTTGGAGTGAAGATTATTTTAGAATCGATTAAGGGGGATTGTTTTTGGCTTTTGGAACTCCAAAATACCGAGCTAATGTGTTCTTGATTGCGTTTGACCCTCTCAATCTCGGGGGTGACAGGGGTGGGGGTTCCTGTCCCCAGCTCCTCCTTGTACAACACCTGTGGGGCAACAGGCAAAAAACAGAATCAAAGCAGCACCAAAAACACCCAGAGCACCAGAGATGGGCTCATGACACATCCTGGGGTAAAAATCCCTGGGGATAAAAAACTCATCCAAAACTCTGCGATGACTGAGGCTGAAGGAGGCTGGATTTAGGTGGGATATTGGGGAAAATGATATATTTATATCTAAATAATATTCTAGATTATATAAAGGAAATAATTATATATCATATATAAAATGCATATGAATCTATTAATATATAATTGCATACTTCCCATATTTTTAAAATGTATCATGTATTATACACATATTACTTCTAGTGCACTCCTGGTTTTAGTAAACCTTCCCTCACCTTTCCACACATTCCAACACTCCCAGAACACTTCCAGTACATCCCTGCCACATTTCCCAAAAGAAAAGGCTCAAACCCAAAAGAGAAGGCTCAAATCCAAAAGAAAAGGCTCAAACCCAAAGGCAAAGTTTCAAATCCAAAGGAAAAGGCACCACACCCAAAGGAAAAGGCTTAAACCCAAGGCAGGAGCAATGCAGGCACCAACCCCAGCTCATTTCCCATCCCACCCCCATCACAGCAGGCTCAGGGATGAAAGATTTGAGTAAGACAAGGAATAGTTTGGATTTTATACGTGGCAAAAGCAGGGGAAATAAAAAAAGTCAAAGACTGAAGTGATTAATAGAAGGAAAAGCACTTAATTAAAAAAATGACAGGCAAAAGATGGGAAGAAGGGATCTAAACTCATTAGTGATGGGACTAATCAAAATGAGTCAGGGATTCCAGAGGAAAAAATGGCAGAACACAAGGAATGGGAAGTTCTTGTGTCAATCAATTATTTTGGAATAAAGATTATTTTAGAATCGATTAAGGAGGATTGTTTTTGGCTTTTGGAATTCCAAAATACCGAGCTAATGTGTTCTTGATTGCGTTTGACCCTCTCAGTCTCGGGGGTGACAGGGGTGGGGGTTCCTGTCCCCAGCTCCTCCTTGTACAACACCTGTGGGGCAACAGGCAAAAAACAGAATCAAAGCAGCACCAAAAACACCCAGAGCACCAGAGACAGGCTCATGACACATCCTGGGGGAAAAATCCCTGGGGATAAAAAACTCATCCAAAACTCTGCGATGACTGAGGCTGAAAGAGGCTGGATTTAGGTGGGATATTGGGAAAAAAAGACATAGTTAAAAAAGATATCTAAATAATATTCTAGATTATATATTAGAAATAATTATATATCCATATAGAAAATGTAAATTAATCAATTAATATATAATTTTATATATTTTAAAATATATTATTTATTACATACATATAACTTCTAGTGCACTCCTGGTTTTAGTGGACCTTCCCTCACCATTCCATACATTCCAACACCCCCAGAACACTTCCAGTACATCCCTGCCACATTTCCCAAAGGAAAAGGTTCAAATCCAAAGGAAAAGGCTCAAACCCAAGGCAGGAGCAATGCAGGCACCAACCACAGCTCATTTCCCATCCCAGCCCCATCACAGCAGGCTCAGGGATCACAGCCACAGATTTGGGTCAGACAAGTAATAGTTTGGATTTTAGACATGGGAAAACCAGGGGAAATCAAAAATACTCATGGACTGAAGTGATTAATAGAAGGAAAAGCAGATCATAAAAAATATGGCAGGAGAAAGATGGGAAGAAGGGATCTAAACTCATTAGTGATAAGACTAATCAAAATGAGTCAGGGATTCCAGAGGAAAAAATGGCAGAACACAAGGAATGGGATGTCTTGTGTCAATTCTTGTGTCAATCAATTATTTGGGGGTGAAGATTATTTTAAAATCGATTAAGGGGGATTGTTTTTGGCTTTTGGAACTCCAAAATACCGAGCTAATGTGTTCTTGATTGCGTTTGACCCTCTCAATCTCGGGGGTGACAGGGGTGGGGGTTCCTGTCCCCAGCTCCTCCTTGTACAACACCTGTGGGGCAACAGGGCAGTCAAAAAGAGGTAAAAACAAAAAAATCTGCATTTGATGGTGGGAATTAATGGAATTTTATGCCCACTAAACGTACTAGAAAGCAGGAAATATTAGGGAGCATAGATCAGTTATTAATGATGATAAATTCATCTGGGAATACAAATCCAACTGTCTGGGTGGGCTCTAGCAGAGGAAAAAAGTATTACAGGAAGGGAATTTAGCAGATTATTTTTAAAAATAGGTTTAAAAATGCAAAATAGCTTAAACTTCAGGAAAAAATTAATGCACATGAAACATCCAGTGTTAAATTATAAGAAAAATATTTTTAAAAACAAGAACATGAAATCTGGTGCTAAAAACGTAGGAGCAGAAAGGGGATTTTTTTAATGAATTAATTGGACGTGATTTAAAGTTTGCAGGTGTTAAATAGGTACACAAAACTGATTTTTTTCCTGTAATGATAAAAAGATACCGAGCTAAAATTCTCCTGGTTGCGTTTGACCCTCTCCATCTCAGGAGTGACAGGAACTGGGGTGCCAACCCCCAGCCCCTCCTTGTACAACACCTGTAGGCAGCAGGAGTGTGGCAATTAAAACACAATACAATAAAATAAAATAAAATAAAATAATAAAATTTTAAAAAATGGAAGGAAAGGGAGGACAGGGAGGTCAGGGAGGAGAGAGAGAAAAGAGAAGACAAATAATATTGTGAAACTGCAAAGTGTAGAAGAAAAAGAGTTCTGCTTTGGTCAAAGCTCAACAAAAAGCCCTCAAGGACAAGAACCAGGTGATGATGCTGTCACCTCAGCCAGGGCCAGAGCTGCTGGAATGTTCCAAGGCACCTGGAAATTCCCTGGCAAAGGCTTTTCCCTACTCCAGCTCCAGATGTTCTGCCAGGATTGCAGCCAGGCTGAGGTGCCTGTCCCTGTCCCTGGGATCTCTGCCAGGACTGAATTCCAGGTGGGAGCTGGGCAGAGTGACCCCAAAAAGGTCACAAATTCAACCAGAACTGCAGAACAAAGTGGTGGCACAGTGTTCTTCCAAGTGGATGTGTCAGGAGGGGGAATTCCAGACAGGAATTCACTCCTGCAACACTTTTCCCATCTCCACTGGATGCTCCTGGTGTTCCTTCACTGCCATGAGCTGGGAATGTCACCTGAGCTCCTCACAAAGCCCTGGGGACACAGCAGAGCCCCAGCAGGGCAGGGACCAGGACAGGGACAGGGACAGACCTCTCACTGCTTCCAACCCAAACCATTCCCTATCCTGGGACTCAGGAAGGGCTGGAGTCCATTCCCCGTTGGCAGGAGGTTCTGGAAGGGTGGGCTCTGCTCCTGAGGAGCAGTGACACCATTCCCACAAGGAATATTTCCCTGGGAAGCAAAGGAAGGCCCTGCTCCAGGGCTTTCATTCCTGAGGTTAAAATCTTCCATCTGGAAAAACGGCACGAGTTAACTCAAGGGGAAATGAAAATTTCAGGATCCTGCCAGGGCTTCAGGGGGTTGATTAAAGAAGGATTGCTCCCAGCACACCCAAGGATGGGGTTAAAGGGACTGGGTTGGGTTTGGAAGGGGAGCAGGGGTGGAGATCCCTCAGTACCGAGCTGATGTGCTCCTGGTTCCGTCGGACCCGCTCCATCTCCGGCGTCACCGGCGTGGCAGTGCCAGCCCCTAAACCCTCCTTGTACAACACCTGTGAGGGACAACAGCAGTGCCACAAAATCCCCACTCAGCACAGGACAGACCCACCGGATCCCACTGTTATGGGACTGTGTTTAGGGTTAGGATCACCTGGGGCTCATCGCACACTCGCTCCAGAGGCAAGGATTAAGGAAGAGGCTGTGGGGGATTATTCTGTGAATGGGTCACTGCAGAGAGGAGATAAAGGCTCAGGGTAAAACAAACGTGGGGAGAAACACCACAACTCCACAGGGATGTTCTGCTGCCCAGCTTAGCTCAGGAAATGCCAGGATTATTTTCAGGCAGGTTTGTTCTTAGAAGAAAAGCGTGTGAAGGTGTAAATCCCCCGAAAGCACAAACAGTGGAAGATCAATGAATTAAAACCCAGCCAGGGCACAGCCAGGACTGCACCCCTGAGGAAGAACAAGGTTAGGGTGTTAGGAGCACAGGATTATAACAACAGCCCGTTGTTATAAGTCCTGCAGGGTGGAAATACCGAGCTAATCTGCTCCTGGTTGCGTTTGACCCGCTCCATTTCTGGGGTCACGGGCGTGGGGGTGCCTGTGCCCAGCTCCTCCTTGTACAACACCTGTGGGACACAAGCAGGGTCAGAGCAGCCCTGGGACATCCCTGAGCTGCTCACTGCCATTGCAGACCAGCATTGTACACAAATGAAAACACAACTCACACCCCTCGGGATCTTTATCAGCACTGTCACCAGCTCAGAGTAATTTCCCTTCAATTCTTAAAGGACACAAATTCAAATATTCTGCTGACCCTACCTTGAGAGGCATATTTTACTTTTCAACTTAGTTCAGGAAATATGATAGAATTACTTTTCAGGTGATCAGCATTTCTTTATGGGATTAATAAACAGCTTAACCTTTTCTGGAATTGTTCAGTGTACAAAGACTTCATTGTGGGTTTTATTCATTTTCACCTGTTTGTTCGCATCACTATTTTACTTTGTGTTAAACTTCTAGGAAACAAAAACAACCGAGTGCCACCACTCATGTTAAGAGGTTTAATTTAACCTGTAGTTATTTGATTTTTAAAAATGGGATTTTTCATGAAAATATATGTTTGTGGAATAACTCCAACCATGTGGGGAATACCTGACAAGTGTATTGCTACATTTTGACTCACAGCTCTTCTTGCAAGTAGGAAAATCCTTGTACCAAAACAAAACTTGCACCAAAACAAACTAACAAAAAAATTCCACTGCTTGGTGTCATTGAAACAAATAAATCTATTATAGCAAGGGAAAACAACTTGTGGTGAAGGTTAGAATGAATGAAGAATCATTTGGAAAAACAACTCAGTTGTCCATAAGTGAGCTGTGACATTTACACTTGACTTGATATAGGAAGGTTTTGTTTTCCCTTATAATTGTCATATAAAAGGCTCCAGTTGGGTTTTCCCCTTCAAATTCTGTCTTCCTGCTCCCTTTTTTCCCAGTCAAACTTCAACACATAACCTGGGTCATTTTTGTTCCTAGCTCTGTGTTCAGAAAATTCCACAGGAAAGACACAGGTAGCGACTGATGGGGATAATTCCAGTAAAACTCAGGTATTCCAATTTCCTACTGCTGGCCACGGGGGTTTGGGAGAGCTGGAGCTTTCCCAAGAGGAAAAGGCCCTGGAGAGGGCAGAGAACAGGGAATTCCTGGGCTGCTGTGCAGGGACCAGGGACAGGGACACTAATTACCGAGCTGATGTGCTTCTGGGTCTCCTTGACGCGCTTCACCTCGGGCAGGTCAGGAATGGGAGTCCCTTTGCCAATGCTCTCCTTGTACTTCACCTGCAAAGGAACAGGAATTAGGGGAGGGAAAAGGATCTACAGGACAGCTTGCAAAGGTTCAGAAAGAGATTTATCCTGATCTGTGCAGAGGGGAAGTTTAAAGGACTTCACCACCTTCCCATGGGATCTGTGGCAAGGCAATTCAGCTGTTGAGTCACTGGGAATGGCACTGAAAGGGTTTTATAAAGCCAGATAGATTCTTTTAAACCTGACACCTTTTGGCCTTTCTAGCAGCTAAAGGAGAATCTGGGATGTGTAAGAATCCCTCCAATTTAACAAAGGTGAGAATCATCACACAACGTTCCAGCAGTGATGGTGCCATTGCATTTCTGCTTTGCTAACAACAAAAAAAGCCTTTCACAAGAACATTTTTAACATTTTTAGCACATTCTGCACAAACAAACTGGCTGCAGTGTTAGTGCATGACACTAAATGACACCACCATTCAAAAAAAGCATGGAGGAGGTTTAGGAGCTTTGAAATAAAATTAATAGGCAAAATAGAGTGCTGTGACCTTTTAGATAACATCCAAGTTTGCCAGGACAAAACAAACCAAAAAATTCACCACTAGAAAATTCAGTCTGAGCAGAGTAAAACAGATTTTCCTGGGAGATGGTCCCACCCTGGAACAGGTTGTGGAATCTTCATCCTGTGGGATGCTCAAAACCCAACTCATCCTAAAGCTGAGCCACAGAGTTGGAATAGATGATTTTAACACATCCCTTCCCACCTAAATATTTCTTTTTTTCTGTCCAAATTATATCTGGGACGAGATCAAATTGACAGCAAGAGCTTTTGTGGTTTAGAAATGGGTTGTGAGTAAGAAATAGAATGTTAATCATTAGAGAGGTTACTGTTAAAGTAACAAGGATGGGCAAAAACTTCCAGAAAGTCACCCTTGACTGGGTGGGTTATTGCCAAACCACTGTTAGCAAGATGTAAAGAAAAGAAAAATAGAAAAAAAAAATTATTTCAAGTTGAATTAGCAGCAGTAGAGTGAGTATTAAAAATCAATCCTTGTGTACCGAGCTGATATTATCCTGGGTTCGTTTAACTCTCTGCATCTCTGGAGTCTTTTCAATTGTGGTTCCAGTTCCAATATCTTCTTTATATAAAATCTTAACGTTTAGAATGAAGACAACAAGGTTAAGCATCCAAAACACAACATTCTTGCTCCCAGACACTGAATTTGGACACAACAGAGCAGCTGAAAGCCCAGAGGATCCATTCTGGTCACTGCCTCTCTGAAGGTGTCCAAAGCGAGCACCATTTGGGGTAAAAAAAGAGCTGTTTTTTTATATTTAATGCTTTTTAAGTAGGAGATAATTTATATAATAAATCAAAATATCAAATATATTTCAGTAGAATATTCCTGGGTAGTGGAAGGAGTCCCTGCCCATGGCAGGTGGAAAAAGATAAGCTTTAGGTCCCTTCTACCCATTCCATAATTCCATAATCAAAATATCTGTGGGCTAATTTTAGGACTCAAGATCATTATTTGCTCTTATTTGATCTACACAAATATTTTCCACTTTGTTAATGGTGCTGGAGGCAAAATGCCACAGGAGACTTGATGGCAACAGGAACTGGGCAACAACTCAGGCACACAGAGCACAAGGGGCAGCAGGACAGGGAGGGACTGGCATGGGAACAGCACAAAGGAAAGGGACAATAATTATATTCATTTAATGAAGGATTGTTTAACTCCATCACAGCTGTGCCTGTGAAAGAGGGCATTCACCTCACAAAAACAGCAGGAAAAAAAACTTTCTAAAGCCCAGCTAAACCTACTGTACCTGTAGGAGAAGCCCAAAAAAATTGCAATTTTATTAAAGATATTAAACTGTATTTTTTTGGGCTGAGGAGTGAAGATAGAGGTGACCATACCGAGCTGAAATTCTTCTGGTTTTCCTTCACCCTCAGGATTTCTGGGGTGTCCTGAACCACTGTGACTTTTCCTTTACTGTTCTGTAGGTCTGACTGATACTGAAGCTGTGAAAATGGAAAATGGGAAATGTTAGCTCTATGCTGTACAAATTCCCTCACAGTTTTCTTCAAAAATGAGATAAATAAGGGTTTTTTTATTACTTATTTCTGGCCTTACCATGCTAAAGTTCTTCTGATTCTCTCGGACCCGCTGCATTTCTGGTGTGTCAGCCACAGGCACATAGTAGGCCATGCTCTTCTCTGCATCTTCTTTGTATTTTTTCTGGTGGAAAACCCCAAATGGATTAAAATAGAAAACACAAAAGCAGCGAGAAACAAACTGGAGTTATTGATTGTTGAGTAGTGCCCATCTTTGTGGAGATGTGAGCTCTTCTCTGTCTGGCAGAAAGTGAGATTATGCCTCTGTGCAAGATTTAATTTAGACAGCAGGTTATTGAGGAGTAGAAAATTAAGAAGAATCTGCTTAAAGAAGAATTAGCTTTGCAAAGCAAGAGAAATTAATGTGTCACTTGACACAGCAGTAAAATTAATTTGATTATTGCCGTAGAATTCCAGAGCTTTGAAAAGAATTATTCCCTGGTTCCTCCTGAGGGTTGTGAGAGGTGGTTATTTGGGTGTTTCATTAGTATTTCCTGGAGTTCCCACATGAGCAGGATTAATTGCTGCACTCAAGATACCTGGCTGGAAAGGTTCTTGACCTGCTGGGCATGAATAATCTCTGGAGTATCAACAACACTGGTGTAGTTGGCTTTCTCCATTTCTGCCAATTGTTTGTATTTGATCTGTCGGGCAAAGCTCACATTTAGGGGTCTCTGCACAACAGCTCACACTGGGTTTATCCAGAAAAATCTGAATTTTCCTTCCTAAGGAGCTCAGAGAGTCAGGGTGGCACAGACCTGGCTGGCGATGTCGGTGGCGTTCCTGGCGCGCACGAAATCCGGCGTCTCCAGCGCCAGCTCGGTCAGGCCCTTCCCGCGGATCTCCTGCTCCAGGGCTCGCTTGTACTCCTTCTGCAGGGAGCAGGAGGGCATGGCAAAGGGCTCAGATCCACAGCCACACACCAGGAACAGGGCCAGCCCCAGCCAGGAACAGAGGCCATCCCAAACCAGGAACAGAGCCCATCCCAACCAGGAACAGAGCCCAAACCAGGAACAGAGCCCATCCCAACCAGGAACAGAGCCCATCCCAACCAGGAACAGTGCCCAAACCAGGAACAGCGCCCAAACCAGGAACAGGGCCCATCCCAACCAGGAACAGAGCCCATCCCAAACCAGGAACAGTGCCCATCCCAACCAGGAACAGAGCCCAAACCAGGAACAGAGCCCATCCCAACCAGGAACAGTGCCCATCCCAACCAGGAACAGTGCCCAAACCAGGAACAGTGCCCATCCCAACCAGGAACAGAGCCCATCCCAACCAGGAACAGTGCCCATCCCAACCAGGAACAGAGCCCAAACCAGGAACAGTGCCCATCCCAACCAGGAACAGAGCCCATCCCAACCAGGAACAGTGCCCAAACCAGCCAGGAACAGTGCCCATTCCAACCAGGAACAGAGCCCATCCCAACCAGGAACAGTGCCCATCCCAACCAGGAACAGAGCCCAAACCAGCCAGGAACAGAGCCCATCCCAACCAGGAACAGAGCCCATCCCAACCAGGAACAGAGCCCATCCCAACCAGGAACAGAGCCCATCCCAACCAGGAACAGTGCCCATCCCAACCACTAATAGTTCACACCAGTCGAAGGGCAGGAATAGATGGGATACTGGGCAGGAATTCCTGGCTGGGAGGTTGGGGATGGATGGGATGAATTCCCAGAGAAGCTGTGGCTGCCCCTGGATCCCTGGAAGTGCCCCAGGCCAGGCTGGACAGGGCTTGGAGCAGCCTGGGATGGCACAAGGCGTCCCTCCCAGGGCAGTTGGACATTCCATGCACTCAGGCATTTTCCAAGCAGCTCTCCCATACCTCGTTCAGGATTTGAGTGGCATTCTTGGCTCTCAGCATGTCTGGAGTCTCCTCTAAGGCTGTCAGTCCTTTCCCCTTGACTCCTTCCTCCAGATCCTTCCTGTACTCTTTCTGCAGGAGAAGGAAAAACACTGCAAGGCCAGACCAAAGGGAGTTTCACAGTCTACCAACTTTGTTGCAAAAAAAAAAATTAAAGAAAATGAAAGAAAAAAGAGTTCCAAAAGTTCCAAAAGAAAAGAAAAAAAAAAAAAAGGAAATTTGAAAAACAAGAAAGAATATTGTAGAGGGTTATGGAAGAAGTACTCCAACAAAAGATAGGGATTATTGTGGAAGATAAATTGCCAAGGCACACACATATGGACCAGTTAGGCTGAGGGAAGTCAGAGAGGGGCAGATGGGAATACGGTTAAGGGACAAGGAAGAAATGTCCATGGCAAATTAGCTGACAGCACAAAATGGGTGTAAACATGCTCAGTGTGGGTGGGCAGGAGAGTGGGGAAGAAGAAGTGGGAGTGCTGGAGGTGCTGCAGGAGCAGAGGAAGGAAGCCCAGAGGAGCTGGTACCTCGCTTGCTATTTTGGTGGCATATTTGACATGCAAGAGGGATGGTGTGACCTCCAGGCCAGTGAGGTTCCTGCCCTTCATGGACTCTTCAAAGTCCTTCTTATATTCTTTCTAATGGGAGCAAGAAGAAGAAGAAGAAGAAGAAGAAAAAAAAAAGCAAAACAGCAAATATTTATTACAATATTTTCATCATGTGCAAAGATGGGAGGGTGCCAATGTCACTTGGTACAGTTGATGCTACATCCTCTTCCCACTGACATTTTTGAAGCAGCTCATTGCTTTCTATAGAAATAGGACCTGATCCTCCCTTTGTTGTTTATATTTCTACTCATTTATCTGTGCAGAGAAAGCCTTCAAAGGTACCACAAGGACTAATGGCCTTACACAGCTGCTTTGCAGGCTCCATCTGGGCCAGAAGAGGAATAAATTTCAAATAAACACAAAAAAAGTGCTCAAGAAAAGAAAACGACAGGTCAGAGGAAAAGCTGTGACAGCAGAGACACACAGGGAATAAAAGAATTTCTCAAAAATGGAGTTTTGAGGTGAAAAAAAGAAGCAGAACACTTTTTGTGCCCTGTGATAACACACAAGCACTGTGTTGTGTTGTAAAAGTGGAATTAATTTTGTACCACATTCCTTACTCAAAGACTTGTTTAAGCTTCATTAAAAAAAAATTAGAGATAAACTCATTTCATGACAGGAAAGTGCCATGAATGTTCAATGCAGCATTTAACAACCATCATAAAGAAATATGAAATTACTATAAATTTTCAGTCTATCAGCCTGCACAAGGTGCAAGCAGAATTGCCTGTCACATCCCCAAGTTTAATAAAAAAAGGAAATTTTAAAGCTTTTCAGTCCATCAGTATTGATTTTACCTCACTCTGCATGAGCTGGGACTCCTTTGCAGTCAGGTATGTGGGAGTTTCAAAGTCCAACATGGGTTTTCCCTTTTCCTTCTCATACTTTTCTCTGTATTTCACCTGAGAAGAAAAGACAGAAAGTCACACTCCTAAATAATCAGAGACCTAATTGAGTAGTATGTGCCTACTATCAACAGTTCTGGGATAAAAATTGAATGTCTAATGAAGTTTGCCTTCCTTAAATTTGTGTTATTGATCAGCAAATGGAAAATTGGGTGTCCAGGAGGTAAAGTGTCCATGAAGAGGATTCCTGCTTCATATTCTGTTCTCCACATTTTCACAGTGCTCAGTGAGGGAATGCTGTGGCCAAGTCAGAGCCTGATCCCAAACTGGAGCAACAAGGACTGGCTTAAAAGTTAATTACAGCCTCATTAACAACAGCCTGATTAACAACCATTTCCTTATGGTCCTTGGCTGTGGGACCTTTTTGCCTTTCTATGCCTTGAACACCTCTGGAAGTGCCCAAGGCCAGGCTTGAGCAGCCTGGGATGGTGGGAGGTGTCTCTGTCCAAGGCAGGGGTGGATGTGATAATCTTAAATGTCCCCAAACCCTTCTGGAATCCTGTGCCAAGCACCAGAACAATCAGATGTGGCCCTTGGTGTTCTTGCAGCAATTCCTCTCTTGCTTTACAGCCAATAAATACTGGGAACAGAGAGGATCAGAGACCAAATCAGACTATGAATTTGTCTGGAGTGATCTACTGTTTTATTCCAGAGGGAAAACCTCCAGGTATGTTGAGAGTTTTGGTTAAAGGCATTTTGGATGCAGGAGAGGACAGCAGAGCTCTCCTCTGGATCATGGAATGGATGAAGCACTTGGAAATCCACTGTCAGCAACAACTCTAATTCCTTCAGTTCCCAGTTTCTGTGATTCCCAGGTCCTTTTTTCTCCAGAGATAAATCCCCCTGATAAATGTCCTATCCTGTGTGAGATCCATGTACAGCAGAGGTGAGCAGCAGGATTGGCTCTGGAACGAAGGAATCACAGGGAGATTTTGTCTGTGTATTTTGTGTGTTCTGCACTTGGAAAGGGGCAGGTTCTGCTTCCTGGCTCCTTCCCCAGGGGAGCAGTGCTGGTGGGGCAGAGAGGCACAGGGAATGTGCAGCCTGGAGGATTCCCTGGGAGGATTTTGATGGAATTTGGAGCTCAGTGAGTTGGGATAAGGACAAACACGCGTCCAACTTACGTGGCTCTGGAGCTCTGAGGCCTCCCTGAGATGAACCTGTTCAAGATTATCTGGCACCACATGGTAGTGACCCTTACTCTTCTCATATTGCTTCTTGTACTGGTACTGAAGGGAAGGTGTCAAAAATCATCTCAATCAAAAAAAAAACCCTCAGCAAATTTACTTCTTAGGTCCAATCAAACCAACACTTCAACAAAATATCAGAGAGAAATTAGAAATGCAAGAAGTAAAACAAAAACCAAGAAGTTTAGAATTGATATTGGGGGTTAAAGATGTGAGGGAACAGTTATTTTTTTATGGTCATTTGGATTGCAACAAAGGTTTTGTCCAAACCAGGATTAAAAGAAGAAAAAGAAAGAGAAGAGAGAAAACGCATCAGGTAATGAAAGGCTGTACCAGGCAATAAAGGTTTTGCCTTTTCTCATTATCAATTATTTTGTTAGGCATAAGTATGTGGATTTACAATAGGGGAGTGTTAAACAAACATCCAGTAAAAGTAAAAAAAGTAAAGGAAAATAAAAAAATCCATATAAAAAAAAATTAATATAATATTCAGCAAAGAAAAAAGGAAAAAGTAAAAAAAGGTATTTGTTAGTGTAGTGCAATCAGTTAAAAATGGGATCAAGAACCAATCCAGTAAAAATTATCAGTGGATTTAAAACATGAGCAGTTCTGCAATCAGTTAAAATGGGATCAAGAACCAACCCAGTAAAAATGATCAGTGTTTACAACATTAGCAGTGCTACAGGAGATGAGGATTGCCCTTCCCAGGGCACAGGCACGGGGCAGCTGCTGGTTAAGGAGGCACCATTGGGAAGCAGAGGAAGAGATCACTACCAGGTGCTGCCCATGGAGGTGCCCCAGGGAGCAGCAGTTACAGGAGGAGTTAGCAGGAATTAATTCCCAAGGAATTGCCACCCTGGGAGTGTGGGATCACCCCAAGCTTACAGCACTGGCGAGCTGGCTGGTGCTCAGCACGTGGTTCATCAGCAGCGACTCCTTCATGTCTGTTACAGGCTTGTGCAGCTTCTTCAGGTCTGCCTTGTACTTCACCTGCAGGGAATAAGGGTCAAACCCATCAGGAGAGGGCTCTGCTGGTCCATCCTGGCCCGGGGAGGTTCCAACCACACAAAGGAGGGATTTGGGAAAGCAGGATGGGCTCTCCTCCCAGGAAAAGCCAAAGCGAACATACCTCACTGGCCATGTTGTGGGCATCCTTCAGGGTCTTGTAGATTTTGGCCTCCTTCAAATCATATTTTGGCTTTTTACCCAACTCTTTGGCAAAGTTCTCCTTGTATTTCACCTAAACAGAGAACAAGCAGGTGTCACAGCTGCTCTGCAGGACTCACTCTGCAGAGGAGCCCTGTTTCGGTGGGGCTGGCTGGCAGAAGAAGGAAAGTGCAGGAACTTGAAGGTGTCCACTGGAAAAAGGATTCTTTCAAATATGACCTGACATGGAAAGAAAATCTACATCTATCTGACATTTACAAGATACCACTTGCAATTTTTCATCCAGTGCAAAGGTCACACCTCCTCATTGTAAAAATAAAAGTGTCAAGAGAATTGTGTTACCAAAATTCTGACCCTTGGAGGTGAAGAGTTCTTCCCTTGATGGGAACAGTCCATTGATTTAAGATATTTCACAAAGACAGAGACAGGTATAATAAGAGAAAGATACAATAAAATTTTATATATATATATATATATATATATATATATATATATATATATATATATATATATATATATAAAATTATTATATATAATATATAAAATATAATAATGCAGGAGTATATGAAAGAGTGTTAAGAAGACATTTTTATACACTTCTTGGAGAAATAAGAGCTTCAAAAACCTCAAGATTTTAGAGCACTGAAGATGTAAATACATCAAATATTTTTCTATCTGTTGTTATGCACACAGTGTGTTCTGTCTGGTTTAAAGGAGGACATTAATCACAAACAGAGCAGTGGCACAATTAATTACTAATGATAAATAATTAATTAGATTCTACAACAGTTTTAGTAACACTTCCAAACTACATCAGCTGCAGCCAGGTCAAACACAGTGCTGTGAGCCATCAGAATCCAGCAGATCCAGCCTGGAGGCACAGGAATATTGACAGGAATGAGAGTTTTTTAAACCCAAAAGAGAAGTGGCTGGGAGATAAATACAAAATTAAAAGCAAGCAAGCCAGACAGACAAAATCCCACTAAAAAACTCAACTGGATACACAAAGTGGACATGATGCTTTACAAAGTTTATGAGAAGAGATGTCCAAGAGAAAAAGCAACTGCTAAAGATGATGCCAACCATTCACTGTCTCTCCAGCAGCTCACTTTCCCTCAGAACCAAAATTATCTCAGCAAAGAATGTTTGAAAGACCAAGAGTGGAAAGAGAATGGAAAACCAGAATCTCATCAATGAAGTGGAACAAATAGAACTTCTTCTTTTTCGTGTAGATCAGTTTAAAATCCTTGATACTCCTGAGGATCAGATCCTTGGTTCTCCTGCAGACACTGTGGTGGACATTCCAACATCCAAACACGGCAGCAGACACAGCCAGACATGGAAAAAGCAAAATCCCTTTTTTTTCACTTGGAAATACATGTGTAAAACTGAAATGGCACAGATCTGTCTGCTGCCACTCCCCAATGGGCAGTCCAGGCTCTGGTTTCCTGCTTTCCAAAGGTTTTGATGTTGGAAGAAGTCTAAGAAACAAGGAGCTCTCACACCAGTACAGGCTGCACTTCTCAGTGGGAATGACTCAGTCACAGACTGCTCTTACATTAGGAAATTCCAGCCAAAAAAATAGTTTAATTAAAATTTAAATAAAATTTTAATAGAAGTTTGAAGAGTTAAAATGAAGTTCTGGTGACTGTTCACTGAAATTTACCAGCACAATGTTTCAGGTTGGTCACACACATATATTTATACATGTATTTCCCTGTGGTTTTGTTCATTTTTGGACGATAACAGCTCAAACTTTGGGTTTTTGGGTGAAAAAGGTGAGCTTTCACATTATGGGAGTGCACTGAAACCTTCCATAAAACAAGCTGGAAGCTCCAAAACCATTATGAAGGGCAAAACGACATATAAAGCTTCACATGGTGCTGCAGAATTGCAAGATAATTATGGCAGCAAGAGACAGATGCACACAAGGGCATTAAATGGCAGTTAATTAAAATTCTCTTACATGACTACTTAGCATATTTGCTTTCTTAAAGGTTCTCATCCAGGGGGTGTCATAGGAAGCAGCTCCGTGGCCTCTCATGTGTTGTTTGAGGTACTCTGCCTACAAGCAGCAGCAAGAAAGCAAGGTCAGAAAGGCAAAACCCCAGAATTCAAACACAAAGAGGTGAGAAAGAGCCAAGAGGGACTGAGGTCCTGGCACAAGATTCTTTTAAAGATACAAAGAAAAAAGAAAGTGGCTGAAAGAAACCAAGGGTCCGTTCAAGAGATGGAAAATAAGAGTTGGGTAAAGGCTGGTTCTGGTAAAGCCAATACCCAAAAGAGCTAAAAAAGAACAGGGCAAACAGCTTCAGCATTTATGTCATAGCATCATCTTAAGAAGGTTTTATATCTTTATTAATGAAAGTAGAAAAGTTTAACAAAGAAATACTTTGTACTGGTAATTAATTTTTACTTCCCCACATTCCCTTTCTTTCTCTTTTCCTCTAATTTGGAAATAATTTCAATTATAATCATGACATCACTCTGTAAATTAATTTAAAGTCTCATTTCTCTTGCTGCTTTGAGTTTCACCAGGGTTCCTTTTTGCCCTTACCTGGCTGGTCAGTTTGGACACCTCCTTGGCCAGCTCAATGTCTGGACGTCCCAGCATGGTCACACCCACACCTGCTGCTCCACGCTTCTTATATTCAATCTAATCAAAGAAAGAAATCCTTTAGGAGTCAGGAACCCCCTTTTAATTATTCTGCTGGATTTTGTAATTAAATTAAAGCTAACAGATTGTACAGAAGGCCTAAGACCACTCACATTGCTGATTAACTTGGCAGCCTGAGTTGCTTTCTTGATATCTGGTCGATCTGCTATAGGTGTGTAGTGGAGTTTGGATTTGGCATCTTTCTTGTATTCAATCTAATCCATGGAAGAAGACAGAGGAAAGAAAATTAATGAGAAAATTAAATTTATTCATTGGGAATACACCAATTAAGGGCCCAGCAACGTTGCTGAGAAAGCTCATGGGTTTGTTTTGGGAACCAATTCACAAGGCATGGATCTGGAAATCTGGCTTTGCAAGTGCTCTACAAGTGAAGAAATAAATATGGGAAACTGTCTGCATTTGAAAGGATGAAAAAATTATTAGATGTGATTTCCACCAGATTACTTGAAATCCTACAATGGGATTTAAATACAAATCCCTTACTTCAGTGCAATTTTATATTTGTAAATATTTGCACATTTATCTTTCAAAATTACACATGAACATGGAAGCTGGGAGGAGATTCAGAAATCCATAAACTTGGGTTTTTCCAGCTGAGTTTGCTACATAATCTACTAAATTAATGGGAAAAGAGGCAAACTTACTGTGCTCTGGTTTTTAGCCACTTCCATGGCATGTTTCACCTCAGGAGGCTCCAGCATGACAGAATAATTGGATTTGCCTTTCTCCTTCACAAACTTCTTCTTGTAGTTTGTCTGTCAAGAACAACAAGGGCCACATGTGAGTTTTTAATGTCCCACAGAGGGAAATGCTGCAGGAACTTGGAAAAAAGCTCCTTGAAACTGTTGCAGGTGGATAAAGAGGAATCACCTCACTCCCAAAATGAGTTGGCTGCAGCCTTTGGAGTTGGGATTAGAAAAGCTCAGCTTTGGAGTGCTGAGCTGAGTCTGAACTCACCTCACTGACGTTCTTGGTCACCTCCTTGACGTGGACAGTGTCCCTGGTCTCGGGCAGGGTGGTGAAGGAGCCATGGGGCAGCTGCTTCTTGCTCTGCTCTTTGTACTTGTTCTGCCAGCACAGGGGAAAGCCAGGTCAAACCCAGCAGCTCCAGGAGGGAATTCAATTCCATTAAATGAAGAAATAAATGAGTGTTTTACCTCAGACACCAGAGAGCTGACGCTCTTAGCCAGCAGGATCTGAGGGGTATCTGGAACAACGTGGTAGGTCCCACGGGCTTTGTTGTGCTTCTCTTTGTATTTTATCTAGCAGGAAGGAAAGACAGCAATTTAAATAATGTGCATCTGTCAGAATAAAAAGTAATTAGTACAGTCATGTTTGCTTGTTAGTGCAAAAATTTGCAGAAAATCCCATATTTTGACATTTTACAGCCTAATCCATACATTCCTGTGGCTCTCACTTGGATTTTTTTAAATATACTGAATACTAACATACTGTTAGTAACTATTAAAGATATTTTGTGTTATTATTAAAGATATTTTGTGCTATTTTCTCCAGACACTTCCATTTAAATATCAGGAATGCAGAGATGCACCTGGGTGTAAGGTCTAGGGGTGTTCAGACAATGTTACCTTTGAATATTAAATTAATCCATGAACAGTTGCTTTTACAAGACCAAATTTATTCAGTCAATTTGTTAATTAAATAAATCAAATAATGAAGTGAGACTGAGAACAACTGTCCAAAGCTTCATTGCTAATCCAACTATATTTGCAATGGTTCAGTAGTGAGTAAAGTTGTAGTAGTGAACTTGGAGAGGAAAGGTGAGTTCAGTGCTTACATCACTGGCCAGGATGGCATTATTGAGGGCCAACACTGTGTTTTTATCATCTGTGACAGAGAGTTTGCACCCCTTGAGGAATTCCCGGTCCAGTTTGTATTCGTACTGCAGGAAGAAAAGAGAAAAGATAAAGTAAGAGAGCCTCTGATCTTCTCCAATTTAAAAAATATTCTGAACAGGAGAGATGGGGAAATGGAATACTCAGTGTATTTTGATTTTCTTACATCACTCTGCTGCAGAGAGGACTTGGCTGCTTGGACAAAGTCAGGCCTGTCAGCAATCAGGTGCCAGTGGGCTTTGGCTGCTTCATATTTCTTCTTATAATCCAGCTGTGTCCAGGGAAAAACCAAACAGAGAGAGTTCATGGGAAACTGGGGGCTTTTTGTACACAACACACAGAGGCCAATTCTCTTTTGGCCTGTGAGAGAAGGTAAGAAAATGTATCTGCACCAGATTAGGGCTGTTCTCTGGGGTGAGGCACAGCCCAGCACTGCAGGGTGGAGACAGGGACATGAAGGTGGAGAAAGGGATATGAAGGTGGAGAAAGGGATATGAAGGTGGAGAAAGGGATATGAAGGACTGAAATGACGTCCTGACTTTGGAGAAGGGGAGAGCTTTCAGATCCTTCCTACTGAAATGAGTGTTGGGCACCAATAACAGAAAACACAGGTAAGTTTTCCATGAGGCTTTGTCTCCAAGAGCATCATCCCATGGAATTCCTGGGACAGTTGTGTCTCTGCCAGGAAAACAGGGCACAGCTGGAAGAATGGGATGTGTGACACACAAGAACCTCAAGGACAACTCACCAGAGTGAGCACTTGAGTATGAAATAAATTAAAACACATTTCCTTCCATCAGTGTAAGGATTAGAAACTATGCCCAAAAAATTCGGTGGAATTTAATTTCTTGTGGAATAGTTTCTTGTGGAAATAATTCCTTGTGCTTCCACTGCCAGTTCCCAACACCCTCCAGAACAAAATTAAGCCATGAACAGGACAGAACTCACGTTGCTGTTCAGTTTGTAGGCGTGCCTGGGAGTCTTGATGTGAACTGAGTCTGCCACGACGTTGCAGCGAGATTTGCTCCTCTCATACATTTCTTTGTATTTCAGCTGAAGAAAGACAAAGATGTAAAAAATGTATGCAAAAATCATACCAGCATCAACAAGAAAAGCATCCAAATATGAAAAACTTCATTAAAATTGCTCCTGGCTGGACAAAATCTTAATATGAAAAAATGACTGGAGGTGGCACTCAGGGCTCTGGGCTAGTGATGAAGGGGGAGCTGGGCACAGCTTTAATTTGATGGTTTTGAGGGATTTTCCAACCTAAATAATTCTGGGATGCCATGAAAAATAAATTCTGTTGATTCAACTTGATATCAAGCACCTGCCTGACGGAGGGCTTTCTCCAGCAGCACTTCTCTTTATATAGAAAACTTTAACTCACCAGTTTTAATTCACCACAAGGCACAGACTAAGATTAAACCAAATCTATTAACGACCAGTAATTCTGAATATTTCTAGATTTTTGCAGCCAAAAGAAATCCTTTGAAGAAACATTTTCTGATAGTTACACTAACTGAAAACTCCTTCAGAGAATCTCAGCACTCAGGATGGAGCTTAAAAAATGTCCTTCAATTCACATCTCTGTCTCTCAATGATGCACTTTAGTATCTGGATAAAAATTGCTATTTTTCTTCCTGGATCTACTAATTATGTAGAAACCCATGAAGCATCTGGGTGAGATTCAGGCTACTTATTCTGACAGTACTACACTGAATTTCAGAAGTTTCAGATGGTTCAGTATCTTTATGATTTCAGATGGTTTAGTATCTTTATGATGGTTTCAGTATCCTCATTTATGGATACCTAAGGAACAATGAAACAAAGGACGGAGAGAAAGGGTAGGAGAAGGAGTCCTAAATTCTTTATTATTCTATCCACTGTCTCCTCCTTTCTCTCTCCTTCTTAGTTTTCTATTGCCTCAGTTCAAAACATACTTATTTTAGATCAGAAAATTTACCTTACATATTCACAGTATCCATATAAGAAATTAATAAACACAGCAATACACGAAATATTTTATTCAAGCCTCAAAAAAAAAAAAAAAAAAAGCCACTAGAGGAAGAAAAACCAGAAAAAAAACCCTCTCAAAAGTAATGATTAAGAGCCCACTAGTGAGGGGTGGTTTGTCCCAGAAAGAAAATGTTCCAAGAGCTCCAAAAGAAAATGCTATGTAAGACTTCCTGAAAAACTGGGATTTGAAAGAGCACTGAATGCAGATAGAGTTTTCCAGGCCAATATTGTCTAACTTTCACTGACAGCATTAGACAGGAGTTACAAATACTGGCTACCAAGTTAAAAAGTGAATTTTGGATGCTTTTGATGGCACAGAGGATTCACTCACGTCACTGATCCTGTCCTTGACCTTGCGCACGTGCAGCAGCATCGGCGTGTCCTGGATGGTGGTGTAGCCCTTGGGCTTGGCTTTGTTGTACTCCAGCTTGTAAATAATCTGAAGGGACAAATTGGGGCTTGGGTTATTTCTTGGAATCCTTGGTGTCAGCTGGGAATTCCCTGGGGTGACTGTCCCATTCCAAAGGACCCACACTTACGTCACTGATCTGCTTGTTGACCTTTGTGGTCCGTAAATACTCTGGAGTATCCAGAACTGTGGTGTATTTGTCTTTCTTCTTCTCATAGTCCTTCTTGTACTGAATCTGGAGATGGGGAAAGGCTCTAAGTTAATCACACAGAGCAGGACAAACCTCTTCCAGGGGTGGGATTATATCCATGGGTAAAATTGCAAAACCCTCCCACAAAGCCAAAGAAAGCAGGACATGCACCATGAGCTGAATTCCAAATCCCTTCCTTGCCCAAGAGGCTGCCTGTTTGTTTGTCTGATTCATTTTATGGTTATTTCAAGTTAAAATCTCCAGGACTGAACTAAAAAAATCAATCCTTGCAGAGCAGAGACTTTTAAATTTCATAATGGACAAAAAATCTAATTTTTAAATATTCATATCCAGTTGAAATTTGGACTTGGTGATCTTGGAGGTCTTTTCCAACCTTAATGATTCTGTGATCAGAGTGAAGAGAAATGTAAATCATCTCACACAGCAGAAGATAAAAACATTACCAAGTATATCCCAATGCTAGGATATTTTCAAGGCTTTGGCAGCAGGATTTGTGCCTTGGTAATGATTTTCTTAAGGATCAGCTTGCCCTGCTCAGGTTTCTAAACCTTTTTTCACAGAGTTCACCAAGTGAGAACAGGTTCACCAAGGATGGAAATTCATTGTAGGCAGCCTCAAGGCAGCTGGAAAAGGTTAGAATACATTTTTTTAAAAGAATTTTCATGCTCTACCCTTTTTCAGAAAACAAACCCATGCATTTGAAATGGGACTGCGACAGACAAAATATGAAAAATGATGAACAAATAATCAATGATAACATGGAGTGACCTCAGGGGGACATGCAGGTCAGACACTTCTGTTTTGAATTCAAACATACTCAAAGTTACCTGCAAGGAGTTTTTAGTGGAAGAATATAAATCCACAGAAAAATGGAACAAAAATGTCTGAAAGACCTTCAGTAATTTATTACTGAAGAAAGTCACTGTTGGCACAGGCAATAACAAAGAATTACAATTCCCTCTGACAGAATTGTTTTCTACTGCTGCATTTCCAGTCTATCATTTATATTCCAATCAATGATCAGGAGTGATTTTTCCCCTGCAAAGGGTGAGCTGGCAGCCAGCAGCTGTAATTTCAGAGCAGAAACAACTGTTCTGTGTCTGACACCATTCTGGGCACAGTGGGAGATAAATGTTGGAATCTCCCTGGGAAATTCATCATGTCCTTCCTGAATTAAGGAACTGGGGTTATCAAAGGTGGCCAGGCCAAGAAATGGTGTCAGAATGAGAACTGGATTAGGGAAATACCAGGAAGAGCTAACATCCAATATCTGAAATGTATGGAAAATTGGTTTTTTATACAAATATGTGAAATTGATACCATGAAAGGAGAAAACAGGCACAAGCTCAGCCTGAGCTGAGCCATGTCCAAGTGACAGCAAATACTGTTTCAGATATTCTGTTTTATTTTACCACAGGCAGCATTAAGCACATGGAGGGAGCTTTGGGGTCTGAAGTCCATGGAAATAGAGGGAGCAGTAAATTTGCCAAGTCCAAGCAGCCACAGTGGGATCTAAGGTGTCCTAGAGCAGCAGCTCTGCAGATTACCTGGCTCCACAGGTATGTGTTGTAGAGTGCTGTCAGCATATCTGGCCTCAGAATTTCATTGCATCCGTGCTGCAGGAGCATCTTGGCAAAGGACTTATAGCTTTTCTGTCCATGCAAATGGCAACCAAGGACAAGAGAGACACATGAACAACATGAACAATGACACAGCTCTAGATCCCAGGCACTTGGAGAGTGGAGAGATTTAGGCAAGTTGCTGTATGTATTCAGCCACATGTGCATACAATTCACATCTGGATAATTAACACTGCCAAGGGTAAATATGAACAAGTTTTCCTGCTCTCACTTTAAGGAAGTTATGAATTTCTGGGGGGAGATGAGAATAAATTAGAGATTAAGGCAAATATGTCCCTGTTGCTTTATCTAGAAATGAGTAAGAAGAAAAGAGAGGTAATAAAACAATAAATGCTTGATTCTGCATTTTTTAAGACCTCTCCAGTGGCTTCAGGAAGGATGGGATTCCTGATGTCCATTGATGCACAATAATGGAAGTACATACAGGACAGATGGACAGAGCAGCTCACACAAAAAGAGACTCCTTTTTGGGTGGCAGGATGGAGATTGAGTGAAGAGTGAAGAAACATGACAAAAATCACAGGGCTGTGACACTGCTGGGAGTGAGGGGGGCACACAGAGCTGCTGCAGTGCCCCCACAGTACCTGACTGCTCAGGGTGCTGCCCCACTTGGCCAGCAGGTTCCTGGGATCATCCACAATAACGCTGTACCTATCTTTGAGCTTCTCATAGGCTGCTTTATATAATTTCTGCTCAGAATAGCACAATACAGTGTAACAAGAGAGGGTTAAGATACAGAGAGATCACTGGTATAACCTTTTTAAGGTTGGGGTTGAAGGTCATGTCCAAAAGAGAAAATACATTAAAAATTAAAATTAAAAAAAAAGAAACAGAAAAACCTAACTAACAAAGAAACAAATTTTAAAAAAAAACACTTCTAAAAACCAACAAAAACCCCAAAAAACCCTGAACAAAACAAACAAACAAAAAACCCAAACAAAAAACCCCTAAAAACCAACAAAAAAAAAACCCAAAAAAAACCCAACAAAACCACACACACAAAAAACCCCACAAAAATCCAAAAACAAAACAAAAAAAACCACCCCAAAAATAAACAAACAAAAACCCAACAAAAACCCCCAAACAAACAAAAAAACCCCAAAAAACCAAAAACCCTGAAACAAAAACAAAACAAAAAACCAAATCAAAGCAAAAAAAAAACCCAAACAAACAAAAAAGAGAAGAGGGACAATATTTCCAAATGGTAATGGCATTTCTACATTGCCTACAGTTTAAGGATGTCTCTATTCCACCCCTTCACTAAGCAATTTTATGACTGATTTTCTCCATGTAAAGTAACTGCAGAAGCAAGTCTGTGTTGTAGATTCCTGAGTTGAGTCCAAAGAGAATACAATGAGATGTTATTAAAAAAAATCACTTACATAACAGAAGATATTTAGGTAAGTTCATTTCAGGATATGGAGCTCCCATTGATAAAATTTTACCTGTTTATGTTTCTGCTATTAATTTTTCCTTATTTGCCCTATGAACAATTATAAGACTGAACAATCTTCATAAAAATTCTGGTATTTGTTGTGAAACAGCTTTTCTTACCTAGAATAGGTAATACAGTAATAAACTTACTGACAGGTAATGGTATGACACAATGGCTGGTAAAAAAAGAATGAAATATTAAGATATAAACCTAAATATTTGCTTCTTTACTGAAAAGCATCAGATTTTGATGTGCTATTCCAACGTGGTGTTTTCCATGGAATTTGTCCTGGGGTGTAGAGCACTAATCCTACAAACTTAAGGAGAGATTTGAATTTTAAACCCAGGGGTGTTCATTAATTATCAGGTTGTGACAATTGTTTCTTTAGCACTACAGGAGGAAAATAAGAAAAAGTTGAGTTGTAGAGTGGAAAAATTCCTGGCAAAATCACTGAAATTAAATGAGCTGTGGAAACATCAGACATAACTCTGTCTTCCTAACACCAATCAAGATTTTATCAATGTTTTAGGAAAGCAATTGGAATTCTGTCCAAATGTTTTTGAGATGGAAGCCAACACTCAGGGTTACTGTACCAGCAGCATTATTTAAGTCAGCAAAGGAAAAGCTCCTTTGCCATGAAAAATTAATGAACAGGGGTGGGGATTTCACTTTCTAGGCTCTGCAAACCTGTTCTGTCCTCATACTCTGAGAAACAACTTTGTCTTTCATGATTTTAGTCTGATCTGAAAGCATCTTTAATCCTGATTTTAAACCTTCAACTCTGTATTTACTCACAGAGCAACTCCTTAAGGCTGAGCCTACAGAAATCTTTACTTACCATGTCCATCAGCTGAGTTGCATATTTAAAATGTTCATTGCTTGGAGAGTCAGCCACATACTTGAACTTGGACTTGGTCTTCTCAAAGTTCTCCTTGTACTTACACTGCAGCCAAAGAAAATCAAACACACAAAACCCAGCCCATGTTAGCCCAAAGAGGGGAAAGGCAATGAAAATGTGATTTTAGAGAGAGCTTGTGGCAAAAAAATTGGTGGAATTACTGCATTTGTGAGTTAACTTTTCTACCAACAGCAAATAGCTGCAAATGGACAGCAAATGTCCAAAACCATTCAGCAACAATTCAGAGTGTGTCACTCACCCCACTGTAGAGCACTTTATTCTTCTCTGCCAGGACAAAACTTGGAGTATCCCACACATAGCAGCCAGTACCTTTGAGCCATTCCAGGTCTTCCTTGTATTTAACCTTTAGAAAAGAAGTAAAAAACCTCAGTTTTAAGCAGATAATCAGTGCTGAAATAAACCTCAGCACAAGGTGTGGCAAATAGAGTTACATTCATTATAGAGAAAATTACTTTCTCCTATTTTTGTGATGGACTCAGTTTACTCACACACATAATCTATCATTAGCTGTTGCAGTTCCTGTGTGAATTAAAAATAAGGTACAGGTAAGGGGTTATTGTGTATGTACAGAAATGTACAATTAAAGGTTGTTACAGGGCTAAACAAATCTAAGCAAATACAAATGAAATTAAGACTGTCTGTTCATTTGACAAGGGGCTGTGCTGCAGCTTCAGCCATCAGATTCTGTCAGTTCCCAGGGCAAATTTTAAATCACTGAAAAACTTCAGCTGCTTTCCCTTAGCTGGGATAGAAGGTGTGGGCTCGTTTTGGAGACCACTTTGAACTTGCAGCCTGGGCCATGCAGGAGCTGCTGGAACTCACATCACTGATGGCATCGGTGACCAGGCGGTGGTGGAAGTGCTCAGGCCGGTCTGGGATGGATCTCCAGATTCCCAGCTGGCTCATGTAATTCTCCTTATACTTCACCTGCAGAGAAAGTTGAAAAATTAAGTAAAACAATCGAAGAGAACACTCCAGACAACACAAAAGTTTCTTTTTTTTTTCCCCTGAAAAAGAAGAACTAAAAGAGTGGAAATGAGATTAACTTGTAACACCAAAGCAATTAACATTCCAGAGAAAGAGAGAAATCAACACTGATAATGCTGATTTTTTCCTAATTATTTGACATATTGAAATGGAACAAAAGGCTAAGTGGCCTATCTTAGGTTATTAAGTGTCAAACACTAATTAGGAATGAAGATGATGTACATACACTGCTGATGTCATCAGTGACCTTCCTGTGGTAGACAATGTCCAGAGCATCCTTCACGGTGTGGTACTTGCCCTTGGTGTTCTCAAAGGTTTCTTTGTAGCGCAGCTGGGAAGGAAAAAAAAACCACAAAAGAAGGGATTCATGTGCCAGGAACTGTTTCAGTTACATTTCTCACTTCTCAGGAATGATACCCAGGGATCTGTTGCTGTCTGACATCCCAATGCAAGGAATGAGGAATCCCTGAGGAATTTTAGGAGGCTGCAATTGCCTGCAATCAGCTGTAATTTCACTGAAACTTGTGGTGAAAATTCTAGGGAATGTCACCCAATTCCCTGTCAGACTGAGGAACAAACATCCCTGCATCACAGGAGTGTTCTCTAGAATAGCACAGGTGCCCATTCTGCCATAAAAATCTTCCCTGTCCTTCTCTAGAAGAAAGCAGGAAGATCACCCCAGACTTTCTCAGAGAAGTTCCCATGTGCAGAATAGCTGGGATGCTCCTTGGCAGTATTTAAAAATCACTCTTAGAGCAGAAAGACCAAATAAACCCTAGAACAAAGCACCAGCCCTGCACATCTCCTTTCACATCCTGCTGGTTCTGAAATATATGGAAAAGCTCTCACAAATGAGCATTTTTAAATTGCCTTGAATCACAAATAACTATTCCACGCTTGAAAAAATCAATTTCACCTTAACAACCTCCTGTGCAGCAGCTCAGGTAATTTTTCTCTCTAATCTACTTCTGAATTTACAAAATGAACACATTCCCAGTGACAGGGCAGTTTTCTTCTAACACAAAACTGAGATGAAAAAGCTGATAAAAGTTATTTTATCCTGGCCCCCAGCATCAATCACTTCACTCCAGCCTGCTCTGTTTGGAGACTAGATGTGTAAACAAATTATTTTAAATCTGTTTTTACTTTGCTGTACGTCACTCTTCAGTTCAATGGGAAATTAAAATGAACTATAAAAAAGGAAAAGAAAAAAAAAGGCATTGCAGTAGAATTAAATTAAAATTCAATAATGTTCAGTAATGTTCCTAATGTTCCTATTTCAATAATGTTCCTAATTTCAAATGGAAGTGGACATGTAAATAAGGGGACTTCCTTGATGGGTGACACTGAGATATTCTGTGCTTTGCACGTTTGTTCCCCACTGACTTTTCCTGTTCTTTTCATGGAGAGTGCAAGGAGAAGCAGCAGGGGGTGTTCCTGGAGTACTCACATCACTGGCATTCAGGTAGGCTCTCTTGGCTCTGATCAGCACTGGGGTGTCAGGGACAGGGGTGTATTTGTCCTTCATCTTCTCATACTGGATTTTGTACTTTTTCTAAGAGACACAGCAAGAGGGAAGAGTTGTCATTGCAATTTTAGAAGCATTTGGCAACCTGTAAAAAAAGCTTGTCTTACAAAATCCTAAAACACATTTTCAGAATGCTTTATTTCACCAGAACTTACAAAGGAACTTGAGTATAAGAGAGAGAAAAATAAATGAAGGCTAAACAGATTTGAGCCTTGAAATTACCACTAAAATTAGAAATAAAACTTCTGAAGAGTTCAGCAGAGTGGCAGCAAATTAGAAAACAAGATTTTACCTCACTGATCATGTCCTTGACATTCCTGGCATGTGCAAAGGCTTGAGTCTGACCATCAGCATGATGGTGGGGTCTCTCCTTTGTGGCAAGCTCCACGTACAAGTACTGCAGCAAGAAGATAATAATCAAAAAAAACCCACACTTCAACTAAATTATCAGAAATTCCACTAAAGTCTCTGAAAAATAGCTGTAAATTCACAAGATAAACATAACCACCAACTTCTAGGAATTCTACATTGCTTGGAATGTAGGCCTGGAAAGCTTTTGCTGTACTTTAACAATATATTAAGAAGGATTCCCTGACTGACTTTCATAGCAGCACAATTTTTTCACCTGGCTCTGTATTTTTTGTCCTGTCTTGGCTCTTATGAAGTCAGGCGTATCAAGGACAGAAGTGTATTTTGTCTTCAGCTCATTGCCTGCAGCTCTGTAAACCAACTGGAAAAAGACAGGACCAGGAATTATTTCTTCTGCTATTGTTTAAAAGCTGCACAATGACAGCTTTGCATTTATAAACCTCATCTATTCCAGTAAAAAACACAGGGAGGGGTTAATTACAGCAACACAATTGTGCAGAAATAACAGAATTTACCTCACTCAGATGAGTTTTTAGCTCCTGCACTGCTCTGTACCCTGGAGTATCCAACACCACCTGGATTTTAGGCCACATTTTCTTGGCAGTACTTGTGTAGATATAATTAGACTGGAAAGGAAAAGCAGTATTAATAAAGGAAATTTTACAGTGCAACCCAACAGTGCTCTGAAACAACAACTTGGCTGCACGGCACAAAATTCTCCCATTCTTTGCTCATTTTCATCTGTTTGACTTCCTGCATGCACAGAAATAAATCCATTGCTGTCATGCTCAACTCCCAGGGGAAAACTCTTACCCAGAGCTTGCGGAGCTCGCGGGCACGGACCATGTCAGGAGTGTCATAGAGGAAGCAGCCCAAGCCCTGCAGCCACCTCAGGTCCTCTTTGTATTTAATCTACAAGAGAAATTAAAATCAACAGTCGACCTTTGGGATCATTTCAAACACCAGTCCTTAAAGGCAGTGAGAGAGCACTTTTTTGTTCCAGAACAGCAAGGAAGTGAGAGAAACCCAAGCCCACTCCCAGCAGAGAGGTTTGGACCTCACTGCAGGTGCTGCTTACGTCACTGGTGATGTCCCCAACGTAGCGACAGTGCAGCACGTGAGGGGTGTAGGGCAGGGAGATCAGGTGGCCCTGCATCTTGAAGAAATCTGACTTGTAGATCAGCTGGAAAAGAAGGAACAGCATTAGACCTGTTTGGTCAGGGGATAATGTCAGTTTCCTCAGGTGTTGGGTTAGGAAGGCACCTACATCGCTGACAGCCTCCTGGGTGGCTCTGACTTGGCGGATTTCAGGCGTGTCAGGGGTGGTGTGAATCTTGTCCTTGTTCTTGTGGTAGGTTGCCCTGTACAGCCTCTGTCACGAGAGACAACATTCTGCATTTGAACACAGCTCAACACCTTGGAATGGCAAAGAAGTTCAGCACAGCGCAAGCATTTCTTACACAAATTACTGTTTTCTCCCCAGGCAAAGATTTCCCATTAATTTTCCCTTTAAAATTTTCTCATTTCCCATAAAATTCCCATTTTCCCATTTCAGTTTTCAATAAATTCTGGAAATCTCAAACTCTAATCCTGAAAACATGTAAATACAGATACTTAATTTTCATGCTGTTAAAGCCAATGATCAAAGAAGTGAGTAAATACACATAAAACCTAAAACTATTGCAACCCAATTTTATACAGATACAATAATTTCTGTTCGACTTTAATCACAGCTAATAAAATCAGGCTGCAGTTTTATGTTATGGGAACAGTTTAAGCCTGGATCAATGATCCCTCACCATTCTTGATGGATACTTCTCAAAACAATTTAAAAAGCCTCAAAGAAGAGGGATCCTACAACTCAGCAGTCAATGTACTCTCATTATGCATATTTTGGGCACTGCAAATAAAACTGAAAACAAAGACATATATTTACTGTACCTCATTAATGACTTGATTGACTTTCCTCACATTTTCAAAGCCAACATCTTTAGGTCCCAGAGTGTAGCCCTTGGCTTTCATGTGTTCATAGGCTTCTTTATATTTCAGCTATAAGAAGTGCAAAAACACACAGAAGCTAAATTTGATTATGATTCTGGCTACACTGCAGCTCTGACAGCAATTTATGCTGTATAAAGAGACAGACTTTTAGAGATAAATGAGTAAGATGTAGCTGTATCACAGTTAAATATACCACACATCATAATTATTTCTCCCTTTATCGTACGGCCCAAAATTAATAATATAATAAATTTTTCTTGCATCTAATAAGGTATTTGCATAATGCTGAGAAAATTTCTATTTTGATAGTACAGGCCCAAGCTTAGAGTCCCTTATCTGGGGCTGCTGATCATTGCTATGGTGTAGAAGGATGATTTGGGAGGACTTAGACCCTGACTTACATCACTGCTGATGTGCTTGATGTGTTTGGCGTGCTGGAAGTTAGGAGTGTCCGTGGGAAGGCTGTACCCCGTGGGCAGAGCATTCACACCAGCCCAGCGATACAAATTCTGCAAGAGCAGAGAGAAAGACTTTGTACAACTGTCAGCAATACTTGAGGGGAAAATCCCTCCACCCCAGAAACCTCTCCATCACAACTGGCAAAAGATTTCCCCCATGCCTGGGGGAAAAACGCATTAAAATGCATTTTTATAGCCTGAATGAAGATATTGTCCCACTTTCATTTCAGAGCAGTGAGATGCAGCTTCACCTGAAAAGCTAAAAGCAGACAGTTTGGTTTTTCAGTATCACAAACTCTGTGGAGCCCCAAGTTTTGTACTTACCTCACTCTGTATTTTGTTTGCATTGTACGCCCGCTCCAGATCCACTGTTTTATCAGTGGGGATCATCTTGCCTTGGACATTCTTCTTGTAATCACCACGATAGACAGCCTGGGAAAGAGAAAAAGTCACAATTGTTACATTCTCTCACAGTGTGTTTTGTTTGCATACAATGGGAATTGCTCCTAAAAAAACTGGATTAAAATTTTTTGGCTTTGGGCAATTAATGATTTTAGTGATTGTGTCTACAATGAGGTGTAGATTACCAACAATGATTAAAATTAAATTACTAAAAACATATTAAAAGTCCCATTTCTAAAGCTGGTGAGGTAACAGCATTTGGAATATTGGCTGGAAGATGAGAGAAACACTTACTTCACTTAAATTCAAGGCACTGATCACATTCTGGACATAGACAGGAGTGTCTGTGACCACAGTGAAGTCCTTCTTCATTTTTTCCGCCTTAGATTTGTACTTAATCTGCAGAGAGAAAGCAAGAGCTCTAATTACTAAGGCTAGTAATTGTTAATTTAATCTACTGTATTATCATATTTACTATACTTACTATTCATTTCATCACTGAGCTATTTTATGAGTGAACCAGCATTGAAACAGAAATTATACTGGAACTATGGTTTGTTATTTAATGAATCCTTCAATCAAGAAGGATAAAAAACATTTTCCAGAATACACCTGAAGTGGATAAAGCTACAGTGGAGTGAAAAAGAAGACTAAGAAGCAAACCCAGAGTTATCCACTCACATCACTGCGAAGGTCATAGGCTTGCTTGGCATGGAGGATTTCAGGAGTGTCCCAGACAAAGCAGCCAATGCCTTTCAGCCAGTTCAGATCATCCTTGTAGATCACCTAAGGAAGCAGAGAAGGAACCTGTAAGAATTCCATCAGGATCTAATCCCTTATTTCTATATCCCTCCAAAACACAATTCTCAAATGATGGCAAGGAAGGCCTCTACTACTTTCTTTTGTTTGTTTGTTTGTTTGTTTGTTTGCTTGTTTGAGAAAATCAAAACAATTCCTTCAGGAATTTAAATTATTTTTGTTCAATTTGCTCCAATTTGGGCAATAAGTTAAAAATCCAATGATTAAAACAAAAACAAAACAAAAAAACCACCTGCACATCCTACTGGGCTCTGATTTATTGCCAGATCCTACTCCTGGACTGACCTGCTCAAGGCAAGTGTGTAGAAGCTTTGCCCAACCAGGATTTTCTCAGACTTCCAAAGTTTCCACACTTCACACAAGCAAATAAAGGACAATTTACAGACAGGGTAGAAGTGTAATGTTATGACCCAAATGCCTACACCATTAACACTGAATTTATTGAAACTGCTGCAGAGAGCTTGTGGACTTGCCATCCCTGGAAGTGTCCAAGACCAGGCTGGATGGGCTTGGAGCAACCTGGGCTGGTGGAAGGTGTCCCATGGCAGGGAGTGGAACTGGATGAGCTTTAAGGTCCTTTCCAACCCAAACCACTCTGTGATTTTTTAATTCTATTCAAATAAGCCCCATCTAAATGACCCATTTATTGCCAAGTGTCACAAAAATGAAGTCAAGTGGCAACTTCAGAGCGCTCCAGCAACATTATTGCTAAATCATTTCCTCCAACAGAGCAGAAATGAAGGAACATTCTCAAAAGTGAGCCAGGAACAAGTGATTTGTGGACTTACATCACTGACTTGGTCGGTGACTCTTCTCACGTGGGTGTTGACCTGCAGGTCTGGCAGACACAACCAGTCGTGGAGCCGCGTGCGGTAATCGACCTCGCTGATCTTCTTCTGGGCATCCTTGGCTGAGATGATGTCCACCATGTCTGGCACAATGTGCACCTTGGCTTTGGTCTTCTCATAGGCTTCTTTGTACAGGCGCTGTGAGTTAAAGCAATGCTTAATAAAGCTGTGTTGATACATTTGGAGGAGATCATTGCTACTTTCATGGGATGTCAGTGGGAGAGTGATCACTTTGGCCCTGACTAAAATTTACATCTGATCAGCTCTAAAAATAATTTGCAGAACCTCAAAAAGGGAGGTAAAATGTGATTTGTTCAATTTTCATTGTGCTGCTGAGTTAAAAGAAGGCAGATGATGATTTTACCCATATTACAGTAAAAGTTTGGCCATGCTGGCAATGCAGTAATTGAGTTAAAACTTACATTTATGGTTGTATTCTAGAATTTAGCAAATACCGCACACAGTCAAACGCACACGGGAATGGGATGTCTGCATCAAGGCATGGGGATTCCTTGACTGGCTGCTTCTGAGATGAGCATGGCTCTACCAGAAAACACACATCCAGAACCAGCACTTACATCAATGTTGAGCTTCCCAACTCTGAGGCACCTTTCTGTGTTGGGATCATCCTCAACACCTCTGGGGAGGGTGTACAGGGCTTTGAACTTGTCATATTCCTCACGGTATTTGACCTGAGTACGAGCAAAGAAATGCAACAATTAACTGACTCCCATGAGTCACTTTGGGTTTGGAACAAAATTCATCAGCATTAAGCAAAAAGTTGAATCCAACAAGTAGAGAAAGGTTTTAAACCAGGATTTTAGTTTTCTGTTTTGTCTTAAATGAAGAAGAAAGCACATCATAACAATCACATTTAAAACAACAGCTGACTAGAGGATTTAAAAAATAAATAGACATAGAATAAGGCACTTATTTATTCTCCCAGCTGTTTCATTTAAAGAGATCTGTGGAGTGGTCTCTCTTAATTCTAACTTCAGTAATGCATAAGATGTTTTCTATACTTAGTAAGCATAATTTAAAATTTTTGGTGTTTTTCTGACCTGGATGATCATGAAACTTAGACTAGAAAAACCCTAACATTTTCAGTTTGGATTACTAAAAAAACTAACTTTTTTTCCATGACAAGAAGCCACAAAGGACTGTTACCCAAATGACTATCAGAGAAAAATCACTATCTACAGATACATATCATATCTCAAATAAAAAGGGAAGGAAAATTGAAGTTTAAAAAATATTTATATCTATAGTAGATGCAAGGCATGAAGGATTTAATTGAAAAAAATGAAGAATTTAATTCACTTACAATGCTTGCATTGTGCTTCAGTTCTTTGGCACGGGCCAAGGCTACAGTATCAGAGGGCAGTGCATAGCTGGTGGCCTTCACTTTATCCCAGGCCTTCTTATAGAGATTCTGTGAGGAAATAGAAAGTTTGTGTGAGTGGAAAAATAGTTCTTGCAAATAATTACCAACAACCAATAGAAATCAAAAGCCTTTCTGCTTTTATTTAGACACCACACAGTAAAGTATTATAAAGAAGATATTAAGTGACACTTAATATCAAATGCATGAAAAGGGTGATAAAAATCCTTTCTAACTATTCATGTCTGCTGTCATACGAGGTTTTAATTTTGTTCAGGTGCAATTTTGTTCAGGAAATATATTTATTAAACCAGGTGTTTTGCCAAGACTGGCACTACAATTGGAAAATACAGCCCTTGCCTGAAATACAATATCTCCCCCAAGCTCAAGTAGTGCAGAGGGCCAGCACTGGCTTTGAGAAGCTCCTGGTTTGGATGTTTGTCTTCAAACAATGAACAAACAAAATAGAACAAAGATCCACATTCAGGGTCCTTAAGAGAAAGAAAATCGTGTATAAACACTTACATCACTATAGAGATGTTTCAAACTCTGAACTCTTTCTGAATCCACTGTCTGAGTCACAGTTGTGTACTTGTCCTTAGTTTTGTGGAATTCCTCCTTGTACTTCACCTGGAGGGTGAAAGCTGGGTTTAGTGAATTGTTTCAATGCTCAGCAGGACAATCCTGAGCAGAAAAGGTGGGAATTCACCTCACTGGCGTTGGCAGCACTTTGCAGAGCTGTCACGTAGACAGGGGTGTCTGTAACCACACTGAAGTTCTGGAAGTTCTCCTTCCCTGCAGAGGTGTATTTGATCTAAGGACACAAAACCAACAAACCACTCATTAGTGCTGGAAATGACCTGAAAACCCTCGCCAGTTTCCTTTAAAATCACATCTGGACAGCTGAAATCAAAGGTTACAGCTCAGTTAAGATCAACTCTGAAAGTGACAGGTCATAAAATAGAAATACTGAATATACAGCCAGTATGGACTGAGGAATAATGAAATTTAAAACCACAGCTCTCTTTACATTCTCCTAAGTTTTCTCCTCCACCAAAACACAAGAGATGTCTCTACAAAAGCAACTCCAAGACTGTATTTTCACAGTTGAAACAAAATATTTCTGATGTAACAGGAATTACTTCATTCAGCTCTGGACTAGGACATGTCCACTCCAGTGAATCATAAATGGAAGGAAAAAACCATAAAGATATTTATCTATTTATTTAAGGAAGACTTACCTGGCTCTGCAGGTCATAGGATTTCTTAGCCTGTAGGATTTGTGGAGTATCCCAGACGTAACATCCAAGTCCCTTCAGCCAGTTTAAGTCATCTTTATACACAGACTACATGGAAGTGAACAGAGCATTAGGTTAGGAAGAAATTTGCCTTCCACCAATTAAACCAAGGAATTCTGCATCCTGCTAAGCCAGGCAATTAACACACCCTCAGATTTTAATGGGAAGGTTGGTTGGCCCAAGCTGCGACACCAGTGACTGCAGAATATGAGCACCATTCTCTCACCTGTGGGCTGATACAACCCCAACAAACAAGGGGAATTCTTTTCCAGACCCACTGGATCCAGAAGGATTCTGGATGCTGTCTTGGCCCCTGTGCTAATTCCAGCATTTCCAATTACAATAGATAAGGATCACTGCAGTGATTGGTACTAAGAATCCAAGGCCACGGTTATTAATTCATATTAATGAATCAATAAATTAATAATGATTCAATATTCAAATATGAATTTTAATGTTTAATTGATATTAAATGTAATACTAATTTGATTTCATATTTAAATATTATGGAAGATACTTGGGAAAAATGATGGGAAAGGCTGCTATAATATCAAACAAATGGGTTCAGGAAGCTCACATAAGTTTGGAAGGGTTTGGACAATGCCCTCAGGCTCCTGGTGGGATTTTTGGGGTGTGCTGGATGACCTTGATGGGTCCCTTCCAAGCCAGCCTAATCTATGGCTCTGAATAAATGATAAACATACATCACTGAGGATCTCCTGGGCTTTCCTGGCGTGAATGACATCGTTCTCCTCAGGGGAGCAGCTCCACTGGTGGAAGTAGTGGCGGTACTCCAGGTCACTGAGGATGTACTGGCACTTCTTGGCCAGCACGTGGTTCATCATGTCAGTGGGGATATGGACATTTTTCTTGGTGTCTTCATAGTTCTTTCTGTAGGCCAGCTGGAAAGCAAAGATTGGGGAAAAGATGAGAAGAAATCAGAGTGATTTTCTGTGTAACTTTGGATTCTGGACTAAAAGGTGGCAGCATAATCTGAGATGTGGTACCTGGATTTAGTAGCTAAACTGCCATGGGATTCAACAGGATAGAAATCTTTACTTGGATATTAATCACCTTTTATTTTGACAAATTTCTAGAAGGACAACAATTACCTTCACTTGCAGTTTTAACAGCTGATGAGAAAACTAACAAGTCCTCAGGATTAAAAAGCTCATGCTCCACACATGGTTTGCATCTAATTAAAGACAGAATATTTGGGATTACACTGATTTTAGTCCCTGCATGACATGTTGTATGTGCAGTGCTGACAACAGCAACACACCAAATGTGCATTTACTTTTCCAGTTCTTAAATTCCTATTTCAGCTCAAAATCTACACTTTTATTTGTAAAGGAAATGAATCCCACATGGTATTTTTTACTGCTCAGATCTTTATACTGAAAAAGAAAAAGGGGTTTTTTTCCTTAGTATTCCTAATAGCTGAACAAATCCCTTCTCAATCTCCTAAATAATTTTAAATTCAATAATTCAACCCACATATAAAATAAGCATTCAGGAAACACAAACATGTTGAAATAATTTTTACTGGTATTATTGTGGATTTATGTTAAGGTTGGACTTGATCTTGGAAGTCTTTTCCAACCTTAACGATCCTGTGATTCTACAGTTTGATTAAACTTTGCAGTATTTATGTTTAAGTAATGAAATAGTGAATTTCATCGGTGAAATAAATGGTGAAATAAAGGAAATGGAAAATATTCCAGAGCGGTTCATTCCTTACCGCACTCCTCATTTTCTGGAATTCCAGGGAGTGAATGACACTGGGGAAATCACTAATATCCTTCCCAGCCAGGTAGTGGCCTTTCAGCTTCTCATATATTTCCTTGTATTTAAGCTGAAAAATATTCATTTTAATATTAATGTTCATTCTAACAACATACTGGGGGGGGGGGGGAAAGGGAAAGGATGGGAAATCCCTCCTGACCTCACTGTTGATTTGGTTTGCATGTTTGGCTCCCACAAGTGGAACGTATTTCTCATCCAGAGAGTATCCAATGGGCTTGCTCAGCTCCCAAGCCTTCTTGTAATGTTTCTAGACAAGAAAAAGCACACACAGATTTAATGAAAAAAATCAATCCTATTTCACATTTATACACACATGGGATATAACATGAAATACAGAATATTTTTACAGAGTGGTTCCCAATAAATTAAATGTAGAATGTAAATTTTGAACAGTCATTCAGTATAAGGCAAACTGGACAAGTGTTCAGTTTAGGTAGCTCTTTAAGCACACATTTGAGCTGATTTCTGCTTTCTTTATTACATTTATACCAGAAGGGTAATAAAAATATCCAAAATATAGATATGAGCTCTGTTATAAAATTGCAATATTGAATTGACATTGATAATTCTATAGATTATCAAAATTGTGAAAAATCTTCAAGAAATATTGGTGTTTATTAAAGAAACACTAGTGTCAATGGCACTTTCCTAATACTTTTTTGTTAAATATTAAATACATTCACCTTCAGATTAAATTATGAAGTGCCTACTCAAATGAATGAGTAATTGCTTATACTTTAAAAAAATTGAGGTTTCTCATTAAAATCAATGAGACTACTCAAAAGTAACTGCTTAATTATGTAAATCATCTACAGTTTTCATTTCTTACACAAAAAGTAAATGTAAAATTAATCAGTAGTCTCCAAAGATATTATTGGATGGAATTATATTTGGTTTTGTCACACCATTATGACTTCCAAGCACCACACAGCTGTCCTTTGAGATCACTTCAATAAGGAAAGAAATCATCCTGATTCCAGTGATCCAAACAGGAAAGCTGAAGAAAAAAGGGATTAAATAACCTCCCTAGTGCCCATATTTCAAAGGCTGATATTTATGGGATCTCACCTCACTGTGGAGCAAGGCCATGTCTTTGGCATGGTGCAGAGCAGGAGTATCATCAGACCCAATGTACTGGCCTTTCTCCTGGTTAAATGTTTCTTTGTATTTTAGCTACAAAAGAAATCAAAAACAGTGTTAATCCCAAAGGAGAAATACCCATTTTTAATCCCATTAGTCCATTTATTAGTAGTAGACATTAATTTTCTCTTGTGTCATAATGTAATAATGCTGTGTAGGACATTCCAACCATTGTAATACACAGAAAATGTTACTGTGTCACCTCAAAAACCACACGGTATTCTTGAAAAATTTAAGATACTTCTCTGCAAATACAGTTTAGCAACACCAGGAATTCCAAGAATTGCTCATCAAGAACAGGACTCAGTCTTCTGTAAGAAAAATCTATGCCAGCTCTAAGTGAGGGACTTAGAGCTGGCATATTCTTCTACAGGAAAATGTTAAATTATTTGAACAGCAGTACTGTGTTGTTCATTCATATCACTTCTTACTAAATTGTTCCCTCCAGGGAAGCCTGTTATTAATGAGGTACACGCACAAATATATAAGGCTAAAACTAGTATAGTTTGCAAAAGCAATTAAATAATCTCTTAATTCTTCTATATGAATTTTTACTTAAAAAAAAAAGGTACATACATCACTCTGATTGACAGAGTTCATCTTTGCCAAAGTGATCTCAGGAGTGTCAACCACACTGGTGTATTTGGAAAAGTTCTCCAGGGCTTCTTTTGTGTACGCTCTCTGCAAAGAGGTGAATTGATGTCTTAAACACTGAGCATGAGAAAGAAGTCCCAATTGTGGAACTGTAGAAATATTTTCTCTCACCTTGTTTATCAGTTCTTGTGCATTCTTAACCTTCTTATGCTCCACCGAATCGAGAGGGATCCAACCACAGCCACGGAGCCACTCCAAATCAGCTTTATAAATGTTCTAAACCAGAAAGACAATGCAAAAGGACAGAAATTACTGAACTCAGGATGGATTACGCGCCGTGGGCAATATCCTTAGGCCAGACCATGTGGAAAGGACCTCATAGGGCTGCACCATCACTCACATCGCTCTGCAGGTCGTAGGCCTGCCGCGCGTGGATCACGTCGTTCTGGTCAGGAAGGCAGGTCCACTGGTGCAGGTACTGCCTGTAGTCAACATCACTGACCAAGTTCTGGCCCTCCTTTGCAGCCACAACTGACATGGCATCTGAAGGTATGTGGATTTTGGACTTGGTTTTGTTGTAGTCTGATTTGTACAGCCTGTCGCTCTGGATCTCGCCCGCGTGCTCGTACCACACCAGCTTGGGGTCATCCCTCATCTTGGCAACTCCCACGTAGTGACCTCTCTGCTTGACATACTCAGCTTTGTATTTCAGCTGGTGGGAGAGGGGAGAAACACAGAGAAAATCAGCACTGGTTGTACCCACTCTGGTTTTAACCTGGGAACAGCTTCAGCTTTGTCAGCATAAAAGGCAGATGAGACAGGGAGTTGCCAAATGCAGCCTTAGGTTTTCAGTATATCACCAGATAAAAATCTGGTCAGAGACAATAATATTACCTTGTATAAACCTACCAGTTAAAAAATATAGCATTTTCTAGTTTAATACACTCCCCATTTTCAGTAAAAGGTATTGTTAACACAAGAGGAAAGACTTGCTAAAAAAACGTTTTCTAACAAGCACATTTAGTCTCATTTTGGCAACAAATTTTTAGAGATTGTCTGAAGAGTGGATGCTTACTTATGGTATTTACATCACACTGTATTGACAAAATGTTTATTCCAAATAAGAGTCATGTAATAATCTCAAGATCCATTATGTTAAAAATTAAAAGTGTGTACTGGCCTAGAAATTTTGATATGCCAAAAAGTGAAATCAGAGCCATATATGTTATAATAATAGTATCACTTCAAATTTTTCACTTTTTTTTTATTTAACACTTATAAAATATGGAAGTCCAGCTCAGTTGATTTTGAAAGGACTGTTTCTGGAGAGAGGGAATGTGGAGGGAATCTGACCTTCAGCACTAAGATCTCCATAATCACAAAGATAGATGAATTATTTGGAGAAAGTGGAATTCACAGGCCATGAAAAGTCTGGATGTTACCCCAGATGGAAAGCTTTTTTAGTCTGTTTGTAAAATTTCAAGGCCTTTAACATTTTAGCCTTCCAAGCACTCATCTTCCTAATGAGAAGAATCATTACCTCACTTTGGACGTCACTCGAGTGCTTGGCATGAGTAATCTGCACCGTGTCAGGAGGCAGGAGGTAACCAGTGGCTTTTTCTTTCTCCCAACTTTCCTTGTACAAATTCTGTGAGAAATAAAAGTGATGAGGAATTCAACACTACTACAATGATAAGGATTACTGTATGTATGTAATTTATTTAGAAGCATAAGGATAACAAATCCTTCCTTCAGGTTGTTATCAGTAAGGCAGGTTTTCTACATACCTCAAAATGTGAGTAGAAACTGTCAAGGAGAGACCACGCACCTGATTTAGAATTCTGGCTGCCTCTCGGGCCATGTCCAGCTGTGGTGTATCTGTGAGAGTATAATTTGTCTTGGCCTCATTCCATTCTTTGTGGTATTTAATCTAGGACACAGAAAGAAATGACTGCCTTGTAGCACCCTCACAGAACTGGGAAAACACCATAATTTACTCACAAAATAACAAACCAACCCCTGAACTGGCAAGGCTGGTAGACAAAGCACATTAAATACAGAATCACAGAAGTCAAATGTAGCCCAGACACTGAGAGCAAACTTACATCACTGAGGATTTCAGTGCTATTCTTTGCTGTGACATAATCAACTCTGTCAGCCACTGGAGTGAACGGGAGAGTTTCAGCTTTCGTGCGGTATTTCCTCTGTACAAGAAAGAGAAGAACAGATCACCCTGGAACATTTGATGCCTAATACAGCAATTCTGAATAAAATATACAAGAAAAGGAAGTTCTCATGGAGAAAAACCTCTCCATAGACAATGAATGTTGTGAAAACATTGCATTTGCACTTTTCATTTGAAAAAAATCCTAATTGTTTAAACCATTTAAAATACTTTGAGTGACAAATACCCCTGAAAAAATTTTAGTATTGAAAAACATTTGGTTACCTCACTCAGGAGATCTCCAGCATATTTGACATGTTTGACTCCAAGGGAATCATTTGGCAACCATCCGATTCCCCGCAGCCATTCCAAATCAGCTTTATAAACAGCCTGGGAAAACAAAAGAGGGTCCATGCTCTTAGCTACATTTCCCTGGACAATCCAGCAAGATTCATAAATAACAGAATTTAATCCAGTGGTTAAAAGGGCAACAGTAGTTCCAACATGAGCCTTACATCTGAATTTATCGCCCTTCAACCATTTATAAGCGGCCTACACTTTGCAACTCTAACAAAGAGCAAGGTGAATTCCCTGAATTCAGGAACAGATTCCCACTCCCTAGAGCTGAAACAGAACAAGAAGAGGCAATACAGGACTAAGTTAAGGGGTGTTTTCAGGTGAACTTACATCGCTCTGGAGGTCGTAGGCTTGCCTGGCATGAATGACGTCGTTCTGGTCAGGCAGGCAGATCCACTGGTGCAGGTAGTGCCGGTAGTCGGCGTCGCTCACCAGGGCCTGCCCGTGCTTGGCTGACACGATGGACATCATGTCCACTGGCAGGTGGCACTGGGTCTTCTGCTTGGCAAAGTGCTTCTTGTACTCTCGTTCGCTCTGAACTTTGGCCACATCCAGGGCAAACTGGATTTTGGAATCTCCCTTTGCATTCGGCACTCCCACGTAGTGTCCTTTCTGCTTCTCGTGATCCAGCTTGTATTTGTACTGGGGAAGAGCAGAGGTCACCATCAGTAACAGCTAGAAAGGGCTCTTGGAGCACGGGAGATGCCTCTTTTGGCACTTACATCACTGGCAATCTCTCTAGAAGCCTTGGCTGTCTTGATTGGAATTGCATCTGCTCTCAAATCGTAGCTCATCTTCAGCTCATCCCAAGCTCCTTTATATTGTTTCTGAAGAGACAGATAAAACATCACACATATGCTGAATGCTCTGGCATTTGCCATTACAGAAACAGAATCCCCAGCCATTTATTTGCTGAAATACCATGAAATTTTTTGAGCAGTACTCCTGATCCTAACCATAAATGCAGCTGCCTCTAAAACATGCAACACCAGTTGTGCAACCTATAAAGCACAAAAAGGATGTTTGTAAAAGTGTAGAAAATATTGATACGCCTTGGATTGTCATCCATTTTAATAAAGTATTCCCTCAGTGGAACATGATATTAATAATTTTTAAATAGCTGAATGCAAATATTTATTTTAAAATGGATAAATACTTTAAGGATATTCAGTAGAGGGAAGGGAATGCCACAAGCCCTGTTTGAGGGTAGACTTCAATGAGATTCACAGAGATTCAACCCCTTAGAATTATGTAATCCACATACTATTTTAGAGAAAACAGAATGATAAACATACCTGGCTGTAATTAACAGCATTAGCCTTGGCTAGGTTGATTTCAGGGGTGTCTGGCATGATGTGGATCATAGTCTTGTCCTTTTCCCAGGCTTCTTTATATTTTTGCTGTTAAAACAATCATTTAATAATATCATCAGACTTATGGAATTTCATTTATCAATAACATAAAATCCCATAAATCTCTCCTCAACTATCATCTCCAAAGAGTAAAATGTTTGGAAAAGCATTAAACTTAAAACACCACTGATCAGTTTTACATTTTAGCAGTGAGATTTCTCTTTAGCTGTAGTTTCTAGTGGGGAGGCAGCTTTGAGGAGGTTGGAACGTACAATGCTGATCTGTTCAGCGTTGGTTTTGGCCAGAACAACATCTGGGGAATCCACAACACTGGTGTACTTCACACTGTCAATGGGGGTCCTATACACGTTGTCACTCAGGAGATCCTGGGCATTCTTCACCCTCTTAATTTCTGGAGAGTCGTTGGGCAACCACCCAATTCCACGGAGCCACTCTAGGTCTGACCTGTACACAGCCTGGGTGAGATGGTCAGAAAAGGAAAACATTGTTTAAAGTTATTGTCTTAATTATTTTAAGCTATGCAAAGCAGATTATGTTTTATAAACCTAGCTAGAGTCAGATGAATCCTTTTTATTGACAGGAGATGTTCAGTGTCATAAGTAAAATTAAATCTGGCCACAAGTTTTTAAGTAGTTCAGTTCTTAAACAGCCCATTCTAAACCTTGTAAGGAGAAACAACTGAAAGGAGTTGCAGTTAAAGATGATTAATATTAAAAGCTTAGAAGAGTCTTCCTATCCCCTCCAAAACACTTATTCCTCTAGTCTTTTCAACAATTTACAAGTCCCAACAAAACCCCAAGCTGCCTACCAGGAAAACTGACAAACAGCAAGGAACAGGAACCTCATCTCCAAAGCTTGTAATTGAAATAATAGAAGAGGAATTGATAAGCAGCAAAGTCAGGTCAAGAAATCAGCTGCACTGACTCCTGCTTTGCATTCAGCCACTAAAACCTCTCACTGGCTACCTCACAGAGTTTTCTTCCATTTAAATAAATTTCCAAGCTTGCTCAAGCAAACAGAAGTAACAAAAGCCACCTGATTCCAAGGCAGCCAACAGCTCTTACTCCTAAATCCCATCAAAGCAAGAAAGACAAATCCTTCAGGCTCTCCAAATCAGATCTGTCCAAAAGCATTATGTAACATAGGATCAACTTAAGCTTTACAATATTCAGAGATAAAACCAATGCTTTTTAAGGGTATAAAAGAGCACATAATAGCAGAAACAAAAAAATTTAAGAAAACAGTCTCAACATAAATCTGTTGTGACTATATAGCATTGAACAATCAGAATAAGGTTATAATCTCTTAAATAATAAAACTACACATCTCTGTGGGCACTCACGTCGCTCTGCAGGTCGTAGGCCTGCCGCGCGTGGATCACGTCGTTCTGGTCAGGAAGGCAGGTCCACTGGTGCAGGTACTGCCTGTAGTCAACGTCACTGACCAAGTTCTGGCACTCCTTGGCTGCCTGCACCGACAGGGCATCCACAGGGATGTGGATCTGGGTCTTGGAATCGTTGTAGGCCTTCTTGTAGAGACGGTCGTTCTGCAAGGCCATGGCGCGCGCAGCCTGCGCCAGCTTGGGGTCATCCTTGGCACTGGGGCACCCAATGTAGTGGCCTTTCTGCTTCTCGTGGGTTTCTTTGTACTTGTACTGGAAACGCAGAGAGAACAGAAGGTGTGTTGCTCACCTGGACACAGCCATCAGTGAGCTTCACTCAGTTCTGCTAAGACAGAAGCAGCACACAAAGAGAAGGCTGTACCTCACTGGCAATGTCTCTGGAGGCCTTGGCTTGTTTGATGGGAATGGCATCTGCTCTTAGGTCGTAGCCTTTCGCCTTGACCTCATCCCAGGCTTTCTGATAATGTTTCTGTAAAGAAAATTAATCACCTTTGTTAAACATAGGGAAATGCCTTCTCTAAAAAACTACTTACTTGGAATGACCAGCTTGGGAGCCCTGTTTGCTTCCTGTAGCTGCCAGATTGACAATAATGATCCTGGCAAGTGTCTCAACAGAAAACTCATGACTTAAAGCAGGTGCAAGATTAAAACTCAGAGAGGCAGAAGAAATATTCCTGAAGACAGACCACTATGTCTGCAGACTCCAACAACTCCATGGAATGTATTTGGCAGGTTTTGCCAAAGGGAGCAGAAGTTGTGTGGATTTGCACACTGAACTTGGGAGTTTGTTCCTGAACACACAACCTGTTGATAGGCTGAGAGGTGATAAAAAGCCTCTGGATGTAATTTCCTGTTTACAAGCACATTAGAAGATGAATTTGTGCACCACCATTTACAGCAAAAACTGGAAGAACAATTACCAGCCTTCATTTTCTAAGACTTCACAAATATTTCATGTTATTTTCTTACATTGCTAATGTTGAGAGCATTGACTTTGGACTGCAGCATGACAGGAGTGTCTGAAGGGAGGGAAATCTGGGTCTTGTCTTTATTCCAGGCCTCACGATACAGACGCTGAAGAGAAAGGAAGAAAATGGCAATTCAGTATGGTGAGAAAAAAAACACCAAGAGGAATACTTCAGTAATTCCAACTTGCAAAACTTCGTCATTCCCACCATAGAAATTCTACTCTCCACCAGGAAGAAATGAAATGTGAAAGGGGAGCTTACATCACTGAGCTGCATGGCGTTGGTCTTGGCCAGGACAACGTCGGGGGAGTCAGTGATGCTGGTGAACTTCAGCTGCTCCGGCCGCGTGCGGTACAGGCGGTCATTGAGGATCTCCTGGGCCTTCTTGGCCTTGACCACATCCACAGACCCTTCTGTCAGCCAGCCAATGCCTCGCAGCCATTCCAGGTCAGACTTGTACACGTTCTACAAACAAACCAAGGATTACTGGCATTGCAGAGGTAATTCTTAGCCCAGAGAGCTGATGGACTCTCAGTGCCTGGAGATGTTTGAGACCAGTCTGGATGAAGCTCTGAATAATCAAGTCTACTGGAAGGTGTCCCTTGCCCATGGCAGTGGGTTGGAATAAGATGGTCTTTTCCAACCCAAGCCAATTTGGGATTCTAAATGCAAGAAGGTTTTTTATAAGCCCTTCCCCAACTTATTCTCATACTCTTTACACAACAAGCAGCCAGTGATGCTCTGCTGCATCAGGTCCTTTCTAGACACAGCACCCCTGATTTGCACAGAAACAATGATACTTTTAAGACACTGCATTCAAACGAGGGGCATGACCAGGGGCATGACCCCCCCCTACTTTCAGGGGAGTCTGAAAGCAAACATTCTCAAGCAGACCAAGAAAACACGGCTTCCTTATGAAATGCCCCAAATATTTCTGGCACCCACACTGAAATCCGTTGGAAAGGATAAAATAAACATACCAGGACAGACCACAGGCCCGTGAATGCACATTTGAAAGTGTATTTGGCAGTCACTAACAAACAAAGCCTCACACAACTGCCCTAAAGCTTTCCTACAGTGACTGTCACTCACATCGCTCTGCAGGTCGTAGGCCTGCCGCGCGTGGATCACGTCGTTCTGGTCAGGAAGGCAGGTCCACTGGTGCAGGTACTGCCTGTAGTCAATGTCACTGACCAAGTTCTGGCACTCCTTGGCTGCCTGCACCGACAGGGCATCCACAGGGATGTGGATCTGGGTCTTGGAATCGTTGTAGGCCTTCTTGTAGAGGCGGTCGTTCTGCAGGGCCATGGCGCGCGCAGCCTGCGCCAGCTTGGGGTCATCCTTGGCACTGGGGCACCCAATGTAGTGGCCTTTCTGCTTCTCGTGGGTTTCTTTGTACTTGTACTGGAAATACAAACAGAAGTGAATCTGGGATGAAGGTCCCATCATTTCCTATTGCTACTGATCACAAAAATACATATTGTTGTTTTTAAGGGAACTGAAAATAAATGTAAAGGAATAACATACATCACTCGCAATATCTCTTGATGCTTTTGCAGTTTTGATTGGAATTGCATCAGCTCTCATGTCATAACCCTTCTTCTTGGCCTCTTCCCAGGCTTGTATATAAAGTTTCTACACAAGAAAAGACAGAAAATGGCTCATCAATATTCTGAAAGATGGGATTTCTACATTTTGTAATTGTCTCTCAAATTTTTCATGAATGCGTGATTCAAAACATCTTTATGATTAAACAAATGCTGACTTAACTCTGAATTTCCACTAGTTCAGTAAATGTTTAAATGTCCTTACTTTGCTAACGTTGGCTGCATTGGCCTTTGCTAGTAGAATGTCTGGTGTGTCAGGCATGACATGGATGGACTTCTTGTCTGCATCCCAGGCTTCCGTGTACAAGCGCTGTGAGAGAGGAAAACAGCCCTTTACAAACAGTTCTCTATGAAATTATTTTACTATTACAATTATTTTACAAACTGCAAGGGGTAGTCCCAGCAAGCTCTAATACCCTGACACAGCAAAGTTTCTCTCTGAACAGCTCAAGAAAATTTTGTCCCTCCTCATTTTTTCTCAGGTTAAGCTGGTGCAGCAACTGATAGATTTTGAATTGTAGAGAAACAGCCTTAGGAGGAAAAGTGTATTAATTATTCTGTATAAGTTGTTTGATTATGTTTGTTATAAAGGAGGAGGTACTTAGTGACTTTCACCCTCCAGAGCTGAGATATGTTGCAGAAGTTTCACATCCAGAGAACTTCAGGTATTTCCTCATTACTTGTTCATCATGAAGTATTACTCTCGGAAAAATCTGTGATTTAAGGGACTTTTATCTGGAGATTTTTGCCAACTGCTCACTTCAGACTGAGCCCCGAGAGAACAGCTTTCCTGTACAATGGCTGAATTTGGACATCAACTTTCTCTAAATCCACAAATTTTTGGTTTTACTTTGTATTTTGAATTTTTCACCTCATGAACAAGTTCTTTTAACTGGCAGTACCACCCTCACCTTGTTCATGATCTCAGCATTTTGCTTGGCTAAGACCATGGCCAAGGAATCGGTCACGCTGGTGAATTTGATTTGGTCTGCAGGCTGCCGATACTTCCTGTCACTGAGGATTTCTCCAGCTTTCTTGGCTTTCTCAACCTCCAAGGAGCCAATAGGAACCCATCCAATGCCTCTCAGCCATTCCAGGTCTGATTTGTAAACAGCCTGAAAAAATTTGAAAGTTTGTTATACATGGTTAAGTGTGATCAAATATTAGAATTAATACAAACAAGCACATAATTTATGAACAACTGGGCATGTTTCTGAGGATATGGTTCTGAAAACAATTGTTTTTGAAGATTAAATAAAATAATTATTTGAAAAGAAAAATAAAAGAGGTATTGGAGCGCAATTCTAGAATCAGAGTAACACACAAACTATACCTCAGGTTAAGGACTGGAAAAATAGGATTAAACATAAATTTAATGAAAGAATTGAAAGAATGAAAGAATGAAAACATTTCAACAAGTCTGATGCAAGCGACTAGGGGTTTATCATCCATATTTTAAAAATTAGATTGTGCTAGACCTAATTTTGTATTACAGAATTACTCTATTACGGAATTACTGTGTTACAAAAATACTGTGTTACAGAAATACTGTGTTACAGAAATTCTGTGTTACAAATTTAAGGATTTGCTCACATCACTCTGCAGGTCATAGGCTTGCTTGGCGTGGATCACATCGTTCTGGTCAGGCAGACAGATCCACTGGTGCAGGTAGTGCCGGTAGTCGGCGTCGCTCACCAGCTGCTGGCACTTCTTGGCCAACACAATTCCCAGCATGTCCACGGGGCTGCTGAACCTTGTCTTGGACTTCTCAAAGTCCTTCTTGTACTCCCTGTCACTCTGGATCTTGGCCACATGCATCGACCACATCATCTTGGGGTCATCCTCGATGTTCCTGGCCCCAATGTGGTGGCCCAGCTGCTTCCGATACCCTTCCTTGTACTTGTACTATGGACAAAAAAATCCATATATATATTAATATATTTTATCCTTTTCTAACACAAGTATTTAAATAGATTTCTTGGTAGAAAAACAAAGAGCACAAAAAATCTGTTATCATCTGTCTCTTAGTGATATTGCCTAACGCTTGAAACAAAACCTGTTGCAGTCATTGCAGAGTTTTTCCCCTGGTTTTGTATTCCAATGTTTTGGATTTCAATGTGACACTGAAACAGAATTATTTATTTCCTCCAGAAAAGTCAAGCATTTAGAGTTTTAGAATTTATTTACTTATATCTTTTGGGGACAGATTTTAAAGGACTTCCTATTTTGAATCAGAAATTATCTTGACAAATTCTAACATAAACTCCTGCCTCTTTTTGTTCATCCTTCTTGAACATCCATGGATAGCAATGGAGAGCATATAAATAATCTTCACGTTATTATATTTATTCATTACTGTGATACATAACTCATATAAAAATTACTGGGTATCCATTTTTTTGTGCACTTAAGACATGTGGTAGAATCACTATGAAAACAGATTTCTATGTTATCTATTTTATGAAATGTGACATTAGCAAACAAGTGAACAAAGATTCTAATTCTTTTCCATTACCAAATCCACAGAGAAATGAGAACACAGCCTGCTCACCTCACTGGCAATCTCCCTGGAGGCTTTGGCAGACTGAATGGGAATGGCATCAAAACGCAAATCATAGCCCTTCTTCTTTGACTCTTCCAAGGCCAGTTTGTACATTTTCTGTGAGAAAGAATCACATTTTAGTTTTAAAAAACCAAATTCAAAATTGCATTTCAGTTCAGCATAACTGTGCAGTAAAACAAATGAAGTTCCTAAACAATATTGTTCATCTTCACACAATTTTAATACTGTTCTGTAGAAAAGAAAAAGAAACAGATTTCAAAGACCTTGTAATTTTATTGCAGATGTTTGGAAAATGGAAATCATTTAGGGAAGGCAAAGACGGGAACATTTAAAAAGCTAAACTGCCTATTTCCACGACTTGCTGTAAAAATTATTTCTCATTTATGGGGGACAATATATTTTAAAAGAAAATACATTTTTGTGGTAGAACAACTTTGATTTCAGGACTGGAACTGGCCATGAATGAAAATAAACAACTTGACAATATTTTACCATTATTGAAAAATCAAACATGATGAAAATTTTATTTATGAGAAACCCTTTAACTGTCTCAGCTGCACTCACCTCACTGTAGTTCACTCGGTTCTGTTTGGCCAGCAGGATTTCGGGGGTGTCAGGCATGACATGAATGGAGGTCTTGTCTTTGTTCCACGCTTCAGTGTACAAACGCTAAAAAAGAAAACAGGAAGAGATTGATGGGGCATTCAAAACCAAGTTAATATCTCAATAAACATGGAAAGCACATTAATTAAAATGATAGGAACCTGGTCTAGGGGAAATTGTCCCTTCCCATGGCAGGAGGTTGGAACAAAATGATTTTTAATGTACCTTCCAACCCAAACCCTATTATGACACTATAAATTATAGCACGGATATACAGTTATGTGTTAATATGCTAAAAGCAACATCAACAAAAGGAGAATTTATATGAGGGAGTTTAAAAACAAGAAGGAAACTGCCACATTGCTTCAGAATAATGAATAAACCAAAGAATTATTAGAGCCTAATGCACACACACACCAAGGAAAATATTTAAATGTAAAATGCAGAATATTACACTAATCTGAGTCTTCCATGAGCTGACCTTAGAGTTTTGAGTGAAATAATAAGAGCACAATGACTGAAAACACATCATGCTTGAACTGCAGCATTGCTTGTGCTCAGATCATTCCCAGTCCTGTCTCCAGGGCTGAGGCAGACACCTCTGATGTGTCACCCAGAGGGATCAGGACTCACCTTGTTCATGATGTCTGCATTCTGCTTGGCCAACACCATCTCCAGGGAATCCGTGACACTGGTGAACTTGATGGTGTCCGGATGCTGGCGGTAAATTTTGTCACTCAGGATCTCCCCTGCTCTCTTGGCTTTCTCGACTTCCAAGGAACCAATTGGGACCCAGCCAATGCCCCGCAGCCACTCAAGGTCAGATTTGTAGCAGTTCTGTTACAATAAAAAAAATTACACCAATTATTTTAACAATGTAATCATCACAACATATGTTATACAGTGCATCATTCCAAAGGATAAACACCTTTCTATCAGCTCCTCATTCATACAAATTCAAAGCTGTAAAGAAAATTGTGCAAAAAATAACAGCATTTCACCTACATTAATGGTGAAACCATTATCCAGCTTTCACAGAATGGGGCAAATGATAGATAGTCCAAATCCTGGAATTATAGGATTTCATTTAAATATCAGTTAGTTAGTATAACCTCTAGGAGATCTGAGCATCAATTAACCGTGAAACTTTAAAATAAATCTCAATATGTTGGTTCTACCACAGCAGAACAAGATGGCCTGATACAATTGCATAGAATATCAAATACATTCCTCAGCAAAACTTCAATGTCAGAGAACTCACATCACTCTGGAGCTCGTAGGCTTGCTTGGCGTGGATCACATCGTTCTGGTCAGGCAGACAGATCCACTGGTGCAGGTAGTGCCGGTAGTCGGCATCGCTCACCAGCTGCTGGCACTTCTTGGCCAACACAATTCCCAGCATGTCCACGGGGCTGCTGAACCTTGTCTTGGACTTCTCAAAGTCCTTCTTGTACTCCCTGTCACTCTGGATCTTGGCCACATGCATTGACCACATCATCTTGGGGTCATCCTCGATGTTCCTGGCCCCAATGTGGTGGCCCAGCTGCTTCCGATACCCTTCCTTGTACTTGTACTGAAACAGAAAAGATTTAAAATTACTTTGTGTATTGACAAATTAATAAACAGTTCTAACAGTTTAACATACTCATTATTTTGTAAAGATAAAAATATTATATAAGTCTTTCTACTTTGGGATTAATTTTCACATAAGAAGCCTTTTTATTAGATATAATTATCTAAGACTTTCAGATAACTATAACACACTTTCAATCAAGTAAACATGCAATGTCACATTCTGACAAGCTTGGTTTTTCAAATCGTTTTACTATTAAGATTAAATTGTAAATATTAACAAACTTTTCACAAAACTCCTCGATCAAGACAATATGATTTGCTCCGAATAAAAAAGTTGAAATATCTTGAGAGCAAACAAGGAGCATAAAAATCTGTTATCCTCCATCTCAAGTGATGCTGCCTTATCAGAAGCACAAGCTATCATAGTCATTGTGTACTTTATCCCTGATTTTATGTTCAAACATCTTGAATTTCATTATGACACTTGAACAGAAATATTGTTTGAATCAGTAATTAACCTGACAAACTCTACCATTGGTTCATACACCTTTTTGATCATGCTTCTTGAATATCCATGGACATCAACAGAAGTAGTTCAGGGGGCATATTAATAACCTTCACATCATTATATTTATTTATTACAGTGATATATTCCTCATTATAAAAATGCTGGCTTCCCCTTTCTTCCATGCACTAAAGGCAATGTAGTGGAATAATTATAAAGAATCACTAGGAAAATATATTTCAATATTATCTATTCTATGAAGTATGAAGTAGCAAGCATTCTGATTCTTTTCCATTACCAAATCCACAGAGAAATGAGAACAAAGCCTGCTCACCTCACTGGCAATCTCCCTGGAGGCTTTGGCAGACTGAATGGGAATGGCATCAAAACGCAAATCATAGCCTTTCTTCTTTGACTCCTCCAAGGCCAGTTTGTACATTTTCTGTGAGAAAAAAATTGACAATTGAATTTCAAAAACAAAATAGCATTTCAGTTAAGTACATCTGATTAATAAAACTATTCAAGTTCCTAAACAATATTGTTGATTTTCAGGCAACTTAAACATCTTCAGCCCAGCTCTACATTCACTAGAAAATGAAAAACTGCAGATTTCCAAGACTCTGTAATTTTATTGTAGATGCTTGGAAAATGGAAATCATTTAGGGAAAGCAAAGCAAAAACTAAAAAATTATTTCCACACCTTGCTGTATAAATAATTTCTAATTTATAGGGGATACTATATTTGAATAGCCCAATTAGATATGCAGGAGTTCAATTTCTGGAACAACTCTGGTTTCAGACCATTTGTGAAAATAAACAACCTGACAATATTTTACCATTAACTAAAAGTCAGGGATGACAAAAGCATACTTGTCAGAAGTACAAGTTAATTGTCTCAGATTTCAGCTGCACTCACCTCACTGTAGTTCACTCGGTTCTGTTTGGCCAGCAGGATTTCGGGGGTGTCAGGCATGACATGAATGGAGGTCTTGTCTTTATTCCAAGCTTCCGTGTACAAACGCTAAAAAGGAAATCAGGAAGAGATTGATAGGGCATTCAAAAACAGGAAGAGATTGATAGGGCATTCAAAATTAAGATTTAAATAATCAAGGAAAACATAGACCACACCAAATGAAAATATAGGAAATGTGACATCGATAATCTGTTAGGTAATTAGGAAGAGATGGTATTAACAAAAGGAGGATTGTGTTGTTGAAATGTAACACTTAAAAAACACCACATTGATTAAGGAGAAGTAATAAACCAATGATTATTGCTTGTGCTCAGATCATTCCCTGTCCTGTCTCCAGGGCTGAGGCAGACACCTCTGATGTGTCACCCAGAGGGATCAGGACTCACCTTGTTCATGGTGTCTGCGTTCTGCTTGGCCAACACCATCTCCAGGGAATCCGTGACACTGGTGAACTTGATGGTGTCCGGATGCTGGCGGTAAATTTTGTCACTCAGGATCTCCCCTGCTCTCTTGGCTTTCTCAACTTCCAAGGAACCAATTGGGACCCAGCCAATGCCCCGCAGCCATTCCAGGTCAGATTTGTAGCAGTTCTGTGAAAAAATAGAAAAAAATCAGCCACACAGGTTATTCTATCAACAACAATAATGCAAATTACATGGTGGATAGTTCACCAATAAGTAACCTCACTATCAACTTAACAATTAATTTAAATAAATTCAAAGCACAAGATAAAATATAGAAAAAACAAGTGCATTTCCACTGCATTAAGGGTGAAACCATTATCCAAGTTTCACAGAATGGGGTAAATGATAGACAGCAATTCTGGAGTTATAGGATTTCATTGAAGCATCAATTAGTTAACACATCCTGTTGGAGAGCTCAGTTTCAATCAGTCCCAAAATTTAAAAACAAATCTCAAAATGTTGGTTCTACCACAGCAGAACAGATGGCCTGATACAATTATGTAAAATAAAGTCATTCCTCAGCAAAACTTCAATGTCAAAGAACTCACATCACTCTGGAGCTCGTAGGCTTGCTTGGCATGGATCACATCGTTCTGGTCAGGCAGACAGATCCACTGGTGCAGGTAGTGCCGGTAGTCGGCGTCGCTCACCAGCTGCTGGCACTTCTTGGCCAACACAATTCCCAGCATGTCCACGGGGCTGCTGAACCTTGTCTTGGACTTCTCAAAGTCCTTCTTGTACTCCCTGTCACTCTGGATCTTGGCCACGTGCATTGACCACATCATCTTGGGGTCATCCTCAATGTTCCTGGCCCCAATGTGGTGGCCCAGCTGCTTCCGATACCCTTCCTTGTACTTGTACTGAAACACAAAACAAAATATTACATTTCTGTATCACCTATAAATATCAGTTACTCATATTAAATACTTCTAACAGTAACCTTTCCAAACCTATCTATAACCTACTATTAAAAAAAGCCCCAGTCAAATCAATCCTCATGCTAATAATATTCTAGGACCAAAGTTTTTTGCTATTTGAGTTAAAACCCTAAACAGAAATTTTTTTATCATTTTCCTTTTTGAAGAAATTGCTTTACTAATATTAGTGAGAAATAATCCTGGTCTTACTAAATGCATTTAATCCTTATTACATATTATGATAGGCATACTGTAAATACTTATCTACACATATAGGGTTATGAGCTAACATGAAAGCAGCATTATATTGTTCTCATAATTATCAACATTTATTTTTTTAAACACACATGATAATTTGCTTGCAAAAATCTATTACTTAAGGTCACAGTTTAACTGCAGTGCCTTTTACAGGATCCAGCTGATAATTTTCAGGTTGCAGAGGAGAGATGCCAACATAGAAAGAAACAAAAAGTTAGATTCTTACATCACTGGCAATTTGCCTGGATGCTTTGGCTGCTTGGATGGGGATGGCATCAGCTCTCAAATCATAGCCTTTCTTCTTTGAATCTTCCATGGCTTGTCTGTATTGTTTCTAGAGGAAGAATTAAACAATGGGACTCATGTAAGTTCCATATGTTATATTCTATGCAAAACAAATTGCTTGGAAGTAGATCTAATAATTGTGTTTAGATTTATTACACCCAGTTTTATCTACCTTTAACTCAAAACCTCAGATCAGTAGCTGATACAAATTCATGTCAAAGGAAGACCTTTGCTAAATACATTTCTTAATTAATTTTTATTTTACCATTTTAAATAATGTAACATTGACTACAATTTAGAGCTAAACTTTTCTTCTATACAAAGGGAGTAAAACTTACTTTTTAAAACCACTGATATGGCTTACTGATGTGAACTTGTTTGCCTAAAATAATGTTGAATACTGGCATCACACCTTTTCAGAATTATGTTGGTAATTACCTTTCTGGTATTAATTTTTGCCTTCCCAACATTATGCACAATGGCAAAAATTACTCCCCAAAATTCAGTGGAAACACACAACTTGTGTGGAATTTACGGAATTTCTTCTTACTAGTGGTCACTGTTCTATATATGCACTACTACAAATATACAAACAATATTTTTAAAGTCACAATTTTTTTGATGAATCTGGGAGTTACTTAAGGAAACTGACAGTGTCATCTCTAGAAGGTTTCCCAGAACATTCCTGATCCAGCCATGACACAGAGCAGCTACATTTGGAGAGCTCCCACACTCACCAGACTGTAGTTCTTCTTGTTCTCTCTTGCCAGTGTGATTTCAGGGGTGTCAGGCATGATGTGGATTTGTGTCTTGTCTTTATCCCAGGCCTCAGTGTACAAACGCTGCAGGAGAAACACAGCAGAGAATTTGGAGAAATTGATAATTTTGACAAATTAAGTTGGCAATACTCAAGGAAGATATTATTAAATCACCTCTTGATGAAAACAAGTTTCCCATTGATTACCAAAAATTGAACATACACTTTTAAAGCCTTACAGTGCTGAAATCTCACAGCACAGGCACAGGTCTGCGGTCCTAGTCCTGTCTCAGGGGTTTAGACTGAGACTGTAGGTGAGCTACCTGATCAAATCCAGACTCACCTTGTTCATGGTGTCTGCATTCTGCTTGGCCAACACCATTGGGAGAGAATCTGGGATGCTGGTGAACTTGATGGTGTCCGGATGCTGGCGGTAAATTTTGTCACTCAGGATCTCCCCCGCCTTCTTGGCTTTCTCAACTTCCAAGGAACCAATTGGGACCCAGCCAATGCCCCGCAGCCACTCAAGGTCAGACTTGTAGCAGTTCTGTTACAAAATATAAGGGCAGCAGTTAAAAATTTCTCCTTTATATGTTAATCAGCACTTAAATATATTCAAACTCCCTATAATGAAGGATGATATGGAGCTCATTCTGCTGTTTGGCTGTACATAAAGCTTCATAATGCTCTGACATACAGATTCCTTCACTCCTCAAAATATAATGGCCTTGCTTGGAACAGGGGAAAAAAATACAAAGTGAAAAAATACTATATGAGAGCAACAAATATTCCTTATATTCCAAGGATTTACAACGATTACAGTAGTCCAGAGCTTATAAGCAAGTACTCACATCACTCTGGAGCTCGTAGGCTTGCTTGGCATGGATCACATCGTTCTGATCTGGCAGACAAGTCCATTCATGGAGGTAGTGCCGGTAATCAGCATCACTGACCAGCTCCTGGCATTTCTTGGCCAACACCACTCCCAGCATGTCCACAGGGCTGCTGAACCTTGTCTTGAACTTCTCAAAGTCCTTCTTATACTCCCTGTCACTCTGGATCTTGGCCACGTGCATTGACCACATCATCTTGGGGTCATCCTCGATGTTCCTGGCCCCAATGTGGTGGCCCAGCTGTTTGCGATATCCTTCCTTGTACTTGTACTATGGACAAAAAAATGTTCACTGAGTTCTAGATTAGGGTTTTTATATAACCCCAGCAGCCCCTGCAGCACTGCCTCTAGAAAACAGCTGAAGCCACAGAGATTTTAAAGAAAGAAAGGATTCAGCCCCATTGTGTGCCACAAGGGCTGCTGTGCACTCACATCACTGGCGATGTCCCGGGAAGCTTTGGCAGACTTGATGGGAATGGCATCTGCCCGCATGTCGTAGCCCTTCTTCTTCTCCTCCTCCATCGCCTGCTTGTACAGTTTCTGCAACAGACACCACCAGGCTCTCAGACAACGCTGCTGCCCAGGGACGGCAGCACCCAGGGACACACACTGCACCACCAACAACCACCCACCTCACTGAAGTTCACTTTGTTCTGCTGGGCCAGCAGGATCCCAGGGGTGTCTGGCATGATGTGAATGCTGGTTTTGTCCTTCTCCCAGGCTGAGATGTACGAGCGCTGGGAAACAACAGGAAACAAGAACACACAGATTTAGGGAAACAAATTCAACAAGAACATTAGCTCCATGAAACAAAGCAAGAGGCCTCTACTTTGAACTGACCCAGGAACTCCCGACCTTTCCCCAAACCTTTCTAATGCTTCAACTGTTTCTTTTCCACACTGTACCCCATTACTGCTCCAACCACGCAAACAAAAATTTAATCTCAAACAAGGAATACAAATCCCTGAGGCAAGTGGGATTTTTTGGCCCTTGCACAACCTGGGCCTTGGAAGGACATAGAATAACATCCCGAGAAAGGAAGGTGCTCATTGCCTTCAAGATGCAAACTCAAGGAAATCTCACATGGTCCATGATTTTGGAGTTGTGCTTTGCCAGCACCATGGGCATCGAGTCAGGAAGGCTGGTGAATTTGATGGTGTCTGGGTGCTGACGATACTTCTTGTCACTCAGGATCTCGCTCGCCCTCTTGTTCTTCTCAACATCCAATGATCCAATTGGGGACCAGCCAATGCCCCTCAGCCACTGCAGGTCAGACTTGTACACGTTCTGGAAGGACAGGAAAGGACAAAAACAGCTCAGCAACCTCCTCACTCCAAGTGACCTCATCTCCTACCATGAGAAACTCAGCTTAAGGGAACATGTTCAACTGGGTCAACCCACCAGCCTGTGCCACAAAAGTGACTCTGGATAAGCTCAGCTCCCAAAAACTGTCTGCCTGCCCCTGCAATATCACAAGAAGCTATCAAGCAGTCCACAATTCTTCTCGCTATACCTTCTTAGTATTGCCAGCAAAGACCTACACCATTTCTCAAACTGCATCTGGCAGAGACATTGGAGGAGCCTTTTATATCATATCCTAAGACTCTTCACACCATTTTCAGCTGCACAATTTCCTGCCTCTGCAAACTCTTGGTTCTCCAGAAAAAAAAGGATTTTAATTCCCTTGACCTTCCCACGCCACAAAGACCTCCTCAAAAAGAATAGACAATGCAAGGCTGTGACACAGCCAGAAAAGAACAACTCACATCACTCTGCAGGTCATACACTGTCTTGGCATGGACAACATCGTTCTGGTCCGGCAGGCACGTCCAGCGGTGCAGAGGGTGCCGGTAATCAGCATCACTGACCAGCTCCTGGCATTTCTTGGCCAACACAATTCCCAGCATGTCCACAGGGCTGCTGAAGTGTGTTTTGGACTTCTCAAAGGCTTTCTTGTACTCCCTGTCACTCTGGATCTTGGCCACATGCATTGACCACATCATCTTGGGGTCGTCCTCGATGTTCCTGGCCCCAATGTGGTGGCCCAGCTGTTTGCGATATCCTTCCTTGTACTTGTACTATGGACAAAAAAATGTTCACTGAGTGTAAGCTTTGGGCTTTTTATATGACCCCCGCAGCCCCTGTGTCAAGAATTTCAGAAAATAGAGCAGCTGAAGCCAGTGAGATTTTAAAGAAAAAAAAGACTCAGCCCATTGTGTGCCACCAGGGCTGCTGTGCACTCACATCACTGGCGATGTCCCGGGAAGCTTTGGCAGACTTGATGGGAATGGCATCTGCCCGCATGTCGTAGCCCTTCTTCTTCTCCTCCTCCATTGCCTGCTTGTACAGTTTCTGCAACAGACACCACCAGGCTCTCAGACAACGCTGCTGCCTGGACACAGCAGCACCCAGGGACACACACTGCACCCCCAAGAACCACCCACCTCACTGAAGTTCACTTTGTTCTGCTGGGCCAGCAGGATCCCAGGGGTGTCTGGCATGATGTGAATGCTGGTTTTGTCCTTCTCCCAGGCTGAGATGTACGAGCGCTGGGAAACAACAGGAAACAAGAACATACAGGTTTAGGGAAACAAACTCAACAAGAACATTAGCTCCGTGAAACAAAGCAAGAGATCTCTACTTTGCACTGAGCCAGAAACTCCTGCCCTTTCCCCAACCCTTTCTAATGCTGCACCTTTTTCCACATTGCACCCCATTACTGCTCCACTGCTCCAAACACAAAAAAAGAGTGTTTTATCTCAAACAAGGAACACAAATCCCTGAGGCAAGAACATGCATTCCCCTTGAAGAACCCAGGCCATGGAAGGACATAGAATAACATTCTGAGAAAGGAATATCCTCATTGCCTTCAGAATGCAAACTCAAAGAAATCTCACTTGGTCCATGATTTTGGAGTTGTGCTTTGCCAGCACCATGGGCATTGAGTCAGGAAGGCTGGTGAATTTGATGGTGTCTGGGTGCTGACGATACTTCTTGTCACTCAGGATCTCGCTCGCCCTCTTGTTCTTCTCAGCATCCAGCGATCCAATTGGGGACCAGCCAATGCCCCTCAGCCACTGCAGGTCAGACTTGTACACGTTCTGGAAGGACAGGAAATGACACAAACAGCTCAGCAATCTTGTCACTCCAAGCAACCTCATCTCCTACCACAGTACGCTCCACCAAATGGAACACATTTCCCAGGGTAAACCCACTGGACACCAGGACTGGGACTCCCATGAAGATCAGTTCCCCACACCTGGCTCCCCACTCCTGCAACAGCACAGGTACCTGTCAAAGAAATCACCATCCTCCCTCTCCATCTACTCAGTATACCCAGCAAAGACCTTCTCCATTTGACATTCTATAGGTGGCAGTGGCATATGAGGTGTGTTACATCACCCAAGACCCTTTTACCATGTACCTGGACCTGCAACTCTTGGTCCTCCAAAGGCAAATATTTTACCCTGCCGCCCTTCCCCTTCCTTATTGTACTGAAGGTCTCAGCCACAACTCTCCTCATAAAATGTTCATGGCAAGAAAGGATTCTTCTGTGGCCATGAAGCATGACCCCACACAAACATCACCACTGAGTGTTCATGTCAAGATGTGCCACAACACAATCTTAGTCCCTCAGAATCAGCCAAGAATTATTATCCCCACAAGGACCTCTTCCAGCAGAGGAACAGAAGACAAGAGAGACTTGGGGTTGCAACACAGCCAGAAAAGAACAACTCACATCACTCTGTAGGTCGTACACTGTCTTGGCATGGACAACATCGTTCTGGTCTGGCAGGCACGTCCAGCGGTGCAGAGGGTGCCGGTAATCAGCATCACTGACCAGCTCCTGGCATTTCTTGGCCAACACCACTCCCAGCATGTCCACAGGGCTGCTGAACCTTGTCTTGAACTTCTCAAAGTCCTTCTTGTACTCCCTGTCACTCTGGATCTTGGCCACATGCATTGACCACATCATCTTGGGGTCATCCTCAATGTTCCTGGCCCCAATGTGGTGGCCCAGCTGTTTGCGATATCCTTCCTTGTACTTGTACTATGGACAAAAAAATGTTCACTGAGTGTTAGTTTTGGGCTTTTTATGTGGCCAAGACCCCTGCAGCACCTCCTCCAGAAAACACAGACCTGAAGTCACAGAGACTTTAAAGTGAGATAAGAGTCAGCCCCATTGTGTGCCACAAAGGCTGCTGTGCACTCACATCACTGGCGATGTCCCGAGAAGCTTTGGCAGACTTGATGGGAATGGCATCTGCCCGCATGTCGTAGCCCTTCTTCTTCTCCTCCTCCATCGCCTGCTTGTACAGTTTCTGCAACAGACAACACCAGGCTCTCAGACAACGCTGCTGCCTGGACACAGCAGCACCCAGGGACACACACTGCACCACCAACAACCACCCACCTCACTGAAGTTCACTTTGTTCTGCTGGGCCAGCAGGATCCCAGGGGTGTCTGGCATGATGTGAATGCTGGTTTTGTCCTTCTCCCAGGCTGAGATGTATGAGCGCTGGGAAAGGAGGACAAGAGGAAACAAGAACACACAGGTTTAGGGAAACAATTTCAAGGAGCAAATCAGGTCCACAAACCAAAGGGAGGGGCCTCTACTTCACACTGACCCAGTAACACCTTTGCTTTCCCAAAACTGTTCTAATGCTTCAACCTTTTCTTTTCCACACTGTACCTCATTACAGCTCCAAAAGAGAGTTTTATCTCAAAAAAGGAACACAAATCCCTGAGGCAAGAACATGCATTCCCCTTGAAGAACCCAGGCCATGGAAGGACATAGAATAACATCCAGGGAAAGGAAGGTGTTCACTTCTTTCAAGATGCAAACTCAAAGAAATCTCACTTGGTCCATGATTTTGGAGTTGTGCTTTGCCAGCACCATGGGCATTGAGTCAGGAAGGCTGGTGAATTTGATGGTGTCTGGGTGCTGACGATACTTCTTGTCACTCAGGATCTCGCTTGCCCTCTTGTTCTTCTCAGCATCCAGTGATCCAATTGGGGACCAGCCAATGCCCCTCAGCCACTGCAGGTCAGACTTGTACACGTTCTGGAAGGACAGGAAAGGACACAAACAACTCAGCAACCTCCTCACTCCAAGCAACCTCATCTCCTACCATGGGAAACAGCTTAATGGAACATGCTCCACTGGGTAAACCAATCAGCCACCCATTCAGTGGCTGTACCCATCTGCTAGGGCTCTTCATACCATTTTCATCTGCACCCAGGACTTACCAATCCTTGGTTCTCCAGAAAACGAGGATTTCAATCTGTTGCCCTTCCCCTGACACACAGACCCCTCCTCCAGCAGTAAAAAGAACACAGGAGAGACAACCCAAGGCCGTCACTCAGACAATAAGGAACAACTCACATCACTCTGCAGGTCGTACACTGTCTTGGCATGGACAACATCATTCTGGTCCGGCAGGCACGTCCAGCGGTGCAGAGGGTGCCGGTAATCGGCATCACTGACCAGCTCCTGGCACTTCTTGGCCAACACCACTCCCAGCATGTCAACGGGGCTGCTGAACCTTGTCTTGAACTTCTCAAAGTCCTTCTTGTACTCTCTGTCACTCTGGATCTTGGCCACATGCATTGACCACATCATCTTGGGGTCATCCTCAATGTTCCTGGCCCCAATGTGGTGGCCCAGCTGTTTGCGATACCCTTCCTTGTACTTGTACTGCAGGAAAAAACAATATGCAGTGAGTATTATTTTACTTTTTTTCACATTCCTAGCAACCCCTGTGGCATCACCTCCAGCCAATTTATCAGCTGAAACCACAGAGAGTTTAGACTGCGAAAGCGTTCAGTTGATGACCTACAGTGTACAGCTAGAAAAGAATCCATGGAATATCCTTCTGATAAAATTCACATTTTCTAAGACTCTCCCTGGCCTATATATTTAGAGCTACTGGTCAGTAACTGAGAGGAAGAAAAGTCTCTAAATCATAAAAGCTATACCAAAGTCCTGAAGTTCAATACCCCCTACATAAAGAATCCTTTACTGATCTTCACACACAATGGCCAAATCAACTCTTACTGAAACTACATAGGGAATAAAATGTAACTCCATAGAGACTTCTGGGAAGATTAAATAAAGACAGCAAACACATACAGCAATGCACTTTTGTATTAATAGCTAAGAATACAAAAAACTGGGTTTTTTTATACAGCTTTAATTTTTAAATGAAAGCTTGGTTTGGGTTGTCTTTCCTCATGCACAGCTCAACTGTGCAGTTGCAGAGTTAGGGCCGTGCAGACGGGCATTAGTGCTGAGAGCAGCCTAAATACCTCAGAACTCCAGGCTGTTGTTCTCATAAGCCCAGGCTGGACCCTGCTTTGAGCTATAGCCATCACCCAATTCCCACAGTTACTCTTCCACATGACCTAGACCTTCCCTTGCAACAGTGGACATCCATAACTTGCAGGGACAGCTACAGGTGGACAGTGTGAACAAAAACTTTGATGGACAACTGAAGGGTAGAGACAGGTAATGGATTTATTGCCTCCATTTGGCTCAGTTGCAAACCCTGGGTTCAACTGCCAGCACGTAGCACCCATGTGACAGCCACCAGGGCTGCTGTGCACTCACATCACTGGCGATGTCCCGGGAAGCTTTGGCAGACTTGATGGGAATGGCATCTGCCCGCATGTCGTAGCCCTTCTTCTTCTCCTCCTCCATCGCCTGCTTGTACAGTTTCTGCAACAGACACCACCAGGCTCTCAGACAACGCTGCTGCCCAGGGACGGCAGCACCCAGGGACACACACTGCACCACCAACAACCACCCACCTCACTGAAGTTCACTTTGTTCTGCTGGGCCAGCAGGATCCCAGGGGTGTCTGGCATGATGTGAATGCTGGTTTTGTCCTTCTCCCAGGCTGAGATGTACGAGCGCTGGGAAACAACAGGAAACAAGAGCATGCAGGTTTAAGGAAACAAATTCAACAAGAACATTAGCTCCATGAAACAAAGCAAGAGGTCTCTACTTTGCACTGAGCCAGGAACTCCTGACCTTTCCCCAACCCTTTCTAATGCTGCACCCTTTTCCACATTGCACCCCATTACTGCTCCACTGCTCCAAAAACAAAAAAAGAGTGTTTTATCTCAAACAAGGAACACAAATCCCTGAGGCAAGAACATGCATTCCCCTTGAAGAACCCAGGCCATGGAAGGACATAGAATAACATCCCGAGAAAGGAAGGTGCTCATTGCCTTCAGAATGCAAACTCAAGGAAATCTCACTTGGTCCATGATTTTGGAGTTGTGCTTTGCCAGCACCATGGGCATCGAGTCAGGAAGGCTGGTGAATTTGATGGTGTCTGGGTGCTGACGATACTTCTTGTCACTCAGGATCTCACTCGCCCTCTTGTTCTTCTCAACATCCAGTGATCCAATTGGGGACCAGCCAATGCCCCTCAGCCACTGCAGGTCAGACTTGTACACATTCTGGAAGGACAGGAAAGGAAGAAACCAGCTCATCAACCTCCTCACTCCAAGCAACCTCATTGCCTACCGTGGGAAACTCAGCTTAATGGAAAATCCTCCACTGGGTAAACCCACCAGCCACCCATTCAGTATTGGGACCCATCCCCTGAGGCTCTCCCCTGCCTTCAGCATTTGTCTTTCCCAACTGCTGGCTCTCCAAAAGAAAAAACTTGACTCCATTGCCCTTCCCCTGACACACAGACCTCTCCTTCAAAACTAGAACAGAACACAGGACAGACAACCCAAGGCTGTCACTCAGCCAATAAGGAACAACTCACATCACTCTGCAGGTCATACACTGTCTTGGCATGGACAACATCATTCTGATCTGGCAGGCACGTCCAGCGGTGCAGAGGGTGCCGGTAATCGGCATCACTGACCAGCTCCTGGCATTTCTTGGCCAACACCACTCCCAGCATGTCCACAGGGCTGCTGAACCTTGTCTTGGACTTCTCAAAGTCCTTCTTGTACTCCCTGTCACTCTGGATCTTGGCCACATGCATTGACCACATCATCTTGGGGTCATCCTCAATGTTCCTGGCCCCAATGTGGTGGCCCAGCTGCTTTCTGTATGCGGTTTTGTATTTGTACTAATTGAACATAGAAAAAAACAATTAACACCTCATTCCAAGCTGCCATTTCTTTTACTCTGTTGTTAACATAGTAGCTAATCATTTTGAATCTGTTTGCTCCTGTTTTTTCCCAAAGTTTTTAGCATTTGTTATAACATCCAGGAGATATTATGGGATTCTTCATAGTTATATACTATCTTCTTTATATTATTATATTTAATTTAATTAGTTTTACACTATTAAGAATTGTACAATCTTTAAGGTGGGCAACAACACAACAGTGTCAAAATATTACATATCTCCCCCTATTATATAGAAACTACTTTTCTCCAAGATTATATGCCCCCTCTGTGCCCCACTCTGATTTTCCCTCTGCAGACCCACCTCACTGGCTATGTCTCGGGATGCCTTGGCTGCTTGGAGGGGGATGGCATCAGGAGGGAGATCATAGCCTTTCTTCTTCAGCTCTTCATATCCTACCTTGTAACGTTTCTGTTAGAGAAGGATTCAAAGGAATTAATGGAGATAAAACTCTCTAGAGAGTTTTTCAATGCTACAACCTTCCACCTCTGACTATTGAAAAGAAAGCATGGGTTTCCAAACACAGTTTACTTAATTAAACTAAATTCCATACCTTGCTATCGATGACAGGTATTTTGTACCCTTGTTTATAAAATATTTTAAAATAACAATTTAAATGTTTTCTGATTATTTCATTGAAGATCGAAATTTCCTTTTAGCAAATACATTAATCTGAATTATTCCCAGAGCTTTCTGTTGAGGTGAGTAATACAACCCTGTGATTCTCTATACCCAGTTTCAAATGCAAACTTACATCACTTGTGTTTATCAAGTTTGATTTAGCCAACAAAATTTCAGGAGTATCAGGCATGATGTGAACCTTAGTCTTGTCCTTGTTCCAAGCTTCCCTGTAGAGTATCTGAAAGAGACACAAACAAAAACCTGGTCTGATCCAAGATTCATCTGCACAGCAATAATTTCAGTTCATCTTTTCTCTAAATTAGCAAAGAAAAGATATACTAAGCAAAATTAGGGGTGTAAACAAAATAGGATAGTAAAATCAAATACAATGACTTCTTACTGAAATACAACCTTTTTTTCTTCTTTACATCCATGTAATGACATGGAAACAGCATTAAAACAATATATTTACATACTGCTTTCTAAAGGTCTTATTTGCAGTTAAACTGAGTAAATTATTAGCGCTCAAGATCTTCATCTTCTGAACAAGGCACAAAGAGCAGTGAGGGCCTGACTATAAACACCTGCTATCTGGGTATTTCAAATGCATGTTCTGAACCAGAGATCCTTTAAAAAATGTATATTAACATATTCATTTATTGAATCCCACGTTCTGTCTCTAGAGACAACTTACATCACTCCTATTTTTGGCATTAGATTTTGCCAAAACAACATCCATGGCATCTGGGATACTTGTGAACTTAATTGTGTCTGGGTGCTGCCTGTACTTCTTGTCACTCAGTATTTCAGAAGCTTTCTTGTTCTTTTCAGCTTCCAGAGATCCCAAAGGACTCCATCCAATGCCTCTGAGCCACTGTAGATCTGACTTATACAGGTTCTGTTAAGGGTGAAAATCAAAACCATTGCAGATTATTATCACTGTTCATTGATTAAACCCTATGAAAAGTCTAACTGGCAGTTTAGCTCCAATCTGATCAATACTGATATCCAAAGTGAGTCATCAAAGATACTTTCCAATCAGCAGTAATTATTTTACATGGAAATAAGTGGATTAAACCCCAAGGGAGCTTACATCACTCTGCAGCTCGTTGACCCTCTTTGCCTCGATGACATCGACCTGGTCCGGCAGACAAGTCCAGCGGTGCAGTATGTGTTTGTAGTCCACATCACTGACCAGCTCCTGACACTTCTTGGCCAGAAGGAAACCCAGCATATCCACAGGCATATTAAACTTGGTCTTCCACTTTTCAAAGTCTTTCTTGTACTCCCTCTCACTCTGCATTTTAGCTACTTGCATGGACCACAACATCTTGGGGTCATCCTGCAGGCTGCGGAATCCGATGTGATGTCCCTGCTGCTTGCGGTATCCTTCTTTGTACTTGAACTGCAATGGCAAAGGTGGCACCACTCAAACCACAGTGACAAACATGTAAGTGACAAAACACCAATGTATTCCCTCATCTTAATGCTCCTCATGAAATTACCCCTGGAAGTGTCCAAGGCCCGGTTGGGTGGGGCATGGAGCAACCTAGGATAGTGGAGTGTGGCCCTGCCCACAGAAAGGGTGGAACTGAATAATCCTTAATGTCCCTTCCAACCCAAACCATTTTGTCATTCTATGATTCTATAAATAAGCAACTTGTTATGGGCACTCATGTAAAGTTTTAGCAGTGAAACTGGTGTCAGTGAATGCTCTCCCTGGGAAAGAAAGAGTCCTTGAAAAGGGAGAGAGCGTGGCAATAGGGATAGTCTCCAGTGCCATCCGACTCAAAACTCCCTAATACTGACACACTGAAATATTTTGATGAATAACATCATCAACAATGAAAAATTATGAAATACAAAGATACTTTAGCACAAGAAACATTTCCCAATGATGAATAAAATCTCTTCTTTATAATATAGAGAATTAATAAATTATCTATCCATAAAAATAAAATAAATACAGGACTTGAATTTGTATCAAGTTATGGTAACAGCAGTCCATGTGCCACCACGTTGGTTTCAGAGTTGTAATGAGAGTTTCTCTGGATAGGCACTGGGCTCATCTAATTGGACCAAATTTGCTGCAACTCTGAAAATGAAGCAGCCCAAAGAGCAGAAAACTCCTCCCTTTTTATGACCAACCATGAATGGACCAAACTTTGGATGTGTTAAGATGCCATTAACCCTTGTTAAACTGGACAAAAACAGCTCAGGAAGGAGTTTTGACTCCAAGCCACACCGTAGCAGAGAGGCGTATCTCAATTTACTGCGACTCTGTAGATTGTAACAACTAGGTCAGTGCATGTCACATTGAGTTAAAATGCTGCTTACATCACTTGCAATGTCCCTTGAAGCTTTGGCAGCTTTCACTGACATGGCTTCAGGTGTGAGGTCATAGCCTTTCTTTATCATTTCCTCCCAGCCAAGCTTGTAGAGTTTCTAAAATTGAAAAAAATATTAATTAAAACCAGTAGTATGTGTGTCACCTACTATTTAGATACAGTAATGATCCAAATTCTGATCGCCTCACAGGCTTCAGTTATGAGAGCAGGGCTGCTAGAATGGGAACTGAGAAATAGGAAACTGATAAACAAGAAATGCTGGTCTTCCAAAGCTTAGGACAGGGACCAAATAGTTTTTGACTATTCAGCAGCTTCCTGCTATAGCTTATCTTAATTTGAAACATATTTGGAGAATTTGAAACACATACATCTGAGATAACTGAACACTTTTTGACAAAATTTTAATAAGGTTTTCATGAAGCCTTTTAACAGTCAAGTCAGTTTGTCCACAGTTGATTTTAAGTACAGGCATTCTTAAGTCAAAGATTTGTCTCTGAGCAATGATGCAAAGCAAAACCTGAGTGTTTTCTACTGGCACAATCATCACTTTCTCCCACCCGAAAGCTGAGAGAAAATCTGGAATCACTGCATCTGCTTTTTCCCATAGGTTAGGTTAAAAATATACACAATTAACTTGTAATTTTATTGTAAGGAATTTTTAACATGACTGAATTCTTTGCAAAGCATAGAGTATGGACTATGCACTTTCAGACTTCAAAAGCAGGACTTATATTTTCCACACATTATAATGCAATTAAGTCTGTTAGTTTGCTAGCCTGAAGCTCGTATTTATTTAACTCTGAAAATATTACCCACATGAAATCCTTGCCTGTGTTCTTAAATCTCCAGTAAATATTAATTTTAAATGTTGATAAGATGTATCAAAATACTCTACCTGACTGTAGTTTGTCTTGTTCTGTTTGGCCTGTAGAATATCTGGTGTGTCTGGCATCACATGGACCTGAGTTTTATCCTTCTCCCAGGCTTCAGTATAAGCATGCTATGGACAGAAAGTTACATCACATGTGTTAATAATATAAATGACAAAAGATGGTTCTTCCAGGGTTTTCACCTTTCCATTTGGATACGGATGAGTAAAAAGGTGAAGGTGCTGACTCAGATTTATTTTATGAATTAATGATCTTATCCAAAATCAGCTGAATTATTATCCAGTCTTGCTTCTAATGAAACAAAACTATCAAGATTTTCAGGACCAGTCATTTCTATGTAAGAATGGGATGAATAGAGGCTGGAGAAAAATGAGAAAAGATTTCTTTAAGCAGTGCTGTTTCATTGAGAAAAAAAGATTAAAAAAGAGGAGCCTGTGACAATTGTTTTTCCCAGGGGAACACTGCCACATAAAGGTGTGACAGAGATTTACAGCATGGTTATTGGAATGGATGAGATGTGAATTCCTGCCTGGCTTTTCCCCTCAATACTCACTTTGTTCATGATATTTGCATTCTGCTTGGCAAGGACCAGGTCCATGGCATCGTTCTGTTTGGTGAAGCGGAACATGCTGGGGTGCTGGCGGTACTTCCGATCGCTCGCAATCTCTGTGGCTTTCTTTGATTTCTCCACGTCCAGAGAACCAATGGGACTCCAACCAATCCCCCTGAACCACTCCTTGTAATCCTGCTTGTACTCATTCTGCCAAACGGGACACAAATGCAAAGTTGACAATGTACAAACAGCTCATACAGAATAAATTAATTCTTTCCAAAACACGGCTGTGATGGAAAAACAAAAGCCACAAAAAGAAGACAGCTCATGAAAAATAATCCTATCCTTTCCAAACTGCAGCCACAAAGTGAAAATAAAAGTCACAAGAAGAAAACTTACATCACTTTGGATCTGATTCATGTTTCTGTACAGTTCCAGACTCATTGCATCTGGCAGGAGCATGTACTGGTGGATCAGGCGTTTGTAGTTGGTGTTAGTGACACGGTCCTGGGCCTCCTTGGCTGCCACCACGCTGAGGGCATCAGAAGGTGTCTGGTAATGAGTCTTGCTCGCCTCATAGGCCTTCTTGTACTCCCTGTCTGACTGCATCTTGGCCACTTGCATGCAATGGACGAGTTTGGGATCATCCTGGAGGCTGCGGAAGCCAACGAGTTTCCCTTTGTCTTTTTCATACCCTATTTTGTATTTATACTGGAAGAGAGCAGAAACAGAGACTTTGATTCTTTTAGATTTAAAATTAAGGAAAAAATTCTTCCTTATGAGGGTGCTGAGGCCCTGGCACAGGGTGCCCAGAGAAGCTGGGGCTGTCCCTGGATCCCTGGAAGTGACCAAGACCAGTTGGAGTACCCTGGGATAGAAGCTGTCCCTGCCCATTTTTTCTCCCAAGAACTTACATCACTGGCAATATCCCTCGAAGCTTTGGCAGCTTTGACAGGAATAGCATCAGCCCTGAGATCATATCCTTTCTTCCTGGTTTCTTCAAATGAAGATCTGTACATTTTCTGCAAAAGGAAAAAGAAACATCTTTTAAAAAAAATTTACGTGTTTTCCACATGCACAAATATTGTTGAAAAGTTACACCTATATCGATGTCATCTTAAAAAATAAAGAGATAAAAATGTCTATTTCTGCCCACATTGCAGATGTGCATAACTACAAGCAATACTTTATTTAGCATATGCAGATTTAACAATTGTTTACCAAAACCAGACCATAATGTCATCCTTTACCAAAAAAAAACAGGTGCTACCTTCATTTTGAACCCTGTACAGAACCTTGTGCATGGGGAAATAAAATAATCAATAATAAAATAATAAATACATTAACAAACATGAACAGTACTCGAAGTCTACTGTATTTTGTTAGCAACTGTTAAATTTTAAGGGTTTGCATGAACACTTCACAACCTGACTATAAACATGGCTTTTTCTTGGCAATTCTGGGTATCTAATTTTGAGAACTGAAGCAGGGAAAAGCAAAATCGATAGGGTTTGTAAAATTACTACTGGTTAGCAAGGTGAGACTTTTGCATGCTCTCATCTCACTTATTCCTAATCAAAAAATAAGAGCAAGGTCACGGCCCTACAAACAATACTCACTTCACTTAAATTGAATGCATTTGCTTTTGCTAAAACAATCTGTGGAATATCTGGGGTGATGTGAATTTTCTTTTTGTCTTCTTCCCAGGCTTGTTTGTACTTGTGCTGGAAGGATAAAAATAAAATAGAGATCTCAATATCTGTTGTTATTATTAAATAAAAAAAATTAAAATACTATTTTCCACTTGAAATCCAAACTGCCTTGACAATGATGTGTTGCTACCACCAGAGCAACATTTATCTTTTTATTTTAGCACTTAAAGCACATTCATTAGCTACAAAATAAAATCACATTTTCTAAAGCTCTGCCTACAATAGGGTTGACTATTAAATCAGATGTAGGTTGTTGCCCATTTCTGCAAGCTGAAATGAATTCTGATGAGCACTTTCTTACCTCATCCATGATTTTGGCATTATTTAAAGCCAAGACCATGTTCATGGAATCCATAGGAACAGAGTACTTCAACTTGTCTGGATGTTGGCGATATTTCTTCTCACTCACAATTTCCATGGCTTTTTTGTTCTTCTCAGCTTCCAGGGAGCCCAGTGGGAGCCACCCAACACCCTTCATAGTTTCATCATACTCTGCTTTGTATTGATTCTGCAGGCAGAAAGTAGATCAAAAACAATATGAAGCATAAAATAGTTCATAAATTTGGAAGTACAAGATAAAATATATTAAGGAAAAGTGAAACTTTTATGTCTGCACATAACTATTGCTCCTGAAGAACCTAATGGAGTAAATATTCATAAAATTGCATATTTCTAAGCTCAAATTCAATAAAGAAATATTTCAGAGTCTAGAAAAAATAAAACTGCTGTAATTGTTGAAAAACTTGTATAATTTACTACATTTTCATAGACACCTGACCTAATTCCACTAACAAAATAATACTATTTATCTTACAGTGTTTTTTCATAAACTAAGCATCTTTCTACACAATGCAGATACTGAAGAACCTCTTACTTACATCACTTTGTAACTGCATCATGTTTTTGGCCAACTCAATGCTCATAGCATCTGGCAGGACGTTGTAGGTGTGGATTAAGTTCTTGTAGTTTGCATTTGTAGCCACTTCCTGAGCTTTCTTGGCTGCCACCACGCTGACCATGTCAACTGGAGTGTGGAAGTTGGTCTTGGCCTTCTCATAACCCTTTTTGTACTCCCTGTCAGATTGCATCTTGGCCACCTGCATGAAGTGCACCAGCTTGGGGTCATCCTCCAGGCTGCGGAAGCCGATGTGCTTCCCTTTGGCCTTCTCATAGGCCAGTTTGTATTTATACTGAGAGAGGAAAGAGAAAGAACAGCAAAAACCTCAATTAAAAAATGCAGCATTATGCTCTGTTTTATCACTGAAAAAACAGATCACAAGATCTCAGGTTTAGTAATTTAATTTAAATAAAAGTCATGGAATGGTATCACACAACCAGACTCACATCACTGGCGATGTCCCTGGAGCTCTTGGCTGCTTTTATTGGAATTGCATCTGGCTGCAAGTCATAACCCTTCTTCTTGTCCTCCTCCCATCCAGCTTTGTAAAGTTTCTAAGTTCAGATGTGAAAGAGAACAGGTGTCATGAAGGCAGAACTCTGAAGTTAAACATTTTCAAACAAGGCATTAAAATGACAGTGAGGCACCGGAGGCCCACGGTGAGCACAGCAACTCACATCACTCATGGTCATCTGGTTCACTTTGCACTGCAGGATTTCTGGGGTGTCTGGCATCACATGAATGCTGGTCTTCTCTTTGTTCCACTTATCTGTGTACAGCCTCTGCAATTACAAAGGAATTGTGAGCATTGAAAAGGTACTGAGCTCATAAAATAAGAGTTTGCTTTTGTTCTGCTCGTTTGCAATAAAGAGTATTTCCTAGAAATATTATTAGCACCAGAAATAACCTTCACAGAGCTGCTGAGGAGCAACAGTATCTTCCTCCTTTCTTTAGAATTGTAAGAAATTTGCAAAGTATGTTTTGATAATTAACAAATATTGAAACTGGAAGTTTCTTCTTCCCTGCATTAATGGGAAGCAGAATTTATCTTCACAGACATTCTTTCCATGGAAAACAAGGAATAAGGATCAGTGGTGTCCTGGATAAGTAGAGACAGGTGTAAAGAACTCCACTTTCCAGGAAACTTGTACAAAACTAACAGAAATCCAGGTTTTCTGCACTTCACTTATTGTGAATATGTCCTAAAGAAACAGCTTTGTCAAAGCACTATAAATCTGGAAAAGGAATCTTTAATCTTTAGAAACAGAAAATGAAACTGCCTTAATTATAAGCAGTCAGAGTGACCTCTTAGTGCCAGTCTTAACCAAGGAACTACCACACCCACTGGAAATGTTAATAATTCCAGTGGGAATGCACCATGCCCCACAACTGTGTGAGACAAAGACCCAAACTTTGGGTCAACTCAACAACTTCCCACCTTGTTCATGGTCTTGGCATTTTGCTTTGCCAGCACTTGTTCCATGGCATCCATGGGGATGGAGAACTTGAGCTGGTCGGGATGCTGGCGGTATTTCTTCTCACTGAGAATCTCCGTGGCTTTCTTGGCCTTTTCTACATCCAGTGACTGAATTGGGACCCAGCCAACTCCTCTCAGCCAGTTATTGAAGTCAGATTTGTACAGATTCTTTTTAAAAAAAACCCAAGAAAAACACAGTGAGGCAAAAAAAATGAGTGTGTCTACACATAAAACAGGTAAAGCCTTAAAACTTCACCTGGACATTCATTTTTGAGAGGCAATTTAGGTTTAACTAAAATTTAAGTATGATAGAGTCAGTATTTAAATAAAATCACAGTAATTAAAATCTTACTACAAAAATACATCAGTTAGTAAAACAGGCCCATTTTCTGGGAATATGCCAAATATGGAGAGATATAAAAAAAGTTGTTACTTGCTAGGTAAGTTTCCTAGAACTTAATAGCTGCACATAATTTGGATAATGTTTGGAAAATAGATGGCTCCAGACCAGTCACTTACATCCCAACCTAGTGTTAATCCAATATAATATATATTGAATTATATAAATTAATTTTTTAGCCTTAAAACATTAATGATATCCCAAAGTCATGATGAGAATTGAAAATGGAGCTGATTCTTGATGACATACATCACTCTGAAGCTGCATCACATTTTTGGAGAGCTCCAGGTTCACAGCATCAGGCAGGAGGGTGTAATTGTGAATTGGCTGCTTATAGCCAGTGTTTGTCACCACTTCCTGGGCCTTCTTGGCAGCTGTCACACTGAACATATCCAGAGGAGCGTGATATTTGGTCTTGGTGACTTCATAATCCTTCTTGTATTCCCGATCTGACTGGATTTTGGCCACGTTCATGTAGTGAACAAGTTTGGGATCATCCTGCAGGCTCCGGTACCCAACCTGTTTGCCTTTGTCTTTCTCGTAGGATTCCTTGTACTTGTACTAGAGACAAAGGAAAAACAGCTTTACCCACTTGGGCAAACACACTCTGGATGTTTAGAACACTGAGTTTCAAAGTATTAATGCTGCAGTTCATTCTAGAACCTCACAACTGGTTTTTACAACAGCACAGGATTATTTAGGTCAAAAATGAAGAGGATTATTGGATTTTTCAGCTTGTCTTGACACCTGGTACATATCTTAACCCACACCTGCAGCTACAAGCCCTCCCTCACCATTGTCATTGATGTAGGCTTGCAACTCCCAGGGACATTCAGTCTTCAATTAAGACTGTCATAACAATAAATTACTGAACAGCCTCACCAAACAATCCAATATCCCAATATTCAACTGGGGATGTTTGAGAGGAATGAAGAGTCGCTTGTAACCTTTTGCTAAAGCAGGGATACAGGTCTCGAGCACAGGTAAATAATAATAAATAATAAAATAAAGAGAGGTATGTGTTCCACTGGATGTAAATCCTACTTACATCACTTGCAATATTCCGAGAAGCTTTAGCAGCAATAATTGGAATGGCATCTGGTTTCAGATCATAGCCTTTGGCAAGGGTTTTCTTCCAGTCTGCTTTGTAGTTAGCCTTGGAGGGAAAAAAGGGAAGAGTTTGCAGTGTCAGGAATAGCAATTCTAATAAAGAGTTTAAGCTCATGTTCTTATTATAGGAAATTTTATTACAGGAATTAAAAGACCCATTTTTGTCCATGTACTCTCAAGGAAAAAATGTTAACCTGTACACAAACTACAGTTCTATTACAATAAATAAATCTGCTACAAAGATAATAATGAATTCCACAAGCATTTTTACACTTTTTATTTAGAACAACCCTATCAGTGGCATTTTTGATCTTTCTTATGCAAAACACTTTTTCATTTGACTGAACCTTCAGAAATTTCTTCCTGTTAGCTTCAAACTCAGCCTTTGTACTCCAAAGGAACTGGAGAAAACAGCCTGGCTGGTTGTTTTTTAATCAGTCTGGCCAGACTATTAAAATTCCAAGGCTGTTAAGGGAGATGTTGGTTTTTATCTCATTCCTGGAAAGCTGATAATGGCACCAAAAAATTTAACATCACAAAGGCAATAAAAGTGATACCGTCAGTGGAGAGTTTCACGGTGTTGAAATTCAAAATGTACTCACATCACTGATGTTGTAGGCATTAACTCTAGCCTGGATGAACTGGGGCACATCAGGAGGGAGGTGGTACTTGTGAATAATTTCTTCCCCTTTGGATTTATACAATATCTGCAAAGAATAATAAAGGAAGATATTTAGCAGCCCAATTTATAGACTGTGAATTGAAAAACTATTTTAAAAAATCTGATTTCCCGGTGATGTTCTGCTGGAATAAAATTGTGAATACACACAGCCACCTACACAATTATTTCAGGAGTGCTCTTAAAGCTGGACGATGAATTGAAGGTGGGAACAGGGCAGAAATTGGGAATGTCAGAGTGTTTCCAAAATTTACTTACATCACTCAGCTGTTTGCTGTTGATCTCTGCTTGCTTCTGTACTGGAGAGTCAGTCACTGAAGTGAATTTGGTTTGATCAGGATGCTTTTTGTAGGTGTACTGAAAGAAGATTAAAAAATACTTGTAGAAAACGCAGATATTTTCCAAGTGTTGATAAAATAAGTAAAATTATTAATAAATTAAGGACTTTTAAAGTATTAATTTGAAAAAATATTGATTTAAGCAGGTGAATGCTTGAGGTTCAGTCTTCATTTTGGTACTACTGCTCTCATTTTATGGGTTTACTTATAAAAAGGATTGTGCTATATCTGCTTTGATCACTAGATGTCACAAAAGGCCCTAAAATAGAGATGAAGATTTATTTTTTTTTTAGGTCACATAAAGTCACAAACTCAGAATCATTGATGTTACTAGGGATCACTCAGTTCATTTTTCTCTGGTAACAACTGCTGCCCTCTACTCACATCTTTACATTGCTCCAACTTCTTGATTGCTTCATACTCTTGAGTTATGGTCTGAGGGAAGTAGCACTTTGTCTTTTCCTCCTCATAATCTGCTTTGTAATTTTTCTAGGAACAAGAGCAACATTCAGTAAGGAACCACAACTGAGCTTTGTCTGAACTGCCAGAGTGATGGGGAGAACAGAACAATTGCCACACTTACATCACTTTTCATAGCTTCAACCTTCATGCAGTGGATTTGATGAGGGTCCTCAAAGCTGCCCAAGTAGTGCCCCAAAATATTCTTCTGATATGCATCTTTATATTTAACCTGCCAAAATAACCATGAATTGAGAGGGAAAAGGAATCAAGAGGGTCAGGGTCAGTACTGAAGGGTAAGCCCCAAGTGAAATACCTACATCACTAAAGTTCTTCAGAGCAGCATCAGTCTGGAACTTGGGTGTCTCACAGTAATTCATCTTGTTTCCTCTGGACTGTTCATAGGCTTCTTTGTATAATTTCTGCAAATCAAATAATACCAGATCATGCAGGAGATTTCACTGCAAGTCACCCCCACCATGTTAAAAATGACAAAAGTAAAACAGAGAAACAGTTCCAAAGAAAAGCTTTCTCATGGGACTGAGAAACAGATGGCACTGTTTTCCTAATGGTTTTTAAAAATAACTTTTTTTAGGTTTGTAAGGGAAGACAGAAAGGTCTGGCTAATGGTTTTTGGCCTTCTGACACTGAGAAATATTCAACTTCTTTTCATACAAATAAAAGAGGAATTAAGAAGACAGTTACAGTGAATAACCAGAATATAATATAAAGATATTATATAAAAGCACCATATATATTATCAATATTAGCTGAAATTCCTTAAACAGTAAGGGAAGAACTGTCCTTTTGTGATTCATTATCCACAAGGATCTAAATGAACTATCCACTAATTAGCCATCCACGTGCCACTGCTGTTGTTACACCCATCTATGAAGAATTCATTCTTTACCTGAATTGTTCTGGCTGGTGCTATCTCATTACAAATATGGGTCTACAAAACTAAAAATACTACAGGATCCAAAGGAGAGGCTTTGTGAAGAAAGGGTGAGTGTGGTTTTTGGTACATGACTGAAAATGATGTAGCTGCACATTGATAATACTCACATCACTCAGAATATTTCCTGCAGTTTTTAATTGCTTCAGCAGTGGGTTCTCTGTAGCAGGGAGCACATTATAATCTGCAATAGCTTTTTTCTTTTCATAGTCTGCTCTGTATTTGAACTTGAAAGAATAAAAATTAAAAAAAAGAGGTTTTAAAAATCAGTATTGAAAGCCAAATGCTCACTAACCTGTGTGATTGCCCAGAGAAGCTGTGGCTGCCCTGTCCCTGGAAGTGTCCAAGGCCAGGTTGGATGGGACTTGGAGCACCCTGGGACAGTGAAAGCTGTCCCTGCCCATGCCCAGGGGTGGCACTGAATGGTCTTTAAAGTCCCTTCCCACCCAAACAATCCTGTGATACAAATCTATTCTATGATATAATCTTCAACTTTCCATGAAAAATGTTATTTAACTTATAGTGGCAAAGGAGCACGAAAGGTCTTGCCAAAAGAATTTCAGCACAAACTTGTGTGAGTTCAGAACTGTTCCCAGGCTGAGCAGGTGGCACTCAGCTCCCTCACCTTGCTGACGTTTTCTGAAGCTCGTTTGTTGGCTTCATATTCTGGAGTTTCAGTCTGCATGAAGTAGATTTGGTCTTTCATGTTTTCAAAGTCTTCCTGGTATTTCCTCTGTTAGGAACAGAGACAGACAGAAAACAACAGATTCATTAGATTTAATTGCAAATTAGACACCTACAACTGGGATAATTTAGGAAATAAGCAATGCCACAAATGGAGCCTCAGTATTTTCCAAATGAACATAAACAGGGATAAAGCTGTTGAAGATTTTCTGCAGGATTCACTCACCATACTTAGATTTTCTGCATTCATTTTTGCAACTGCCACGTCATAGCACGGAGTTTGACTCCACTTGCCTTTGATTTTGTTTTTATAGTCCTCATGGTAAATAACCTATAAGGAAACAAAACAATAAAATTGAATTTCCAAGACACAGCTCCATTTTCACCTGACAGATTCATTTTCCAAAGCTGTCTTTTTAAAGCTGCTTCATATTTGACACCTGCCCTATAACTATTTTAGCAGTTATGGTCAGAAACACCTTAAAGATAATTTAGCCAAACCATTTCAGTGTTATTTCTCTTAGTACTTTCCCTGACCTAAAAGGGATAAATAAATCATCTCTAACATATTCCTTTAGCTCTGTTTTCTCCCTGGTCAGATAACGTCAGGATATTGCCCATTAAGTCAGAATTTACTGGGATTGCTGCTGGAAGTGGTTATGAGCAAACCCATTTAATTACATGGTATTTGTGATTTCCATTATTTATCCAAGCTCACAGAAATCAAGTATTAAAAGTTTAAAGAGTTTTTCTAACAACAAAACACCTGCCTGAGTTTTGACTCTGTTCCAGGGGCATTTTCAGCCACAAGTGCATTACTTACCATAAAAAATAAAACTCCTCCAATACTTTTTAGACATTGCTGAAGAACATATATGCCATAAATAATCTTTAAAAAAAAATCTATATTTTCTAGTTTTGGAGATACCTACAAAGCTTATTATTCTATTAATTTCAAAGAATTATGGTACTGATACTTTTGTTTACATGTTATAAATTTTTTTTGACGACAATTTAGCTTTTAAGCTATGGAAATATTAAAGAAATTTTCTCTAAATTAATTATTTTACCTTACAAACAGGTTCAGTGCAAGTTTCTTAGTGGTTTCTCCACCATGTATGAATACTGCAATTCTCTGATCTTAAAATGCAGATAATTTTCAATACACAATATACACAATAAAATTTTTTTTAAAAAAAAGAATAATAGCTAAATTCTGAATGGAGTTAACACCCTACATCTTGCATCACAAGATTATGCAATTTGTTCCCAATTTCTCTAGCAAAAACTGGCCTTCCTGTGTGTTTTTCCTTTTCCTTAGGTCCCTTTTTGGCTCTCTCCCTGCAGGAGTGGGGTTTGGGCAGAGGTTCTACTCACATCACTCAGCTGCCGTGACACCTTCTTGGCTTGTTCCACATCAGGGGGGTCTGGCAGAGAGGTGAATTTTGCTTTCCTTTCATCGTGCCCTTTTTTGTAGACAATCTGAAAGGATGGAAGAAATAAACATTTATTTGAGGATCACAGCACTGAACTCTGCTACCACCACATTAATAAAAGGAGTTCTGCCCACAGCCCCTGCAGCAGGAATTCTTCAGTCTGTGTATTACCAGGGAACTTCTGAACCTCTGCAAAATTCAGTGAAATCTTCACGGGAGAACTGCAATCCCCTATTGAAGAGTTCTGTGTATCTAAAGATCAGCAAATCCCAGTCCCACCAATCCCTGACTTTCCTTATCACTGTTTTTGGCACATTTGCAGATCCACAAGAGTGAACTGGATTTGGAGACAACCCTGAGAGTTTCTGCATTTGGGGAGATACTCGAGGTCTTCTTACTTATTCAATAAATTAATTATTTCATTCATTCCTAACCCAGCATCAAATTGCCAATGGATTTATACTCCAATATGCTCTGCTTTGTACTCTAGTATCAAGTAGATATTTTTCTATGAAGTACCACTACTATCAGAGCTTACTTAACACACTTTTATTTTCTGTTCCACTGTGAAGCTTTTCACAAACAAAGTCCATGGCACATCCCAGGTTACACCATAACCCAACAGCCTTTGGTACCCACATGCAAATCCCTGCTTTGACACTCACATCACTCAGAGTCTTCTGAGCCTGTGCCACCCTTCTGAGCTCTGGACTGTCATTGTAGGGATAAAACAATGTTTTGTCTGCATCCCAGTCTTCAGTATAGAGTTTCTACAAGAAAAATGCCAGAATGCTCATTATTAATTAATTTCTGGCTTTGAAAGCTCATTTTACTTCAGCTGCTTAGATCTGTGGTCAGCTTTTCTTACCTTGCTGAACATTGCTGAGTTTTTTATTGCATTCACAAGCTCCGGAGCATCAGGAGGAAGCAGGTACTTGTCCTTATTCTCCTCCCAGTTCTGTTTATATAATACCTGGAAGGAAAGATCAGCAAGTTGGTCACTATCATGAAAAAATATTTACTTCTGTGAATAAACTTCCAGCTTTAAAGTTTTTTTTTTTTTTTAATGAAATCAAAGTTTCAGAGCAGTAACATCTGAAGAGAGCAATTGGAAACATTTAACATAATATTTATATTTGCTTTACTAACTTCTCTGCTATCCCTCCTGTGCTTCTAAACTGTTGCATAAAAGTTGCTTTAGCACTCTGAGCTCAAAACTTTGTTCTTATCAGTAACCTCAGGATCCACCAGTGTTGGAAAGTCAGCAGTCACTCACCTTGCTCACTTGCTGTGACACTTTCTTTGCATGTTCTATATCCATGGCCTTTTCATCCACGTGGCAAATGGTTCTGGCAATTCCCCCAGCCATGCGGTATTTAACCTGGAACACAACAAAACCCATTGATTCCACAGCAAAACTGATTGCTTTTTTAAAAAACCCTCAGAATAATGACATTTTCACCCTTCCTATAAACACCCATAACCTGGATGAACCTAGAAATGCACTTGTTACCCACCTCACTGAGCTGGTCCTGCACTTTCTTGATCCTCCGGATTTCTGGGGTATCGACTGTGGAAGCATATGGCTTTCCTTTTTCTTTTCTGAATTTTTCCTTGTACTTGTTCTGGAAGAAAATAATGATAAAAAAATAATTAAGACATATCCTGAGCTCTAGCAGAACTCTATTAGCAATTATTGCCATATTTATCTGGTTAGGACAGGAATTTTGGACAGATTATTCAATAATATAAACTAAAATTATTCAACTACATTTGCACTTCTGCTTATTTTAGCCAACTGAGTTTATTCCATCTGACACAACAGGAAAAAATCCATCTCTTACGTGGATCACCTCTAATTTATGATATTCTCCCCATGAGCTTAGTATTGACAAACCCAGATATTTGCAATATAACTATCAAACAACCCTTGCAAAGCTGGTGTTCGTCGAGAAATAAGAGACATGGGACAACCTACCTCACTGAATAAGTCCTTCATTTTATTGCTGTGTTCCAGGTAAGGTGTCAGAAACTTGGATGGGTCCACTTTTGTCCGGATTGTCTTCTTCCTGGTGGGAGGAGCTGCATCTTCCCCGGAGGGCTGGGTGCGCTCAGCTGTGTAGGTGGTGGTCGTGGTGGTCTCAGGGACTGAGTAGCCTGTGCTGATGGTCTCAGTGACCTCAGGGACTGAGTAGTCTGTGCTGATGGTCTCAGTGATCTCAGTGACCACCTGGAGATCAAACAAATTCAATAATTATTTGTTTTATTTGTTTATTTGTTTTATTTATTTTTATTATTTGTTTTATTATTTGTGGTTTGTTCCCTCAGTGTGCTCAGCTGCGCACGTGGTGGTTGTGGTGGTCTCAAGGCCTGAGTATCATCTGTGCTGATGGTCTCAGTGACCACCTGGAGATTTTAAAAAAATCAATAATCACTTGTTTTATAGGTGTAAAAGTTCATTAGGAGAAGAGTTTTCACCGCCCTGAGCTGGGTGTGCTCAGCTGTGTAGGTGGTGGTTGTGGTGGTCTCAAGGACTGAGTCGTCTGTGCTGATGGTCTCAGTGACCACCTGGAGATTTTAAAAATTCAATAACACTTCTTTTATAGCTGTAACAGTTCATTAGGATGCGTGTTTTTCACCCCCCCTGAGATGGTGAAAGGGGGCTCTGCTCTCATCCAGATCCACATGGAGACAGAAAATCAGGGACACTTTTCCTACTGGGATCACCATTGTGGTCCCTATATATCACCCACCCTAAAAAACCCACAAGGAATGAACTCCCTGGCTGGTTCCTGCACCAAACTCATGGAATTATTCTCCAGAGGGTCTGGGAGAGTGGGACTCCAGCTGCCTCTGCTCTACATCCATTAATTTCCAATCAATTTAAGTGCTTTACACACTTGCTTATCAACATAGTCATGCTGCAGGCAGTAATTTTAATACTAAGATGACAATGAAAAGCATCTAAAAATAATTATCACAACTAAAAAAGGTGCTCCAAAACCATCCAAATAAGTGTCAGGTTTTATTTTGTAACAATTAGCTTTATAAAAAATTCCCTTTATAAAGGAATTCATGAAGGTCAGAATTCTGAGAGTTATTTGCATCAATGAGACAGAGCTGAAAATGCACCAAGAATGAATAACTTCTGTTTCTGCAGAAGCCCATGCCATAAAGAATATTTCATGATAACACTGCAGAGAGTTGGGTTATAGCTGTTTCAGCAGTAGAATTTCAAATTATGGCAATCACTCCGTGGTGACCCAAATATTTGTTACCAGTGACACGATGAAAAATCTGCAAAAGTGTAATTTTTCAGTGAAATTACACAAGGTGAAGGAAACAGAACTGATACATGTAAACTGATCTTAGATCATCACACAGCAGGGACTTGAAGAAAAATAAAGCATTAAGCAGCAATTGTTCTCTGATATTTGTGTGTTTAACATGAAAAATTAAACCTCAGAATACAAAAGGCTGCTAATTTAGTGTTTCATGTTAATTACATGCATTTATGTGCTACATGCAGCACGACAGGGACCTTTACCTCGTGTGGCTCTCCCTCCTCAATAACTGTCTCCTCAATGTAGTACTTTGGAAAAAAAAAAGAGAAAAAACATCATTGTTAGGCCAGACCAGCAAAGTGTAGCTTCTGTGAAGCTGCTTTAAAACACATTTCTGGAGAAACAGGATTTTAGTTCACAGGTGCTTATGGAGTCATTTGGTAACTGTGAATACCTGTTCAATTTTTGCATTAATGATTGGATTTTTATTCCATACATTCCCCAACTAATAATTGTCAAAAAAATGAAAGATCATTATTTAATTTTACCCACAAGAGGATTTGCTGCCTCTTGTGGGTAAAATTAGATAACAGGGAAGACATTGATGACCACATTAAAAGAATCAGCTTTTAAACCCCAGGATTTTCCTGGGTTTTATTTGGTGACACTCATGACTGTTGTCCTCAGGGCTGCTCCTAGAAGGACACCAATAATTTCTGGCTGCTGGTTAAACTTTGTTGCTGATCACAACTCTGAGCCTGCTGATTTTTCACCCATTTTACTGCCCATTATCCCCCCATAATTTATAATCTCATAAATTTGGGGCTAAAACCACAATGGAAGGTGTCCCTAAAGCAGACCAGGTACACAACCTTCACTGGTCTCCCCTTGTCCACAGCAGCTGTGGACTTATTATAAAAATTAATGAGGTTTATCAGCCATAGATTGATCTTGATAACTCAGTGTTCACTACTCCACATGACCTTCACATCCTTCATGTGTTTAAAAATAACTTCTCAAAGGATTTGATCCACAGCCTTCCCAAAGAACTAAGTGAGGTTGACCAGCCTGTAGCTCCCTGGATCTTCCTTCTTGCCTTTCTTGAAGACCAAATCCAGCTAAACATTGCCCGTGGGTGTAGGAATGGAGTTTGTAATGTTTTAAATCTTTACGTTTCTCCCAAGTTGTCTGCTCCCACTTCCACCTTCGGTATATTTCTTTTTTTGGTGTCATTTTCGTCAGTCAGGAGTTCTGAGTTCCTCCACTCCACCCTTCTGCTGTTTGATTTCTGCACTTTGGGCTGAGCTGTGTGCTCAGGGAAAATCATGCCAAAGGATCACCCAACGACCCTGGCTGCCTTTGCTGTTTCCCACGGGATTTTCCCCAATTCTGCTCTCCCAAAGTCTGGGATAATCCCATTTATGTTTTTGCTCACTGCTCCCTGAATCTTCAGCTCCATTGTCCCGTGGTCACTGCAGCCCTTGATCTTTGCATTTTCCACCAGTCCTGCCTTGTTTGTGAGCACCAGGTCCAGTGGAGCATTTTTTCCAGCCGGGACAAGGGAGTTGGGAAAGGATTTGGAGCCCCAGGAGCGGCTGAGGGAGCTGGGAATGGGCTCAGCCTGCAGCAAAGGAGGCTCAGGGGGGCCCTTGTGGCTCTGCACAGCTCCTGACAGGAGGTGCAGCCAAATCGGGCTTTGCTCCTAGGGAATAACCGACAGGACAATGGGAAACAGGCCCAGGTTGTGCCAGGGGAGGTTTTTGTTGAAAATTTTGGTTTAAATTTATTCTCCGTCCGCCACTTCCCGGCCGCGGCCGCGCGGTGGCGCCGTCCCACGAAAATGGCGGCGGCGCTGAGGGGAGCGCCGGGGCCTGCGGCTCCCGCACCTGCCCCGCTCAGAAATGACGGGAAAAAGCTTTTAAAAACATTTTAAAAACATTGCTGCACCAACAGCGCCCGCTGTCTGCGAGGGGCGCTTCAACTGCACTAAGAGAAAATGGAAAAATGCAGCTTTTATGTTGGAAAGTCTCCTCCGAGCGGTAATTGCTTGGAGTCGCTTGCCACATCTACGGGACTGGAAAACCCTTCGAACCTAAAAAAATTGTCATTAAAATTTAAGCCCCTTTCTGAGAGCTTTTCCTCAAAGTTAGTTCAAGGGACCAAGCTGTGCTTCCCAAGCTGTGACATACTGGGCTGTTCTGAGGTGATTTCCGTGCTGGACCCTCCTTCAACAGCACCTTCCACCGCACCTCCCACAAAATCTCCCACAAAACATCCTCAGGCCTTCTCCAAAACCATCCACAAGCTTTCTACAAAACCTTTCACAAACTTCCTACAAAATCTTCCACAAAAAGCCTCCCACAAACTTTCTACAAAACCTTCCACAAAATCCTCTGCAAAACCTTCCACAATCTTTCCACAAAACCTTCCACAAACCCCCCTGCGAAATCTTCCACAAATTTTCTACAAAACCTTCTGAAAAACCTCAAGTAACTTGGCAGCAAATTTTTGTAGCAGTCACTGAGGATTTTTGCACATCCCAAGACAGCTACAACATCAAGTAATGGCTTGTAATTCCAGAAAGTTAAAAAATAGCATTTTAAAATCGTTGGTGATGTCTCAGCCACTCAATATTCAACGATCATGTCCTTCTCTTTCAGAAGGTGAATTTCTGAAAGGTTTAAAATCTTGGATTGATACAGGAATTAAGAAAATTCTGGAAAGGCTTAAAATGGTACCAGATGCTGTTGTTCCTATTTTATTTAGCATCTCACCACAAGTATCCCAAGGGAAGTGACTAAAGCAGTGCCTCCTCAGCCCAAGGGATGTGGTTACAGCAAGGTGGTCATTGAAAATTAAAAACAAAGGATGTAATGGGGCTGTGTGAACAAAAAGCCCAAAATACCATAACTCCTGCTGGAATAAATAAACAATGAGAGCAAATAAATATCCATAACAGAGAGCACACAATGCACAGGAAACATAAAGGTGATTACAAGTAACATGAGAATAAGGAATTTAATGAAGAGTTGGTGTCATTGTAGCTAAGTAGTAAAATGGCTTTAAAATCGACTTTATGAGTGCTGACGCCTATTTTGCAAAATGCATTTGACTACTCTGGCAAATCATTTGGCTTTACTTCATTCACCATTTGAAATATATAAAGCTGGCAGTGCCCTCACACCCCCTGAAATCAACAGTCCACTGAACACAGTGGCGGCAGAGTTGTAGGATGTTTACATTTATACCCTCTTCTTTCCTCAAACAGTGAGTGATTTTTCACAAGACTTTGTATATTTCATAACACATTAGTTAATTTCAGAGTAGCAGCAATGCAGCAAGTAAGAGCACACTGTTAATTTCATGTACATTTCAATAACAGAGTCGTTGTTCCCGTGGCTCCAGCTGTAGGTTGCCCAGTTCCTGGGGAATTTTTTATTCAGTTTCCTGAGTTTAAATGACCTACTGGCAAATTAATGGAAATAGAATCATGGAATCACAGAATGCCCTGGGTTGGAAGGCACCTTAAAGATTCTCTATTCCACCCCCTGCCATGGGCAGGGACACCTCCCACCATCCCAGATTGCTCCAACCTGGCCTTGGACACTTCCAGGGATCCAGAGGCAGCCACAGCTTCTCTGGGCACTCTGTGCCAGGGCCTGCCCACCTTCATAGGGAAGGATTTCTTCCTGATGCCTAATTTAAATCTACCCTCTGTCAGTTTAGAGTCCTCTGTCAGTTTAAAGTTCTCCCCTCTTGTCCTGTCACTTAAACCTGACTCCATCTCTGCAATGTCTCAGGCTAAATTGGTTTGTGGTGGCACAAAGCTGCTACATTTCTGCAGAGGCAGGGCTAGAAAGGGGCTTCCAAAGCCATCTTCTCCAGCATGGATTGGGTGACAGAGGGCAAGCCAGGAGGGAAAGGAGCTGGCCCAGTGCATCTATAATTATGCTGGGAGTAATCAGAAAACCTCGCAGTGTGAGTGTGGGATGGTTCCAGTCCTTATTTAAACTGAGAAACTATGGCAGGAACCAGGAGACTTTGCTCCTCTGAGAGCAACTGTTGTTGTTGTTGTTTTAGTGATGAAACCATTTAATAGATGTCTAATCATCCCTAATCTTCGGAGAGCAAACAGCAACCTCTGCTCCTGAGCAGCATCTCACTAAGGTGATTAATGCATTCAGTCACAAGGCAGGAAACAAACATTTCCACTCTCACATTTTCTTCTTACCTCCACAACTTCCTCATATTCTTCTTCCTCCATTCTGAGGGTTTGCTTCTGTCTCTCCCCCACTCACTGGTCACACAGCAGGTGAAAATGTGAATAAACAGTATTAGCCCATGACTGAAATTACCATGAGAAGGTTCAAGTCAAGCTCATAAAGCACTTGGGGTCATGGTTAGTAACTAGTCAGACCCTAAATAAAGTTGGGATCTGGCACTACTTGGACTGTTATGGAAAAACATTGGATTAAGTTTCAAACATACTGATATAAATTACAATTCTGGGCAAATATCTCATACCAGTTATAACATCGACTCTGGATCCAATGAAAATAAAATAAAAGTGATAAATAAAATGAAAGAGATAAAGAAGAGATCTCTTGAAACATGATGCGATATTTTCATTACAACAGAATTATTTGAAGCGTTTTTCTTCCCTCTGTGACTATTCTTCTCTATTTCATTATATCATTCAAGCTCCTGTTTGAGTGGGAGATTTATATTCTACTAATTTCATTCATAAGTAAGAGCATAATGTAGAAAAATATTGTGAATATTTTTTTAAGTGACCTTAGGTTAATGAGGTAATTTCTGTCTTCCCAGCATCAGCCTACAGAGATGCTCTGGGGTTGGGTTTTTTTAAGCTCTTGTGGGTTTTTTCCTCTCTGTTTCTTCAGACCTGGAAGAGATGAAAATCCATAGAGTTGGCTGAAGTACAAAGCACAGATTAGTGTCAGACCCTTTGAACTAATTAATTAACACACTGATTTCGCCGTGAGGCAAAGCTACAATTTTCCACCAGAGTCTGCAGCCCTGTTTCTAATGTTGGGAGGGGATGAGGCTTTGGAACAGCTGCTCCTGAGTCCAGGGATATTTGCCGTGTAAACTAATCCTGCCAACTGACGGGGCACTTGGGTTGAGCTGGCTAAACTGCAATTCCTTCTGAGGCAAGGGAAGTCAAGTCATGCAGGTTAAATATAGGAACACAGAATACTGGCCCTTTTTAGTCCCAACGGGCTGAGAAAAATGGCCAAAAATTAATTGGGAAAACCATGTTGTTAACTATTAAAATAAATTAAGAATAACTCAAATAATGAGGGACAAGTAATGTGAAGCAGAAGGCAGAGGTGTATGAATAAACTCAAGAAGTGAGGTTTGCATATAAACGCAGCCTCTTCAACCTGTCACTGTTACAACCTTCAGCCACACTTCCAAACCCCATTCCAGGTCTTTTTCTCCTCCTCCAACCCACAGCCAGTTATTGAGACAGAAAACCTGACTCCCATGGGCAAAGCACAACAAGTATTCCCAAAAAACTACAGAATGGGGAAACAGCTCAAGATCCTCTTTTAAGGAAAAGAAGTGAAATGCATTTAAAATGTCCTTACCAGCGACATCCAGTAAATATCCTTTGGAGCAAAGGCTCTCCAGTCTTCCCTCCTGAGCAGCACTGGGTGAGAGCGAGGGGCTTTGGTGGCTCCTGGTGACGTGGGTGGCCCACACAGCCAATCTGGCTGCAGCCCGCTCGAGTTTCAGCCCTAAATATACTCAGTGACCCTGAGGGAGGGCACCTGTTCTCAGCAGCATCAGGGAGAGGGAGCTGGGCACCTCCGTGCTCCTCAGGAAACCCAAAACACGCCAGAGCCTGGCTGGAGCTCGCCAGGGCTCGGTGGAGCCCCAGGCAAGCCCGAGGGAGTGCTCCAATAGAATAAACATAATTAGCAGAGTTGATAATAACATTGAATTTCAGTTGATGGAGGCAATTTCATTCCTATGATGTGCCTGAATAAATACCATCCAAATTCAAGAATTTCTGCACTTGAGGAGTCCACACTGCAAACTAAATTTTAGTATAAACATGTCTTTAATTTCACCTTGTAAGGACGCCTGATGTGCTTTTTCACCTTGATGCAAATCGTGTGTCAGTGTTTTTATCACTTGTGAAATGTTTCACAGCTGAACACGCAGACCCAGGAACATGTGAAAAGCGACTGTTTGCAGGGAAGGAACCAACAAAGGGCCAACATCCCTGGTGAAGGAAGTCCAAGAAGAGTTGATAAACAGATTAAGTGACAGGGGAGCAACCCTGGTACTTTGGAAGGTCAGGAATGCCGTGATGTATGGAGCAGAAGCAGGGTGATGATAACAGACGTGACTTCTTAGGGGATGACTCGGCTGACAAATAGAGTTGACTTTGGTTCTTCAAGGAGGTGCATTCAAAAGCCAACATCAACAATGATCCCTTTCCATGTGCTAGATTATTCAATAAATGGTTCTCAAGAGCCCTTTAACATCTTTTTCTTTAACTCTTTCCAGAAGTTCATATTTATATCCAGATGAAATATCATATCTCATTCACTTCTGCCAAGTATTTTAGACTCTGCCCAGAGCTGCACATCCCTCCCTGTCTCCTTTGGCCAAGCTTTTTTCAATTACTCTGCATTTTGCTTTACTAGGCAGTCCTTCCCCTTTTAATCTGATTTCTGTTTATTTAACTTTCTTAACCTCTTTTGAAATTGTCCAGAAATTAGCACAGCATGTTACTGGAGTCTCTGGAGAGCAACTCAATGTAACCTGCTGCTCTCTGCTCCTGATCCTCCGTGTATGCACTCCAGAAATAACTCACAGGCCCCTTTTCCTCCCAAGAGCTGCTTCTCAATAGATTGGATGCCAAACGTGACAACTTCATCATCAATAACAAACCTTAATGGAGTGAAGGGCCAGCTTTCCTTATTGAACTTGTAATTCATTATTGTCATTCCAGCTCAATCCTGGAAGTTCCTGCAAAGAATGTCTCCCTCAGTGATACTGTGCAAGCTCTGTGTTACTGGGACATCACCTTCAGATTTTACACTGCTGTTTGACGCCTTGTTTAGAAAGACACTAAACAAGGCTGAAATTGCACGCAGGACAGCAGCACCTCTTTTTCTGCCACTGAAATGCAGCTGTCTCTAGTGTGTCAGATCTTCAGCAGCACAGCTCAGGGCTGGAAAAAAGCATGGAAGAATCCATGGAAATTACAGAAAGGGGCTGAGAACAAAAAGATTGGTGAAATGAAAAGTTAGGCTGAATGTAAGATTTTTGTTCTGCCATCAGAGCAGGAAGAGGGGAAGAGGGTGCTCTTGGGTCCTTCAGCTCCAAATCTCAAGGAACAGCTGTGAGAAAACTATGGCCATTGTGTGGGCAAGGAGAATCCCAGGATCCCTGAGGCTGGAAAAGCCCTCTCAGCCCACTGAGTCCCAGCTGTGCCCAATGCCCACCTTGTCACCAGCCCAGAGCTCTGAGTGCCACATCCAGGAATTCCCTGGACACCTCCAGGGATGGGCACTCCAAACCTCCCTGTTCCTAACATGTATGAGGTAAAGGAAATACTAATGGTTAATATTCCTTTTTTCTTTTAAATTGCTTTGTTGTGAAAATTTATGGCTGACTCTGATTTCTGATGGAATAGTCACAAAATCATAGAATCATTAATGCTGGAAAAGGTCTCCAAGATCATCAAGTCCAGCTTTTGACTTTGTTGTGAAAATACTTGACTTTCTGGGGGACAAATGTTTCAAAAGCATTAACTGTGCCCTAGGTGGAGCCTGGCAGCTCAGCCACAGGTTAACACACCAGGCCAGATTTATCCATGGCATATAAATGAGCACCTGCTCAGCAGTTCTGAGCTAAAGACAGCAAGCTGCAAAACTACTCAGGCCGAAAAAGAGGTTGTTCTGCATTTCAGTCACAAAGATTTAAAGCAAAAAGTATTTTCTTGTACTTAACATATTTAAATATTGAGTTCAGTTAGTCCTGCTTGTCCAACAGGAGCCACTGAGGGCATGATGGATAAATGTCCTGACATCCCAGGTGCTATATTTAACCTCCTGACATACCTGGACTTAACAAGCACTGTATCATTGGAAAAGGACACTTAAATACATATTTGTGCTACAGTCTCTATTTTTAACCTACCACCAGTGTGTTCCTTCTCATTCGTTTCACCATTCTCTACAGCAAGGCTCCTCTGCCCCAGCACCTTTTGGTTTAATTTATGAAATACTGTGGAGAGCATTTTCACAAAAAAAAAGAAAAAAAGGAAATTAAGGGTTTGGTAGGGCAAATGCAAAGGATTGTTTCCAAATTAAATGTCCATCTATTTCTCTGACCCCTCCATTTTTACAGCTGGCCAATCTTTTTTCTTCTGGATGAAACCAGGCTGGGAGCACAGGCCTTGTCAGGGATTGGCTCTTGCCTTACAAACAAAAAGGTTTTTAGGAAAGGATACATGTTCTAACAGGAATTCCACCTTTACTTCAGAGCTGCTCATCCTGTTTCTCAGAGTATTAATAGAAAGTATTAGATCATACCAGATAATATCCTTGGGGGCAGTGAATCAAGGTGCTGTGAGTAGATCTCCTCCAGTGTCTTGTCTTCAGGTTTATTTTTTGATGCTGATGGGCTGATATGGGGTGAGCAGCAGCACCAGGTAGTGGCTGTGTGCTGTGTAAACCAACCACTCTCTGTGCTGCTGAGACTCAAAAAGACTTGAAGAGGAGGAATAAAGGAATATTGACATGATTGATATGGAACCAAAATTCATTTTATGTTTCCCAATGTTCCTGGACAGAGAAGGAACTGTGGCCTCACCCATCACATTGTTTGGGTATAGGCCCAACTTTTTAGTGTTGAAAGTGTCCCAGCAGAATAATTCAAAGACTGATTCAAAAGATGATTCAAAGTGGGAAAAAATACAAACAAACCCAAACTTAAAAGAAGAAGGTGCCAAATATTGGTTCACTTTTTTCATGACAAGATTTGATAAAGCAAAGAGAAATGACATGAACAAATGCACGTCCAGCTGGTTGTAGAAACTTAAAAATTAGGTTAATATTTAAACCCCTAATACTGAGGATATAAAATCAGAGTGTAAAAGATCCTGTATATTGACACAAGATATTCACTGGGGCCATTGGCACAAGGAGAGTTCTCCTCACATGACAGCATCTGTCACAGCCTCCCCTGTTCTTTACTTGGGGCCTTTGAGAATCCTAAAAGAAAATATTTATCCACAAGATGATGTCAAACAGCCTAATTTATCTCCCCTGCTAATGTTCCCAAGACAGCCACAGCGTCTTAGACACGGGTGCTCATCAGAAAGAAGATACAGCAAAGGCAAAGGTCCTCAAGAATTCAAAGCCAGCTCTGATTGTATTGATCAGATTTCCCAACAGGACATGGTGAGGGGAGCTGAGATTCAGCACCCAACTCAACATATTCAGGTTTTGGAATATGAATATCAGTTACTCTAAACTAGGAAAGGAAGGTGAGGTTCTTCTCAATCCTTTTCTCCTTCCTGCTGTTTCTAAAGCAAATAAACTTTTATATTTTTAGAACAGCTGTAAATGCCAGTGAAAAGCCCTGATTGGCAGCCAGAGTTTCAGCTCTTACCCTGCCTCCCACACTTGTCCCTTTGGACAAACTTCTGCCTCACTACCCTTCAATAAAATAACACAGCTCTTTTATCTTTTAAAGACAAACTTTTTCATTATTAGCACCGTTTTACAAATCATTACAGCAACTGCAGTGAGAGCTGTTACTGTATAAGCAGATTGATCTGTTTAGGACCATGGGGGTGTCAAGGCCAGGTTGGATGGGGCTGGGAGCAGCCTGGTTTGCTGCACCTGCTGCACTGACGGTGCTTTCCCCTCCCCAGGGTGGGTTATTGCTGAGGAAATACAATTCCTTCTTGGAGTATTCCTTCTTGGAAGAAATCCCTTCTTGGTGCTCCCCTCAGGTGCCTGCACATGACTGTCCCACCCCAGTGCCCCAAGTGCTGCTGCCATGAGGACACATTCCAGTTTTCTCACAATGTACCAGCCTCAGATTTCAAACCTACTGGTTTTCATATCCTGCCTCCTTCCCTGCTCCTCACTGAACTCCTTGCACTGAGTTGCTGTTTCTCACAGAACCAAGTTGAAACAATTTATGGAGAGCTATAACCCAGGCCAGGTTAATTTCTATCCCAGAGCACACTCAGATAATTTTATGTCTTCACATTTCTACCAAAGCAGGAAGGTTTACGTGGGGTTCTACAGCTCTGCCAACTTTCCACATCACCAACAAAGGGATGGATTAACACAGAGGCATTTCCTGCTGTAAATCCTCTGGGGTGGAGAGACAGGGCTGAGCACTCCCTTTGAAACCATGAGCAGAGCATCACCTTCATTCTGCAATCACCTCTGCTGCTTTTACAGTTCAGCCATTGCCCTGATACTGCTGACAGATATTCATGCCCTGTGTGAGAACAGAGGGAAGAAATCCAGTGTTGACTCCCTAGGCCTCCATGCCTTTTTTCACCCAGGACATGCTTTTATTCCAAGAGGGAACAAACTCTGAGCACAAAGGTGTGATTGAGGTAAAATTGTCACCGAGTCTTTTTCACCTTTTTTCTCCTTGGGCAAAAGAAGGAAAAGTGTTACTAACCCTCTTCCCCATTCCAAGGGTTTTCCAATCAGTGCAGGGTTCACTTGTAGAGTTTCCACTGAAATGGCCTCATGACCCTCCCTGCCTGGATCCCTCTCCCTCCAGGCCCCTCTAAGTCCCCTACACTGCAGAGGAGTTCCCACAGCCTGTGGAAAATCAAATGCAGTTCATGGGCTGTGACAGGAATTGTCCAGAGATCACAGAAGCTGCTGCAAGAGAAGGTCAAGACTTAGATCAAAGCTCAATGAATCTACTCAAGAAATCCCAGAATAGCCAAATCTTCCTACTGATAGACAACCCATGCACCTTGAGTCTCCTCACTCTGAAGGATGCTGAACCAGAGCTCACATGTCCAATGCCACAGCCTTTAGCAAACTGCAACCCATGTCTGAGACTTATTTTTAAAATATTCTCTCTCTCTGTGCTGATTTAAAAGGAACATATTTATATGAAAGGTTCAAACACCTCTGACTGTAAAACCAGGGGGGAAAAGGCAGTGTGCTTCACATTCCTGGTTGGCATTGCTGGGGTGGTATCTCATACCCTGAAATACAACCTGCAGTAGTCCATAAAATATTAAGACTGCTCTCTGGCCGTGGCCAGGAATATTCTGCAGCAGCAGTTCCCAGGGGCAGAATGCTCTGTGAAAGGTCACTAACACAGCACTGAGGTCACCAGCACAACAGCCACCAGGAGTAATTCTTCTCTGCACTATTATTAACAGCACTGAGCAGCCACAAGGAATCTGCTGGGCTCCCACTGCTCTGCAACAGCTCCAGACAGTAAAACCCAGAAAATACAACTTTGTTACTGCACCAATAAAGGGACATTTATTAATCTCAGTAAGGAATGATAACATCACAAATTACCTCCCCTCACTCACTTGGCACTGGGCCATGCTCTCCCAGGGGACATCTCCTCAGTGGGGTAACCTTCTCCTGAGCAAGCAGAAACTTCTGCAAACTGAACTGACACCACTGACATCCCAGCAGTGACATGAACGAGGACCTCACCTGAATAACTCACACCAGGACAGCTGGAGCCAGGCTGGGAGAGCTGGGAATGTTCCCCTGGAGAAGGGAAGGCTCAAGGCAGAGCTCAGAGCCCCTGGCAGGGCCTGAAGGGGCTCCAGGAGAGCTGGAGAGGGACTGGGGACAAGGAATGGAGGGACAGGAGCCAGGGAATGGCTCCCAGTGCCAGAGGGCAGGGATGGGTGGGAGACTGGGAACTGGGAATTCCTGGCTGGGAGGGTGGGCAGCCCTGGCACAGAGTGCCCAGAGCAGCTGTGGCTGCCCCTGGATCTCTGAAGTGCCCAAGGCCAGGTTGGCACAACCTGGCATAGTGGAAGGTGTCACTGCCTGTGGATGTTGAAACTGGGTATCTTTGGGTCCCTGTGAGCCATTCTGTGATTCCATGACTCTGAGATGAGCTCCAGACCTTTGCTAGGGAAAGCTGTGCTCCTGCCCTCACAGCAGAAAGGTTGGAGGTGCCCCCAGCCCTCCCATCCCACACACCTCTGTGCCCAGCCTCACCCAGTGCCACACACACAGCTGCTCACCTTGGTCTCCTTCATCTGCCCAAAATGATCCAGGCTTCTTCATGCACTTTTTCTCTGCAGTGAGGGGTCAAGGGGGAAGAAACCTTTCTTCATTAAATAGTTTTCATTTCCAGGAGTCTGGCAGACTTTCAGCTCTTTGAAAGCCATTCCTGATGACTTCATGGCGCTTTTTATAAAGTGAGATAATGGCAGTGGAGGGACAGAGGCAGCTGCACAATTCCCTGGCTGGGGCAGAGATGGCCCAAGCACCACAGCCCTCAGCAAATCCATCACCCCATGGATGCCAGGAGTGAGATGCTCATGGACATGCTGGTTCCCAGGGCAGGAGCCCACTCACCTTCCCTGTGGGAATGTCTTGTGACAGATCCCGAGCACATCCTCGGTGTCTGCTCGTCAGGGCTGCTGAAGGGTGGGATGGTTTAATGCAATAATTCCCTTCACAGCCTGAAAATTCAGCGTTCATCTAACACAGGTTACACCATGTTGAGCCTTTTCAGTGCTGGAGATCCCCTGGCAAGAATAGGTTTCCTGAAAAGCACAATAAAGATTAAAACACAATCTAACTCTTGCAGAAGTGTTGTTAATCCACAGATTTCTGAGCAACAAACATGGAACAAATATTTTTGTGTACCGAATTTTTTTGGCTGTGACACTGCAAATAAAGTAAATAATTTTCAGGTTTGAATGGAGTTGTTCCTACAATGACACAATTTTCCTGCTGTTGACAGCCAGCAAAACAATCTGTCTAAAAACAACCCATCCCTTCACTGTGGAGAAATACCAGAAAACACAAAAATGTCAAATTTACTGGAGGATTTTTTTAAAAAGCAGAAACAGGATAGACTATGGCAAGACTAAAGCTAGATTGTCCCAGGCACAGCAGGAGCCCAGTGAAACAGCATAAAATTGCTGTGACTGTCCGTGACAAAAGCTCATCCTGAGAGATAAAAACTAACTTCGTGGGTTTACTGGTCTGTGAAACAGATCATTAAATTTGGGCTCAGAGGTGGCTGAGGTTTAGCAGAGGTTGGGGCAGAGGAAGGATGATGCTCTGCAAAACCACCCCCAGCACGGGAGAGATGGACAGGGACAACCCCACAGCAGGGGAGGAGCAAGATGAGGAAATGCCCTGGGAGGGTCAGGCTGGATATGGGGGAAAATTCCTTCATGGGAATTCCTGTCCAGCCCAGGCAGGGGTGGAGTCCCCATCCCTGCAGGGATTTCAAGCCCTGTGGATGTGGCACTTGGGGACATGGGGCAGTGGTGGCCTGGGCAGTGCTGGGGATGGTTGGACTCGATGGTCTTGGAGGGTTTTCCCAACCCCAGTGATTCTGTGATTCCTTGCTCCACATTTCCCTTGTTTGCCTTGTGTGACAGCAGTTCTATGACAAGGATTTACTCAAGCCCCACCCAAGTGATTGTGGTACTACAGGGAAGGAGGGGGGCAGGGGATTTCTTTTGGTGGCTGCACTGGCCTGAAGAATTTCATTCCCTTGGATAAAGCAAAATAAAACTCTTCATTTGAAGTTTTGCTATAAAAAGGAGGATCTTGCCCCCATCTGGCCTCCCTGGAAGGGAGCAGCTGGAGCAAGAAATCCCAGATTCATAGAGCTGCAAATCCTCCTTTGGAAGGAACTCACAGGGATCATCCAGCCCAGCTCCTGGCCCTGCACAGGACAGCCACAGGAATCCTTCCCAGCGCCTCTGGGAAGTGCTGGGATGGGAACAGTGAGTCCCCAGCCACTCTCTGAGCTCAGAAACAGACAATAACTCCAGCTTTGGGTGCAGGTGGATGGCAGGCAAGTGGAGATCATGAGAACCTTCCCGGAGCAGCTCCAGCCCTGCCATTGCTTGTTTGGGATGCAGGTGGGTCCCACTGTGCTGTGTCCTGGGAATATCCACCCTGCCATCTGCCAGGCCATGCCAAGGGAGCAGAGTGCCCTCAGCAAAGCTGTGCCCACCACCAGGAAACACAACAACGCTGGTTTACCTCCCTTTGCCTCCCTAAATCCCTGCCACGCCACAGGCTCCGTGTCACTGCCAGGCAGAGACACCTTCTGGCAAAATGAGCCAGCCTCAGAGCTGGGCATCCTCCCCAGGGCTCTGGGGAGGAAAGGGGAGGAAAAGCCCAATGGTCAAAATCCTGAGGGGCCTCTTGCTTCCAGAGAAGCAGAAATAAGGTTCCACTTTAAATCTCCTTGCAGCTGAAGCCCCAATTTCCTCCAAGCCCTTCCCCCTGTCCCTGCTCCAGCAACCTTCACTGGGCTCAGCTTGGAACAGTGTTGCTGCTGCTCCTAGCAGGAAAACCCTGCAAGAATGGGATTTTCCCACCTTATCTCAGCTGAAAGAGACCTCACTTGGCAATATGCACAATTTATGCATTATCCCAGCATTCTCTCAGAGACTCCAGGAATGAATGGTCTCAACACGTGGTGGGAAAATTGTTGTGCCTTGATTCAGGCCGCCCTTGCCCACAGGATGGCAAAGAGGGGCTGTTCCTCCCTGTCCCTGTCCTCAGGGAACACTGCTGAACTCTGTCAGCACTGCAGGATTTTATCCTGGAGGAAAGGAAGCTCAGGGGGGACCTTTTTTTATCTACAACTTACCTGAAAGGAGGATACAGCCAGGTGAGGCTCAGGACCTGCTCCCAGGGAACAAGGGATGACAGAGAACAGCATCAAGCTGTGCCAGGGGAGGATTAAATTGGATATTAGGGAAAATTTCTTCCTGGAAAGGGTTGTGCAACCCTGGCACGGGTGGAGTGCCCCTCCATGTAGGACAATCCAGACATTGGGATTGCTCAGGAAGATTTGCACATCAAGGAAAATTCAGGACTCTCCTCCTTTCATCACCTAAACCTCCTCACTGCAGCACCTTTGGCATCTCAGGCACTGTGGATCTCCAAGAAATTCCTTGGCCAGCTCCACACAGTTTGGTTTATTTGTTGCTTACTCAGCTCTGATTTCCCCCATTAACCCAGGTTCAAAGCCAAACACACAAAAATGACACAACGTCCATGAGGATCCCACAGCACGAGGCCCTCCCTCAGAACTCTTCAACATTTACACTAAATCTTTATTTCTGTACAAAAATTTAGACCATTTTCATTATTCCCAAGGAAATTTGCATGACCTCTTTACATGACCCCACGAGTTGCTTCCATATATATACACACATATTTGAAACAGAAAAAATCCCTTCCAGTTCTGAAGAATGAAAGTAAAAAACATCAGAACTGAAAAATTAATGACAAGAATGAACTGTATTTATTGTCAATATTGTTGACTATTCTGTACCTTTACATGTAGTTCATCCCCATATTATAATAAAAACATTCAGAATAACTCAATACAGACTGTGCAACAAGAGAGGAACAACACAACCTGTAATTTAAAAAGTGGTAATAGCATCAAGAAAGTATTAATTATTAAATTAATTAAAAATGTATTGTTAAAAAAAATAACAATGAAGGAGAACTCAGCAGTCTTTTATACACTCAATAAAAGAACCAAAAAGTAACAGTTTCTGTTCAAAAGCCTATTCACAGTTCCATACACCAGGCACAGAGGCCTAAAGAATGCACAGTTGGACTAAACCAGCCAAAAATAAAGTGTGAGAATGGTGGCTTCTCTTTTAATCACCTAATATTCACCTGGATTCCAAGGAAAACTAAAAGCAGTTTTCAGAAGTTATATCAAAGTCAAGGAATAATGGAGTTCCGAGGGACAGGCAGGAAGAGACCTGGCTTTAAGGCAGCTCAGCATTCCTTCACCCGCCACAAAAATGTCCCAGGAGAACCACGGAATCCCAGACTGGTTTGGGTTGGAAGGGACCTTAAAGATCATTTAATTCCAACTCCCTGCCACGGCAGGGACACTTCCCACTGTCCCAGGCTGCTCCCAGTGTCCAGCCTGGCCTGGGGCACTGCCAGGAATCCAGGGCAGCCACAGCTTCTCTGGGCAGGCAGAGCAGCAGCACCAGGGAGGAACTGCAGAGCCCACCCTGCTGGGAAAGTGTGTCCCAAAGGAAACAGCTCCAGCCAGCACAGCTGAAAGCGGAGGTGGGAGGATAAGGAATGTGCAAAGGCATTTTGGCATCTCCTGCACCATCCCAGCAGAGGGGTTTGCTGCAATTCCTTATTCCCCTGAACTCCGAGAACTCCATCTCTGTGCGTTATTTACAGGGAGGTCATCCCATAGGATCACCCCACAGATACAGCTACTGCAGCTGGAAGGGGCACGAGGAGCTCATCCCATGGGATCACCCCACAGATACAGCTACTGCAGCTGAAGGTCATCCCATGGGATCACCCCATGGGTGCAGCTGGAAGGGACCCAAGGAGCTCATCCCATGGGATCACCCCATGGATGCAGCTGGAAGGGACCCAAGGAGCTCATCCCATGGGATCACCCCATGGATGCAGCTGGAAGGGGCACCAGGAGCCCCAGATGCCCACCCAGGGCTGGTGGTGCTGCAGAGCTGGGCAGGAACTCCCTTTACACAACCCTGGGATCACCAAGGCTGGAAAAGCCCTCCAAGGTGACCAAGTCCAAGCTGTGCCCGACCCCCCTTGGCACCCAGCCCCGAGCACTGAGTGCCACATCCAGCCCACAAACACAAAACTGGCAATTTGATCTCCTAACTCAGCTTTGGCTCCATTTTTTTTGCTTTTCAAGAAGTTTCCTGCAGCCCCCAGCACTCACAGGTAGCTGTGTGTGATATGTGGGTATGGAAGAGGGGCACATCCCTGGGATTCAGCATTTCTGACAGGAAGACAACATCTCACACTCACTTTAATTCCCACTCTTGACACCAACCAGCACAGACTTATCACCAAACTTGCCCCAAACAACCCCCCCCCCCCCACCACAGGCTGGGCAGAACAGCACATTTCACCCCAAAACCACCTAAACAGCCCCAAAAAGCAGGTCAGCCATCACATATTTGCTTGAAAACTTTCACTGCAACTCCCACACACAAAGTTTAATGCAAACAGGCACATTTTTACAAGTGTTTTCAACTTAAAATCATAAATACTGGTAGGTTTTAAAGAATTAGCAATTAACATCATCTATAAATGCATAAATATGATGGTACAGAGCTCCCCAGCCCAAATTTGTATTTGCTCCACTTCAACAAGAATTAAGAGAACAGAACGAGCCCTTCAGCTGCATGAAAACCAGAGTCTGAAAGACAGAAAGTGGCAAAGGGGAAACAATTCAAGGAATGCTCTGATCAAATTTCAGGGGAAAAAAAATTCCTCAACAGAATCCTGGTTTTCCTTTACTATCATAAATAGCTCTATAAACTGTTTGGGCTAAATGACTTTAATACCCATGTGTGAGTGCAGACACAGGGGTGCTCCAGCTGGGAGCTGCCAGCCCTCCCGAGGCTTGGGATTAATCTGAAGCCATCATTTTAAACATTCTGAGCTGAAATTTTCCTGTAGGCTCAGCCTGGCTGCGTTTGTTTCGGGAAGATGACAAAGTCTGGAGGAAGAGAAGTGCAGGGTACAAAGGAGATCAAAGGAAGCCGAGCCCTATCGGGGATTGCTGCGGACACAGGCGGCTGTTCCTCCCCTCTGCAAACAACAGCCAGGACACGGCACCACCTGCCTGCAGCCGCTTTTTACCCGAGCATCGCTGGGTACAAACCTGCTCCAAGCCCCGCCAAGCACCTGAGGCAGCTCCAGAGAGCCGAGCCCGAGGGCTGGAGCAGGACGCCGAGGGCGCTGAAACACGCAGGGACACTCGGCATGGACACAGTGACACCGGGGCTGTCCCCATCCCTCGGTCACACAGCCCCACCCCACGCCTACAGGCCCCCCAGTCTGAGCTGGTTTTATTTTTTAACCTCCCCACAGAATCCAGCTTTTCTTAGCCCCCTCCCCAGTTAGACAAGGAGAGCACTGAGCTGAAGATGTCCAAGGAAGGATTCCCAGCCTCCCAGGTAAAGCAGCATTTTCTGGCTTCCTCCACTCTCAGCCAAGTTTTGCACATTTACAGATAGGAAAAGCTTAAAAACCCTGCCCAGTTCTGTCCTTACCCAAAGTCTGGCTTAAAAGGCTCAGGGTGGTAAAGTGACTCCACTATGGATAAAGCTACAATAGAAAAATTCACTGGTAAGGCAAGGAGAGAATTCCTGCTCACGATTCTCACGTGTGAAATAAAAAGCTACAGAGGCAGCCCCTTGTAATTCATCTTTTTTGGCCATTTAATGTGTTCACCACTACAATATATTCAAGTCACATCTGGATTTATTACCAGGCCACATCTGGATTATCACATGAGTGCAAAGACACTTTCCTTCCTCAGTGCCACTCCTGGTGCCACAGGATCAGTCCTGCCCTGCCCAGGGCTGCTCAGCACATTCATCTCAGTTAGCTGAAAATTACTTTTCAGACCTAATTAATCTGACAGTGACAAACTTTTCGTGTTCCACCAGCCAGCATGAAAGGAACCACTGCCACCAGGAACTTCCCAAGGCCAAGGATTCCTGGACTGAGTTATTTAAACAGTCCCTGAACAGGAATTCCAGCCAACCCTGACACAAGGACAAATTCAGTATTCCCTGTCCCAATGCAAACTCAGTGACGCCTGATAAATGGAAAAGTGCTTGGAATGGCAGGGATAGAACTGCAACAAATTTATCACAAATCCTGTTAAAACTTGGGTGTGGGGAGGGGAAAACCCACTCATTTCCACACATGGGAGGCTTTCATAGATATGTATCTCTGTTCTAAGGGAATGGGAAATAAAGCTGATTATGGAATTAGTTTTAGGCACTTGAGCTGCAGAGATGTGCAAGGTGCTGGTCAGGTGCATTTACCATTCACACACCTACACAGCGCTCAGCAGAGCAGCTGCTCAGCCTCCCAAAAAGAAAAGATATTAAAAAATGAAGCTGTTCACATTCCCCAAGTTTATTTTCCACCTCTCCTCACAATTAAAGACCTGTATAATTCCCAGATGCCAGAAGCAGCATATTCCAGAGATGATTTACCAAACTGATGATCTTCTGAACCAAAAGAAACAGCTGAAGTATCAGATTATTGAAATATGACCTTTTCTTTTTTGCTACTAAAATGCCATTTTGCAGCATTACTTCAATAACCATTTTTAAGGCCCCTCCCTTTTGCTAAGAATGAATTTCATGGAGAACAAAGGCAAAGCTTGAGCTTCAGCTGGAAGCCAAGGCAGCAGAACCCCGAGGGTGAAACAACAGCATCACACACCAAGGTCACAGCCAGGGTAAGGAACCCCTGCCCAGCAATCCCCCAGTGGGAGCAGCATGATGCAAAGCTCCCTGGATTGTCTATGGACAGACCTGGGAGAAAAATGGGAATTCCCCTACAGGGAAAAGAGAAAAGCTGTCAACAAGGAGCACTTACACAAAACACAAAGGGGTTGAGAGATCAAAAGTTTGGCTGCTCTTCTCAGTGACTAAATTTAGAACATTTCTGAGTTCACACATGTGCACTTCAAAGCACCATCACAGCAAATATTCCAGGTGAGAGTCTGGAAATGATCACAGAGTCTGGAATTGATGACAGCAACCACTCCAGGTGAGTCTGGAATTGATCACAGAGTCTGGAATTGATCACAGCAACCACTCCAGGTGAGTCTGGAATTGTCACCTCTGCTGACAGACCCCACCATCCCCACAGACTGAAAATCAGCATTTAAACCCCAAAAGCCCTGGACAACATCACAATGTGTCAGGAAACATCAGCCACCACTGAATTCTGGCTACATTTGCTCTGAAGAACACAAAATACACAGAAAGCTCACAGTGACCCATGAGGTGTCTGCAGTCAGGTTAACACTGGGTTGTTCACTGACCAACACACAGAGAACAATCGAATGTTGGCATTCTAAACCCCTCAGGGCACAGAAAACCCTGCCTGACAGCCAGTCCTGAGGTGTGCAGTCACTCCCAGGCCCTGCTGGGCTCTGTGGTCACTGGGGAAACCAAGACAAGGTGAACCTCAGAGGCCACAGCAAGGGAAGTGGCACGGGGAGGGAAAGAGTAAAACCAACCTAAGTGATGTGTAAACACAGAGTATCTGCTTGTAACACAACCCACACCTGCAGCAACCAGCACACCTGCAACAACTGACAGAGCTCCTGCAAATGCACAACCAAGCAGCAGAAACCCCAACACTGCTCCACCACCAACAGCAACAGCTCCTTTTCTTACCAACCAGCCCCCAGCTCACCCAGCCTGTGTGGATTCAGCCCAGGGAAGACATAAGACTCAAAAACCAAGCACTTGGGTTTAGAAGCAAGTCTGCTTTTTCTTTTTTTAGACTAGAAAATGTACAATTCCATTTCATATGCAAGTGTGCACAGAGCTCGTTGCTTGTAGATACTGCCAGAGAAACTGAGAGAGTCTTTGCATTAAATTGTTAATTCTTCAAACATTGATACATTTTGCAATACACCAGTTAAATACCAAGATCTATGTGCATGCACTAGAGATATATGCATGTACACCTTAATGTTTAACAAAGACAGCAGATCCCCCAGCCAGGGAGCGTTGGAGATACCAAAAATAGATTAAAAAGTTAAATTCTTTACCTGCCTTTGTTAAATACAGACTTAGAGATTGCTTCCCCTCCTTTCCCCAGGATTCCCATGCTCCCAGGGAGGCAGGTGGGCAGGAAGGCAGGAGCTGACCAGATTATCCCAGAACCAAAGAGAAGCACCTTAAAAAGTCAAACTAAGCTTTAAAATGTCTTTAAAATGCCTTTTCCATCCTTACCAGACACGGGGGCTGAGAAAGGGAAGAACATTTTACACACAGTTTTGTTTCATTTTGCTGAACTCCCAGTGCATCTCCCACAGAAGAGCCTGGCATTTCCAACCATCCCACTGCCTTCCCAACTGCCTGGATCCTCTAAAGTGGGAATTCTGACCCCCTTCTGCCTGGGACAGCCATCCCAGCAGGAGCAGCAGCAGGGAAAGGTGATCCTAGTGTTCTCACACTGCCTGGGGACCATGCCAGGGGGCTCTGCTTTCAAGAAGTTCTGCCCTGGAACTCGGGTGGGTCACTTGGAGCTTTTCAAGTAGTGTCATCTGTTTTGTCCCCATCAGTCCCCTCCACTGCTTATTGATACATCTGCACATTTTAGTATCTGCACATTTCATGTAGCAAAGAGAGTTTTTCCTCTGAAAAGCACTTCATTAGAGTCTGACTTGTACCATTCCAGTGACACTTTCAGACATACTTTTGTGCCTCTTCTTTGGTTAAGAAAAAAAAGCTACTTTTCCCTTTTTGACAGCCAAAGGTATTTCTGCCAGACCTGAATCAACCAGCACAGCAGAGAAGGAAAGCAGTGGACAGGACCTGCAGCATCACCCAATCCAATGATGACCACAATAAAAGAGGAAAACCCATTTCGTCTGAAACTCTTTGGCAAATTTGTTCTGTTTGCCAACCCTGGAATTCGAAGCTCAATCCATGTGCCTCAATTCATTCCAGCCTCCTCCCTAATCCAAAAATCATGTGGAAAACAAGCAATGGGCTGAAGAGAGAGTTTGTTGGTCAGGTTGTGGAGAGCCAAGGTGTGATTGACGTTACAGCCGTACGGACACGGAGGGACAGGTGACACGGGGACGTGGCCGTGTCACAGATTAGCACTACTGCCAACATACTGATTCAGCTTTACACTGGTCTGAGCAGATTGCAATTAACCTAGGATTGAGGTATAAATATACACAAATATGTACAGTACACATACAGGAAAAGAGTTCTGCATTTGTAACATCGGCCACCTCAGAAATACTGGAGAGTCGATACCTACGCCAGTGATTCGCTCGCTGATTTCCTGGGATAATGAAGCCAACACCTCCCACTAGAGAGGGCTACAATGGGATCAGAAAACTCTAAATTAAAAGCTCCTTCCTCTCGCTCCATCCTCCCCACGCCCGAGGCCGGACTGTTCCGAGGGGCAGCTTGAAAAGAAGGTTGGTCACAGCTCTGAGCGCGTCCTCCGAGGAGCCCGAACCAACCCGGAGCCCCAAGGGCTCCTCTGCTCCTGTGCCTGCTCCCAGCTCCTGTCCGTGTGTGTGTGTGTGTGTGTGTGTGTGTGTGCAGCTATGTAGAAAATACAGTTGCCATCAGTTCAGTATAAATACATCCACCCCACCAATCTGCCACTGGAACAGCTCTGCTGCAGCAATGTCTGTGCAAAGAGGTCATTAAAAATCATCTGATCTTCAGCCGGGACATCATCCACTCCAGTCCTTGGCACAGCCTGGGGACACAAGAGACAACATTTATGGAATGCTGGCACTTCTCGGGATAACTCCAAAGATAACTCTACAGCAACAATTTAAATTCCTCCCAAGAACTCTGAATCATTTCTGGAAACTCTTCACTTCCTGTATGGCACTTCCCAGATCTTATTATATCATCTATGGCCAGAGAATTCAGATCCCAGATCTTCCAGACATGAAGTTCTCTCTAATTAGGATCATTCTTAATAAACCACATTTCAGTTTGCCCCCACCTCATCCCACCCTCATTAAGCCCATATCATATCAAGTCTTATCTCTGTAGATGACATCATGGATTTGATGTAGGTTTGGTGTTCTGAGCCCAAAAATCTTGTAAGCATCAAGATTATGAAGCTGTGATGCCCTGGCACAGGTGCCCAGAGCAGCTGTGGCTGCCCCTGGATCCCTGGCAGTGTCCCAGGCCAGGCTGGACAGGGCTTAGAGTAACCTGGGACAGTGGAAGGTGTCCCTTCCAAGGCAGGCCTGGGATGGGAAGATTTTAAGGTCCTTTCCAACCCAAACCATTCTGGGATTCTGGGATTATGGACAGGGGAGGAATGTGTGTTAAACCCAAATACCACATACAACCCCCACAGTAACTCCAGCTTCCCCTCCTGTGGACACAAATCCCTCTTACCCCTCTCCAGTGAGAGCACAGCAGGCCTGAATGTGCCACTGGTGATCCTTAATTGAAGTCAGCTTCAGGAACTGGGAGATCTCAGCTACTGTCATGCACTCCTTCACATCCTGCTTGTTAGCAAAGATCAGCAGTCCTGCTTTCTTCAAGTCCTGGGGAGAAAGGAGAGGAGGTCATGACAGAGCAGAACAGCTCTTGGAGGCAGAGGAGGGGACACCAAAGAAGGGAGCCAGAGCCTCAGCCAACAATGCTCCAGAGCAAAGTGCTGCAGGCTGACAGGAGCTGCAGGAAATCCTCTGATCCTGCTCACCAAACAGCCAATTCTTGCTATGGATGAGCAGGAAAAATCAGCACAATGTTTTGCTGTGCTCCACGAGGATCAGAGCTCCGTGCAGCCCTGTGCAGCCCTGAGCAGCACTGACAATTTGGAACAGTGACTCCAGGGATAAGGTTATTTCACCTCAAATTGCCTGGAATTACATGAAGGCACGGGTATATTACTGAAAATCTTTCCCTTGGAAAGCAAAAAGGTGTTCCCAGGAAGCCAGGCCAGCTCAAGCACTGAGCTGCCTATCAGGCACAGTCCTGTTTGCAAGCAGCCAAATTAATTCCCAAATAATCAACTGCTCCAGAAAATAGCTGGAACTGAGCTGGACAACTCAATTTTGCCTTAACAGCAACTCCATGGAACCGGCTAGGAGAAAGAAAAGGTTTTCAAGGAGCAAAGAAAAGCGATTTAAAATCAATATTTGACTTTCATTGCTGCTCTCTCCCAGCGTCACAGCCACGTCTGGAGAGGGAGCCTGGGAACATCCTGCTGGGACACAAAGGGCACATTCACTGCTCCCAAATCGGCTCCACTCTGCCTGGAATTCCAGACCTTCCCTGAGGCAAAATCAGCTCGTTAACAACTTCATCTTCCTTGAGAGAGCAGGAAACAGAAGATGCAGGTTTTTGCAACAGCCTGAGGAGTCCAGCTCTGAAATCCCAATCCTGGACAGCAGCACCAAACCCCCGTGCCACATTTAACACCCCACAGCCTGACCTGCTCTTTTAGAATTTACTTTATTAAAAACAACTTTAACATCAAAAATTAAAAAAACAAAAACAAAACCAACAAAAAAAACTACCCCCAAACAAAACCACAAAAAAATTAAAACTTGAAAGATCATCTGCAAAGCCCTTGTTTTTCCTCAAAGGAAATCCATAGGCAGGCTGTGCCCTTCCTGCAGGCACCCAGACTGTGGCTGTAGGTTAAATATAGATGGAATATTTTAGGCTATAATTCCATCATTTTTATGCATATTTTTTTTATTCTGACACTTAAATTTGGAACCTTGGTGTCAGCTCACACACCCTGATCCAGTTTGCATTCAGGTCATGCCACAGATGCTGCCTGGCTTTTACATCAGCCCAGCTCAGGTTTAGACCTGACCCAGGGCTCAGGCTTAAGGAGGGTCTGTACAATTTAGCAATTTCCACTCTGGAATTCCAAATACCCACAGAGCAGTGGCTGCTGCAGCCACGGGCTGAAGTTCCTTCAGTTTTAGAGCTGAGTGCTCTAACACACATTGTAAAGGCTCTAAAACCTCAGGCAACCATGAAGATATCCAAAATAATTATTAAATTATTGCAGGAAACCATGGGGTTTTAAAGGCTCTAATTCAGATGTTAACATAGATTGAAGTACAAAACTCACAGATGTCCCTGACAGGTCCCAGCTGCTGTTTCACTAGAGCACTCTGACAGGCTACTTCTGTAATTCAGTAGTAATTAACAGCTTTGCTGGGAGTTTCACAGAACACAGTGCAGCAGGGACAAGGCAGTTCAGGGTGTAAATCTGCTTCCCTTGTCATGTATCAGCCAGATAATTAAAATAAATATTTAAATAAATATTAAAGGCAAGGTGCACTCACCTCGTGTGCTAACATTTTATACAGCTCTTCTTTAGTCACAGAAATTCTCTCTCTGTCTGTGCTGTCCACCACAACTATCACAAACTGCAAAAAGGGAGAGCTATTAGGCAGAGATACTCCTGCTGTTCCCACTCCCAGCCCCTGATCCAGCTGGATTATCAGACCCCATCCCTGTTCCCAAACCTCCCTCCAGCCCCAGTAATCCCACAGGCCTGGGTTTATTCACTCTTCTGCTGTGCAGCTCTGACACAACTTTTTACTTTCTGTTCTCCATTTTTCAGTGCAAAATTCATACTGAAAGCAAGAAAATTCTCTGTAATCCCAGATCTGGTTTTGTTCTTTGCTTGGTGTAGCTGAGGCACCACACAGATCCCTGAAATAATTTGCTGCAGCCTTTAAAACAAAGTGCATAATTTTTCTTTGTCTAGGTCAAGAACTAACATGCAAATAGATATTTGCATGGGATTTAAAAAGTCCTGAAGCTCCAAACTCCAAGAACACACTCCCAGCTTCATTTAGGCTGGAAAAGAACTTTAAGGAATCACAGCACCTCATAGGGATGAACTGGAGAGCAAAGGTAATTATTGTGATAATTGTATTTAACCCCACAAAATGTGATTTATGTAATACACAAATAACTGTGTTTAAATTGTATTTGATGACACACAGGAAACCTCGATTTAAAACATTATTTTTATGAAGTTGTGTGCTTGATAAAATTTATATATATATATACATATATATATATATATATATATATATATATATATATATATATATATATATATATATATATATATATATATACACACACATATGTGTGTGTACTGCAACTGCACTTCCAAAGAGTTCTGAAAACTCCTGGGGATGTTTAAGCTGGTGGTGACAGGAGCTTGTGAGGCAGAGCTGCCAAGGTTTTGGAGGGAAACTTTGGGGCTGCCAGGCAGGTTTTGGAGGAGCCACTGCAGGGAGAGTGACCCTGGAGGCAGCAGGGGGGATGTGCAGTTCTCAGAGCAGTGAGAGGCACAGGGCCAGCCCCACAGGACACCCGGGTGGCTGGCAGGGAGCCAGGGCTGTCACCTCGGTGTTGGTGTAGTAGGTGTTCCAGGAGGAGCGCAGGGACTCCTGGCCCCCGATGTCCCACATCAGGAAGCGCGTGTTGTTCACCACGATCTCCTCCACGTTGCTGCCGATGGTGGGAGAGGTGTGAACCACCTCGTTCATGGAGCTGCACAGGGAACAGGGACAGGACAGTCACCCAGAGGCACCCCTGGAACTGCACCCCAGGGGGAGAACCTCGGCAAACACTCCCTGGGCAGCCAAGGCAAGGGTTGATGGTAGAAGGTGCAGAAACACAAATAAAAACAGCAATAAAAAGAACTCAGTGAACTATGTAATAATCAAATTATAGAGCTGAGAGAGCACTTGTGAACAAAATGTGTTCTAATTAATTAAACCATGGAGCTGAGAGCATTTTTGCTTCAGAAGCTTTTGGGAGCACTCAGCTCTTCTTTCTCCAGGCCCATTTTGGCTCACATGGGACAGAGCAGTTGTTTTGCTTCAAGAATGTGGTTAAGCCACAAGATTTCCAAGGTTTCAGAAAACAACAACTCATCCTCCAGCTCCACCAGAAACACTTCACCCACTCCATCCCGCTCTCCTTCCAGGGCAGGCCACTAAAACCAGACTTTCTTCACAGTGCTTCATGTCCTAACTTTATCCTCTTCTCCCCTCAGCACAGTCCATACACAACTTTCTGGAGACAAATCCAGCCACTAAATATTTCAAATGTACTGTTTAGTGATACTGAGTGTGACTTTGTCACTAAGAACACCAGTTTCACATCAAATAACCAACTGTGTGCTCTGGAATCTCCAAAAGTTCAGACTATTTAAACTCTACTGTAACAGGCAAAAAAATTAACAGTAGCTCCAAGGCAAACCATCTGTGTTCAAAAGAACTTAATTATTTTTTCTTCTGATCATCTTGATATAGCTTTTCATTTTGTATGAACCTTTTTGAAGTTCCAGCAGAGCTTTTAGTTACAGTGACAGCAATTTGAGACTTGTAATGGTGCTGGGATATTTCCTGAAGAGGATACAGAGAGCCAAGGAGATAAAGGGATGGTGCAGTGCTCTGAAAAACAATCCCAGTTACCCTGGGCCAGTGCAAGGAGAGCTGAGTATGAGAATGGGAGAAAAGGAAGTATCTGCAAGAGGAAAAATGGGATCTGCAAAGATGGGGTAGGGTCAAGGAGGAGTAAGGCAGGAGAACAAGAGAGCTGGGAAAGTCCTGTGGAGTCAAAGTGGGTACAAAGAAAAAGGAGACAGACAGAGATCTCTATGAGAGGGAAAAGAAAACACTGAAACTGCAGAAAGAAGGGGAAGAACTGCGAGACATTTGTGGAGGAAGTGGATTAAAAACCACCAAGGACGGCCCTCAGCTGCAGCAGTTTCCAGTCTTAAGAAATACCCTTCATTCTGTGCTTTTTAACATCTCTCACTCCCTCTGTAAATCACCATCACCTTCACCTTTCACTCTCCCTGCAGTGTGGCAGGGCACCAGCAGCCAGAAATGTTGTGGGAAAGGCAAAGCAGGTCGGAATGTGACAAACCCCAACCACTTCCAGAAAGCCAATTTGAAATGTGGGCTTGGAGCAGCATGGCCACATCATTTAACAGGAATTATTTCTGACTCAGGAACACTCCTCAGTGTCACACACTGCATGTGGGAAAGGGCCAATCTGTCCCCAGCACAAACAGACCTTGAGCTGCTTGTGCCACCCAGCAGCTTCTGAACCTGTGGACAGATTGGTGTCCTCTATCAAACTGCAGCTGGGGAACTGAGATATGAAACTCATTTGAGCTCCATGTAAACCAGGAGCAAGGTTAATGCAAGGCAAACACAAACCAATGCTGCTGTGGAAGGCAGAAGGTGCAGGACAGCACGGAGGTGTTGCCCTGGGTTTGCGCTGTACCAGCCTTCCTCCTTCATCCCATCCCACAAACAACACCAAACTGAGCTCAGCACTGGGGACACAAGTCAGGGCAGGCAGAGGTGCTTTGCCATTCACAGAGTGATCTGTCTGCTGTAAAATCTGTGGTGTGGATCAGTTTTGCAACAGTGTCCCGTGGCCAGCACTCACTCCAATCATATTTTATGGGGCTGGCAGAGAGCCAAGGCCATGACACCGAGGGTGGCTGGGAGAGCGTGGTAACAGCAGGTGATGTGATCCAAACCCCCTGAACAAAACCTCCCTCATCCAGCTGAGCCCTTCCCAAAGCCCAGCCACCCCGTGCCACCTGGAAAGCTCCGAGTGAAAGCACCCAGGGCCACGTAGCACACCTGCAAATGCCCCAGGCCAGCGTCCCGCAGCTCCTACTTACAATTGGTACAGAATGGTCGTTTTCCCTGCATTGTCCAGGCCCACAATGATCACCTTGTGCTCTGCAATGAAAACAGCACTGGTAAGTCACAGCTGCTGGGGCTGGATCAAGGCTAGTGCCACGTTTGCCGCTGGTTTCCTGAGCCAACAGTGCCCAGCTCCAGGTGCCGTGGCCAGGTCTGTTTGTGGGCCAGCCCGGGAAGTTTGTGTGGGAAGGGAAGGCACTGGCAACTTCTCCCCCTCCACAGAACCACTCCTGAGAGATCTCAGAAGGATGTTTCCCATCTCTGACTGCCAGTGTCATGCTGGGATCCTCTCCCAAGCTCCTGCAGGGTTTTGCAGCCTGTATCACACTCCATCCCCCCAGCCACAAAAGCTCTCAACTCCACTTTCAACTTTTCAGCTCTCAACTCCACTTTCCCTTCACCCAGGCAGTCTCTTGATGTCTTTGCAAAGAACGGGTAAAACCCAACCGGGCTGGTGTGATCCCTGTGCCCCCCTTTCCTCTGGGCAACAGATGTGCCCTCCAACATTTCACAGGACACATTCACCCAGTCTGGCCTTGGACAAGTCACCAGGTGCTCCACAAGCCTCCTCTGACATTTTGGAGCTCAATGATCAATTCCTGCTTCCCTTCTGCACCTCCTGTCCTGTGCATCACAAAAGTGTCTGGGAACTCTACAACTGGTGATGTCAAGCACATCCAAACGGATGATTTCCAGTTTGGGAGAGCACAGCCAGCTCTCAGCTCTGTTACACAACTTTCACTTGCACAACCAAGCAGGAGCAGTCAAGTAAAAGCTTGGTGAGAAGGGGGTTTCTCCCCTCCTTCCCCGTGTCCCTCAAGGACAACAAAAAGCATTAAAAACATGCCCAAGCCTCAGACACTGAGATCAGTCCCTGCCAGCAAACTGATTTTTCCTACAGGAGAGGGAGGGGACAGGGGTCAGGTAAGTGGGGCTTTCTGGGGTTTGATTTTACCAATATTGTGTGGTTTTGCAGAGTTCTCTTTTATGCCCTCCAATACAAATTCCAGTTTTAATAACTTTGCACAACTGCACAATATTGTGAAAGTGTCTGCTTACCTGACCCCATATAACTAGGAACTTTTGTTTCAGGTGGGATGCTGCCAGCATAGTGGATGTTAGGAAATCAGTTGGAACAGAAGGTCTGAGGTGGGGCTGGACGCTACAAGACAAAAATATTTTGCTGTATTTGCACTACACGTTAACGGGGACATAACTGGGGCACTGAACCAGCAGGTGTGAGAGTACCGAGCTTCACTCAAAATCAAATTCCAAGGACTTCAGAAACACGGAAAGAGCATCAGGAGTGTTTTGTAAAGTTACAACTCTCATGAACACCTTGCTGTAAGGAGACAGGTGTTAAAAATCCCAGAATCCCGGAATGGTCTGGGTTGGAAGAGAAATCAAAGATCATCCAGTGCCACCCCCCTGCCATGGGCAGGAACACCTTCCGTGTCCCAGGCTGCTCCAAGCCCTGTCCAAGCTGGCCTGGGACACTTCCAGAGATCCAGGGGCAGCCACAACTGAAGCTATAAATAACATTTACTCCGTGAACGAGCCACTTATCGAGGATTGCCACTTAAACCCACACTCTGCCGACAGCAGAACGAACCCACCCGCCACGCCGCGCCACGGCCGTGCTCCTCCGGCACACGTTAATGATTTAACAGGCGGCTGTCAGGAAATGAGCACTCCGGTAATTGAAAGAAGGTGGAAAAAAAAAAAAAAGGTTAAAGCCCCCGACTTCCAGGAGCCCGTGCGGCCGCCCCGGAGCGGGTGTGGGTCCCTCCCGGATCCCCCCGGGCCTCACCCTGGTGGTTGAAGAGCCTCCATATCCTGGTGAAGAGGATCCCCATCCTCGGCCGGGCGCTCCGGGCCTCGCCGGCCGCGGCTCTGCGGGGCCGCGGGCGCTCAGGGCCCGGCGCAGCGCCCCGAGTGCCGGCTGGGGCCGCGCCGGGGCCGCTGCCGCTCGGACATTGCCGCGGGGTCGGGACGGGGCTCAGGAGCGGCAGCGGGGCGACAGCAGCGGCGGCGGCGGCACCGGGAGCGGAGCAGAGCCCGCGGCCGCCTCACGGACGGGCCGGGCCGGGCCGGGCCGGGCGCGCTGCGCTGACGCGCGGGGGCGGCACCGCGGCCGCCATTACACGGCACCGCCTCAACGCGCCCGGAGAGCGGGGCGAGAGCGCCGGGCTGCAGCACTCCAGCTGCCCACGGTGCCTCTGCGGGCCGAGAGCGCCGGGCTGCCGCACTCCAGCTGCCCACGGTGCTTCTGCGGGCCGAGAGTGCCGGGCTGCAGCACTCCAGCTGCCCGCGGTGCCTCTGCGGGCCGGGAGCGCCGGGCTCCCTCACACCCCGTGCCCGCGGTGCCTCTGCGGGCCGGGAGCGCCGGGCTCCCTCACACCCCGTGCCCGCGGTGCCTCTGCGGGCCGGGAGCGCCGGGCTGCCGCACACCCAGTGCCCGCGGTGCCTCTGCGGGCCGGGAGCGCCGGGCTCCCTCACACCCAGTGCCCGCGGTGCCTCTGCCGGGCCCGCAGCCCATCCCGGCCCTGCCACGGGCACCTCCCGCTTCACAGCTGATCCCGGCAACCGTGCCGAGGTCTCGCCGCCCTCACAGCCAGGGATTTCTCTCCGGTACCGCATCGAAATCACTCCCTCCCTTCAGGTTTAAACCGTTCCTCCGTGTCCTGTCCCTCTGTCCCTTGTCCCCAGTCCCTCTGGAGCCCCTTCAGGCCCTGCCAGGCGCTCTGAGCTCTGCCTGGAGCCTTCCCTTCTCCCAGCTCTCCCAGCCTGGCTGCAGTTTATGAAGAAACCACGTTCACTTTGCCCTACTAAAACTTGGTGCTCTGAGGTTAACTCGGGAATAACGTGGGGAAGTTGCTCCCCAGTAGCTGCGGGTGAGTTTGTATAAGGGCACTTTTGGCACTGGAATGGGATCTAAGATCTGCCAAGAGCCTTTTCTTCCCTGAGAAAAATTTCTCTGTCCAAACCTTCCACTGAATTTAAATCCTCGTGGATTTGGAAATCCCAGGCAATAATAATTAGGTTGTGCACAGCTGTGTTGCTGCCTGAGACAAGACAGGGGGTATTTGCCCTCTCACTTGTCCTGGCCCTGACTGTAATAATTTGTGATTTGGGTAATGACTAAAATAAGTTCTACATCTCTTGTGTCTCACTATTCATTGAAACTAATAATAGAATAAAATCTTTTGAAACCTCTCAGTTACCCCATCTCTGTAAAAACTCAGAAAGCCAACACCTGACACCTAACTCCTTCCCCTGCCATGGCAGGAACACTTTTCACTGTGCCAAGCTGCTCCAAGCCCCAATGTCCAGCCTGGCATGGGGCATGAAATCTCCTTTCTTATTCCAGAGGATTTTCATCCTTCCTTCAAGCAGCTTTTATTCCCACAGCAGCTTCTCGCATTTAATTTTCCCTGCTGGTCCGGAACCAAAGCAGCAAGGCCAGAGTAATCTCCAATTTTCTGTGTCCAGAGACTTGTGTGTTTCCTTTTGCTCTGGAGAGGAATTCATGGCCCTGAAGAGCTTAAGAAGATAAATATCCTGATAGCCCACTGTGCCAGTCCGTCCCGGTGCCACAGCCCTGGGTCCTGGCACCGCGAGTGAGCTCCTCCGGTGCAAAACATTCCACAAGTTCAGCATCCAGCCTGCAATGCCGTTAATTATTCATTAGCTGGCAATTATCCCCCTTTCTGCCGGTCGTCAGCTTGGAATTTCAGAAGCACTCGGCGTTCTTCTCTGTTCTCAGTTCTCCGGGGCTCGGGGCAGGGTTCGGTGGCTGCACAGCTGTGGGAGAGCTACCAAAGTTCAATTAAACCGTTTATTCTGATTATTTAAATGAAAAACTCTGAGGATTCCACCCGTGTCATTTGTTTGGGTTTTCTCCTAGGGCAGCCTGGTTGAAGCTGGATCGTACTGCTGGTTTTATGGGCTAAGCTGAGCTTCCCAGTGCTGCTGGAAGCTTTCTAGGAAAGCATTGCAGTGGGCAGGGCTGGTACAGCCTCGTAATTCCCTCCTGGAAGTCTGGGAGGGCTTTTTCGGGTCGTGTACGTTTTGTTCCAGCTGTAACAGAGACAGGGTCAGGGAGTCAGTGCTGGGGAAGTGCTTGGAATGCCGACAGAAGGATTTCACCATGGGAATGCTTCTGTGCAGGAGAAAACCCAAACGGAGAGAATATGGGATGGCTGAGGTTGGAAAAGGCCTCCAGGATATTTGAGTGCAACATTCCCAGCACTGCCCTGTTCCCAGTGTCACATCCACAGGCTCTGAAATCCCTGCAGGGATGGGGACTCCACCTGAGCACCTTTTCCTCAAGGAATTGCCCCAAAATGCACCCTGAGCTGCCCTGGGCCAGCCTGGGGCCGTTCCCTCTGCTCCTGTCCCTGTCTGTCCCCTCCTGGCAGGGAATTCCAGAGAGGGAAAAGATCCCTAGGGATCCTCCTTTGCTCCAGGCTGAGCCCCTTCCCAGCTCCCTCAGCTGCTCCTGGGGCTCCAGCCCCTTCCCCAGGACACACACAACTTAAGCAGCTTAAGAATTTTTAACCCCTAGGATCATACAAAAACACAAAAAAAGGCACTTTTTTTTTCCTCAGTTATATTTATTTGAAGACCCTCCTGCTTTTCATCAACAGCCTAGGTGAAAACTCACGTGTTGGGATCTGATTTTGAACACACAGCCAAGACAATCCCATTGAACAGAATTTTAAGAGCTTTAGATCTGCCTGAGGGGTGTTAATGCAGGGTGCAGCTCACCTGGCCAACGTGCTCCTGTCCCTCCAAGGCAAGGTTTGGAGGTTGCTGGTTCCTGTTTCTCCATTTGGGAGGAGGAGGCTGGAACTCTGTGCCAGAGGCAGCATCTTCCAGTGCTTTCAGTTTTCCAAGATACCATAAATGGCTGGAGGTGGCACTCAGGTGGGGATCAGTCACAGCCGGACTCGATGGCCTTGGAGGTCTTTTCCAACCTTCACCATTCTGTGATAAACTATTAATTATCTTATAATTATCCAATCCCTCCCATCATTCTGCCCCTTGTTCCTGCCTAGGAACCAGTCCAGGAGATCCCACCAAGGACCAGCTCCAACCCCCTGAACATTCACAAGAATCCTTCAAAGGAGCAGTTGGCTGCCAGTACCTCATTCCCTGCTGGATCAGCAGGAATTATCTGTATTTTTGTACTTCTGGGTCACAGCTATTTAAGCTCGTTACAAAAATAAACATCATTTATTTCACAGAGCAGATGCATCTCCTTCTTCAGAACCTCATTAAATTTTCCTAAAAATGCAACACGTGAGGCTGCTGCCAAAACCTATTGGCAAACAGCAAAAATGCCACAGGACTCCGGGTTCCTCCTGAGCATTTTCCCAATCTTAGTGCAGGACACAAAGAGACTGGACAGACTTTTAAACGCTTGGTAGTTTTGTTCATTTATTGTAGAAAAGTTATTGTAATGCAGTTCATCTTTGTACATCTAAATTCCAGAAAACGAATCCATAGAAATGAGGATACTATGGGCATGCAGTCTGCATGATCCTGGTCACAAAAATAACACCACTTTTTTTTTTCTTTTTTTTTTTTTTTTTCCAATTTTTGTAGTTTTCTTTGAAAGCCACTAAAAGCAGAGGGAGAGCAGAGCATGCACCACTGTACACATTGCATAGTATATGGTACCCACATGCCTGGTCAGGTGCTACACACACGGGGTCTAGAGGGCAAAACAAAGGGAAAATCAGCAGAAAACACAAATTTGGGGTGGCTCTGTCCCAGTAAAGGCAGTAATGTCTTCACCAGTGTGGTTCTGAACTGGCTCCCAGTGAGGCAGTGCTGCCAGGCTCTCGCTGGGAACCAGTTTGGCTGAGAAACAGAGATTTTCCAGGATGTGAGAAGCCCAAGGTCTGGAGTGTGCAGCTGGAATGGCAGATCCCAACGTTCTCCCCGCTCTGCTTGCACCAATCTGCATTTGCTGGCCTGACTCTCCCTGTGTGCCCCAGGAGGGAATCAGCCAGGTGTGTCCCAATCCCAAACACACCTGGGCCCACACACAGTTCCTTAACCTCCCCTCCCTTCAGGTTTGCAGGGAATTCTTGGGAATTTGGGGTGCTGTGGCTCTTCCCTCCCCACTCCAAGCTCTGTATCCTCACAAACACTTCCTGGGAGCGTTTCATTCCCGACCTTGGGCTGCTGCTGGGTTCACCAGGCACATCCCAGATCTACACATTGGCCAAAATTAAAGTTATTCATGTGATTTCAGCTTTAGGAGGAAATCAGCAGAAATGAATGCAGTGGGCTTTGTGATTTGAAAAGATTCTTTTTGCTGTCATTAATTAATTCATATGGAAGGGATACAAGTTATTGAAAAATCAATCCCATGTGCAAAATGCCAAAATCAACTGCTGAAGTATCAGGCAGCGAGTAAACAGATCAAAAATGCAATAAATCCACTGATGCTGGATCAGAAATCTCCCCCTTGGTTCCAAAACCACGATGCCAGATGCAGGAGTGGAATTATTGTAAATTTGTGCTATTACAAATGTGCTTCTTTTCCCTTGCTCTGTTTTCACAGCGCTGGCAGAAGAGAGAACTCTGAGCTCTGTGGGTTCTCTGCTGCAGAGCAGATGCAACTCGGGCATGTCCCAGATAATTCCAGCTCGGTTTTCAGGCAATAGCGGTGAGGCAGGGCAGGATCAGGAGGGGCCATTGCTGGGCACACCTTGCTCTTGGACCAGGCAGGAGTTGGTGTCACTGCCAAGGAATTTGGTTTCCCAAATTCCCAAGGCAGGTCCATAGACCCTCCTGAGACCAAGCCAAGGCTGCTCATTCCAAAGGAGTAAAGGAGAGACACTCGTTTACATCTGAAATGATTCCACCTCCTCCCCAAATTCTCTGGATGGATCTAATCACAATATTTCTCCTGACTTCTTGAGTGGATTCCACACACATTGAAAGAAATCTGAACTTTCACTCTAAGTAGTATTTTCACCTCTTTCTCTGAGTTAATTCCTTACATGTATTTTACAACTTTATTAAAATTTCCCTTTTTGTTTTTAAAGATACGCCTTTATTTTTCTATATAAAATTAACTGGACTTGGTAACAACCTCACCAAGGTTATTCAAATGCCTCTTAAAATGACACCACACTCTCTTTTAGGATTATTTAAACTCCATTTCCCCAGAGTTAAGCTTGGCTGCATTACAGGATCCTGCAGCCTTTGTAGGACTAATATTTGAAGGAATGAGAGGCAACTCCAACAAAATACATGGCAGCAGAATCCCATGGATCCAAACCTGGACTGGCACCACACGGGTAACAGAACCTGATGTTCAAATGCACATTTTTAGGAGCAAACCCAGGTTTGTATAAATGGCATTTTATAAAACATGCATCTGATTTTGTCGTGTGTAGTCTCCAATTATATTACCTTAAAAAAAAAATCAGGAATGTGGGATCAAGAGCAAGTTTCAGAAGTACTGAACCTGTGAAAGAAAACACAGCAGAGGACACATTTAATGGATTATTAAAGAAAAAAAGGAGTGTCAGAACCCCTGACTTACCCAAATCAGTGTGCTGTGAACAACAGGAATAACAATATTGTTTTACAATGGTGAAGTCAGTAAAGACAGGAGAGTCTGGATGCTCCAGGGAATTCTGTGGTGTTGAGACCAAACTGAACTCAGAAGATCTGGCATCAAACTGAAGTTACAAATATCAGCAGCTGTGAGTTGCACATCCCATGGGAAAGTGTTTGGCATCAGGAAAAGAATCCGTACACGTTAAATACAACTCCAGGGAGAAAGTATTTGAAGGTTAACAATTAGAATAATTGATTCCCAAACATAAGAATGTGCTGAATTTTCTCTTTAGAGATTATTGTTATCACCTTGATCGGTTAAATCCTTGTTAATCCCAAAGTGTGTGAATGAGAAACTCGGATAACAACACAACTTTAAAAAACTCCCTGCTTTATAAACATTTGTAAACCCTCTGTCCCTGCCAGAGCTCAGAACAGAGCTCTGGCCTTTAGTATTATTTTAACAACAAGAAATGATGTGAGGACTGGAGAATGAGGCTGGATTGCTTCACTCAGGAACACATGAACTCCTCAATTTCAACTAAAGCAAAAGAGAGCTGCTGAGCAGTGCTGGAATCCCACCAGGAATTACCAATCCTGATCCCCAGCACAGCTTTCACTCCTTACTGTGTCCTGAACAGAAATCCCCTGTTCAAACAAACATTGCCCATAGGATCTGCAATAAATGAAGAGTCTGCCAGCCTGGCTGCTGTGTCTGTACTTCAAGAAAATCTCTCTTCACAGAATTCAACACCCCAGCAAGGAGGGAGACCTGCAGGGCCCCTTTGATGACAATGGAATGGGCTCTGGGAGAAACTCAGGGCAGCCAGGAGTCAAGGCAGCTTAACCCCAGGGAATAAAGGACCTCAGGCCCATCCCTGGCTTCCCTCACAAGCTTGTTTTTGTCAAGCCCAAGTTGTTTTGGCACTTGAGATGTTCAGGTGATGGATTGTGCAGAGTGTGGTGGCTGGGGATCCTTCCCTGGCCTGGGGTGACATGGAAGACTGAAAACAAGGCTCCAAAAGGCTCTAGGAAATATCTGACTGCAAATATGCAAATCTTCTCAAGCAGTTAATGAGCTGATCCCTAATCTAGTGCAGAATAAAGAGAAGCAGCTGCTGCCCAGGGTTCTACAGCTCCCCTGCAATCAGGACTTCAATGCACAAACAAGGAAAGCTCAGAGAAGAAGGGGTTGCCCAAGGCCTCCTTTGTCCTTTCTGTGTGCTGGACATGGAAAAAGGGCTGGAGAACTTCCTGGAGGATGCTCCCCTGTGCTGCAGCACAGAATCCTGCAGGAGCTGCCAGTGCCACATTCCCTCAGCCTCAGAGCTCCTCTGGCACCTGCAGCCAGAGGGAATTGGGCAGGATCAGGTCTGGCAGATCCATCCAGAACTCTGGGACTCCAATGGATGCACAGATTTCCACATTTCCCTTGCTAACTGCTCCATTGGGATCACCCCGTGATGCTGCAGCTGCCTGGTAGGCAACGGGGTCATTAAAATATTTAATTAATCACTCTACCCCTCTACCACTCTGCCACCTCTTATGCTGCTGGGGATGGTTTAGGTTTGGGTGCCCCACAAAGGACATGGATTGGTTTTCCCAGCAACTTCAGGAGGATAATCAGACTCCAGGATGCTGGAAACACCAGTGGTCTTTGCCAGCTGGTCCAGGACATAGAAGAAATCAGAATATTCCAGAAATTTCTGTGGTGCTACATGCTTTCAAAGCCTGGGTTCAGCAGGCTTTGGTAGGAAAATGAGCAAATAAAAAAGTTCATGACCCTTATTTTGGGAAAAACATAGTTGTGACATGAACCTGCATAAACAAATGCACGTTCAGCATCATAACTGTGTGAGTTCCAGGGAATGTGTGCGCTGGGAATTTCGGGAGGCTCTGCTGGAAGATGGCAGTGGTTGTACAAAATGGGCAATGGGGTCAATCTTCAATCCCATGGGATCTAAGGCTTCACTGATGGTGTAAAACACACGGTCCAACCACAGAAATTCATCTCTTGGAAGGAACTCAAGACTCAGCAGGTGAAAGAAATGATTGGTAGGAAGTAAGGCAGCAATATCTCCAAGGATTTATCATAGCTCTTGGAACCCAAAGCTTGGAATCAGCTCCACGACTTCCCTGGGAGCAGATTTTTGTCTGATGTTCCCTTTTTATTGCAATTCTGACCGAGATGTTGTTTGAAATGTTTGCCACTGATGACTGGTTAAGCCCACTCCCTCCCCTCGGGTTTCATGGCTGGAATGGATCTCCTGCAGAGTTCTTGTGCGCCGCTGGAATGGTCAGACATGGTCAGGCATTCCCAGGTGGGCTTGGGAAGATGGAACATGTGGGCAGCTACTCGGGGTACTGGGATGTAGGGACTTCACATGTGGGGTCAGAGGAGGGGATTGTTTTCCATTTAAAAAGCAGGAGAAAAATGGGAGAAAAATCTGATGTCTCTACACTCCTGTTCCATTTTGGGACTTCTAGCTGTATTCAGGTAAAAGAGTGGGAAAAAAAATAAAGACTATTCCCGACCCCCAAGCACACAAACGATGGAGTTTGTTCCTTTTCCTGTCCCTACTTCCCGTCTCCTGTCGCAGCTCCTCCCTGCTGGTCCCAACAGAACTGTCAGGACTGGCTGAACTCAAGAATCATTTGGCTGCAACATTCATGCCAGGTCTAAAAATAATTTGGAACTGGAAAGTGTTTTGTAACTGCTGCAATAATTTGGGATATTTGGCACTCTCGAGAGTTTACATTTGGTTTGTCTGAAAAAGCCATTCTGGAAAGAAAACGTTAGAATAAATCCTTTTACTCCAACCTGAAATGGAAATTGAGCTCCCAGCAAACAAATACTGGAGCTGACTTTCTGACTTGCAGTGGTTTGTAATTTTCAGATTTTTCCTAGTGTTTGTTTTTTTTCCCAACATGCTCGCGTCGACTTTCCAGTCAATTCACCCAAATTCCAACAGGAATTGGTTTATAAATTGGTTCCAACTGGAACTGGTCATTTGGAATTTCCAGCACAGGAAATTATTTTATAAGTGCCTCAATAAGTACCCAAAATTACAAACGGATGTGTCTAATACCTAAGGACAAGAAAAAAATATGGCTATAAATGCAAACGCTGTATTAAACCCAAAAAGAATCCCAAAAACAACCTCTATGATCGGGCAGAAACGGAAGGGCCGGGCTGGGTTTTGCTGCCCCCTAATTAAACATCAATGACAGCAGGGTGCAACTGCGGTGTCACCGTCACACCTGCCAAATTAACATGATCTAATTGTTATTCCTAGCTACGTTATGGCAAGGTACCAACGGGTGGATGCTGTTCCTCCCCAGTCCCAGCACTCAGAGCCGGTGCCGCGAGTCGTGGCTGTAGCCGCCGGGGGAGCCGCGGTTGCGGTGGGGTTTGTACGAGTCCTGGTAGGGGTCGGGGAATTCCTCTTCCACCAGGGGGTAGTGCTCTCGGCTGTGCTGGGAACTGGAAGACAGGCGGTTCCTGCTCTTGCGAGCCCTCTCGTTGTGGTAGTTCTCGTCGGAGCTCATGAGGCTGCGCCGCTCGAGGGGAGAGTTCTCCGCGGAGTGGCCGCCGTGCCTCCCGCGCTGGCTCTGCGGGCGCCAGAGAAGCCACAGTTAGTGCCAGAGCCCGGCCCAGCTGTGCCCAGCTGTGCCCAGCTGTGCCCAGCCCAGCCCTTCCAGCAGCTCCGGGCTCTCCTTTGCCAGCAGGGCCCGGCTGCTGCAGGGCCGGGAGAGGGCCAGCTCTGGTTCCTGGAGCGCCCGGGAAGCTCGCCCTGCTGAGTATTACACCGAGCATGAAAAGTGAGCTGATGTAGTCAGCATTTATCACTTTTCTCTGATCAGGAACAGAACATTCACGCTGCTACTCTGCTTAGGGAATGTCTAAGCGTCCATTTCTGTGGTTCTGGAAAACATCTGAAGATGTTTGTTTGGGCTGTTTTTAAAGGTGCAGCTCTGGGCCTCATTTAAAACCCTTCCTATGACCAAACCGTTGGTGGCTAGCCAAGGGGAGGCTAAAATCATTGAATAGTAAATTCTTTCAACTGAAGCATGGTATTTAAATATGCTGACAGAAAATCCCTTCCTGAGATAATTTATTAATTAGAAGCCCTTGCTCTCCTCACATTCCCATAATGACAATGCCCATCATTTGTCACATGAGCAAAATGAGTTCATGGTTTTTTTGCCAGTTAATGGCACAGTGAAGAAATAGCCTAAAACAAGCGTTTTGTTTGCCTTCACCACACATTAAATCTCTCAGGAGCATCAGCACCCATCTCTCAGGACAAACTCCGTGCTGAAACTCCAGCCCTTGCTCTCTGGGATATAAAACCTTCTTCCTGCTGCTACAGCCTCTGCCTGGCGACTGTTTCCTGAATAATTGATATCCAAGGCTGCTGTGGCTGGGGCAGGGATGGAGCAGGGGTGTGTGCTTACAGCTCGGGGCTGGTGCTGGCAGGGAGACTCCTGGAGAGGGGCCCTGAGCCAGGGGCCCCTCTGCAACCTCAGCCCAGATCCTGGGGAGAACTCCTGCAGGGGATCCCCATTCAGAGCACCAGGGTTTAGTGGGGATTATGGCAAAGGGTTTCAGAAATTAAAGGCAGTCTGGGAGAGAAGGGGTGTTCATGTGGAGAAGGCTCCAGGCAGAGCTGAGAGCCCCTGGCAGGGCCTGAAGGGGCTCCAGGAGAGCTGGAAAGGGACTGGGGACAAGGCTGGAGGGACAGGAGCCAGGGAATGGCTCCCAGTGCCAGAGGGCAGGGATGGGTGGGAGATTGGGAACTGGGAATTCCTGGCTGGGCTGGGATTGCCAGAGCAGCTGTGGCTGCCCCTGGATCCCTGGCAGTGTCCAAGGCCAGTCTGGACATTGGGGCTCAGAGCAGCCTGGGACAATGGGAGGTGTCCCTGCCATGGATGGGCTTTAAGGTCCCGTCCAACCCAAACCATCCTGTGGTTCCTTGATTCCATGATGAACTATCCTTGTGTTTATCTGACATAAATGCAGTTTGGGTGTATAATCCCCTCATCAATTGTAGCTTTAACTCTGTGCTCACCCCTCTGCCTCCCCTGTGGGAATTCACCTTTGGGGCTGCATCCTGCTGCTTTCCTGGAACCTTCCTGCTTCCCTGGCTGTGCGCTCGTCCCAGGGCTGCTGCTGAGCTCCCGGGGTGTCAGCACGGGACACGCCTGGGCTGGGTACACATGGCTCTGATGGCCCAGGTAACTTTTGGTCCTGCTGTGTGATTGGGATGACTGCCTGCAGGAATGGACCTGAAACCCCAATCCCATGGAGCCTAAGCAACACATCTCCCCAAAACGCAAGCTATAGGATTTGAATCCAGGCACTGAAATTAGGCTAGATATGTTTACAGCTAACCAGTCAGAGGGAAACGACTGGTGCCAAGGAGTTATAGAATCTCAGGATGGTTTGGGTCGGAAAGGAAATTGAAGATCACTTAATTCCTTCCCCTGCCATGGGCAGGAACACCTTCCACTACCCCAGGCTGCTCCAAGCCTCATCCAGCCTGGCCTGGGACACTTCTAGGGATCTAGGGGCAGCCACAGCTTCTCAGAGCAATTAATATTTTTCTAGGCAAAGATCAAATTTACCCTTCCCCCTCAGCTCAGCATCGAGCCCTTCCTTTAAGGAAGGCAATTCCCAAGGATCAGGTGTGGCAGTGCCAGCGCTGCCACCTGTGCCCTCTCTGACTGCTCTGGACCTGTGCCACAGGATGTGACCCTCATGACCTCCATGAGTCAGGAGTTCAGGCAGAACTCTCAGTTCTCAGTAAGCCAAAGTCCAGGCCACAGCCAGGTGGAAATGGGAGTCTCCCAAATGTGGATTTGGTGAAGCAGGGACAGCCTGTCCTAGCACACTCTATCAGGCTCACTGCTATGTAGCCTTTGGGCTTTTGCTTTTCAGTCCCCGAGGTACCAAGGGCAGAGGGACTATAAAATCTTCCTGCACCACAAGCACCTTTGCTAGTTTAATTAGCCTGAGTGCCTTTTAATTATCACACACATCATCACAGTGAAAGCTGCTGCAAATCCTTCACAGGTTTGAATGAGCATAAAACCTCCTGGTGGGCAGCAGGGATGGTGGAGGTCCTTATGTGAGATACCCATGGAAAACAGCAGGGCCTGAAGCCTGGTGGCACGGAAAACCTGCAGCTCTGGTTGGGCATGGATCACTCCGGGAGAAATTTACCCCTCTGCAGAGCACCAGCACCATTGATCCCACCGAAACCCTTTGGAATTCGGGTGAAGTGGGGATTAAGTGATGCATACCTTCAGCCAGCCCACTGCACAGGGGTGATTTTCATCTTCAGTGTGAGTTTTCCCTAAGTAAATGGAGCAACATTTCACAGTTATTGCTGGTGTCCATTGATCAGAGAGAAATAAATGCCTGAAAAAAATTCCGTGGATACACCCAGTTCTCAAAATGAAACTGAAGAGGTGAAAGTTCTGCAGATGGTATTTTATTGGCATGAAGGGATGGAAAACTGAAATTTTAAGGCAAGTGGAAAATGGAAACAACAGTTTACATGTGCATGTTATTATTAGTAACAGAACAGTGCTTGTGCATTCAGCCACTCAGGAGACAGTGACTTGCTGGTCCCAATAAAACCAAGCAGGGCTTTAGAGAGGTGAGTGCAGGAATTAAGCACCTTCAGGGAAGTGCAGCTCACTCACAGCAAAGCCAGCTGGATGTTAACTGAAAACACCAAACAACAGTCATTTCCTCCGAAGCTGTTACCTGCTTCCAGACACTCCACAAGCAGAGCAGACATTTGTTACATTTGTCAGGTGAATTATTCATTAAATGTCATTTGTTCAGTTCTATTTCTGATGTACATTAGCAAGTGACACTCCTGGAGTCCCACACACACTGAAACTTGCAGGATTTAAAGCTCCCTGCAATCCTGAGCCCCTCAAGCATTCCCAGTTATTAGCCCCAAACATTTCTGGTTTCAAACTTAATAAAGCACGTACTTCTCATTAAGGACTATTTACATGCCACGATTGAAGTGTCAAAGTTCAGCCGAGTCTGAGCTATCCCTGTGGAAAAAAAGGGTCACAATTTTTTTCAATGGGTAAAAAAAAAAAATTAATGCCTTTTATTCACACTCAAAGAACAAGCTATTCCACCCATAAGCCAATGGTCGGTGAAGTTATGAGGGCAGAATAAAAGGGATGATAACAGAGCTGCCTGCTGGCTAGGACATGAATGGCTTAGTTCCCCCTAAGGGCAGAGCATTGCCAGCGCTCAGCCCTGGGCTGAGGAGCTGCCTCCTCCCTGGCTGCACCCCCGGGCCGGCGCTGGCTGGCAGGGCACGGTGCCAGCAGAGCCCCTGGCAGCCTGGCCAGCCCCAGGTGCCCCAGGTGCCCCGGGGCCCGTTCCTACCTGCAGGCCGGAGATGGCGGCGGGGTACGGGGACAGCGCGGCGGGGGCCAGGCTCCTGCCCAGCAGCGGGGTCATGGGCGCGGCGCTGGACGTGTGCGTGGCTCTCCAGTACGCCTCCAGGTACTCGGCCAGGTGCTCGCAGGCGTCCTCCAGCTGGTTCTCGTCCAGGATCACGTCAAACATGTCCTGGGCACAGGGACACAGCGCGGTCACGGCCGGGGACGCGGGGAGCCCGCGGGGGTGGCACAGGCGGGGGTGGCACACGCTGCTCTCACAGCCAGACTGGGATCTGCTCGGGGAATCGGGGCAGGGCACAGGGGAGGGGGCTTCCCATAACAGCAGGGAGGGACGGGGGGCAGGGATGCACACCGGAACACAGCAGGGAGGATGGGACACCGCGGAGGAATTCCTGCCTGGGAGGGAGGTGAGCCCCTGGAATGAAATTCCCAGAGCAGCCGGGGCTGCCCCTGGATCCCCGGGCGTGTCCCAGGCCAGGTTGGACACTGGGACTTGGAGCAGCCTGGGATAGTGGAAGGTGTCCTTGCCATGGCAGGGGAAGGAATGAGGTGATCCTCAATTTCCCTTCCAACCCAAACCATTCCATGATTCTGTGTCTAGCAAAGAAAATGGTACAAATGGCTTTAGAAGGTGACCAAGGGCCAAAGCCCTCAGGAGTCATCGGACACTGGGTGTTGCATGAGCCCTGTTTTGCTCCTGGGCACAAAATCTTCAATTTATTTATTTAATTCCAGTGCTGATGCCCCTAAAGCCATTCCCACAGCAGTGAAGGCAGCAGGCAGTCCTGACAGCAGCAGCATTCCTGCCTCAGGGAATTCTCCAGACACCTCCTCCATGTTCTGGCTGTAACCACCTCCATCCCTGCCTGTCCTCCAACCTGCCAGAACCAGCAGAGCCCCTCGAGAGAAACATAACCCTATTTTCAGCAGTTCAACTTCCTATCTCATCTCTAATCTTAACTTTGCAAAATACTGTGAGAACAGCACAGGAAATGGAAAATAAGTGCAGGTGCTGTGGGTGTAAAGGGCAACCAGCATCAACCACAGGCTGCTCTCTTCCACCTGTTTTTACAGCTCTCAGAATAAGATTTAAAATGATAAAGCAGTTTTTCTTCTTTTTTTCATTTATTCTCTCTTCCCAGCATGGCAGAGAAAAATTTCCTCCTCTGCCAGCAAGGAAGAGTTTCCTTCTAATCAGAATATTCCTAACACTGCATCCCTTGGTCCAGTTCAGTGTTTACTGCTCTTCTTTTGCTCCTCTCTTTCTTTACTGCTTTTATTCTTTTGCTATTTACCCACATGTTGATGCACCAACATTCCAGTCCATCACTCACTTGTGGAAGATGTTATCAATTAAAACACAGTTAAATTAGAAATTCAAAAAAATATGGTTTTCTTATGTATATTTTGCTTTGGAAAAGACTGAAATTAAACACTGCAGTATTCCTGGAGCCCTGCAATATTCCTGAAGCTACAATATTCCTGAAGCTACAATATTCCTGGAGCCCTGCAATATTCCTGGAGCCCTGCAGCATTCCTGGAGCCCTGCAATTCCTGGAGCCCTGCAGCATTCCTGGAGCCCTGCAATGTTCCTGTGCCCTGCAGTGCCCAAGGCTGGCTTGAGCAGCATCAGGGGCAGATTAGCAAGGAATTAATAATGAAAGCAGTTCCTGAGCTCAAATATGCCCAGCTATTTTTACAGCTATTTTTACAGTGTCTAGACATGCAACACCAGCTCATTCCTTATGGCTGGCTCTCAGCAGAGGAGCAGAGTGAGAACTGCATCCTGTGCAAGGACCTTCCCTTTAAACCAACACTCCAGATTCTCTTCTTGCAGGAATCTGAGCTGCAAAAGGAATGAGCAGGAGAGAGGGAGCAGTGCCTTTGCTCTCAGCAATGAACTTTTACTTAATTAAATCGTGGGCCAACTTCAATTTCAAGCCAAGCCAGACTGTCAGCTCCCTGGGAGAGCTCAAAGTCAGCACTCACTTCCTGCCCATCACCAGAGCAAAGTGCTGAGCTGGTTTGTGAGCAGCTCCTGGGCAGGGCAGGGTGAGACAGCCTCGGAGCAGGGCTGGGCTCAAGGCTGAAACCTGGGACTCTGATGTTTGGAGAGGCTTTTCTGATCCAAATGAGGCCTTCAGCACTGGAATGCAATTCCAGGACTGGTGTTGAGGCAGAGTTCAGTAAATCTGGGGATGGACAATCCCAATGCACCCCACATGGATAATTTCATGGCATCTGGGAAGGGACCTATAAAACATCTCATCCACCCCCTGCCATGGGCAAGGACACCTTCCACTATCCCAGGGTGCTTGAAGCCCTTTCCAGCCTGGCCTGGGACACTTCCAGGGCAGCCACAGCTTCTCTGGTGACTTCTCTCATTCAGCTGATGTGAGCAAAGTGAAGCTGAGTAAGAAGAAATCACTGGAGAAAGAGCAAAACAAGGCTGTGGAACTCCCAGGGTTCTGTGTGCAGGTGCCAGAGGACAAACCTTTCACACAGGACAACGTGCAGAGGGCTGTTCCCTGTGTCAGCTCAGGGCAAACATCACAAACAGGGACAGCTGCACTGCTGTTCACCAGCTCACTCCCACCAGCAGTTGGGAAGGGATGTGTTTTAGGGGGATCAGCAGTTGGGAAGGGATGTGTTTTAGAGGGATCAGTTTGTTCTCCAGGACAGTTCCAGTTCTGGTTGGGTTAGTGGGACTTGGATGGCTCACAGGAATAACCCAGCAGCATTTTAAGAGATCACAACTCAGTAAAAAGTTCCATGTGAGGAATGTAACACAGCTGAGCTCTGCAGAAGAACAGGCTCCCCAGAGAAGCTGTCATTGCCCTGGTACCTCTGCACTCTGCACTCCCATCCCAGCATCCCACAGAAAGCCACATCCAAGTCCATTCCCACTGCCTCTGTCCCAGAAACCAGGTGTGGCTTTCAAAACTAAAAGCAAGTTTGAGTTGCCCTGTCCAAACCCCTGCAGAGCCTCTCCCACAGCCCTGCCCATGAGCCCTGCAGGCCTCTGCTCCATCAGCAGGAATTCAGGACTCCAGGAGAGGGGCAGGATCTTTGCTCAGGAGCTGGGAGAGCAGTGGCTGTGCTCTGGTGAGGGGACTGGATGGCCTGCAGGATCAGGAGCAGGGCTCACATGCCTGCACACTCCCCTTTCCCTTTCCACACACTCCCTGTGCAGGGAGGGGAGGCCTCTCCAAAGCCAGACTTTGTCCCTCTGGGAGCTGCAGCTCCACAGATGATGTAATTTGCTAATGAACAGATTTGTTGTCCCCTCCACATCATTCCTGCCCTGTCACCCTGCCAAAGACCAAAACAAACCCAGGGCAGGAGATAGCCAGGATGAAAGTCTGCAGCACTTTGTGCCTCACGAGTGCAGGGCCGTGTGAGCACCACCAGGGAGTGGTAATGGATGGAGCCAGCTCTGCACAGGGACCAGCACAGCAGGAATCAGCAGAATTCCACAAAGCAGGAGTTCTTCAGCCTCTCCTCTGTACTTACTGGTGGGCATTGTGCAAGTTTATCAGCTGCCACCAACTGGACGTTCAAGTGTTTGCTTTGTGATTTCCCTCTGGACTTGATCAGTCGCTGCAGAACCTGCCAGGAGGAAAGGGCAAAAGGTGAGTTTAAGGATCATTTATCTCCCTAAAGCTCAGCCTGACATTCCCCTGAGGGATTATCAAGGGCAGAAGCTCTCCATAAAACATTGCCCTTGAATATCCCAAACCTTTCTGATAACCCTTCTGAGAACTGGGAACATTTCCCTCTGGGTCATGTTTGAGCCCTTGAAAAATTTCAAATGCATTTCTGCTTTATCCCAATTTAAGTCCTAAGGTATTTGTGACAATAGAGAAGCATGAAAATTATATTTACAGAGAATTATCTGGATTGCTGGATAGACAGTGGCACACCAGCAGTACATGATGGCACTTTTTCTCCTTTTCAGGTGCAGATTCCACACTGCCCATTCCCACCCTGCCCTCCAGCCCCCTCCTGGATCTTAAGGTGAGGAATTACCTTTGGAGAGGACACCTTCACGTGGACAATAATTGGTGCTAGAGATGTCTTGATAAGCTGTGCAGGGTGATTTATAGTGTCTGCATCCAGCACAACCAGCTGTAAGGACCTGGCCAGCTCAAAGATTCTTTCAATCTCACTCTGCACTTCAGCTGCAAAGGAAAACAAAGCAGGTTTGTTCAGAAACCACTGAACCCCAGAGCACTGGGATAAAAATGTCCTCACCCACTTACTGCCACAGACTCCACACGTGAATTGATGGCATTGCCATAAAATAACCTGTTACCTGTACCTCTAGTGCAAGCACTCACTCAGGATGGCAGAGATTTGGAATTTGTTCTTTTTTTTAACCAAACCCAACTCCTCTCAGATCCTGGGAAGGTGTCCCAGAGAGCAGGATGTTGGAATGCACGTGACACACAGAAATTTCCACCCTTGTGCAAGAAAGAATCACACAATCACAGAACCATCAAGGCTGGAAAAGACTTCCAGGATCATGGAGTCCAAATAAAAATTCCTCAGGCCACTGTTCCCCAGCAGTTCTGACACAGAAAGGAGCAGGACCCAAGGTCTCACAGCCAGACAGCAAAATTCAGCTGTAACTGCTCAAAATTAAACACACAACTGGTCCCAGGGTCAGGAATGACATTTCCTTGGCTGGACAAGTGACAGCTCTTTGGCTCCTTGTGATGTGGAACTAAAAGCACAGGGCTGGGAAGGAGGAGGATCTGAGAGGCCAGCTCAGGATTATGCAGTAAAATGCTGTAGACACATTTAAACCTGCACCACTGCTGTGATCTTGGGAATGGCTGGAGCTGAGCCAGGGGAGGGTCAGGTTGGATTTCAGGGCAAGGCTCTTCCCCCAGAGGGTGCTGGCGCTGCCCAGGCTCCCCAGGGAATGGGCACATTCCCAAGAGCCCCAGGAGCGTTTGGACACTGCTCCAGGGGTGCCCAGGCTGGGATTTTGGGGTGTCTGTGAGGGCCAGGAGCTGCATCCACGATCCCTGATCCTGTGGGTCCCTTCCAGCTCAGACTGGAAGGCTGGAATGGTGCCCTGCCCCTGGGTGTAAGCCCAGCCTAAGTGCACCTGTGGCAGGGCCTTACCTAGGCTGGACCTGGTGTTGGAGCGCTCGATGATGGCCCTCTTGCTGGGGTTATTGAGCACAGACCTCTTGGCCAGGGAGATGTCAGCTGTCACTCTGGTTATGGATATCCTGGCAGGAGAGCACAGCACACACAAACACAGGAGTGGGATTTCCACAGGCACAGCCCATTCCAAAGGGCAAACACAACCAAACAGGCTCAGGCATGTTTCCAGATGAGTTATGGCATCACTAAAGAACAAATGAGCAGAAGTGCTGGATGACTGGGATGTATTTCCTATTCCCTGAGCCCTGGGATGGAGTTCCTGCTATTCTCCTTAGTGCATTAATTAACTTTCCTCCTCCCAGCTCACTCATCTCCTGCATGAATTTACACAGTGCCATAAATGCTGTGAGTTATGTGAGGCTTGGGGCACCCAGAACAAGGGAGCTGCAATGTAGCAGCACTTCCTCTTCCTCAGAGTTACACCAGGAGTAAACCCAGGCCAGCTGACAGGGAGCTGTGCCAGGGGCTGGGATGAGCAGGAGAAAAGGAAGTGGAGCTCTCTGGGCTGCTTGAACTCAACTTTAACTTCACTGCACCTCTTGACCTTAAGGCAGATGATTTATTTACTTCATCTGTCAGTGAGTCAGAAAGACACAAAATGTTACAAAGCAAAGACCAACACAATCCCCTCATGTCAAATCCATTTAGGATGAGCCAAGGAGCCAGGAAAAATGGGAAGAAAGCAAGCTGGGAATGACCAGCAGCTTTTGCACAGAACCTAAGATTCATGCAGCTCTAAGTGGAATTTTCAGCTTCAGAGTTAAAAAGAAGTGCAGTTATTTTTCTGTATAATACATAAAAAATGCATCCAGTGGAGGCCAAAGGTACAAATGAGTTTAAAACAGCAATGAATGGACTGTGGGTCTTGGGCTCACTGGCCAGCAGGGGAGGTTGCAGTTACAAAGGAAGGAGCTGGCAAAGCCAAGGGAATTCAGAGGCAGGGAAGGAGTCAGGTCTCTCTGATGCCTCTGGAAAGGCTCCTCCTTGGACACTCAGCTCCTTCCTTGGTAACATGGACCTCTCCCAGAACTGCAGAAGAGATGGAAAGAAAGAAAAAGAAAGAAAAGGGAGGGAGGAGAAAGACCACAAAGCCATAAAAGTTGGCAGAAGGACCATGAAGCAGCTTTTTCCTGAGTTCTCAGAGCTAAAATCAATGGTGTCAGGCTGCTGGTGGCACTGAGCTCTCCACTGCTGAAATTTCATACTCCCACCTGATCCAGCTGCCAATACTGCTGATGGAATTAGGACTTCCAGAAAATCACTTGAGCTGAGCAGCTCAGGACAGGCAGGAGAGGAGAGACTTTGCACAGAAGTTGATCATTAAATGTTCTCTCTGAGCTCTTTAGGGATCAGTTCCTGCCACCTCCTCACTCCTAAAATCCACAAAACCTACTCCAGCTCTTCTACAGAACATCATTTTCCCTGCCCTGGTGGTTTGGGTATTTCAAACCTGACTTGGTGTTATGTGTTACCAGAACAGCCTCTTTTCCCAGTTGGAATATCCTGAACTAACTGGGAAGGGCAGAACATCCCAAAGAAGCAGCAGACACCTCCAAGGACTGAGGTGATGCCATGGACCAAGCCAGTGGACCAAGCAAGGAAATCCAAATGATCCTCTACAGCTCACCAGGAAATGCTGCTCCAGCTGAAGATGAACCCTCCTTACAATTCTTTTTCTGTGCTTTATTTCTCAGCATTTCCTTCTTCCAACCACCCTTTCCAGTATTTTTCCTACTTAAGGCAGTAAAAATAAAATCTCATATAAGGAATATTTTAGATCTGATTTTTCTTAGGTTTTGGGAAGACACTGAGACAGAATTCTTGTGTTAAACTAAGAAATCCTAGCCCAGCCATGGCAGAAATGCAGACATGTGCACCCCTAGTAACACATGAGCCGTGTCCCACTCTTCAGTGGTGACACAAAGCCAGAAAATCAGCTTTGATCGTGCAGCAAACCCTCTGGTATTAAAAAATAATAAAATAATTGACTGAAATGTTAGTAACACATGGGCAAAGCAGCATGAGAAGGACAGAGTTTCTCACCTCCCATCAAACCTGTGCTTCAGGAAGTCAAAGAGAGCTTTCTGCATCATGTCTGTCACCTTGGCAGAGGGGAGAAGATTGAGCAGGGGGATGGACAGGGAGAGAAAGAAGCCAAAAGGAAGGAAAGAGGTGAGTAGAAGGCAGGGATACAGCCAACAATCCACACCCTCGCTGGGCAGAACCATCCCAGTGCCACGTCCTGCCACAGCACTTGGCAGCAAATCCCTGAATTTCCTGACTCACTGCCCCGAGTGCAGAGCTGCCCCTGTGTGTGCTCCTGTCCTGAGCTGCACCCAGCCCTCCTCACCCCTTCACACCCACCCCAAAGCTGCACAGCAGGGCACAGCATGGGGATGTTTGCTGGGCACAGCACTCGGGCTTTTCCTACCCAGCACTGTCACAGGGGCCTTCAGAGCTCAGGGGTGAGATCTGTCCTGCTGGGGACTGCTCTCACAGAGGGATGACAGCAAAAAACCCTGCTGGAGCTGGGAACAGCTGAGCTGCTCAGCCCCAAAGCTGCCATCTCTGCCATCTGATTTACTGAGCAGCTCCCTGTCCTTTGCAGGACAGCTCAGGCTGACAATTATTATCTGCCAGGCCAGGCAGCAGCTTCATCAAAGCCCCCAGGCCTCTCTGCCATTTATTTCCCTCCTTCCAACTGATTCCTTCAGCATTTAGCCAGGAAAAAACAGTCAAAATAAATTCCCCCAAGTAAGATCAAGCATTTTTGTTATTGAAATTAATATTTTGTGTTACAATTTCTACACGTCTGTATGTTCAAGGTGTTGTGTTTGGTGTTGTTTTATTCAGATAAAGAGACAGGGTGGCAGATTTGAAGAGGTTTTTGTGAACAAACAGCCTCTCTCCCCTCCCAACTCGAGAGGTAAATTAATCTGTGGTGCAGCACAGAGGGAATTTACTCCTGTCAAAAAACTTCCCCATCAAATTAAAAGGCAGAGAGCAGAACATGAAGTACCTGCTCTGCTGAGCTGCACCTTCAGTCACTCTCACATAAAAACAATGCCAGAACACTGCATTATGCCAGGGCTGTCACCTCCCAAAAAGAACCATTCCAATATGTTTAATAATATCCTATAAATTACTGACAACATTAATTAAGCTTAATGAAGTATATCTTTGATTTTATGTTCATTTAGTTCCTGGTTCAGCACTTCCCAGATGGTTGAGCTCCCTGAATTGCCCTGCTAAAAGTCTCTGCTTGTTTTAGCACATGGGAAATGCTCACTTGAACCTGCAGCAGCTTAAAAAAGGCTGTCCTGGTTATCTGGGCACGTTATCCTGCCCACTCCCACCTGGGCAATCTTTTAGGAGGGTTAAAAGTTTCTTTGCAAAATATTTGAATTTATTAATACAGTGAAAAAAGGAGAACAACAAGGAAGCTCCTTCAAATGTTTTGCTAATTAAGTTCAAAGCACAGGCAGGTTTGATGAACATTTTTCATGTGCAGAGCCCAGCTCATTAATTTGACTTCTTGTAACAGACACAAATTCTCTTTTTTACTTGATTTAATCAGGAATGAGTGCACTGAAAAGAATGGATTTGCACAGTGCTTAAAACAGTACAAGTCAGAAGTAACTCTTAGCTCTTACAGAACATTTTGGCAATTATTTAAGCTAAATCACTTGAAGTTATCATAAAGCAGTTGCACTGAGCCACACACAGAATTACTGAGGATGATCAGAGATAATGAAAGTTTAATTAATTGCAAACACCTCAGTCCATACCTCATAGCCTTTGAGTGATGGGCCCACCAACACCACAGGTCTCATTGATGGCACTACATCATAGGGGGGAATATGTTCTGTCTAGAGGGAAAAAACAACCCTTCAGATCATCAGGCAAACAACATCCATAGGGAAAGCCTGGCAATGATGAATTAGGAGGAAATAAAATGGACATTACTTACCACTTTTTGTTTCTGTTTTGCTAGAAGACCAAATGAGAACTTGGTTAAAACACACCCAGGCAACCAGAAATCCCTCTGCCAAAGCATTTTGATTTCTGTCTGAGCACCTCCCTCTGCTCAGGCCTGACTAAACTGGGAATTCTGTGCATTAAACTGGGCATTCTGTGCATTAAGCTGGGTATTCTATACATTAAGCTGGGCAATCTGTGCATTAAACTGGGCATTCTATACATTAAACTGGGCAATCTGTGCATTAAACTGGGCATTCTGTGCATTACACTGGGGCAGCTGCCACTGTTCCCAAGGATTTTTCCCAGCCCTCAGCAACTCCTGCAGCCTGGGAATAGCTGTCCTCCTGCCCTGTGCATGCAAACACTTTGCTGGAAAACATCTCAGGAACTCAGCAAAGGGGACAACCTGCATTTCTCATGTAGGGTTTCTAAGCAGAATTATTAGCAAGGGTTTCCTTGAGTAAATCCTGTCCTACCTGTGGCTGTAGGTGTGGCTCGGAATGTACCAGAAACCATCTCTCCAAGGCTTGAAGAAGAATTCCCACTGGATTTCCTACAGCATCAGAAAGAGCCCCATTAGCACCAGGCACCCTGAAATGTGGGAGGTTTTGGGGAGGAATTGTCCCATGAGGAATCACAAAGTCATACCAACACTAATTACTCTAACTATAAAAGGTAAATATGAACTGTTTTATCATTATAATATGGAATTTCATCATACAAACCCAGCAGCATCTCACTGAACCCAGGAATTTCTCTGCGTGTTGAGACCCACCGGCTGCCCCTGAAGTTGTGTTAAAAATTATAGAAGAAATTTGGATGCTGTTCAGCCATTCTGAAAGCATTACCCAGGTTTATCTCCCAGACCTTTTTCCAGGGATTTGCAATCTCCAGGTCTGGCAGGGTGGAGACTCAAAAACCTCAGGCTGGAAGATGAAGAATAAAGGATGGCAAAGCTGATATTCCAAAGTCTGGTTTGGGCCAAAATGGAGAGAAAAGAAAAAAAGGAAGGAAAAACCCACCACCTAAGAAAAGCTGGGAAAAATCTGGGAGACTTTGAGCCCAAGTTGACTTAAGGCCACGGGCACACAGAACTCTCAGAAACTCCTGTCAGTATCCCTCACTGCTCTTTCCTGAAGTCAAACCCGTTTTTGTTTCTCATCACCAGCGTCTCCCGTCTCTGCAAATCCGCACTTCCAGCGGGAATCCCAAACCCAACACTGCAAATGCCCTGCAATAAAGCAGCAGCAGGTGACCTTTGGAAATGTAGCCCGGGCTGAGGAAGGATTTGAGGCGGTTTGCAAAGGCCAGGCTGCGCTCACCCTCCGTGGAAGCGGCCCCTCTTCTGCTCCTGCTGGATGCGGATGTTCTCCAGGCGCAGCGGGCTCGGGATGAAGCCGATCTCGCAGCCCTCCTTCACCAGCCTCCCTATCCACCAGTCGTTGTTGTATTTCTGCAACACAGCAAGGGTCTGCCCGCTCCAGCTGCCCAGTTCCCTCCCTCTGTCAGCTCCTCCTGCAGGTAACTGACTGTTACAGCTGTTACAGCAGGGCAGGCTGTGGGTGACAGAGCTGTGCCCACAGCTGTCAGCCCCAGGGGCAGCCAAGCCTGAAGACCCTTTAATTTTGGTTACAATGCATTATACACTTTTCTTTGCTGAGCATCTCGATACATAAGAACCAATCTATGCCTTTACTTTTACTACAGCCTATCATGACTACTGTCATTAACATATTATGGTCAATACTAACCAATCATATGAGTTAGTATGTCACAGTTTAAGCTTAAAGTTGTTTTCAGTTTTCTTGCAGTGGAAAATTCTTAAACCTTATTTCTACTTGCCACATGGACATGTCTTGTTTGCCTGTGGTATCTTTCTGCTTGGTAAAAACATCCTTTTGTTTGTGGTCAGCTTATCCTTTGCTCTAAGTCACGAAGCCTCTTTCCAGCTTGACATAACTTTTACTTTCTCAGCTGTCCAGTAAGACTGGCTCAGCAGTCCTCAATTTACACACCTATTATTCTTCTATATCAAAACTTGCTTCCATCTCTATTTCATTCTCAGGTTCTACACTCAGAGACCTTTCTGCCAAGCACACATTATCTGTGAGACTTTCTTGTCAAACTTTCATCCTTCCCAATAGCTGCCCACACTCCTTAACTCCACTCTGGATAATGAACCAGGCTCATGTGTGAGAGCAGAGCACCGAGGCAGTTTCCCCTCATCCTGGCCCTTGCTGATTTAATTTCAAGGTTGATTTAATGAGCAGAACTCATTTCTTTGAGCTGAGGCCACCAAACAACCTCCCAGCAGCAAACATAAAAATAACACCTCCAGCTTCCCATCAAACATTGCTTGTCATATTTAATGGTCTAGACAAAAGATCACCACTTTCCCTTCCTCCTCTCCAGGTATTTGTAGGAATGTTATTAACAGGTTATGACAGATGAAGAAAAATTCACCTTTAGGAAGAAACTTCAATATAGACCTAAAGCACAGCATTTTATCATTGACCTTTACTAACATATAATTTTCTGCTTTATTGAAAGGCTGGTCTGTCCCTAATGATGGCAAAATGAAAAGCAGGATCTTGGTAGATATTGGAGTGGAAAAGGATTTGTTGTAGCTGCTGCCAGCCGAGCTTTTGAAGAAAAGTATCTGAAAAGCCTCTCCTCTGTTCTGCTTCATTAGGCAGCTCGGTGTTCAAAAGAAACATTGCTTTTCACAACTGACTCTGGAGTCATTAAGAGCAGCACGAGTGAATGGGTTTTGTTTGCTGCCTCGAGGAAAAAGCCATCACAGGGATCTCATCTTCGAGATCATCCCTGCTCCTGGCTCCACATTTGCAAGCACTTCAGCTCCTGCAGGAGCACAGAAACACTGGGACCCTGATGTCACAGGTGCTGCAGTGCCTGGTGATGACTCTGAAACACAGAGACCCAGCCCTGAAAAATAAATGGGTTTTTATGAACCCAGATATCTGAATATTAACCCAATCATTAATATGAACATGTAATAAAAACTAAGGGAATGCAATCCTCATATGTTGAAAAACCTCTTCATCCTCTTTTATATATTTAAGCAAGAGGTTCCATGATTTGATCATTCCAACTAAGTCTTTATTCCTCCTGCTGTTCTGATCTTGATTCACACAGTGGCAGTGAGCAAAGCTTTATTTGAAGTATGTTAAGTTACAGAACTACTTCCAGTCTGTGAACCAGACAAATCCTTCAGGATTCAGCATCCTGCTGTTGGAAATCAGTGAACTGAGAGGTTGTGGAGTCCCCACCCCTGGAAGTGTCCCAGGCCAGGCAGGACAGGGCTTGGAGCACCCTGGGACAGTGGGAGGTGTCCCTGCCCAGGGCAGGGGGTGGCACTAGATGGGCTTTAAGGTCCCTTCCAACCCAAACCAGTCTGACTCTACAAAACCAATCTCTGCCAAACCTGCTCCATTTTGGCTCTAAAGGCACAGTCTGACCATGGGAATCTTTCTTCATGGACCTCTGAGTGATGCCTCTAGACATAGGATCAGAATCAGCCCTCTGGAGAGGGACTTGGGACAAAGGATGGAGGGACAAGACACAGAAATGGCTTCCCACTGCCAGAGGGCAGGGATGGGTGGGATTCTGGGGAGGAATTCCCATTTGGGAGGGTGGGCAGGCCCTGCACAGAGTGCCCAGAGCAGCTGTGGCTGCCCCTGGATCCCTGAAGTGCCCCAGGCCAGGTTGGACATTGGGGCTTGGAGCAGCCTGGGACAGTGGGAGGTCTTCCCACCCATTTAAGGTCCCTTCCATCCCAAACCAGTCTGGGTTCTGCTGAGAGCACCTGCACACACGAATGCCAAGGCTGCAGTGAGGAACACAGGATTTATCTGCATTAGGTCACCCCCTCCCCTCTGTTACTCTGTGTGTGGGAGGAGCACGTTCCCTCTCCTGGTTGCCATGCCCATGATTCCTTCTGCTCTGTCAGGAATTGTTCCCATTTCATCCTTTAAGCAGGCACACAATGTATAGTTTGGAGGAGACAGATGAGACAGACAGGACACAGCTTCAAAATAGCAGCTCCTCACTCACTGCCTCTGCTCCATCCTGCCAGAGGGTGACCTGACTTTGTACCCAGCTCAGCAAAATTCCAAAACCTGGAAGCACTGAACAAACAAATCCTGCCAAGCCCTTCTGCAGCATGGGGAACCATTCCCCAAACCCTGCTGAGCCCCAGCTCCAGGCAGGCTGAGCTGACAAACACCAGTCCCCAGATGGTTTCCAGCTCAGTGGCAGTGTGATCCTGGGTTTTCAGACCTTGGGAGACAACTCATGGAATGCCAAGACATGGATCTGGGACACTTGTCTGGAAAAATGTCCAGGGCAGCATGACAGGAGCTTGGGAGTGTGCAACTCAATCGGTGCTCTGACAATAAAGGTGGCCACATCCAGGAAAAGCAAGGTTAAAAACTGGAAAAAGGGAATTTACTGCCTTTCCCTCTCAGGGAGAAGGGGTGTGAAGCAATTCCCTGTTCCAGCACCAGAGGAGGGGCAGCAGCAGGTGTTTTCCTCCTGAATGTGCTCTGTCTAAGGGAGATCAGTGCTCTGGAGTGATGATGAACACGTGTTCAAAGAAAGACACAGATGAGCACTGAACACCCCAAAATAAACCCAAAATGCAGAGATGAAAAAGTGCTTTTGCAAGCTGCAAGCCTCTGTACCAATCCACAGCAAAACAGGGGGTTATGCAAATGTGGAGGGCTCACTTCAGATAAAAAATTGCATAAAATATGCTCAGCATGCAATAAAATGCAATTTTCTCTACCAAAGCCATACTCAGGGCTCATTTATTCCATTTTTTCCCTTATTTTTGCATCTGTCCTCTTCAGGATTTTCTTTGCTTACTGCATTATCCTAAGTGTTACTTCCTCTCTGGAAGGGAGCCTATCTGGTGCTTTTTTGAAGACCTGGCATGACCTGGTGCTGCTCCATGGAATCCTTAGTGCTCCACGGAATCCCTTTCTCCTGCACCATCTCTGATCCATCACAAACTGCTTCTGATGAAAAGAATCTGAACCAATCCCTTTAAAGGGTATTATTTCCTTCCTGTGTGATGAAATTCCAACATCTTGGTAACACCAAGTGTTCCAACAGGGTAGGATAAACACCCCAGGGTGCAGGAATTCCATGAGGGATGAAGAACCAGCTCATCCTCACTGTGCCCTCCTGGATATAGCTCAGCTGTTCAAATCAAAGCCCTTGGCCTGTAGAAAGATTCCCTTTCCCATCCCCTTTTCCTGGGTTTTACCTCTTTAATGTGGAGGAAGTCCTTGGCATCAAAGGAGATGGCAGTGCTTGGGACAGGAACATCTTCATCCAGAGCCCCACAGTAACTCACGTTGGTCTTGACAGCAAATGCTACTGGTTTGGACTACAAACAGGAAAAAAACCATCAAAAACACTGGGAACTTCTCATCCATAAAAACACAGCCCTAATAATTTCACCCAGGCCAGCAGAGCTCAGCTCCCTGGAGAACATCCCCATTTAGAGGACAATTTGCACTGAATTCCCCAAACATCTTCTCTGCACATACTTGGACTCAACAGCCAAAGTATTCCAAAAGAAAGTGTGAATTTTCCCAGCAGGCAGAAGGCACCTACATGACTCAGGGAGCAGAACACACCTTGGCCCTCTCAAGCTGGATGGCTGCTTGCTGCTCCCTTTCCTGGCGGATTGCTTCCCTATCCTCTTCCAAAGAGACATCAGAGTCTGAGGGTCTGCTCGTGTACGAATCTGCTGAGCCCTGAAAGGAAAGCCAGCTCACTGAGAAAGCACAGGTAAGGAACAGAAACCCCCTCCCCAGCCAAATTTTAGAAATACTTTAAAAGTAATTGGTTTCTTTCTACTTTTTGGAGTGATTTTTGCAAAGACAAAAATGCTGAGAAAACCTCTCTCCTTCACTTTCTTACTGACACAGTAAAATCCAGCTCAGCTCTGGGCACTGTCCAAAAGTCTTTATAATATTCATATCCTGTTTGACAGCCTCAGACTCAGGATTGTCAAGGGTTAGGTCACATCAAATATAATTAAGGAATTATAGAGCTTGGTTTGAATCATCCCTCCCCATGAATATGCTCTGTTGTGTAAGAGCTTTGTTCCCATTCACACAGACCTTTCTTCTGGGCTTCCAGGGGGGAAAAGTGGCAAAAATGACATTATTAAAGCTGCTCAACAGCTCTCTATTGATATGACATGAAAGCAGCATGTTCAGGCAGCAGCAGAGAGCATCAGCCTGCAAGGGGGGAGAGAAGGTGCTGCCACAGTTGGGTTTTTGCCATTTTCTGGACATTTTTCAGGATACCTGGCAAGCCCTGAAGTGCAGAGTGGCTCCTCTTTTTATAGAGACCAGCCTGACTCCAGCATCCCAGTGGGGCCAGTGAATGGGGCCAGTGGAAACACAGAGCTTTAACCTTGCAAAACAGAGAATATTTACTCCTGATCAATCTGGGGCACTGTGTGCTCCAACAGAGCCACTCTACAGCATTATATCCTTATTCTTTTTTTTTTCCTTACATTGATTTATATCCTGCAGCACAGGCACTGTAGAATTCAATATTCTTACTGTCCATGTAAAGTCACATATTCTTAAATACTGCTGTGAATATATGGCCATTGCTGTGGATCCCTGTCCACTGCTGTGGATCCACGTCCATCCCTGTGGATCCACATCCATCAGGATTCTGCTGGCTCAGAACCACTGAGGAGCCTGTGCTCTTTCCTTGCTCCATACTCATTTGGGGAAAGGCAGATTTCCTCCAGGCCAAGAACAGGATTTGCCAACAGGAGCTTCACCCACAGCTGTGATTTTAAACACGTCAGAAAATTCCTTCCAGGACATCCTGCACCCAGGGAGAGCTGGGAAGGGCTGGGAAAGGCTGGGAAGATGCAGAGTTCAGGGTCCTGAGCTGGAACAAGTGCAGAATCCCCAAGCTGAGCAGCGGCATCAGGAGCTGGCAGCAGCTCAGCTCTTCCCAGCTGGGAAGCTGCACATCCTGCTCTTCCTCCTGCTTCCTCCGGGATGGAGCAGAGAGCAGGGAACTCGGCAGCCACAGTGCTTGGCCAGGCCTCACCCAGACACCTCTCAGTGCCTGAGCCCCCTTTCCATGGGCAAATTCCTGCTGTGCCCACCCTGAGCTGCCCTGGGCCAGCCTGGGGCCGTTCCCTCTGCTCCTGTCCCTGTTCCCTGGAGCACAGCCCGACCCTCCGGCTGTCCCCTCCTGGCAGGGAATTCCAGAGAGGGAAAAGATCCCTGGGGATCCTCCTTTGCTCCAGGCTGAGCCCCTTCCCAGCTCCCTCAGGGATTCTGCAGCCCCTTCCCAGCTCCCTCAGGGATTCTCCAGCCCCTTCCCAGCTCCCTCAGGGATTCTGCAGCCCCTTCCCAGCTCCCTCAGGGATTCTCCAGCCCCTTCCCAGCTCCTCAGGGATTCTGCAGCCCCTTCCCAGCTCCCTCAGGGATTCTCCAGCCCCTTCCCAGCTCCCTCAGGGATTCTGCAGCCCCTTCCCAGCTCCCTCAGGGATTCTCCAGCCCCTTCCCAGCTCCCTCAGGGATTCTCCAGCCCCTTCCCAGCTCCCTCGGGGATTCTCCAGCCCCTTCCCAGCCCCCTCAGGGATTCTCCAGCCCCTTCCCAGCTCCAGCCCCTCAGGGTCCCTCTTGTCCCAGAGCTGTCCCCAGCCCCAGAGGTGCCCCAGCAGTGCCAGCACAGGGACGGGCACTGCCCTGGGGCTGTGTCACACCGGGGCTGGCACAGCCCAGGAGCCACCGGCCTCCTGCCCACCTGGGCACCCCTGGGGCACTGCTGGTCGTTTACTCACTCAGGTCTGATGTGCTCCAGCACAGCTCAGTGAGGGAATTTAACTGGACCAAAGCCCTGTGCTGGACACACAGTGCTGGACACACACTGGTTTGTGTTGAGCAGTGACTTATTTACTGCTGTCAGAACAGAACAGCCTGAGGCAGAGCAGCTGATGCTGCCAGGCCACCCCCGGCTGCTCTCTGTGCCAGGCTGAGCGGTGCCCGTGTGCCAAGTGCCAGGGATTGGTACGATCCTACCGCATGATCCCAGCTCTCCCAAGGCTCTCCCGACAGCCAGTGCCTTATCTGGAAGATGCAGCCCCAGGACTGTGACTCACAGGGTGCTGAGCTGCAGCATCACACTGAAAATCAGGCACTGTTCTGCAAATAGCACCAAGGGGGGCAGAAAAGGAGCCAGACTCGTATTGAATTTTGGGTTCTGTTTGAAATGTTTGATTGGAGATCAGAATTATTGCCAGAAATATTGTGGAATATTGACAGAATATTGCCCAACAATCCAACACAAACACTGCTGTCTGCTCAGCACCAAGTGCAGTGAGTTCTGCTCTGACAAGCTCCTACTTGCTGAAACTGCAATAGGGAATGAGAGGAAAAGAAAGAAGAAAGGCATTTCCCATCTTTTTTTGTACACCAAGATGTTCCTAAAAGAAGAATGTTTTAATGGAAAGGGTGGTCAGACACTGGCAGGGGCTGTCCAGGGAAGGGTGGAGTCTCCATCCCAGGAGGTGCCCAGGGAAGGACTGGATGTGCCACTCAGCGCTCTGGGCTGGTGACAAGGGGAGGGAGGGTTTGAGCACCGCTGGGACTCGATCTTGGAGGGCTTTTCCAACCATGGTGATTCTGGGATTCTCGAAAAAGACCCTTTAACTTCTTTACTTTCCCATTGCTTAGAGCAGCAGCCTGGTCATTAGGGGATATCACCTGTGCCCACAGTTTCACATGTAACATTTGAGGACTAATCATCAAACCCACCCTTACCTAACCCAAATCCCTCTGGGAGGCAGAGGAACTTTGTGGGGCTTCAGTAAGTTCAAATGACACCAGATTTGGCAATTTGAAATAAACAGGCTTTTCCAGATAATTACATTATTCAAGGCAATTGAAGACTTGTTGCTTACTTCACAGCCTTTACACTTTGGGCTCCTGTGAATTCATTTTTTGTGCAATTTATTATTTATTTTCTCCCTCTCTCATCAACTAATGTAATTCAGCTTAGCTAAAAACATGGAGGTTTGAAGCAATCCCAAAACCGCCAGGGAGAAGGGTAAAGCAGAAAGAACAGTGGGTCTGCTCATTTTTATTCTCCTGCTCACTGACTGGTCTTGCACGTGAGGCTGCTGGAGGACGTGCTGAGGTGGAAAGGGTGACACGATATTCCTGGTGAATGGGGATGCCCCAGCACTTTAGGGAGGAAGAGGTGACTGAATCCTCTTCTTAGACACTACAACATTCAGCCACATCCAGCCTTTGTGCTCACTGAAGGAATAATAACCTTTAGCTGTCACAGCTAAAAAATAAAGACTTACTGAGCTTGCAAATAATTTTTCCCCAAGTGCCATAAATCCACAGCCCTCCCTCCATCCCTAAGGAATGCTCTGTCACACTGCTAGTGCAATTAAAGCAGCAATCCATTAGCAGCTCCAATCAGCCCGATGACAGGCAGCCTATCCTGAAAAGATTGAGGGTGCTGTGGGTCCATCCCAACCCGGAGAGCCTTTGGGGAAGCATCCCTGCTCACAGAGAGCTCCTGCCCTCCCCATCAGGCCAGGCAGGGCCTTACTGCAGCAGCCCCCTCCCAGGCACTGCTGTGGCCTGGAATGAGCAGGCACTGGGCACACAGGGAGGCAGCCATGCCAGCTCTGTGCTCAGCTCCCTGCCCTGCTGGGAACAGGGGGATGGCAGTGCAGAGCACAGAGCCCACCCTGCACCCACAGGGCTGCCAGGGCACAAAGGGCTGCCAGCCAATGACTGGGAATGTGCAGTTGGGACAATATCCCAGCTGGGGACAGCACAGAGCGCTTCACCCTCTGTCCCATCCTCTCCCTTCCTCCCCAACACCAACCCCACCTGGCACTTCCCAGCTTCCTGACAGGTTTTTGGATACTCGAGGCAGTCTCATTCTGTAAGACCCAGGAAGCCAAATTCCCACAGATCCCAAAGGTCCTGTCCTGATGCCAACTCAGAGATTACCCAGCAGACCAAACAGCTGAACCAGAGGTCTCTCCAAAGCTTTCAAATTGGTCAGGAGCTCAACTAAACATATCTGAGCAGACATGGGATCATGGAATCCCAGACTGGTTTGGGTTGGAAGGGACCTTACAGCTCATCTCCTTCCAGGGCAGGGACACCTTCCACAAGCCCAGGGGGCTCCAAGCTCTGTCCAGCCTGGCCTTGGGCACTGCCAGGGATCCAGGGGCAGCCACAGCTGCTCTGGGAAACCAGTGTCAGAGACTTATCATCTTCCCAGAAAACAGTTCCATCCATCCATCCATCCATCCATCCATCCATCCATCCATCCATCCATCCATCCATCCATCCATCCATCCATCCCTGCCCTCTGGCAGTGGGAGCCATTCCCTGGCTCCTGTCCTTCCATCCCTTGTCCCCAGTTCCTCTCCAGCTCTCCTGGAGCCCCTCCAGGCCCTGCAAGGATATCTCCAGAGCCTTCTCTTCCCCAGGCTAAACACCCCCAGCTCTCTCAGCCCCTTCACTGGCAGGAAGCTTCCATCAGCCCATCCTCCCTCTCCCCCAAGACAAATCCATCACAAACTGGAGCCTCAACTCAGAAAAAGCCCAAGTGTCCTCAGCCCTCTGCAAGTTCCCAGGAGAATCGAGGCCACGTCCCTCCCTGACGAGTTCCCAGGGAGCTGCCAGAGCTCCTGACACAGCACAAGGAGAGCAAACAGGCACAGGCATGGCTGCAGGGCCATATGCTGCCATATGCCACGGATCCTCCAGAAACCATTCCAAACACCCCACAAAACCCACAGGAGATTATTCCCTGGGGAAGCAGCTCACTCCAAGCCCCAGCAAAGATCTCCCTGGTCCAGGTGCACAGGAGCAGGTTTAACTGACAGGTTACTAGCAGAAGTATGTCACAGAAATGGGGGTCACAGAAAATAAGTATTAACTCATTTTCACATGAAAACAAGAACCAGAAGTTGAGGACTTAAGAAACCCACACATTTTAAATACCAGTGGCCACCACAGTTGGTGCTCATCTCATCCCAGCACTCAGGGTGGGCAGCTAAATTTAATTACTGGGCAGGTGATGTAATTAATTAAAAGGCAAACACAAAACAGTGGGGATCTCTTCCTTTGGCGTGAAAACCTCGCTGTGCTGCAATGGAAACCGGGGCCAGGAAAATCTGTGTGTGTCCAGTAAAATACTGCAGAGTCCTGCCCAGGCTGGAGGGAGCATTCCATGGGAGCTGCAGCAGGGAGAGCACAGCATTATTCCCACGTGGAAAGGGGTGCAGAGATCACACCTGCAGCACAGCCCCTCTTTTGCTTTAATATCCTCTGGAATTATTAATATCCGCCTCGAACTACAAAATCCATTCCAGCTACTGCAATGTTAAACAGGGAGCAGAGAGGTTCACTGGGACTTTTCCACAAATTCCCACGTGGATGTGGCACTGGAAACCCAACCAGGACAAGGTTCAGTTCCCAAGGAAATGATTTTCTTGCTGAATCCCCAACACACACAAGGCAGCTGCACAACTGCTTGGCACCGAGTTGTGATTTCAGAATCAAATGCTCAGCAATTATTTCCTTCTATATGTTTGGTAAATTTATTTAAGACAACTCATTAGGTGTCTCAGCAATTTGGAAATTACTAGGTAGTTAGAACATGTTTTTTCTTTGGGAATACTAATTGTTAGTAAATAGGGCAATTCTTCCAACATTTCCTGATCTCTTTTTTTTACCCTGGATTTCAAATCTTGCAGTCTATCTCCTTTCTCCAGCTGCCTTCAGTTCGGCACAGATTGTGTTGCTACATTTAAGAAACAGAGTTTTAAAAAAATACTGGTAATACATATCTCTATTTACTGCCAAAATACTCCCATCTCTTTTGGTAATGTTCAAATGAACATGCAAGGCACAAGATTTTGCTTAGCAGGCACAGCAGGTACACACAAAGCCTGAGGGAGTGGTTAGAGAATAGATGAGCTGCTCTGAACTTTTCCTTTTCACAGGTGAAAAATCCAGATCTTCCTCCACAATATAACACCCAGAGCTCTTTTCCTGCAGTCTCAGAGCCAAGGGACAGGTGAGGATCACAGCCAGAGGGACGGCTACAGGCTCAGGTGGGTTTCACCCAACAAAGTGATCCAAATTTGAACACACAAACCTTTCAAACTCCATGGTTTTGTTCAGCCACAAAGCAGCAAAGATCTGCCTGGGAACGCTCTGATCTGTGCTTTATTCCAAAAGCAGATTGTGAGACCTGGGACTGAATCAACACCTGAACACCTCCAGCCTGAATTTTGCTTCACCCTCTGCAGCTGGTCCCTCTTTTTCAGGAAAGCTATTCAGCAGTCCCAGGAGAGGAAAAGAGGTGCTATTTTTCCATGATAAAAGGCTCCAAACTAAAGCTGACACGGCACAGAGACACTGCCTTATTTTTTCTAATTACTGCAGCTCTTGAAAGCATTGAATGATCTTCCCAAGGCTCTGGGGAAGCTGCTGCTGTTGGGTTTGATGAAACCTGATAATAAAAGTGCACCTGGTATCCTAAATCAGCTCTCCTGTGAGGAGGATGCTCTGTGTCTGTCCCACATAACAGGTTGGGAAGGCAAGAATGTTCTGTAAGTCTCCAGGAAAAAAAATAAATTACAAATACTGCCCCCAAATGAAACTTAATCATCCTCCCAAGTACACAGGCATCTGTGGCTGCCATATGTGGTCTGCCACAGCATTCCCTCAGACATGCAGGCTTTAGCCAGGAAGTGCTGGGATAATGGGGTGTGTTCCTAAACCACCCTCCAATCCCCCTCCTGTGCTGGCTGGGATGGAGAGCTCCTGCTCACAGAGGTGGATCACTTAACAAAAAAAAAAAATAAAAATAAAAAATTACACCTTCAGCTAGTTCCTTGTTACTGCACCAGGGACATTTAACTTGGGACCTGCAAGAGGATGAGCTCCCATTTCTCCTCTTATTTCACTCTGTTCCAGTTTATCTCTATTTCCCTTTTGGTTTCATGTAGCTTAGCTTGGTTTGCTCTCCCCAGGGCTCTCCTGTCACCAGGTCACCTTTGGGAGAACCAGGATGTGTTGGAATCTGAAACGCAGGGAACTCTCAGAACTTTGGGCTGGTAAGTCAAAGTTCAGAATTAAACACAGGATTTGATCTGAGCCCTTGGAAAAGGCTCCCAAACTCAGGTGCTAGAAGTGAGAATGTGGATTTAGAGTTCAAAGTAGAGAGAAGTAGAAGAAAGCTTAGAGTTTAAGATATAGAAAAAATAAAAGTACAGAGGTGAACCAGGAGCTTAGGATGCAGCACTGTTGGTTTGTGTGTCATAACATGATTGGCTAAGAAAGCTCACACATGAGTCCATAAGACAAAATATTTAAGGATTGGGTCAAAAACATAAATCTCCTTGTTGGCAGTGCTTTATTGGTCAGTAAATCCTTAAAAGGTCTCGTAACTGAGGGTCTTGGGACCTTCTGAGCCATGCAGTGAAGGTGTGAGCCCAACCCACCCTTCCTACCTGAAGAAAAATAAACCACATAATATAAAACACTCAGAGGTCCCATCTCTAACTCATTCAAAATTCCTGCACAAATCCCCATAAGGATGACCTGTGCCAAGCTGGGACTGCTCTCAGACACCACAGAATCCCAGAATCCCAGACTGGTTTGAGTTGGGAGGGACCTTAAAGCTCATCCAGAGCCACCCCAGCCATGGTAGGGACACCTCCCCCTGTCCCAGGCTGCTCCAGCCTGGCCTTGGGCACTGCCAGGATCCAGGGGCAGCCACAGCTGCTCTGGCAATCCCAGCCCAGCCAGGAATTCCCAGTTCCCAATCTCCCACCCATCCCTGCCCTCTGGCACTGGGAGCCATTCCCTGGCTCCTGTCCCTCTGTCCCTTGTCCCAGTCCCTCTTCCTCACTCTATAATCCTCCAGGGTACTGGAAGGCTACAGAGAGGTGTCCCCAAAGCCTTTTCTTCTCCAGGCTGCACAAAGGAAAAATTTCAGTTTATTCTCCTGGAGGACTGATCAGCAGCACCCATTCATTAGCTGAAATGATTTTTCAACCTCCCAACAAATAAAACTAGCCCATCTCTTTCAAGCACACATGGAATACTTCAGTCCCCCAAGGAGGGATGTGCAGCACAAGAACCTTCAGGGTATTCTACATGTGAGGAATGAAGTGGAATTTTCCTCAGGGTTGAGAAGATCCTTGCCACCTGTCTGCTTTCACTGCATGCTCTTCCTAATTCCAACAGCTAATTTAAAGAATATACATCTTTTTTTAAGGATTTTGATGATTACAGTGTCCTGATTTTCTTCTAGAGTGGTGTCACCACTTCCCACACCATCAGGCTTTACACAACCAAAATAACCCTGAATATTTATTTTACCTTTTTCAACAGAAGTGGTTTAGAACGTCACAGAGTCAGACAGAACCAGACTCCCATCTTCAACAGAATTATAGGAAAATTACTTTGTTTCAAATGTTCATGCTGGGCAGTGAATGGGAAGGAATTGTGACATGCTGGGAGGGCATTGCTGAAATGAATTTCACGCTGCTTAATTTAAGCCAAGCAACTGATGGAGTTTGGGCCTAAGCTGGGTATGTTGTGTTATGTTATGGTTTTAATTAGTTCCTTCCTTCCAAAAGCTTCCAAAGCAGGAGATTTAGAAGCTGCTTTAAACACTGATAAATGAGGCTTACAAACAGAGAATTTTATTTTTTATATTTTTACATTTTCTATTCTTTTTTCTTCTTCTTTTTTTTTCCTCCCAATGAGCTGCCATGATCTCTGATTACTTTTCTTGCACCAAATCCTGAAATCACTTGACTGCTGAACCTACAAGAAGCTCTTCTGGACTGCTAGGAATCTCTCAGGAAGAAAAAGCCCTAATTTCCCAAGTGCAGTGCAGGCTGTAAATAGCAACTCCTTCCCCCGAGCCCTTGCAATCGAAACACTCCACGTGCTGAGAGCAAAATACAAGAGAAAGGACATTTTGCTGTCACCTGCAGAGGTAATCTTTGAGTGACACTTTATGGTTCTTAATTGTTGTAATCAACCAGGGAGCCCAAGGACTTTCTAGGACTTTGCTGCCCCCTGGGAATTCCCAGGGATGGGGCTGGGAATTCAGTAGGGCCAATTCCAGCAGCTCTGAGAGCACTCTGAGCTCACCTCCTCCCCCAGAACTGGTTGGTTTTTATCATTACTGCACAAAATGGGGGGAAATGTCCCCCACTGATAATTCTGTTGTTCCCATATCTGTTCCTACTTGGATATTGCTCCACACACTGAAAACAAAGCTCTGTTGTGAGAGGGATTTGTTGTTATCAGTATTCCCAGGTGGTTTGTGAGGACCAACAGAACACAGGACAAACAAGCAAGCAACTGTTATTTTGGGAAATGAGAAGCAGGAACAAATAAATACCCAAGATTTTCAAAAAATCTGGGGATGCCACTGGCAAGACAGTCTCTCCATGTATTCCCTGCTGGGATAAATGGGAAGGTAGTAATGATAGGTGGAAACACCAACCCACAAGGAGGGAACAGCCAGAACTTTGTACTCCGTTTCAACTCCAACCACCACAAATCTGGTTTTTTTAACATAGTGTGAACATATTTTCCCAAATTTTTATGACTATCTGGTCATCAGGGCCCTCAAACCCAACCCATTCTGGGATTTGATGACTGACAGTAATTTAGAGAGTTAAACATTAAAAATTGAAAGACAATTTTTTTATTTTTTAATAACTGCCTCCAGTTTTACCTACAAAATGGATTCTTAATGAAATATCTTAGGAGAAACAACAGTTTAATATTCCTCTTGCCAGCAACCAACAAGCATTCCCATCAAGAAAAAATCCTTTAGGAATCACTATCTTACTCACAACCCTTTTGATTTGGCATAAGCAATAACTGAGAAAGACCCTAATGATCTCATTCTGTGCAAAAACTCCTTCTCCATCACAGTTCTCACATGCACCAGTAAACACAAATCTACAGGAGCAAACAGGACAACTTTAAACCCCTGGATATTGTTTTTTGCTGAAAGAAGGTAAAAAAAAACCTTGTCAGGAGTGGAATCAATCTTGACAAGATCTAAAACCTTTAAAAAAGCTTTGCCATTATTTTGGGATACTCTAGCAGAGGTATATCTGCTCTAAAAGAAAATGTCAAAGGTTCTGCTGGTGCCCTATAAATCTACACTGAAATGCAATCAAAAAGGCAGGGAATGGGGATGATGAGTGAAGCCAGAGCCTGGCCAAAGGTACAGAAAAACATCCAGCAGGAAGAAGGAAAACATTCCAAGATGAGCAGCCGGAGTAGAAAAGCCCCAAGAAAGGAACTCACCCCAAAATTGGAAGGAGGTGGCTGACATTACCCTGAATGAGCTGGCCCTGGACAGAGAAGTACCTCACTGACAAAGCCATTCCTTGCATTTCCAAAGAAAGAGAAGGATGAGGGGGAAGGATGCAGTCAAAAACCAGGCTGAACTTCGGGAAGTTCCAAATTCCCTTTCTGCCCTGAACAAAGCAAAGCTCCCAGTACCGAGCTGCTGGTGCTGGCCAGAGCCCTCCCCTGGCACTGCAGCTGCTGGAGCAGAGATTTCCTGTGTGACAATGTGACAAATAGAAGGGCCTGGGGATGGACCAGGCACAGGTTATGTGTCAGTGCATCCCTGGCACTCCCTGCAGGACACATCACCAGGAGAGCTCCATGCTCCAGAATAATTCCCTGCGAGTGCCAGTGCCCTGAGCTGCCGGCAGGAAGGAGAGGCTCCTGCTCAACTCGCATTTCTCTGGAGCGTTTGAGCACGAACTGTTCGCTATTTCCTCCTTTCCGTGCGTTTCCCGTGCCAGGAGTTCTCTCCCTGGAAGCTGTAGTGTCGATGGCTCCTGGGGGATCAGGGCTGTGTTCAGCCGCAGTGGCTGCTGTGCACATCCCGCTTCCCCCAGCGCAGACCCGCAGGATGATCCAGTTCCTGCCGCGCTGTCCCTGCTCCCGCTCTGGCACCGCTCCAGCAGGAGCAGGGCACGGCTCCGTGTGCTCCGCGTGCCAGAGCGGCTCCCCGCCGTGCCCGCACGCCTCTCCCCGTGCCCAGCGGGCGGGAACGCTGCGGACCCCGCAGGCAGCAGCGGCAGGAGGGCCGGGGAGGAGGAGGCGCCACAGCGGCTCCAGCAGCACCTCCCGTCCCGCGGGGATGAGCATCCCCCGGAGCACGGCCAGGGCTCCCAGCAAGGGATGAGCCACCGCCTCTCTGCGCCCCGGTTCTGCCGCGGGAACAGCCCAACCTCCCTGAGACACGGCCAGGGAGGGGACAGTGCACCCGCTCCTTCTGTACTTCCATGGATGTGAGGACAAGGTGTGGTCTGGGCACCCAGACTCAACTTCCAGCCCCAAAGGAGGATTTTCCCCGGCCCCAGCGATGACACACAGCAGAGCGAAGGTACAAAATCCCGGTCTCCCTCGGAGGCAGAGCTCATGTGGCTCCTCCCCAGGCACACTGCCCAGAGAAGCTGAGGCTGCCCCATCCCTGGGAGTGTGCAAGGCCGGGTTCGACAGTGGAAGGTGACCCTGCCCATGGGGTGGTGGAAGGAGAAGAGCTTTGAGGTCCCTTCCAAGCCAGGCCACTCTATGATTCCTGCATTCCTACAAAGTTCCTGTCCCCTGCACATCTTTTCCAGCAGGGAAGGGCAGAGTGAGCACAGGGCATCGCAGGCACAGCCAGGGTTCGAGCTGGCTCCTGACAGACACATTTGTGTCTGTATCCCTCTCGAGCTGCCGTGGTGCTGCCCTGACACAGCCCCTTCCCCACCTCCATCCCAAAACGTGCACAGAGCTGTGCAAGGCACGCTGCTGGCACCCCCAAATTAGTGAAGGGACACGAATAAATGAGAGGAAAAACGTGCTGAGCCTTGGGGAGGAGGGGCTGCTCCTCCTGTCCGTGCAGCCTGGCCAACTCCCTTGGACCTGCCGGCAGGAAAGCAGGAGAGGAGCAGGACGTGGCTCATTCCTCCCCCCTCAGCCAGGCTCTGAGGCAGCAGCACCATTACAGTTCTGGGCACAGGCACAGAGGAACTTGCTCTAAGAGAAAGGAGTGAAACAAAATGAACACAAATCCTCCCCAAGTCCTTCAGCTCTCCAGAGATTGCAGCAGGACCCAGGCAGGCAGCAGCCGCTTGGGAAAGCACTTTGCTGACTGCCTTCCTGAAGTGCTGGGATGGAGAAAGCTGCTTCAGCTCCCAGCTGCTGGCAAGTGCCTTCTTCTCCTTTCTTTATTTTTGCAAGTAATGCAGCAACTGCACTTGGGTGAAAAGGCAAAGGGAGGAATTATTTAACAGCTGAAAGAAACGTGCAGCTATCAGGACTTTTGGGCTGCACTTCATTGAAATACATCAGTGCAGCTCCTCTGAAAGCTACGTTTGGTTTTATCGCCCTGTTCAGTTCTGGCCCCAGATTTCAGATTTAAAGGCACACGTATTTCTGGTTTAGATTGGTTTGAAAATGTTCAGCAAAACCAGCCCGAAAAGCTGTGATGCCTTTGGAGAGATCTGTTCACTGATCAGTTCTCAGCAAAACAACACTGCAGTGTTTGTATTTATTTGCAACGTTGTGGTTGTTACTCTGAGGATACAGCTGGGACTTCTTTACCTGTATGAGATCAGACCATCCAGAAGAAAGGCAGACAAGCTTTATGAATAATTACATGTTGTTGTGGAATGTTAAACATTCAATTCTGATACCAAAGAGATCTCATACATCTTTTATAAATTAAATTCTCGCTTGTGAAGGAAGACACAAACTATCTCTGTAAAGCTACATCCCTTTGAAGGCGTCTTCCCCCTCAGCAGGTACCGCCTGCATGCAGAGAACCTGAATAAGAAATCACAGGACAGAGCTTCCTCCTGCAGACAGCACAGAGTCTTTGGGATCTGACGGGTTTGTGTGATACATCCAGAGGCTGCTGAGAGAAACTGTGGCTGTCCTGTCTCAGGAAGTGTCCAAAGCCAGGTTGGACAGGGCTCTGGGATGATGGAAGGTATCCCTGCTCAAAGAACTGGATGGGCTTCAAGGTCCCTTTCAACCCAAACCAATCTGGGATTCTAAGAAAGCCAACAAAAAGATTCCTATGTGGTACATTCAGTACAGAGTAGGGAAGCTAAACATCTAACAAGGTTCTTAAATATTCTAACAGACAAAACATCACCAGCATCAGCACTAAAAGGGCATCCAATGGCAAGGCTGAAGGCCCAAGCCAACTTCTCAAAACAACCTGTACATATCCACCAGCAGTGCATGAATTTTGAATGTGTAAGGGGAAATATTGCAGTGCGTGACTCCTCTCCTCCCAGCCTCCCACTCACGCTGCATGTTTACGTTGATCTATTAAAGGGAAATATCACTTAATGCATTCCTGGAATGAATCTGCTCCAGGCAGAACACAGGAGCTACTCAGCAATGTACTCCTGCACTTACAACCACTCTGCTCCTTGGGGCAGCAAAAAACATCAACAGACAGCTGTAATTAGCATGGAAAAATGGAGGGGGCAAAGTATAACCCATTTGTCTGTTTTTCCATCTGTCAATACCCCCTTCATTTTCCAATAAGAGATCGATAACAAGTGCAGAGCTCCAACGTTCCTGGTTTATGGTGGGCAAAAACATCTTGAGAACATTTTAACTAGATAGGGAGCGGGGATAAAGCTACTTCTCTTACTTGTCAGAAACTTTGGAACTAAATATACTCTGAAGCAGTTTTGTCTGTTCCAACAGACACTTCAGTGGCACATTTTAGTTCAAGTAACACTGCTTCCAGAACATGAGCTGGCAGCTTGGCTGTGTCCCACACTGGAGGAACCTTCCCTGAATGCAGCTGGACCTCGCGGTGAGTACAGCCACAGAATCCCAGCCACCTGCTCTGTGGTGTCCTTGGATGTCCCTGATTTCCATGGGATCTGTCACCCTGGAGCGTGGCAGCTTTGTTCTGAGCTTTGTCACGCAGAAATCTCTCACGGCTGCCAGAGGCTGGACCAAGCTGGCTTTTTTTCCTTGGTGAGATTTTCCAATTATTGGTCATAATTGAAACATCCCTGCCCAAGGGTGATGCTGGGGCTTGTTTTGTCAGGACCTGATGAGCTCAGCACTAACTGTCCTGGAACATAAACTTTTATCACAGTATCTCATGACCTATATATCACAGATTAACTGGTGATTTGTCAGAACAACTTGTTTTCCCAAGCAAGAGAGAGACATTCTTCAGGGAATCCACCAACCACAGTGGGAATGGGGATTAATGTATTGCCAGGAAATCATGCAAGGAAAGGGGACATCTATAAAGTAGCAGCACAGGGGAGTAACCCTTAGAAACATGATTTTAATTTTATTCTAAGAGATTAAAGGCTGTGATAAAGTTTGTAATGTTAGGCCAGGAGCATTCAGGTTGTACCTGGCTTTGTGAACAGGAAAAGGGACAGGGAAGATGCCTTGGCCACCACAGCCTAGAGCCTGTCCCATGGTGGCTGAGGGCTTGTTTCTGGCTGTAAAGGACATTGCTGCTGAAAACTAAATCCTGCAGCCTCCTCCACACCGAGAGCACCCGGCACAGCACCCACAGCAACACTTCCCAAGGGAACAGGACACCTCTGCTACTGCCATCACTGACTGTGGTGCCACTCAGCAAGGACACACAGCCCCTGGGAGGAAGCAGAAAGCACAAATGAGCTGAGCAGAGTCCATCTGCAGGGAAATGTCCCAGCACGGGGAAAATCCAAGGGAGGACTCACAGGGAAAATGTATTTGGTATAAGCAGAATTCTCTCAGAATAGAAAGGCTTGTGAAGTTTTATATGAAGCGTTAGCAGCTTGTTCAAACACCACTTCACCCCTCCAGGACTCAGCATGATGATAGGGAGTGGTTTTTCCTCATGATTTCTGCCTTGTTGCTGTAATAAATCAAATCCCTGCCAGGCTACATTCCCCATGCTGGTGAAGCAGCACAACCAAATAGCTCCATTTCTGTAACTTATGGAGCCTTTGTCCTATGGGACTTTTTAGGGAGAGAAAACCCAAACAAACCAGAAGAGCAGCCCCTTGTCCTCCTCTCCTCTGCCCTGGTGAAAATTAAAATCCTCCTGAGGAGCAGAGCAGAACCTGTTCTGAATCCTTTCCTCAGGACACTTCAAACCCCTTCTCACAAGGCTTTAGAGATCAACAGAAAAAGCAGATTTACATCCTGTGTTGAGCATTCACAAATTCAGGCACTGCTGGCTTCCTCCAGCTCTCCATGGCTGGCTCTGGACATTGGAATATCCTCCAAATCAAAAATCCAGTTTACTTGATCAGTACTGTGGGGCAGACAAAGCTGCTCACTGTGCTCCCCATATTGCACCTGAATGGATATTTATGCTGAGCTATGAAAAGAAGGAAAGAACACGGCAAAAGACACTCTAGAGCTGAAACCAGTTCACTGTTGGCATGAAAACCAGTGACAAAGCACTGTGGAAAAATACAAAGCAGGAGCTGAGGAGAAGCTGCAAGCAAATCCTGACACCACCTGTGATCCCTACGGAACTCAGCACCCCGCCAGCTAAATGACATTTTGGAATTCATCACTGGATTCCAAATGACCATGAGCAGTTGTCCTGTTTGTAAAGCAATCTGCATTTGGGTAAAGTGCTGATTTGGAAAATCAGGCTCTCCTATCTTTATAAATGCATGCTCCAAGGGAAAACATCCAACAGCTCAGGGTCTCCCAAGCAGAGCATGTTTTTGGGAGATAGGGAAGCAAGCCATGCCATCAACAAATCCTAGGTTAAGCTTCTTCCCTTGTTATTTATTATTTCTATGATGTGCTCCTTCAGCACCAAGAGCCACACTCCTCCCTCCAATGCCCTTGAGCCCAGGGAGAGCTTCTTCCACTTCCCAGCAGCAGCATTTCCTTAAGCACCGGGCAATTTGGAGAGCAATCTGCAACCCAGGAGCAGCACAGTGCTGAGAGGGCCCTGTGGCTTTGGCTGCACTCCACAGCCAGGCAGGAGTTCAGCACGAGGAATCCAAAAGCAGGATAAACCCACACTTAATCATACCTTGGTGCTCCATATGAACTCACAGTTTTAGCAACCACACCCTGGACCATCAGCTTTTCTTGATTGATCCTTGAAGCTTTTCTTTTTTTTCCCCCCCATTTAATTTCAATGTGTTTCTGGTATCCCAGTATAAAAGAAGCACTTCTATGGAAACAGCAAGCAGCAATTTATAAAAATGACTTATGATTCTTCCTGAGTGTTTTATTTGACTACTATACTATCAAATCACAATGTGGCATTTAACGAACAGAAGATCTGAGTCACACAGAAAACCGTCCTCACAAGAGCACAAAGCAAGGCAAGCATACCTAATGCTGTAGTAGTAGAACTTTGGATATTTTTGGAGGAAAATCTAAGCAAAACCACCCCAGCAAACCCCCAAACAAACCACCTTCCAGCCTCTCAGACAGCCCTTTCCACACAAGATAAATATCAGGCAGCTGATGATTCATTAGCCAAGGCAGTCTATTAGGGGCTAATAGAAACGAAAACAGATTTGAAACTGTCAAAAACACACAGAAGCTCTGACCATGAATCCAGGAGACATAATGGGCAGAGGATAATCTCTTTTTGTTGGAAAATATTGATTATTGTCCCAATCAAGGCAGAGCTTAGCACACATCTGAAACGAAAAATCCTACATAAACAAGCAGCAAGTAGATAAGTGGTTAGGGAAAAGATCCTGCATGCCCAGGTCCTGACATCCCTCAGCCTTTTTGGATTCAACATTAGCATCTGCACTAATTGAAAGGGGCAAATTCAGAACAGTCAAGTCCAAAGAGAAGCAAGAGAAGGGTATCCAGCAAACCAACAGCCCTGCAAACTTCTCCCAGTTCACATTCCCATCCATGGCAAAAATCCTTCCCTGGAGGGTGGGGAGGCCCTGGCACAGGGTGCCAGAGAAACTGTGGCTGCCCCATCCCTGGAAATGTTCAAAGCCGTGTTGGACAGGCCTTGGAGCAACCTGGCATACAGCAAGGTGTCCCTGCCTGCAAAATCCATCAAGACATGTTAAAAAACTCTCCCATCTCAACTACCAACCTTCAGCTTGACACTCTCACATCTCAACTACCAACCTTCAGCTTGACAATCTCAGAAGTGCCCTGTGGACATGACAAACCCAATAACCACTGACACCTTTCTAACCAACCCACTGGAAGTCCCAGGTTTTATCTGGCAGCTGGATAAAGCTTCTGCTTGCTCTCAGCTGCCTGTTGTACAAAGATATTCTACAGAATGAACCGGATGCTGCAAAACCCAGCACATGATCACTGAAGAGACAGCATGAAAAATACTTTTAAATACACATTTTGATGGTTACTCAACCCACAACAACTGAGACGTACAGAGCAAGCAAAGCCCACCTTTCCTCCCCCTTTAGCAATCACAGAGGCAGCAGACACAAATCCAATCAATATTTGGATATGAACTTCCCTACCAAGGTTTGTTTTTCTATAATCACTTTTTCTGCTTGGGCAGCACACAAAGATCTTCTTGTCTCGGGTGCCATGAGAAAAGTGCACACTGGCAGCAGAAGGAATGGCAGTTTGAGGAGTAATGTCACTGAAAAAGCAGGGGACTACAGTGTCCTCAAAATGCTGGGCTGACCATTCACATGGAGAACAGAATGTGTTTCCCCACTATTCCCATCACTTTTTTCCTAAAAATTCTCAGCAATGCTTTCAAGAATTGTATGGAGTAACTGGAGACAAACCCTATTATAATGCAGCACCACACACAGTCCTGCTCATGGCAAACTGGGACCAGTAATTACCTGGGTTGATCTCACTGCTGCTTAGTCCCTATAAACACCAAAGGAAAGGGCAAACACCCCTTTCAGAATCTCAAATACTTTTGTGGGCATGAATCCCACCACAGGTGTTTGTTTAACTCTTGGTGACAGAGTCTGAACTTGCACAGAAGAGCATCACCCTGGCTCACACAGCAGCACAGCAAAGTCCTGCTTTCCTGGGAGCCTGCTCTGGTACCAGCAGTAGGAAGGAGGCTGTGGATGCAGGGATGGGAATTGCCAAGGGAAGCCAGGCAGGGTTAGATGCACGTCAAACAGCTAAAAGAGGTCGAGGAAAGAAGGTGCTTCTATGGCTCAGGAGAGGAGGATATGCTGGGGAAAGAGCAAGCAAGTCAAAGCAGTTACTAAAAAAATCTACTACATCAGGGATACACGGGGCAAGCAAAGCCCCCTTTGCATCTCCTGAATGGGTCAGAGGCGCCACGCGGAAATCCAATCAATGGGAACTTCCAAAATCCCCGGTGGAAGACGAAGGCACCAGACAAATGCCTTTTTAAATATCTGGGACAGGAGGAGGCACAGCCGCCCTGCCTGGGAAGCACGGGATGACCACGGGAAAAGGCACGGAGCTGTCACCGGCTCCTGCGGCTGTCACCAGCGCCTGCGGCTGGCACCGCGCCCTCCCTCCATCCCCGGCCGCTCCCAGCGCTGCCCTGCCCCGGGCTGACCCCACGGCGGCAGCCCCCGCTCGCTCCCTGCCGGCTGCGGAGCCGGGCCGAGCCGAGCCGAGCCGGGCCGAGCCGGGCCGGGCCGGGCCGAGCCGAGCCGGGCCGAGCCGAGCCGAGCCGAGCCGAGCCGAGCCGAGCCGAGCCGAGCCGAGCCGGGCGTGCCCACGCCCGCAGCTCCTCGCAGCCGCCCCGATAAGGCACTGAAGAAGCCCAGATAAAGCCTCTCACGTGCTGACAAGCCCGAACCCGACACCCCGAGAGGCGAGGAAAGGTGCTTCAATGCTCAGGTGTTGTTCTGGAGGGATAAATAGAAGCCAACGACCTAAAAGGGGTTGTTCTGACACATCTACAGGTGCAGAACGCTCACCCCAGCCAGGTTTTGTTCCTGGGGCTGCGATGGACTCTCTGTCACAGGGGACTTGTTGCTAAGTCCTATAGGTAATTTTTTAATGAGATGCTGCCTTAATGGAAATGTAATTTTACAGAAGAAAAAAGTGATTTCTTATGGGAAGGTTTCACTGAAGTTTGTTTCTGAAAAAGGTGGAGGCTCTCCCAAAATCCAAGAGAAACTCTGGACAGGCTATGGAGGAGCATTCCAATCTCTCCCCACCACAGACACACGACAGTGAGCTCCCAACAGTGAGAGGTAAAACAAAATTCATTTATTATTTGCTTGCCCAGGGGATCTCACTGCCTTAAGCCCCTGTGCTAAGGGGCTTTCATATCCTCTTGTGATCAAGAAGGTGAAATACTTCCCTGCAAGGGAAACAAGCTTTAATTCCCAAAAGGCTGACCCTGTTTAGAGCTACCCAAAGAATTTTAAAAAAGGCCTGAAAATAAAAAAATCACAAGGGAGGACAACAAGCAAGGGAAAAATCTTCAGTGGGAAGATGCCCTCTCCATCCTTCTGTGCTCCTGACAAGAACACCTGTCCCTGCAGAACTCGTTCACTTCCATATCCCTGAACCTCTTTTCCTAAATGTAGACTTTTTGTCTACAGTCATTGGGAGTTTTTCTCAGCTTCAGCAGTGTAATTTTCCTCCTCCAAAAAGCCTCACACCAGCTACTGCATCATCTACTTCACGTTAATCATCACAGCTGGTAATGGACTGTAATGCCACGCACACACTCATTTCCTTATATATCCATCAATAAAAACGGTGGTTTTGCTTGTTTCATATAGATATGTACACACACAAACACATTATGATAAGAGATGGAAATATCTGTTCACCGTTAAGAAATATGTTTGTTGCTGAGCAGTGAATCAGGAGAGATTAGGTATAAATTTTATAGCACCTTTCCAAAAGTGAGCATGTTTACTGGGCCTAAGTGCCACTCACTGCCCATTCACTTCTGCTTTTAGTGCAAATCCCAGCTGCATTCTGCACAGGGCTGGATGGGTTTTACGAGGGCAAATGCCCACTTCAGGCAGACGTTCCCGTGCTAGTGACTCATGTGGCTGTGGTTTATTCCGTGCTGGAAGCGCTGCAATTAGCACAGCCCTGCCTCCCGGCTCCCGGTGCTCCAGGGGAGGAAGGAGGATCCAAGCCCGGGGCCGCTCCAGCTCTCCAGCTGCAGGATGAGCCTTCCAGGTCCTAAACCAGAACAATGCAGAGGCCCTGCTGTCATCTCGGCACGCTCGCAGTTATTTGCTCTGCACCGCAGGGAACCAGAATTCCACCACAATTCCTTTTCCACCGTCTCAATCCTCTCGCTGGCTCCTCTCTGGCCAGAAAGTGGCACTCATGTGACCCATCCCCACTACCTGTTTGCCAGGATATTGTCTCAGCAGGCATTCCCAATCCCTGAGTCAGGAGCTAAAATAATAAGGTTTAATGTTTTAAGCAAGTGGTTCAGGAGCATAAAGCAAACAGACACTCGGGGAATTTTAACTGCTTTGTGCCTGAGCCTTTGGGGTTTATGGCCTCCAGTTTTTCCATACAACTGGGAGATCCAGACTGCTTTTAAGGTTTGGGTCTTTTTATTAAGAAAAGGGAGGTTCTCACATATTCCTGTGATTCTGGAAATTAGGTCTATCAAAAGCATTCTCAATTACAGAGAGGCTGTAAAATTGAAACAGCTGTAAAACTGCATTATCGTAAACTGCTTAACAGAGTACTGGGGAATCTGGAAATGACTTCTTCATCCCAACCCTTCCAAGTGGACATCTAAAGACCAAGTTCCTCTCATCCATAAACACAATTCTGCCAGCACAAATCCTAACCCAGATGTTTGTGCAACAAGTGCCATTAAAGCTGCTTTTCCCAAATAAGGTTTTTGGAAGAGATCAGCGGGGTTCACTGAAATATGAACTAAACCACAAGAAATTCCACCTCACCATGAGAAAGAACTTCCTTCCATGGAGGGTGGGCAAGCACTGGAACTCTGTCCAGGGAGGGTGTGGGGTCTCCACAAGCATTCCAGACCCACCTGGATCCAGTCCTCTGTCACCAACTCCAGGTGACTCTGCCTTAGTAGGGGGTTGGACTGGGAGATCTCCAGAGGTCCCTTCCAATCCCCTGGGATTCTGGGAATGCATGGAGTTGAACATCTCGGAAGCACCTTTAAATCCAGCACACATTTACCTGCGTTCTCTGATGAACTTTCATAAATGACACATTTCTTCTACACCAACCACCATGCAGCAACTCAGTTTTCTCAGCCCTAATACTGCACTTTTAAGTTGTCTTCTTAAGAGCAAAGTTAGACTTTGCTGAAAGACATTAAACCAGCACTAGGCAGACTCGGGATGGAGAACAGCTCCCAAGGACTCACAATTTGCCTGGTTTACAGAAACATCCAGCTGGATCTCAAAGCACATCCCTAAAGGAACCAACACATTCATCTGTACTCAGCCTGGCAGCTTGTGAGCAGCAGCAGTGAGTTAACACACGCATACCAAAAGGGCAGGGATTTCTAAATTGACCCAAAGCTTTCCTTATCCTTGGAACTGTCCAAGGCCAGGCTGGACAGGGCTTGGAGCAACCTGGGATGGTAGAAGGGTCTTCCTGCCTGTGAGATGAGCTTTAAACCCTTCCAACCCAAACCAGGCTTCTAAGCAGCAGAGTTTTGAATTAATTCAAATACCCAGTTCGGAAGGATTCCAGTACACAGTATTTCCTCTCAACATGGTGCACTGCATTAATGACAATTTTGCCCAGTTGTTGTTCCTCTCTGCCTGAAATAAAGGGATGCTAAAACAACTGAGGTAACACTTAAGAGGGATCGCACTGTCAGACCAACACTGACACAGGCAGGAAAAAATTCCTCATCCGAAGCCCTCCAGGACCCATCCATTCTCCTGAGGACACCACATCATACCATACATACGTCTGCATTGACGTACACTCTATATTATGTTGTTATCTATGTATTTTACGAGCTGTCCACAACGCCTTATGTAACGGATCCCTGTTTAATATGGAGCAGCGTGTCCATCGCCGCGGCAACCCCGGCCGCTCTCCGGCGAGCCCAAAAACACCCAAAAACACCCGCTCGGGCAGCGGCGGGGAACGCTGCCGAACCGCGGCGTCCGACCGGGCACCGGGGGCTCCGTGCTGCCACAGACCCGTTTTGCGAGGATGCCGGGGAGGGACACTTGTCCCGGGAACCACGGCAGCCCGTCCCGGCGTCTCTGGGGCAGCGCAGGGTCACCCCCCGGCGCCGCGCCCGCAGCCCGGACACCCAGCCCGCCCGCGCGGGTCTGCGCGCCCCCCGCCCCGCGCCCGCGGCACTCACCGCCTCCGAGTCTTCAAACCCATGCAGGTACAAGTTGTCGTACATGGAGAGCCGGTGCGGGGCCGGAGGGCCGGGGAGCGCGGCGGCGGAGCGCGGTGAGGCGGCGGGGCCGAGCTCCCTGAGCGCTGCGGCGGCGCCGCCTCCCGCCGGCGCCCCCCCGCCTGCCCCGCTGCTTCCCGCCCGCCGCGCCGCCGCCCCCCATTGGCTGAGCCGCGCCGCCGCCGCCGCGCCATTGGCTGAGCCGCGCCGCCGCCGCCACGCCATTGGCTGGGACGCGCCGCCCGCGAGCAGCGCTGCGCGCTGGCGCCGCCTCACGGGCTGATGGCGGCGGCCGCTGTGCCCCCGGGGCGGCCGACACGGCGGCGGACCCTCGCTTATTTGTAATAAAACTGCTTTACAATAAAACAATACCGTATGGTCTAGAGAAGACTAAGGTAGGATCTCATTAATGCATACAAATATCTCCAAAATACGCTGGCGCCAGGCTCCGTTCAGTGGTGTCAGTGACAGGTTGAGGAGCAATGGCCATAAAATAAAACACAAGTGCCAGCTCAACATGAGGGAAAACAGAGGGAAAACATCTTCCCATGAGGGCGGCAGAGCGCTGGAACTGCTGCCCAGCGAGGGCTGGAGAGTCCAGGTCATTCCAAACACCTGGACTCATTCCTGTGTCACCTGCTCCAGGTCACCCCTGCTGGACTGGATGGTCTCCAGAGGTCCCTTCCAGCCCAATTACAATAAAATACAAGAGTTAATAAAATAAAATAATAACATAATAAATCCAGGCGTTAAATACAGCCTTTTTTCTTCAAGACTCCAGAGAACAACGGGTGGTTTCCAAAAAAACCATCCCTCCGCCCTCCAACAATATTTGGAAACCCTGAAGCCACTAAGACTAAAGAGTAAGAATTAACAGAAAACATACAGAATGTCTGGAAACAAGAAAACCAAATCCTAAACACCAAGAATTAGAAGAACAGAAGTGTGAACCTGATTTACAATTAAATTAAGAAACAAAATCTCTAAACAGGTTCCTCCTAGAGCTCTACAAATTAAACTTCTGGTGTAACACTACGTGATTAAAAAGTCAATAAATAATTAAACACTAATGACAGAACTAATTTACAATTTACTTCCTTCCCTTATTAAAACAATTACTTAAAATCTCATCTTCAGTGCAATCTGATCCACCACTGCAGTTTCACAAACGCTTCCTATTTGTGTCTCCCATTTGCTTCATCCACTTTTCCTCCCAAAAGCTTCCAACAATTCTGCAAAATTACCACTAATCCCATGGGAGGTGTCCAACAGACACCTGAAGCAAAGCCAAAGGTGTTATTCTTGTGAATATTCCCATATTCACAGTTTCTTACAAATTCAGTGGAAGATTCCCAAAGTTATGCTAAGTCTTATTCCCAATTTACTAATTCTGATGGAGGAGGATCTCGGCTTCTAAGACCGTCTTAAAAATGTTCATAAAACTCCCAATCCAGGAGTTAATTTTTGCAGCCTGTTCTACAGACTTCTTGAAGATCTGTGATGTTCCAGATTGAAAGAATCAACTACAAGAATCATTGGTCAGCTCAAATTAAAAATTAAAAGGCTGTGAAATCACAAGATGAAGGGAAAGAAGTGAACTTCACATAGATTTGTAATAAACCAATTTAGAAATCAGGGGAATCACTATTTGATTTCCAGTCCTTACATTTCACACTGTCCTTTTTAAGAAGTTATTAAAAATACATATTTAATGACTCAAAAGGCTCCTAAAAGATGCTATAAAAATACAATCCCCCGTAATACAGAGGAATTCTAAATCAAGGGCTGTTTTGAATATTATGAGGTAATTTATCCAAGAAACACACACCGAGGTGAGGGAGGAAGACACTCAGCTCTTTTAAGTTGACTTGGAAGTAATATAAATATAATAAATGTGCTGAGGGAACAGGGGGCTGAATGGAGCTGATATTATCCCACAGGGAATTCCACTGTTCAGGCCACTGGCCAGCACTACAGGAACGACCTGCTGAAAACATGCAATGGCTAAGGAGCTGAAATGAGCCTTGGTAAAGTCTAACCTTTAAAAAATGTCATTTTTTGAATGGCTTCAGTTGCTGCATTATTCATTTTTTTAAATAGCATTAATTGGTGATGTTAATTGGAGCCTACAACTCCTTACAAGGGCATGGGAGAAGATTTTGAAAGAGATGTAAACAAAGACCACAAGTCATCCAAAACTTTCAATGCCCAACAAATCACTGAGGATATAACCCAGACTAAAATACCTTCAGGTTGGAGGTGGGTGAAAGAGAAGAGCTCAGAAGTCAGAATGCTTTGAGTATCCACAGTCCTCCAAAAATACTTGGCTTCCTCCAAATACTCTGCTGCCATTAGAGATTATTCACATCCTCTTTATTTTTAATTAGAGTACAAAGGAAATCTCTCTGAGACGTGCATCCATCTATCCCAAAATATCCATTATTTAGTCAGTCCTGAGCTACCCAAATGTGGGAACACTGGGTTTTTTTCCGAGGGCGTGAATACAGAACCAGAGAAAATTTTATTTCCAGCCCGATCTAATGATTCCTCAATCAAATGACAGCACTTGTGTGGTTCTTTCAGGAGCTGGAGCACTGAACTATTTGCATAAACACACTGAAGAGCTGCTGGAATAAATAAATGTGCAGGATCCAGATTGCCGAGGCGAGGGAACGCCTCGGCACCGCACTGCGCCACCCGGGATGGGAGTCAGCAACTTCTCCCTTCTCCCCACTCCAGCAAATCCCACTTCCACCTGGGATCTCACCGAGGGCAGCAGCAGCACTGCCTCCCTTCCTGCTGCTCTGGGGGAGCCACAGGAATGTTCAACCTGAAGCAGCAAAACCCCAGCACAGCCACGTTCTTGACGGCCTCTCCCTGCTCTCGCATCGTCCTGGATTCCTGACATTGCTCAGGGATAATGAGGCAAACCCCCCCAGAAGGCAAGGGCACATTAGCAAAGAGCATTAGTGGTTGCATTAAGAGCAGGCTTGGACATGGATCTGCTCCTTCCAGCACACAGGGGGCTTCAAAACCCACAGTCTCCATCAGCATTCTCCCCATCAAACACAAACTTGAGGTTTCATCTTGCCCTGCCTGGATTCCGGCACCTGCTGAGGAAAATTGCTCTCCCCTATGGAAAGCTGCTCTTGTTGCCATCAGCAGAAGAGCTCAGGGATGGATTTCAGTGATAGAAAGGGAAAGGACCATCAGCAATCTCCAGCAATCCACCTTGCCTCCATCCGTGGGAAGGAGGCCAGTTCCTCACTCTCCGAAATTACTTGGCACAGCCCCACTCCTTGCCCCTTCTCCCTCTAAAGCAATTTCCCTGCCTCCCTCCCTCCTCCTCTGTTTTATAATAGAGATTAGATAAGAACCTGGTGCAGTGACAGCAGCTTCTGCCCTGGGTGGAGGCACGGCCAGGAGAACCTCCCGAGATCCCCTCTAACCCTGTTTTCCAGCAGAATGGGATTGGTGGCACTTGGAAGTCCTTGAAGCCACCAGAGGAATAGGGATTTATTTCTCTTCCAAAAGATTGTGCTGTTTGGGATATATCCTGGCACAGAGGATTCGGTGAATTTTAAGGTTTTATTCAAACAGACTGGGTGGACGGCGTGCTTTAATCCTCGGAGTTTCAAGTAATAAATTAGTCTGGTCTAATTTGACAGTTCTTCTGGAGGAAGCGAGGTGCCACCTATCCTAAAACACATTTATCTGACACTGTTATGTAAAGGCTGCTATAATTAAAGAGTGTGAAGACTCGGTTGTCACTTCCTCTTGGTTGGAAGCACCTCCAGTGAGAGGTAACTGGGCTACATTTGTAGGTACCCTCTATATTTAACAAGCTGTGAAATGCCTCCTTCCCAGGGCGAAGTGGAGACCTGCAGGGAGCCAAGGGCTTCCAGAGGGCTTTTCACAGGGAACAGTGGATGGTCCCAGCTCCTGAGGCACGCAGGGCGTGCTCCAGGGGTCTAACAGCTCCAGACAACTCCAGCCCGGGCTTCCACCGGTGCACAGGATTGAGCAGAGCAAATCCCAAATCCCCTCGAGAACAGCCCCGTGTGAGTTTTGCAAGATGAGGAGCTTGGAGTGAAGGGTCTGCAGGATCCATGGACAGTCACAGGGATGGATATCCACGGACACCGACCCCCCCAGCAGCTCCCAGGCTGCTGAGAAGGTCCAAAACATCGAGTCACACCCCAGCCACACCACCCCAAAGAGCCAGAGTGGATTTGTGGCTGGAATTGTGTCAGATTTCCTTGCTGGAAGGGAGATGGGGGGGGTTCTGTTTTTAGGGAAGATCCACGTTTTTATCTGCCCTGCCAAAAACCATCTGGGCCAAAGGATTAAGCACTTGTTTTATTCCTTATTTTAAGCTCCTCTGCTTTCCTTATGAATGCTAATCAATCTCCTTAGCTGCCATAAGTGCTGATGCCGAGTTTCTGTGCAACACTTCAGCCTGCAACTGTTGGGATGATGGGAAACACTCTCTAAAAGCCAATTACAAACTTTATGGGAAGCTGCTGCAGTTTTACCCGAGCAGGGAAAGGCACCAGTGCATCCTGGAAACCACATCAATAGTGGAACACACTCCCCAGGGCTGCAGTCATCCCCCTGGGACTGGGAACAGCCAAGCTGCAGGGAGAAGGGGCACTGGAAGCGTGTTGGGAATGCCAGGACATCCCATGACTGAAGATCCAAGCTCTACAGAGCAAGGAACTGAAAGATTTTCCAGTCTCAGAACAGGCAAATAGCCCAGAGAGCTCCTGGTCGGTGTTAATTTCCCAGATGCATTTAAATATTTGCAGTTTTATCAGTGCACACTCATGGAAAGGTTGCTTGAAATGTATTTTTGATAAATTAAGATTATCATGTAATAGTTCTTTGGAGAAAACAAAGCCTTGAGTGAGCAAAAAGACAGCCCTGCAAGCTAAAATGAAATTCCAGCCTCTGTAAAATACAGGATCTCATGGAGATATTTTTTCTTTAGCTAAACTAGTAGAACTACACATTTTATTTTGTTTTTAGGCTCAAGGAGTAGGGCAAAGGGTGTCTTTAAAAGAGTCAGACACAGCTTTTAAATCCCTAAGTGCTAAGAAGAATCTGCTTTTCTTGTTAAGAGGTTAAAAGAATAAATAAATAAATAAATAGGCAGACACAGCTCAACTTCATTCCCAGTTTGCTGCTTCCCCTTGGGACTTTACAGGGATGCCTTGATGAGGCTGCTGATTTTATTGCCTTTCCCTCTGCTTTATAATCCAATTACCATAGACTGCCACACAGCACTTGGGATTCCATGGCAGGGGATGACAGGAAACTCCTCAGTTCCCTGCAGTAGATTTCCATGACTCCTGTCCAAGTGGAGAAACTGATCCAGAAACAACAGATCAATGAAGGAGGAACCACTTGTCCAACCTGATTTCTTGAAATATTTAGCCAGAGTGCTTGGGAGCTGAGTTGAGAAGAACAAATATTCCTGGCTTTAGCTCTGCATATTTAAGTGAGTTCTGCTCCTTCCTGTAAAGTCTCTGGGAGATCTCTCCTTATGTACCTGCTGAAACGATGGCTCTGGGATGTTCTCACCATCCAGGAGCACAGCACACAATCTGTGGAAAAATCCTCACAATGATGACTCCTCATCTTCCTTGCAGGACTGCCCTGCAACATGTGAAAACCCTATTTGCTGCTTTTCCCAGCTTCCACAGAGATGGGTAACTGAGAGGTGTTTTAAAAGATTTTATTCTCTTATCAGTCTTGATGAAGGGTGAGACACAAGAGATGTAAAACTCAACTCCATTCCATCAGAAGCCACCCTGTTTCCTGGTTCCCTTATAATGTTTTTCAGCCTGTTAGCTTTTGCCACACATGCTGATATTAATCACCTATATTTTTCCTAACACTAACCACCTATATTTTTCCTAACACTAACCACCTATATTTTTTCTAACACTAATCACCTATATTTTTTCTAACACCAATTACCTATATTTTTTCTAACACTAATCACCTGTATTTTTTCTAACACCAATTACCTATATTTTTACCTCAGTGGTTGTGCTACAATGCATCTTTCACAGATGCATTTCTAATTCTCTAAAATATCTAGTCGTTCTGCAAGGCCATATTTTGAAACTTGTTAAAACTTGTAAAAACCCTATTTCTGTATTTCTAATGTTTCTCCATTGGAGATGTTCATTCCCTTCCACTGGCAATTCCTGAAGGCAGATTTCCAGGAGGAGGACTCAGGGTTTTGCAGCGAGGTGGGATGGCTCAGAACAAACACCCAAAAGCCAAAACATGCCCCTGTTCCTCCCTCTGCATGGACACCTGAGCCAGGTCTGCTCCAGGGACAGGACAGGAATCTGGGGATCCCCAGGCTCTGCCCTCCCCCCAGAGCCAGGAGGGAATCTGGGATGAAACAGGGCGAGGAACACCTGCAATTCCCACCTCATTCACTCAGCACCTCCCAGTGCCCAGCAGCTCTGTGGGAGTCCCTTACAAACCCCAGGCACTCAGAAAGGACTGGAAACACCTCCTGCCTTTGCCTTGCAAAGGAAAAAAATCTCATTCCAAAAGTCCTTGCAGCAGCAGAGCCCATCCTTGTGCTACAGATCTGAAAACCATGTGCAGTTCACAGAATCCCAGAAACCCAGACTGGTTTGGGATGGAAGTTCAGAGAATCCCAAAATCCCAAAATCCCAGAAACCCAGAAAAGTTTGGGATGGAAGTTCATAGAATCCCAAAATCCCAGAATCCCAAAATCCCAGAATCCCAGACTGGTTTGGGTTGGAAGTTCATAGAATCCCAAAATCCCAGAATCCCAGACTGGTTTGGGTTGGAAGTTCAGAGAATCCCAAAATCCCAGAATCCCAGACTGGTTTGGGATGGAAGTTCATAGAATCCCAAAATCCCAGAAACCCAGACTGGTTTGGGATGGAAGTTCATAGAATCCCAAAATCCCAGAATCCCAGACTGGTTTGGGGTGGAAGGGACCTTAAAGCCCATCCCATTCCACCCCTGCCATGGGCACAGACACCTTCCACAGACCAGGTTGCTCCAAGCCCCAGAAACTTGATTAAATCAGGTCATTTCTCATGCTCTGAACACTTATAAAATGTTAATATTTTCCCTCTGACTCTTCCATGCAGGTTCAGACCTGCATTTTCCCTAATCTCTCAGACCCTGCAATAAAAAAAGAACAGACTCATTGGTTTATTCCAGCCTTCTACAACATCCCTACAGAGATTACTTTAAAAGCCCCAAACTCTAAATAAACTGCTGCAAGTTCTGTCCTAGATCTAAAACTGCCTACGAGACAGGAAGCAAAAATTAGGAATAAATAGGAAAGCATTAATATTCAGTGGCCCCAAATAATTATTATTTTAATTAGGAAAATAATATTAAGTATCAATATTGTATGTGACAAATTAATATTTTAATTAAGAAATGGATTAACTTCCTAATTAATATTTTAATTAGGAAAGCATTAATATTTTCTGTGGCCTCCAAAAAGTTTGGGGACTTTTATTTCTACTGTATTTCAAGTGAGAATTGGAGTTCACTTGTGAGCAAAAAATGGAAAAATTCAGCCTGAGCAGCTCAGCCTGACAGAGTTACAAGCAGAAAACAGAATATTCTAATTGGGAGTGTGGAGAATAATAACTAATGGCAGCTCTGCCATCCCTGCCTATAATCATGATGAGCAACAGAGGAGCAGATCAGAACCTCATGTTCTCAGCATTTAATTCAGTGTCCAGATGAGGGAGCACGGAATTAAAAGGTGATAGAACTCAAAATTCATAAAAGGAACTTATTTATCCCAAATGGAGAAAAAGCCCAGGCTCTGGTAGAATGATGAACTTGGAAGCTTAGCCTGAAAAAAAGATTGGCCCTGAACTGGAATATTATACCTGCTGTAGCTCTGCACGTTGTGCTTGGCAAAATTTAGGGATAAATGTTAAAATTTTAAAATTTAGGAATAAATTTTATTTTCATTTTAAAATTTAGGAATAAGTTTTAAAAATTTGGGCAAAGCTTTGACTTCAGCCTTGATTCCTTGGCAGGAACAGGTTTAGCAAGGGACCTAAAGTTGATTTTCTTTTATTTTATATCTGTTTTCCTCTGCATTTTATTCTCCAAAATTATCTGCTGTGATGGGCAGAATAACAGCTTAAACACACAATAATTCACTGAATTCTGGGAGTTACTGCTTTGCCCAGCATCCTGTGCAGCCAAAGGAAACCCAAACTTTTTGGGCTAGACCAAAAATTTAGAAGCAGAATTGTCAGATACATCAATGCAGTGATGAAAAATCGAGCTTGTTCCAGTTCAGGCTAGAAATAAAACTGCTCATTATTGCAATTAAACATTATATTCATGTAAAACACATAAAATGTCTTAGTAGGGAATATTGCTGCCACCTCTTGGTTCAGCAGGATGAAAATAGCAGGGTAAGATGAACCAGAGAGCTGCAGGTGGAGCTTCCCTGGGTGTTTCCTCCAGTCAGAAACGTGGCCCTTGGAAACCTGTGGGTTCAGGATGGCTTTCCAAAGCCAGCTGGGAATGGGATACTCTGAAATCACCCCTGGTGATCTTGAGTGAAGGAAAATTGGCTGGGCATGGAGGGAGTCTGGAGAGGAAAAAAGCCATAATTTGACTTTACTGTTCAAATTCTCCTTGGAGCTGCACCAATGGACACAACAAAGGCCAAATTCCCAGCAAATGGAAATCCAGCAGGCACCACCAGTGTCCCTTTCTCCCCAGGCAGGTCCCACTGGGACTGTTTTCACCTGGCCAGCAGGGACCAGGATGTGAACAGCCTCCAAGGCTCCTCGTGGCCTGGCAGAGTCAGGAATTGTCATGGAAGGGATGGGACTATCTTCAGGCTAAGAATGATTTATTGTTCAGATAAGCATCAGTCTCAGGGGCTGGGAGATTTCAGAGGAGCAAGCAGTCAGCCATAGCTCAGGAGTACTCACAAGTTCTTTACAAGGCAATACAGAACTTTCTAACCCAACAGACAGCTGCCACAGGCTTTATTTGGCTTTTCTTACCTATCACTTGTACTTCATTTTGCTTCCCTGTGGATGCTTTTGTCCAATGGCTTCTGTCTCACACACAGACGCTTCTGTTATGACTTCTAAAGTCTGTTTTTGTTATAACTTCTAAAGTCTGTTTCTGTTTTAACTTCTAAACTTCTTCTAACTTCTACATTCTCATTTTGCTCTATACAACCCCACCCCTACTAGAAACCCTTCACCATCTTACCCATACAGTTTCTCACTTATTTAAGCCATATTCTTACTTAAAACTATAGAAACAGAAGTTTATGATTTTTCTGCTAAATGTCTGTGTGCTGTATTTTTACATGAAATCTCCCAAGGCTGCAGATCAAACTCTCCTGTGTCTGTGGAAGTTTCTGTTTTCCTGATTCCCACAAGGAATACCCGACCCAAAACCTTCCTTGTCTTGCACCAGCAAAGCCCACTGCTCTTTCTCACTCACTCCAGACTGAGTTTCTGGCAAAACTGTTCCAGTGGAAGAGTCTGAGCCTTTGGTTGTGCCTCCTCTGCACCAGCTAAGTCAGATCTTGGGTATCACAGGTGGCAGGGGGGGGACAGTGCTCCCCACTGCGCTGTTTCACCCCTTCCCAGGGATCCAGAACCCTCCCCAACAGCAGCTGAGCTCCTTTTGCTTCCCCCTGAGCCTGGATCCCATGCCAGCCCAGGGGGATGGAGGAGAGCACTGCAGGAGGGAAGGCACAGGGAAGGCTGCAGCTCCATCCCAACCCCAAAGCACCCACAAAACCCCAGAGCCACACACGGAATGGGCTACAGCAAAAGGAAGTGGGGCAAGTCCACTGTGAAAAATCCATAAATAGCCCTGATCCTGCCTAATGGAAAGTGTGGAAGGGCCAAAAGCTGTAAATCAGAGGTGAGGTGACCCCCCCAAAGGCTGGATGATCCTTCAGGCTGGACTCACACACTCCTAGAGCCAGGGGATTTCAGCACAACAGCTTTACAGACTTAGTCATGGGGAGAAAATAAAAATAAAAGAGTTTTTATTAAACATCTTCAGTACTTTTCATAGTAGCAGGAAGCAGGCATTAAGGATTTCACAGGTTCTTTTGTCCCTGGACTCATCCCTGCCCACACACTTGCGTGCCCGTTCTCCCCACGGAGCTGGAGAGCCCCGAGCTCCTCCTCGTGCAGATAATTTGGGTTTATTCATCTTCTGCAGAGCCCACCTAAACCTTGGGGGCGGTGAGTGGGTGGGGAGGGCAGAGGTGACAGAGAAACGGAGCTGAATTGTGCTCAGAACTGGGAATATCCAGCTCTTGACAGGGCTGATACATCCAGGAAAACATTTCCTTAAAATACCAAATGGCTCTAATTGAAAGCAGACTCTTAAATGCCTTTATCTTCAAGGAGCAGGTATGAAGGGGTAATGAGAATATTCCTTCTACTGCAGACAATTCCTCCTCTCCCTGCTGAGCACTGACAGACAACAGCTCCAAAATTCCTCCCCAACATCCATAATGCAGATTAAACTTCAGTTTTAGGAATCTGAGGAGCCATTTCCAGACAAAGCTGTTGTGTTGCAAGACTCAAAGGCAGTTTTCCCACCACAAAAAAAATTATCCAGCAAATAACCCAAAAGCAATGTCTGATTCCAGAATCCTCCTGACAGGTAATTCACAGTAATTTCCAGTGCAGCCAATCAATTCATAAATCCCAAAACCACATTTAATGAATGGAATAAGCACGTTATGGCCATTTGTGGCCCAGGAATGCTGCACACACAATGTCATTTCCTTATTTCAAATGAGCTGGTTGAAATCCAACACCTGAAAGAAGTGCCAATTAATGGAGGTGCATTAATTAGCAGCTCTGGAGACCTGGACCCTGATTTGCAGCACTCCTGAACAGACACGTGGGCAAGACAAACAGGCTGGTGAGCCCGGGCTGGACTGGGGCCAGGAACCCAAAAAATGAACCCAAAACATGACCAGCTGTGGTCTGGGTGACAACACAGAACTGCCAACCTGCTTCTGCTCTTACAGAACACCACAAATCACACAAAATCAACTCCCAGCAGGAGGAAATGGCACCACACAAAGGGGGGAAAACCAGTCCTGTGCTCCCCTGTGCCAGGCAGGAGAGGATTCCAAGAATCCCTCCAAAGAGGAGCACCATGGGGTTTGGGGTAAGTGGGGAAGGGGAGGCAGAGCAGCTCCCACATCAGGGTTTTGGGCAGAGGGAAACCCCCCTGAACTCGAGTTCCAGCTCTGCATCCAGCCTTAGAGATGTGATAAAAAAGGGAATTATCAAACACTGCTGGTATTTCACGGCTACATTTCAACCTCACTGACATTCCCAGAAAACCTGGGGACTCCCCACCCCTGGCAGAGCCCAAGGCCAGGCTGGACAGGGCTTGGAGCAGCCTGGGATGGTGGAAGGTGTCCCATGATGGGATGGGATGGGATGGGATGGGATGGGATGGGATGGGATGGGATGGGATGGGATGGGATGGGATGGGATGGGATGGGATGGGATGGGCTCTAAGGTCCTTTCCAGCCCAAACTGTTCTGGGATTCTCAGGCATTGGGATTGCTGGGGGGTCTGTGCAGGAGGCAGATCAGTGATCCTGTGGGGCCCTGTTGGAATCTGAAATGCAGGGAACTCTCAGCACTTTGGGCCTGGAAGCCAAAGTTCAGAATTAAACACAGGATTTGATCTGAGCCCTTGGAAAAGGCTCCCAAATTCGGGTGCTAGAAGTGAGAATGTGGATTTAGAGCAGAGACATATCAAGGTAGGAAGAGGAAGTTTAGAGTTTTAGAGTTTATGATACAGAAAAAATAAAAGTACAGAGGTGAACCAGGAGCTTAGGATGCAGCACTGTTGGTTTGTGTGTCATAACATGATTGGCTAAGAAAGCTCACACATGAGTCCATAAGACAAAATATTTAAGGATTGGGTCAAAAACATAAATCTCCTTGTTGGCAGCACTTTATTGGTCAATAAATCCTTAAAAGGTCTCATAACTGAGGGTCTTGGGACCTTCTGAGCCATGCAGTGAAGGTGTGAGCCCAACCCACCCTTCCTGCCTGTGCCAAAGAAAAATAAACCACATCATCTAAAACACTCAGAGGTCCCATCTCTGACTCATTCGAAATTCCCACAGGACATTCTGTGATTCCCTGCAGCAGCTCTCCTGCATCATTCCCTGCTGGCTCTGCACAGATCAGCCAGAGCTGCCTGGGCAGTGGGGCTGGGGCAGAGCTCTGTTCCAAACTCCTGTGGTTCCATGGACAGCCAGCCAGGACTGCCAGGACTGCCAGGACTGCCTTCCTCTGCAGCTCCCCAGAGTGACTCAGAGCACAGAGCTGGTATTTATACACCAGGGATGTGAAATCTGCACAGCATCAGAAACTCCTTCAGCTTTAGCACGGGGTAACACTGAATGCTTTCCTCAACACTTCCATTTCTGGAGACAGAGGAACATCAGAAATCAATCAATCAATCAATCAATCAATCAATCAATCCATCCCAGCTTTCATTTGTAAACTTCTCCAGCACAGTTGGGGAAAACAAAATTCTCTTTGACTGCAATAAAATCACAGCTACAAATTTCAACAATCACAGCCACATCATTAGAAAAGGAATATACACAGGCAGAAAGTGGCTCCAAAGCAGCTGCTCTGGGAACAAATGAGGGCAGCTTTTACTCCTGAGAGTTGGAACATGTCCAGGGAAGGGAACAGGGCTGGGAAGGGGCTGGAGAATCCCTGAGGAGCTGGGAAGGGGCTGGAGAATCCCTGAGGGAGCTGGGAAGGGGCTCAGGGTGGAGCAAAGGAGGATCCCCAGGGATCTTTTCCCTCTCTGGAATTCCCTGCCAGGAGGGCACAGCCGGGGGGTCGGGCTGTGCTCCAGGGAACAGGGACAGGAGCAGAGGGAACGGCCCCAGGCTGGCCCAGGGCAGCTCAGGATGGATTTTGGGGCAATTCCTTCAGGAAAAGGTGCTCAGGTGGGGTCCCCATCCCTGCAGGGATTTCACACCCCTGTGGATGTGACATCTGGGGCCATGGGGCAGTGCTGGCAGTGCTGGGGGAATGGTTTGACTCGATGATCTCCGAGAACCTTTCCAACCCCAATGATTCCAGGATAATCCCTAAACCAATTCCCGAATTCCATCCCACCCTCCCAGATGCTGCCACAGCCCAGAGCCCCAAACTGCAGCTCCAGCACAGCACTGATGGCTCTGCCCTCCAGAAACCCCTACAAACATCCTGCCCTTCCCACTGGGAATTCTGCCTGGCCCAGCCACTTGTCCAAATCCTGTGGGCAGTCAGAAGGTTGGGTATCCCAGGAGAGACTCCCCAAGGCAGAGCATCTCCCCCCTTCCCTGGGAGCATTCCCCTGCCCCACCAGAGCTGCCACTGACCAGGGAAATGTCTCCATTTTAAGGGTTTCTCTCCCAAAATCTGTAGCATGAATCAGTTCATCGGGGATGAGCCCTCTGGAGCTCTCATGCTCAGTGGCCTTGGACTGCTATTTTCCATGTGGGTTTCCATGGCAATCGGCAGAACCCGGAATAAATTTGTTTTGTCATAATTGCTGCACAATTCTGGGCAAAGGGAATAAATAAATATTCTCTTACTATTTCTCCCAGCTTGACTCAGGAGCTGGAGCTTTCCTGAAGCTCCTGATTTAGTGAACAAACCCCAAAATCACCAAATATGACGAATTTCAGCAATTATGGTTATTGAGGATAACCAAACCTGAGCCCTGCCAGCGTGTGGGAGTGTTTATTAGTGTCTCAGTGACTCAGAATTATTCCATCTTTAGAGCTTTTCCCAGATTTTCCCCGTGCTCCACGACGTGAGGGGGAGAGAGCAGAGATTTGACATCAGCAGAACATTTTTAGGGCTCTGAAAAGACAAACCAAAGGCTGAGCCAGCTCTGAGGTTCCCCCCCAGCACTCCCAGTTCCACCAGTCTGGGATAAGCAGAGCAGACAGCCCTACCCCACATTCCCAGGAGATTTATTAGAAATCATGAATTAATTTTAAATTTATTTATTATTTATTAATTTATCTACTTATTCATTATTTATTTATTTATTTATAATTTATTTATTTTTATATTTATTTATTTATTTAATTATTTATCTATAAATTCCCCATAGAGAAAACCTTGAGACCTTTTCCTCTGCTGGTTTCCATGTGCAAGTTTCCAAGCACACACTTGGATTTTAAAAAAATGGAATATATAAAGATAAATAATACAGAATAGAATATAAAAATGAAATATTTTAAGTAGAAGTACATAATTTATAAGTATAAAATATAATATGATGGAGTAGATAGCTGGAGATGGAAGATGTTTTTTGGGGAAAAAGCTGTGATTCAGACACAGCCATGTGCTCTTATTGCAGCTCCCAGGGAGACAGTAGGGCAGGGGCCTCTCCCCAGAGAAATCCTAAGGGCAGGATGGGGGAATAACTTCATTTTCCCTATTAAAGACCCTTCCCTATGGAACATCAAGGGATGGGCCAGTTCAGCTGGGAAAACTGCCCCTCCTGAGTGCTCTTTTAATCAGATTTCTCACAGTTTTATGGTGTCAAAGCAGCACAAATGGGGTCATTTGCATTGGCAAATCTGGCTGCCTTTGTCAGTTCTTTTTTTATAGTTTAATCTGGAAGAAAATCCAAGATCTTATCATTAAAAAGCCTCAATTTTTAATTTGCATCACCCCAAATCTCAGCAGTGCCACCACGCACCCCCCCCCCAACCCCACTGGGGATTTACAATTATTTGTGGGCTGACAACATGGAATCTTCTTCCTTGAAAAAATAAGTGCTGGAATCCCCATCCTTTATTCTCAGGACAAAATATTTTTATGCAACTTAAACCAACTTTTTATACAACTTATAAACCAACAGCTCTGTGAGGAGATGAGAAAAATCAATGAGCATTTGTGCCAAACAACAGCAGTTTGTGGGGTAAATAGAAGGTCAAAAAAGGGAATAATGGAATCAGAAAATCATGGAATATTTTGGGTTGGAAGGGAGCTTAAATCCCATCCTATTCCACCCCCCTGCCATGGCAGAGACACCTCCCACTGCCCCAGGCTGCTCCAAGCACTGGCCAGCCTGGCCTTGGGCACTGCCAGGGATCCAGGGGCAGCCACAGCTGCTCTGGGAATTCCAGCCCAGCCAGGAATTCCTTCCCAATACCCCAATATTCCAATACCCCAATAACCCAATATCCCAATATCCCAATATTCTAATACCCCAACATCCCAATATCCCAATACCCCAATATCCCAATATCCCAATATCCCAATATCCCAATACCCCAATACCCCAATATCCCAATACCCCAATACCCCAATATCCCAACATCCCAATACCCCAATATCCCAATGCCCCAATACCCCAATATCCCAATACCCCAATATCCCAATATTCCACTACCCCAATATCCCAATATCCCAATACCCCAACATCCCAATATCTCAATACCCCAATATCCCAATATCCCAATACCCCAATATCCCAATACCCCAACATCCCAATATCCCAATACCCTAACATCCCAATATCTCAATACCCCAACATCCCAATATCCCAATATCCCAATATCCCAATATCCCAATACCCCAATACCCCAATACCCCAATACCCCAATATCCCAATACCCCAATACCCCAATATCCCAATATCCCAATACCCCAATATCCCAATACCCCAACATCCCAATATCCCAATATCCCAATATTCCAACATCCCATCCATCCCTGCCTAACAGAAAGTATCAATGAGAGAAATGAAAATACTCACCCACCCAACCAAAAAAAAACCACCAACAAAAAATTCCAACCTGCCTCTGGCACTCATAAGTTACAAGTTATTGATAAATACAAGGGATTGATAAATTATAAGTTATTGATAAATTACAAGTGATTGATAAGTTCTGGGCAGCCAGAGCCTGGCTTGGCACAGGCTGAAGTGTTTCCCTCATGGAAATGAGCACACAGCTCTGCAGGAGCAGTTCTGGGGGCTGGCACAGGGTTTTTATTGCTTTATTTTGTGGTTTTTGCAGCTCAGCTCTCACAGCCACAAAGTGCTGCCAGTCCTGCCTGGAGATGAGGAGTGACATCCCCCCTGTGGGCACCGGGAATATTTCATTGGGAAGTTGGTGAATGCTCTGAAATGGAAAGTTCACTCTGCCTTGTGCATCCTGCAGGGGAAGGGGCTCCCACAGCAGAGGGACCTGGAGCTGCTGCAGGGCTGGACCCCCTCTGGAGCCAGGCTGGGAGAGCTGGGAATGTTCCCCTGGAGAAGGGAAGGCTCCAGGCAGAGCTCAGAGCCCCTGGCAGGGCCTGGAGGGGCTCCAGGAGAGCTGCAGAGGGACTGGGGACAAAGGACAGAGGGACAGGAGCCAGGGAATGGCTCCCAGTGCCAGAGGGCAGGGATGGGTGGGAGATTGGGAACTGGGAATTGCTGGCTGGGCTGGGATTGCCAGAGCAGCTGTGGCTGCCCCTGGATCCCTGGCAGTGCCCAAGGCCAGGCTGGGCTCTGGGACAGTGGGAGGTGTCCCTGCCATGGCAGGGGTGGATTGGGATGAGCTTTAAGGTCCCTTCCAAGCCAAACCAGTCTGGGATTCTGTGATTCTACAAGAGAGGGCATCATGGTTGTATTACCAGGACTAAAAAAATTCAGGAATTCCTGGAAGCAGCATTCCTTATAGCTCCAACTCATCTCTCCTGGGATAACCCAGGCTTCTTACAGACATCCAGCACTGCAAATTATCCCCCAAAAATCAGCAGGAGCAACACTGGAAATCAGTCACATTGTGTTTGTGGTATTTGTACCTGAGCTGAGGTGCTCAGGACTTTGAAAAAATAGAAAAACATAAAGATATAAAAATATCAAAGCCACATTTAAATAATGAAAAGGATTTGAAGTGGCGAGGACTCGGTGCCGCACACCGGGCGGTTCCAGCGAGCCTCAATCCAACATCCCCATCCTGTGGCTCGGACCAGAACTGCAGAGTTTCATCCCAGAAACTCAGCTCCTGCTGCCACCTGAGCCGAGCTGCACACCGGGCATGGGATTCTTCTTTTTAGTAACTCTCCTGCCTGTAATTCTCTTGGAAAAGGATATTCCTATGGATCTGAGCTTGTAAAGAAATGGGAATTGTGTATTTGACAGCCATGAAACTGCTCTTCATGCTGACACTGCACAAGAACCTTGGAGCAGACTCCCACAAATATCTCCAAATATTGGGCTCACCACATGAGCCAGGATTTGCCAGGCTCATCCTGCCTGAAGGAAAACTAAGGAATAAGGAGGAATCTTGGGAAAATGGGCTTTTAGGAGGTAATTAGTGACTTTCTGTGTAAGTGAATACATGACCCAATGGTCTGACATTCTTATAAACACTGCTCCTATTTTTTCTAGGATCAGATATTTCATTCGCCATGAAATTCAGCGTTGTGTGTTCCTACAAAATGCTTCACTTGATGGCATGAGGGTGGAAGGACTCACAAAAAAAGCGAGACAGCAGCAACACAAACAAACTGCAGCAATCTGCTGTTCATGGGAGCCAGTCCCACCTCTGGGGCCCCATGAGAGAAAAGCAGCCACAACAACCACCAAATGCAGCACTTCTGGAGCCTCAACCAGCATCTGGTGGGTAACAACAGCTCAAGGGTTTGTGCTTGAATCCTGCATTAAACCTGAGAGGCTGAGGGAGGGAACACAACCAGGGAAGGGCTGGGGGCAGGATCCAAACCAGGACCAGGATTCAAAGCAGGACCAGGATCCAAAGCAGGACCAGGATCCAAACCAGGTGCAGGATCCAAACCAGGTGCAGGATCCAAAGCAGGACCAGGATCCAAAGCAGGACCAGGATCCAAACCAGGTGCAGGATCCAAACCAGGACCAGGATCCAAACCAGGACCAGGATCCAAACCAGGAGCTGATCCAAACCAGGATCATCCCCCATGGTTGTGCTCCCACAGCCCAAATGGTCCCAGCCCCCATTCCAGGGATGACACAGGATTTATTTTGGTCAAAACTTTACATTTTGGAAGATTGTTATTACTGCTGGATACCTGCTGGAAACACAGGGATGGTTGTGCCTGCTCTGCTGGATGTGGGGAGGAGAGCTGGAGAGGGACTGGGGACAAGGATGGAGGGACAGGAGCCAGGGAATGGCTCCCACTGCCAGGGGGCAGGAATGGATGGGAGATTGGGAACTGGGAATTCCTGGCTGGGCTGGGATTGCCAGAGCAGCTGTGGCTGCCCCTGGATCCCTGGCAGTGCCCAAGGCCAGGCTGGATGGGGCTGGGAGCAGCCTGGGACAGTGGGAGGTGTCCCTGCCATGGCAGGGGGATGGATAAGGATGGGTTTTAACCTTCCAACCCAACCCATTCTGGGATGACCAGGGCAAACTGGAGATGTGCCAGATGCTCTCCAAGCCCAGCTTAACCCCCTCAAGCTCAACCCAAGTCACAGCTGCCAGGGCCAGGGTGGAAGTCAGGGAGGCAGATCCCTGGGATCCCTTGGGATCTGCTGTGTCAGGAGTGGTGATGCACATCTGTGATGAGCACACGGACACCTCCCTGCAGGCTTCTCCCTCCAGATGGTCACAGATTTCCAGTCATGCTCTGAAATTTAGGTTTTTTTTCTCTGCACAGTATTTTGCTTCCATGGGAATAGTGCGAGCTCATCCCACCCCAAAATGTTGCCTTTTAGGTACAACCCAAAAAGGGCTTTTCCAGGAACAAAGGATTTGACCCCCTCCAAACCAGTAACACGTGGGTGGACACAGCAGGACCAGTTCAGAGGCACAGTCCTGCCAGGGGAGCCAGAAACCATCAGTACAGTGCATTTTGATTTGAGATTGTATTAAAATATGCCCTACCAAGAAAGTGCTCTAAGAATAGAACTGAATAGGAAAAAACCCAGGGTTTTTATTAAAATACATTGTACCAAGGAAAGGTTCTAATAATAGACCTGAATGGGAGAAAGGCACAGCTTGGAACTGCTGTGGATGGCAAAGCCACCCCTCTCCAAGCCAGACTTAGCTGAAATTCCCCAAACCTCAGGGAAGTGATGCTGAAATTCAGGCAGAACATCCTCCCCGCTCGCTCGTTAGCTGCTCATTAGCATATTTTACATTAGCATATGGCCAGGGCCTGAACCGAAGTCCTCTGGTATTTGCCAACGAGAGAGCTGCATGTGGCACTGAGTCACACCCCGGGCTGGTCGGGGCTGGAAAGGACCTTGAAGCTCATCCTGTTCCACCCCCTGCCACGGGCAGCGACACCTTCCACCAGAACAGAAATCATCGTGCTTAAAAAATGCCATCAAACGGGGGAAACTGCACAGATTCCTCATGAAAGCACACATGAGATCAGTTAAATATAGCCCAGGCAGGCTCCTCACACAAGACAATAAAACATTCCCAGTGTCTCTCTTTAGCATCTTGAAACGCTGCCTGCTGCATCCATGGCAAAATCCAAATGGTTTTCCAGGACTGGGTTTTGATTTCCATGATCCTCCCCCCTGCATCTCCTCATTCCACCCCTCTCTGTGATGCCTACGCTGCTCCACCCGCTCCTTTATTACCATGAGAATCACACTTCCACTCCTCCCTTCCACAACGTTCTGTATCCTTGGAGCAGGCTGATTTTAGGTCCAAAGCTGTTCCATCTTCTCTTCACCTTCCACTCCCTCCCCAGAGCCCTTCCCCAGCAGCTCCTTGCTGCTGGATGTTCCCTCTGCTGCGGTGGAGGAGTTCAGATCCCAGCCCAGACACTTCTCATGGATAATTCCCAGGGCTGCTCACAGCATTCCTCTAAATCCCCCCTTACCCTGCAGAAATATCAATATTACATCTGTATTTTACACAGGGTGAGCAGCAGCATCCTTCACTTCCTTCAGAAATATCTTCCCAATTCCTTTATTTCCCTGCTCACTTCCAAAGGTTTCGTGTTGCCCAGGGCCTTGGCTTGAAAGCCCCAGCTCCAAAGGTTCTAAATCCATGGATGTATGGACACAAGAGCACACTGCACCTTCCTAAACTCTCATTTATTCCCACAGATCCTTCAAAACCAGCTGAGGGATCTCTTGAGAGATCCCCAAAGCACAAGATAGAAAGTCCATAAGATGGAAGGCTCTGGGAGCAAATTCAGGATCCCCTTTTCCAAAGGGGGAAATTCTTCAGAATTCCTCAAGGAAAGGGGAAATTCTTCAGAATTCTTAAAGGAATGGGTCTGTTGTGAGGAAAATAAAGAAGCATCCGGAGCTGCGAGTTCAGCCAAAGTTTAGAGATGATGTAAAAAGAAAGGTGGGGCCAAAAGGAGACATTTGAGTCAATGTAGGTACTGTGGAAATTCAGGGCATGATTCATTAGCCAAAAAAACCCTGAACCCCCTCTGTAGCTATTTCCAAGGAGGTACATCCATAATTTATGTGGAACAGGAGTGGGCTGCAATTTCCCCCACACTGCTCCTGCATAAATTACACCAGCTTGTGATTCCCCAGCTCCTGGTTTTCCTGCTCCTCATTTACCCATCACAGGAACCAGAGGCATCTGTGAAAAAAGGAAGGGGAAGGGTTTGCAGGTGGAAGTTTCCAAGTTGGACTTGGGGTGCCAGGAACTGGGAAAGGTGAGAGGCTGTGGGGGATTCTCAGTTATTTATCAGCACAGGTTCCAGAAACCCACAAAAACCTCCTAAATCACCTGCACTGAGCACAGAGAGGAGCCAGGTCATGGAGAAGTTTCAGATATCAAAAGATTTATCATGAGAGCTGCTCCCCCACTTGTGGATGGTTTGGAGCAGAAGAGTCCTTGAGTGCATGAAATAAATCCATCAAACATTTCCCAGCCCTGGGAGAGCCCAAGGCCAGGCTGGATGGGCTCTGGTGAGGCTTTGGGGCCAAGGAATTTCCTTTGTGAAGGATTGAGCCCTGAGAGAACAGGGACCACGTGCTGAAGTCAAGACAATCCCTGGAAAAATCTCTTGGAAAAAGGAGAGGGGCAGAGGCTGGACATGCAGAGTGCCCAGGGAGAGGGCATTGTGTGGCAGGGGGCAGCAGGTGACTCCTGGTGGCCTTTCTGCTGTCCCCTTGGGGCCACTTTCTGTACCAACCCTCACCCAAACCCTGCAGGGACAAAGGAAAGGGAAAGGGAAAGGGAAAGGAAAAGGGAAAGGGAAAGGGAAAGGGAAAGGGAAAGGGAAAGGGAAAGAGAAAGGACCAAATCAGAAAGAAAAGAAAAGGAAAAAAGGGATGAAAGCAGAGGAAGCTGCTCCAGGAGCAGTGAGTGTGGCTAGGACACATCCAACTGCTCCCTAAAGGAAAAGGGATAATTTTCCTTCCAGAACACCAAAGAATGGGGGAATGAAGAGACAGAAGATGAGTTATGAAAGAGTCACCCACTCTTTAGGGCCACTACCCACATTTTGTGCTCACAGACTCTGCACACAAACCAGAGACAGATTCCACCTCCCCTTTCTTGGTCTTTTTTCCCCCTCCTCTTCTCCTTCCTGTCACTTTTATCCCTGCCCCTGCTTTTTGTCAGGTTTTGGGGAGCTCTTTTTTTATCCCTCAGCCTGTTGCCATCACTTGGCTGATGTGACACCCTGTCCACTGGGCAGCTCTCATGATCTGGGGAGGGAGTGTCCCAACACTGTCACCTCTAAGGGACAAACACAAGCTGTGGCACTCAGAATGGGAAATAAAGGAGAGTAACGACATTCCCAGGAAAAACAGAAACAAACAAACAACAACAACAAAAACCCCAACAAAACACAACCAAAAAAAAAACCCCAAAAAAACCCCACACGCCGTCCTTATCCGAATTTAACCAGTTACTATAGTAAAAATTTGGGATTTCCCCTCTTCCCACTCTTTTTGTCTGGTACAAAAGTGGGTAATGAGGCAGCTGCTGAAATTCAGTGCAGAGGAAAGAGAGGCACTGGTGAAAAGGAGACAGCCAAGGCAAGGCCAGAGGAGCTTTTGGAGGAGAAGGAAGAGGGAAGAGGAGCAGGGCCATGAGCTGCAGGAGAGGAAGCAGCCTCAGGCTGGGCTGGGGGAGGTTTAGGGTAAATGCTAGGATCAGTTTTTTCAGGGGCAGGGTTGTAAAGCACTGTGGGGTCCCACCCCTGGAGGTGGCACCTGGGGACACGGGTCACTGGTGACCTCGGTGCTGGTGCTGGTTGATGTTGGACTGGAGGATCCTAAAGGTCTTTTCCAACCTCAACACTTCCATGACTCATCCCACAAGGATCCTTCCCACGCTCTCCCCGTGGCTCTGGCTCTCCCAACTCCTCTTCCCCACCTCCCTTAACCCCAGATCATTCTTCACTTCTGTGCATCTCCCACACCACCTTCTCCTCCAGGAATTTGGAATTCCTGGAATCCCTCTCCTCCCACCCAGGCCAGCAGCACCAGCTGTCCCCTCTGCCACCCCCAGGTCACACATCTCCTTTATCCACAGCAGAGCAGAGCTGCTGTCCCACGGGATGGAGCCTTTCTCCCTGTGTGGGGAGCAGGGAGAGGGAGGAGAAGCTGCTCCTGCTGGCCCAAGATGCTCAAAGCCAAAGCAGCAGGAGAATATTTCAGCCCTAATTGCCAGCAGGCTCCTGGAAGATGAATGCCTGGCTGAGGTTTCATCATCTCAGGCCATTAACCTCCACTGGTCATTAAGGCCCAAGAAATGCCAAGTGCTGAGGGTGTTTTTATCCCTCTCTGATGAATAAAAGAGAGGAGGGAAAAAAAAACCCCACCAGGTTATGCAATCAGTTCCCATTGCTCAGAGGAGATCACCCAAGGAATGACACCCCAACCAATTCCCAGTACAGAAATTCCACCTGTGAACTCTGAAGTGTGGGGGGAACTTGGCATAAAAGGCTCCAAAAACACTTCACAAAAATGGGAGTGAACATTTACACGTCAAGGGTGGTCCCCAAGAAGGTCCTGTCCAGGAGAAGGTGCCCCAAGCCCCTGAGGCAGAAGTGGAGATTGTAACTCACCACAAGAACCTGGGCAAGCAAAATGCAAATCCAAATCAATAATGGGATTTGGCTGGAAAATCCTGCCCTAATCCACATTTCTCTCTGGGAATGGACATGTAACTCTGTAGCTCTCAAGGTTTACTGGAGTCACTAGTGAGGAGCATCACTGGGATTTTCCTCCAGGACATGGTTGGGATTCTCCTGCTTCAATCCAGGTGTCTGCTGCTGCCCCAGGTCACCCAGCAAATCCCAATAATTAGCCCAAGAAAAGGATCAGCTTGATCTCCAAAGGAATGTTTTCAGAAGGTTTTTTGCTAAAAATTCTTTTCCTGCCCTGCCTGCCTGGGGATCTCTGATTTTCACAGGGATATCAAAGTGCATTAAGTGCAGAAACCTGCAGAGATGGGGAGACATGGGGGCAGCTCCTGCTGTCTGCAAGGATAAATGGGAAATGATGCATTATGTAAGCTGGGAAAAGAGTGCCTGGGTAAGCACTGAGACCACAGCCTGGAGAGAGACCCCCATAAAGCACAAACCTCAGCAGAAACAGGGCCCAGAGAGAGCCAAGAGGAGGTTACAGCTTCTTCCTGGCAGGAAAAGGTGTCACAGCCCAGAGCTGAGCGCTGCAAACTGCCAGGATTCAAGGGACATTCACTTCAGGATGTTAAATCCCTTATTTGGGACAGGAAAAGGTTTTCCCTGAAATGTGCTGCTCATCATGGAGGTGTCACAGGAAGGGAATGCTGAGGGTTTATTGTTCTGTGGGAATGGCACGGGTGCAACCACCAGGGTGGGTTTTCCCCAGAACCTTCCAGTGTTTCACACCCCCCTCCCCAGGGTCCTCTGCAAACACAGGGCCTGGAGTGGGGACACTCGGGGATGCTCAGGGACACTCGGGGATGCTCAGGGACACTCGGGGACACTCGGGGACACTCAGGGCCCATGGCAGTGCTGGCACCAAAATTCCCAACAGCCCTGAGGGAGCAGCACCTCCCACAGAAGGGGTGAGGTGTGAAAGGTCCCAAAAACCCCCAGGGTTTGTACCAGGGCAGAGAATGGGCCAAGAGGGGTCTCCCACCTCCCCCCCTGTCCTTTAGGAAAGTTTCCCATTTTTATTAGAGGGAAAGGGGAAGGCAGGCAAGGCCTTGCTGTTCCCAATCCCTTTTTGTGTAGAGACCTCATTACCAGCAGCCAAAAATTAAAACAACAGAGGAAAGACACCTTCTTATTCCCACTCTCTAAATTACCTCACTTGTGAAATTATCCATCAGTCATTACCAAAATGTTTAGTTGGGATACTGGGAAGGAATTCCTGGCTGGGCTGGGATTGCCAGAGCAGCTGGGGCTGCCCCTGGATCCCTGGCAGTGCCCAAGGCCAGGCTGGACACTGGGGCTGGACCAGCCTGGGACAGTGGGAGGTGTCCCTGATGGAACTGGATGAGCTTTAAAGTCCCTTCCAACCCAAACCAGGCTGGGATTCTGGGATTCTTTTTATCCCACTTGACTATCAGCCAAAACCCCTTTTAACAGCAGATCTTTTTTAACAGCAGATCTTTTTTAACAGCGAGTGGCTCAAGAATTTTAGATTTTATTTTCCTAGAGCTCTGCTTGATTATTTTTTAAAGTCAATTTGGAAGATTATTCACATCAGGCTTCCCCCCCAACCCTGAAACCAGCAGAAAGGAATTCAGGAATTCTCTTTTTTCCAGCACTGTGGGTCCCCCAAAACCCAAGGGGTTTAGGATAAAAAGCTATTTCTGTTCCTTTCAGAGAACAGAACATATTTGAGCACGGAGTCCCCAGTAATCACCATCTCTGCTTCCTCCAGAGCCCATGGCTGTGTGCTGGTGTCCATAGAAACGTCAGCACAGCCCCCACCTCCTCCCTGGGAAAGGAAAACCCGGGGCCTGAGATCCAAACTGGGGGCACTGGGAGGAGGAGCTGGGGATGGGGCTGCCCTGGGAGTGCCAGTCCTGGATTTAACTCAGGCAGGGTCAGGTCGTGCAGGATTCCTGAATTCCAGGCTCCTCCTTGCAGGAATGGGGACAGCAAGAGCATCATACTCTATATATCTATTTTTTAAAAAATAAACTTTTAAATGTATATATTTACATGTTTGTAAAGGTATTTTTTAATTCTTTCCTATTAAATACTGAAGGGGACAGCAAGAGCATCATGCATCCATACCCTATATATCTATGTATATATATCTCTCTCTATTTATATCTATGTATATATATAGATATATATTTACACATATATATATTTATAACCTTTTTAATATATATAATTACATGTTTGTAAAGGTATTTTTTAATTCTTTCCTATTAGACATTGAAAGGGGACAGCAAGAGCATTGTGCATTCATACCCTATATATATATTTATTCCCATATACATATATATATTTTTACATGTTTGCAAAGGTATTTTTTCATTCTTATCTATTAAATATTGAAGGGGGACAGCAAGAGCTTTGTGTATTCATACCCCATATATATTTTTTAATATATTTATATGTTTTTATATGTATATATTTACATGTTTTTATATGTATATATATACATGTTTGCCTATTAAATATTGAAAGGGGACATAAAGAGCATTGTGCATTCATACCCTCCATACATATTTACATTTAGATGTATATATTTATATACTTGAATATTTATATCTTTCTATTGATATTATGCATTTTCAATCCCTGTATTTCCTGTCTGTGCAGGTATTTTGTCACTGTCACCTCTCAAACCTCCCCCATTCACATCCTGCTCCCATTCTGCTGCTCTAAGCACGGAGATGCTCCTTGGGATAACGCAGCTCGACTGAAGGGAATTAATTTTATAGGTCACGCTGCACAGAGCCACGTAAACAAACACCCACAGCCACCACAGCCACACGGATCACTCCCAAATCCCCCAAATTTGGGGTGAGGAGCGGCCAAATCCTATTTTTTCTCCATCCCTGCGTCGCTCTCTATTAATATCCGACTTTTCCTGGGTGACTTTGGGCTCTGTGCAAAGCCCGGCCTGGTTGCCATGGTGACGGTAAGCCGGTCAGCACATCTGCCGGCAGCAGGACCCGGCTCTGGAAGGCACAATCCCAAGGAGGCACAATCCCAAAGAGGCACAATCCCAACCCCACGGAGCCATCCCGCTCATCCCCACCATCCCAGCAGCTCCAATTCCAGCTGCAATTCCAGGAGGTGCTGCTGAGCTCCAGCCCCCCACCCCGTGCCGGGGACGTGGATGGTGCCCCGGTTCCACGGGTGGTGACACCTCAGCGTGGACATCACCCCTGAGGCTCCAAACCTGTCCAAAATTCCACAGCTGGGGGTTTTCCTGGAAAAGCACGGCTGCCGTGGGGATGTGCTTGCAAACACAGCACACACAGAATCGCCTCCTGACAGAGCCCTGAGTGAGAGCTTAATTGGGGATTCAATTAGAGCAGGAAGAAACATTCAATTAAACCTCCTGGTGCCACGGAGATTCCCAGGCATGCAGCATTCCAGAGGAAAAACAGGAATGTGCAGAGGGTGCCGGCTCTGGCACGGCCCTGCTGATGACAGAACTGAGGAGAGAAGCCAATTTTCCTACTCCTTGCTTTATCATTAAAAGCAAAAAGAAAAATCCATTTCATTTGCTGGTATTTCAGCCTGGTGGAGGTACATGGAGTCACAGAATATCCTGAGTGGGAAGGGAGTCACAGGATGATGGATCCAGCTCCTGGCCCTGCACAGACACCCCAAAGCCCCACCCTGGGCATCCCTGGCAGCGCTGTCCCAACGCTCCTGGAGCTTTTGGGAATGTGCCCATTCCCTGGGGAGCCTGGGCAGTGCCAGCATCCTCTGGGGAAGAGCCTTGCCCTAAATCCATCCTGGCCCAGCTCCACAAAGGACACGTCCAAGTGCATCCATTTCCTTCCAGGAAACCCTGGGCAAGGTCCCACCTGAGCACCCCATGGCTCTGAGCCCCTCCACACGGGCAGCATCCTGGAGGAGCTGATGGAGGGGTGTCCTCTGCATGTCCTGCAGCCATCCCAAAATCCCAGCCCTGCCCCTTGGTGGGATGGTTCCTCTGCAGCTGCCAGGGAACAATTCCATGGAAGATCCCCAGTCCTTCCCAGGGAATTCCTGCCATGGATTGTCCCAGTGCAGCCCTGCCACCTTTGCCCTGCAGGGAGCAAACCATCCCCAAAAATCCCCTGGAATTGCCCTCAGACTGACAGAAGCCCAGGATCAAGAGTCCCAGGCCAGGATGGAGGCTGGGCTTGGAGCACCCAGGGACAGTGGGAGGTGTCCCTGCCATGGCAGGGGGCTGGGATGGGAGGGGATTTAAGTCCCTTTCAACCCAAACCATTCCAGGATTCCATGATTCTGTGACACCAGCAGACAACACTGCTTTCCCCCAAAGCTGCAGGGCCCTTTTGGAAAGCTTTTGTAAACTCTGTGGTGCTGAATGCAGGAGAAAACCCCAAACCTGAGGGAAAGTCAAGCAAGACACGCTGGGAACATTCATTTCACTGCAAGCCTTAATTCCCTTCCTCGATTCAACCTAAATATTTGGATTTACAAAGTCAAATCTTGACTTTTACAAACTAAATCCACTGTTTCTTCATCAAATGGAGTAACCTGAGAGCTGGCTGAGCTCAGCTGAGCACCCTGATTCCAGCAGGGATGAGGCACAACCATGCCAGGGCTGCTGCTCTGGGGAGAGAGGGCTCAGCCTTTTATTCACCTGTCACATGCTTAAACAGCTCCTGAGTGCTGCACAGAGGAAAATAAGAGCCCAGCCTAAGGAATAATCACATTCCATGACAGTAAGCTGTATTTTAGAAATTAATGACTCATGGCAGGATTGAGCTCATCCTGAGCTAAATTACTGAACCTCTGCTCTGCTCCTCTGCAGACACGATTTTTATCCATTAATCAGTGCTGGATTTTGAGGAATGCCTGGATCACTGCAGGCTCCCACTGGAATGGACCCTGCTCCCAGCAGCTCCAGCAGAGACCAGAGTCCCCAGGTGATGCTCTGAGGAAAAGGATTTTGAGACCAAAAAATGCAGAATTCTGGGAAGAATTCAGATGCACCTTGAAAAGTTCATCAAGAAATGGTCACTGACCAGCAGAGCCCCATGGAAACAAGGCCACAAAACTTTTTAAAGATTCTAAATTCCTTTGTCACAATGTCCCCAACCTTTGAAGTGTTGTTACAGCCTGAGAGCTGCTCTGAAACAGAAAATGCTGCTCTTCTCTTCCACTCAATATTACATAGAAAAAATTATATTTAAAAAGGGGAAGCACAAGTGCTGCCAGAGATGCAGCACCAGGTGTAACTAAGTCTCAAAAGAAAATTGGCTTTAACCTCAACTATCTCTAAAGAAGCAGCAAAAACTTCCAGAAATAAACTGCACATCTAAATATAGTTTTGTCTGAAGTTGAATGTCCTTGGGCTCAGGGACACTCAGTGGCTTCACTTGGAGTCTCTGGCACAAGCTGGGAAGGATTTCCACTGATTCCCATGAATGTTTCAAGGAGATTTTATTACAAGGCCCTGCTGGTACCAAAAAATCCTCTGGAAGCATCAAGTCAAACCATCCCCAGCACTGCCAAGGCCACCACTGACCCCTGTCCCCAAGTGCCACATCCAAAGGGCTTTAAATCCTCCAAGGAATGGGGACTCTGCCATGGGCAGCTGTGCCAGGGCTGGGGGGCTTTTTCCACAAAGGAATTGCCCCAAAATCCACCCTGAGCTGCCCTGGGCCAGCCTGGGGCCGTTCCCTCTGCTCCTGTCCCTGTTCCCTGGAGCACAGCCCGACCCCCCGGCTGTGCCCTCCTGGCAGGGAATTCCAGAGAGGGAAAAGATCCCTGGGGATCCTCCTTTGCTCCAGGCTGAGCCCCTTCCCAGCTCCCTCAGGGATTCTGCAGCCCCTTCCCAGCTCCCTCAGGGATTCTCCAGCCCCTTCCCAGCTCCCTCAGGGATTCTCCAGCCCCTTCCCAGCTCCCTCAGGAATTCCCCAGCCCCTTCCCAGCTCCCTCAGGGATTCTCCAGCCCCTTCCCAGCTCCCTCAGCCCATCCTGACCCTGAGGTGTGAGGGAGACCCTGCCTGAGGAGGTGTCTCAATCTCACCTGCACGAGGGCTGCAGTTGGGTCAATAAAAAGCAAAATATGTAAATATTCCTCTGGGAGACATTTGGAAAGGAGGAGGAGAGGGAGAGGAATGAGGAAGAGGAAAAAAAGAAGCTGAACTTCCACCACAGCATCCCAAGAAGTGGTGGATGCTCTGACCCAACCTCTGGGTGCTTGCTGCTGTCCTGCACAGGTCACAGCTTTTGTCAGTGAAATGAAGCTCATCAGAAATCACAGGGAATAAATGGATCCTGCCAGAATTCCAAGGTAAAACACCAAATCCTGTGTCACAAGGGCTGGGAACACAAACCCCAGAAAACACAAGGAGGAGTTCTGATGCCAGCGTTGTGTGGAATCACAAGCACATGTTTCCAGCTGCCCTAATTAGTGTCTAATAATTGACTCCTGTCCCTTAAGGGGGTTCTTGGCTCTAATTGAGCAGCACCTGCCACGTCAGAGGAACAGTTCTGTGCACCCATTCCTTGCTCAAAGGCCACACTTGACCCCTTCAGTGCCAGCTTTGCTGCCAGCCTTGGCTGTGCCTGGACTCAGGGCCCATCCCAGCAGCTGGGAATCTCTGCATCAGGAGTCACTCCAGGACAGCAGGGCCCCCACTCCCTTTGGGGGTGTTTAAACACCATCCCACTGATCCCCACACAGCCCTGGCTGTTCCTGGCAGTACAGGACAACCCCTGTGCCCTCCAGAGCAGCATCTCCCCCAGCACAGAGGGCACTGCCAGCTTCCCACACGGAGAGGCTGGAGCTGGGAGCTCTGTCCTTGTGGACACACACTCCACAGACCCTCTCTGCTTCCCACCACATGGTGTGGACAAAAAAAAAAAAAAAAAGCAAATCCAAAAGCTCCTCCAAACGTTATTCCCTTCCTAAATTAGATTGAGCAATGGATCGAAACCAGAAATTAAATGCAACATAATGAAAAGTCGAGTAATGAGTTCAAATCCCAGGGAGCTGCGTCTCTCCTGGCACAGAAGGAAACCAAGGATGTCATTTCCATAGGTATTGTGCGCTTGGGCAAGAAGCTGGTGCTCAGTTTTTCATGTATACAAGATCTACCAAAGATCTAAACTCCTTTGGGACGCTGATTACAGATCTCACTGACAGAATTCCCATTTGTTTTTAAATTAGACCTACAAGTACCACAGTGCTACCTGAAGCTGATCCCTGCTGGTGGGACTTTCTGTTCCACTTCTGCTTGCAGAGCCTGATTGTTATGAGGGAGAACTTCGCTGTGGGAGGGTAAAGGACAGGGAAAACATCCCATCACCTGATTTTCCTGCTCTTAATTGGAAAGGCCTGTCCAGTGTGGATGGGGGAATGATCCCCTGGGGGGATCAGAAGGGAAGTGAGTCCCCCAAAACCAGACAAAGACAAAAGGCTGGCTTCCAAAATTCCAGGTCATGTCCTGCTCCCTTGGACACCAGGTGATGCCAAGGACCCTCTGCCCAAACCACCAGCCCCGAATTCCCAGGTAGCACAAATCCACCTCTGGAAGCAGCTCCCCTGCCAGGCTGAGAGCTGCTCCAGGACATCTCCCAGGAGCACCCACGGCAGCATCTCCTCAACCCTCCAGTATAACCCAAAACTGCCTTTCTGCTCATTTATCCTTGTTTCAACTCCAGTCTCCACGGCTCAGATCACCCTGAACGTCAGACTCTTCCCGAGACTCTCACATGTCACTCTGGAAACGGGGACTGCCAGCCCAGCACGGCTGCTCCGGGCCGGGGCCGTGACAAGGAGGTGCCAGCAGGCAAACCAAACCTCCCTGGGTTATTTAAATCCCCCTCTGTGACAGAGCAACCTCCACGTCCTGTGCACAGCACGCTGCCATGCATGGCAAGCGTCTCTGGATCCACCAAGGGCCCAGCTCCACTTCCCCTGAGCCTCCTTCAATTCTTGCTGGAGTCCCTGGGCAATCTGGGATGCAGGTTCCTGCTCTGGGGAATGCTGCACACGCTGGACTTGGGAATGAAATTGGTAATATTTACTGCAAACAGCATTTTTTAGCTGAGGGTGATGCTTCGGGGGACTCAGGATGTCAGTCCGTGTCTGAGCAGGGACAGCTGGCAGGCAGAGTGGGAGACTGGGAATAAGGATGGAAAAGGGCAGCAAGGAAGGAAAAGGGTGGCAGAGAAGGAAAAGGGGAATGTTAGCAGGAGGTTCCACGCTGATGGCTACCAGTGCTCCTGCAGTGCACGGGGCTGCTGTGCAACCGGCTCTGAGCAGCCCCAACCTCAGATACCGATGCTCATGACACACTTAAAACCATTTCCTCCCCCAGAAATCCTCAAGTCAGGAGATCACTAAAGCCTCAGCTTCCATTCCCTACGCCAAGTGCATCTCCCGGTGTCCCGGGAAATAACGAGGAAATGCCCAGCGGGTCAGACACCGCCGGGAGCCCAAGGCGAGGACGATCCGAGCGTTCCTCCGGCCGCAGCCGGGCTCTGGGGCCGCTCCCAGCCCCGAACTCCGCGGTGCCCGCAACTCCAGCGGGGCCGGAGCATCCCCGGGCAGCGGCACCGCCGCGCTCCGCGCGGGGGTCCCGGCCCCGCCGGGACGGAGCCCCCCGGCCGTGCCCGAGCCCCGGAGCCCCCCGGCCGTGCCCGAGCCCCGGAGCCCCCCGGCCGTGCCCGAGCCCCGGAGCCCCCGGCCGTGCCCGAGCCCCGGCGCTGACCTGCCGCAGGATGAAGCTGGTGGAGGTGGTGCTGCCGTCCGAGCGCTTCAGGCGGCTGCGGCGCGTCGCGGTGCCCCTCGTCACCTGCCCGGGGACAAAGCATCAAGGTCGTGTCACCGCCCCGGCCCCGGCCCCGCCGCCCCCGGCCCCGCACGCACCGCGGCCATGGCTCCGCGCTCCCCGGTCCCGCTCCGGCGCTCCCGGGCGCTCTCCGGGCGCAGCGGAGCCGCCGCCGGGGCGGAGCGCGCTGGGGAGGGGGCGGCGGGCGGGGGGCGGCCCCGGGGCGGGGCTGGGACGGCAAAACCCCCGGAGCCCGGCCCCGGCCCGGTTCCAGCCGGGGGGCGAGCACGGAGCCCCGCTGTGCGCTGGGGACGGGCTGGGAGAGAGAGCTGGGGGTGCTCACCTGGAGAGGGAAAGGATCCAGGGCTCCAGGAGAGCTGGAGAGGGACTGGGGACAAGGGATGGAGGGACAGGAGCCAGGGAATGGCTCCCAGTGCCAGAGGGCAGGGATGGGTGGGAGACTGGGAACTGGGAATTCCCACAGCAGCTGTGGCTGCCCTGGATCCCTGGCAGCGTCCCTGGCAAGGATGGACACTGGGGCCTGGAGCAGCCTGGGACAGTGGGAGGTGTCCCTGCCATGGCAGGGGTGGCCCTGGATGGGATTTAAGGTCCGTTCCTTGAGGGATGCCCTGGGCAAGCAGCGCCCTCTGAGCCCACCGGGCCCCTCCAGCTGAGCCCCCGAGCCCTGCCCAGCCCTTCCCACATCCATCAGCGCCGACCGACGGCGACTCCCGGCCCGGGAGAGAGCTTCATGCCCACGGCACAGAGGAAAACAAGCTAAATCAGGAGATGATGAGTTGGAATAAAATCCGAGGAAGATTTGGAAGCGGGACCTGGATTTCCTGCTTCCCACTGCCGAGCTTCACCTACAGGCACATCACACCTCCCACCGGGATGAGCAGGAGGAGCCATGTGCACTCCTCACTCACACCTGCACGCTCTGAGCACAGCCAGCCAGCCCTGCCGAGGGCCAGCCCTGCCAGCGTCCTCCTGCCTCGCTCCAGACACCAAATCCTTCCACTCCTTGGCTGAAAGGAGCAGCCTGGTTTCTTTGTCCGAGGTGAATGTGGGTCACCGAGGCTGTAGTCTAAATGAGATTATTTTTACATTCAGTTTCATCACTGAATTGGTCTTAGGAAGGCACTTCTGTTGAAGCATTAACCGTGGGGTGGCTGATTTCCCAGGGAAAGATTCTCTCCAGAAACCCCATGGATCAGGCTGGGATTCAGAAGGGAAAGCAAGCCAGCACTTCCCAATAATTCAGGATATGATCTGGCTTTTTAAAGGTTGACTTCCAGCCTGAAGTGACCCCAAATCAGAAGCTCCTAAGGGCTGTAAAAAAATGATGGAAACCAGTGAGTGATGTGTAAATGACAATGTTTGGGGCTCTTTGCAGGTGTTTTTGGTGTCCATGCACAGCTTCAGCAGCAGGGTTAAAGCCCAGGGCTTCACCCTGATTGTCTGGGATGAGCCAGAATTCTCAGGCACGATCACAGGACTCAGCTCTTGCCTCTCTGAGCAGGGAATTCTCCAGGGTGTGTTTGTGAACAAACGTTGCTCATCCCACAGACAGCTCTCAGTGCAAGCAGGGGCAGTGCCTGGGAGTTCTTAGAAAAGATGCACAGATAAAAATAAGGGAAGAAAATCATCTTCATCTCAGGACATGATCCCTGAGAGAGGCCACAGCATGGAGGGACAGAGTCCCATAAGCCCAGGGCCATCCCCACCAGACCCTGCAGCACAAAGAACACACAACAGCACGTGGCAGGTTTCAATAATCTGATTTTTAACATTATTTCTGGAGCCAATTGGAGAGACAAAGCGTGGCTGACAGAGCACAAACCCTCAGAGCACTCTGGGGTGACAAATTGAACAGACACAACAGGTCCCCAGCTCACACCAAAGGAAATGGATCTCATAGTGACATTGAACACCCATAAAACAAATATACCACATGGAAAGTCTCATTAGAAAGGTTCCTATGTTAAGGGTTTATATGAAAAAGCAGGAGTTCTCCACCCTGAATTCCTGATAGAAAAGAGCAGGTAGAAACCTAAGGTAGAAATCTGGAGTTAGAGAAATCCTTTGGCAGCATGTTCAGTTACAATCAGGCCTTAAAAATAAATATGATCATGTCTAGAAGTATGAAGAGAAACACCAACCCCCTCTAAATACACTGGTTTAATAATAATTAAATTATTTTACACTATCTACAAGTTGCATATCACAGAGTTAGGAGTAGAAGAGGTGACAGAAGGACAAATCCTGCTTTTATAAAAGTTCAGGCATGTGTGGAGCTGTGTAGAAAATCTCAGACAAATGAGTATATACATTATTTATACTTAACAATTAACATCATCAAATCACATCTGGCTGGCTCAATTGAAGATTTCTCTTGGCCCAAAGGTCAGAATCCAAAAAAACCACCAATTTAAATTTTCTAACAAACACAGAGAATTCATAGCAACAAGAGCAAGGTTTAGTTCTACCCCAAACCAACTTGGAACAAAGTAAACTCTGACAAATAAAAGCTCCAAACAATAAGAATTTGGAACAGCAGCATTGAAATAAATTCATTTCCTCAAGAGACACAAGGAACAAGTTATCAAAACACTTCAGTATTGCCACGTGTTATTTGTACTGAGCTACTTCCAGGGGAAGGATCAAGACAAATTAAAGTCATGTCCAAAGGAAAGATAAAATCCTCCTTCCAATTGCACACATTTAAATAAAAAGTGATTTAAAGAGCACTTTTTGCATGAGCATGAGGCTGCAAATATAAGGTCAAGATAGCAAATAATTAAATAAAAGGAGGTGCTGAGCAAAGGGTGGGTTTTGTCACTCAGCAGCCTGGGAGTTCCAATCTGGGGTGAAGTTTATACAACAAAAATGCTTATTTAGACATCTGGGAGCTTCCTGCATTTAATGGAAATGTTTTTATCTGTAATTTGCTTCCATTATTTCCCCAAACCAAGGATTATCACTCAGCAGAGGTGGTTAAAAGCAGGATAAATGTGACCATGCTCCAGTGAGGAGGTAAATAGGAGGATGAAGTGATTTTTTTTGTTCAGCAGCTGAAACAAGAAAAAGGAAGAAATCCCACATTCCCAAAGGATAAAATCCAGCTCATGTGCTCCCTTGGACAAACCCCACCCTACAAAAAGTGCATCAGGGAAGAAATTCTTGGATTCCTTTTCTCCCCAGCTGCCACTCATGGCCAGCTGGGAGGCAATCCCTCCTCCAGGGAAAGGCTCTGGATTTCCTGTGCTCAGGAGCCCAATCCCACCTTCCAGCACATGGGATGGCCTCAAATTCCCTTTTCCCAGCGGTGCAGGAGCTCCTCCGGGCTCAGGGCGGTTTAGACACGGACACAGTGAAAGAGAAAGGAAATCCAAGAGAGGCAGAACCCCCTGGTCCCATCAGGACAGTTCCTGTTCCACTCAGCTCCCCTTGCAAAGGGAACAGATCCTCAGAGGCTTCAGCAGCTTCAAACATTCTCCAGCCCCTCCTTTCCCACAAGGAATTCCAATGCTCCTCCACTTCTACATCCATCCAGAAAGGAAAACTGAAGAGAGATCCTGTGAGTTCCTGGCTCAGCACCTTGGATCCACCTGGAGCATCCCCTGCCTGCTCTTCCCAAGGAGCCTCGTGCTGGCAGTGCCACCTTTGCTAAGACACCAGGAAATGGGAGGAAAACTTGTTTTCCTCAAGAGAAGACACAGCAATTCTCTGTGTTTTCCAAAACACAGGCAGCACTGTGAAACCCCTCTTTTTCTCCTATTTCCACAGGGATGTGGTCCTGAGGGGCAGAGTTTCCTCTTGCAGCTGGAGCCAGGGACCCCTCGGGTTGCACGGCACGTCCTTCAGGAAGGGGACTCTGAAGTGCAGAGGTTCCCTAAAGCCACTGGGACAGAAGGATTACAGAGTAGACACCAGAGGAGGCAAAGCAACAGCATCTCAGCATCCTCAAGCTTCCAGAAACACATTGAAAAGAGAATTATTTTGGGACAATCTTTCAAAGATTCACAAGTGACGTTTCCTGAAAGCGCAAGGAAAGAGAAAAAAAAGGGACTCGGAGGAATGGGGAATTATTTTAAACCATCCCCTAATCTAGTTCAGGATGCAAAAATGCAAATAACCATCAGAGCTGGTGCCTATTTTTACTCTGCACCACCCTAACGCAGCGAGTTGGGCTATTTGAGAGGAAGATGGACTTTGATATCCACGGCAGGGGCTCCCAAAGACCGCCGGCTCGGAACTCCTCCATCCTGGCTGTTCACAGCAGAGGCTGCTGATGGAAATTTGGCTGCTGCTGGAGCAGGGAATGAGCAGGAAGTGCCACGGGATAACCTGGTCCTTGGTTGCTCTGGAACGCTGCCACGTCCACGGCCACGCCCATCTGGTGCTGGGGGAAGGCGGCGGTGCCGGTGACGCTCGGGAAGGGCTGCGGCAGCGCGGGGTCGGGGCCGGGGCTGCGGGGACACAACACCAACCACGCTCACAGGGCCAGCTCAGGGACACCTCAGGGCCACCTCAGCATCATGGGCACTCCCAAAACAAGCTGGGAGCCTCCAAAATATGTACACTTGACCAAAAGGGTCACTTTGGAAGGAATTTCATCTTTTGCTAGCTGCGAAAATACAGTTTTTTACATGCAGACTCTCAACCTAAATCAGCTCTGGCCTTGCACTTTCCCTCCTGTTACTCCTCTATGTTAACAAACAGAGCTTCCCAGCAATTCCATACTTTTCATGCCTCTAACATGGCAGTTTTTTATGGTTTTTTTGCAAGAAAAACGTTTTCAACCTCAAAATTCTTCCAGCAGCTCAATAATTCTACTACATAACTTTTACTTTTTAACTTACTCTTGCTTTTTAACTTACTCTTTAACTTACTCCTGCTATTTAATTTTCAATCTTTGGTGCTGGGTGCTTAAAGCCAAGGTCAGAGGTTCCTTTTTAACCTTCCTGGGAAACCTCCTCGTGCAGGATCAGTTTTATCCAGAACAATGCTGGCATTGCTCCCTGGTTTAGTATAATTGGTATTTTCCTCTCAAAAATGACACGTCACTAAATGTAAATGCCACGAGAACGTGCAAAGTGACAAAATTCCCCCCAGGAAGAAGAATTTGCTGGATCCATACCTTAAATAAGCAGCTGGAGGTGGCTGAGTGGCTGCAGAGTTGATGCTCTGAGGCAGAGACCTCACCTGGCCCACCTGCTCTGGGGCCAGGCTGTACCCTGGGGACATGGACACCCCCTGGATCATGTAATTCCCACTGGGAGGCTGCACAGGATACGACTGCAAAGCAAATCAAAGCCAGGAGGTTTGGTGCTCAGCACACTTTGGAGTGAACCCACCAGAATATTCTACAGCTGGAAGCAAAACCTGCACTTTCTGCCAATTCTGGTTTAAATAATGCAAGATTCCCTCCAAATTCAGGTGGCACAGGCTGGAGCTGCTGGTGGGGGGTGGATTTGGGATAAAGAGGTTTGTCCCAAATAAAGCCCAGCATTATCCTGCATTTCCAGGCACCAGTCTTGGGAGGAAACAGCAAACTCCAGTTGCCTTTTGGCTTAAATTACTTTGTAACCTCCAAATATAATGAATTTTCCATCGTTACTGGAGTTAAGGACACGGAATTACTTTTAACTGACATATTTTCAGATCTAGCAGTTGCCATGGCAACTATTCTTTTCCCACTGAACAATTAACATGAAAGTAAAATTCATTTCAAGTAAAAACCCTCATTCTGTGCTTTTTGAAAATCTCTCCTTCCCCTCCATGTTTATTCCTTAAGCCATCATTAGGGACAGTGTAAAGCAGTTTGGAGCACAAGTACCACATGTTTAGAACTGATACAAAATGTTCATTTTTCTAAGGGCAAAAGGAGCTAAAAGCAGAGTGTTTCTATTTTTAGCAAAAAATACACTTGGGATTAATACACTGATATTCCAGTTCCCTCCCATCCCCACTATTAGATAAGAAGGGAACATTTTACTTGGAGATTGACATGACTCACAGCAAGAATATCGACCAGGCTGCTGCAACACCCAATCCCAACTGCAAGAAATGAATTATGGAAGGGATCTTTTGGAATTTTCAACAGTGGCCAAGCAAAACCTTCTGTTCTAGTGCATAAATTCCAATTTCTTGCAAAGGCAAAGTCAGATTGCTCGTGGGCTCCCTTTGGTTTTTGCTGTGATTTTTTTAAACCAGGGATAAGCAGCAGGGAATTTCCAGATCCCGGGGATACTGACCTGCACAGAGACTCCAGAGGAGGTGGGTGGGAATTGGGCAGGGTGCTGGAGTTTGGAGTAGGCTGAGTACATGGGGCTCTCATTCATCAGTTTGTTGTAGAGCTCCAGAGCTTCCAGAACCTTCACGTTCAGCTCGGATAACTCGGAATGTTTCCTGTTCCAAAACAAAGGGAGAGGGCACTGAGCTGCTGGGACATCTCAGATGGGGAGGAAAGACCCGTGCTGCATTAAATATGCAAGAAAAAAAAGCCTCTGAAAGGTAAAAGGTCATTTTTTAACCCATTAATATTGAAAAATTGCTGCTGTGTGACTGGAAAGAAAATCCAAAAGCTGCACAACCATTTCTGGCACCAAACCAGCAATTCCCAGCTGGAATTCCCTGCTCTCTGCACATTCAAATGTCCTCAGGAGTCACAGAACCATGGAATGGTTTGGGTTGGAAGGGACCTTACAAGATTTCATTCCAACCTTCTGCCACGGGCACCTTCCACTGTCCCAGGCCCATCCAACCTGGCCTTGGGCACTTCCAGGGGCAGCCCCAGCTGCTCTGGCAATCCCAGCCCAGCCAGGAATTCCCAGTTCCCAATCTCCCACCCATCCCTGCCCTCTGGCACTGGGAGCCATTCCCTGGCTCCTGTCCCTCCAGCCCTTGTCCCCAGTCCCTCTCCATTTTCCTGATCAGCTCCTTCAGGTACTGGGCAGCCAAATGTGAGGAGGGAGAGGTGAGGAAAATTTGGAATAATCACCAACAGACTGAAAATTCCAACCTCTGGACAGGCTGGAGAAGGCTAGAGTCACAAAATGCCAAAGTAAAAAGCATCCATGACCTGTGCAAGGAATTTTGGGAGAGCAGCAATCAAATCTCAGTGCAGACACTCAGAACCTGATATTTCATCATTAAAAAATAAAGGTAAAGTTGTTACATTTTTCTTGCAAGGTCTTCTAGCTTAGGAGATGAAACTACCAAAAAAAATTTTATTAAATCTGCCCAATTTCAAGGAAATCAATGAATAAATTGTGCTCACCTATCTATCTCTTCTAGTTTTTCATCTATCATTGGACCCATCTGTTGGCAGATATCTGTGAAGACAAAGTGTTGAGGCAGTTCATGTCTTGCACAATTAAATGTTTAAATGCAGCCAGAAATATTTTATCCAACTACAGTAAAATTAATTTCTTATTTATTTCAGGGTTGGGATTGGTAGATGGATCTTGCAAAGCTCAGGCATTTTACAGAGCTGGGAGTTATGCAAATGATTCTGCTAAACATGGAGCTGGCTTGGAACTATTAAAAAAATTCAAATTATCCCCAGAGCCCCACACTCCCACGGTGAAATAAGTGTTCTCCAGCACTGTTAGTACAGAGCACAGCTCCCCTAAGCTTAAAATAAACACAAAGAACTCCCAGCTCAATCCACAAAAGGTAATTGTGAGAAGAAGTCATAAAAAGGAGCTCATTTAGTGCTGCAAGTACCTTCTGAGTTGAGAAGATCTGGAGAGTCAAGCTTTAAATCTGTGGGATCTATGCTCTGAAGTACCTGCAGTGTTTTATCCATCTTATCCTGCAAGGGGAAGCCAAGATGAAGAACTTTTGATTTCCCAGCCATGCCAAGATTGGTTTAATATTCAAATAAAAGTCCTTTATGGACAAAGAATCATCTGCCAACATTCAGCACTGAAAGAATGTAAAAGCCCAGCAATATTTTATTTTTAAGTGGCTTCATACCTCATCAATATAAACTGGCTCAGGTTCTGCTTTCTTAATTTCTTCTGCAGTGTCCTCAGGAACAGAGATTTTATCCACAGCTGCTGGAAGAACAGAGATGAGTTTCTTTTCTCTCTGTTGCTGTCATAACTTCAAACAAACATTTGCTCCTTGTTATTTTTCTGTGTGAAAAGACACTGTGACATTTGAAATGGCAATTTGCTGGATTTGTAAATATGTTGCTGACAAGGAATTATGGTGAATCGAACCAAATTTCTGTCACAGAAAATGGTAATAACTTAAAAGAGAAATAGAGACAGAAATTAAGGGGAGTTATGGAGTGATCTGGGCTTGATTGTTTGAAACAAGGGCACGATGCCTCTCAATTCTTTCCTGAGGCTGATAGAGGAAATTATTTTGCTGCTGGGCTAATGAGGATTGCAGCACAAAGCTGCCTTGGTGCAATGCTCCATCCACCATTTCAGCAGGTAACTCACCTGCCTCGGGCTCCACAGACAAGTCAGAGGTGACGAAATTGGATGGGAACAGCCCCACTCCTCTGTGGTTCTCCCCCTTCCACCAGTTGGCATCGCTGGGGAAATAAAGAAGGGTTACAGAACTCAGAGGTGAACAGAGCCAGCGACATATTTGGGGTTTTTACTGAAAACCTGAGGTACAGAGACATATTTGGTGGGTTTTCTACTAAAACCCTGTGATAGCTAAAAGAGAAGTTGCAGGGATTAGCACAAAGCCAAACAGGAGCTGAGGCACAGGGGAGGGAAGGGAGGAAGAGGAATCAGGGGATCACTGAAAATTGAACACAATCCATTAAATCTTTATATTGATTACTTGCCAGCCCTTTAAAGCTGTATATATCCCTAGAGGTGTTAACAACAATCTGTATTTTAGCCATTTTTAATCAGTTTTACTCTTGGCAAATCTGATTCTTGCTAGCCAGAGGTTTAACAGCTGCTGGAAGCAGATGGAATGTGATGCCAGTGCATTTTCTTATGTCAGAGAACCAACTAAGATTTATCTTCAAAGCTACAAATTGCATGAAATACTCCAGGTTCTCCCTGCACTAAAAAAGATTTGAGGTCAGAAACTAGGAATTTGGAAAGATAAAAGGAAGAGAAAGGGATGTGAGGGAGGGCAGAGTGACAATTACATTTCTGTGGAGGGGGGGAAAAGCATCAGAGGAAAAATGTGCTACCCTGAGAGAAACAAGAGTGGTGGAACATAGTCAGCTCCACCTGAGTGTATTGTACCTGTCATCCAAAACAAAAATTATTTCTCCACTTTTAAAGGTGAGCTCATTGTCCTCGACAGCTTCAAAGTCATAGAGAGCTCGCACCTTCCTCAGGCTCTGGGGGTTTTGTGGCATTTCTGCAGGTGGGTACAAGGATTTGGTCTCCATCTGCTGCTGCTTCTGCTCTTGCAAGGACAATTCAATAGCTGCAGGTGGGGCAGAGAGGAAGAGAACAGGTTTGAGGGGTTTATGCCTGGAGACAAAGCAGTTTGATTTCTTGATTTAACAAAACCAGGATTTATTGCTTTATTTAAACAAGGTCTGTACCTGCTTCTGTAGTACTGGAAGTTAACATTTAAAATGCTGTGTGAGTGGGAAGAATGTGTCTTTCCCTCATGCATGGAGGTTTGGGGTAACACCTGCAATGCCACAATTCCCAACCCACTGTGGCACTGCCTTCAATTCTGTGCAGCAGGAAAGAGCCCAAATTCCCATTTCCCTGCTTTTTAACCAAACTTCTGGGGTCCAACCCAAGGCTGAGACAGCAACTCACCTTTAGCTATATCCTCATCTTCTTTGGATTTACTGGATGAGGAGCCATTCTTAGCAGCACTGGTGGAGGCCTGCAAAGGTGGGAACAACAGAGGGACAAATGACAATGACATCTCCATAATCTGATATTTTTAAAAATTAGCACCGAGTTGTTCCTGATCAGGTGGATTATGGAATCCAGGTGATCTCAGAAATAAAAATTACCACTCTTCAGGCTTGTTTCTCTTTTCAGCAGGGAAAAAAAAGGAAAAGAAATACTGAGACTTAATTGAAATAACTGACTTTATTGACATAATTATTTTAGTCATATTTATTACAGTGAGACTAGTCATTTAAATAACTCTTTCCACTTTTACCCTCCCTTCAAGAGAGAAGATGCTCCAGTTGGGAGCTGCTGACTTAAATCCTACAATTCTCCCCTGCAGCACAGTGAAATCATTCCTGGAGTTTTCATTCCCACCAGGAACTGGAATTGGGTGCCAGTGCTCAACTCTTCCATGTTCCTGCCATATGTTTTACACATAGCTCAGATTTAGAAGTGAAAACATCTTTGTGGAGGGAGGAGGGATTCTAAAAGTTAAAAAACTCACAGTGTTTGTAAAAGTTAAAAAAACTCTCTGTGTTTCACATAGAGGGAAGTAAACTTTGTGTGAGGAAATTGTAATAGAAATTGTAATTTTAATTTTCAGGACTGAATAACGTGGAAATATTTAGAAGTATCAGTAAGAGAAGTCAGGAAAAAACCACCTGGCATCATATCTGCTGTTAAATTGAGCACAACAAACCACCAGAAGTGAAAAATAAAGCCCTCCAAACCCAGGACAACTCCTGGGCCAAACAGGAAAAGGGGATTTGGGAAAGGACAGCAGAGCTTGGGACCCATCGCTGTCCCACAGCAGCTCTCACCTGGGATCCTGCTGCAGGGAAAGTGACCCCTTCTTCCTTCAGGGATTTGATGGTGGCAGATATTAAACTACACTGTGGGTCTTTCTGGAATTCTTCTGACCACTCCACCATGAGGGTTTTTAGCTTTTCACTCACTTTTGGGTGAGCCTGGAAGACAAAGTGGATAAAAAGGGATGTTTGAACCTCAAAATGAACAGAAGGAGCCGTTACCAAAATTGTTACCAAACCCATTTTACTATAAATACACTTAATTATTAATAATTGTGTAGATTGAGAAGATTTGGGGAGCAGAGTGTAGAAAATCTGACCTTTTATACCCTGATCTGGTACTCCAGAAAACATGCTGAGCTCCTGGAGCACTAATTCTGGAGAAATTCAGGCTGCCTACCACACTTATCCCAAATTTCTGCCTCTCTGTGTTACTCACCCTCCATTTAACCTCAATTTTCTCTTCATTCCTTCTCAAGTGTGTTGTTTTCCACTTCCCAACCACATCAACTGGTCTGATATAAGCCACTGTCTTTCCCTCCAAGAAATCTTTCCCTACAAGAACTCCTCCAAGAAATCTTTCCCTTCAATCCACCTTTTCTGGCCTCTGCAGCTTCTCCTCAGATGCCAGGACAGCTTTGTCCCAGCTAAAAGACCCCCAAAAACCCTGATCTGTGTCTCCTTGAACAGTTTCTCGCACAAAAAGGAATTATCCATAGGGACAATCCATGGGGACAGTTTCTATTCCCAAACTGGAGCTGAGCTGCAGGGACAGCCTGGCAAAAGGAGATGATTTGTTTGGAGTGGGGGCAAACCAAGATCAATTCATGCTCTGCCTGGAATTCCTGTGGCTCCCCCAGATCCTGGCACTAGGACAAGATTCCCACCCCAAGGAATCAGATCCCACTCAGGGCTGTGAGCCCAGCATGGGCTGAGCAGGGAGGGCACTGCCAGGTTTGGGCTCCAACCTGCATTTCTTAGCCAGAAAGTCTGCTGGGCTCAGGAGCAGCACAAAGACATTTGTCACACTTGGCTGAACTCATTTCCTCATGGAGAAGAGAGAAAAAGCCCAGTTTTATTCAGTATTCCTCCAAGGGGGCAGAGCTGGGGGTAAAGGGTCAGTATTTCCCAAAACCACAGAAATTGTGCTCCAGAACCCATCCCTGGGTGGGATCCCAGGGCTCCTGGATTCCTGCCCATCCATGGATGGGATCCCTGCCCATCCTGGGTGGGATCCCAAGATCCCCCCTGCCCATCCCTGGGTGGGATCCCAAGATCCCCCCTGCCCATCCCTGGTTGCTGAAGGTCAGTGTGAGCCCCAGGATGGACCCTGGCTAATGGGAACACAGGCAGCACTTGCAGACCTATTTTTCCACAAAAGCCAGAAAAAACAAGAGCTGTGAACTCATTTTGCTTCCCAGCAATTTTATTACTTTCCTTAATTGCTTTGCTCAGCCTCTGATGATTGCAGGGATCTGAAAACTCCTTTTTAACCCATTAACCAGTTTTGTCTCCAACTGGAGCAGTAATTAGGGAAAAGCTGCTCCTGCTTACTCAATTCCTCACAGCCAGATTTAGATCCCAGCAGCTGCTTGACCACAACCATTTTCTTGGTTATTTTCTCATTCAACATTCCCAGAATCTCTAAAAACTAAAAAGGATTATCTATAATTTCATCCTTTTCCTTGTACAAATGTCATTTCACTTCCTCATCATTTTCCCTTTCACTTCAGCTCAGGAATTTCCTTCACACCTAATAAAAACTCTCCTCAAGAAAAGCTGCACTTATCATGATCAAATTAATGGAGCTTAGGAACACAGATTTTAATTAAAATTGCTCATGTAATTTTGTAAAAGTGTGAAGGATTATCAGCTGTCAGCTCTTTAACAGATTCTTTTTTCAGTGTAAAAATGACACAGATTTCAGTGAAAACACAGAAAATGTGCATTAACTACAACATTAATTTGGAGAAGTTACCAAAACAATCTTCCCCCAGGACTGCAGGTTCTAAAACAATTACCTTGTTTATTATGGCTCGAGCTTCAGTGGCAAAATCCCGGGAGCACACCTCCAAGTGGAATATCTTCCCACAGTTGGACACACAGGCTCCTAAAAGCTGACAGCAGAAACACAATTGGGAAAATGCAGGGGGAAAAAAGTGCAAATAATGCAAAATATAAAAAGTGCAAATAAAAAAAAGAGGGCAAATAATCCAAAAGAATAAGAAAAAAAAATGCAAATTTTAAAAAGTGCAAATTATCCAAAATAAGAAAAAAAGTGCAAATTATCCAAAATAAGAAAAAAAGTGCAAATAATCCAAAATAAGAAAAAAAGTGCAAACAATCCAAAATTTTGAAAAGTGAAAATTAAAAAGAGTGCAAATAATCCAAAATAAGGAAAAAAAAAGCAAATATAAAAAAGAGACCAAATAAGCCAAAATAAGAAAAAAGTGCAAATTTTAAAAATGAGTGCAAATAATCCAAAATCAGGAAAAAAAGTGCAAGTAATCCAAAATAAGAAAAAAGTGCAAATTTAAAAAATGAGTGCAAATAATCCAAAGTCAGGGAAAAAAGTGCAAATAAAAGAGAGCAAATAATCCAAAACAAGAAAAAAAAGAGAGCAAATTTTAAAAATGAGTGCAAATAATCCAAAATCAGGAAAAAGAGTGCAAATAATCCAAAAGAAGAGAAAAAGTAAAAATAAAAAAATGAGCGCAAATAATCTAAAATAAGAAAGAAAAATGTAAATGAAAAAAGAGTGCAAATAATCCAAAAGAAAAGGTAAATCCAGCACAGACACTGATTTACTGAGGTTAATCAAGGTATTAATGAATTGATCAGTAAATATTTAATTGCTGCATTCCATGAGGTTTTGGGGGGAATTTGGGAATTTACTCACTGTCAGAGCTTGCAAAGCCACGTGGGGAACTTTGTGATTCATTCTCTTCATGATGGCTTTAAGGCAATCCTTGGCTCTGCAAAGGAGCAAGAAATTCAGGATACAGGGGAGTGACAGGAGCTGTGCAAGGAATGAGCCCAAACCTCCACCAGAACTGAACCAAAATGGCACCAAACCTGAGTTTATTGAGCAAAAATGGCACCAAACCTCAGCTTATTGAGCAAAAATGGCACCAAACCTGAGCTTATTGAGCAAAAATGGCACCAAACCTCAGCTTATTGAGCAAAAATGGCACCAAACCTGAGCTTATTGAGCAAAAATGGCACCAAACCTGAGCTTATTGAGCAAAAATGGCACCAAACCTGAGCCTGCTGAGCAAAAATGGCACCAAACCTGAGCTTATTGAGCAAAAATGGCACCAAACCTGAGCCTATGAGAAAAAATGTCACCAAACCAGAACCTACTGAACAAAAATGGCACCAAACCAGAACCTAATGAATGAAAATGTCACCAAAGCTGAGCCTACTGTACAAAAATGTCACCAAAGCTGAGCCTACTGTACAAAAATGTCACCAAACCTGAACCTACTGTACAAAAATGTCACCAAACCTGAACCTACTGAACAAAAATGTCACCAAACCTGAACCTACTGAACAAAAATGTCACCAAACCAGAACCTAATGAACGAAAATGTCACCAAACCTGAACCTACTGAACAAAAATGTCACCAAACCTGAACCTACTGAACAAAAACAGCACCAAACCTGAACCTATTAAACAAAAATGTCACCAAACCTGAACCTCCTGAACAAAAATGTCACCAAATCTGAACCTATTGAACTATTGAACAAAAATGTCACCAAACCTGACCCTATTGTACAAAAATGTCACCAAACCTGAACCTACTGCACAAAAACGTCACCAAACCTGAACCTACTGAACAAAACTGTCACCAAACCTGAACCTTTCAGGGCTGGGCAGAGATTTACCCACTGACCAGTCTGTCTGTCCCTAGCTGGGTGTTGGATTGACAGAAATTCCCTTTTTCCCCTGGCATTCCACATCCATTCCCAAAAAACTGCTGCCAGGTCAGGAAGGGAAGCAATTGCATGGTTTGGGGCAGACAATGAAGGAAATGTCCCCAGAAAAAGAGAGGATTCAATAAATGGGTATTTTAGTGGAATTAATTCCCAGCTCTTGGATCCTCTTTCCCACAGCCTGAGGACACAAAGGTCTTCATAATTTGTTTCAGCACAATCTGAGGTGAGTGGAGGATAATAAATAGCATTTAAAATGCTTCTGCTGAGGGGTTTCCACACTTTAAATGAGCATTAATGGCTGGCAGGAGCTCAGGCACATCAAAGGCTTCATTAACACTGATATTTGGAACATTTAAAAACATGAAATCCTAACAAAAAAAGCTGATGCAGCATTTAAAAATTTGTATCACTGCCAGATACTTGAGCTGCTGGATTAGCAAAGCACAGAAAAGCCTCTGTGCCAGAAAAATACACTTTTAGTTCTAATATTTTCATCTTATTTCATGTACAAACCATGCAACAAAGTCAACTCAGTTATTTTAAGTTGTATTTTTACTTAGGGTAGGCAACAAGCTTCATTATTTTCAAGGGCAGAAAGGAAGAAAATGACATAAAATTGAATGAAAAATATGCCAGCAGCAGTGGCATTTAAAATTCAGAATCTGGGATTTTATTTTCTATACAAATATATATATTTAGATTTAATTATGCTTTTTTATATACTTCTATTTCTGCATACATTTTTTTTTTTTAAATCACAATTTTTTACAACATCCCTTCTTCCAAAACCAGATTTAAAACAGTTCCCTCAACAAAAGTCTCGTGGCACTAAAAATTTTGATTTTTAATAAAGGAACTAAAGTACATTTTTTTTCTTTCAGGACTGAAGATTCCCAGACTGAACAGATTTGCTGTTATTCCTTGTGACACCTAATCAATTAAAACCAAACCAATTCTAAAAAAACCCAATTTTAATCTTAAACAGAACTGCTAAAAATTCTGATTACTTAAGAATTCTGCCTATGCACTAATTGAGGATTAATTCCAAATTTAAAAGATGTTATCACTCAAAAATTTAGCAAATACTTTTGGCCACTACAGAATCACTGAAATTCCATTTATGTTCCACTCAGGCTAAACTGATTCCAAGCGATTTGTGCTTTGATCCCTGGTTTTTCCCTTTCCTCTCCCATTCTTCCTAACAACCAAACACAGACAAATATCATAAGAAGCCCCTGGTGCTGGCCAGGTGTTTTTCAGCACAGAAATGGTTTCACTTTCTCCTCCTGGCACAGCCACTTCCCCACATTTATGCCAGATCATTAAATATGGATATCTCAGGCGCACTGTGCAGAACTCCAGGAAAATCCTGGAATGTGCTCAGCACATACAAACTGCTCTGCTCAAAATCCTCCTGCAACGTTTCTTCCCAAGGATTTCCAAGGCAGCTCCATGTATTTGGGAGGCTGGGCATTTGGAGCTGTGCTCTCTGTGCCATTTCCCTCCTCCCAGCAGCACAGAATTCCCAGGAATGCTGAGGCCCAGCTTACCCATTGGGAGTGCTTCCAACCTTGTCACAAATATCCATGATAAGCCCCCAGTCCTCACTGGTGTTGTATTCATTTGTAGCTTTTTCTGGAAAGAAAAAGAAGATTTATTAAGTGATCTATTTCTTCAGTTCAGATTCTATCAATAGAATGCATCCCTAATTAATATTTCATGGATTCGTGGAATGATTTGGGTTGGAAGGGACCTTAAAGCTCATCTAGTCTCACTCATTCTATAGATTAATTAACAAGGCTTAATGGTATTTATTTGTGCTTTCAAATTTTTATTAGCCAGGTTATTTAAATCCCATGTAGATATTGCAGTTCAAGTTAATAAACAGCAAATTAAATATTTTATTGCATTTGCTGCTTCAAGATTAAGTTTTAACCAACTAAACTCAATTTTATTTTGGCTGCTCAGCAGAAAGATTTCCACAAAGGGAACACAAACACAGCACCCACCAATGTCCCAAATGCCTTTTGCTACAGATGTAAAAAATGGAAATTTAGAATTTTGGCCATCATTCATGCTCACAAAATGGAATATTTACTTCAAGGAAGTAAATATTATTTTAAACCACAAACCTTCTTCAAAAGTTACCCCCAAAATGATAGAATCACTAAATTTTCTTTTAAGTGCATCAATATTTTAGGGCATGAACAACAAATTCATGGATGGTGTGGAAAATAAATGAGTGCCTGCATATTTAAATACTCAAAAAAAAAAAAAAAAAAGAAAATCAAGTGAAATCAGCCTCAGGAAGCTGCAGATTCCCTGGATCCCTAAGGAGTGAAAAGATTCCCAAGGACATCCTGAAGTACTTCCCAAGGATCCATTGAAATTTCCCTGAGTGGAAATCACACCAGCCTTTTCTGCCAGGGCAGGAATAATCCCAACTCTCCCACTGGCAATGGGAAGGTTTGATGATCACAGGCTTCAGCAGGAAGATTTCACCTCAGAATTATGGAATTATTTCTGTTGGAAGAGAGCTCCAAGGTCCTCAAGTCCCAGCTGTGCCCACCCTGTCCCCAGCCCAGAGCCCCGAGTGCCACCTCCAGAATTCCTGGGACACCTCCAGGGATGGGCACTGCAAACCTCCCTGGGCAGTTCCAGTCCCTGAGCCCCCTTTCCATGGGCAAATTCCTGCTGTGCCCACCCTGAGCTGCCCTGGGCCAGCCTGGGGCCGTTCCCTCTGCTCCTGTCCCTGTTCCCTGGGATGATCCCGAATCCCCCTGGCCGTCCCCTCCTGGCAGGAGCTGTGCAGAGCCACAAGGTCCCCCGAGCTCCTTTTGTCAGTGATCCCTCACCCCACCTTGCCCTCATCCCAAAACAAGCTCAGCCCCAGCACACCATGCTCAGTGCTGCTCCCTCCCAGCTCCCAGGCCTGTCCCTGAGCCAGCACATTCCCACAGGAGCCACATCCCTCCCCTGCACCCACCCTGTGCTGGGAGCAGCCGTGGGATCCCAGCTCTGTCCTTCCCAAACTCTCAGGTATTTGGAAGTTTCCCTCCCTGCCAGCATGACAAACTGAACAGCAGCTGCTGTTCTCCTTCCCTAAATTCAGGAACAATTCTGAAGGATAACTCCCTCAGAGATGCTGAGACAGAGCAGAAACAGATGTGGGAGGATGCATTTTCCAGGAGTTTTTCAGCACAGAGGGAATGTGACCTTTAAAAACACAGAATGACTTGTCCTCTGCAGCTCCCCAATTAATGAAGGAACATTAGACCTGAGCTGGCTTTTATGGGAATAATGATAAAAGCAAAATATGCTGCTTGGGGTGCTTTGATAAAGAATTCCAAGGGCAAGGAATGGCTTTTCCCTGGGTGGGCTCCTGGAGCTGCTGTGTGGTTCCAGGGAATGCTGCCAGCCCAGGAGAGGGGAGAGCACTCACAGGAGCAGCTGGGAAGGGGCTGGGAATTGTTTGCTGCTCCCACTGCCAAAAGGAGAAATGCTTGGAGAGCTCCTGCCCCAAAGCACTACCACAGCTCTTCCAGGAAAGGAGCTGCAAACTGAAGGAAAGGAAAAGGAGCTGAGGGGAAGCAGGAAAGGAGCTTTGCACTGAGGGAAAATTGTCAGGATCATGCCTGATCATTCCCACACCGGCCAGGGACCAGGGGATGCTCAGGGCAACCAGGGGATGTCCCCTGTCACCAAGCCCTGGAGCCCTGCAGGGCCCTGGGGCCACTCCAAGCACCAGCAAACCCCTCCTGCTCCTGGAGCCTCCCCAGCCCCAGAGAGAAGGGCAGGAAAACAAACACCAAAGGGAAGGAGGCTGCTCCAGGGGTGAAGGGAATGGAGGAGGAAGGACAGAGCTGGGAAAACAGCGAGTGCACGTGGAGTCTGAAGGGATCCAGACAGGAAATGTGAAGGTTCCAAAAGTTTTGGAGGTTCCTGTCCAAGCAGAGCAGCCACACTCCCCCAGAGCTCCAGAGGGTTATCCCAGGATGCACAGCTGTGTCCAGGCACATTCCAAGGCTCTGCTCAGCTCTGGGGGCTCAGAACCACGAGAGCAAGCCCAGCTGTGGCAAAAAATAATAACATTGGGGAAAAATAATAATATGTGGGGAAAAAAATAATAATAATAAAGATAAATACTAGAAAAATAAAAAAGGAAATAAAACCTAAGGGAAATGGAAGCCCTTGAGGGCTGGGTTAGGTAGGAAAAGGAAATTCCTTTCTCCCCTACAGGTGTTCCAAGGAAAGAGCAGCTCTGCATGAAGAGACAGCTGGATCTGCCCCACTGCTGCAGCCAACAAAAGGCACCAAAATTCCAAACTCAGCACCTCCCCAGAGCATCCACATGTGATAACCTGGTATCTTCCATGGTCTAATTTACAACAGAATACTAATTTTTGTTAAGCTTCTAATGATAAAGTTTTCCTGGCAAGGGACTCTAAGATTTAGCCCAAATAATTCAAGTTCCTATTGTGCTGAAAATGCTAAATTTTAATAAGTGATAATAACAAATTATAACTATTAAAAAGAAAATATTAAAGAAAAAATACACTGAGTAAAGTTTAAGAAACTGGAAGCAAGCAGAGTCCCAGTTTTGAAGTTCTGCAGCCTGGGAGTCCTTGAAGCACTTAAGTTTGTTAAAGAATCCTGCAGAGTTCAAAAAAAATTCACTTGAACAAATACATCAGTTTGAGCCACATGAAATGTGAGTGTGGTCAAACAGCAAACTGCACCAGGGAACTGAAATTAGAAGTAAAATAATAAATAAACTAAGAAACCAGCTCAACTTATACTACAAACAAACCAGAGATTGTGTGGCAACAAGAGCACTCAATCTCTTCCATTTTGGCTGGGACAAAAATCCCTGGAATGCTGAATTTTCCTTTCTTTCCTAGGATCGCAACCAGAAAGCTGAGCCTGGTGTCTCGTTTATTTCACTGCTTTTTTCAGTGCAGCCATTCAGAACAGACGTTGTGTAACAAAGAAGTGACACTGAGCACGAGTTTAAGAAAGCACAAGTCAGGGCAGGACACAAAATAAAACAACTGAGTCACCGTCTTCACGCCAACCCCAGGCAGGTTTTGTAATCACTGAATGACAGAATATCCTGAGCTGGAGAAGATCCATGAGGATCATCCAGTCCAGCTCCTGGCCCTGCGCAGCACCCCAGCACTCCCGAGTGACCAAGGTGGTTCTGGGGAAGCTGCTGGGAAGGAATCCTCTATAAAAGGAGGAAATGCAACAGATCTTCCAGCAGCCACAATTCCCCGGATCCCTGCAAACCCAGCAAGGCCAGGAGGCACAGAGACACCTCAGCCACGTTGGAAAAGCCGGGAAACTTCAGGAGCCAGAGCAAAACAGACACAAACCATTCCCTGATGCTGCTGAGGGGAAGGGAGGGAGGGACCCAGGGATCTTTTCCCTGCCAGAGCCCCCAGCCCGGCCAGGAGGGGTCAGGAGCAGCCAGGGATCCCTGGAGCTGCAGTGCCCTAGGCCCAGCACAGCCACAGGAGCAATCCCAGGATTATTTTGGGTGGAAAAGCCCTCCCAGCCCACGGAGTCCCAGCTGTGCCCACCTTGTCCCCAGCCCAGAGCCCCGAGTGCCACCTCCAGGAATTCCTGGGACACCTCCAGGGATGGACACCCCAAACCTCCCTGGGCAGTTCCAATCCCTGAGCCCCCTTTCCATGGGCAAATTCCTGCTGTGCCCACCCTGAGCTGCCCTGGGCCAGCCTGGGGCCGTTCCCTCTGCTCCTGTCCCTGTTCCCTGGAGCACAGCCCAACCCCCCGGCTGTGCCCTCCTGGCAGGGAATTCCAGAGAGGGAAAAGATCCCTGGGGATCCTCCTTTGCTCCAGGCTGAGCCCCTTCCCAGCTCCCTCAGGGATTCTGCAGCCCCTTCCCAGCTCCCTCAGGGATTCTCCAGCCCCTTCCCAGCTCCCTCAGGGATTCCGCAGCCCCTTGCCAGCTCCCTCAGGGGTTCTCCAGCCCCTTCCAGCTCCCTCAGGTGTTCTCCAGCGCCTTCCAGCTCCCTCAGGGATTCTCCAGCCCCTTCCCAGCTCCCTCAGGGATTCTCCAGCCCCTTCCCAGCTCCCTCAGGGATTCTCCAGCCCCTTCCCAGCTCCCTCAGGGATTCTCCAGCCCCTTCCCAGCTCCCTCAGGGATTCTCCAGCCCCTTCCCAGCTCCCTCAGGGATTCTCCAGCCCCTTCCCAGCTCCAGCCCCTCAGGGTCCCTCTTGTCCCAGAGCTGTCCCCAGCCCCGGAGGTGCCCCAGCAGTGCCAGCACAGGGACGGGCACTGCCCTGGGGCTGTGTCACACCGGGGCTGGCACAGCCCAGGAGCCACCGGCCTCCTGCCCACCTGGGCACCCCTGGCTCGTGTTCAGCGGCCGGCACCAGCGCCTCCCAGGGCCTTTTCCAGCTTCCCAGCCACTTCCCGGCCCGGAGCATTCCCGGGGCTCGCTGTGACCCGGCAGCAGCACTCGGCCTCGCTGCCTGCCGCAGCTCCCATGGCTGCCGGTGCCTCAGGGGAGCCCTGCACCCTCAGCACCCGGCCAAGGGAGCACTCGATCCTCCTCCGGATCATCCGCCGGGACAGCCAGCGGCACCGGGCTGTCACCCATAGGGAGAGCGGAGAGGGGAACAGGGAGAGGAAAAGAGAAGGAAAACGACGAGGAGGAAAAGGAAACGGGGAAAAAGAGGAGGAAGAGAAGGCAGGGGACGGGAGGCCGTCCCGCCAGGCCCAGCCGCCGCCCCGCCGCTCACCCACGTCCTGCTCGAAGGGGTTGGCGGCGAAGAGCGGCATCTCGGCCCGCCGTGCCGCCGCCGCTCGCCCCGCACCGACTGACCCGGCCGGAGCCGCCGCCGCGCCCGCCCCGCGCGCCGGGCTGCCCCGCGCGCCCGACCGCCCCGCGCGGCCAGCGCCGCGCCCGCAGCGCCGCGAACCGCCGGGACAAGCGGCCGGGCGGGGTAACAGCGGAGCCGCCCCGCGGGCCGGGGGGGAACGGGGCGGGCGGCAGCCCCGGGAGCGCGGCGGCGGCGGCAGGCGCTGCTCGGGGCAGCCCCGCGGCGAGGGGGCCTCGGGGAGGGCGGAGCTGACCGGGCGCTGCGGGCGCCCGTGACGTCACGACGGCGCCGTGACGTCATGCGCCGCCATGTCGCGGCGGAGGCTGAGGGGTCGTGGCGTCGCCTGGGGCTGCCCCCGGTTGTCCTTTTAATTAACCGAAATTAAATTTTGATTAACCGGAATTAAAGGTGTCTGAGGGTACAAATTGTGCCGGGGAGTGTGGCTGAGGGGCAGCTGTGGCTGAGGGCACGGTGGGCGGGCGATTCGTCCTGACATCTCAAGAGCAAGAGTTAAAAAACCAAATAAAAACAGTTAACCGTCGGAAATGCTGAAGAGTTTTCCCAGAGGGCTGCAGGGAGAAGGGGGTCGTGAGGCAGGGTCCTGCCCTGATTGCTGTCAAACGTGGAATACGCAAAGTTTTTCTTCAGGAACGATGTTATTTGATGTTCTTTGTAGGTTCCAATTCGAATCAACAAGGAGGGCGATGGAAGCGGTGAGGCAGAGCAGCAGCGAGCTCCCAGCCATGTGCAGGTGCCGGGAAAACAAATTCCTCCTGGGTGGAATTGCCGTGTTAAACTCAGGGCTTGCCACCTTTCGTGGTGTAGGTGAGGTTAAAAACGTTCAGGAGGAAGGATTATGGATCCTGGGATAATAATCCTGGGATTATGGATCCTCTGAGAATGGATCCAGGGAACGCGGGATTCCTGTGCAGGAGGATTTCCCTTTGCAGTGGATGCAGGGAATGCAGGATTCCTCTTCAGGAGGATTTCCCTGGGCAGTGGATCCAGGGAATGCAGGATTCCTGTTCAGGAGGATTTCTCTTTGCAGTGGATCTAGGGGATACAGGATTCCCAGGCCACAAAGACACCTGGCCGAGCCCCCAGGGCAAGGAAGATCCCAACAAGCCCAATGCAGCAGCTGTGGGTAAATCAGGAATCAGCTGTGGCTGGGCAAAAGGGAATTCTGGCAAGGGGGAAGATCCCACCCCGAGAAACTGCCTGACCCAATGCAGGGGAAGGGAAGGGATTAATTAGCATGAGGAATGAGAGAATCATTAACCAGCAGGAGAGGGGACACTAATTAATAACTGAGGAGATGAGGGGTAAGGGGTTGTGGTGGGATGGTGGCAAACAGGGCACACGCCATAGGGAAGGTGCCTCTGGAAGGGAGGCATGGCTCAGTGACAGTGCAGATTTTTGGGATGTGTGGCCCTGCAAAAAGCCCATTATGGGCCCACCTGAGCACCAGGAATACCTGGGATGAGTCAGGGGTTGTACCAGCAGCAGTGCCCCAGAACATGCACGGTCACCCTCTGGGAGCCAGCCTGAGTCATTCCCAAAGGATTTGTGGCAAAGTGAGGCACAGCAGCAGCACCAGGCTGAGTCTGGGAGAAGGGCAGGACCGTGGAAGTCCAACCCAAATCAGTGTAGCATTCCTAAAAGCTTCCTGTGTGAGTCAGTGACATTTCCCTGCCCACTCACCTGGAATTTCAGGGGCCACATTCCTTTCCTCGGCTGTAATACCAAAGTGTGAGACTCACAGATACCAAAGTTTCACTTGCATGTGGGAAAACAGTACTTTTTAGCATCCCTTATACAGAGTTCTAATTCTTATATTGGAATTAAAAGAAATTGAATGATACATTTGAGAAATTAGAAGTTATTCTAATAATTAGTTAAATTTTGAAGATCACACTGATCTTCCTTCAAAAATTCAGCGGTTCATTTTTGTGATGAAAACAGTTCATATTTTTTGAACGTTTTGTACATCAAAGCGTTGGTTTTTAAATCAGCTGTGATGGCCTGGGGTTAGCAAAGCTTCTTTGTGCAGTTTTTTGATTCTGAAATTCCATGAAATCAGCAAGGTTGGAGGAGAGCTTTAATCTCAACTCGTTCAGAGGAATGGGCTGGGGAGGTCCGGTGAGTGGATCTCCTGCCTGGCTGTTCCCTTCCCCTCCCGTTTTCCTGGGATTTTTTCCAGGGATTCCGGCCGTCTGCAGGGGGCACAGTTGCCTCACATTCCCGGCCACCCTTTGCCGTCCCGGTCCGGCTGCTGGGAATCACCTCCCGCCAGATTTTTAAGGCAAAATGCGGAGTCTTTCCCGAGGTCTGAATTCACTAATTGCATCGAAACTTCTAATTTCGTGTAATGAATCAGAGCGAGAGCGGCATTAATTGGTTTAATTGCCTTAAAAAAAGGAACTGTGAACCCATTAGTGCAGGAAGGCACCAAACACTGATGTTGTCTGGCCAAAGTGGGAATTTGTAATGGATCCTGGTTAATTCCAGACATTAATTCCAGAGTTTGGGCTTTTCTTAACTCCACACATCCCACGTGGTGCCACAGTCACAGCAGCTGGGTGTGGAAATGAAGGGATGGCTCCTCCATTTCCTAGGATTTGTCACCTCAAATCAAAGGACACCTGGCTCTGTGGAGCTTTGCTCTGTTCTTTACCTGGATGTGGTGGGACAATGCATCCAGGACCCCCTGGGAAGGAAGGACTGGGAAGTCTGAGCCTCCCAGGTCCAAGCAGTCGTGGGGAACGTCCAGTCCAGAAGCACCTACAGAACACTCCTGCTTTGAGTGACACCACAGCCAAAGCCATGGCACAATTCCCAAAGAAAAAATCCCCCAGGAAATGGAAAAATCAACAACAACAATACGGAAGGGAAAAGAAAATATCAGGGCACTGCTATCCCAAGTCCTGGAGGAACAAACTATTCCTTGAGGAGAAGCAAGAAGCAGGAGAGGAGGACAGCAAGATGATATAAAAATAAGCTGTTCCTAAAGCTGTGTTTCCAGACTCTGGCTCTGGGAATCTCTTTCTCCCTGAGCAGGCTGTGTCCCAGCTGTGTCACCACCATTAGGCCCAGCTGCCTGCACGGTGTCCACATCCCTGATGGATCCAGGGGCTTTGTAGGGAATCTTTGCTCCCCCTCCTCCCTGCCCTGCCCCACATCCAGGGGCCAACTCAGCTTCCCCAGTTTCTTTGTTACAAGATGTTGTCATAATATTTAATCTGCAGCCTTGGCCTCGGCAGCAGCTGTTTGAAAGGACAATTTATATTCCCCAAAGTGCTTTGAAAACCCTCGGGAAGCTCCCAGGAAGCTTTTTCCTGGTGCACAGAAGCAGCTTGTCCAGGCCTCCAGCTTTGTTTTGTGTCTGGCTGGATCCTCTGGATTCCTCCAGCTGCCCTCTCGTTTACTCTGTGGTTTGCTGGAATATTTGTTCCCTGTTTTTCACGCCGCTCCCTCCGTGTGGGAGTCACGCGGCCCCAAAACGGATGGAACAGAGAAATGCCCAAAGTGAGTCCATGGAAGGCATTCCAAAAGGGGAGGGAGGAGCTGCTGTGAGGTTCCTGTTGGGTGAGAAACCCACCCTTTAAAGCGTGGATGTGCTGGGCTTTCACAGCTCTGCTCAGCAGCTGGACACGCTCTGCATCCGTGGGGATATTCCTGCAGGAGGAGCGAGCAGGAAAGGCTGGGGCGTGTTAGCAACTCCTGCCACTGCACACACAGCCTGAGCCACTCCAGTGAGCATCCCCTCGCTGCTCAAAGCTTTGATTCACTGCTGCTCAGCTTCCCTGGGCTGTGCCACTCGGCTCAGCCACTCCAGTCTCCTCACGGAAGCCTCTCCGATGCTTTTCCATGCGTGGCCGTTGGAAGCAAGTTGGTCTTAACAGGAATGCCTTTGTTTTTCTAATCACATTTTATTTTCTTCTTGTTACACAATGGGATTCTTCTTCCTTACATTAGCTCACCTACCCAGTGTCTGCATCCAGAATTCTCCCAGATGCAGGGAGACAATTCCAGTGGCAAAAGATCTGGTTAATGGCCACTGCCTGGGAGTCTTGGCATTTCCTAAAAACAGCCTCAGCCAGGGCAGGGTGGTACCAGCAGGGTGAGAAGCTCCTTCTGGAGCAGCCAGAAGATCCGACCCTTACACCCAACATTTTCCTGTACATGGGAAGTATTTAGGAGTGCTGCAGTTCCTTGAGCCACAGCTCTTGGTTCCCTGTTTCCAATGGGGAGCTCTGGAAAGAGTCACGGAATCCCAGGATGGGCTGGGTTGGAAGGAACCTTAAAGCCCATCCTGTGCCACCCCTGCCATGGCAGGGACACCTTCCGCTGTCCCAGGCTGCTCCAGGTCCCAATGTCCAACCTGGCCTTGGGCACTGCCAGGGATGCAGGGGCAGCCCCAGCTGTGCCAGGCCTCCCCACCCTCAGAGGGAAGGATTTCTCCCCACTATCCCATCCATCCATGCCCTGGCAGTTCGTTGTCAAAGACCTCAGCCCACAAATCCTGGGAGATGCTCTCCCAAGCTGCTGGCCTGTGGGGCAGGTGCTCCTGTACCGCAGGAAATTTGCCTTGGAGAAGGGATTTTATTGTGGCCGGGTCACATGGAGCATCCCGGCGCCCATCCCACGTGGCAGCAGATCCTAAGCCAGGTTTTGTGGACAAATCCTCCTCCCTTTGGCCCCATCCGGCCTCCGGTCCGTCCCGTCCGGTGGATGTGCGCCGGGCAGGAATGCGGCCGCGGGCAATCCCGATTGTTTCCCGGCACAAGGCAAAGTCGGGCTCAGGCGCTGCCTCGGCTGAGCTGCGGGCTCAGTGTCCTTTCAGCGGGAGCATTTAGCTGTGTCCTTTCTGCGGGGACATTTAGCCGCGTCCTTTCAGCGGGGGCATTTGTCTGTGAATGGAAAGTGCCGCAACGCCGCTCTGCATCTCGCTGCCCGCGCTCCCAGACAGCGTGTAAGCGATTCTCTCTGCAGCGCGGGCACCTCGTCTGCACCTCCGGCTGCCCCCATCCACCCCCACAGCCCAAATATCCCAAATATCCCCAATATCCCGTTTTTCCCGACGCCCTCCTGCTTCCCAGCGCAGCGCGTTCTTTTGGGATGCTCGTCCCACCGCCGCAGCGAGCGCCCAGACACAGCGTGCCTTGAAGGAGACAATTAACAAGCAGTCTGGAATATGCAAATGGCACGGTTTTAATTAGCCCTGGAACAGCCAAGCACCTGCACAGGGGGTCAGGAGGGGAGAGGAGGGAGGCTGGCTGCACCCAGACAGTGCCGGAGCCGCCCGGGGCACCGAGTGCCTTGCAGCAGGCTCAGATCAGCTGAGTCCCAGCCCGCGTCCGGTCTGTGCGGCCAGGCTGGTTCCAGTTCTCCCCCGAAAAACAGAACAAACCAAAACAGAGCCGGGTCAGGAGGAGAATGGGGAAGCTGTGGGACACAGCGTGTCCCACAGTGTGACAGATTTAACCCCCTCAGGTGACGAGCACCGCGGGTTAAACTGGGTGGAGCGGGAGTGACAGGAATCCATGGATCCAGTCCTCTCCTAAATGGTGTCAGGATCAGCAATGCCAGGGTGTTCTTGCCCCAGGATCAGCAATGCCAGGGTGTTCCTGCCCCAGGATCAGCAATGCCAGGGCATCACTATCCCAGGATCAGCAATGCCAGGGTGTTCTTGCCCCAGGATCAGCAATGCCAGGGTGTTCCTGCCCCAGGATCAGCAATGCCAGAGTGTCACTGCCCCAGGATCAACACCATCAGGGTGTTCCTGCCCCAGGATCAGCACCACCAGGGTGTTCCTGCCCCAGGATCAGCAATGCCAGGGTGTCACTGCCCCAGGATCAACACCACCAGGGTGTTCCTGCCCCAGGATCAGCAATGCCAGGGTGTCCCTACCCCAGGATCAGTGACACTCTGTTGGTACTGTTAGCTGTCAATGCTGCATCAGAGAAGTTTGCCTGAATTTCCCATTCTAACAGCATTCCTATGAAAATGTTGCTTCCCGTTTCCTTGTCTCGCCTTCTTTTTTTTTCTTTTTTTTTCTTTTTTAATGTATTTCAAATCTTACCCAGTGTGACTTCAAGGAAATTCCCCAGATCTCAAGGAGCTGCCCTCTCCCGTGCAAACCTGGGCAAGTCCTGCTCCTATTCCCCACCTGTTGGACCAGTATGATTGGAGAGCCCTGCCCCAGTGTTTGTGGCTTCATTCATGTTTATAAACTACCCTGAGATCTGAGAAAAAGGATTTACGAGTGCAAAATAATAAGTTGCCAAACAGTTTCTAACCTCATAAACACATAATTTTAAATTCAAGGAGACACAGAGGAGGGCAAGATCACACAAGTGGACTGGGAGCAGTTTCCATCATCCATCCTGGGAGCTCCAACTGCACAATTCCCTCCATTGCTGCAAGCCCAGCCTTGCGTTTAAACACTAATTGTGAAAAAGCTTTTCTAAAGATATTTTTTACATTGTAAAAATGGGAAACTCATTTGTTTTTTTTGCTGCCCTCCTCCTTCTTTTGTTTCCCCTTTTGTGTTGTATTCACATGGTGTTAGGGAAAAGCTTCCTGGAAATGTGGACTGAGATGTGGGAATGCATTCAGCTGGGTTTCACTTTGTTCCTTTGTGTCCCACAAACCACTCACTGCAGCAGATCATCCCAACAGTTGTGCAGCTGAGCTGGGATCCCGTGGCTCCATTCCTCCTCCCACTTGTGGACCTGCAGTGGGAAAGCTGGAATGGTTGGGCAGGCAGCCTGAGAGCCCCAGAGCCACTGGGGGAATGAGGGATGGTGAGGAAATCAGCAGTTATTCATGGGCCACTTTGCAAACAGGGTGATTAATAATAATTAATTTTGCTGCACTGGCACGGGGTGCCCAGAGCAGCTGTGGCTGCCCCTGGATCCCTGGGAGTGTCCCAGGCCAGGCTGGACAGGGCTTGGAGCACCCTGGGACAGTGGAAGGTGTCCCTGCCATGGCAGGGCTGGGCTTTACTGTCCCTTCCAACCCAAACCCCTCTGGAATTCTCTGATAGCCAGAGGCAGCAGGGGCTTGGTGGCCACAGCCTGCTCTCCTGGCCACCCTGGGACTGCTCACCCTCAGCCCCCTGATTCCTTCAAGCACTCATTTCCCCTCCGTTGGCTGCTGCTCCCTGAGTTTTCCACCCTGCAAAGGCAGAAGCTTCCCCAGCCCTGAGCAGAGCCAATCTCCAGGTGGAGTTTCCTTGTGGAGGCTCCTCCAGCAATCCTGTCTCAGCCAGCAGGAGCCCCACACACCTGTGGGGATGCACCTGCCCCTGGCAGCTCCTGGGCAGGGCCAGGGCTGCCAGGTGTCTGTCCCTGGGTGCCCTGGGTGCCCAGCTGGCAGCAGCAGTCCCTCCCTGTGCCAGGCTGCTCCCCAGGGCTGTGCTGTTTCATATTTGAGCAGAAGGCACCACAATCCCAGCTCCATCTGATGGATGAGCCCTGATAAGAGGCTCTGCCCCATTTCCTGTTCCATCCTTGCCCTGGGATGCTGGGCAGGGAGCTGGGGCTGGCAGAGCCCCAGTGGCCACGGATGCTGTGGCTGGCAGGGAAGTGCCAAACAAACAGCCTGGACAAGCAGCTGCCACCTCCAGAGCTGCAGCCAGCCCTCACACCCCATTAGGCCACGGACCAAAAGCACAAATCTGGTGGTTTGGCCACTGGCAATTTTCATTTTTCTACAGAAAAGGCTTCTGGCATTTGTTAAAAAAGGGGGGAAAAATAGCAGAGGGAAGAGGGCCAAGGGATTTGAGGACTTGTTTAAATAATGGAAAGGCTGCTGCTGCTGGTTTTGTTTATGTCATCAAAAAAGGGCACAGCTTTGAAGTTACTCATGAGCAACCACAGTGCTGGCTTATAAAAGCAGCAGGGCTGTGATGCTGCTGGGCTTGCACCTTTCCAGAGCAGAGCACCCAGGGCTGACAGCACCCAAACAGGCTGCTCCTCACTCCCTGCTTCCAGCCCAGGGCTGCTGACCCCAGAGCCAGCTGATGATTTATTGATTTTTAATGTAGAAAAAGCAGGAATCTTAATATTTCTCTCCCCCTAAATATTTATTGTGCTACAGCTTCTTCCTGTGTCATGGAATGCCGTGGGAAATCCGGCCAAGGACACCTGTCCTGGCTGTCCCCAAGCCACATCCTCCTGCTCTGACACCTCCTCCAGCTACCAGGACTAGTAAATAAATTTTTAAAAACATTTTACCACGTTCTGTAGCATTAAACCCTGAGGTGATTCTGTCACAATTCTATAATTCACAGATATTTTCACATGATAGATCTTATTTTCTGTTTCCTGAGTCATCCTCCATTCCCCCAATCCAGTCTCCAGCCAGTGAGCAACTCCCAGAGAATGCAGTCCTGCAGTCCCAGTCTGGCTCACCTTTATTTCCAAATGAGTCCAAGCTGGAATATAAACCCAGGAAAAGGAAAAGTGGGCAAAAGCCAGATGGGGGCTTCCCCTGCTGTGTCCTGCCACTGGTCCAGCCAGGCCAGGGACAGGGAGGAGGATTCTCTGTGCTGTCACTGCCAGAGGAAAGTGTGGATGTGTAAAAACCTGATCTAGACATGTTGGCATTGTCAAATAATTCCTGTTTAACCACTCCAGCTTCACCACTGGATGGGTCATTTGAATACTTGTACCTGCACCTCCCTGGCTCTCACTCGGGTGCAAACTCAAACTGTTCTCTCTTGCCAGAATCTTGGGAAAATCATGGAATCCTGGGATGGTTTGGGATGGGAGGGAGCTTAAAGCCAATCCAGTGCCACTCCTGCCATGGCAGGGACACCTCCCACTGTCCCAGGTGCTCCAAGCCCTGTCCAGCCTGGCCTGGGACATTCCAGGGATGGGGAATCCACAACCTCTGTGGGCACAGGTGGCTCCAAGGAGTTCCCGAGTGTGGGAAGGAAGTGCCAGGAGTTTCTCCATGCTTACAAAGATGTTTTTCCATTGCTGCAGGAATCAACTTCCCTGATGCTCACCTTGGGACACTAAGTGGCTTTGGGAGAGGAGAGGAGAGGAGAGGAGAGGAGAGGAGAGGAGAGGAGAGGAGAGGAGAGGAGAGGAGAGGAGAGGAGAGGAGAGGAGAGGAGAGGAGAGGAGAGGAGAGGAGAGGAGAGGAGAGGAGAGGAGAGGAGAGGAGAGGAGAGGAGAGGAGAGGAGAGGAGAGGAGAGGAGAGGAGAGGAGAGGAGAGGAGAGGAGAGGAGAGGAGAGGAGAGGAGAGGAGAGGAGAGGAGAGGAGAGGAGAGGAGAGGAGAGGAGAGGAGAGGAGAGGAGAGGAGAGGAGAGGAGAGGAGAGGAGAGGAGAGGAGAGGAGAGGAGAGGAGAGGAGAGGAGAGGAGAGGAGAGGAGAGGAGAGGAGAGGAGAGGAGAGGAGAGGAGAGGAGAGGAGAGGAGAGGAGAGGAGAGGAGAGGAGAGGAGAGGAGAGGAGAGGAGAGGAGAGGAGAGGAGAGGAGAGGAGAGGAGAGGAGAGGAGAGGAGAGGAGAGGAGAGGAGAGGAGAGGAGAGGAGAGGAGAGGAGAGGAGAGGAGAGGAGAGGAGAGGAGAGGAGAGGAGAGGAGAGGAGAGGAGAGGAGAGGAGAGGAGAGGAGAGGAGAGGAGAGGAGAGGAGAGGAGAGGAGATGCTGCTGGTGCCTGCTGGGCTGACCAGGATCTGATGTAGGAATCGCCCAAAAATGAACAGCAAAAAAAGGAACAATTTTCTATTGTAAAACAGCTCTGTGGGCAAAGCACCACAGGTCCTCTCTCCTTTGCACCTCACCACTTCCAAATCCTGCTGTGGGCTCCTCTCTGGGCAGGATCTGCCTCTCCCAGGAGAAAATTCCCTGATGGCTCACACAGCTCCATCCCTCCTGCTTCCCTCTCTGCAATGGCAGTGCTGGGACAGGGCTGGGCAGGGCAGAGGTTCCAGGGGCTCCCATCTGGGTCACTTCTATCCTTGTGGTGCCCATCAGTGATGGGAATGGATCCTGAAGGGCTGCTGGAAGCACTGCACTGCTCCAGAGGGCGTCTCTGGGAGCTTCATTCCCACCAGTGCTAGTGGTTGGTGTGATTGGCAGCTCAGGCAGGGAGTTTATCTCTGCTCAGCTGGATGGTTCAGAACAGGACAGGGCCCCAGTGACAGGGCAGGTGCCACCAGTGCCACCTCCCAAAGGCCAGGAGGATGACATGGCCATGCTCCCAGGTCCTTTCCATGAGGAAAGAAAACTCAGCTGGAGAATGTCACTGGCTGCATTCTACATCTGTTACATCTCAGGATAATTTATTTTAACCTCTGAAGATACAAGGGAAAATATGTGAAGGAGATGGAGACGTGCCAGTATTTCCAGTTCATTACAAGCAAAGAACTGTTGCTTATAGCACTTTTTTGGAGCAGAGAGCAGTCTGGTTTTAAATCCCTCAAGCAATGAGGAATCACATCCCCACCAATGGAAATGGTTCTTTCAGTGAAAAGTTTACTAATTAAAAGAGTTTCAGTTTGAAATTCAGTCTAAATTTCCTCCCTTTACATAATGTTCTGTCTGCTTGCTGAGGGCACTGCTGCACCCCTGCAGGGGGGTCACCCAAATGCCTCTCCTGCTCTCAGGAGTGAAGCCCCAGCTGGGGGGATTTGGGCTGCAGGGCAGGGGCAGTGGGAACTGGGATTGTCATGCAGGATGCTCAGACCTTTGAGTTTTGGGGTTTGTTTTGTTCCTATTGAAAGGCAACGCTGCAGTTGAGAGGCAGAGTGAGGCTGAGCAGAAGTGATGGATCTGCACTCTGGCCACACTGGGACTGGCCCAGCACGTGCCACCCACCCACCCCTGGTGGCACTGGGGACGGTGGCACCTGTGGTGCTGCTGGGCAGGGTGTGACAAACCCCTGTGCCCCCTGAGGGGTGACAGCTGTGTCCCTCTGAGCCCACACAGCCCCAAACAGTGAACCCAGCCTGGCTCTTCTCCAGCTGCAGGACCACAGCACAGCCCTGGGGACCCAGCTGCACAAAAGGGCCCCTCTGCACACTCAGGGGGTGGGACTAAAGGATTTGGGCACAGAGGGATTGCTCCAGCAGGGACTAAAGGATTTGGGCACAGAGGGATTGCTCCAGCAGGGACTAAAGGATTTGGGCACAGAGGGATTGCTCCAGCAGGGACTAAAGGATTTGGGCACAGAGGGATTGCTCCAGCAGGGACTAAAGGATTTGGGCACAGAGGGATTGCTCCAGCAGGGACTAAAGGATTTGGGCACAGAGGGATTGCTCCAGCAGGGACTAAAGGATTTGGGCACAGAGGGATTGCTCCAGCAGGGACTAAAGGATTTGGGCACAGAGGTGTTGCCCCAGCAGGGACTAAAGGATTTGGGCACAGAGGGATTGCCCCAGCAGGGACTGAAGGATTTGGGCACAGAGGGATTGCTCCAGCAGGGACTGAAGGATTTGGGCACAGAGGGATTGCCCCAGCAGGGACTGAAGGATTTGGGCACAGAGGGATTGCTCCTGCAGGGACTGAAGGATTTGGGCACAGAGGGATTGCTCCTGCAGGGACTAAAGGATTTGGGCACAGAGGGATTGCTCCTGCAGGGACTAAAGGATTTGGGCACAGAGGGATTGCTCCAGGTGGGACTGAAGGATTTGGGCACAGAGGGATTGCTCCTGCAGGGACTAAAGGATTTGGGCACAGAGGGATTGCTCCTGCAGGGACTAAAGGATTTGGGCACAGAGGGATTGCTCCTGCAGGGACTAAAGGATTTGGGCACAGAGGGATTGCTCCCTCAGGGCCATCCCCAGCTGGGCAGGTTTGCCCACGAGCCTGCTGAGCACTGAGCTGAGACGACCCCAGACACAGCAGCGAGGCAGCTGTGCCTGCAGACGACACTGTGGAAGCAGATATGTATGAGTGTTACCAAGATTAGGGCTTAATTAAATTCCTGCAAGATTCTTGGGTCTTCATAAATTTCCTTTGAGCTCTCTGCCAACTAGGATATGCTCGCTGGCTTTGGAATATGAAAGCAAGTGTTGTTGTGTTTTGCAAATATATTTTATAATGCATGCAAGTGCTGACTATGCAAAAGTCTCCCAGGTTTCCACGATTAACAAAATTACAAAAGCACAAAGGGTAGCAGTTCTTCTTGTTTTTGACTATCCCTTAAAAACAAGAGATGGATCAAAGTATCCTGTGATTAACTTCATTAATCACACCCACACCATGAAAAACCATCGACTCCTCTGAACCCACTTCTGGCAGAGGGAGGGCGTGAGCAGTTGGCCAGGGAGCATTCTGCTGTGGGTTGGGTGTTTATTTACTTGTTTTTCCCAAACAAGGCCCTGGCTGGGGTGGCATGGCCAGGGGGCAGGGGTGTCTCTGGCCAGGAGCAGCGGGGTGGGTGAGGAGAGGCCGATCCCTGCACAAAACCCTCTGCTGCAAATCCCTAAAAGCAGGGACTGAGCTGCACGGGCAAGGGGCGGGCACGGGGATGTGTGTCCTGCTGGCAGCAGAGGATGGATGGATGGATGGATGGATGGATGGATGGATGGATGGATGGATGGATGGATGGATGGATGGGCAGCTGTGCTCTGGAAAAGCCCTGCAGGGAGAGGCATTCCCTCTTGTGTGCTCCTCCAGGGTCTGTATCTTCCTTGCTTTTAATGCCGTGCTTGTCCTCGTCAGCAGAGCCCGGCTGATCCAAGACACAGACACGGCTCTTATCTGATAAGGGAGAGCCTGGGGAGGGACACGCCGAGCTCACCCCCCCTTCTTGCATCCCCCTCGTCTGAAATGAGCTGCAAATGTGCTCTGGGACTCTGAGCACTCCGGATGGACACGTGTTAAAGCACTCGGAAAATCCAACAGCAGCTGACAGCCACGTCCCCAGGCTGGCAGGGCAGGGAGCATTCAGGTCACAGATCCGTCCCCGCCAGCAGCACCTGGCTGAGGGAGCTGTGCTCTGCCTCTCCGAGGGATGGAGCTGCAGGAGCTCCCAGCCAGCAGGAGATCACCTCAACCCTCGCAGGACACAAGTGTCACCTGCTGTAATTACCAAAAACTAGCTTGTTTTCCATGCCTGCTGATGAAGTGGACACTGAGAGGGGCTCACTTGTCCTTGGGAGGGTCCCCTCTGTCCTGCAGACACAGAGTGGGCAGCCCTGGGCTCTGCAAGGACACCCCAGGCTGTGCTGGAGCAGGCTGTCCCCTGGGCCACATCCTGCTCTTCTACTGAAGAGACTGAGGATGAGAATTTTGTCCGCGCTGGAAGAACTTCTCCAGCTCATCCCCACAGGTTAAACCACAGCCAGAGATGAAAACACCCAAATCTGGGTGGATTTGCAGCAAACTGCAAACACTCTGCCCAGGGAGGGTGTGCTGTGGCATTGCACCCCTGCCAGCCCGCTGGATCTGCTGTGCCAGGTGCAGAGGAAGCCTTGGCAGGAATTCTGAGGGATCTGGCAGGGTGCAAGGGCAGGAGCACGGCTGAAACCCCCGTGCAGCAGGGAAGGGGTTACGGTGATCACCCCGCAGCTCCACGTGGAACAAAGCTGGCGTTTCAGGGCCAGGACAATGGATTGTGTTTTCTGCCTCCATTTCAGCCACGCAGTTGGCACCGAGGCTGAGGTCACCCACCCAGCCGTGCACTGCAGCATCTCTGTTCCGGCCGGCAGGGAGAACCAAACAAAGGGGAGCTGAGCGGGCAGGAGCGGGGCAGCCCTCGGGGAGGGATGGACACGGGCTCAGAGCCTCCCAGCCGCCCTCCAGGACCCTGCAGACCCCTCTGAATAAGCGTTTTCCCTGCCACACATCGCAGCACTTTGCATGGCCACTGCTCACGCTCAATCCCTGCCTCGCCTCCCCGGCAGTAATGAGGGGCCTGGCCTGGTTTTGTGGCTGAGTGATGAGATTTGCAATGCAAGCATGCAGGCTGCAGCCAGAGGATGCAGCCACTGCTCTCCATCTGTAAATATTTGCTCCAGCAACAGCTCCATTTCCTTTGAAGCACTTAAAAAGGTGGCAGGTTTAACGTGGAGGCACCTGCGGGCACGTGGCTCAAACACACACCAGGCACACACAGCACGGCTGGGCTTAGGCTGGCCTTAGGCTGGGCTTTGTGCCCTGCAGAGGAGAGGCTCAATTTGTCACCCTGGCCTGTTTTCTGGGAAATGAGCTTTAATTATGTTACCAATGACTGGGAAACCTGAGCTCTCTGTTGTGCAGTGGCACCGCGAGTTCCTCTGCGTGTGCAGAGGTGCAGACGTGGAATCCCAGACTGGCTTGGGTTGGAGGGACCTTAAATCCCATCAGGGCCACCCCTGCCATGGCAGGGACACCTCCCACTGTCCCAGGCTGCTCCCAGCCCCAGTGTCCAGCCTGGCCTTGGGCACTGCCAGGGATCCAGGGGCAGCCACAGCTGCTCTGGCAATCCCAGCCCAGCCAGGAATTCCCAGTTCCCAATCTCCCACCCATCCCTGCCCTCTGGCACTGGGAGCCATTCCCTGGCTCCTGTCCCTCTGTCCCTTGTCCCCAGTCCCTCTGCAGCTCTCCTGGAGCCCCTCCAGGCCCTGCCAGGGGCCCTGAGCTCTCCCTAGTTCCAGGCTGAACTTTCCCCCAGCTCTCCAGCCTGCTCCATCCCCATTGCTCCATCGCCATTGCACCACCAGCTCTGCTCCATCACCACTGATTCATCTCCACTGCTCTGCCACCTCTGCTGGGTGCAGCTGCCCACACAGAAGTGCCCTAAGGCAGGGGCTGCCCTGCAGCTGCCCACAGACCCCCTCCAACCCACACCACCAGCCTTCTGGAGGCTCTGGGATGTGCCTTTCCCAGGCCACGCTGGTGCCCTGGCAGTGCCACCCAACCACAGCCATCCCCAGGGCTGTGCCGTGGGCCAGGAGGTGACAGGGGCTGGGGAAGTTCTGTCCCTGGTAGCTGCAAGCCCTCTCAGCTGGCTGCTCACAGAAGTTATTAAAGATGCAGCAGGTCTGGCTCACACTCCTGCATCCCCAAGCATTTCCCTCTTGGCTGGGTTCAGCCAAAGGGAGCCAGTCTGCCCCTGCTCCACCAGGCAGTGAATAATTCAGGTGAACTGCTGTTCTCCTTGTCTGGAACAGGAGTGGAGATGTTCAGAGCTGCTTGCAAAGGGGAAATGTTTGTTTTATGGGAAAACCTGCATCGTTGGCCTTCTGTTTAATTTAGCATGAAACAGAACCTTGCAGGTCCCTGGAGAAGAGAAGCTCTGGGGTGACCTAATTGTGGTTTTCCAGTGCCTGAGCTTGGAGGAAAGATGGGGAGAGACTTTGGGCAAGGGCCTGGGCTGACAGGACACTGGGAATGCCTTCATACTTCATGCCCCAGTGTCCCTGGAGCATCCCAGGAGCAGCAGATTCATGGCAGCTGTGGGCTGAGGGGGATCTCAGCTCTGCTGGGAGCTCTCACCGTGGTAAGACATCACTGAAAGGAGCTGGTGACATTGAAAAAAGTGATTGAAAGATCTGGAAAAGGTGTTTCCAGTGACTGCACAACTCCTGCCCTGGCAAAAGCCGCCCTCCCTCTGCCTTGCTGGGAGGCAAATGTTGTTAATCAGCCCTGTAAATTGAGATCCATATTTTTCTCCTGAGTTCTGAAACCCATTTAAGGCCTCTAAACATCTTCTATCAGCTGGAAAAAAAATCAAATTCCTTTTCTTGCTCCTGCCCGAGCATCCTGGGGAGTTCTTTGTGCAGAGCCTTTGGTGGGAGCACAGTGGGAGCTCGTGGGGCGTTGGTGAGCGAGCCCTGTGTGTCCCCCTGCCTCGGGGACAGGGCTGCCATTGTCCCTGCTGGCCTCTGGAGCCAGCTGAGGGCTGAGCTCCAGCCCCTCCTCTCCCCAGGGAAAGCAGGGAGAGGCATCTCCTGGCCCTTCTTGCAGCCAGCATCCCCTCCAGCCCTCGGTGCTGCCCTGCTCTCACACTAGTGCTATTAAATATTCACTCCTTCCCCAGCCCTTTTTCTGCTCCATTATCTCACTTTCCTCAGCATTTGCAGCTCCTGGCCTTGCTGGGAATTCCGAGGCTGTGTTTTGTCTGCCTGCCTTCCTGCCAAGAAATGGTGAAGGAGCTCCCAGCCAGGCTGAGTCCCAGCAGGCAACAACCCCAGCTGCTGCTGGGTCTGCTCAGCAGTGATGGATCCAGGGAGATGCTTCACCTTCACCTTCACCTTCAGCTCCAGGTGCTCATCTTCACACCCCAGTGCTCCTTGGGCATTCCCCATCCCAGCTCTGCATCATGTTTTAAACTCAGATTACACCTGGAGGGATGTTCAGCCTGGAGGAGGCTCCAGGCAGAGCTCAGAGCCCCTGGCAGGGCCCAGAGGGGCTCCAGGAGAGCGAGAGAGGGGCTGGGGACAAGGATGGAGGGCAGGGTTAGATGGATCCTGGTAAGAGCAGCACACTTGGCTCTGCTGGAGCTGCACCTGATCCACACCAGTGTTGGCAGTGACACCCAAGGACATCAGCAGGGCCAGAGCAGGGCAGAGGCAAATCAGATCCAAAGCTGGTGATTTGATTTCCAGCACACAGAGAAAATTGAGAGGGCTGGATGGATACGAACCCAAGAACTCGCTGTGCTGGGAGTGAGCATGTCCACCCTGCAGTTTCTGCAGAAGATCATTCTCCTTGGGAAGGCTCTCCTCAGAAAGCAGCCCGTGATTTTTATATATTTTTTCATTTATTACAGAAAAGCCCCTCCCTAGGCAAGCTCAGCATTCACAAACTGCAGTCAATAACCTCTCCTGAAGTGAGCACTGCTCAGCTCAGGGATGGACTTTATGGGTGCTCTACATCTTGATTATGAATGAAACATCCTTGGTCACCACTGAGCCATTTATTAAAGCCTCTCCAGCTTTTATCACATCAGCTGGAACCTCACTGAAATGGCAGCTCAGGATCCATCTGGAAGTGCTGAGCACCAGGGAAAATGAGGGTTCACAAATCAATCTTTTCCCTTCAGAGGTTCTTCTTGTATATAAATAGGTACAGACTGGTCAGGGGATTTTAGGAATGACTCAGCCCCAAAAGTCCTGCTCTTTATGAGGAGATTTTGGTGACAAACAGAGCAGTTGGGTCAGGGGAATTTAGCAATGACTTGGCCATAACTTCCAGCTCGTTATGAGGAGATTTTGGTGACAAACAGACCTTGAGGAAAGGCTGAGAAGTCTCATTCTCCAGTGAAATTCCACACACACTCATGGCACGGAGCCCTTGCAGAGCTGGTATGGCCATTAACCCCTGGGCAGACCAAGAATTCCCTGGTGGCATCATCCAGTGTGAATCACCCAGGTGCCTGGGATGAGCTCTGGGAACTGCACATTGTGTAGCTGCTTCTTTTATTTGAATAAATAAATGTGAAAACAAAGGTCTTGTCTATTAGTTTTTATCCCAGAATAATTTCTTTACGTTGCACGAGCCAGCTAAGTCCCTTTTTTCACTTACCCACGCCAATTCTGGCACTTGCAAATGTTGACATCCCAGTTAGAGACAACAAAAAATTGCTTAAAAATCCTCTCATCCTTTAAAAGAATTCTTTTCTTTGCTCTGCTGCATTGATGTTAAATGCGTGTAAGGATGCCTAAATTCATTAAACATTTTGCAAGGCTGGTTTTGACCTGAATATGCCTCATAGCAGGATTTAGAGCTGCCTTTGACTTCTTGCTGAAACCCAGGAATCCAGTTTATCCTGCAGTTTTCCCAGCCTGTCCCAGGTGTTTGTGGCCAGCAGCATCCCCCTGTCCCCCGAGGTCTGCCGGTGTCCAGAGGGATGTAAAAACGCTGAGGTGGTTCAGGGAATCCCAGAAACTGCTGAGCTGGAAGGGACCCACAAGGATCATCAGAAAACTGTTGAGTGCTTCCATGGTGGGAATTATTGACTGGGAAAATCCTGGGATCCTGACATTGCAGTGAGTTTGTCACCACAGGTCATGAAAAGCCCTGCTGGCGGTTTGCTGCTGGGAGAGAGAAGGATCCTCTGCTGGGGACTGTCCTCAGCCACTGCTCCCTGCCCTCCTCTGTTATCAGTGGTACTCTAAGGCTGCCTTATCTCACAGCACTGTTATGAAGTTTAATTAACTAATTAATCTTTCAGAGAATTGTGATAGTCTTAGATAAAAGACACGGGGCCAAGTACCTATTACCCCTTCCTTGGCTATCGACAATAACGTTGTTATTAACTCCCGAGAGCTCTCCAGGATCCAAACCTTTGTTTACCAAGGATATTGCCTGATTTTCAGGCTTTTAACAAAGCACTTTGTGAAATCCTGAGCCGGTCCTGGGGCCTGCAGAGTGGGAAATCCACACCTTTGGCATCACTCGGGATCCCAGGCCACGTCCTGGTGCTCTGTGGGCAAGGTGGGCAGTGAGCCAGCACAAGGAGTTCCTCCCCATCCCAGTTATGGATGTGTGACTTTTTTTTTTTTAATTGGAACTAGCCCATTTAATTAGTAGTGGGTTTAAGCTCACAGGGAGCTGTGTGCCTGTCACTTGCATGGATTTCCCCTGCAGGACTGCGTGTGCTGCCATCCAGGATTCCCAGCACGTTGAGTCTGCGGCACTTCCTAAGCCCTGCCCCTGGCACAACCCTTATCCCAGAGAATGGAAATGAAGGAATGGTCATTTTCCAAACTAGGATGCTTATCCTTTTGCTTTTGCCCCCAAATTAATCTCCACGTGGATAGTTTCCATGGCCAGGAGCAGAGGCAGCAGCGCCAGTGTTGTCCTGAAGGTGAGAGCTGAGTGAAAATCGTTCTTCCCTGGAAGGATAATGGGATGCTAATAGGGGACAGTGGGAAATGGATTGGTGGGGCTGACAGGAGGGAATGAGGTCTTGGATTTGGGATTTAACCAGATGTCAGTGAGGACAGCAGAGTCACCAAATGGGCTGATGGCATCTCCCAGGGTCAGGGCTCCAGGCTCCTGTTTCCTGAGCAGCCCTGCGTTCCTGGGATGCTGAAACCCTGCCTTGGAGGGAACTTGCAGGGAACGCTGAAGAAATGGGGGATCATACCTGAGGAACGGGCAGGTTTGATATGCTGGGGAGGATGAACCTCCTGAGTACACCCAGGCAGCTCCAGCTCGGGTAGGGATGTGTTGGGGTGGTGAATTCAATCCTGATTTCCCTCACTCAGAATGAGGGCTGGGGGACCAAGTCCTTGGCCACCTGCAGCCTTTTTGGCGAGCAGCAGGCCACGGCTTTCCACAGCAAAGGTCTAGAGTTAATCACAGCATCCCAGAATCCCAGACTGGTTTGGTTTAAAGGGACATTAAAGCCCATCCAGTGCCACCCCTGCCATGGCAGGGACACCTTCCACTGTCCCAGGCTGCTCCAAGCCCCGTCCCACCTGGCCTTGGGCACTGCCAGGGATCCAGGGGCAGCCGCAGCTGCTTTGGGCACCCTGTGCCAGGGCCTGCCACCCTGCCAGGGAAGGATTTCTCCCGAATCTCCGCTCTCCCCCTGCCCTCGCTTAAACCATTCCCTGCGTCCACTCATTCCCGGCCGGTGCCGGCGCGGCCGCCGAGGCAAAACGGAGGCGGCGGGGTCTCCCCCACCCCTTTCTCCCCTTTTTCCACTCTTTTCCACCCCTTTCCAGGCATTCCAGCCCTCGCCCGCGTTCCTCCCCCGGCCGGCGGCGGGACTACGAGTCCCATGGCGCCGCGGGCCGGGGGCGGAGCGGGGCTTTGTGCGGGCGGCATGCGGGGGAGCCGCAGCCGGGGCTGGAGCCGGAGCCGGAGCGAGCCCGCCCCGGGGGGAGGAGGGCGAGGGCGGCGAGCCATGACGGGCGGCGGCGCCGCGGAGCGCCCGCGGTGGTAGAGGGCGAGCGCGGGGCGCGGAGCCCGCCCGGCGCGGGGCGCGGAGAGCGCGGAGCGGCCGCCATGGGCAACGCGGGGAGCGTGGACGCGCAGCAGACGGAGCTGAGGGCGCACAGCGTCCCCCTGAAGCTGCCCATGCCCGAGCCCGGCGAGCTGGAGGAGCGCTTCGCCGTGGTGCTGGTGAGCGCCGGCCCCATTGTCTGCGGGCAGCGCGGAGGGGCCGCCGGGGAGGAGCGCGGCGGGGGAAGGGGGGAGCGCCGCAAAGTTGGCTCGGGAGCCGCGGCCGGGCACAGGTGGGCTCGGCGGGGCGGTGCCGCCCGCGGGACGGGGCCGCGGCTCCTCTTTGTCTCCGCAGCCCCCCGAGGGCCGCCGTGCCCCGGCCCGGGCGGCTGCCGGGGCCGGGTCGGGCAGCGCCGGCGGAGCGCAGCCCGCGGGGAGCGGGAGCGGCTCCGCCGGGGACGCTCCGGGGACAGCCGCTCCTGCTCCGCCGGGGACACCCCGCTCCTGTGCCCCCCGGGACACCTCCGCCTTTCTCCTCCGGGGGACGCCGCCGTTCTTTTTGCCCGGGCCACCCCGCTGCCGTCCCCCCCGCCGGGGGACACCGCGGTCCTTTCTCCCCCGGCCCATCCCGGTGCTGCCCCGGGTGCGTGCGGGCCAGCGGGGGTTTCGTTTCGGCAGCACGGACGGGTCGCTGCTCTGTGAGATCAGCTCTGCGGGAAGGAAGGGCTGAGCTTTCCCTGGGCAAAGCTCCCGCTGCTTTGGGGTACCCAGGCAGCGCGGCTCCGTCTCTTTTCTGCCGTGCTTTTTTTACTGGGAGCCACGTTTGCGTGTGGAACGGGAGCTGGGGGAGGAGGGCAGCGGCTCCATGTGCGTGCCATGCCCTGCGCTCGCTGTAGAGCCACGGGGAGCCCGGAGCTGCCGGGGTAATTCCCGTCCCGCATCCCAGGGCCGCCCCCCCGCTCCCTGAAACGCTCCCGGCGCTGGGCGAGGATTCACAACTGGTGTGTGTTGGGGATTATTTCTGGTTAGACCCAATTAGATTATCATGTCTAAGAAAAGAATAAGCCTATTCAGTCAGGAACCCCCACTGACGAGCCAAATGGCGAGTGAGATGTTACGATTATTAGGCACAGTGGAAAAAAGCCTGGTGTCGCGTTGCTCTTGTCGGGGAAAGCCGGGGTCGTGTTGGCGATGGGAGATGCTCCCACAGGCAGCACATGGCTCAGAATCCGGTCTGGATTCATCTGTGACTACCAGAGGGGCTCCTGGCTCCGTCTGCCTGCGTGGTCTGCGGGAGGAAATCGGTGGGTTTGGGTTCGGGGATGGTGATGGATGGCATCTGTAAGAGGCAGAGACGTCATTTGGGGCAGCCTTAGAAACGTGTAACGTAAATACGGGAGATAACAGCACCCAGCCTGTCATTTCCTGGGGTGCTCGGAAGGTTTTAGAAGATGGACTTCAATTAAGGCTGCGAGGATGAGTGCTGCAGCTTTGCTGGAGGGAGAGGCTGGCCATGCAGGTGGGCAGTCTGTACAAATGTGGTGTGGGATGATTTTTCCCCCAGTGATCTCTTCTCCCACTGGGAGAAGCTGGAAGAAGAGACTCAAACAGCCCCAAAAATCACCTTTGTGCTGTTCTTGCAGCCAGCTTGGGATGACTGGTGTTGCTGCAGCTTCCAGGAAATTTCTGACCAATTCATGAAAGAATAAATTGCCAGGCTGTGATTATTTTGTTTTCTCTGTGGCTCTGAGGGAGAGATGACTGTGCCACTGGTCATACCCCAGAATGGGGTAGGCTGGAGAAGTGCAGGGATTAACGAGAAAGGAATGATTAGGGGAAAAACTATGAGGAATATTTTCTGTGGGGAGAGAGGATTAATCAGAAGCAGGGAGTCTGAAGAAGGAGATGCTGAAGGTTATAAGACTAAATCTCACCTTCTTTATGTGCTGTCTTAAGAAATTAGCCTGGCACAGGTGTTGCTGGCACACTCAGAGCCCTGGTGAGGTCCCGAGGGCTGTGCTGACAATACCAATTTCCAGATCTCTGATGAAATTCCCAAGGCTGATCTGGACGCTGATGAACAGGGTGAGTGGCTGTGTGCAGGTCTCCCTCCTCACACTGGGGGGTTGTGCCCATTCCTGTCTGGGAGAGGTCCCTCCTGTGTGTTTGGAAGTTTTGTTCTCTGCCCTTGTGCAGAGCAGGGAGCCCTGGCCCTCCAAACCACGAGGGGAGCATGCTTGCCATGATTTCACCATGAGTGCCATGACACCAAATGCTTTATTTTTTCCACCTCAAACGCGCTGTCGTGAGCTGCTCCAGCATCTCTGGAGTCCCTTCAGCAGGGGATGCTGTGCCTGGAGCTGATGGATGTGTGCCAGCTGTAGTTTGTGGGGCTGTCAGAGGGTTTTGTGTCGAGAAAGGGCTCTGCTGTGGTGGTTTGTCTGCCTCGAACATGCACCTGGTCACCTCGAACACACACTGTCACCTCAAAGACACCTGGTCACCTCAAACACCCATGTGGTCCCCTTGAACACACACTGCCACCTCCCTGCCTCCTGATCCTCCCTGAGGTGCATAAATTGCAGGGGATGATGGGCACTGCTCCAGGTCACGTTTTTTGGGTGAAGTTCTCAAATCTTGTGCTCCTTGTGCCCTCAGCGTTCCCGAGGATGTCCTGAGCCCACGGAGGGACAGGGATGTCACTGGCTGTGTCACTCTCGTGGTCTGTTGGGCAATAATCAGGGTTTTCCCCGTGGGTCTGTGTCTCCTGGGGCTGTTTTGGGCACTGCTGTAGTAAATGTGCTGCCGTGGTTGGTGTGTTGAGTCTGTGCTGGTGGGGTCTGGGCTCTGTGTGTGTGTGTTCCAGGAGGATGTGTTTGATGTGATGTACTTCAAGGAGAAAATGTGGAGGACAGCCCAAGAGAGATCCAGGTTTCAGTCTGCAAGCTGTGTTGTTCCTTCTGTCCTTCAAGCTGATGTGAATTCTCCCCTTTTCCTGTGAGGTAATTCCCTTCCTCTCAGGGTTACACCAGAATGTGAACTCCAGGGAAGCAGAGGTGTGGTTCTGCCACCAAGTTCCCAGTTTGGCTGTGCTGGGTCTCAGCTCTGCCTCTGGCTCTGAGCTTCCCAGCACTGGCACATCCCCTTGGGGACACCCCAGCCTTGTCCCTTCCCCAGTGCTCTCTCCTCTCAGCTGTGTGGGATCTTTCCCTATGGACATGTGGGCATAAATGCTGAATTCTGGTGAGCACCCCAGGTCTGCTGAGAGCAAACCCCAGTTCAGCAGCCCAGGCAGGGCTGCCAGAGGCATCCCTAGACAGGGTGGCACCGGAGCTGGGAGCTGTGGGAGCCAGTCCCAGCTCTGCAGCTCCTGCAGCAGGGTGGTCTCCCTGAACCCTGCACGGGGCTGCACGTTTGCAGATGCCACGTGGTTTGGAGGAAGCAGCCAGGCCGGGCTTGGCAGGGGAAATCGCTGCCTAATGAGCTGTGATTGACATAATTTGACTGCTGGATTACAAATCTGCGGTGAGGTTAACAGGAAATATCCTCTTCCCCCTCCCAGTGGGGTTTGGGTGCACAAAGGGCTCCTCTGTGCCCGCTGCTCTGGGGTGGAGGGCTCGGCCAGAGGGTGAGGGGGTGTTCTGCCATCCCCAGGTGAGGCACCTACCTGTTCCTGCTTTGCCCACAGCAGCAGCTCCCTTCTGCTGGAATTCCCTTCTTGCCCCTGGATTTCGTCCCAGCGTCGTTCTCCATCCCAGGGAAGGCAGCTTGAGTATCTCCTGCTGAAGAGCTTGGAAGCTCAGTGTGAAAACTCTTAATGTTTCCCAGCTGTTCTCCTTCCTCATTGTCTATCAGATACATTAGGCATTGTTTTATAAAAGATATACATACATATATATATATATATATGTATGGTTTAGGGTCTGCAAATCGTGACAGAGCACGAGGGGGCTGCAGGAGATATCTGTGGGATAGGATCAGCCTCCCTGCTTTGTGGGGCACTGGGTTCCTTGTTGTGATCCCTGCATTTAACAGGATTCCCTTGGGATGGATTAGAGTTGAGATCCTGGAACACCTGATGCAGGTGGGAGCGGTCCTGGGAGGTGAGAGACGCTGAGGTGGCTTTGGGAATCTTGAGGAAAGTGAGATTTCTGAAATGCAGAACCCAAACAGACCTGTGGGGTTTCCTTGTTCGGGCCTCAGCTCTGACAGGCTCCTGCTGCTGGAGATTTTCCTCAAGGTCTCGTGAAGGGATTGGGCCAGTGACACTATTGCTTGAAGAAACAACCTCATAAATCACATGGTTAAATGTATATATTTCACAGGGGTTAAATGTACAGCAGTGCCTGGTGGTGACACTGCTGCCCAGCTGCTTTGTCACTCAGGGGATGGATGGCATTTGTAAGTTTTTCCACCCAGACATCACCGGAGAACATTTTTGTAGAACTGATTTTTTCCTTTGAGTGTCTGGAATATGAGGGTACTGTGGTGGGTATTTAGCTGGTGGCAACCTTGCTAAAATTAATTTCAGCTCCTGGAAACCTGCAAGACTTCTAAAATGGCTGGGCTGATGTAGATGCATATATTTTTTGGTATACCATTTTTCCATGCCAAATAATCCTATTAATTTGGATGATGGTGGAGGGATGAACCCTCCAAATTACACATTAAATGTTGTTTAAGGTGAACAACAACAGGTCAAGCAAACCCTCTGCCTTTACCTTTTACCTGTCCCATCCTCTTTCCTCAGAGCATCGAAGCTTTATCAAACATCTCTATCAACTTCCTTAACCTTGTGGGAGAGATAAAGGGGTTTTTAGGATTTTTGTTTTGTCTGCAGGAGCAAGGTCGTGCAGGAGTTGGCCCTGAGGTGTGAAATGCTCTTTTGTGAGCTACTCCATGTCCTGGGTGATGCTGAAGAAAGAACTGAGAGGTGCAGGATGAAATTCAGAGTTTACAAGGTGATCTGAAATCAGTCAGTGGCTCTTGAGTAGTTTCTGATTGGTGATTGAATGACTTGAAGCCACGGGTGGCTGCCCTCAGTATTTCATTTCAAAATCACTTCAGCTTTTCCTGCTGCATGAGGAGGTATTAAAGTGCACAGAAACTTCTCCCCCTGAACTGTGAAACTCAGCAGATAACAAACACAAACCAAAATGTTTGATTTCCTCCTGTGTTTCCAGAAGCACATTGCTGTTTTTACTGTATTTTGGGATTGCTGGACAGAGACTGTGAATCATTCAGGCAACTTCTAAAGACTCCAGCCCCTTTTGGAGTAAAACATCCATGTGAAGGTGTGCATGGTAATTACCAGCCCTGTCCTGTGTTCGTGTGGCTGCTTTGGAGAAGGGGAGTGGTTTTCCCTGATGGAGTTTTGGGTTTTCCCTGCTGGAATTTTGGGTTTTCCCTGCTGGAATTTTGGGTTTTTCCCTGCTGGAGTTTTGGGTGCTCCTTCCAGCTGCAGAAGGGATTGGGCATGTGGGATCCATGGGTTCCATGTGGTATCAGTACCACCCCTGTCTCCACAGGGTCCAGGCAGTTTCCTGCTCCCATTTTGAGTCCAGCACCTGCTGAAGAAATGATTTTTTCTGCCCAGTCTGTCAGAGGAAGTGCTTTAAATCTGCCCCCTTGATCTGGGGCTGAGGGGGTGATGACCCTGCAGGAGTAGCTGGTTTTATTTTCCTCCTTATTTCTAGCTCTGGGTCCATCCTAAAATGAAACCAACCTTTGACATTCACTTTCTAATTTTAGTTTGCTCACTGAGGGACAAACCTTGTGCCATCCCTGCCTTTCCCTCAAACACCCTCTGACTTTGGAGCTTTCTGCTCATTTTTTCCAGGCTGTTGCTGTTCTTCCAGCTCGGTAGCTGGAAGGGGGAATGAGCACAGCCCAGTGCTCCTTTGGAGGTGGGAAATCCCTGGGACTGGTTGCACTTTTGCTTTTGCTTTCCTTAGCTGAGCCAGCCGTGGTTTGTGACATGGTTTGTGACATGGTTTGTGACATGGTTTGTGAGGCTGGCTTTGGCTGGTGGCAGTGGGGAGGTGGCTGGGAAGGGTCTCTGGGGCAGGGCTCAGGTGCTCCAGGGCCACCAGCACTGCTGTGCCCAGCTGAAAGGGCTGGCACTGGTGCCCACTGTGGATTTTGGGCACAGGCAATGTAAAATCCCCTGGGTTGTGCTGCAGGTTCTGCTGCACGGGTTGTTGTCGGGCTTGGTGATGTTCAGCAGGAGAGTTTGGTGCCCCTTTTGCACCAAAACCATTCCAGGGTGCTCCAAGCCCTGTCCAGTCTGGCTTTGGACGCTTCTAGGGATCCAGGGGCAGCCACAGCTCCTCCCCACCCTCCCAGGGAGGAATTCCTTCCCAATATCCCACAAACTTGGGAGACATTAAGGGCAGCCCTGGGGGCTCCTGCTGCCATCACCAACCCCTTCTGCCCCTGGACCACCAGGACACAGCCTCTGAAAGGGCACGAGGCCAGAGTGACAGAATCCCAGCATGGCCTGCCTTGGAGGGGACCCTAAAGCCCGTCCAGTGCCACCCTGCCACGGCAGGGACACCTCCCAGTGTCCTGTCCAGCCTGGCTGGGACACTGCCAGGGACCAGGGGCAGTGTCTCTGGGAATAGCCCAGATTTCTGGGATTCTGTGACCCAGAGCCAGCCCTGCCTCTCTCCTGGGTCTGGCAGGGCAGGCTGGCACCCGGCTGTGCCCGCAGGAATCCGTGTTGGAGCCCTGGCACCCCGACCTGCTCTGCTCTCCCCAGCACGAGCTCATGAATTATGCAGCACATGCTAATGCGGCAGCACTTCAGCACCAGCTGATTTTTAAGCATCTGGGCTGCCTCTTGGCTTTGAGTTAAGCACTTTCTGATCAGGATCCAAGCACTGCCCCGTGCAGGAAGGCAGACACGGGAAGGGATTGCTTTTCCTGCTCCCTCTCCGTGTCCTTGGAAGGTGTGGGGACAGCGGCAGGCCGGAGCTGTGCCTCTGGAGGGTTTTTCCTACCTCTGCTGGGAGGTGTAAATGGGATTTTTCTTTGGTAAGCAGAAGATCAGTGTTTAAAAGCAGCAGGGCAGTTTGCAGTGTGCTTGCAGGCAGTGCTGGTGATCCGGCTGCTGAGGACTTCTGTGGTGAGCAGCGTGCAGCCACATTTGAGACAAACTCAGCTGGATTATTGTTTTCTTTGTTTGGAAGAGTCCATTTGGGAATTCGGGATGGGAAATAAGTGACACCAGCTTGTTCCATTTGATTTATATTTGGGTTAGAGAAAATCTCTACCCTGGGGCCAAAGGGCTTAGGCTGGTCAGGTAACAGCTCTTGGAGCTGCTGGTGCTTAAAAAGTGGGAATTTCCCGTTTATCACATCCTGGTTTCGGTTCTGGAGGGTTGAGCAGGTTGCCATCACTTCATGTGCTCACACCAGCTGGCCCCAGGGTTGTGCTCTTGCCCACGTGGTTGCTGGGAAATGCCAGTTAGTTCTGCTCCAGTTTAGGTTGGATTTCAGGGAAAGGCTCTTCCCTCACACCATGCTGGGCACTGAGAGCTCCAGGAGCTCCAGGAGCATTTGGACATTGCTCCCAGGGATGCCCAGGGTGGGATTTTGGGATTTTGGATCCGTGGGTCCCTTCCAGCTCAGGAGATTCCCTGACCCTGTGATGGTGAAAGGTCTGTGATGTTTTCACTCACAGCTCCGGCCCCCATCCTCTCTGTAGCTCCCAACGCCCAGAATTCCGTCTGGAGATGCTGGAAAACACGAGCATTAATCTGTGCAGGCTTTCCCTCTTCCTAAAGCGACGCCTTTCTGGAGTGTTTCATGGCACAGAGTGTTGGCTAATGTATAACTTGTATATGCTGGGCTCTCGGTGACATATTGCAGAGCTGCAGCGTGTGCTGGGTTTCAATTCAGCCCGGGATCTCTTTAACAAAACAAGTGTTTGTCTGCGGGGACTGCGCAGCCTTAAACATACATTTGGGGAGGATATTCATAAAGCACCAGAATGGGGGCATTGTCCTGGCCCTGAATGCTCCTCACATGAGAGCTGGGCTCTGCTGGACCTCCAGGGCTCTGCCTCAGCTCTGCAGAGCGGCTGCGTGTCCCGGCTCGGGGGCTGGAGCCGCGCCCGGCGCTTCCCGACGCTGGGGACACCTCGGCACGGGAACTGGGAGCTGTCCTGGGAACTGGGAACTGCCCTGGCCACTGGGACAGCGCTCCCAGGCCTGGGCTGGGCCCCGGGGAGGGATCCCGTGGCAGGAAGATCCACAGGAAAGCTCCCAGAGGTTGTGACTTCCCTCGTCACGTTGAGCAGCGCGGAGCGGGGTTAACCATGGACAGGACACGGGAATGGCTCCCCAGAGGGCTGGGGTGGATGGGATTTTGGGATTTTGGGAAGAAATTCCTGGCTGGGAGCATGGGCAGCGGCTGGAAGGGGTTTCCCAGAGAAGCTGTGGCTGCCCCTTGATCCCTGGAGCTATTCCAGAACAGCTTGGAGCAGCCTGGGACAGCAGAAGGTGTCCCTGCCCATGGCTGGGGTGGCACTGGATGATCCTTCATGTCCTTTCCACCTGAAGCCCCTCTGGAATTCTGTAGCTGCTTTCAGAGGCTGTGTCCTGGTGGTCCAGGGGCAGAAGGGGTTGCTGGCGGCAGCAGGAGCCCCCAGGGCTGCCCCTGGTGTCCCCACAGTTTGTGGGCAGGTCTGGCCACGCTCCCCACGTGGGTGTTGGCCAAGGGCAGGAGTTGCTCCAGGACAGAACGTTCTTGAGCCTTCCAGAATCATGTGTAGAGGATTTAGATTTTGTAATGTGTGTCTGGCTGTTGTGAGAGATACCTCAAAAAGTGCAAAAATTGTTTTTCCCCCTCTTTTTCTTTTTAACATACATTGTTTGGCCAGAAATCCTTTACTATAAAAGGACTTGGGGCAGCTCTAGAGTGTACATCTGTTCCTTGTTTGTCTGCAAAATGACTGTACAGTGGAGGCCAAAAGCAGAGAATAGAGGGTTGTACAAATTGGCAAAGTTGCTGAAGTCTTTCAGAAGCCAGTAATTACAATGAAGAAGCAAATTGTTCAATCCAGAAATCCTGGTTGTTCATCCGTCCAGCATCCTGGCATGTCCCCCTGTGGCTCCCCTTGTCCTGCTTTCCAGAGGACAGACAAACATCCCAGTTCCACCTGGTCAGGTTTGGGGCTGGCTGGGTGGCACCGTTATCCAGAGGGCCTGGGAAGGGATGGAAATGGCCTGGCTGAGTTCATACAGCACTTTTCTGACAAAGGTTCCCAATGATTTACTGTGTTTGGGAGTGCTTCAAAGGCCTCTCTGCCCAGCTCCGAGCCTTGCAAGTGCAGATGATCAAATAAATTAACCATCACAAATATTTAACTTAAAGCCTGCTCAAACAGGAGCTTTGATGTTGAGAGTGTGTGTGGGAGCCTCTGTGTGGCTGTGCGCTCTCCCGGGGATATTGGGTGAACATTGAATTTGTCTCTTCTCTCAGATACAAGAAGCCTAAAGCTGGAAATGTAAATAATAATTAATTACCTTTATTATTCCCCCTCCATGGGCAGCAGGTTGGGGTACAGCCCTGGGTGGCACTGGGATGAATTATGGCACAAGGAGTTTTCCTGGGAAGCTGATGGAAAATGGACTGAGCAGGGCAGTCACACTTTTCAGCACTGCAGGGTTGGCCGTGCCATCCCTACAAAAAACTTTGGCTCAGGGGTGATTTTTCATGGCATTGGTGCCAGGTGTTGCTTGGTGGCCACAACTCTCCAGGTAACCAGAGTCCCTTTGATGTCAGGATAATTATTCCTGGATCGAGCCAGGATTGTTGGGTAATTAATTGAATCCTTGTGCGATAGCAGCTGCTTACAGGTAGCTGGGCTGGATGGCCGTGAGTTGTTGGCTGAAAATTGCAGCTCCCTGGAATAGTCTGGGAGTTGTCAGATCTTCCCAGTGATCAGCTCGCAGGGAATTGTGTCTGAGAGCTCAGCTCCGCTCCGTGGCAGAGCTTCAGCTGCAGATCCCTGTTCTCTTGATCATCTAAATGAGTATCTGAGTGAGGCAAATGCACAATGTGCTTTTTGCTAAATGAAACAAGAACTTTGGTGCTTGACGGGCGTTTTTGCTCCATGAATTTTTCAGGAGCCTCTGGCGGTGCTGTGGAGGAAGGAAAGGAGTGAGAGGGGCTTGGAGCAGCCTGGGATGGGATGGGATGGGATGGGATGGGATGGGATGGGATGGGATGGGATGGGATGGGATGGGATGGGATGGGATGGGATGGGATGGATGGGATGGGATAGGATGGGATGGGATAGGATGGGATGGGATGGGATGGGATGGGATGGGATGGGATGGGATGGGATGGGATGGGATGGGATGGGATGGGATGGGATAGGATGGGATGGGATGGCCTTTAAGATCCCTTCCCACCCAAACCATCCCAGTGTTCCATGATTCCGTGCCTGAGCAGACAATGAAGTGCACAAAACACCGTGGGGAAAACACTCTGCTTTTGAAATGTTGTTTTTTATCTCCTTTAATACCAGACCCTGTGGTACCCGGGGTAGTCAAGGGTGTTTTCCTTGTTGTGCTGACCACACTCAGGAGAAGTGAGAGATTCAGTGACCCAGGTCAAATGGCAGAAGAGTGGGGCAAGAGGAATTTAGGAAGCTGAGTCTCAGGCTTGGTGTGGATTAGAGGGAAGTGACCTTTCAGCTCAGCCCACGCAGGGGTTTCCAGGGTCAGCTCAGGGCCTGGTGACCTTTTCTCCTGTCTCAGGCCTCTCTTGCTCCCTCTGAGTCTGCAGAAGCTTTGGGGCCATTCCCAGCTCTCCCATCACTTGGTATGGGGGCAAGAGGTGTTTTCCAGAAATAAATCTGTGTGTATTCCTGGAAGTGCAGCCTGTTCTGAGCAGAAGGCAGGTGGGCTTTCTCCCTGCTAGGGAATGATTCTGTCACATTTAAGTGCTTCAATGAGAACATAAAAGGAATTGTGCAAGAGTTCCCATGAGCTGAGTCCTTCCCTGCTGGTCCCTGTTCAGGATCCTTCAGCAGCCAGGGGGATGCAGATCAATTCCTGGATGTCAGAAAACCTCTGTTTTCTCCTGCGTCCTCGGGTATGGCAGATCCAAGGTACCTGGAGCTGGATTTGCAGGGCAGAGGAGGAACTGGGATACCTACAAACACCAGCGAGGCAAAAATTGATTAAGCATGAAATTCTTCTCTGGCAGTGAATTCTCTGCTGGCTCGGGGACAAAAGGTTGCACAACTGAAAGGGAAAAGGAATTTTATTTGGAAAGCTCAGAGCTATTGTTTGTTTGGTTTTGCTGGTGTTTATTTTCTGTCTGATGGCAGATCTTTGTTAAAGGTGAATTATCCCTTCTGTGTAGCAAGTGGAGTGAAAACAGCCCCGATGCACTTGTAAGGCATTCAGGGAATTGTTGGAATTGTTAGAATTGTTTGAGGTGCTCTGAGGAAGTGCTTGGGGATACTTGAGGTGCAAGAACCCGTGTGGAGCAGAGTATTACTTGTGTGCCTTGTTCTGGTATTGAAACGGCCCAGACAGCACATAAATAAATGTACAGATGCACTGAAACATCACAAATAATACCTGTTGTAATATTTTGAGTTTAACCTAAAGGCTTATTGGGTACCACGTCCCAGCTGCTGCTGCTGTGCCAAAATATTTCATGGAAAAGATGTGCAGTGAGAAAAGCACCTCCTCTTTAAACTGGGAAAATGCAGATTTGGATTTATTCCATCCCAGAAACAGTGGGTTTGGGAATGTCTTGTCAAGAAGATGTTCCTGCTGTGACAGCTCAGGGTCTGTCCCAGGGCCACCCATCCCTGGGCTCACATTTTAACTCTTTTTAGCCATGATTTCCTGCTCAGGGCCTTCTCCCACAGAGATACCAGGCAAACAGGGGGGCCTTCACTGTGTGTAGCCAAAACACTGAGCCAGGGCTGGCACCGGGCTGCCCTTATCCCACTGACCTTGTGCTGGGGATGCCACATCCATGGGCACGGCTGCTGCTCCTCTGGGAGCTCAGGAATGACCCAGTTTTGTTTTCCAAGGTGCCTCAATTCTGGCTGTTTCCTCCTCTTTTCAATCAGCAGAGATTTTTTGGTTTCTGCTCATTCCCTCCATCAGCAAATTTCGGGTGAAAACTTCCCCTTTCCTCCGGGGAGCTGGAGGCAGCAGCTCCTGCAGCATCCCAGTGCCCCACGAGAATGACAACAACCACAATAATAACAGTGATAAAGGCTTCAGACAGTGATTAAGAGAGCAGATTTATGGATTTTTCTGGCCAGCCTCCATCCTTGGAGATGTCTGTGCGGGTCCTCCCCTGGGGGATGGTGTCCAGCCCGGGGTGGGGGGTGACCCTTGGCCAGGGTGGTGTTTGTGGTGCTGTCCCTGCCCCATCCCTGGCTCCGTGGACATTCCAGGACATTTCCAGCCCAGCTGTGGGAGCTCAGCCCTCTCCGTCTGCTCGTGGCTCTCTCTCAGGCATTTGGAACTTCGTGGGAGGGAATGTGGCTGGAGAAATATCAACATGCCACGAGCAAATCCACCTCATTAGGGAGCAGGGTTTAACATTTTTTTGCATTTGTGGGAGGCTGAACTGTGGTGTTTGTGTGCTTGGGGTGGAGGAGGAGGGATCTGTGTGCTCTGTCTGGATAATGGGGGATGGAAACCCATCAGAGTGGGGAAGATGGGGAAAAGGAAAAAACCCCAAAGGCTGGGTTTGCTGTGCCACAGCTGGAGGAAATCCTAGCTGGAAGCTGTGCTGGGATGCACAGGAGTGGCTGTGGGAGGTGATGCCAGCGGCAGGGATAGCTTTAGGTGGGATATTGGGAAGGAATTCCTGCCTGGGAGGAGCTGGGATGGAATTCCCGGAGAAGCTGTGGCTGCCCCTGGATTCGTGGGAGTGTCCAAGGGACACTGGAGCAGCCTGGGAGGTGTCCCTGTCCATGGCAGGGATGGATTGGGATGGGTTTAAGGTCCTTCTGACCCAACCCAGGCTGGGATTTCTCTCCAGGGAAAGCTGTGGTTTAAGGAGGGGGCATTTCCCTGTTCCACAGTTCCCTTGCCACAGTTCCCACGGTTCCCTTGAGGATGCCCAGCCTGTGCTGAGCCAATCTCTTCCACCAGGTTTTTATCATGTTAGGATTATTTATTAGGATTATTTTCCCACTCTCCATCTCCTGGTTTTTGACTGGAGCAGCCTTTCCCAGCAGCAGCATCTCCTGTTCCTGCCAGGGGAACCCAGCAGTGTCCTCACGTTGTTTCCTGGCGTGTTTTGATGCCATTTTCCCTACTTTCATGTCACATTTTGACCTCTGGAGGATGTCACCTATCCAGGTGTTAACCTAGTCCCTCAGTTCCCATGCAGCACAGGAACTCCTGTAAGATAAAAAGGGCTTTATTTTACTCCAAATGAAACAATAGCTGTGGTTACAAAGCTGTCTGAACAGACTGTTCAGGTAGTGCTTTACACTGGAGTCTTCCCTTCCTTCCCTCTGCTCAGTGCTCAACAGCTCAGCTCATATGAAAATAGAAAACTTTCTTCTTTTTTAAATTTAATTTTATTTTAATAGGCAACATCTTTTTCCCAGAGTCCCTGGGTTGTGGTAGCACCATATTGAGCAGGGGTTTATGTTACATGAACAACCATTTCGCTTGGTCATACCCAATTGCAGTTCTAGGCAGATTTTTACTGGCCTTTCACTTAATAGCTAAATCATCTGGAAAACAGATTGGAGTTTTTTATGTTGTGTGGGGTTTTTTCCTGAGGTGAAACCAGTCTGAAAATCACCATGAATGCTCTTCAGTATGCAGGGCTGGGGCGATGTCCCACCTCAGCGTGGGATACAGCAGGAACAGTTTGAGAGTTTTTAAAATTCAGGGTAATCAGGGCAGTGCCTTGATTTGGCTGGCAATGGCTGATCAAATGCCACAGATTGGTATTTTTTACCTTCATAGGAGAGCTTCCCTTTCCTTAAAGCAGCATTCCAGCCTAAAATAGGATGTTTTCAAGTCCCATACATCAAATCCTCAAAAATCCCTTTTAAACATCAAGCAATTCCTGATAACTTCTGAACCAGGACGCCAGGAGAAACCTCAAATGAGATTGAATAAACTCTATTATCCCAGTATTTGTGCATAAGATGAATGGAATAATGGGAAAAGCAGAGCTTTGTTCATGGATCCCATTTCTTCCTAGGAAATGAGTTGGGAGGGTGGAGTGGGATGGAGACAGTGCTTCCAGCAGGAGAATTGATGCTAATTGACAGCTCATGGATCAGCAGTTTTCCAAACAAAACTGAGGAGCAGGCAGCCTCACATTCTGCTGGGATTGGATCATTTGGAGTGGGAAATCCAGGCAGGAACAAAGCAGGAGCCCATTCAAGGATAGTATTTATATATTTATATACAGTATTTGGCACTGGAGTGGTTAAAAATCAGGAATTGAGTAGGATTTGGTGGTTTGGCAGATCAATGTGGGATGGTCAGAAATGCTGCTGCTAAAAAATCAGGAATTGAGTAGGATTTGGTGATTTGGCAGATCAATGTGGGATGGTCAGAAGTGCTGCTGCTAAAAAATCAGGAATTGAGTAGGATTTGGTGGTTTGGCAGATCCATGTGGGATGGTCAGAAGTGCTGCTGCCCCACGTCAGTCACGATTCTCACCCAACCAAAGGGATTTTTTTGTCTCTGGAAATGTCTTGTTTCAGGAGTGACTTCAGCTCTCCAAGTAAAGTGATATTTTTGTCTTTCTGTAGAAATATTAGAGCTGAATTCCAGCAGAGGTGTTGAGATTCATGAGGGATGGATGCCTGGAATGGGCATTAAATGGAGATGTTTTTATCTTAAATGTTGGTATTTAAGGGAGAGTTGTGTAATCTGATTTTTAGGAGGTGATGCAGGATAAGGGGTTGGTCCTGGGGAAGGAGCTGGGGATGAAACCAGACTTCCTTGATCCAGGGGTTTTTTGGGAAGACCAGACCTCCTTGTGGGGTGCTGTTTGCCAGGTTTTGTGTGCCAGGGGGCTACAGAGTGAAAAAAGTTCTTGTTGAACACAGAAAAGGCCAGAGAGTTTTAATTTTGGATTTTGTGACCCTGATAGAAGATGGAGCTTGGAGCAGCCTTTGCTGTCACCCTGAGGTGACAGCCCTGAGGTGACAACCCTTCCTCAGTGCAGTCCAGAGGGTCTGGTCCCCAAAATCCTTGGAGAAATGAATTTATCCCCCAGCCTGCCAGGGATCACCCAGGAGCACATGGATGTGAGAGGGAGAAGCTGGGATTGTCCTCCTCAGGATGGGGGTGCAGCAGCACCGTGGCTTTTCCCCTGAGCTGCTGCTGGGGATTTTTAAGGCTGGTAAAACCAGGGAAAAAGGGAATTCTGCTGTTCCCAAGCAGTGAATAACCTGGCAGTGAGGTGCCTGTTCTGTGTTGTTTAATGCTCACGTTGTTCATCCCTTGCTGCACAACTTGAGCAGTTTATTTTAAGGTTTGGGTTAGAATAGATTTGCTGTTGGCTCATCCTGCACGTTGAATTTCTCAGATTTATTGGTTTTAGACACCCTCTTTTCATTCTATCCCTTTGGTGTTTGGGAAAGGATATTTTCTTTCCCTTTTTGTGTGGCAGTGCATCCCTCCCTTCCCTCATGTTTTCCTCACCTTTTTGAGTGCTCAGGACTCTTGAGTTGTAAATATTTTGATGCCTGTTTGGATCTAGTTTGTGAATGCTGGAATAATTCATGTTTACTGTTGTTTGTGGCACCTCTCATCTCTTCATTTTCTCCATCCCAGCAGTTTATAGATTTTTTATTCTTTTATGCTTTAATCTGAAGATGGAGGAGTGTAGTTTGAAGTGTTTGGTGAGGCCAGTGTGGCTCCTGAAAATGCTCCTTTATTTTGTGTATTCCCTTCCCTTATCCACCTCCCTTCCAGTGGTTTTTTCCTTCTCCTTCTCCCTGTGATTCCATCTGCAGCTTTTTATTTTGTTGCTGCCTCCTTTAGTCTGGCCTCAGCTTCTTTTCCATAACTTAATCCTCCTCTGCCAAAATCAATCCAGTTTTTTTATGGGTTTTTTTTTTTTTTTTTTGCTTGCAGACAATATTATCCCTGGTTGTCTGTACTCAATATTCCACAGGTTTGCTTGCATGGCCCTTAAGTAGCTTAAGGATAAAAACAAGGATCATTTTCCAGTAATTTCCTGGGTGACTCAATTAAGTTTTAGTTGTTGCAGTAATTCAGTGCCAGGGTTATTTACGGCACAATCAGCCAGGGAGTCTCTGGAGTGTTCCTGGAGCTTCCCTGGATGGGAAGGAGCCACCAGAAAGGGACGGCTGTGACTTGGAATCATGGAAGGCTTTGGGGGGGAAGGGATGTAAGGATTTCCCAGTGCTACTCCCTGGGACACCTCCCCCTGTCCCAGGCTGCTCCAGCCTGGCCTTGGGCACTGCCAGGGATCCAGGGGCAGCCACAGCTGCTCTGGGAATTCCAGCCCAGCCAAGAATTCCCAATTCCCAGTATCCCGCTGGCAATGGGAATCCATCCCCTGTGTCCTGTCTGTCCTGTCCCTCCATCCCTTACCCAAAGTCCTTCTCTGAGGGATCTGCATCTTGCAAGTGCATCTGGAAATCCAGGATATTTTCCCATTTATAGCCAAGCCTCCCTCAGGCTGTGTTTTCCCAGTGGGCTGGGAGCTAGCAGGGAGCAGCTCAGGCAGGCAGAGCTGCTCTCCCTGCACCCTTCCTGTGGGATAAAACCCGGGCTGTCATTCCCTTTTTTTGTTGGAAACCCACTTCAACACAGCCCAATGTAAGGAGAAGTGGCTCTGGCCCGCAGATGTTGAGCATGAATCATGCTGCTTGTCTTTATGTCTCAGCTGGGGTGAACTCCTGGGCTGTGGAAAATAAAAAGGGGCTTTTTATTGCCTCGTTGTGGATGGATGCAGTGGGATGAGTGCTGGAGCACCCAGGATCCCAAAGAGATGAACCCAGCTTTGTGTTTGCCCTGGGTGCTTTGGACAGGGCTTTTCCTCCCCAGCATTCCCAACAGATGGAAATTCCCACAAATGGGGAATGGCTTGGCCAAGCACTCCCAGCAAGGCTCTTCTCTGCTTGCTTTGGAGGAGAAATCTTCATAACCTGCTTTGAAGGCAGGAGCACTGATGGCACACAACAACTGCAAAGCATCAATAATCATCTTTCTGGGCACTCATTTAGGGAATGGACTGCAAAAGCTTAGGAGGCCTGAAATCCTGGATGTTTCCAGGCTCAGCTTTCCCATTTGTTCGATGCTTTTGGGCCTCACCTGGTCCTTAAAGCAGGGCTTTGCCAGACCTAGACTGGTGCAGGGATAGGTGCATAAATATAAGCATCTATGATTAACAATTGATTATTTAATGCTTTTATTATGGCAGTATTTGGAATACTAACAGATGAGGATAATTAATCCAATTGAATGGGTGTCCTTACAAAAATAATCCTAGCAAATGTTTTTTCATGTAGCCTGAAACAGCAAAACACATGAAATCAATTTTAGTCTTTCAATTCCTTAGACTTCCACAACATCACCCCCAAATTTAGGCTTTTCAGGGCAAAATGCTCCATACTGAGAGCTGCTTATTGACTCTGCACTGGAATAAATCCTAATAAATTGTAATAAATCCTAGGGTTTGGCATTGTTGTGTAGACCCAGCTGTACAGCAGAAAATTGGCACCACAGCCTTGGTTTTGGAAGCAGTTTTTGGGAAAGATGGGACACAAGTGGTTAAGGACAAAATAAGAGAGATTCAGAGAAAAAGAAGGCATTATTTGGAGTTGTATTTATTTGTTGAGGCTTTGTGTGGTTTGGCCTGTTTGTAGAAGTGGGGCTGCTGGAGGGACACTTCCCTGAAGGCTGCTTTTTGTGCCTGTGGAAGGTGTTAATCAGGGAAGTGGAACTTGGGAAGGAAATTAATTTAATTGCTGTTCAGATTTTCGGCAGGGTGAGGGGAATAATCACAATAATTCCACTCAGCTGCAGCCCCTGGATGGCTTCTCTTGGCAGGGAACAGGTTGGGAGAGCACCTGAGTTCAAGGAGTTTCTGCACTCCGGGGCAGATTTTGCTGGGCTCCAGCCACTTTGGGACAAAAATTCCCCCATAATTAGGTTTATTCTCATCTGGCCATCTGTTGATGGAGCCTTCCCTGTGCTCCAGAGCCTCCTCTGGCTCCAGGGAGATCCTGGCTGGCCCTGAGCCCTTCTGGGAGCTGACAGAGAACTGAGGGGGGTTTAGTGCCCTGAACTGGGAGCAGCTCCCACAAGGGCTTTAGGACGGATTGAATTCACTGTGGACAAGGAAGGGCTCCCAGACACCCTGACAGGGAGTTAGAAACAGCTCAGGGAGACAAAGGAGCTTTTCCAGCCCCAGACTGCCTGGCTCTGCCTCCCTTGGCTTTTTGGGGATGCCAGGGCTCTTTTCTCTCCCTCTGCCACCTTTTAAGCTCTGGGTTTTCTGTCAAACCCAGCTCCCAGGCAAGGGGTACTTTTGGGGTGTTAACCTAATCCCATTTTTCAAAAAATGTCCTGAGCTTGGGGTGGAAATCTCTGTGCTGGTATTCTTTAAGTAAGGAAAACCAGGAATTTGGGAAGGTTTCACCTTCCTGATCCTCTCTGCCAGCCCCTAAGCCCTGCTCAGTTTGGGGGGAATTATATTCCAAGGGGCAGGAATACCATGCCTGTCCAGCTCACAGAAAACTCCCTGTGTGGGTTTATTTTCCTGGCAAATACTAGATCTGAACGTGCCTGGAAAACTCCTGCCCCTGGGAGGCTGGAGATGTATTTAATAATTGTATTTTAAAAAAATATTACATAGTTCTCTTTGCCATTGTTACAGAGACGTTTTATTCTCAGCTTCCAACTGAAGCTGAGCAGGGATGGATGGGATATTGGGATAGTGGGAAGGAATTCCTGGCTGGGATGGCATTCCCAGAGCAGCTGTGGCTGCCCCTGGATCCCTGGAAGGGCCAAGGCCAGGCTGGAACACCCTGGGATGGTGGAAGGTGTCTCTGCCATGGCAGGGTTGGGATGGGATAATCCTTAGTGTCCTTTCCAACCCAAACCAGTGTGGAATTCCATGATGGAATGTTTGACAGTGCTGTTGTTAGTTCATGGTGAGGAGCAAATCCTTCAGGAGCTGAATCCTGCACAGCTGCTCTGGCGGTGAATTTTGTTGGGAGCCCTTCCTGTGTTTTTGAGGGAATTCTCACAGCCTGAAGGCTGATACCAAACCTCCAGCATTCTTCCCTTTTCTTCTGTTTTGTTTTTAGTTGGAACTTCTCAGTTTCTTCCATAACCCTGGCAGATAAAAAAATCAGGGAAATAACAAAATCAGAGTTGGGTACCCAAAGGTTTTTTAGGTGATTAGAGAGAGTGATAATAATCATGGGATCATGGAATGGTTTGGGTTGGAAGGAACCTTACATCCCATGGGCAGGGACACCTTCCACTATGCCAGGTTGCTGAAAGCCCTGTCCAGGCTGGCCTGGAGCATTCCCAGGGATCCAGGGAGAGCCAGAACATCCCTGTGGTGTCACCTTCTCTCACCCAACAGGACATTATGACTTCCAAAATCCACATTCCGTGGAAGGCTGCTGGGCTCAGTGCTGGAGCTGCCTTCCTGCTGCCTGGGGATGGGACCAGCTGGGGCAGCCACCTGCTCTGAGCCTGGGCCAGCTCTGGGATTGTCAGCCATCCCTGGGATGGGATCACTGTCAGCCATCCCTGGAGCCACATTCCTGGGGGTCCTGGTTCCATGCCCCTGTCACCCCTGTGGAGCAGCAAAAGTGGTGGTGCCAGCCCAGAGCACTGGGAAAAAATCCTGTATTTCCAATTTTCAGGAGTAGCAGCAGGGCTTGGCATCAGTAGGGAATTAAAGCACTTACCCTAAATGAGTTCTCTCTCAAAAAAAGGTGAATTTAGGACATTTTGGGGGTGTTTCTTCATGCTCCCACTCAACAAGAGAGTGAAAAGCTTCTGTTAGCTAAATCTGAGTCTGGTTTTAGTGGTCCTTGATCCTGGTTTTACCATGGGATGAGCTGTGCTTTGGCCACCTTTTGTTTGTGACCATCAAGGAGTAAATTAACACTGCCCAGGGGGTCCAAACAAATTTTATTTTTCATATTCTTGTTACTGTTGGTACATCATCATCATCATCATCATCATCGTCACAATCATTATTATTATTATTGCTGTTGTTATTAATAATAATAACAGTAATTACTAATGATTATTATATATTCAGTTAATTTTTTGGGGTCTCAGCAATGATTTGAGGTGAGCCTCTCTCTTTCCCCAGGCTCTTGCAACACTCTCCCATTTTTTAGGACATGACAGATGATGGCACAGCACAATCCTTTTTTAATTATATCACTGTGTGTCTTACAACTCCAGACCTCTATAATAAATATTTTAGGCATGCATATGAAAGCTTTCTATATTCTAGCCCTAGAGTCAGATTTGTGTACATGCAACTCCTGATTTATTTTCAGGAAGGATGGAAATTCAGTCCCTGTGGTAGCTCCTCTTGAGTAATCAGCCTCATCCTGCATATTTCCTGTGTTTTCTTTTTTAGAAGAGCTCAATTTACATTTAATTTGTGCTCAGCTCTGTGTATATTCCTGGTCAAATTCTGGTTTGAGTTAACTTATGGACAGCTTGGCTGACGTCAGGAGGAGCTCTCCCTGGTTTGATGCATTTCTTGCTGTCAGTTTTGCTCACGGGGGCAGATCTCTGCTGTTTGCCATTACAAAGAACAGATGCCCCTCATTTCAGACCCAAATTTATTCCTGTCCCACACAGATCTGCTTTATGTCCTGTTATTGTTGCACTCCCTGCAGATGCATTTGTGGTGGGAGGTCAGGAATCAAGAGCTCGGGCAGTGCTGTGTGTTTAAATTTTGCACTCCCATAATATTAACAGTTTCTTACTTTCCTCTTTCCGTATTTTGCGTTTGGGGTTCTTAAACTCAAGAGAGAGCTTGGTTCAGCTTTGTGTGTTTGGGTTTGTCCTGTGTTTGGTCAAGGAGAAGGGGGAATGGATTGAAACTGGCAGGGGACAGGGATGGATGGGATATTGGGAGGGAATTCCTGGCTGGGATGGGATTCCCAGAGCAGCTGTGGGTACCCCTGGATCCCTGGCAGTGCCCAAGGCCAGGCTGGAGCAGCCTGGGACAGTGGGAGGTGTCCCTGCTGTGGCAGGGGTGGGATGGGATGGGCCCTAAGGTTCCTTCCATCCCAAAGCATTCCATGATTCCATGTGGTGAGGTATTTTTGGGTGCTGGGACGCATTTTGTCACTTTGCAGTGAGGTGGCTTTACAGCGTGGACTGAAGGCTGTTCCTGGCTGGGGCCAGATTACAGGGGTGTGAATAAATTTGGAATTCCACCTTCCCTCTTTGATCCCTGAATTCCATCCTGGAGTGAGCTGTGGTGCCACCTGTGTGCCCACGGGGATTGAGGGGATTGGGATGCACTGGCAGGGCCAGGAGCAGTGGGATCCTTCTCTCCTGCTTTTGGGGATGTGCCACCTCCAAACCTGCTGGCCCTGGGGCTGAAATCCAGCTTGTTTTCCTGCTGGGCTGCTGTGACCTGTGAAGGGCAAGCCCAGAAGGAATAACTCCTGAGTTGGGAGGGTAACAACTCCCACAGCAGCGATGTCTGGGCCAAACATCCAAAAAAAAAACCCTCAAAAAGATCTTTTTGGCTCTTAAAAATAATGAGGGGCTGCTTTGCATCTGTGTTCCTGCAGGAGGGGATTTGTGACCTTGTTCTCTGTGCCTCTCCTGGAGCTGCTGGGCTCTGTCCTGGCTCGACCTTTCCCTGATGGATGCAGGGGCCCTTTGGGTTCCTGGCACGTGCAGGATTGCTGGCAGGGCCGGCGCTGGTGCCGTCTGTTGTGCCATTCCTGTCACCAGTGTCCCCAGCCGAGGGGTGGCATTGCCCTGGCTGTGCCCTGGGAGCTGGCACAGGGCTCTCAGCAGCCACCCAGCACTGCCCTCCCAGCGCCTCTTGGCCTTGGGATGGGGAGAATGGGAATTCTGGAGGGAGCAGCAGCAATCCTGCCCTGGGAGTGTGCTACAGTCGTGGAATCACAGCATGGTTTGGGTTCCCCAAGACTGAGTCCACCCTTGCCCAGCACTGCCAAGGCCACCCATGTCCCCAGGTGCCACATCCACCGGGCTTTGAAATCCCTCCAGGAATGGGAATTTCCCTGTGCCAACAGCTCAATGGCAGCATGGGTGAAGCATTTTCATTCCTTTGGTGGGATGGAGGTGAAAATTGGGCCCTGTGGGGTCGTGGTGGTCCCAGGAGAGCCCAAAGTGCCTGCTCCACTCCTGCCCCTTGGACGGGGATCCCAGGAATGCCGTGTGGGAGGGGTGTCTCCTTCCCTTCTCTTCATTACTGGAGCTAATTTATAGATTTCAGAACAAAAGCTCCCTGTTGAAGCCTCGTTGGGCTTAATGAAGTGACTCTGCCGAGCCTGGAAATGAAATAAAAACCCTCCCAAGTCAGTAACCTGCACACGAGCAGGTGATTAAAGTACTTTGTTCCAAACTGCCTGGGATTCTGAGCCATTTCCCAGAAAGGCTTCCTGAGGAAAGGAAGTCACAGTGAAAAATTCAGGATCGGGGCAAAAATAAAGTAGTAAAATAAATAATCAAAAAGGATAATGATACCAGCAGGATAATGTTTCTCCTGAACTACTTTTCCAGGCTTGCAGCATAACCCTGCTGGTGCTTCCAAGTCAGACCACATGTCTGAACAGATAATTTTTGCATTTTTTGTGCTGGGATAACTGTAAATACCTGCCTGCATTCAAGGAAGGCGTTTCACAGGCGCTTTTTCCTTCTGTGAAATTACAGCTTCAGCTCTGGGCTTGCCTCAACAGATTCGTGTCCCCAGAGCTGGGGGTGCTGCTGGGGCAGGCTGGAAATCCAGGCTCTGGGTGTCTGATTTGGGAAATTAATCTTGTGGTACCCTGACCTCAGTTACTCTTGAGAACTTTAAAGATGTTGATAAATTATGGAATTACAGAAGGGTTTGGGCTGGAAGGGATCTTATTCCATCCAGTGCCACCCCCTGCCATGGGCAGGGACATCTTCCACTGTCCCAGGGCGCTCCAAGCTCCATCCAGCCTGGCCTTGGAAACTTCCAGGGATCCAGGGGCAGCCGCAGCTGCTCTGGGCAACAAATCTCAGCTGTAAAGGTAAAAGCAGCTGAGCTTTTCCTGGTTTTCCTCAAAATTAGAAAATGCTGCAATGTACAGATCCATCTCCATAAAAGATGTAGGAATTTGGGGCTGAGAAGCGAACTGAGTGCTAAATTACTGCAGTAGAGGTAGGTGTAGGCCTTCCAGAAAATAATGGATTTTGTGGAGCCATTAATAGCCAGCTCAGGAATGTGAATTTCTGTATGCTTGTCATGGACAAGGGATATTATCTGGGATAATTATGTGGATTGCACATCCAAACACGCCAGCAAAGAGCAGGAATATAACATGAGCCCAAAACTGAGCCAGGCAGGCTCTGGTTTAACTCCCTGAGCAGGACACAGGCAGGTTTAAACTCTGCAAAATGGGCAGCTGGCCTTGGCTGCAGGCTCCTCCTGCATCCCATGGAGATCCCTGATTCTGGGGCTGTTCAGGCAGTGGAAAATGCATCAGAGCTGGGGGTGGTTTTCTGAAGAGGCTCTGAAGCACGAGCTGCTTGTAAAGAGAGAAGATTTCTGAGTGACTTGAAAAAACTGAAACCACTTTGATTTTTAGGGACTTGAAACGGGTTTTGTGAACCCTTCTGTTTCTCCCAAGGGTTTTGCCTGGCTGCAGTGCTGGGTGTCCTTTGGGATGGTGAAGCTCAGAGGGGCTGTGATGTGGCTGCAGGGACACGAGGGCTCAGGGTTTATTTTAATTGTGCTTTTGGAGCGTTTGGAGTGAGAGGAGGAAGGGAAGCCTGGAATTGCTGATGGTCAGGGCAGACGCGTGGGCAGCTGGCCTGGATTTCCCATTGGACATCTGGAAAACCCCTTTTCCAATGGGTTTCTCATGGGGCTGGCCCTGCACTGGGGGCTCCAGGGGATGTGAGTTTGGCTCCTGGCCCGGGGTGGTTGATGGATGAACTCTTGATCCAAAACCAGTCAGGAGGTTTGCAGCGGCAGGCTGCGGAAATAAAAGTGAAAGAAAATCACAAACCCTCCTGGTCTGGAGGAAAAATTCCCCTCTGTGGGATCAGGAAAGAGAAGAATTAGGTCTCCTCGGCTTTGTGATCCTTGTGGGCACTTTGGAAGACCTTGGGATGAGCAGAAGGCATGCACCAGTTTCACTTTTCCTCCTTTCCTTTTCTTGGTTGTCAGAGGCAGCTGGAGTTTGAGGAAGGATTTTTAGGGTTGTTCATCCTCTGTCCCCTGTGAGACCTCCAAGGGAGGAGGACCTCCTGTGCCACCCTCCCAGCACCTTCCCGGGCCTCGGTGGGTGACAGAGGCAGTGGCCAAGGTGTTGCAGAGTTCAGCATCATCACTCTCACTTTTGGGATGCTCTCTCTCCCAGTTCTCTCTGGACAGGAGGAATTTTGGTACCAGGAGCCCCCTGACAGCTGATGGATGAGGCCCTTGGTGGGAAGCTGTGCTGTGGGAGGGATTTCAGCTGATGAACAAAGTCAGTTTTGGGTGGAAATCTGTTATGTGTAGAGGTTGCTGCAGTGAAAAGTCCCCCATGTTGTCTGGTATGATGATTAGTGAGTGACTTAATTACCTCACTCCTAGGGCTTATTAAACTGCCCGGTGCTCCCAGCTCCAGGTAAACCAGGCTCCCAGGGTCTGCTCCAGGGAATGTGGAGTGGCTTTGCCACATCCTCCAGTAACTGTGGGACAAAATTATTAATGACCTGTTAATCAGGGAACCGTCATTGCCAGCAGTGCCGTGGGGCCTGTGCGGCCATTGCAGCGACGTGGCTGCGGGGTTTGGCTTCCCCCTGTCCGAGGGCAGGGCAGAGGGACAGACAGAGGTTTTCCCATGGGATGGGCCCAGCCCTGGCTCAGCCATGGTCCTGCACACCCTCAGGAGCTGGCAGGATCAGGAGACAGCCCCAGCTTTGGAATTGACTGAGGGAACTGGAGAAAGCGCAGCCAAGGGAGAGGGCCCGATATGAATCTTTCCCCCCAAGTTTTCCTTCATGTTCCCTTAAGATCCACCCGGAGCTGCAGCAGCTCCAGGGGCTCGGGAAGAGCTTTCCATGGAGAGCAGGAGGGACGTTCTGAGGGTACCTGAGGGGTGCAGGGCCGTGCCCGGGTCGGAGGCAGCCAGCCTTGGCACGCGAGACGTCGGAGCGGCAGGAGCACGCCTGGATTTTCTTGTTGTTTTACAGCTTATGTTAAGTGCTGCTTAAATGAAAAGGCTTTATTTTCTTACACCCACGAGCGTGTTTACTTCCTTGTACCTTCTGGAGTTGAAAGGGCTCTTTCATTAAAAAAAATTCCCCTTCAGACGGGCACTTCTGTCGGGGCTGTGTGTGCTGAGGGCCCGGTGCTGTCTGGCTGTGCTTCCGAGGGGAGCTCCTCACACACACGGCTTTCCAGGGAAAGCTGGCTGCACCCCGGTGTCTGAGGGCTCTGTCTGTCCCTTCCTGTCCCTGTGGGCTCCCTCTTGTCCCTGTGGGCTCCCTCTTGTCCCTGTGGGTTCCTGTCTGTCCCTGTGGGCTCCTGTCTGTCCCTGTGGGCTCCTTCCTGTCCGTGTGGGTTCCCTCCTGTCCCTGTGGGCTCCCTCCTGTTCATTGTGGGCTCTTGTCTGTCCCTGTGGCTCCCTCTTGTCCCTGTGGCTCCCTCTTGTCTTTGTGGGCTCCCTTCTGTCCCTGTGGGCTCCCTTTGGGCTTCTTTGTGTCCCTGTGGGCTCCCTCTTGTCCCTGTGGGCTCCCTCCTGTCCCTTTGGGCTCCTTTTTGTCCCTGTGGGCTCTTTTTCGTCCCTGTGGGCTCCTGTTTGTCCCTGTGGGCTCCTTTTTGTCCCTGTAAGCTCCTTTTTGTCCCTGTGGGCTCCTTTTCGTCCCTGTGGGCTCCCTCCTGTCCCTGTGGGCTCCTTTTTGTCCCTGTGGGCTCTTCCCGTCCCTGTGCCATGGTGTGCTGGTTCCTATGGGAACAGGCTCTGGATCCTCCCAGGAGGGAGGAGGAGGAGTGGGCAGAGGGATAGGGCTCCTGCTGAAATGTGGCCGGGATTTCAAGGAAGACGTGAGGGCACCGAGCGTGTGTCGGTGCTTGTTGGGGCTGGTGCTGCTCCCTTTTCATCCAGGCTGACGCTCACGTCCCTGGTTTGGGATGAGATGCCAGCTCTGGCTGTAGTGTGGGGTGCATCACACATTGCAGCTGGGTTTCCAGGGGGGATTTGGGGCATGGGAACAGTGTTTTGTGTTGTCTGTCAAACCCTTCCTGGTGGGAATCTGTGCTGGCTTCGTCCAGGTGAGAGTGCCTCATTAAAACCTGGCTGTCACCCCTGGGATGTCGCCATGCTCTGTACCTGTCACACCACTCCTGCTGAGGTGTTTTTATCCCTCCTAAATGCCTGAGGAGACACAGGGATGCCCTTGGGCACAGGGTGGGAGCTGGGATGTGCTTGGCTCCCTCTGCCACATCAGCACAATGGTTTGTTGGAGCTCCTGAGAGCTCCCTCCTCTCCTGGAGGGTCTCCTCCTGTGGAGTCCCCATCCCTGGAAGTCTTCCAGAGCTGTGTAGATATGGCATTTGGGGACATGGGTTAGTGGTGAGCATAGGTAAGGCTTGGGCTCGATGATCTCAGAGGTCTTTTCCAACCTCGGTGACCTTGTGATTCTCCACCTCATCATCTTGGCAAGGGCTTTGATCCATTTCCATCCATGACTTTTGGCAAATGAGAAAATTGTGATTTTATTAATACAGGTGTAACCAGTCAGAAGTACAAGCCCCGTTCCCTAGAATGTCTGCTTTTATGTTGTTTCAGAGAAATTAAAATAAGCCCCGGTCATTTGGGAGGGTTGGCAGTGAAAAACTTCTGTCTGTAAGCTTTGTTCCTGGAATTTTTCATCCTAAAATGTGAGAAAAAAAATCAAAGGCACAAAGCATTTATCTGTGCTTATGTTGCAAATAAACTTTGCGAGAAAACAAGGGAGAAAGCAGGTTGGTGTTGATATTACTGTGGAGACAGTTTTGTCATTGTGGGTGTGGGTGTGTCTGTTTTTGTTATGAACAAGTTTCCTATTTTAGGGATTATGTCAGCAAACAGAGGGAAATGGCATTGTCTGAGATTGAGAAAGGCCAAGGGCCCAAACCTGGCTGCCCTCCTGCACAGGATGCTCAGGAGGGTTTGGGGAGCATTGCCATGGAATAACCCAGGGTGGGATGGCAGTGTGGAGCTGTGCCCAACATCCCTGTCACATCAGACAGGGAATGTGAGCTCCAGCCCGTTGTGTCCTTGTGCTGCTGTCCTGGCATGTGTGGAAGGATTGAATCCTGGCATTTGCTGTGTGTGGGGAGACTGGAGGGGCTGGGGATGTCCCTGATCTCCCAGCTCCAAGGCTAAAACCAGACCCTGAGCTGTTACTGAGCAGAAGGGCACTGCCCTGCTGCTGGGTTTGGTATTTCAAAAAGAATGCAAACAGGGAGGGCTTTTCTAAAACCTTATTTCTAATTTATCCTCTTTGGCCCAGCTCCAGGTGCAGCTTTGGGGGTTTGGTGATGCTGCTTCTCCTGCAGTTGTGACTGGGGCTTTACTCTGCTGCACAGGATCAAAAGCTTTATTGTAAATGAGCCAGCAAACACATTTCCTTTTAAATATTAAAAATAGATAGGATATGATTCCAGTGGACAGCAAGGTTTTTTTCCCTGTTTTCTTTATGTTTCTGTCTCCTTTCCCTTTTCGCTGTTGGATTCCCTTTCCCAGAGTGCAGGAGCATCTGCCAGCACAGCTTCCCTGGATTCCTGATTTGGTTTTACCTGCAGGAGCCCCTGGCACAGCCTGGCAGCGCCGTGGTGTCCCTGGCAGCTGTCTGGTGCCAGCCGTGCCCGCAGTCACTGTGTCACTGGGTCAGTGGCACATCCATATCCTCTCCTGGCACCGGCGGCAGGCTGCAGAGTTTTAAGATGGTTTTGGACGAGCTGAGCCTGGCACTGTGCCATGTTTGTTCCAGGCTCAGCTCGGGAAGCTCTGAGCGCTGAGAGCTTCCTGCAGGGCGTGTGGAAGGAGCGGGAGGGCGTTGGTGGCACAGGGATTGTCCCTGGTTCACCTGGGCTCCTGAGGGGCTGTGCCAGCCTCTGCTCTCTGGGACAGGGACAGCGCCCAGGGAATGCCTATTATTAGTGGATGTTTAGAAAGGAGACTCAACAAGGTAAAGGCCTTGTCAAGCCCTAAAAAGGGGAAATGATGCCTCAGGTTTTAGCATTTATATTGTTCAGACTCTGTGCTGCTTTAGTGTGCCGCTCTGAGCTTCACATTCAGCGTTGCTGAGCTCTGCACAGAGCAGGGAGACAAAACAATTCCTGCTCCAGCTGGGCACCAAGGACAAATGATCCAAATCTCAGCCCAGGAGCATAACCAACGTGGGCTGAAGAGAGAAAAACAAGCAGGATGGGGCTTCATAATCTGAAGCTGTAACTGGACAATGAACTGCAAGGTGCAAATGGAGCAGAACTGATCCCAGGGAGAGACCCCGTGCCCGGCCGTGCATTTTGGGGCCATTTTGGTTCATCTTGGATGCAGCCCTGGCTGGGCTCTTGTGCTGCCCCAGGTGGGTGCATGGAGGAGATCCTTTGGATAAATCCCTGCTTTATTCTTTAGCTGTGTCCAGCCTAGGGCAGCCTTCTTAAGGCATCAGCATGATCCCACTGCAGCAGCCGATGCAGGACAGGCACACGCAGGAATCCTGCAGCAGCCCGACACGCTGGGGGTGACAGGAAGGGCAGAGCCAGAGGCTGCTTGGCTCTGAGCATTGGAGGAGGTCAAGCCAACGTGCTGGAAGAATGGACTAGACATTAATGCTCCTGCCATTGAATGCAGCTCAGAGTACCTGGGGAGAAAATTCCAGCCGAGTGCTTCCACAGAGCACTCCCGCCTTTGTTCGGCTCTGGCTGCTCCCTCCCCGCCTGCCCAGCTCAGGTTTTAGGGATTTGGAGATGGGAAATGCTGCCTGGGAAATGCTGGAGCCTCGAGGGTATAACACACATCAAGGTTTTCCATGTCAGCTGCACATCTCTCTCTTCCTTGCTCTTAAATCGCTGGCGATGCACTTTCGTATGGCTGTTACGCCTTTGGGATAAAACGGGAAACAATCGGAGGTCAAGTGAAAAAAGGAAGAGTTTTGCTGAAGGAGTGAAGAATCAGGGATGTAGGTCACACAGCACAGGACTTTAAAGTCTTTTTCCTACAGCTGGCTTGTACTTGGAGGTTTTTGAAGTGCACATCTGGTGAGCAGATTGAAGGTACAAACCCTGGGGTTTGCCTTCGCTCGCTTCCCGAACATCTGACCCGGAGACCTCCCCTTTGGGGGAAAGGTTCGGGATCGTGCCAGGCTCCTCTCCCTTGCACTGCTCAAGGGGCTGTGCAGGCTCCAAAAAAGCAGGAGGCAGATTAAGCCTTCCTATTTTCAAATTCCCAACCACCTGCTGCTCGGATTTTGTACGTCCAGCCCCGGATGAGGGACTTGGGAGCATCTGGGAGCATCCTCAGGGATGTGGGATCATGCAGTGTTACCTCCCCATGACCCAGCCCCACAGGAGAGCTGTGAGACAGACACAGCCATGGGGATTTGGGTGAAGCTTTTGGGAGGAGAGGAGTTCTAGGACATTATGAGCGTGGGTTATGCCCAGTCCTTCCCTGCCTCTGGTGTTTGATGTCGCTGGAGTTGCTCCAGGCTTGCGTCAGAGGCAGCCCCAGCGCTCCTTTGCTCCGACAGAAATCTGGAAGAGCTCTGCTGAAGGAGCAGAGCAGCAGAAAAATATTTATAGACAGGAAGGGGATCTGGTCTCCCCCCACCCTTTGGCAGGATAACTCTGAGTTTCCTGAAGATACACGCTTGGCAGCGGTGGGACCTCATTCATCCCAGCGAGCGCTGCTCCTCGGCATTCTTCAGATGGAAAATGTCATGGATTTGTCATGTCATTTAATTTCTTCCATTTGGATATATGTTAGGAATGAAGTCAGCTGAGGAGATCACAAAAGCAGCATTGATGCTGTGGTCCCTGTGCATATTTCCATGGGAGGGATGAAATGCCAGGGAGTTGGCAGTACAGGCCACTTCTCCGGCCACATCTGCCTGTCCCCAGCTCCTGGGATGACTCAGGGACACCCCTTGGACACCCCAAGGACTGGGAGGTGCAGCTGGCTGTGCTCCTGTGAAGGGAGAGCTGTGTGGAAGCCCCATCCCAGTGTCTCTACTGTGGAGATGCTAGGAAGGATCAATAAAAGCAACTTGCTGATTTATTGGTGTTTGGACATTGTCATGTTCCTTCTGTAAACTGCAGCTGTAGGTTCATGTTTTACTCTGCCTTTGCACTCAAGACAGGACAGGCTGTGACTTGATGGTGGCTCTGTCACCACTTGTAACATCTGAGGAGGAACCCTGTGTCATTTCCTCACTTTTAATAGGAATGTTATTCACATGGGAGCATTGGCAGTAATCACTCCTTTCAAAGCAGGTGAGAACTGAAGTGACTTTATGGGGAGTGAGGGCAGTGAAAATGCTGTTTTATGTGTGACAAGGACCTGTTTTGCTAAGAGAGATGCTGCTGCATCCTTCATGCATGGGAATTCCTGTCTGCATGGAGCCTGGGGAGCTGGGTGTGGTGTTCTCTCTCCATCAGCTGAGATCTGTGTGGTGCCAGAGGGAATTTTATCTCTCGGCTTCCAGGACTTCTCCCCCAGCTTGTCTCCACCCAGTGAGTGCCAGCCCTGCTCCATGGGATGGCAGGAATTTTTCCAAGCCCTTGAGTGGGTGATTCAAATCCCTTGGAGAAGGGGTTTGAGGCACAAACACCCCAGGAGGAAGGGACAGAGGAGCAAAGTGGGACGCAAAGTTGGGATTTGGGTGTGTGGCCTGAGGAGACCCCCATCCTGCACCTTCCATGTGGGACAACACCTGCTGGGAATTGCAAACCACACCTAAGTGTTCCTGTGGGTTTCCCAATCCCATGGAGTTAATCCCAAAAAGGAGTAAGGGGACGAGTGTGGGTTAGTGGTAGGAACAAGCTGTGGGTCACAGAGGGATCAATGGAAAACTCCAAGGAAGAGATTTGCTTTCCTGTTTCAAAGGAGAGGCAACAGAAGTTGTGAAAGCCTGGGATGCTGAGGGATGGGACAGCCTGGGATGAGCCAGGGATATCTATCCATTTATTTATGTTCCTGGTGCTTGGCTTAAAGTTGTGTTTTTGTATAAATAATGGAATTCACATGAAGGCAGAACCCACATAATCACCACAGGCTCCTCTGTGCCCACTTGCCACATAGCTGGATTATTTCTGGAGTCACTGCCAAGTGGAATTTGGGCTTGGGCTTTGCCTGGAGGGGGGAATTGCCTGGATGGGCTGTGGAGGTGCAAATAGATCCCCACTGTATTTGGCAAAGCAAAATCTGGCCTAACCTTCTGGGATGGATCATGAATTTATGCAGCTGCATCCATCCAAATGCATCATTCCCTGATAAACCTGGGAGCCATGATCAGCCTCGGGATATTTATTTGGAGCGGCACTGTAATAGTTAATTGATGGCTGGTTCTTGTTGTTATTCCTGGTGTTGGGAACCACTTGGGTGTGAGGAAGAAGCAGGAAAAGCTTCCTTTCCTGAGGATGGGAGCCAGAAGGATGGGGTGGCACTCAGAGTGGGAGCAGGGTGACGGGAAAGGAGAACACCCAGCTGGGGAGTGTTGCAAGAGCAGCCTCGTGGAGAGGGAAGGTGATTCCAGCTGTGGGCTGCGGCCAGGGGATGTGGTCAGTGCTGGACACCGGGGCCACAGCTCCCCCAGACAAGTGCAGCCCTTCCCTCAGAGCCACCCCTGAGATCCCAGGCTGCCTGTTCCTGCCTGGGAGTTGTTTCTCCTGTCGGGAGCTCAGTTCCAGAGGGATTTTTGTGCCTGGGAAAGGGAAAGGCTGGGAGTGCTGGTGCAGGGCTAACCAGTCTCCCCAGTCCCTCCCTCATCCCTGCTTTTCCCTCTTCTTGGGAAGAGCTTTCAGTCTGTGCCAGAACGTGCAGGGATTTTGTGCCTGGGATGCATTTCCCCCTGGGATTAACTGAAGGCTTGTTTTATTAGTGCCCTAATCCATATCTGCATCCAGTCCCTGGCTGGGGGATGCCCTCCCACCTCAACCAGGGTTTCTCCTCGCTGCAGCTCTGCTCTGGGAGTCATGACACCTGGTGGGGCTGGCTGTGGTATCCACACCTCCAGCCAGGCTGAGGAATTCAGGGAATACTGCGGGAACTGGGGTCAGGAGACTCTGACCCTGCTGCCTGCAGTACCCATGATCATGAAATAAGAAACTACTAGATCTCTTTTCCATTGGGGTGTCCCCCTTGGCTTTTTTGGGGGGGATCCCACAATTTTTGAGCAAGTCTTTTGTGTCTGTCACCGAGGGAAAACTTGCACAATCCTTCCCAGGATGGGAAAACCGATGGAGTTTACTTGAGAGTCTCAGTGGAGGAGGTTTATATATTAAATACCTTTTAATTAAAGGTGAGGAAACCAAGATGTGGCGAGATTAAGGACCAGTTTTCAGCAGAGGCTCAGTGGCTAGTCAGGACTAGATTTTCAAACAAGCTCAGCTCCTCTTGAAGTCATAAATGAACAACCGGATTTTCCAAGCATCCGATCACGTTAAAGGCTGAGCCCTTCAGCTGGGCTCTAATTGCCAGTGGGAAGTGCCCACCCCGGGCACAGGGAGGGTGTTCCTCTCCCTCTGGAGTGGCTCCTGGAGTTGTTTACTGCAGAACTGGCTCCTTGTAGCATGAGGAGCAACAGGAGCTCGGGGCTGGGAGCGCTGTGACCATGGCAGTTCCGCAGGGCAGTGCTGGTGATGCCTCAGGTTTTGGCTTTTACGTTTTTCAGACTCTGCTGCTTTAGTGTGCCGCTCTGAGCTTCACATTCAGTGTTGCTAAGCTCTCTGCACAGAGCAGGGAGACAAAACAATTCCTGCTCCAGCTGGGCACCAAGGACAAATGATCCCAATCTCAGGCCAGGAGCACAAACCCCGTGGGCTGGAGAGAGAAAAACAAGCAGGGTGGGACTGCAGGGGCTGAAGCTGGGATGGGACAATGAACTGCAAGGTGCAAATGGAGCAGAGCTGATCCCAGGGAGAGACCCCGTGCCCGGCCGGGCATTTTGGGGCCATTTTGGTTCATCTTGGGTGCAGCCCTGGCTGGGCTCTGGTGCTGCCCCAGGTGGGTCCATGGAGGAGATCCTTTGAATAAATCCCTGCTTTATTCTTTAGCTGTGTCCAGCCTAGGGCAGCCTTCTTAAGGCATCTCTGGATTTGCTCGTTCCTCTGTGTTGGCCACAAAGTTCTGCGACCTCAGAGGGGCAAGAAGTGTTCCAGGCCAGGAGAAGAGCCCAGATCCACAGGGAAAGGAATCCCCCATCCTTTTTGTTGTGCTTATCAGTGTCAGTGTAATCACTGTGGAGGTTCAGCATCATCCATGTTGCACCTGGCCACAGAAATGAAGGGTTTGGAGGGTGAATTGTATGGAGAGAGGTTGAGGGAGCTGGGAAAGGGAGAAGAGGAGGCTCAGGGGGGCCCTTGTGGCTCTGCACAGCTCCTGCCAGGAGGGCACAGCCGGGGGGTCGGGCTGTGCTCCAGGGAACAGGGACAGGAGCAGAGGGAACGGCCCCAGGCTGGCCCAGGGCAGCTCAGGGTGGGCACAGCAGGAATTTGCCCATGGAAAGGGGGCTCAGGGATTGGAACTGCCCAGGGAGGTTTGCAGTGCCCATCCCTGGAGGTGTCCCAGGAATTCCTGGAGGTGGCACTCGGGGCTCTGGGCTGGGGACAAGGTGGGCACAGCTGGGACTCCATGGTCTCACAGCTAACTTCAGTGATTCTGTGATTCCATGGAATTCTCCATCATCTAAGTTGGAGCTCCTGAGAGCTGCCTGAGTGACAGGGCTGTGTGGGTTTAAGCAGATGGTTAAACCAAGGATGTGCCAAAGAAGACATTAAAATTATCAAGACAAAATTATCTATTTTGGTGCCTTTATTGAATTGGTGCTGGAAATGTTTTCTGTTTTCCCTGAAAGCCACTGAATTCAAAGGGCATGGAGTAGTGTGTGGGAGGGGTGTTGGATTATTGCAGGTAAAAATACTCAATCTGAGGGGCACAGAATGACTGAGATATCACCAAAGGAATTGTCCAGTTTGGAGTGGAGGCTCCAGTGTAGCAGAACTGCCCTGGAAGGATGAAGGAAGGTGTTTGTTATCCCATTTTATTCCAGAAAAAAAAGCTGTAGGAAATGTAACAAAATGTATTTTCCTGTGGAGATGCTGAAATTCCCGCTGTGTGTCCCTGAGAGGTGCCTGCAGGAAGCTCAGTGTCACGGGGAGTGACAAATTTGGAACATTAGGCCATAATGCTGAGAGCTTGTATCCATATCCTGCATTCCAGCACCCTGGGACAGTGCAAGGTGTCCCTGCCAGGGCAGGGGGTGGGACTGGATGGATAATCCTTGATGTCCCTAACAACCTGAACGATTCTGGCATTCTAGAACGTGATTCCATAAGGATTGGGGTGCCTGGAGTGGAAGTGAGCAGGGCTGGCTCCCCTGGGAACCCACCCTTTGGAAAGAGAGCCGGGGACGTGGCACAGCATTCCCTGCTCCCAGAATTCAGGAGCGGGCTGAAACCCGGAGCTGCCTCATTTCATCAGGTGGCTCCTGGTGCCACTTGGCCCAGAGAGGTGTTGGAAAGGAGAAGGGCGAGAGGTGGGTGGACAAGGGGGACAGTTTGGGGTGTGACAGGAGCACAGCAGCGGGGCTCCGGGCGGTGTCCGGAGGGGCCGAGCCGCTGCGGTGGGGAGCGCGTCCACGCAGCGCTGCCGGGGCCGGGGGAGCTGAGGTAACTCTGCATCCTTTGCCAGATGTTTCCCATCAATATTCCTGTGGCTGCTTCCAAGAATTATCTGGTGTGAGCTCACCGTGAGGAGGAACAACGGCGGCTTCACCCCGGGCGGGAAGCGCGGTGTTCCAGATCCTGACCGAGAGCGGGGACCGTGTCCCTGCCTTGGGGACGCTCCAAAAACCTCCCAGCAAATCCTCCAAAGAGTGCAGGAAGCAAGGAAAAGAGGGAATTATCCCAGGAATTAGAAGTTAACCCCAAGTTACTGCAGATTTGTCAGAAGCAAGGTGTTTTTTTAAAGCCGTTTTTATGCATTTCTCCCCTCTTACTCCCAGAGATGCCAACATTTTATTTCAAGCAGGTGCACGACCAGCAGGAGCCTGGCACAAAGGGATAGGAGGGCTTTGGATCTGTCCAGCCTGGCCTTGGACACTGCCAGGGATCCAGGGGCAGCCACAGCTGCTCTGGGCACCTCAGGGCCTCCCCACCCTCCCAGGGATTCCTTCCCAATATCCCATCTAATCCTCCTTGTACCTTGTCCTGCATCAGTTTGTTGTCAGATCTGTTGGATTCGTGGATACAATGGTAATTTTCCCCACTTTGGAGGGCACTGTATTGTTTTTATTACTATTATTGTTGCACAACAGCTTTTAGATGCCGCAGCAATTAGATTTTAACCAATTAATGTATCAAGCCAGTCCACAGGAATCATTTTCCAGGGGTGGATGGGGAGATGAGGGGGATGGAGGAGCTGAGGGAGGGCAGTGGATATGTGCTCATCCCTCCCTCCGTGCTGGGAAGGGCTCTTGGCTTGAGCTCCTTCCCCAAAGGAGTGGGTGTAGGATGGGCTGGAGTGTGCAGGAGCCTCCAGCTTCCTGCTCTCCTCTCTTTATTTGTCTTTGCTTTGTACACAACCCCTGCTCTTCCCCAGCTTTCCCTTCCAAGCAGGATTTCTGAAGGTGGGCAGGGGGTGTTGGAGGCATCCAGGAGTTAAATGCTGCCTGGAGTATCAAAGCACTGGGAGTTTTCCATAGACAATAAGGGGGAATTAATCACAAAAATATCTGTTATTAAAGACAAACTGCCCGGGGATTTTTTGGTATCTGATCAGGGAAGTCAGGAGATAAAATGTCAGATGCAGGCAGTGAAATCTTAGCTTGATTTAGGCTGAGAGGGTTTATTGCTGTTTTCTTCTCTCTGAGCAGGATTTTCAGTTCTCTACTCAGACTTTTTAGAAATGTCCAGGCTTGGTTGTGCTTCTCATGTTGTGTAAGGCCAGGGAGAACCCCAGGGAGCAATTCCTGTGTCTGTGTCTCACAGGAAGAGAGAGGTCCCTGCCTTGCAATCCCACACAGGGAAAATTCCCAGTGACATCAAAAGGAAGGGGATGGGGAGCAGGGAACATGAGATCAAACCCCAGAGATTATAATTCATGTAAATCTGAGCCACTGAAACACCTCAGAGCAACGAGCTGCCTAAATCACCTTTTTTGCATATGGCATTCATTTCTCCCGTAGGTGGCTCAGCAGTGGGCAAGAAGGGCTGAGTTTCAAATTAATTCCTGTTAATTGAGGTTGCTCCAGTTGTTCTCTCCCCTCTCCTCACCTTTTGTCATCCTGGATGGCAATTTAATTGGGTCACAAACACTATTTTTGGTTTAGCTGGGGACACAATGAGCTCAGGCAGCAGCAGCACAAATAATGAAAAGCCAAATTAATTCCTGGTGAATTTGGATCAGCTGAGGTCTGGCTCTGACCCATCTTGGATGGATGGGAAAAGCACCACAGGTTGGACATCTCCAGGTGCTCCTGCCATCCCTCTGCACTGCAGAATCCATGGACATCTGTGGTGGCCAGAGCTCATTATTCTTAAACTGCAACAACTTGACTTTAAACAGCTTTTACTACTTTTCCTGGTCCTGCCCCGTTTTCCACAGTCATTTTTAACCACAGATTTGTGGGTTTGCTGCAGGAATTGCTGAAGGAAATGATGCCAAAAGCCTCACTTCAAGTTGTTATTCTAATTTTTGTCCAAAAATTTGTTGTTTACTTCATTGCAGATATGTACACATGGCACCAGCAGCTGGATGGAAGGATTTGGGGCCAGATTCTGCTTTCACTGAGTGGTGTAATTCCAAAATAATCCCTGTTCCTGGGTTCTCACTGAGGCTCAGAGCAGCCCAGCAGGGTTGTAGGGCTGTTTATATACAGAATTTTGGAGTTAATATATGGTGAGCCAGCAAGATGTTTTGTTCTCAGTTTAAAGTGGGTTTCTCAGCGTTTTTCTGGTATTTTACTGAAAAATAGAACAAAACAAGAGACACAAAAAATCCTCTGTGTCTTCTCTTTGACCCAAATGCCTGGATTGGCTTTTTGGGCTGCCAAGGAGGGTCAGAGAGTTGACAGGAATTAGCTCAGGGAGCAGCTGGGACACAGAATTCCGTGTACTCCACACACAGCATGTAGGAAGTAACTCCACAAAAACTGGAATACTTCCTTTGCAGGGTGGAGATGAAATGGTGGGGATCAGGGGTGGTGGGAATGAGGGAATTTGTTCTGAGAATGGGAGCTGGTGTTGGCCTGGAGTCCTCCAGAGCAGTGGGGTTTTCTGTTCTTAGGAATTGTGTCTGTCCTGAGCATGTTCAGGTGAGGAGGCAGGGTGTACCCAGAGTTACCTGGATCACTGGGGCTGCACTGAGTGTCTGACACCCACAGGAGCTGCTCCAGCTGCCTCCAAGGGACTCTGGATTTCCTGCAAGACCACCCAGGAACACCGAGTGTGTTTACAGAGCTCGTTTTTCCCCTTTCCCCCAAACTCCCTGTGGTTTTCCTTTATCTCTGCCCTGGTGCAGATGCTCCACTCTGTGCTCCACTTGCAGTGCTGCTGGAGCTGCAGGGGTGGGAGCTTTGGGCAGCAGAGGCTGGCAGGGATCTGTTCTGCAGCTGCTGTGATATCCAATGGGCATCCCAGAGCATCCAGGGGGAAGCAGAGCCCTCCACAAACTTCTCTCTTGTTGGTTTTTTTCCCCCCCTTACTTTTTCTCCCATTTTTTTATTCTCTTCACAAGACAAAAAGGACACTGAGGGGCTGGAGTGTGTTTAGGGAAGGGAGCAGAGCTGGGAGGGGGCTGCAGAATCCCTGAGGAGCTGGGAAGGGGCTGGAGAATCCCTGAGGGAGCTGGGAAGGGGCTGGAGAATCCCTGAGGAGCTGGGAAGGGGCTGGAGAATCCCTGAGGGAGCTGGGAAGGGGCTGGAGAATCCCTGAGGGAGCTGGGAAGGGGCTCAGCCTGGAGCAAAGGAGGATCCCCAGGGATCTTTTCCCTCTGGAATTCCAGGGGAGCTCAGGGTGGGCACAGCAGGAATTTGCCCATGGAAAGGGGGCTCAGGGATTGGAACTGCCCAGGGAGGTTTGCAGTGCCCATGCCTGGAGGTGTCCCAGGAATTCTGGAGGTGGCACTCGGGGCTCTGGGTGGGCACAAGGTGGGCATGGACACAGCTGGGACTCCGTGGCCTTGGAGGGCTTTTCCCACCTCAGTGATCCTGGGATTTTGTGATACATGAACTTGTAAAGCTCTTTTCAGAGCCTTGAGTATTGTTAAGCTTTAAATGCAGCAAACACAGCATGGTAATTAGTTATGCAAATGGGGTTAAGGAGGGGGTCAAACCATGAGAGAGAATGAAGGAGGAATCCCCATTCAGTGCAGGTAAGTCCTGGCTTCTCATGGCTTTCCACGTAAACTTCAGACTTTTGGAAGCATCCTGTAGAACTTTCAGTGATCATGGAATGGTTTGAGGTGGAAAGGACCTTAAACCCATCCAGTGTCACCCCTGCCACGGGCAGGGACACCTGCCACCATCCCTGGGGGCTCCCAGCACTGGCCTGGGACGCTTCCAGGGATGGGAAGTTCACAGAGACCTCTCACCTATATCCTGGGCAAGCAAATCACCTTCAAAGCACCAGAGTGTGTCTGCTCTCAGCTGAGCCTGGAGAAATCCCAATAAAAGCCCCTGTGATTCACAGGGCTTTGTGAGCCTTAATTGCTTCAGGTTCCTAAAGAACTTTGATCCAGGAATGAAAGGCATCCAGCAGATGCCAACAATTCCCAGTGACAATTCCCCTCCATTTGGAGGTCCTGCCTTGTTTGGCTGTAAATAATTTGAGTTCTTCAGCCACCAGTGGGGATGGGGATGATTTTTGCTGCTTCCCATTGCGTGGAGGCTCTCAGGATGAGGCTGCACCTCTGTCAGCTTCTGTGGGCTCTCAGAGCCTGTCAAAGCTTGACATCACCCCCAGCCCCAGCCCCGTTTCATAGTAACCAAAAAGCAGAATTTGGAGAGCACTTTAATAAGCACTGAAACACACCCAGCCAAGTTTACTTGATTGTTCTTGGGATACCAAAAAAAAAATAAATTGTTTGGACAAAAAGATATTTCAGAGGGTTTGCCTGACTCCAGCCTTTCCTGCCTCCTCCTTTGTGTTCCGGATGCCTCAGCAGATGTCCATGAAAGTGCTAAAAGCTGCTCCCTGCCTGACCTTTCCTGCTGAGGAAGGTAAATCACTTCTGGCAGGAGCTTCCCAGAATATCTCCAGAGCGATGCTATTGCTATTGTAAACAAATCTAATTAAAGAGCAACCTTAAGCAGGTTTGGGGTTTGGTGGGGCTTTTTTTTCCCCCTGCTGACGTTTTAATTAGTGACCTCCCTCATCAGGGTGCCTTTGGGGTTTTGCACTTTGGGGCTTTCTCAAAAGGTGAAAAATTTGTTTGTGAGTTGCATTTTAGGGGGATTTGGCTGTTGTTCCTTTTAAAGACATTTGGGGGGAGGGAGTAACTTTGAGATTAGAGATTCTTACTGAAATTAGGAATAGTATGAGAAATATGAAGTCTGTGTTTGTGATGTGTGGTAAAGGTGGACTCCTGAGCAATCCTAACCTGCTCCCTGGTGAGTCAGGGCTGGGAGGAATGTTGGGAGGCAGGAGCAGAGTTTGGGATCAGTTATCCAAGCACTCAGCCTTGATGCTGTGTGTGCCAAGGCCCTGTTGGATACATTTCATTGCATCTTCCTTGCTCTGTGTCCATGGATTGATGATTCCCTCAATCCCACCACTCTTCCTAACCATTTGGCCACTCCTTCATCAGCAATTAAAGAAACTTCCTGGGATCTAAAGCTCAGTTCCTAAATCCTTGAGTGATCCCCTGAACAAGCAAGTTCCTGTCCCAAGGGTGTGTCTCCCTGTTCCTCAGTGCAGAGCTGGTCAGCAGCCGAGTCCAAAGCGGGGCTCAGGTCCTGAGCCGAGTCCTCATCCTGTCCCTGGAGCAGGTTCCAGGAGTTCTGCAAAGTTCCCCCGAGCAGGGAGAGGGGGGAGCCCCCAGGCCCCAGGTGTGACCCTGGGAGGGGCCGTGCTGGTCTCCAGAAGGGCTCATCCGGAACATCTTCCAAGTCACAGTTTCCAAAACACGTCTGGATGTGGGTTTAGAAAGGCAATTCCAGCAGGGAGTTGTTATGTAAGGGGAGGGGATGTTCTGAAGTGCAGGGTGGGAAAATGCCCAGCCTGGCAAAGAATTCCTGCTGCCTTCCACTGGAGTTTTTGGCCAGGTGGCTGTGGAGCCCAGAAAACATAATCAAACAATTCTGTGAAAAATCTTTTAAGAATAAAATAGCCCCACTGTTATTAGACTGCATCATATTAGCAGCATGATGCTCAGCTTGATGCTGAGACTTTGTAATTTGCCTTAAAACAGCTCCTGCAGGAAGTGAATCCCAAAACCCATCTCAGCACACGCCGTGTACCAGGAAATCCATGGGATGCTTTTCCAAACCAGAGCCATGTTCTGCAGGAGAACTGAGCAACAGAGTCAGGATTTAGCACCCAGGTGGTGTCAGAGCCTTCAAAAAGGGGATTATTTGCTGTGGGGGAGAGCAGGAGCGTGGATGGAAGGTGTTGGAAGTGATGGGCCTCACATCCCCTCAGGGCTGTACCACACCATTCCCACAGCCTGCACATCCTCCCATGGGATTTGGGGCTGAAGTGGGATTTTTGGTGTAAGGAATGTTTGTTCCCTGTCTGTGTAGATGCCCCAATTCCAAAGGTACGGAGGGAGCAGGAGAGGTCTGTGGGCCCACGGGTGCTTTGAATGTCACCTCCATGAAGGATTGAGGAAAACCAACCAGAACCTTGGAAATCAAACCAAAGGTGATCCAGATGTGGGGTGGTTGGACACTTGGGATGGAAGAGGTGCCCTGGCTCTGCTTTGCAGGGTGGGGGGCAGTGAGGAGAGCCCTTCCACCTGTGTCAGGGCGTGGTTTTGGCTCTGGATCCCCTCTTGGAGCACCAGGACAGGGCCGATACCATCGGGATGCTGCTGCTCCCTTCTCCTTGGTGGGACTGGCCAAGTCTGTTGGGATAAATCTGCATCTGATTTGCATAATTGGCAGAAGGAGCCTGTTTAGTGAATCTGAGAAAGCAGCCTGTTCTTTGTGAGCAGTGCAGTGGAATAGCTGAAGGCACAGCCCGAGCTCCCTTGGGACAGTGCTGGTGTGCAGGATATCCTTGGGATGCAGTCCTGAGCCTCAGGGAAGCCTCCTGGCATTGTCCTGCTTCCAGAGGCCGAGCCTGGCTGCAAAACTGGGGGCATCAGAGAGCCCTGGAAGTGCAGGGAGTGGCTGGATGCAGATGGAAGTCATGGATGGGGATTCTGGGGTTTGTTACTGCTCTGAATTTTGGGCTGAGATTCACCTGGGAAAGGTGCTGAAGAGCTTGGATTGAAGAGGTGGAAGAGGAATATGCTGAGGTGGATTCCCATCTTTAGAATATGTTGGATTTCAGATGGGATGGGGGCTGACTCAGCTCTTTGAAACAATAATGAGGCTGAAAGTTCTATGGAACTGTCAGGCCTCAGTAAGAGCAAAAGCAAGCTCAATACTGATAAATAAATCTCCCCTAAGACTGAAAGGAAAGCACTGACAGCAGTGCCTGGAAATCCTGGGGTGTGGAAGAAGGAGCATCCTGGCTGTCAGCATGGAGATTGTTACGTTTAATTGAACAGCACAGGGTGGGAAGGAGTTTTGGGTTTAATAGCAGGCAGAATGATTCCCGTTTTCTGCTAAAGGAAATCCTAACAGGCCTTGATTGGTGCTGAGATCCCTGCATTATTCATAATTGCCTGGGGTTCCTCCCTGAGCAGCCTCTGGTGCCCTGTAGGTGTTGGCTGCAGCCAGCTGTGTCCCTCCCTGGGCAGCTGGAGATCCCAGGGATTTTTATCCCTCAGGAGCAGAAAACAGCCATGGCAGAGCTGGTGTGTGGAAAGCTGCAAGGGGAGAAAATCCTGGGGTGAAATAATGAAGTTTAAATGTACCTAAACAAGGAAACAGCACGACTTGGATAATGACTCTAATTAATTAGAGCTTCTTAGGCAGCTTCCCGGGGTTCTGAGGAGTGCTGGAGCCAGGAGAGCACCCGGAGCATGCGGTGTCCCCAAAACCCCGCTCCGTGTGTCGGCTTTATTCATGGCTTTGCTGTGTTGTGTTGGATGTTTTGATGGAGACCACGAGGCCCTAATCAGTAAAAGATGTTCAGTGCAAATAGCCCTCTGCCCTCGTGCTTGGCTGTCCGTGGAATCCGTGCTCGTCAGGGAAGTGGGGAAGCGCCGGAACGCCGAGATCCCTGCGGGGATCGCCGCGCCCGGGCTGCGCTGGCCCGAGCTCTCTGGGTGGATCCGGGGGAGCTCGGGGCTGGGATCCCAGCTGGCCCTGCTTCCTCAGCAAAGCCACGGGAGCTGCTGGGCTGGGAGAGCCCTGCCGGGGTGTTCTCGCACCTGGGCAGGGGCTGGAGCCTTGGCACGTCCCTCAAATCCCTCCTGTCTGTCTGCTCCTGCTCCCCTGGCATCTTCCCGGGTTCCCCCAGGCTGGAGCTTGCCTGGTTTGGGTTTTCATGGCGTTTCTGGGGGCCCTCATGGGATGGAGGGGACCCCAGTGGGGTGGTCTGGTCCAACCTCCCTCACTCCCTGTCCTTTGGCATCCCATCCTCTCTCTGGGAACTCCTCATCCCTGGCAGTGTCCAAGGCCAGGTTGGATGGGACTTGGAGCACCCTGGGACAGTGGAAGGTGTCCCTGCCCATGGCAGGGGTGGCACTGATGAGCCCCAACTGGATGAGCTCCAACTTCCAGCCCAACCCATTCTGGGATTCTGTGATCACTGAAAGTTCCCTTTGGGATCCCCTCACCAAAGCGTCAGCGGTGATGCTGCTGGTGGAGGGACAATAAAGGCAGACTTAGAAGATTTAAATCAATTCCAGTCTTTGTGGGATTCCTTGTAAAAGCATTTACAAGGCTTTATCCTTAGGGACACGAGTGCCCCTGCCCCTGCTTTTGGAGTGGTTTGCAGTTGGTTTGTGGGGCCTTTTTAGCAGAAGGGTGTTTTTCCATGGAAGGTGTTGGGGATAACACAGCTCCCACTGCCACCTCAGCCCCTGAGGGTAACAGACAGCATCTACCTGGTAGAAATCTTGCCACCCTGCAGAAAATACTGCATCAATCCCACTCCTGCCTCTTGCATTCCTTAATTTGTGGGTATCCTTGTCAGATGGTCCCTTCCAGCCCAAATCCTTCATGTCCAGCCCTGTCTGCTCCTTCCTTGCCCTTCCTCTTTTTTTAAGTACTTGAGTGCAGTTCAATTTTGGGTGGTTCTGTTTTTGTTCTGACAAATGCTTTTGGACAAAGGCCTGTGTTTCTCAGGGTGGTGTAAAACTTGATTCCACAAACTGATTCATCACCACCAGGTCGGGGTGCAGGGTTTGGGGGCGGCTGCAGGGCCCAATTCCTGCTTTTCTGTGAAATTCAGGAAGAACATGAAGCAATGTCTCTTGTGATGTGTTTATAGAGATGATTTGATCACTTTTCTGGGACAAATAATAACCTGGATACTCAGAGCACTTGGGAAAGGTTTATTAATGAAGCACAGTGAGGGAGATGTTTTCTAAGAGGCACAGAGATGCAAAAAATAAGGTGTGCAAATCCAGGCTGGACAGGGCTTGGGGCAGGCTGGTGCAGTGGAAGGTGTCCCTGCCCATGGTGGGGGGTGAAATGAGATGTTTTTAAGGTCCCTTCCCACACAAACCAGTCTGGAATTCCATGATTTTGTGGTTAAAGAACAGCATTGTCTTGCCCTCCTCTTCACAGGTGTGGCCTTTTGTGTGTCCTCTAGTATTTCTGTTTCATTTTAGGGAATCCAGAGGGATTAAGATGGATGTTGTGTTGGGAGGTCTCACACTGATTTTATAATATTCTCTTTTGGTTTCATTTTAAGCCAAGAGCCCGGAATTTCAGCTGGTATTAATGGTATGGCTGAGCTAGAAAAGTGCCTTTTTTAATTCCAGGGATTGCAGTCAATGGGAAGCCCTGGCTGTGGAATCCCAAGTGTTTGTGTTCCTTCTCCTGACAGCCTGCCTGCTGGGAGCAGTGATAGCCAGGAATTCCTGCTTGCCTGCCCTCAGGACATCCAGGATTAGCTGGGATGAGCAAAGGGCTTGGAACCAGTTCTGCCTCAGGTGTTTGTTTGCAGAGGATGGAGCTGTTCTTGTCAGCTGCCACGGAACCACAGCATCCATTGGGTGGGAAAGCCTTGGGGACCGTGGAGTCCAACATCCCCAGCACTGCCCTGTCCCCAGTGCCACATCCACAGAGCTTGAAATCCCTGCAGGGATGGGAACCCCACCTGAGCACCTTTTCCTGAAGGAATTGCCCCAAAATCCACCCTGAGCTGCCCTGGGCCAGCCTGGGGCCGTTCCCTCTGCTCCTGTCCCTGTTCCCTGGAGCACAGCCCGACCCCCCGGCTGTGCCCTCCTGGCAGGGAATTCCAGAGAGGGAAAAGATCCCTGGGGATCCTCCTTTGCTCCAGGCTGAGCCCCTTCCCAGCTCCTCAGGGATTCTCCAGCCCCTTCCCAACTCCCTCAGGGATTCCCCAGCCCCTTCGCAGCTCCCTCAGGGATTCCCCAGTCCCTTCCCAGCTCCTCAGGGATTCCCCAGCCCCTTCCCAGCCTGTTCCCTTCCCTGCCCCTGTCCTGCTGTCAGGGGTTCCTGCTCTGTGCTGACCCTCTGGAGCTGTGTGTCCATCTGGAATGAGGCTGTTCCATCTGCCTGGCCCCTGCCCTGAGCCCACACGGAGCAGTTCCACCACTCCTTGTTCTCTGGCCGGGTTTTTCCTTTCATCCTTGCTTGTTTTCCTGTCTGTGTTTGGACACAGAAGCTGTTCCAGCATCCCATTTTTGCTTTTAACTTGTTCAGGGAGGGTTTGCATTTCAGAAGGCTCTGCTTGGTTGGGTTTCAACTCCTCCAAGGGAACCTTTAGCAACAGGTTTCGATTGCTGCTCTCTGTGAGGTGGAAATAAAATGTTTGGAATATTTTTGTTGTAATTAAGCTTGGCAAATATTTATAAAAATAACATTTTGGCCACAGTGAAGCCTCCCAGTCCCTTAGCCCAGGGCAAGGAGCATTCCCCTGGCCCTTGTCCATGAGGGATGCTTATTTTCCTTCCTGAACTGGGAGCTGGGGAGGAAACTGGGAGGCAGGTGAAGAGGCAAAGTGGGATTTTGAAGTATCCAATCTGCTCCCCAGCACCTGCTGGAGGTGCAGGGTTGGGAATTTAAGAGCAAAATAACCACATTTTGCTCTAAATGCTGGATTTATCTCAGTTATTTTGCTGCCTTACATAAAAAAGGTGGGTGGTTACTGAGTCCCACATGCTCTGGATTATATCCTGAATTCTGTCCTGAATTTCCAGCCAAAGGCAGAGTGCAGGGACACTGCTGCTGTCACATTCCCTGGGGATCAGCCTGGGTTCCTGCTGACCCCCAGCACGTGCAGGAGTTTGTCTCTGAGCCCTGCAGGATTTCCCTGCTTCTCATGGAGACCAGCCCCATTCCCAGGGTGCTGTGGTACGGAGGAGAATTCCTGGGGCTCCTGCTGCTCCCCAGAGCTGCTCTTTCTTTCAGGGCACTTAAATCTCATTCCAAGGCTTGAGCCGAGCTCCCAGCTGATGCCTGGGAGGGGAAAACATTCCCTGTGGGACAGAGCTCCTGCCCTGTGCCCAGAGATAACTCCTCATTCCTGGTGGGTGCTGAGATGGGAGCTCTGGCATCCAGGCAGGAGCTCCTGAGCTCTTCCTGCTGGATCCCACCCTTCCAAGGAGCCTGATTAATGCAGGGGGTTAATTATGACACAAGTCCTGTTTCAGTGACCCATTTCCCAGCTGGAACAGTCCCAGCCTCTCTCGCTCCCCTCTGGATACTCTGGCAGCTCTTGTGTGGATTTGTGTTCATCCCTGTGGATGTGTTGTTCAGGTGACTTTGGGCCTGAGCTTTTGGGCTGAATTCTTGGAATCATCCATCCATCCATCCATCCGTCCATCCATCCATCCATCCATCCATCCATCCATCCATCCCCATCCATCCATCCATCCATCCATCCATCCATCCATCCATCCATCCATCCATCCCCATCCATCCATCCCTCCATCCATCCATCCATCCATCCATCCATCCATCCATCCATCCATCCATCCATCCATCCTACCAAGCTCAGCTGGCAGGATCCTTCAATCTGTTGTGAGAATCAGTTTCCACCATTTCACTCACATTTGAGGATTTGTTTCACCTTCCACTGTGAGGAGTTCCTGGAATAAATCCTGTGAGGAGTTCCTGGAATAAATCCTATGAGGAGTTCCTGGAATAAATCCTTGTCCACCTAATCCACCTCGTACCTTAGAAATATGAAATAAGTGCTGTTCCAATACAGAATATCAGCTCAGATTCCCCAGATAGCTGCTGGAAGTCTGGGAAGAGGCCGTGTCCAGGTCCTGCCCTAATTCCACAATTGTTATTTGTGCCAAGTCAGTTTTGATGCCGCATCATTTCCAAGGAAATTTCAAAGAAAGCCCATGGAAAGCAGGCATTGTGCTTTGCTGCCTTTGCTGTCACCTGTCCCTCCTGGGCTCTTCTACCATCTGCTGAGGTGACATTTGAAATGAAGGTGTTGTGGGGCTGTTCCCTGCACTGGTCTGGAGCACAGGCATTGAGGAGGGAATTGCAGGTGTGCCTTTGTCTTGCATTGTTTAAAAGGCTAAAATACAGCTGGAGAAATAAATGGGATTATGGAAAAGGATTGAGCTCTTGGACTTCTGAAGCTGGCACAGACCTCACTGCCCAGAGGAAAGGGGAAGATGTGTTTATAAAACTGGTGCTTTGTGTTGGGGTTGTGGGGTTTGGTTTGGTGTGGTTTGGTTTGGTTTCCTCACCCTGTGCCGGCTCAGTGTGGGCACCTGTTCTGATAGGAAAACCACCTGGACTGGGCATCCAGGAGGAAATGCGGACTGTAAATCAGGATTCTGCCCTGCTGGGAGTGGATGTGAGAGCAGCATGGCTGGGTGCTCCTCACTCTGTCACCTGTGTCACCTGGCAGGGGGGTGTGGAGCCCCCAGTCCTGCCCATGGAGCTGGGATTCCCTTCCCACAGAGGGAGCTGATCCCAGCCCCTCGCTCGCTCAGCTGGGAGGGCTTGTCAGCCGTCCTGGAACACAGACATCACACGTCCAGTGCTGTTTCCCACCCTCATTAGTGACAGAAAAGGACACTAATTAGCTGTGCTGTGCCCAGCGTGGCTCTGTGTGCTGTTCCCAGGAGCAGAGCCAGGCTCTCTCCGTGGCGCCGCGGGAATGGCCGGGAGCTCCGGGGCTGCCAGGGCTGTGCTGCTGCTCCTGCTCAGTGTGTCCTGCCTGCTTTGGGGGCCCCACATTCCCCCATCCCCATTTCCCTGGAGGTGCCTGGCTGCTGTAGGAATTTCCCTTTCCACCTAAAGCTGGAGCTGGAAGGGCCCGCAGGATCATGGATCCAGCCCCTGGCCCTGCACACACACACCCACCAATCCCACCCTGTGCATCCCTGAGAGCCTTGTCCAAGCTCTGGCAGCCCTGGGAACGTGACATTCCCTGGGGATCAGGGCCACCCCTCTGCCTGGAGCTCAATTTTCAGGAGCTAAGTTTTGCCAAGTCACAGCCCAAATCTTCCAATTTGGTCCTTCCCTGTGGAGCTGTGTGGGTGCCCCGGGGGTGCTGCTGTCCCCCAGTGTGTGATCACAGGCAGAATTCCACCCTGGAAGTGTGAGATCCTGTTTGTGGGGCTGTGCTGGGGCGTCCCTGCTTCCAAAGCCACTTTGAGTGTGGTGACAGAAGGCTGAGCATATGTTCCAAAGGGGCATCATTAGGAGCAGTTGGTTGCAGCCTTGGTAATGCTGGGATTTGCAATCTTCCCATAATCTCTGGTGCCTGTTGAGCTGGTGAAGACATTCCCAAAGGCATGGAGGAGCTGGAGCCTTCTGGAAGGATGGATCTGGCCCGTGCCCACCGTCTCCCATTGGGAATGGGGGTGCTGGTGGCACCCTGGGATTGGAGCCTCCCCTCAGGGGACCTGTGGTGCTGGAACACCATCCAAGAGCTCCATAGATTTGGATTTGTCCTGGGGCAGCTGCTCCCCTGGCTGTGCCATCACTCCCCTCTCCCCTGGGACGCTGGTGTCACTGCTCTGTGTTGGTGGCAGCTGGTGGGTACAGCCAGATCCACAACTCTCCCTGGGTGTGGGGCTCTCTTTTCATCTTTGTGCCCCAAAAGTGACCCCACAAGTCACGCTGGCCATCCCTGAGCGGGTCCCAGACAAATGGAGGGGCAGGTGAGGCTGGGAGGGCAGAATTCCCCAAAGCCTCCAGATTGGCAGCACGTCACATTGTGTGGGACCCAAAATTTGGGTCCAAAATGCCTCCAACAGGGCTTCCAGACAGCCTCACTGGGTTCTAGAGGTGCAGGAGTCACGGGCTGGTGTTGTGGAAGCCCTGGAGCTGAGGCATGGTCCAGGGGAAGCCCCGCAGCCCCAGGAGCACAGCCCCAGCAGGCATGGTCTCCCCTGTGGACCAGGAGCTGTTGCTGGCACTGGGACCTGTTCTGAGGCTTGGAGGGGGAGCTGATCCCTGGCTCCCCAGTGCACCCCATTCAGGCAGCGTGGCTGAGCTCCCACAGGAGGATTTGGCTGGGTTTTTTTGGCGTTCTTGGCTGGTTTTCTGGCATCCCTTCAGCCACGGAAGCGGGGACCTGCCGATAGCATCTCGGAGTTCTCGCAGATAAGGATGATGAAGTGTGGGGCTGATCAGGAAGTACCATTGCTGGGAAGAATATTTCTGCTTTGCCAACTCCAGCTAAAGGTAAAAGCTGTTTGTGATCTGGAGCACAAAACTTCCTCAGCTCTGTCTGCCCCGTGCCGTGGGATTGCTGCTGCTTCTCCCATCACCAGCGAGCTTCCCTGCAATCCCTGACAGGCTGAGGCATTCCCAGCAGGTTGCTCAGGCCTGGATCCCGTTTGCCCTCCGAGGATGGAGCTGCCCGTGCCAGACTTGGATCATACTTAGCGGATAAAAGGATTTTTGGGTTGTTTTTGTACCGTTTCAAGTGGAATTTGAGGTATTCCGGCCCGGCCCGGTGCTTGTCCCGATGCCAGGCTGGGAGCTGGCTGCTCCTGGTGCCAGGGTGGGATTAATCCTGCTGCTCATCCCGGTCATGTGCCGGCCAGGGCTCCTTTTCATTCCGTGCCATGCTCTGCCTGGGAGCCCAGGAGCTCTTTAACCTAATTCCCATTCCCAGCTCCCGGCGTGGGAAGCTGAGGAGAGCCAGGGCTCCTCTCACAAAGCTCTCTTCACGTCAGCACTTCCCAAGCCAGAGGTGAAAATCCCAGAGTTTCACTGGTGGGTGACCATGAAATCCCAGAGTTTCACTGGTGGGTGACACCCTTGCACACAGGTGCCATGTGCCACAGGCACCTGCCCCCAGGGGAAGGACTTGGGGACAAAAATCTTCCCAGGAAAGCCTCTTTAGAAATAATTTTTGGCTGTTTCTGTCTTCAAGCCTGAAGCTGTTCAGTTCCTGATTGTGCTGACAGCCAGCCCAGCTCCTTCTGCCTGGGAGCTGCACCTCACAGCCCTTGGATATTCACTGATAACTGAATCCAGCTTCCTTCTCCAGAACCACCCTGACAGCCAGATTAATTCAGCCAGCAATTAGGGACGGTTGTGCCTTAAAGAACCCAAGGAAGAGCAGGTGTGTGGAATGATTTCCCCATTTTTGTGCCATCAGCACCATAGCTTGAGTGCTCTGGGCAGGGTGGTCCTTCACAGGTTGGATTCTCTGGTCTTGGAGGTCTATTCCAACCTCAATGATTCCATGATTCCATGATTTTGGCAGCGCCCTCGGTGTGCTCCTGGCAGGAGGTGCCAGTGTGTGGTGTTGCAGCACAATTCTCCATCACAATTCCTGTTGGTTTACAGTTTGTAAACATTCATCAAAGGGAATTCTGATGAAATCCAAGTTCTGTCTGGTCACAGGCTTCCTGCAGCGGGAAAATCACGAGGTGGATGTCTGGGAGGGTGAGCAGGTGAAGTGTGTCTGACATGAAAAGATGAAATTAGAAACATATTTGTGGGTAAACAAAGGGAATTGTAAACATGTGTTGCCATCAGGTGAGAAATCCTGTGGGATTCAGTTGTAAGGATGACAGGAGCTGCAGAGAAATTCTTTTTTTTCTCTCTTCTCTTCTCTTCTCTTCTCTTCTCTTCTCTTCTCTTCTCTTCTCTTCTCTTCTCTTCTCTTCTCTTCTCTTCTCTTCTCTCCCTCTCCCTCTCCCTCTCCCTCTCCCTCTCCCTCTCCCTCTCCCTCTCCCTCTCCCTCTCCCTCTCCCTCTCCCCTTCTTTTCCTGAGTTTAGGTGCCTGCTTACATTGCCCAGAAATTTGGGATTCATCTTCTCACAGAGATTAAAAATAGCATCCAGAACTGCCTCGGGAGTGGGAGCCCAGCCAGCACAGCCACAGATTTATTTGGAAAAAGTAACCTAGTAGGGATTTTATGGGCGAGTTCAAACATTTATTGGTCTAGCACCTTCCTTTGGGACTGGTTTTGGGACAGCCACAGTAAAAGGGCTTAAGGAATAAGCAAAGTGATCCCTCAGGAGGAAGCTCCAAAGTGGGATAAGTCTCCCCTCAGTCTTTTTCTCCAACAAACCAAGTGCCCTCAGCTGCTTCTCATATGGCCCCTCCAGGGAAACTCAAGGAAAAAAGGATAAACTACCTGAGATGCAGGGAAACTCAGGAAAATAGGGAAGAAACCCCTCCCAGATCCAGGGAAATATGAGGGAAGGGGGATAAACCCATCCAGATCCACAGGAACTCAAAGAAATGAAAGAAAACCCCCCCAGAACCAGGAAAATAAAAGGGAAGGGGGATAAACCCCCTCAAATTCAGGAAAATCAAGGGGAAAAGGGATAAACCCTCCCCCAGATCCATGAAACTCAAGGCAAGTGGGGATAAACCCCCCTAGATCTGGGGAAACTAAAAGAAATAAGGTTTAAACCCCCCAGATCTGGGGAGACTAAAAGAAAAAAGGTTTAAACCCTCCAGATCCGGGGTAAGTCAAGGAAATTAGGTTTAGACCCCCCAGAACCAGGGATACTCAAAGAAATAAGGTTGAAACCCCCCCAGATCCAGGGTAAATCAAGAAAATATGGTATAAACCCCCCAGATCCAGGGTAAATCAAGGAAATAAGGTATAAACCCCCCTGGATCCAGGGTAAATCAAGGAAATAAGGTATAAACCCCCCTGGATCCAGGGTAAGTCAAGGAAATAAGGTATAAACCCCCCTGGATCCAGGGTAAATCAAGGAAATAAGGTTTAAACCCTCCTAGGATCAGATTAAATTGAGGAAATAAGGTTTAAACCCCCCAGACCCAGGAAAACTCAAAGGAATAAGGCATAAACCCCCCCAGATGCAGGGAAACTCAAGGAAAGTGGGGTTACCCACCCCGAGACCCATCGAAGAACAATGAAAGTGGGGATAAACTTCCCCAAATGCAGAGAAATTTAAGGAAACTTGGTGCATTTCTGGGTCTGACATCTGTAAAATATCTGTGTCCAGGAGGAGGGAGCAGGAGCAGGCAGGGCAGGTGAATGGGTTTGGAATTAGGACCCTGGGTTTTCTGGGAAAGCAACAAAGGAAGGGCAGACAGAGGTGTTTGCAGGGCCACCTGCATTCCCTGAAACCCTGATGCCTCATTCTTGGCAAATCTGTGCAGCCTTGAACACTTCAGAAAAATTATTTCAGAGAGGTGCCGTGAAATTTGTGTCCAGTGGAGCAGCAAGAGGCAGGGCTGGTGTGTGGAAATGCTGGATTTTAGTCACTGAAATCACTCACACAATGCCCCAGTGTGTGTGAGACACATTCTCAGTGATTTATTGCCAGCCCAGGCAGACGGTGTCAGGGAGCCCTGGGGACAGGGACACTGGAGCACAGGACACAGCAGCCTTGCTGCAGGAATTATTGTTCCTTAGGGCTGGAAAAACCCACGGGATTTGGGTTTATTTTGGCTTCCCTGCACCTCCTCTGCCGGGCTGGAGTGGTGCCTGCAGTAGTGGGACCTGTAAATATTTCCAGTTTAAATCCAAGTTTGTGACTTGCTCTGAAAAATTCCCTTGGGACTGAGGCTTGGTGTGTGAGAGCCTTTTCTGGTGTTTACATTTTTAGGTGTAATAGACTTCCAAATAAATTGCTTTCCCTGTTCAGCAAGCACTTGAGTGCAGCAAAGAGGGATGTAAATAATTTGCATTTTTTAAGGGGTTCTTTTGATTTATCTGCTCCCTCTGGGCAGTGTGAGGGCAGTGCAGAGACCTGGATTGGCTGGAGGATGTTGGGAAGAGAGAATTGGGAGCTCAGGGAGAATTAAAAAATTGAAAATAGGCTCCAGTTCTGAGCATCTGAGTGAGTTCCTGGCTGCCTCCAAAGCAGCAGTTTGGTCTGGGACCTGGTTTTCCAAGGAGGGCTCATGCTGACATTCACTGGAGACAGAAAACCTGGGACCAGGCCCCAGGCCAGGCTTTTTATCCCTGACTTCATTTATTTTTCTTGGTTTATCCAACCCTTAATATTATTCAAATGAAGGTTTTGTTCCTAGAGCAGCATCCGTCAGGGCGTCCTGGGGCTGGCTCCGTGGGTTGGATTTGCTCTTGGATTGGGTTTGTGTCCCTTGAAACACATCCCTGGGGTTTATTCTGGCTCTGGGGGGGATGTTCTCCATCTGTGTGTGGGGGTGCTGGGGGGGTTTTGCCACGTGGGGGTTTCTCGTGGGCGCCCTGGTTGGGATCTCACTCGGTGTTGCATAAGAAGCTCGCTGGGAATGAATTCCACGGGTTTCTATCCCTGTGTCAGGAGGGTGGTGTGGGCACAGGTTGTCCAGGGGAGCTGGGGCATCCCTGGAAGTGTCCAAAGTGGTCTTGGATGGGGCTGGGAGCTCCTGGGACAGTGGGAGGTGTCCCTGCCATGGCAGGGTGGGTGGGGTGGGCTGTAAGGTCCCTTCCCAATCCCAGCCTCTCTGGAATTCCGTGATTTCTGATGGGAAAATACACATCATCTCTGTCATAGGAGAGTGTGTAGGATAGTTTGGGATCATCAACTGCCTGAAGAATTGCACTTAGGTGAGGTTGAAGTGTTTTGATGAGAATTTTATCCAGCTTTTCCTGAATGAGGTTGACTTGGCCGGCATCCCTGACCAGCTCATCCCTTTGGAGGGGAACTGAGGGATCCTCCATGCGAGGGGAGCTCGGGGGGGTTTTGTTCCACCCACCCTCTGAAAATCCCTTCTCATCCTCAGGAATATCACAGAAATCCCAGAATCCCAGCCTGGTTTGGGGTGGAATATGAAATCCCATCCCACCCTGCCACGGCAGGGACCCCTCCCGCTATCCCAGGGCGCTCCAGCCTGGCCTTGGGCACTGCCAGGGATCCAGGGGCAGCCACAGCTGCTCTGGGAATCTGTGCCTGGGCCTTCCCACCTTGGCAGGGAGGAATTCCTTCCCCCCTCCAGCTGTGGTGCAGCGGGTGTGCACAGCTGGGCTCTGCCGGCCGTCAGTCGGAGCCGCTGCCCGGAACGTTCCTTTTCCTCCTGAGCCGCTGATGGGTGAGCAGCAGGGCAGCCCCACAGGTGACACGTGCTCCACTTCCAGAGGGACTGCAGGGAACAGCAGGGGATGGGGATGGCATCTTCTGACTCACAGCAGAGCTGCTGCTTTAGTGGGAGCTGGGGAGGAGTTCCAGAGAGAAACCGAAATCCCTTGGTGTGTTTGGGATAACTGTAGGGATGCTTGGACCCCCTGCTCTGCCTGTGCTGCTGTGAGGCTGCACAGGAGTAGAAAAGATGTAAAAATGGGGGCTGGAACCCCTCCTGTGGGTGTTTTCCAGCATTTCTGTGCCCTGCAGCTCCCGGCAGTCCGGGCTGCCCCGTGGATGGAATCGTGGCACTGCCCACTGTCTGTGCAATTCCCAGCACAGCCTTTGGAACACACATCTTGGTTCTTGGGGAGCCACTTTCTCTGACATTCCACTGAAAGGGCTTTAATTTGGGGTTTTGTGGTTTGCCTTATCAGCAGTGAGTGTTTTAATGAAGCCATGGGACGAGCTCAGAGTGAGTCAGGCCTGGCTTGGCCTTTGAAGCATTCCTACCATGGAATTCTTTTCCAGTGGTGCATTAATGTGGTTTCAGCTTTCCCAAAACGTGAGGCCATTAAGCTGAGTCTGGATTTTTGAGAGGAACAAGCAGCTCTGTGGTCACCGCAGCCCTCGGTCCCCAAAACCTTCCGGAGCTTTCCTGGACAAATTCCCTCAGTGGGGTTGGATTGCTCTCCCAGTGAGACCCCACTGCTGTGTGAGCAGAAGGGGTTAGGATCAGAGAATCCTGAAGGTTGGAAAAGCGCTCCAAGATCTCCAATCCAACCATCCCCCAGCACTGCCCCGTGTTCCCAAGTGCCACATTGTCATGGCTTAAATTCCTCCAGGGACGGGGATCCCACACCCCATTCCATGCCTGACCACCCTTTCCATGAGGAAATTGTCCCTCATATCCAGCCTGTCCTGTCCCTCAGGGAGTGAGCCCACAGTGGCCCCGTGTTGCTGCTTCCATCCCTGCAGTGCCTTCATTAACCTCTGGCAAGAGCTGGGAAGGAAATGCTAATTTCTGATAAATATGCAAATGGCAGTGCTGATCAAAGGGAGCAGAGAGCTGGCACGGAAGGAAGGGCTCAGAAAAGTCATGGAAAACCAGAGTGGGGGCAAAACATGGGGATCTCAGTGTGTGCCCTGCACGTGGGCATTGTCCAGCCCTGGCTGTGCCCAGGCCAGGCTCCAGCAGGATTCCAGGCTCCATCAGGATTCCAGGCTCCATCAGGATTCCAGGCTCCATCAGGCTCCATCAGGATTCCAGGCTCCATCAGGCTCCACCAGGATTCCAGGCTCTGTCAGGATTCCAGGCTCCATCGGGATTCCAGTCTCCATCAGGATTCCAGGCTCCATCAGGATTCCAGTCTCCATCAGGATTCCAGGCTCCATCAGGTTCCATCAGGATTCCAGGTTCCATCAGGATTCCAGGCTCCATCAGGATTCCAGGCTCCATCAGGATTCCAGGCTCTGTCAGGATTCCAGGCTCCATCAGGATTCCAGGTTCCAGCAGGATTCCAGGCTCCATCAGGATTCCAGGCTCCATCAGGATTCCAGGCTCCATCAGGATTCCAGGCTCCACCAGGATTCCAGGCTCCATCAGGATTCCAGGCTCCACCAGGATTCCAGGCTCCACCAGGATTCCAGGCTCCATCGGGATTCCAGGCTCCATCAGGATTCCAGGCTCCACCAGGATTCCAGGCTCCATCAGGATTCCAGGCTCCACCAGGATTCCAGGCTCCATCAGGCTCCATCAGGATTCCAGGCTCCATCGGGATTCCAGGCTCCATCAGGATTCCAGATTCCATCAGGCTCCATCAGGATTCCAGGCTCCATCAGGATTCCAATCTCCATCAGGATTCCAGGCTCCACCAGGATTCCAGGCTCCATCAGGATTCCAGGCTCCACCAGGATTCCAGGCTCCATCAGGCTCCATCAGGATTCCAGGCTCCATCGGGATTCCAGGCTCCATCAGGATTCCAGATTCCATCAGGCTCCATCAGGATTCCAGGCTCCATCAGGATTCCAATCTCCATCAGGATTCCAGGCTCCACCAGGATTCCAGGCTCCATCAGGATTCCAGGTTCCAGCAGGATTCCAGGTTCCATCAGGAATCCAGGCTCCATCAGGAATCCAGGCTCCATCAGGATTCCAGGCTCCACCAGGATTCCAGGATGCTGCATCAGGATTCCAGGTTCCATCAGGATTCCAGGCTCCATCAGGTTCCATCAGGATTCCAGGCTCCATCAGGTTCCATCAGGATTCCAGGCTCCATCAGGTTCCATCAGGATTCCAGGTTCCATCAGGATTCCAGGCTCCATCAGGATTCCAGGCTCCATCGGGATTCCAGGCTCCATCAGGATTCCAGGCTCCATCAGGTTCCATCAGGATTCCAGGTTCCATCAGGATTCCAGGCTCCATCGGGATTCCAGGCTCCACCAGGATTCCAGGCTCCATCAGGATTTCAGATTCCATCAGGATTCCAGTCTCCATCAGGATTCCAGGCTCCATCAGGATTCCAGGCTCCATTGGGATTCCAGGCTCCATCAGGATTCCAGGCTCCATCAGGTTCCATCAGGATTCCAGGCTCCACCAGGACTCCAGGCTCCACCAGGATTCCAGGCTCCATCAGGCTCCATCGGGATTCCAGGCTCCATCAGGCTCCACCAGGATTCCAGGCTCCACCAGGATTCCAGGCTCCATCAGGATTCCAGGCTCCATCAGGATTCCAGGCTCCACCAGGATTCCAGGCTCCACCAGGATTCCAGGCTCCACCAGGATTCCAGGTTCCATCAGGATTCCAGGCTCCATCAGGTTCCATCAGGATTCCAGGCTCCATCAGGTTCCATCAGGATTCCAGGCTCCATCAGGATTCCAGGCTCCATCAGGATTCCAGGCTCCATCAGGATTCCAGGCTCCATCAGGTTCCATCAGGATTCCAGGCTCCATCAGGATTCCAGGCTCCATTGGGATTCCAGGCTGATGCTGCAGCGGGGCTGCCTGTCCATAACAGCCAGGAATTCCTTGGTGTCCCAAGGAATATTCCCCCTTCCCTCCCGCAGCATCCCTGGATGCTTTAGTCCTTCCTTGCCAGCTGAGGAGCCCCAGGTTGTCCCCACAGTTTTCCACAGCCCTTCCCAGTGCTTTGGAAGCTTTCCCATTCCAAACATGAAGCAGGTGTTCCTGGGTGACCTCGGGCCCGCAGAGATGCGCTGGGGAATCACGGATCCAGAATTCCAGGAGTTTGATTTGGGTGTTTTTCCCAATGGCTTCCCAAGGATGAGCTCCTCTCTCCTCAGCAGGTCCCTCCATGCTGTGGGAGCTTCTCCTGCTCTTCCCTACGGATCCAGGGCATCTTTAGGAGGAGGAAGGCTTGGTGCAGGCAGAGCATTGGTATTTTTAGATCAAAGACAAGTTTAATAAAAAAACCAGGAGAGGAGAAGGAGGATTAGAACAATGAGCACATTTAATTTTAGCCTAGCTTGGATTCCTCATAAAGTCAGGGAACTTGGAGCTCAGCTTCAGTTGCCTCTGGCTTTCCTAAATAAACACACTGGAGCAGGGCTGGGAAGTTAAGCAGCACAGAAAATTGCAAAAAGTTGCATTTTAATATTCTAGGAGAATATTAAGGGCTGTTTTACAGGCCAGGCCCTGGAATTAAATTTTAATGCTGTGCAAAAATCCCGAGGTTGTTTTGGTAGGCAGCTCCTGGAGCTACACAGAGACTTTTTCTGCAGAAAGGGTCACAGGACAGGGGTCAGGAGCAGGACAGGGTCAGAGCAGGGTGAGGAACCTTCTCCAGCCATGGCAAGTCAGCAGGGTTTGGGGCCGGATCTGCTTCTCTGGAGTTCTGTCATTTCTTCTGGAATTTAATAATATCTTCTGGAGATTTTGTCTGGAGAAAAACAGGCACAGGGGGAACCTCAATGGTCTCTACAGCTCCTGGAGGAGGGTGGGCTTGGGCTCTTCTGCCACATCCCAGGTGAAGGGATGCCAGGAAATGGCCCTAAGTTGGACCAGGGGAGGTTCAGGTTAAATATTGGAATTTATTTTCCCAGGAAGAGCAGTCAGGCATTGGAATGAGCTGCCCAAGGGTGTGGTGGAGTCACCATCTCTGGGAGTGTTCACGATGTGGCACCTGGGGACATGGTTTAGGGATGGGTGTGGTGGTGCTGGGTTGATGGACTCGATGATCTTCAAGGTGTCTTCCCACCTGGATGATTCTGGGATTTTGGGCATTTTCCCCCAGGCTAAGGAAGGGGCCTGGTTGGCAGTGCCCTCCTGTGCTGTGGGTGATCTGCTCAATGTGTGTTTCACCTGGGAAGTGTGTTGGGATGAAGAATTACAGAATCATTAAGGTTGGAAAAGCCCTCTAGGATCATCAGATCCAACAATTCCTCCAGCAGTGCCAAGGCCACTTCTGACCCCTGTCCCCAGGTGCCACATTAATGCACCTGTTAATGCTGCTCCCTGATGCTGCAGACCTTTAGTAAACCCCAGGTCAGAGGTGATTTAGTGAGTGGGGGAAGCAGGAGGTCCCACTGGGGACTCTTGGTGGCTCTGAGCCACCACCAAGCAGCCCCTGTCCCCCTGGTGGTCCCAGGAGAGGCTGAGTTGGCCAGCTGGAGTTGTCCTGCTCCAGCCTGGAAGGATGAGCACAGAGCCCTGGGTTTGCTCCCTCCTCGTTCTAAACTGGTTCCTTTTCACACCAGCTAAATTTAGGGATTGTGAGGGAACATTTCCAGCCTCAGCCATCACATCTCTGACAGCCAAGGGTGACAGTGTCACATGAACCCGTCTGAACTGATTTATGTTCTCTTTTTCATGGTTTTGGGGTTTGGTTGCTCTTGGATCCTGTTGCTGGGAGGATGTGGGCAGCTCAGTGCCAGGAAGGAGACTTGGACCCGCTCAGGAGCTGGGCTTTGGTTCTCAGGCTCCCTCCAGCCAGGGAAGGGCTTCTCTTCCTCAGAGTTACAGAGGTGGGAGGTATGGACTTGACTTATGAGCCAGTTTTGGGTTTGCTTTGTAAGAACTCACTGGATATTAATAAAAGTTAAAAATACTTCAGGCTCTGCCTTAAAACAGCCCTGACTGAAATGCAGGAAAAATCAGGATTGCAGCTCGTCGTGGTGGAGAGAGTGAGATAAACCCCAGGGAGCTGCAGGCAAAGTGCTGTGCTGAACCTGGGGAGTTGGGAAGGGTCAGGGATGGGCTGGAGAATAAACTCAGCCTGGGAAGTTCCAGGTGAGGATTGGGAGTCCTTGGAGCCTGGAGTAAGGGCAGAGCTTTGATGTGGGTGTGTAAATCTGAGTCTGAGTCACGAGGACCGAGACTTGTTTGAAGTGTTTTAAACCCTGATCTTTTTTCTAAGTGCTGTTGGGAAGCCAGAAACGATCCAGGTTTGCTTTTCCATCTCTCTGGGAGCAGTGGAAGGTGGGAGCAATTCCAGTCAGAGGGAGGACAGGAGGAGAAGGCCAGCTGGGAATTAATTCCCAGGAGTTTGAGTTCCTGTGCAGCGTCTCTTGGAGGAGCAGTGGGAATTCCCTGCACTCTCACCTGCCACATCAGGGTAGAGAAGGAGGAGGAGGATTTCCTGGGATGCCTTTATTCCTTTCCAGGTCAGCAGTGCCTTGGTGGAAGTGGGGAGTTGAACTCTTTGCTGGGGTGGTTTTTAATGTCCCTTCCTCTGGTGCTGGTGTCGGTCAGACTCACCTTGCCTTGCCAGGCCCTGCTTTCCTGCCTTTTTCCATCCCCACCCATTGGATGGTGGGGACATCCCACATTTTAGGGCCTCATGAGCTCCTCCTGACACATCCAGGGCCGTTCATGGGAACAAATGGATCAGGAGGACTCTGTGCTCATTCCCAGCACAATTAATGTCATGAAGGATTCATTAAGAAAAGGGATGCGGGCTTGAAGATGATGTGATCAATAAGAGCAGCAGCCTGATGCTATTAATTAGCAATGCTATTAATTAGCAATGCTCATGCTTTTGACTCAGTTGAGTTGCTGCTGCACAGGTTTTCCAAAACATTGGGCCTTTTAATCCTCAGGAAAAGGAGGAATAATTTGGAAAAAGCACAGCTCAGTCATTCCACCACTGGCACTGGCATTGGTGCTGGTGTGACCTGGGCTGCAGGTGGCACCTGGAGGCATCTGCTGGTGCTTCCCTCTCCAGCTGGGTGCTTTATCCTGCTCTGACACTTGGGATTCAGCATTTCCATGGATCATGGTGGCTGCAGGAGGCACTGGGGCCACCACCAGCAGCTCCCTCAGTGCCCTTTTCCCATGGAAGGGGACAGCAGGACAACCCCAAGGGACATGTTTGAGACCAAGGACAAAGCCAAGCTGTGGTGGTGGTGGTGCCCAAAGCCTGCAGATCAGTCCACAAGTGAGATTTTTAGTGCCAAAACCTGGAGTTGGAGGCTCCGCCAGTTTGGATGGAGCTGGGCTTTGTTTCATAGGTTAAAAATATATAAATTTCCTTGTTGCACTCTGGTTTTATTTTTAACTCTTCAGCAATTTAATATTTTGGAGGTCTGCTTGTTCTCCCCCCAGTTTTCCATCTGCTACTGTGATTAATTTAAGGCCCAGCTCTATCCAGCCAAGCCAGAGCAAACCAAAGGAATGGAAACCTTACCTAGGTTGTTTGGCAGGCAGCAGCAGACGTGAATAACTTTGGAATTCGGGGGGGAAGAGCCAAGTGCCGCGCTCCTGGAGCCAGGATGGCTTGGACAGGAGCCCTTGCAGACAGCAGGAGGCTGTGCAGGATCCAGCTGTGCTTCCTCCAGGGCTGTGCTGGAGGTGTTGCTGAGCGCTCGGAAGCGGAGGGCTCCGCTTTCCGACGGCCTCTCCAGGCAGGGGACGTGCCAGAGCCTGGCTTCTCCCCCTCCCGGGCCTGGGAGCACCGTGAGGTAGTGGAAAGTTGCAGTGAGGAAGGTGGGACTGGTTCCCCAGGCTGTGGGAGGAAGGAGAGGGGTGAAGCTGTGGAGCTCACCTGGGCTCGGCTGCTCGGACGGGGGGGCAAAATAGCCTGGCCAAAAATTTATTTATTTTTAACCTGGGTTGTTAAAATCCAGGTTAAAATAGAATTGTGAAATAGAATTTAAATTTCAAAAATGAAATAACCTGGGTGGTTGTTTTTCACCTGGATTGGGAGGAGCCATCCCTGGCGGGGCCAGCCAGGGATGGGGATGGGGATGGAAATGAGGATGAAGAGCAGTGGGGCACAAGATGAGGCTGCTTCAGCTGCAGCTCCCGCTGACAGGAAAGGGTTTGATGGGATCCTCACGGAAGCTGGGGACCCAGTTAGAGGTGCAGCTCTTCCTGAGCTGCTGGAAATCTGCTCTGCTGGCAAAGGGTCTCCAGCTGCACAAGCGGGTGGTGACACAGGGGACCCAGGCAGGAGTTTGGATTGTTTTAGGAAGGGAATAGTTCTGCTCTCAGAAGCTTCCAAAGCTCTAATTGGGAAAAGATGGAAAGGGAAACCACAGGACATAGACCTGTCATTAACTGAAGAGCACTGGGATGTGTGAAGCCCAGGGCTGTAAGAGCTGGAAGTGGCCAGGAGACGTTGGTGAGTCATTCCAGGGATCCACAGGGAATAAGAAAACCCAGTGTGCCTGGCTGGGTGGGACTCCTGGAGCCAGCTCAGTAGCCTCTGCCTCAGATCCTGCTGCTGTGGCTGCAGTTAGGGACCTGGGAGCAGTGCACTTGGATTTCAGGAGCCACTTGAGGTGGTGCCATGCAGGGATGTAAAAAAAGAACAAACTCTTGCTTCCCATGGAGGTAAAAATATTGTGGTTTGGGATCCCATTTCCAGCAGGGAGTGGCTGTTGAGAGTAAGAAAATCCTTAGTGCAGGTTTCAGAGGAGGTATGGGGCAGAATCCTGGAATATCCTGAGCAAGAAGGATCTTGGATCCAGCTCCTGACCCTGCACAGACACCCCAACAATCCCACCCTGGGCATCCCTGGGCTCCAAACCCTCCTGGAGCTCTGGCAGCCTTGGGAATGTGCCCATTCCCTGGGCAGTGCCAGCACCCTCTGGGGAAGAGCCTTCCCTGAGATCCAGCCTGAAATTCCATGGTGCATCTCCAGCCATTCCTCAGTTCTGTCCCTGATCACAGAGAGCAGGGGTCGGGGCTGTCCCTCAGGAGCAAGCTCCAGATCTCTCCCCTCAGTCTCCTCTTCTGCAGCTGCACAAACCAAGTGGCCCCAAGTGCTCCGGCTCTGTCCCTTGCAGACCCTTCCTCATGCCCGTGCCCCTCCTTTGGGCGCTGGCTGGCAGATCTGAGCCTGGCTCAGGCTGTGAAGGTAACCAAGGTGCTTCTGCCCTGCCCAGCTCCCTCCAGCAGAGATCACTGGCAGATCTGAGCCTGGCTCAGGCTGTGCAGGTAACCAAGGTGCTTCTGCCCTGCCCAGCTCCTTCCAGCAGAGATCACTGGCAGATCTGAGCCTGGCTCAGGCTGTGCAGGTAACCAAGGTGCTTCTGCCCTGCCCAGCTCCCTCCAGCAGAGACCCAGCCGAGGCTGGAGGGGCTGTGGGGTGAGCCCTGCCCCTGCCCCTGCCGTGCTGCCACTCCAGATCTCCTTGTGGCAGGTGCAGCTCACCCTCAGCCTGAGCCTGGCTGCCCAGGGTGTGCAGGGAGGATGTTCCCGTGGGAGAGGGCAGCAGTGGCTGGGTGAGCTGTGCAGGGGCAGAGCAGAGCACTGCCCAGCTGCCTCCTGTGGCAGTGGGATCCCTGGAGCTGCTGCCTGGCCCTGGTTTTCCCTGCTCAGGCTCCCCTCCCTGCTGGAGCCCTGCCCAGGGTTCCAGGCAGGTTTCCTGTCCCCCTGGCAGCCGGGCTGCCTAAGCTGATTAGCTCTAAGGAGATCAGAGCCTGACGAGGGCTGCACTGCAGGTAAACACCGGGGCTTTTCCTCCAGCTGGGAGCCAGTGGAGCTGTGAAATATGGCTCAGGAGTGAGGAATGGCGCTGGAAGAACCCTCAGGAAAAATACCAAGGAGTGCATGAAATGATAAGCAGAGCTGATAAGGTGCCTGGTGAGAGACTGAGAGGAGAAGCAAGCACAGATACGATCAGAGCCTATAAATACTGTCAACATGACAGCAGAGATGAGCAGGAGAAGGAGTCATTGTTATCTGATGGCAAACAAGCTGTGGGAGGAGCAGCCATGGGAGCGGGAGGTGTGGAGGGGATCCCCAGGAGCAGGAACAGGATGGAGCCAATCTTGGCTGGGATGGAGCCAATCCTCAGCTGCCCCTCCTTCCCAAGGCTTGCCCAGCTGTCCTGGTGCCCCTCAGTGTGGTCAGCCCTGGCACAGAGTCCCCCTTGGCACCTGTGATCCTGCCAGGAGCTTCCTTAAATTCCCATTTTCCAGGTCCTGGTTGGCTGATCCCTGCAGGTGCTGCTTGTCCACATCCCTCCTCTTCCCTGTGTGAGGAAACTAAGGAAGTCTGGGCAGAGGATGGGTCTGGGGGGCTTCCAGAGACCCCCAGGACATCCTGCTGGAATAAACCTGCAGATTGTGTGTCACACTCCTTGGGAAGGTGCTCCTGGGGTGGGATTTCAGTCTGAAACCCTGATTTATCGATTCCTGATTTATTGTTGTGTCTGGTGCCACCGGGACCGGCCGACTCTTCCTCGCTGGGAATGCACTGGCAGAGGCCTGTGGTCCCCAGGGGTTAACTGGGATAACTGGAGCCAGTCTGGGAATTCCAGCTGGAGCCCAGGAGGTGCTGGAGCCCAGGAGGTGCTCAGCAGATTCTCCACCCACCCCTTGGCCTTGCTGTGCTCGGCCGGGCTGGTCGGGATCCGTTCCAGACCAGGTGTTTGCAGAGCTCTCCAGCTGTTCTGGGTCCCATCCAGCTGTTCTGGGTCCCATCCAGCTGTTCTGGGTCCCATCCAGTGTTCCTGGGTTCTCCAGGAGCACAAGCACGACAGTTATGCTGCGCATTCCGGACGGGGCTCTTGGGAAAGCCTCCCTTCCCAGAGAGCTGTCCTGGAAGGAGAGCTCACATCAAAGGAGCCAGGAACGATAGGGATCAAATAATTGCTGCCTCTCCCCTTCCTTCTGACTCCTGTCACTCACGGTCTGGGATTGTTATCTCAGTCCTGACTGCAGGATCTGTGTCATCCAGATAAGGTGCTGTGGGGTGACTTTTCCAGGAGTGAAATGGAGTGGCATTTCATGGTCCTGTAGGGAAGGACTGTCCTGCAGCCCCAGCTGCAGTGGGAGGTGTTTCCCTTAGGAATGTGCTCAGGGGAGGGAATGGGACCTGGCTGGGGCACAGAGGGGCTCCTGTGCTGTGGCACCTCAGGGAACCCCATCCTCTCTGCTGGATGGAGGTGGATGGTCACAGCATCCAAAAATAGTTTGGATTGGGAGGGACCTTAAAGCTCATCCCGTGGGCAGGGACAGCTCCCACCATCCCAAGGTGCTCCCAGCCCTGCCCAGCCTGGCCTGGGACGCTGCAGGGATCCAGGGCAGACACAGCTGCTCTGGGAAGCTGTGCCAGGGCCTGCCCACCCTCCCAGGGAACAATTTTTTCCTAAAAACCCAGGAACTGGGGCTCAGGGCTGGCCCTCAGGCGCTCACCCCGTGTGTCCCAGCTCTGCCCTCGGGTGCCTGCTGATTCACTGGCGCTTTTGGGGCCAAAACCAACACGGGGAGGGAACGTTCCTGAGCAGCTCTGGCATCAGGAGTGCACAGGAAACAATTCAGCAGCCACAGCCACGCTGCCTTGGTGCGTGCAGCTGGGTTTGGCTGTGGCTGATCCCTCACAGTGCTGCTGTCTCTCCACAGAATGCCATGAACCTGCCTCCCGACAAAGCCCGGCTCCTGCGGCAGTACGACAACGAGAAGAAGTGGGAGCTCATCTGTGACCAGGTGAGGAGCCTCTGCAGAGCCCTGGGAGTGCCTCTTCCCAGCTGCTCCATCCACAGCGTCCCTGGGCCTTGCAGGACCTCGCAGGACCTTGCAGGAGCCAGGAAACTCCTGTTCCCAGGAGCTTCAGACACTCATTCCTTCTGCTCCCTTGCTGGTAACCACTCCTAGAGACCTTGCAGTGGGAGCTGCAGCCACCCCAGCCCATCCTGGGATTCTCTCACTCTCTGATTTGTGTTTCTCCGTGTCCCAGAGGGCTGGGAGCTCTGGGCTGGAGTCTGTGCTGGCAGCAGGTCAGGCAGGAGCTGTTTGATGCCAGCCTGGAGGTGCCAATTCCCACCTCACGGAGGGATATCCCTTTCCCCTCTGATGTCTCCATCCTGGATTCCCTCTGGCTGCTGAACGCTGCTGGGTTTGCCCTGCACAGGCTCAGCCTGAGCTCAGAGTCTTGCAAACAAGAACAAATGAGCAAATGAGCTAATGATCAAATGAACAAATGAGCAAATGATCAAATGAACAAATGAGCAAATGATCAAATGGTCAAACGATCAAATGAGCAAACAATCAAATGAACAAATGGTCAAATGAACAAGTGCGCAAGTGATCAAGTGATCAAGTGATCAAATGGTCAAATGAGCAAATGAGCAAATGAGCAAATGAGCAAATGATCAAATGAGTAAATGAGCAAATAAGCAAATGAACAAATGATCAAATGAGCAAATGAGCAAATGATCAAATGATCAAATGAGCAAATGAGCAAATGATCAAATGATCAAATGAGCAAATGAGCAAATGATCAAATAATCAAATGAGCAAATGAGCAAATGATCAAATGAGCAAATGAGCAAATGATCAAGTGATCAAGTGATCAAATGGTCAAATGGTCAAACTGAGCAAATGAACAAATGATCTCAGTCCAGGCAGTGTCTGGCTGCCCATGTCACGCTCTGTGGTGACAGCTGGAGCTGTCACCTCCAGGGACAGGAGGCTGAAGCCCTGTTCACCTCCAGAGGCTGGGAACAGCCTGGGTTGGGCAGTGCCAGATGCTGAGGCATGTCCTGGTGAGCTGTGCAGGGTGTGCAGCAGTCAGCAGGATGTGGGGGATAAACAAGAATGGCATTTTGGGGGGAATACAGAATGAGACAAAGTGAGATCTGAATTTGGGAGCCAGCAGCAGAATGCCATGAAGTTCAGCAGTAGTGGCTGATGAAAATAATTGCTCCAGCCCTGGGAAAGGGGGATGTTCCCTTGGGATGTAAACTCAGCAGGACCAGGGTGAGGATTTGGCAGGTCAGGGACATCGGGATAAAGCCATTTATAGGACACTTCTATCAGCTGTTACAGTGGTGGGCTGTCTGATACAGTCATGGAATCCCAGACTGGTTTGGGTTGGGAGGGACCTTAAATCCCATCCCATTCCACACCTTCCACTGTCCCAGGGTGCTCCAAACCCCATCCAGCCTGGCCCTGGGCACTTCCAGGGATCAGGGGCAGCCACAGCTCCTCTGGGCCCCTTGCCAGGGCCTCTCCAGGATTCTTTTCCCAGTATCCCATCTAACCCTGCCCTCTGGCAGTTTAAACTCATTGCACAGGTACCTTAAAGTAAAGCTGAGTGAAGAATTGGTGTTTTCCCCATGAGTTTGCCGTGCAGAGAATGTAAAGCTTGAGCTCTTTAAGGACTGACTTTACTGAGACATGAAAAATTGCAGGAGCTGCTGTGAGTGCCTGCAGGCTCCCCATCCCTGGCAGTGCCCAGGGCCAGGTGGGACAGGGCTGGTGGCACTCCGGGCAGGGGGAGGTGTCCCTGCCATGGCAGGGGTGGCTCTGGGTGGGCTGTAGGGTCCCTCCCAGCCCAGTCAGTCTGTGATCCATGGTGTGTGCCAGGCTGTTCCCGAGCACCCTGCCGAGGTGTGAGTGCCTGCTGGCAGCAGCACAGTTGGGAGCTGTTTGATCCCAGCCTGGATGTGCAAATTCCCCCTCGGAGCCGATCCACCCCGCGCAGCTGCTGCTGATTCACTGCCCGGCGCGGGCTGAGACAGCAGCCCCAGCAGATGGGATGGGGAGGAAACTCGCAATCTGCAGTAATCGCCTTGCACAACTCCCGTCCACCCCCGGGCTGGGAGAGTCCCTTCTTCCCTGGGATGAGTCCCTGCCCTGGGATGAGTCCCTGCCCTGGGATGGGCCCTTCCCATCCGAAAGCACCAAACGCAGCATATGGGGTGAGAAATAGGTATATATTCACAATATAGAAATACTCCACTGGAATATCGAAATACATATCTGAAAGATTAGTATTAATAATATTGATTTTATATATATAACATATTAAAATATCGTATATATTCACAATATAGAAATACTCCACTGGAATATCGAAATACATATCTGAAAGATTAGTATTAATAATATTGATTTTATATATATAACATATTAAAATATCGTATATATTCACAATATAGAAATACTGCACTGGAATATCGAAATAGATATCTGAAGTATTAATATCAATAATATTGATTTTATATATATAACATATTAAAATATCGTATATATTCACAATATAGAAATATTGCACTGGAATATCGAAATACATATCTGAAATATTAATATCAATAATATTGATTTTATATATAACATGTAAAAATATATATTCACAATATAGAAATACTGCACTGGAATATCGAAATACATATCTGAAATATTAGTATTAATAATATTGATTTTATATATAACATGTAAAAATATATATTCACAATATAGAAATACTGCACTGGAATATCGAAATACATATCTGAAATATTAATATCAATAATATTTATTTTATATATAACATAGAAAAATATAGTATATATTCACAATATAGAAATACTGCCCTGGAATATCGAAATACATATCTGAAATATTAATATCAATAATATTGATTTTATATATAACATAGAAAAATATAGTATATATTCACAATATAGAAATACTGCCCTGGAATATCGAAATACATATCTGAAATATTAATATCAATAATATTGATTATATATATAACATAGAAAAATATAGTATATATTCACAATATAGAAATACTGCCCTGGAATATCGAAATACATATCTGAAATATTAATATCAATAATATTGATTATATATATAACATATAAAAATATAGTATATATTCATAATATAGAAATACTGCACTGGAATATCGAAATACATATTTGAAATATTAACATTAATAATATTGATTTTATATATAACATATAAAAATGTAGTATATATTCACAATATAGAAATATTACCCTGGAATATTGAAATGCATATCTGAAATATTAATAATATTGATTATATATTTAACATATAAAAATATAGTATATATTCACAATACAGAAATATTGCCCTGGGATATCGAAATAGATATCTGAAATATTAATATCAATAATATTGATTATATATATATAACATATAAAAATATAGTATATATTCACAATACAGAAATATTGCCCTGGGATATCGAAATAGATATCTGAAATATTAATAATATTGATTATATATATAGCATTAAAATATAGTATATATTCACAATATAGAAATATGGCCCTGGAATATCGAAATAGATATCTGAAATATTAATATCAATAATATTGATTATATATATAACATATAAAAATATAGTATATATTCACAATATAAAAATATTGCCCTGGAGTATCGAAATAGATATCTGAAATATTAATAATATTGATTTTATATATATAACATGTAAAAATATAGTATATAATCACAATATAGAAATATTGCCCTGGAGTATTGAAATAGATATCTGAAATATTAATATTAATAATATTGATTATATATAAAACATATAAAATATTGTATATATATTCACAATATAGAAATAATGCCCTGGAATATACAAATATTAGATATATATCAATATTCTAAACATTAAATATAATTAAAATATTACGTGTAATATATAAAAGATATTGTGTATATATAATACATATATAATATATAAAATATATATTATATATTATATATTATATAAAATATGGTATATATTTACAATGTAGAAATATTGCCTTGGAATATATAAATATTATATATAATATTAATATTGACAATATATAAATAGTGCCCTGGAATAACAGGGATGAGGGGGGGAATGGATCCCTGATCCTGGGGGAATGGATCAGTGATCCTGGGGGAATGGATCCCTGATCCTGGGGGAGTGGATCCCTGAACCTGGGGGAATGGATCCCTGAACCTGGGGGAATGGATCCCTGATCCTGGGGGAGTGGATCCCTGATCCTGGGGGAATGGATCCCTGATCCTGGGGGAATGGATCATTGATCCTGGGGGCATGGATCCCTGATCCTGGGGGCATGGATCCCTGATCCTGGGGGAATGGATCCCTGATCCTGGGGGAATGGATCCCTGATCCTGGGGAATGGATCAGTAATCCTGGGGGAATGGATCCCTGATCCTGGGGGAATGGATCAATGATCCTGGGGGAATGGATCCCTGATCCTGGGGGAATGGATCCCTGATCCTGGGGGGATGGATCAGTTATCCTGGGGGAATGGATCCCTGATCCTGGGGGAATGGATTTTTCTGCCTCCTCGTTAGTGCAGGGATGAGCAGCTGCTGTCACCTCATTCCACGAGGACACTTCCACAGTGACATTCCTGCTGGTGGGAATGGCTGGATTGCTGGGATGGGACCGGGCCCCCCTCTGGATCTGTGGGAGATGGGGAATTGTGCACTGTACTCCAGATGTGTTTGACACACTGCTCCCTGTCCATCTCCCTGTCCATCTCCCTGTCCATCTCCCTGTCCATCTCCCTGTCCATCTCCTTGTCCATCTCCTTGTCCATCTCCTTGTCCATCTCCCTGTCCATCTCTTGTCCATCTCCCTGTCCATCTCCCTGTCCATCTCCCTGTCCATCTCCTTGTCCATCTCCTTGTCCATCTCCCTGTCCATCTCTTGTCCATCTCCCTGTCCATCTCCCTGTCCATCTCCCTGTCCATCTCCCTGTCCATCTCCCTGTCCATCTCCCTGTCCATCTCCTTGTCCATCTCCTTCCCCACTGATCCCAGTCCGTGGGGTTTATGCTCTCCCAGCACAGCCTGTGGGATTCTCATCCTGACTAGGGTGCTTCCCCAGCATCTGTGAATCCCAGGAATGGAAGAGCTTAGTGAGGATAACGATGCTAATGGGAATAACAGATGGGCTAATGCAGAAAAATGCCCTGGATGGCTCTGGGAGCCGAGGGTTGTTGGAAAAGGCACAATTTCCTGGTTCCGGAACGAATGTGCTTTCCAGAGCTGGGTGAGCAGGAGATGTGTCAGGTTCCTTGTGGGATCACGTGGAGCAGGAAGGGCAGAGCTCCAGCAGTTCCTCTTGGCTGCTGAAGCAAAGCCCCCAGCCCCCCTTTTCCCCTGTGGAAAGGGAAGTGCCAGCTCTGGGTGAAAGAGGCACAGGGCAGCTGGTGTGCTCCTGCTTTCCCCTGAATTATGGAATCATGGAATGGGCTGGGCTGAAAAGGACTTCAGAGCCATCCAGTGCCACCCCTGCCATGGTGGCACACCATCCCCTATCCCAGGTTATTTCAGCCTGGCCTTGGGCACTGCCAGGGATCCAGGGGCAGCCCCAGCTGCTCTGGCAATCCCAGCCCAGCCAGGAATTCCCAGTTCCCAGTCCCCCATCCATCCCTGCCCTCTGGCACTGGGAGCCATTCCCTGGCTCCTGTCCCTCTGTCCCTTGTCCCCAGTCCCTCTCAGGATTTAATCCCAGTGAATCCTCCCCATTTATCCCCCAAAGGAAGGTGCTGTGCCCAGCTCATCTCATTGCTCTCTGTCCTTGCATTCCCTGTGCTCTTCCATCCCGCCTTCCCACACCCCTCCTCAGGGGTTTTCCAAGGCAGAAAGGACCTTTATCCTTGGGAATTAGGCTGGTTTGCTCTGCAGGTGGCTGACAAAGGCGGTGTGCAGTCCCTGCTGCTCCCTGCCCCTGTCCTTTCAGCCTGCAGATAAAGCTGCAGCTCGCAGCAGTCACGGAGGGGAGATAAAAAGGGTTCCACCGGGATTTAGGAACTTTGTTGTGTCTGAATGGCTCAATCCAGGGAAGCCACCACGTCCCAGTCGTGATGTCACCCCGCAGCATTTGCTGAGCAAGGCTTGGCCGCTCCAATCCGGATTTGGGGCTTTTTTATTGTGTGTGGTGAAAATGCCCGGCCTCGTCACTCAGATGGTGCTAAATCCTGGGTTGGGAAGCAGAGCTGGCCAAGGAGTGGGTGGGAATTGCCAGAAGTGGAGGGGAGGAGCTGACAGCAAAAAAAGCAGGGATTTTTAACTCTTTAATGATGGTTTCTGAGGCACAGCAGTGCCTTGGGAAGTGTGGGTGTTGGGAGGCTCCCAGGGAGGGTCAGGAGAGGATCCCGCTGGATTCCAGAAGATCAGCCTGCAGCCAGCTCCACTCCCAACCCCTGGGATGCTCCCAGGGAAGGTCAGGAGAGGATCCTGGTGGATTCCAGAAGATCAGCCTGCAGCCAGCTCCACTCCCAACCCCTGGGATGCTCCCAAGGAGGGTCAGGAGAGGATTCCAGTGGATTCCAGAAGATCAGCCTGCAGCCAGCTTCATTCCCAACCCCTGGGATGCTCCCAAGGAGGGTCAGGAGAGGATCCTGGTGGATTCCAGAAGATCAGCCTGCAGCCAGCTCCATTCCCAACCCCTGGGATGCTCCCAGGGAGGGTCGGGAGAGGATCCTGGTGGATTCCAGAAGATCAGCCTGCAGCCAGCTCCATTCCCAACCCCTGGGAGCTCCCAGTCAGATTTTTGGGAGGAGGGTGGCTGTGACCAGACAGCCAGGGTGACTGGAGGCTGCACAGCCTGGCCCTTGCAGCTTCCTAATCAGCCTCTAATGTAAAACACTCCAGGCTGCATGAACCCAGACAGGACTCGTAGCCAGCAAAGGGCAATTTTAAAGGCTAATCCCTCCTAGCTTTCCAAAAAAGAAACACTTGAGGGGGTTGTAAAAATGTTTCCAGGCCTAGGAGATGTTTACCACAAGGAATCCTCCTCAGGTAGGAGCCTTGCTGGTGTGTGCTGCTGGTGGGTAACGTCTGGAAAGTCCTTGGATCCAAATATTTCCACTCCACAAGGATGAGCAACATCTTTTTACACGAAGCTGCTGCAGAGATTATTACATGAATACATAATTGCAGCCAGGTTTGAAGAAAATAAACAAAAACATCCAGTAGCTGCATCCCAGACTGTTAAATGTGCTCCTCGAGTCTCTTGAAACGTTTCATTTTGAGGATTCCAGGCAATTAAAGCTGGAATCCTAAATTCCTGGAAACTACAGCTCCTGTCACTTCAGCAGAGGGTGGATTACTTGGGAAGGGGAATTAATCCATAAGAGCAGAAGAGCTGCTCTGGGGGATTGGACTGAGCACAGCTCTGTCAGCAGAAAGGGGGGAATAAATGGGAGAGGGAAGGTGGAGCATTGTTGGGATGGGACACTGCTGCCAGGACAGGGGCTGGAATTGGGGGATCCTTAAGGGCTCTTCCAGCCCAAACCACTCTGGGCTTCCAGGAAATCTCTGTGTGCCCCCTGGGAGCCACTGAGGGGAGCCTGGCCCCAGGGATCCCCGAGAGAGCCAGGAAGAACACACGATGGTGGGCGTGGGGCTGGAGCAGGGCAGACCCTGCTGGTGTCACTTTGTCCAGAGAAGAACCCTCAGGGAAGAACTTTGCATTTTCTGGGCTGTTTTTTAGATAAAATAGGAAATGCCAATTCCAGAGCCGTGTGGAGGTGCGTGGAAAAATAATCCAGTTGTAAAAGAGGAAAGCCATGAGTGCTCCGTGACTTCCAGAGCTCCCACCAGGGCTGGGGGAGCTCACAGAAGAGTTTCTCCTTCATTTTTTCCTGCTGGCCAGGATGGATTGCTTCTTTTCCAGCAAGCAGCAAGATAGAATAACAGGAAGAACTTGTGGTGTTCAGACAGTTCTGGTAACTGGGCAGCAGTGTCCTGTTCATTCTGGAATAAGCTGGGGATAATGCAGTCAGGACTGCATCCTGACCTAATAAAGGGAGGCTTCAGATAAAAGAGGAAATTTCAGGAGATTGGGATGAGATCTTCCCTCCAGGGAAAGGGGCAGAATAGCTTAAAGTTCTTCCAAGATACGAGTAGGATCGGAATGTTTGGGAATGCTGTGAGGAGGTTTGGACCCAGCACACTGCCCGGGGAACAGCTCGTGTTCCACTGCAGCTCTGGTGGGATAAACTCCCAGCTGGACACTGGGAAAGCAGGGCAAAACCAGGGAGCTCTCAGAAAACAGCACCAAAATCTGTGACTGGAGTTGAGTGATCCCTGCAGGAGCAGTTGGGACCTTGAGGAATGGCTCCCACTGCCAGAGGGCAGGGATGGATGGGAGACTGGGAATTCCTGGCTGGAATGGAATTCCCAGAGCAGCTCTGGCTGCCCCTGCATCCCTGGCAGTGCCCAAGGCCAGGCTGGACAGGGCTTGGAGCAGCCTGGGACAGTGGAAAGGTTTTTTCCAAGTGATTAAAAAGGATTTTGTGTTGGTGCATGCAACTGCTCTCCTGACCCTTCTCCTTCCTCCCCACGATCCTGCTGAGCAGAAACCCTGGAACTTCAGATGGATGTGCAACTAAAATTCACAATTCCCACTGAATGTTTAAGGTGTCTTTTTATACTGTTGATATAAATATCGAGATCCATTTAAATCTATTTTAATTGCATGCATAGATTATCCACTTAGGAAGGGAATCTATTATAAATATATATTGTTTAATATGTATGTGGTGCACGTGTTTTCTGGGTAAGGTAAATACAGAAAAATAGCTGATGTTTATTCCTGCCTCTTTTCCAGGAAAGATTCCAAGTGAAGAATCCTCCACACACTTATATCCAGAAGCTGAAGGGATATCTGGACCCAGCAGTGACCAGGAAGGTGAGGAGCATCCTGTTTCCTCCTGCCTGTCCCTCATTCCTCAGCCAGGATGGTCCTGGGGTCCAGGTTCCTTCCTGCCTTTGTGCAAATGCTGTGGAAAGTTTCAGGGAGAAGCAGAGAGAAATTGGGAATTTGCTGCAGTTTTCCAGCTTGGGAAGGAGGGCAGATGTTGGGAAGCCAAGGACATGTAGCACAGCTTGTTTTAATAATGTTGGTTCAGTAAATAATCTGACAAATGGTCTCTGAGCTGGGCTCTAGGCCTGGCTTTGGCTAAACCCCTGTCTGATGGCCCTTTGCTCACCCCTGGGAGGGGGTGTCCGAGTTTTGAGTCCTTTTCTCTGGGAATTTGCCTGGCAGAGGCTCAGTGCAGCTGAGTGCACTGTTGGTTCATGGTGACAGCTCCATCCATGGGGATCATCTCCCATCCATGGGGATCATCTCTGTCCGTGCTGTCAGCTCCATCCATGGGGATCAGCTCCATCCATGGAGATCAGTTCTTTCTGTGGTGATCAGCTCCATCCATGGTGATCATCTCCCATCCATGGGGATCACCTCTATCCATGCTGTCATCTCTATCCATGCTGTCAGCTCCATCCATGGCCATCCATAGGCATCACTTCCTATCCATAGGGACCAGCTCCATCCATGGGGATCACCTCTGTCCATGCTGTCAGCTCCATCCACGGTGACAGCTCCACCCATGGGGATCACCTCTATCCGTGCTGTCATCTCCATCCATGATGACAGCTCCATCCATGGGGATCAGGTCCTTCTATGGTGATCAGCTCCATCCATGGTGAAATCTCCATCCATGGTGATCAGCTCCCATCCATGGTGATCAGCTCCCATCCATGGGGATCACCTCTATCCATGCTGTCATCTCCCATCCATGGGGATCACCTCTATCCATGCTGTCTGCTCCATCCATGCTGTCTGCTCCATCCATGGCCATCCATAGGCATCACCTCCATCCATAGGGAGCAGCTCCCTCCACGGTGACAGCCCCAGGAGCCTCTGAAGCCCACCCAGCAGTGCAGCAGAGCCCAGCAGGTGCCCTGGCCTGGCTGTGCCCAGCATCCCTGCCCTGTGGTGCCCCCGGTGATGCCAGCTGTGTTCCCTGTGGAGAGCACCATCCTGCCCCAGCTGTTCATGGCACGGGGAAGGTGCCCCTTGCTCCCCGTGCTCCCAGCCCATCCTGGGGCAGTGGGACCCCGGCACAGCTGGCTGTTAACCACAAGGCTTTGAGCCACACAGGGATCCCAATCTTGGCTTTCTGTGGCTGAAATGGCCCCAAGGCATTAAAAGTCTTTTTCCCAGCCGCTGACCAAAGAAGGAGTCGAGGTTCCTTGGCTCTGCTTCCCAAGGCTGTTTATTTTCCCTTGTCTGTTCCATTCTTTCCCTGCCCTGCTGAGCTCTGTCCAGCAGGTCTGGCTGTGGCACAGGCCCTGCCCTCGGGGTGCTGTTGGCTTTTTATACTCAGAGCTGCCTGTGCTTTATTGACAATAATTTCCCAATCCCTGTCCCCTGTGTCAGACAGTCTGTCTGTGCCCTAAACCAATCCAGCAGTGCCACCATCCCAGCAGGAGATGGGCACAAGGAGGAGAAGGACAGGACAGATTCCTCCATCTTGCCTACTGAACCCCCATCCCAAATCCCCAAAATTCCACTTTTTCACCTGTGACAAATTCACTATCACTCTACTCAAACCCTTGTGGCTGTAACTCCTCACACAGAGCTGGGAATTGTTTCCAGGGGCTGAAATCAAAGGCTCAGGTGTTTCTGACCCCGTGCCGAGGCTCTGAGCCCCTGCCAGGGTCTGGAGCCCTGCAGGGCAGCCCGAGGGATGCCCTGGGTTCTGACACTGCTCTGCTGGGAGCCCCCAGCCAGGAGCAGGGAGCCATTCCCAGGAAACCCTGACATTTCCCTGTGTGGATGTTTCCCAGCCCGGTGAACGGGGTCTTTGTGCTTTTGCTCCGGAGGGTTTGGAGATTGTTCCCTGCTTGGCTTCGCTCCGTGGGCTCACATTGGAGCCTTTCTTATCCAGGGCTCCCGTGACAAAGGACAACCCCAAAGGGCCTAAAAATAACTGCCCTGGTTTCCTGCCCATGGTTGGGTCACTCCAGATCACCCACAGCCTTTGCTCAGCCCCTCTGACAGGGGAAGGGATGGGAGAGCTCATCCCACTGGAGTTAAGGTTTCCACAGGGATGGGAGAGCTCATCCCACTGGAGTTGAGGTTTCACAGGGATGGGAGAGCTCATCCCACTGGAGTTGAGGTTTCACAGGGATGGGAGAGCTCATCCCACTGGAGTTGAGGTTTCACAGGGATGGGAGAGCTCATCCCACTGGAGTTAAGGTTTCACAGGGATGGGAGAGCTCATCCCACTGGAGTTAAGGTTTCACAGGGATGGGAGAGCTCATCCCACTGCAGTTCCTGCTGAAGGTTTCACAGGGATGGGAGAGCTCATCCCACTGCAGCCCCTGCTGCCATTGAGGCGCTGGTTTTGCTCCACCTGGCCTCTCACATCCAGGAATTCCTTCCCACTATCCCACCTGAGCCTGCCCTCATCCCTCCTCACCCACCTGGCTCTCCTTTGCCTTGCTCAGGAAGGAGAATGTGCCAACACAGCTGCTCCAGAGGGATTTCTCCAGCTGTTTCAGCACCTTCCCATGGGCAGGGAGAAGAGGATCCCCCAGTCCTGCTCCAGATGGGACTGAGGTTTTCTAAAGCACAGGGGCTCTGCAACCTTCAGGAGAAAGTTTGGTGTTAAACCAAAGCTTGGCTTGTAAGGAAATGTTTATTTATCTCCAGGCTTTTAATTTCCTTAATCCTGGAAGCTCCAGGATGTTCCTGGGAACAGAAGGGATCTCTCCACACGTGGTTTTTGTTGACTGCTGGGCTGTTGTTGCTGCATTCCTGGGGATTTAGAGGAGTTCTCAGTTTCCCCCGTGTTTTCTTCATTCCCTCTGTGCTGGGTGAGATGTTGATATTTTTTGATAGAGCCTAATTGTTATTTTTGCTGCTCATTCCATTGCAGAAATTCAGGAGACGAGTCCAGGAGTCGACTCAGGTGCTCCGAGAACTGGAAATTTCCTTGAGGACAAACCACATTGGGTGAGAGTTTGTGATGCCTCTGGTTCAATTTAATTTTTTTTCATTTTTTATTATTTCTATTTTTATTAATTTTATTTTAAAACTGATTTTATTTATTAATTTATTTTTTATTATTTAATAATTAATTTTTGAATTCTAAAGGTGTCTGTCTTTGACAATACACCCCTTTGCATGTCAATAAGTGATGCCACTTGATTGCTAATTAAAGCCTGATGGGCTTAGTTAAGGGGAGCTGGGCATCTCAGGAGGATAATTCAGCTTTAATCCTTTCCTGATGGATTCATGCACATTTTTCTGAGGGCTAAGGAAAGGTTGGAGTCAGCTCCTGCTCAGTCAAAGTGAAGCTGTGTCCAGAAAAAATATAGATAAATTAGTATATACATTTAATAAATTTATAAATTTTAAATAATAAATAATAATTACAAATAAATAAATAAAAATTAATAAATGGTAATTTTAAAATGTATATTGATTTATTTTATTTTTAAATGTTTAATTTAACTATAAATGTATGTATCAAGCCCCCTTGCTGTCTTACAGCTTTAACATGGAGCCTGGCTGGCAATAACAGCGCCAGGATTTATCCACAAAGCAGCAAATCCATCCCAGATTGCTGCAGTGGAATTGCCAGGGGTTTCATTTTTATCAGTTTAGTTATTTATCAGACATCCCTTTCCCATCCTCGCTCCCACCAGTGTCACCTTCCTGTGGGACCAGAGGCTGCTCCAGCCCTGGGGCATCAGCCAGGAGCTGTTCCAGTGCTTTTCTCCACGGTCACTCCCTGTGTGCAGCTCAGCCCAGGGGTTTTTGGGACTCTGCTGGGACTGGGAGGCCATGGGGGTATTTCAGTCTGTGGGAGGAGCTGCAGCCCCAGGGTGGGCATGGGACCCTTCCTTGGAGCTGCCATCCCACAGCTCTGCCAGGGGTTCCCTCCTTTTCCAGCCCCAGGGATCCCCCCGAGGCTGGAGGCACCCCTGGGTGCTCCTGGGTTTGGGATGGGCAGGGGGAAGCTGGCAGGGAAAGAGGGCACAGCCCTAGTGCTCATTTCTTGGGGGCCCTGGCTGAGGGGCTCTTTGCAAAACACATTTCATGAAACACCAGGCTGGTTATCTTCGTGGGGAAATGATAAAAAATGTCCCTCCTGAAGAGCAGAATCAGAGGTGGTGAATTCCCACTCCATCAGCCTGGAATTCCCACTTCCCTCCCTGGATTCATTCCAGTGGCACCCAGCCACTCCAGGGGATTTGCTGCCCCACCTGGGGTTCAGAGAAGAGCTGGGGCTGTGCTGAGGTTCCTTTCCCCCTCACTTAGCCCCTCACTTGATGGATTTTCAGATTTTTCTTGTCATTTTCCAAGCTTTGGAACATAACAGGCTTTCCTGAATTATTCTGCAAAACCCAGGGGCCGGAATTCACTGTGACAGGTGAACACCTTTTAAAAAAAAGAGGCAAAATTGCTGTTAAATGTACAGCCAGGGTGTCCATCAGAGATTCTTTTCCTGCTTTTACAGCCTGCTGGAAATCAGGGTGAGATAAAAACCGAGCCAAGTCCCTGTGCTGGGAGTTGACCTTCACAGTGCTGCAAAAACCCCCTCGTTTCAGTGCCTTTGGAAAGGCTTCTAAAGGACTCTTTAAAGTCCTCTAAATCATTCTGAAAACCCTTTTTTTCTTCCCTGAGTGGGACCCAGAGTGCTGCAGCGGCTCTGCCTCCGGTTTTTCTGAGAATTCCAGGGAATGCCAAAGGCCCAGGAGGGCTCCAATGTCTGGTGTCTCTCCCACAGGTGGGTCAGGGAGTTCCTGAACGAGGAGAACAAAGGTCTGGATGTCCTGGTGGAGTACCTGTCCTTTGCCCAGTATGCAGTCACGTGAGTGAGACATTCCTGGGATTTCCTGCCAGGAAACACGCGGATTTTAGGGAATATTCCTTCATTCCAAAGGGGTCAAGCATTGAACAGGCTGCCCAGGGCAATGGTGGGGTCACAGTCCCTGGAATTCTTCAAAAAGTGGCTTGGTGGGCATGGAAGCGTTTGGTGGTTCTGGTCTTTTCCAGCCTCAGTAATTCCATGGGCCTGGGAGCTGAGGAAACCTTGATGTGAGTTTGGAATTATTTCATCACAGCAGACCAAAAAGAAACCCCAAAAAAACCCAACCTGAATTCAAAATTTGGGGTTATTTATCTCTGTTGATATTTTTTATCTCTGAGCACCTCAGGGCTGGTGTGTGGGAGGATGCAGGGCTCCTCGGAAATGGGTTTTGGTTTTGGGGCTCAGGGCTCTGTGTTCCTGCTGTGCTCACAGGGATTCCCAGCAGTGGCAGCCAGGGCCAGATGTGCTGCAGCACTGCTCAGCAGCAGTCCCAGGGCATTTGGGGAGTTGGGAACAAAACAAGAGGGTTTTTCTGACGTCTGGGACGCTGGGATCAGGTTTAGTTGTTTGGGTCATAAATCATGAAATGGGCTCTGAAAAACCAGTGGAGAAAATCAGCTTTCAGTGGAGATGTTCAGCTGAGACCTTGTTTTATGATGATGGAATCAGCCCAGGCTGGTTTGGGTTGGGAGGACCTTAAAGCCCATCCCTGCCATGGCCAGGGAGCCTCCCCAACCCCAGGGTGCTCCAAACCCCATCCAGGCTGCCTGTGGGTAGCTCCAGGCACGGGGAATTCATCCACATTCACTCAGGATTTCGTAGCAGATTTTTTTCCTATAAAAATGAAAGAGAAGCCTTAGGTTAAAGATAATTTTGGAGTAGAAACTCGAGCTGGGGAGAGCCGATAATTTATTTTTAGCAAGGCTGCCATCAGATTTACGTCCATCACTGCCCAGAAAAGAGATTTGTGGTGGGGCTGCAGGAAAATTTATGAGGGAAAATCCTATGGTTTCAAATGTTACCCACTGGAAAAAACCGTGCACAGCAAAAAGAGATGTTTGTACAAAGCCTTTCTTCCTAAATTTATACAAGGAGCTCGCTGGGTTTTTCCCTCTCGCGTGGGGAACATGAGTAATAACCTCAGGAGCTGGAAGGGGAACAAGCCATTCCTGCTTGGAGTAGCAGAACAACGGGCAGGGAGTCAGAGATCAGGGGACCTGGGGTGGTTGTGGTGGTATCTGAGTGTGCTGGGAGGTTCGTGGGGCCCAGCTGGGATGGAGGGCACCAGAGTGGTGCTGGCACAGCTGATTGATGGAGATTCCCTGGAGGGAGCCCCCAGGATTCCCAGCTTTTCCTTCCAGGCAGGGATATTCCTCAGCCAGCAGCCAGTGTTGGGTTTGTTTTATGTTGGAGCTGTTTGGGTGTGTCCCTGAGGGATTCAGTGCCCTGGGCAGGGCTGGGGATGGTTGGATCCCGTGCTCTTGGAGGGCTTTCCCAGCCTGAATGAACCTGCTGTGGACTTTCCTTCCCCCTGTGAAGCTCATCCTGTTTCCCTGGACTTTTCCATGTCCCTCCAGCACCACAACTCTCCTTTTCCATCCTTATTCCACCTGCTGGGATCACAGAACCCTGGAATGGCCTGGGTGGGAAGGGACGTCCCCAGTGCTGGGGGATCACTTGGATTTGATGGTCCTGCAGATCTCTGCCTTTCCTTTTGTGCCTTTTGGCTTTGTGCAGTGGTTCTGTGATTCCAGCAGAGCCCGCGGCGGGAAGGAGAGCTCCGCGCGCCTCACCCGGACATGGCATTTCCCTCTCCTTGCAGGTTTGACTTTGAGAGCCTGGAGAGCAGCGTGGAGAGCTCCATGGACAAGTCCAAGCCCTGGAGCCGCTCCATCGAGGACCTGCACCGGGGCAGCAACCTGCCCTCCCCGGTGGGCAGCGGCGTGTCCCGCTCCGGCCGCCACTCCACGCTGCGGTACGCGTCCCCGGGCGTGGTGTGACAGCTCTGCCCTCCCTGCCCCGAGCCCGGGCACGGCAGGGAGGGGGGTTTGAGGTGGAGGCACCTCTCAGGGGCAGGAATCCCTCCCGAGGGCAGGATGGGCTGGGGATGCGTTTCCTTGCGCCGTTCCTTGTCTCCGGAGTGTCGCTCAGCATTCCCACGGACCCAGCCGGGCTGGGGCTCCCGTCCCCTGTCCCCTCTCTTCCAGCAGCATGTTCCCTCCGTGCTGCCATGAATGGGACACTTTTGGAAAGGCCACTTCCCTCCCCCAAAGCTGCTGTCACCCTCCCACCATTCCATGCTTGGCTCTCTCTTTCCCAACATTCCTCTTTCTTAGTTTTATTTAGGGAAAAGGCAGGATCACTTCCCAGGATTGGGTGGCAGTCACCTCTCTTCCATTCCTTGGGTGCCCCACTCCAACCACCACCCTCAGCTCCCAGTACTGATACTCAGGATGCAGCTCAGAGTGCTGGATGCTTTGGGATTTCCTTTGGCTTTTATGGAGTTCTGCTCCATAACCCTGGGAGCACAGCAGAGTCCAAACCTGGAGTCACCTCCAGCCTTTCCCTTCCAGCAGGAATGCTTTTGCTGTGCCAGGCACTGACCTTGGCCCTGGGGTCGATGTGGATGGCTCCAAACCTGGGAGATTTAATTCCCAGCCCTCAGGCAGTGCAGAGGAGGAGAGCTCTGGGGAAGAAACCCAGCTGTGCAGTGCAGCAGGATCCCCTGGCCAGCTGATTTAGGGTTTCTTAGTGGTTTTGGTGTTCTTTGCTCCCGAATTGCTCTGCCAGGAGCGGCGGAGCCCGAGCTGGCAGGAGGTGCCGTGTCCTCGGGAGGAGTGCTTGGGATTAGGAGTGCCTAACTCAGGAATACCTCACATGTCTCTTACATTGTTTCTCTTCATTTCCTTCCCCCCTTTTCCCTTTCTCACATCTCCCTTCATTCCTCACCTGTCTGCATCTCCCTCTCACCGTCTCCTCCGTTCTCTTTTCCCGCTCGGACGCTCTTCCCGTCCGTTCTCCCGCCCTTCCCACCTCTCCCACGCTGCCCCCATCTCCTCTCACACCCCATCAGCCTGGTTTCTCTGCCCGACCACCTTGAGCTCAAACGCTGCCACAGCTGCCTGGCAGCCGACTGCCTCTGGAGCGGCTTCCCTTGGCGCTCCGCCGATGGCGCTGCCGCCCGGAAAACCCCGTAAGTGCCAGTGGGCTCCGTCCCCGGGCACGGAGAGAGCCCCGGGGCCAGCCCTGCTGCCATGCCACGGGCACGTGGGGCCACACGGGCTGGGACAGCCCCGGCCCAGCAGAAGGGAGCCGGATCCGTCCCTTGGTGGGGTTGGCACCTGCCGGTTCCCAGCCCGGTTGGCTTCCGCAGAGCGGGATTTCCGCGAGAGGGAAACGGCTGGCATGGGAGCAGGAGCTGGCTTCTCCTTATCAGGGTGCAAATAGCTGTGTTTGATAGCTAAACTTAGAGCTTTTAGTCCTTGTGCCTCTCGTTTCCCCTTTTTGTTATAAATAGAGGCTTTGCTCATAGCCGAAACTGCCGCGGAAATGGGACCTGACAGAGTTTTCCAGCCAAAATTTTCCTCCTGCCTCCGGAGCCATCTTAGTGCTGGGGCAGCGTTTTTGGAATGGGTTTTGGAGGGCTTTTTCCCTTAAATCCGTGTTTTAAAATCTGCAGTTTTAATATTCTTTTAAATGGGCATTTTTTAAAAAGTGTATCTTTTAAAAATACCTGTTTTTTTAAAGGTCTATTTTTTTAAAATAACAACATTTTTTAAAATGTTATTTTTAAATAGCTAGGGATTGTGTGTGAGTTAAAAAAATCCCTGAAAGCTAAAGGTAGGTGAGAGATTTTTAAGAAGGGAGGGGTTTTTTGTTATTACAATTTTTGAACTGTCATCTTTATGATTATAATATTGTATATTATAAATATACAATTCGTTATAAATATACAATACAATATAAATATACAATATACAATGATATACAATTGTATATTATAAATATACAATACACGTAAATGCTGGTGAACTGAAGGAGAATCTTCTCCCCAGAACAAGGCAGGTGCTCAGCTGAGGAGGGGGTGCAGGGGGGGTTTTTTTGGGCAAAACCAGGAGGTTCTGCCCCATCTCTGAGTGATAAATGAGATTTTTTGGCATGTGTGGGCAGCCAGGCTGTGTGGAAACTCGTGGAATGGTGGAAGCTGTGCGGTGGGAGGAAGGAACCCCAGAATCCCAGGCTGGGTTGGGTTGGGAGGGTTTGGACTCGTCCCATTCCACGGGCAGGGACACTGGGCTGGGCCCATCCCAGCTGGGCTGGAAGGTTTGGAGCAGGAGGGAGAAGGCTGAGAGGATCTCGGCAGGATAATGCAGAATTCGGGAGCTGGCCGGGGTGGGCAGAGCTCTGTCCCTGCTCCAGGACCTTCCCTCCCTAATTCCAGCCCCAGCTGCCTCCCTGCAGCTCCTCAGCAGTGCTGGAGCTGCCAATTCCCTGCTCCCTGTTTCCCTGGCAACTGAGAGGGGTTTTTCCTTAAGAGGAGGCACAGGGATTTGGGAAACCGACACCAGAATGAGGGCAGGAGGATGAAAAAGGGGGAAGAACCTTGGGGGATTTCGCTGCTGCTTTTTTGGGAGAGGGAGCTTTACTGAGAGCCAGACTCTGCTGTCAGATAAATATTCATGCAGGCTTTGCAGCGTCCCAGCCCATTAGAAATTCCCTTTCTTCTGAGGAAAATATTGGAGTTTTCATGTGGGCTGAACTGAGAAACTTCAGTTCTTCCTCTGGAATCTGTCGAGTCTGTGAGGAGAGAATGATCCAGGCAAATCCAGAAATGGGCTTTGATGATGGGGCTTACATGTGACACGGTTTGGGGAGCTGCAGGCACTGAGTTTGGGCTTTGCCAGTGACACTTTCACTGCTCAGGGGCCTGGGGGAGTCACCCTTCTGTCAGAGACTTCCTCATGGACCAGAACATCTTTGTGAGCAGCCCCAGCAGGTCAGAGAAATCCCAAACCTCTGGGATGAGCCAAAACCTTCCTTTCTGAAGGAAATCTTTGCTGTCAGTTGATACAAACCCCACAGTTCCCAACCCACCACCCAGAATTGCAGGGATGGAACCCAAAGCCGACAAATTTCAGCTCCTCATCTCTGTGAGAGCCACCCTGGGCTGCTCTGCTGGGAGCCAGGGGAGGACAGGGTATTTCTTAGCAGCTAAAAAGGTGAAAATGATGGGAGAAATCAGCTGTGATTTGTGATAAATTGCGGCATTCAGTCTGCACCGCTGCAGTGGGCACGTCCTGGAATTCCAGGAGGGTTTGGGACTGAATTCCAACCTTCCTCCCACTGTCCCAGGCTGCTCCAGCCTGGCCTTGAGGATCCAGGGGCAGCCACAGCTGTTCTGGCAATCGCAGCCCAGCCAGGAATTCCCAGTTCCCAATCTCCCACCCATCCCTGCCCTCTGGCACTGGGAGCCATTCCCTGGCTCCTGTCCCTCTGTCCCTTGTCCCCAGTCCCTCTGCAGCTCTCCTGGAGCCCCTCCAGGCCCTGCCAGGGGCTCTGAGCTCTGCCTGGAGCCTTCCCTTCTCCAGGGGAACATTCCCAGCTCTCCCAGGCTGGCTCCAGAGGGGCTCCAGCCCTGCAGCAGCTCCGTGGCCCTAGAATATAAAAAGATTATTTAATTATTCTTTAACAGAAACGTTTTTCTGTCAGATCTGGGTGAGGAACAGAACCCCAGGCTCTGTATTCCAGCCCAGGATCAGCCCTGGCTTCGCTGCTTGTTGGTTTTCCCACGATGCTGATGAAATCCCGCTCCCTTCCTCATCCTCCTCACCCCAAATCTCTGGGTCAGCTCCCTGCCCCCATGTGCCACCCCCTTGCAGACCCTTCCCCTCTGCAGGGGCTTCTGGGCTCAGCTTCCCAGCTCCTGCTCCTTTGCAGGGGAAAGGTTTTGTGGTTCCCCTTCCAAGGAGGGGCCGTGGAAATGAAAGAGGAACCATCTGACTTTAATTAGCAGGATAAATATCCTGGGGGTGACATCATCTGGGACCTGCAGCAGACAGGAAATCAAACCCAACCAGTCCTCCAGCTGCTGGGCCAAGCCCTGGGGAGCCAGGGGTGAAGGAAAAGCAGGAGAAGCTCAGCATCCATCCAGCCCTTCCCTGGCTGGAGCAGCACCAGGGAGGTGTGGGAGCTGCCCCACCTTGGGGAGCAACCAGAACCATCAGGGAGCCTTGGCATGGCTGCAGACACGGGGAAAAGCCTCCTGAGCTGCAATTCCAGGGCCAGAGCCACCTTCTGGGGCTCCTGCAGCCAAAATCCTCATGGAGCTTGGTTCTGGAGGCTCTGGGAAGGAGCCACACCTGCTGGGGGCCAGGGCAGGATTCCCTGTGTCCTGGGGCTGGCTCAGCTCAGGAGCTCTCAGGGCATTCCCAGGGCCAGGTCCCACCTGGACTGTGTCCTGGGGGCAGGAACTGAGCCCAGGAAATTCCACCTGGGCAGGAGCAGAACTGCCCTGGGCACTGCCCAAGCCCTGGATGGACTCTCCTCCCTGGGCATGTTCCAGAAGCATTTGGAATGAGCCCATCCCATCCCATCCCATCCCATCCCATCCCATCCCATCCCATCCCATCCCATCCCATCCCATCCCATCCCATCCCATCCCATCCCATGGCAGGGACACCTTCCCCTGTCCCAGGCTGCTCCAGCCTGGCCTTGGGCACTGCCAGGGATCCAGGGGCAGCCCCAGCTGCTCTGGCAATCCCAGCCCAGCCAGCAATTCCCAGTTCCCAATCTCCCACCCAGCCCTGCCCTCTGGCACTGGGAGCCATTCCCTGGCTCCTGTCCCTCCATCCCTTGTCCCCAGTCCCTCTGCAGCTCTCCTGGAGCCCCTGCAGGCCCTGGAATGTGCTGGAAGCTCTCCCTGGATCCAGGGGAGCATTCCCAGCTCTCCCAGTTTGGCCTGGAACGCCACCCAGGTGTGGAGAGGTTCAGGAGGGACATCTCAGCTTGGGAGGGTTCCCCCCACGAGGTTGGATCCAGGCAGGTCTGACCCATGCTGGACATGCTGGAGTGTCCTTGCTTCCCAATCCTGTTTTTCCAAGCACCTGGAAATACCAAAATCTGGGTTTATGGTCATTTCTGTTGTTTAAGGAGACTTCTCCCCATTTCTTAGAGCCAACAGAACTGGAGGATGCTTCAGTTCTGAAGTTCAGGGATTCACCAGGCACTGAGGAAATTATTTTTCTTCCAACAGCAGCATGATAAAAATCTCATTAATCTGATTTAAAATGTATGGAAAATAATTCTGCAGCCCTTCATAATTTAAATCTGAGATAAACCAGTGTAGGAACTCTCTCTGTGGGGCTAAAAATACTTTAAAACCTTTTTTTTTTTTTTTTAATTTCTGTGTTTTTCACCCCTGGTGGGGTGAATGTGTGGGATGGGCAGGTCTGGGGTGGTGCACATTGTCCAGGCTGCCCTGGAGGTGCTTCCACACTTCCCAGTTCAGATTCCCAGTCTGGGGTCCCTCAGCTCCTGCTGTGACTGGGGAGGGGACATTTGGGACAGGAGGGCCCAGAGCTGATCCAAGGGGATGTGGGACAGCCCTGGCAGCCCCATTCCCACAGGAGCATCCCAAATATCCAGGTGCAGGAGCAGGGCTTGGGGCCAGCAGCCTCCTCCTGTGCTGCTCCCAAAATTCAGCTCCAGTGCTCCAACCCCTCCAGACTAAAAACTAAATATAATATAAACTCCTTTATAATTATACTTTATTTTATAACTTATAATTTCTTTTATAATTCTTTTATAATTATTTTAATTACTATTCAATGGCAAATGTTTAATTTATTCTATTTTTATTTTTTAATCTGCTTGTTACACTTTATACACTAGTTAATATGGAGTGCTGATCCCAAACTGGGTCACGTTTCCCAAAATCCTGCAGTGCCCTGAGCTGATGGATGCATTCATATTTATGGATGGAAAAAAAAAAAAAGGAAAAACTGCTTTGACAGAATCCTGCTTTGGATTTGGGGATTCCTTTCATCTGGGCAGGGAAGGAAAAGCCCAGGGCAGGGATTGTGGGAGCTGGGAATTGTGGCAGGGTGGGCACAGGGAGCACCCAGCCCTGGTGTGGCACCTTGCTCCTCTTGGGCTGTGCATTTAAAAAATGGGGAATTTGCAGGGATGGGCCAGGAAGTCACAATAAACTGCTGTGCTATTCCCTGTTCCTGCTTTTTTATGGATTTAAACAGAGAATTTACAGGGATGAGCCAAGAGGTATAAAAAACTGCTGTGGCATTCCCTGTTCCTGCTTTTATCATGGATTTGAACCAGGAATTTTCAGGGGTGAGGCAGGGAGTCACAACAAACCAGTGTGGTATTCCCTGTCCTTGCGGTTTTTTGTGGATTTACACAGGGAAATTTGCAGGGATGAGCCAGGAAGAAGTATGAAAAACTGGTGTGATATTCCCTGTTCCTGCTTTTATCATGGATTTAAATCAGGAATTTGCAGGGATGAGCCAAGAAGTATAAAAAACTGGTGTGGTATTGTGTTTTTATAGTGGATTTAAACAGGAAATTTGCAGGGATGAGGCAGGGAGTCACAATAAACCAGTGTGGTATTCCCTGCTCCTGCTTTTATCATGGACTTAAACCAGGAATTTTCAGGGATGTGCCAGGAAGAAGTATGAAAAGCTGGTGTGGTATTCCCTGTTCCTGCTTTTATCGTGGATTTGAACAGGGAATTTGCAGGGATGAGCCAAAAAGTATGAAAAACTGGTGTGGCATTCCTTCTTCCTGCCTTTTTGTGGATTTGAAGGGGGAATTTTCAGGGCTGGGGCAGGCAGTCCCGGTGCCCCAGTGTGCTATTCCCGTCCCAGTGTCTCTGGGAATATTCCCTGTGCCCTGGCTGGCGGGAGGGGCCGAGGTGCAGCTCCTGTGCAGCCGAACCCCCGCAGGCTCATCCCTGCCAGGAGCTCTCCTCTCCCTCCTGCATCCCGCGGGGTTTGCTGCTGTCCCCGTGCCCTGGGTGGCATTCCCACATCCCTGGGCTGACAGGGATGTGTTGGCAGGTACAGCACGCTGCCCAGCCGCAGGACGCTGAAGAACTCGCGGCTGGTCAGCAAGAAGGACGACGTGCACGTCTGCATCATGTGCCTGCGCGCCATCATGAACTACCAGGTGAGCCTGAGGGGTTCGGGGTCAGATCCACCGGGATCCAGGGGGATCCATGGGGATCCATGGGAATCCACGGGGATCCAGGGGAATCCATGGGAATCCATGGGAATCCATGGGGATCCATGGGAATCCAGGGGAATCTATGGAAATCCATGGGAATCCAGGGGAATCCATGGGAATCCAGGGGAATCCATGGGGATCCATGGGGATCCAGGGGAATCCATGGGGATCCAAGGGGATCCACGGGGATCCAGGGGGATCCATGGGGATCCAAGGGGATCCACGGGGATCCACGGGGATCCATGGGAATCCATGGGGATCCACGGGGATCCATGGGAATCCATGGGGATCCATGGGGATCCACAGGAATCCACGGGAATCCATGGGGATCCATGGGAATCCATGGGGAAATTCCCGTCAAACGCCGAGGAATGGCGCACAGGGATGGGAGGCAGGGATTGAGGGAAGGGTGTGGGTGTGTCAGGCCGGATCAAATCCATGGGAATCCATGGGAATCCATGGGGATCCATGGGAATCCACAGGAATCCACGGGGATCCATGGGGATCCATGGGGAAATTCCCGTCAAACACTGAGGATTGGCACACAGGGATGGGAGGCAGGGATTGAGGGAAGGGCGTGGGTGTGTCTGGCCAGCTCCTGTTCATTAGGACATGCAGCTAATTAGGTTTTAATTAGTCTGGAGTGTATTATAGCATACTATTGTAGTACCCATAGTAGTGTTACACTATTATATACTGCTATTTATACTAGTATATAATATAGTATATATTACTATTATTATACTATACTAATACTATATACTATATTATATACTGCTATATATACTATAGTATATAGTATATATAGCAGTGTATATATACTATATAGTATATATACTGCAATATACTATAGTATATAGTAGTATATAACAGTATACTACTACTATATATATTTATATCATATATATATACACTATATAGTATATATATAGTATATATATAATATTATATATATACTATATAGTATATATACTGCAGTATACTATAGTATATAGTAGTATATAATAGTATACTACTACTATATATATATAATATATATAATTATATAGAATATATATACACACACCATATATATAATCTATATAATTATGTATAGAATATATATAGTGTATATATTATAACAGTATATATACTATTATAGTATAATATAGTATAGTCATTATACTCTATTATATAGTAATAATATTGTATACTATATATACAGTATATATATATAGTGTATCTATTGTAATAGTATATATACTATTATAGTATATGTAGTCTAATATTAAAAGTTATAAATAAATTTATAGATTATCATTTTATAGAAATATAAAATGGGGTCAGTGGGGTCGGTGGGGTTGGTGGGGTTGGTGGGGTTGGTGGGATTGGTGGGATAGGTGGGGTTGGTGGGGTTGGTGGGATTGGTGGGGTTGGTGGGGTTTTTGGGGTTGGTGGGGTCAGTGGGGTTGGTGGGGCTGGTGGGATCTGGGGCCAGGCTGAGGCAGGACTGTCCCTTCTCCTCCAGTATGGGTTCAACATGGTGATGTCCCACCCTCACGCCGTCAATGAGATTGCACTGAGCCTGAACAACAAGAACCCCAGGTAGGCTCCTCTGGCTCCCAGGGCTGGAACAGCAGGTGAGTACAGAGGGCTTGGAAAGGGCTTCCAGAGGGGCATCCGGAGCAGGAACCAGCCTTGCTCGGGATCAGGGGGCAGGTAAAGCAGCAGTGGGTGTCTCATTCCTGTGCTTCCAGAAGCTGCTGCTTCTCCACTGTAGTTATGGCTCCAGGCTGAAGGAGGGTGGGTGCAGGTGGGACACTGGGAACTGGGAATTCCTGGCTGGGCTGGGATTGCCAGAGCAGCTGGGGCTGCCCCTGGATCCCTGGCAGTGCCCAAGCCAGGCTGGAGCAGCCTGGGACAGGGGGAGGTGTCCCTGCCGTGGCAGGGGTGGCCCTGGATCGTCTTTAACCTCCTTCCCACCCAAACCATTCTGGAATTTTGGGATTCAGCTGAAATTTGGCTGCTGGAGCCCTGCTCCGTTCATTGCAGGGAAACCCCAGTGGCAATGAGCAGCTTCATGGGGGATTTCCTGAGGAGAGGGAAAATCTTCTTTAGGAAATGTTATCCAGGATCCTTAGCTTGGAATTTCTCTGGGAGAGGGTTTCCCTTCTGCTCTGGGTCAGGTTCCAGTAATGGATGCTGGAACTCCTCAGTGTTGCTGCTGGTGATTCCACGTCCCTGCTCCCTCACACATCCCTGGGATCCCTCCTCCAGCAGATCCTGGAGCTCTGAGCCCTGGCAGGTCCCACCAGCCCAGCTCTGGCACAGAGATGTTTCCAAGGAGAGGTGAACCAGGGGGCTGAGCTGATAACCTCTCAGGATGTGCATTCCCAGCCTGGGAGTTCCTGAGGCTGGGAGCAGGAATCCTGTCCTGAGGGAAGCAGCTTCTTCCTTCTTTCTTTTATTCAGCCTCAAGTCAGCAAGCCGAGAATAAATGAGAAGTTTATTGGTTTTATAATTTTTATCATCAGTTTTTATCATCATTTTTAATCATTGCTTTTTAGCATCATTGTTACCATTTTCCAGTGCCTGGAGATCAGGGGGAGAGCCCAGGTTTCCCCTTTTGGGAGAAGTGGGTTATTTGTTTTCTGGGGACAGCCAAGCTGCTGTGCAGTGTGGCTGGAGCAGTCTGGGGGCTGAGCCCTGCTCCAGCCCAGGCTGGGTTTGTCTCAGCCCTGGGGAGCCCTGTGAGGTTTGGGGCTCAGGGCTGGCTGGGGTGTGCCCAGGGGAGCAGCAGCTCCAGGGAATTGTGCTGGCCCCAAGGAGAGGGCAGAGCTCCAGCCCCAGGGATCTCCATCCCTCCCCATGGAGGGAATATTGCAGCAGGTCCCCTTGATCCTGAGCAACCCTGCAAGTTCCTCTTGTGCCAGGAGGAAAATAAAACTACAAACCCTCGAGGAGGCAGAATTGAACATTCCATTTAAAATTTCCTAGGGAAGTGACCATTTTTTCTGCTTTCCAAAGATAACCCTGACCCTTTGAGGGCCCACAAGGTATTTCTTGTTCTGTAACATCTGCTTTGAGTCACTGCTTGAGCATGGGACTAATTTTTTTCTGTGTGTGCATGGTTTGCCTCTGCTCAGAGCTCAGCTGCCCAGAAAGTCTTTTGTTTTCCAGGAATCCTGGAAGGAAATACTGTGGATGATTTCCACGAGGGTTACACAGAGTTTGCTGCATGTTTTTCCCTCAGTGATCTCGTTTTCTCTCTGCTTCACTGCTGAGAATCAGCTCAGATTGCTGATTCTTGAGGGGAAGGACCTGCTCCAGCAGCCTGTGTTCCTGCAGAGTGTGTGTGTGGGGCTGTAAATACAAATTACCACAGAGAATAATTCAGATCTGTGTCAGGGAAACAGCAGACTGGAATTTTAAGCTCTTCCATTAAAAGCTGGGCTCTGGGGAAGGTGGCTGGGGGTGCCCAGCTGCTCCTGCAGGCGTGTGCAGGGCATTCCCTGGCAGCAGCAGCAGCTCCAGACACTGCCCTGCCTCTGCCAGAGCCCCAGCAGCGCCTTCTGCTCCAGCTCCCAGCTCGGGGCTCAGTCCCTGCATGGTGTGAGAAGCTTTGGAAAGGGGGGAGGCTGCATGGCCCAGGAGGGGCAAAGCCCCCTGTGCACCCTGCAGGATCCACTGCAGGGTTAAACACACCCAGGGGAGGCTGAAACACCCTGCAGGATCCATCCCAGGGGGTGAAACACACCCATGGGATGAGGATGCAGCTCCTGCAGGGATCAGTTCCAGGGGTCAGACGCGCCCGTGGGGTGAGGCTGCAGCTCCCCCCTGTCCCCTGCAGGTCCAGCTGCTGTCCCTGAGCTGTCCCTGAGCTGTCCCTGAGCTGTCCCTGAGCTGTCCCCTGCTCTCCCCACAGGACCAAGGCCCTGGTGCTGGAGCTCCTGGCCGCTGTCTGCCTGGTCCGAGGGGGCCACGAGATCATCCTGGCTGCCTTCGACAACTTCAAGGAGGTTGGTGCAGCTGCTGCAGCACATCTGGGGGCCCCACTGCTCTCAGGGGTGGTGGGAGCCTCCTCACCCCGCTGAATTCCCTGCAGGAAGGGCTTCCCATCAGCTGCAGGTTTCCCCTGGTGCCCACTCCATGGTTCCCATGATTTTCCATGGAATTCCAACAACTCCAGCACCTCTTGTTCCTCTCATTATTGCCTGATAGCTCCCAGGGCAGGCAAACTGGAATGAGATATCCCAGCTGAGCTTATCTCTACCTGATCTCAAATAATAAATAACTACAATAAGAAATAAATAATAATTATTTATTATTAACTTAATAATATGAAGTAACATAAGTATTAAGTAATATAAGTATAATATTAAGTAATATAAGTAGGTAATATAGGTAATATAAGTAAATTATAAGTATAATATAATACATAATATTAGTATATTAGTAATATAAGTGATATTAGTAATATTAGTAATATAGTATTAACGATTACCTTAATTAACATATAATTAATGTATATACTTAATCAAATAATAAAAGCCTGCAACAAAATAAACACCCCTCAACAAAGAACAACAATCCAGACAAACATCTTAACAAAACAATTAAAAAAACTTTTGAAAAAAGCAAGTCAAAAACTCAAAATACCCCTCACAACTCTCCACGTGGCCCCTCAACAAAAGAATTCCACAAAAATAATAACAAAACTCACAAAACCCCCCATATTTCAAGTATAAAAAATTAAGGCATATCACAAAATATTGCTCAAAATCTACAAAAAATACACAAACACCAAATTGTTACCTAAAATAGAAAAAAGCCCCCACTATACAAATCAGTACTACTCCAAATATAACAGAAATAGAGATCTGTTACCATAAAAGGTGTTTCCCAACAAGTAAAACCACCATGTAAAAATGCAAATATTAATAATGATTCAGCTACTGGAAATAATAATAATAATAATAATAATAATAATAATAATAATAATAATAATAATAATAATAATAATAATAATAATAATAATAATATTATTATTATTATTATTATTATTATTATTATTATTATTATTATTATTATTACTGGACTAATATTGTCCATCATTTCCATGCTTATGCAGAAGAGCTGCGATTCCAACAATTCCAGCACCTTTTATTCCAGCAAACTGGAATGGGATATCCCATCTGAGCTGGAAAATTTCCAAAGAACTGGGAATGGTGGTGATTCAGATGCTGCTGGGGTGGGATATCTGAGCTGGAAAATTCCCAGAGAACTGGGAATGATGGTGATAATTCAGATGCTGCTGGGGTGGGATATCCCAGCTGAGTTGGAAAATTCCCAGAGAACTGGGAATGATGGTGATAATTCAGATGCTGCTGGGGTGGGATATCCCAGCTGAGTTGGAAAATTCCCAGAGAACTGGGAATGGTGATAATTCAGATGCTGCTGGGGTGGGATATCCCAGCTGAGTTGGAAAATTCCCAGAGAACTGGGAATGATGGTGATAATTCAGATGCTGCTGGGGTGGGATATCTGAGCTGGAAAATTCCCAGAGAACTGGGAATGATGGTGATAATTCAGATGCTGCTGGGGTGGGATATCCCAGCTGAGCCCCCTCAGCATTCCCAGCCCTTTGTCCTGCTGATGTGGGAGCTGCAGCTCCCTGCTTTCATCCACATTCCCTGAGCTTGCTGCTGCAGGAGGAGCAGAATTCCAGGAGGGCAGAGGGAGCTCTGGGGTGCTCCAGGTGCTGCTGGGAGCTGCCCTGAGACCCAGAATCTCTGGGAGCTGGGTGGGATGCAGCTGGGACTGAGTGGGACAGGCAGCCAGGATGATTCCCTGGGCAGGGAACACTTCCCAGCCCTGGCTCTCACCCAGCAGAGCTGCTCTGTTGGTTTATACCCAAATATTCCAGAATCGTGGGATTTGGGAGGGGAGGGGGTGCTGGTGGTATCTCTGGGTGGGAAACCAGCTGGGATTTGCACATAAACCCAGGATTCAGGTGCCTGGGGAAAAACCCAGGACTGAGGAGCTTTTCTGAAGGTGGTCCATGACTTCAGAGAGCCCAGAGTGTTTTGCTCCAAGGCAAGAAGAAATGCCAAGGAAATGAATTGGGATTCAGCTGATCCAGACAGCTTTTGGGAAGCTCACTCTGGAATTCTGGTTGTTGCACTGATTTATTTTCTCTCCTCCTTCAGCCAGGGATAATTTTCTCTTTTTTCCCCTCCCTGTCATTTGGGTTTCTCCCTAATTACAGAGAAAAGCCAGCTGTGAGCTGTGGCACAGCCTGGTGCAGCTCTGCTCCTTCCACTCGTGGGGGAGATCCAATTTTTAAGGAGAAAAGGGATAAAAAGAGTTCCTTGGTAATGCCCAAGGCACCAGAACCGTGCCTGGCCCCTCAGCCTGGCGCTGCAGGTGCCCACAGGGAGTGATGGAGGATGTTTAAACGTGAGGAAACCTGGCTGGGGAGGCTCTGAGCAGGCAGGTGGAGTGTTGGAGGCTCTCCCTGGGGCTGAGCCAGGTGTGCTGCTGCCTTCCAGGTGTGTGGGGAGAAGCAGCGCTTCGAGAAGCTGATGGAGCATTTCCGCAACGAGGACAACAACATCGACTTCATGGTGAGCCCACCTGCCCAAACTCCTGGGTGTTCCAGCACCTTCCTTCCCTCAGGCAGAGCTGCAGCAGCAGGGAGGGTGCTGGAGGGGCAAAAATCTCCCAGATCTGGGGGTTTAAGGTCTTTGCTGGAGTGTGAGGAACTGAAATCCTGATTTAATCGGGGAAAGCCTCCCTTGGGTTCCTGCTCAGTGCTTGGATCTGATGTGGGTCCATTCTGAGCAGGATTTCCCACCCCAGCACTGGAATCCTGATGCCTCTGGTGCACTTTGTACCAATTTAGTGCTGAGCTTTGTGTAAAGGACTTTTTCCTGCCAACAGTCAGGTGTGGGAGCAGCAGTGAGGTGATCCCTGCAGGCTCCAGGAATGTTTCCAGGATGGGATCCCAGCAGGTTAAAAATGAGGTGCTGTCAGGGAGGCAGGCTGGCAGATTCCTTGGATTTAAAAAGAAAAGGAGGAAATTACATGATCCTTGCATTTGCCCTGAAGGCACCAGCCTGGAGTCTCAGATTTATCCCATCCCTTTTTCCTCTGGGCCCTGGAGCAGATCCCAGTGCCAAACTGGTGATCCAGGGATGCCTTCAGGTCCTTCTTCCCACCGAGTGACCCGGAGATGTGGAGTCTCCTGGAGGCTTTTCCTGCAGGAAAACCAGAGTGCTGCAATCCTCAGCTCCCTCCTAGAAATCTGGGAAGGATCCTGGGGGATGCTGGGGAGCTGCTGCTGCAGTGTTGCTCTCAGGATGGGTTTTATCCATGAGGAACCCAGCAAGGATGAGGGAAATTCCTTCCTGGAGCAGCTCCAGGGGGATCCTGAGCGGCCTGGGGGTACCTGGGCACAGCAGGGTGTGGCAAGGGAAGGACAAATTTTGGGGATTTGTTCCCCAATTCCTGCTGCTCCACAGGAGATTTCCCCACATCCCATACCCTGGAGAGCCTCTGCCTTGCCCTGGCTGGCTTGGGATGTGTGTGGGTGCCAATCCCTGGGATCTGCTCCTTGTTCAGCTTGGCAAATGTGCTTTGGGCAACCAAAAAAGGTCTTCTGGTGCAAGTCCCCTTCCCTAAACTGGGGCTTCCAGCCCAGGTTAATTTTACTTTTACAAGCCCGGATGAATCTCCCTTCTCCAGGCTGTTTTAAACCCAGCACTGGTTTTTCAGAGCCTGGAGCCTGCCCTGGCCTGGGCAGCACTCCTGCCCTGGGGAGGTGACTGTGCAGACATGACTTAATTCCTGGAATGCTCCTTCCCCTTCATCCCAGCAGGCAGGATTCCCTGAGCCCAGCCTGGGCTGGGAATGGAGCAGCTCAGGGCAGCAGCTGATGGATTTCTGTGCTGGTGGCTGTGCCCAGCCTGGGGAGCTGTTCTGATCCTGCTCCTGGGCATCCTCTTCAGTGCTGCTCCCACAGATCCCAGTCCAGCTGTTCCTGGGGAGACCTGGGGGTGGGGAAGTGTGGAGGAATTTTGAATAAGTTACAGACATAATTTCTGGGTTGCTTTAGATGATGCAATTTATTTTTCCTATCTCTGCATGAGTAAGAATGGGGGGTTCTGTTCACATCTTCACCACACAGCTCACAAGGTGACAAAACCTCTGATTATGGGAACTTTTAAAGGCTTATTAACCAATAAAACATTACTAACAAAGGTATTTCTATTTTTAACTTAATCTTTAAATGTTTCATCTTATGAACTCATGTTATAGTGTAAACTTTCTCAATCATATTACAGCATACAAACCTACAGCGCTATAGTCTAAAGTTCTTACTTACCTTTGTAACTACTTTTATTTTTTCCTGCATCTTGATATCTAAAACTCTAAACTTTCTTCTTCTTAATTTAACACCTTAACTTAACTTTAGGCAAAAAATTTACATTCTTATTCTATCACTTAAGCTTAGAAACCTTTTCCAGGGATCAAATCCCGTATTTATTTCTCAGATCAAACCCTGTATTTACTTCTCAGCTCCAACCCTGTATTTAATTCTGAACTTTGGCCCACGAGGTTCTGAGGTTTCCCTGCATTTCCATTCCCCCCTGGTGCAGGTGGCCTGCATGCAGTTCATCAACATCGTGGTGCACTCCGTGGAGGACATGAACTTCCGCGTGCACCTGCAGTACGAGTTCACCAAGCTGGGCCTGGACGAGTACCTGGATGTGAGTCGGGAGCTGCTCCCATTCCCAGCCCCCCTCACCCCAGGGCCTCTGGAGGGGCTGTGGCCAGCAGGGAATGGCTGCAGCCAGCTGGAATTACAGCCCGGAGCTAAATCTGGAGCCTGATAACAAAGGGAGGATGAACCGCAGCCACCCTCGCCCTGCCACGTCCCCGGCTCCGGCCACGGGGCTCCCTCCTTCTCCCTCCTTCTCCCTCCTTCTCCCTCCTTCTCCCTCCTTCTCCAGGCTGGAGAAGTCTCCTGTGGGTTTGTCTGACAGCCACCAGCCTCTGCTGGCTGTCTGTCTGTCAGCTGCTTCTTTGTTTCCCCTTCTCTGTTCTCCATGGGATCCCAGAATCATTTGGGTTGGAAGGGACCTGGAAGAGTTTCTCAGTCCCCCCTGCCATGGCAGGGACCCTCCCCTGTCCCTGGCTGCTCCAAGCCCCTCCAGCCTGGCCCTGGACACTTCCAGGGCTCGTGGCAGCCCCAGCCTCTCTGGGCAGCATTTCCTGCCTGTCCTTGGGAGCACATCCACGGAACCCTGCTGCTGTTGGCATGGCAATGACCTGTCCCTGCAGGTGCCTGCTCAGTGTCCCCCAGGAGGGGGATTTGGGGTCTGGGGGATGCGTTTGGCCAGGGCTGCACTGGCCATGGGTGTGCTTGGGGTCTGGGGGTGGCCGTGGGGAGTCCGTGGGGACCAGGCAGAGCCATTCCCAGCAAGCACAGGAAATCATGGGGTGCTTTGTGCTCGAGGGACCCTAAAGCTCCCATTCCACAGGCAGGGAAGCTGTGATGTCCCTGCAGGGACAGAGGGACAGAGCCTGCCTGGCTGAGCTGGGGCAGTTTGGGGTCCAGAGGGTTTCCCTGGGTGGTGGGGGTGCCTGAGCCACCCCTGTCCCCCACCCCGTGTCACCGGTGTCCCCCCCTGTGTGCCCTGGGCCTGCAGAAGCTGAAGCACACGGAGAGTGACAAGCTGCAGGTGCAGATCCAGGCCTACCTGGACAACGTGTTCGACGTGGGGGCTCTGCTGGAGGACGCCGAGACCAAGAACGCGGCCCTGGAGAGGGTGGAGGAGCTGGAGGAGAACCTGTCCCACGTGAGTGGCCCCAGCATTGGCAGCATCTTTTATTGTTTACAGCATCTTTAACATAAAGGTGTCCCAAAACTGACAGCACTGCTGGGCTGGCCTGGCCACATTTGGGGGAGGCTCACTGGGAAAAGCCTTGGGATGGCTGGGCCTCGGGACTGGGGAAGAGCCAGGCACTGGGTGTGCTTCCAGGAGGATTCACCTGGCACAGGGAGCCTCTGCACAGGGCTGGGAGCTGGGAGAGCTGATTTCCATGCAGAACTCCAAAATAAGGGGGAAAACATCCTGGTTGTGCTTTAAACAGGGGTTGGGAGGGAAGGGGCTGGAAAATCCTCTTGAGGAGATGCTCGGGGTTTGCTGTGTCTGTTCCTTTAGGCTGGGAGACATGGCCTGGCTTTTGGAAAATAATTTTAAAAAGGAGATTCTCCATCCTTTAAATCTAAGAAAAGGCTTTTCCTTCTCTCAGCGTCCCTGTATTCCCATCACTGTATTCCCAATTATTTATTTGGAATAAATAATGTTCTTGACTCGCTCTGCAGTGTTTGCCACTCTGAGGTGTTACAGGGAATGGCTTGGCTTGGCAGGGACATTAAAACCCATCCAGTTCAACCCCTGCCAACACCTTCCACTATCCCTGGCTGCTCCAAGCCCTTTCCAACCTGATGTCTCCCATCTCAGGCAGGAATCTGTTCTCTTTCCAAGGAAAGCCTTCAGGGTTTCCTGCAATATCAATAATTTATCCATTTTTCCAAGGTGGATACCTCTTACCTCTTATTCTGATGGATAAGCTGTCAGTTTTCCAGTTCTTTAATCCATTTCTCTTTTGCTGGATAGTTATCTGAAAAACTCCAGGATACGGAGAACGAAGCCATGGCCAAAATTGTGGAACTGGAAAAGCAACTGATGCAAAGGAACAAAGAACTGGACGTGATCAGGGTGAGTGGGACAGGGAATTCAGGATGCAGGAGGGGAGACCATGGACCTGGGGCAGGGGAATGCTCTTGGCTTCCCAGTGTTGAACCCTGGGCAGATTTCAGGTGGAATTGTTTGTGTGTGCACTCCAAGGATGGACAGAAATCCCTTTGGATGTGCCAGGAGTCACTGAGTGAGGTGGACACATCTCATTCCTCAGCTCTGGAGCCTTCCAGGTGGGAGTTTTGGACCTGAGGAGGTCCCAAAGGGTGGGAGAATCCCAGAATTTCTCTCTGGGGGGGCTGCCGTGGGCACGTGCAGCACAATCCCTCTCTGCATCAGGCCGTTCTGATCCTGCCCTTGGGACTCTGAATGCACATTCCCCGCTCCTGTGTCATTCCAGGAGATCTACAAGGATGCCAACAGCCAGGTTCACACCCTGAGGAAGATGGTGAAGGAGAAGGAGGAAGCCATCCAGCGCCAGTCCACGCTGGAGAAGAAGATCCACGAGCTGGAGAAGCAGGGAACCATCAAGATCCAGAAGAAAGGGGATGGGGACATCTCCATCCTTCCCGTGGCCCTGGGCTCTGGGATGGTGCCAGCAGGAGCAGAGGCAGTGCCAGGGACCTGTGCCACACCTGGAGCTGCCTCCTCAGTGCCACTGCCCCCACCTCCACCCCCCCTGCCCACCCTGCCAGGCTCACCTGAGGCAGGTGAGGAAGGAGGGAGATCCCAGCTGTGGGCACCAAACCCCCCTGGGCAGTTCCAGTGCCTGAGCACCCTTCCCATGGGGAAACTGCTCCTGGTGCCCAGCCTGAGCTGCTCCCTGTCCTGCTGTCCCTGTTCCCTGGGAGCAGAGTGTGACCCCTGCCTGGCTGCCCCCTCCCTCTGCTTTTCCATGGATGGAAAGATTGGTCCCATCTTCCCTGAGGGCACTTCCAGGTGCTGAAGGCCTTTGGTGGCTCAGGGAATGGTTTGGGGGGAAAAAAGCCTCACTGGGAAAAGCCTTGGGATGGCTGGGCCTCTGAGCTGGGGAAGAGCCAGGCACTGGGTGTGCTTCCAGGAGGATTCACCTGGCACAGGGAGCCTCTGCGCAGGGCTGGGAGCTGGGAGAGCTGATTTCCATGCAGAACTCCAAAATAAGGGGGAAAACATCCTGGTTGTGCTTTAAACAGGGGCTCAGGAGGGAAGGGGCTGGAAAATCCTCTTGAGGAGATGCTCGGGGTTTGCTGTCCCAAACCTTGGGGTCAGCTCCTATAGGCTGGAAGGCATGGCCTGGCTTTTGGAAAATAATTTTAAAAAAGAGATTTTCCATCCTTTACTCCCTCAGGGCGGGGAGGGACAGGGCAGGGATGCTGTGGCTCTTTCTTTGTGCCCCTTCCCTCCACGGTAACTCCATTTCCCCTCCATCCCACAGTGCCCAACGGCCCCGTGGCAGTGCCTGTGCCACCTCCACCACCACCTCCTCCTCCTCCTCCTCCTCCTCTCCCGGGCCCTGCTCCGGATGCAGCCCCAGCGGCTCCGCTGCCGCCGCCGCCGCCCTCGGCTCCCCCCCTGCCCGGCACAGCCTCGCCCACCGTGGTCTTCAACTCGGGCCTGGCAGGTACAGCATCCCTCCCTGAGCAAACCCCGGTGCTCCTCACCGGGCTCGGGATGAGCAGCTCCTGGGGTGGGGGAAGGAACATTCCGGGCTCCCTGCGGCTGCTCCACGCAGCCCTGGAAGTGCCCAGCTGGGAGCAGCCTGGGATGGGCTGGGGGAGCTGGATCATCCTCAGTGTCCCTCCCAGCCCAGACCAGGGGGAGATTCTGGGGTTTATCAACCCAGTGGAGTGGGTTTGGGCTGGGAGAGCTGGATTCTCCAGTGGAACAAATCTCACACCAAAGCGTTTTATAAACAGGGTCGGTTTTGGCTCTGACAGAATATGGGTTTGATTTCTGCTGAGAAGAAGTATCAGTGCAAAATTTGTGAATTTTTTTGTGGGAATTTGGGAAGAAAAGGCAAAATTTGGGGATTTTTTGGAAGGAAGAACAGTGTGCTGCCCATCCTTACCCGGGTTTTAGTCACTGCCTCCTGCCAGGTGTCTCAGAGCTCACTGGCGTCCCCAGAACTCCAAAGCAAGAGACTCTCACTAAGAGCTTTGTTAAAGGCAAAAAACCTACTCAAATATTCCAGCCTTTAAAGGGTCTTTGGAAGACAAAAAGCATCCTGGCTCAGAGGGTCCCAGGGTGTTCTGTAGGAAAATGCAGCTCCCAGGGGAGGGCTGATCCCTCGGGATGGGCTGTGGAGGTGCCTGGGGGCTGCTGGGCTGCAGATCCCATTTTTCAGTGGGAATTCCGAGGGAGTGGGGCTGGAATTGCCTTTTCTGGGTGCAGGAAGGAGCATTCCCAGGGCAGGAACGCTGTGGGACCGAGGGGAGTTGGGAAATAACAAATGCTGCTTCTCTGACCTCTGCTAACACTTTGTTTCTCTGTTCCTTCTGCTTCCCGCTAAGATGGGCCCATCAAGCTCTTCTGTAGGTTCCTTCCTGCTAAGTATTCCTTATCCTGGCATGCCCTGTGTCCTGGGGGGTGTCCAGGGGATGGGCAGGGGGAGGTCAGAGGTCAGGATCTGGGCACCCAGAGCTCGGGAAGGGAGGAGGAGGAGGAGGAGGAGGAGGAAGGGGAATCTGAAGGGGTTCTGAGCTCCACTGTCTTTCCCATGGGGCATTCCTGCCTTCCCTGCCCTGGAATAACCTGGGAGCAGTTAATGATCCATTCCAGTGTGTGCACAAGTAGAAAATTCCCTTTTCCATGGGTGTTCAAAGCTATTCCTTCTTTTCTTTTAGGAATTATTTTAATTAACCCCATCAATTAAGCAGAGAGCAAAACCCTGTTTGGTGTAGATGAGCACAAGTTGGATACATGCAGTTCCCAAAACACCCACTGGAATATTCTGTGTATTCCCTGTTACCCCACTTGGTGTCCAGCACTGCAGGATCAGGGTTTCTGTTCCTTGTTTGCCAGATTTTTTGGGGGAGTAATTCAGGAGCAAAAGTTTGATTGATGGACTTTATTCATTGATTTTGTAGCAAGGAGCAAATTCGTGTTCTCATGTAAGGAAAAGGAAATGGGAACTGGATTATGGAAATTTTACATGTGGCTTCCAGATTGAATGGAATAGGGATAGCAAAAGAAATAGGAATAGCAACAGGAATAAGAATAGAAAGAAATAGAAATAGAAATAGGAATAGGAATAGGAATAGAAATAGAAATAGAAATAGAAATAGAAATAGAAATAGAAATAGATATAGATATAGATATAGATATAGGAATAGACATAGGAATATACACAGGAATAGGAATAGGAATAGGAATAGGAATAGGAATAGGAATAGGAATAGGAATAGGAATAGGAATAGGAGTAGGAATAGAAACAGGAATAGAAATAGGAATAGACATAGGAATATACACAGGAATAGGAATAGGGTTGTTCCCTTGCTCAATCAGGCCTCATTTCCAGGTTTCAGTTTCACAGCTCCTCTGTTTAAATTCCTAAATGACTCCAAAGTTCCCAAATGACTCAGATTTGTTGGATTTGCACAGCACAGGAATTAAAACCTGGTTTTAAATCCCTGTTAAGCCCAGCTTTGCTGCAGCTCATCCCCTTTGGCCTTGAAACTCAGACCTGCTGAGAAGGTGCCCCGCTGCAGTTTCCCCAAATCCCATTTCCCAAAACCTTGGGAACGAGGCTGTTTTCCCTTCCTGTCACCTGTTTGTGACACAGCTCAGAGTGGGCTCTGCCAGCAGCAGGACAGTGCCGAGTTCACCCACTCTCCCCCTTTTCCATGGAATTTGGACAGAGCCTGGGAGTTCAGATCAATCCAGGCAGCTCGAGGGGCTCCACAGGGATCCCAGATTTCCCTTTGGGAGGTTTGCAGAGCCCTGGGGTCTGGTGCTGTCCTGCTGAGGGCTGGGGCTCCCCTCTCCAGCAGCCTCTGGAGGCAGTGACACCTTTCCAGGCTGGGAAAGGTGTCACTGGGACAATTAGCTCAGCCAGCTGGGGAGCTGCCAGGGTGTTGTTCCCAGGCAGTTTTCCAGGAGCTGTCCCCGTGCTGTCCCCAGCTGTGAAGATCAAGAAGCCCATCAAGACCAAGTTCCGCATGCCCGTCTTCAACTGGGTGGCCCTGAAGCCCAACCAGATCAACGGCACCGTCTTCAACGAGATCGACGACGAGCGCATCCTCGAGGTGCCCGCTCCCTGCCCTGCACTCCAGCCAGGGAATGCTTGCCTTGGAAAAGCCTCCCAGACCTGCCCCTCCAGCCCTCCAGCCAGCACTGCCCCTGTCCCCAAGTGCCACATCCACAGGGGTTCAGTGTCCCCAGGAATGGGGGCTCCAGCCCCTCCAGGGCCTGACCACACTGGCCAATATCCAGCATTTCCTGATATCCAACTGGAGCAGCCTGATTCCATTTGCTCTCCTCCTGCCCCTGTTCCCTGGGAGGAGAGCTGGCTGTCCCCTCCTGTCAGGGAGTTGTGGGGAGTGGGAAGTTCCCCACAGGGATAGTGGCCTTGGGACAGGGCTCATTCCAGGTGCTGGATGCCCCCATGGATGCTTTAGCCATGGCTGGATAAAGCTCCAGTGCTCACCAATGTTTTCCTGGATTTCTGAACGTGTGCAGAGCTGTTTGGGGCTGGATTTCTGGGATCTGGCCAGATTTCCTCATCCCAGCTCAGGAATGTGTTGCTCCCATCCCTCAGCCTCTGACAGAACTCTCTGGGTTCCAAAGCCAGGCTGGACAGGGCTGGAAAAACCTGGGCTGGTGGAAGCTGTCCCTGCCCATGGCAGGGGGAGGAACTGGGATGAGCTTTAAGATTCCAACCCAAACCATTCCATGATTCCATGACCCTGTCTCAGCCACCACAAAGCTTTCCCTGAAGTTCTGGATTAGGATTGAGTGTTCCCTGCAGGATAAATCCTTTCCTTTCCTTTGAAGGATCTAAACGTGGATGAATTCGAGGAGATATTCAAAACGAAAGCCCAGGGCCCAGCCATGGATCTGACCTCCAGCAAGCAGAAGATCCCTCAGAAAGGATCCAACAAGGTCACGCTGCTGGATGCCAACAGAGCCAAGAACTTGGCCATCACCCTGAGGAAAGCCGGGAAGACGGCGGATGAGATCTGCAAAGCCATCCACGTGTGAGTGCAGCCAAGGAGTCCTGCCCAGGCTGCCTGGGAGGGCTGGGAAGGGCTGATGGAAAAGATGCCAGGGGAGGGACGGAATGGGGGTGGATTCCCAGAAATCAGAATTGGATTTGTGTTGCTGAGTCACTGTTGGGGTTGGACAAATTAGCACTACCTTAATTAAAGCAGCTCGTTCCAGCCTATCCAGTTTGGCATGGCAGCTCCACGGTGTTTCCTGTCCCAGTGAGCAAAATCCAGAGGGAGCCCAGGAAGAGGCAGCTCTTCTGCTTTGCTCCATGTAGGATGAGTTTAGTCCAGGTGCTGGAGCAGATTTGGTATGGAATTAGGTTTGGGGACTGGCCTCATGAACTGATATGGATCCTTCCCTGCTCCTGGGACAGGTGGAGCTGCTCCTTGGGGCTGATCCCAAATCCATCCAGACTCATCGGGGCCATGGCAAACATCCCCCACTCCCCCCTTAAGGAATATCTCCAAATGTGCATGCACAAGCTTTGCCTTTGGCTGAGAATGACCCAAACCTGCCCCAGGTCCTGGCAGGTTGGGCTTTAGGGGGCTCTGGGCCATTTAAATAAAATATTTGGTCCTCTCCACCTCTTTTCCCTGGAAAAGTGAGCCTAGGGAGGCGGGGGAACAGCCATGTGTTTGGAAATGGAAGCAGCATCATTCTCATTACCCCTGGATCCTGTTCCCATCTGCATGGGCAGGGGAGGAGCTTCACAGCTGCTGCTTTGCTTTTCTTCTTGTGGAGCTGAATCCATGACTGCTCCAGGTTGGGAAGGACCTTAAAGCCCATCGAGGGACACCTCCCACTGTCCCAGGCTGCTCCACGCCCCAGTGTCCAACCTTGGTTGGCCTTGAGTGCTGCCAGGGATCCAGGGGCAGACACAGCTTCTCTGGGAATCCCATCCCAGCTCCTCCCCACCCTCAGAGGGAAGTTTCCCCCAATCTCCCACCCATCCCTGCCCTCTGGCACTGGGAGCCATTCCCTGGCTCCTGTCCCTCCATCCCTTGTCCCCAGTCCCTCTGCAGCTCTCCTGGAGCCCCTCCAGGCCCTGCCAGGGGCTCTGAGCTCTGCCTGGAGCCTTCCCTTCTCCAGGGGAACATTCCCAGCTCTCCCAGGCTGGCCCATGGCAGAGGGACACCCATGGCCTGGCCATTCCCTGGGAGCTGTGTCCCACACCCTTTCCCGGGATGTTCCCGCAGCTTTGACCTGAAGACGCTGCCGGTGGATTTCGTGGAGTGCCTGATGCGGTTCCTGCCCACGGAGAACGAGGTGAAGGTGCTGAGGCTCTACGAGAGGGAGAGGAAGCCCCTGGAGAACCTGTCGGACGAGGACAGGTTCATGATGCAGTTCAGCAAGATCGAGAGGCTGATGCAGAAAATGACCATCATGGCCTTCATCGGCAACTTCGCCGAGAGCATCCAGATGCTCACCCCGGTGAGTGGGAGCAGGGAATGGCCACGGCTGGAAGGGACCATGGGGGCATGGATCCAGCCCCTGGCCCTGCACAGACACCCCAAAGCCTCACCCTGGCCATCCAAGGGAGAGGTGTCCATATCCAAATAGTCCTGGAGCTCTGGCAGCCTCAGGGCCGTGCCCATTCCCTGGGGAGCCCCAACGGCCTCAAAGGAATATTGCTGGGAAAAGTTGGTGCTGGTCCATGGGCCCTTGGAATTGTGTTCCATCCAGCCTGAATGCCTGGGACAGCTGTAGGGGCTGGAATGGGAATCTTTATTTACATCTGGGAGGAGTAAATCCGGGTTTGGAATCCTGGGGTGTCAGGGCAGGGGAACATTCACAGAATCCCAGATGGGTTGTGGCGGGAGGGAGAATATGGAATATCTTATTCCAAGCCCTGCCATGGCAGGGACACCTCCCACTGTCCCAGGCTGCTCCAGCCTGGCCTTGGGCACTGCCAGGGATCCAGGGGCAGCCACAGCTGCTCTGGCAATCCCAGCCCAGCCAGGAATTCCCAGTTCCCAATCTCCCACCCATCCCTGCCCTCTGGCACTGGCAGCCATTCCCTGGCTCCTGTCCCTCTGTGCCTTGTCCCCAGTCCCTCTGCAGCTCTCCTGGAGCCCCTCCAGGCCCTGCCAGGGGCTCTGAGCTCTGCCTGGAGCCTTCCCTTCTCCAGGGGAACATTCCCAGCTCTCCCAGCCTGGCTCCATGGCAGAGGCACGTCAGTGCTCTGTCCCATGGTGTGGATAAAAACCAGGAAGGGTTTTTTCCAGGATGTGAGTGTTTGGATGTTCATTTTCCTCCTGGCTGGATGTGCATTAACCAAAGCTCTCCCTGTGTTTCCCCACAGCAACTCCATGCCATAATCGCTGCCTCTGTCTCCATAAAGTCATCCCAAAAACTTAAGAAAATCCTGGAGGTAGGTCTGGTCCCAGCTCTCCTTCCAGGGGTGTCTAAACCTCCGGGATTTTGTCCTAAGAATTCCTGCTCTGCTCTGTTTCATCCTGGCAGATCATCCTGGCTCTTGGCAATTACATGAACAGCAGCAAACGAGGGGCTGTGTATGGATTTAAGCTGCAGAGTTTAGACCTGGTAAGAAAAGCAGGGATGTGCTGTGGGCACCAGCTGGGAATTGGAGCTGTGGAGGTTCTTGAGGCTGGAAAAACCTTCCAAGAGCATGGAGTCCAACCATTCCCAGCACTGCCCCTGTCCCCAGTGCCACATCCACAGGGCTGTGAAATCCCTGCAGGGATGGAGACTCCACCTGAGCACCTTTTCCTGAAGGAATTGCCCCAAAATCCACCCTGAGCTGCCCTGGGCCAGCCTGGGGCCGTTCCCTCTGCTCCTGTCCCTGTTCCCTGGAGCACAGCCCGACCCCCCGGCTGTGCCCTCCTGGCAGGGAATTCCAGAGAGGGAAAAGATCCCTGGGGATCCTCCTTTGCTCCAGGCTGAGCCCCTTCCCAGCTCCTCAGGGATTCTCCAGCCCCTTCCCAGCTCCCTCAGGGATTCTCCAGCCCCTTCCCAGCTCCCTCAGGGATTCTGCAGCCCCTTCCCAGCTCCTCAGGGATTCTCCAGCCCCTTCCCAGCTCCCTCAGGGATTCTCCAGCCCCTTCCCAGCTCCTCAGGGATTCTCCAGCCCCTTCCCAGCTCCCTCAGGGATTCTCCAGCCCCTTCCCAGCTCCTCAGGGATTCTCCAGCCCCTTCCCAGCTCCAGCCCCTCAGGGTCCCTCTTGTCCCAGAGCTGTCCCCAGCCCCAGAGGTGCCCCAGCAGTGCCAGCACAGGGACGGGCACTGCCCTGGGGCTGTGTCACACCGGGGCTGGCACAGCCCAGGAGCCACCGGCCTCCTGCCCACCTGGGCACCCCTGGCTCGTGTTCATCACCCCCAGATCCTTTCCCAGTTTCCCAGCCTCTCTATCCCAACCCCGTGGCCCTTCAGGAGGTCCTGGTGACCCAGGTGGCTGCTGGGGACACCCCTGGTGGTTCCCAGCGTGGAGAACACGCTGGAGCAGCCCCAGTGAGTCCCTGTGCTCCCCACACCCGTGTTCCTGCTGCTCCCAGCTCCTGGAGACTAAGTCGACGGACCGGAAGCAGACGCTGCTGCACTACATCTCCAACGTGGTGAAGGAGAAGTACCAGCACGTGGCCCTGTTCTACAACGAGCTGCACTACGTGGAGAAGGCAGCAGCAGGTACAGCCCCCTCCCCTGCCCTGCCAGGCTGGGACACTCCTGGCACGGCTGGCACGCTCAGCACTCCCCTGCCGCTCCCCAGTGTCCCTGGAGAACGTGCTGCTGGACGTGAAGGAGCTGCAGCGGGGCCTGGAGCTGACCAAGCGCGAGTACACCATGCACGACCACAACACCATGCTCAAGGACTTCATCCAGAGCAACGAGGGCAAGCTCAAGAAGCTCCAGGATGATGCCAAAATAGCCCAGGTACTGCTGTGCTCCCGGGATCTGTGGTGATGGGCTGTATTTCCATGGAATGCTGCGGATGGGGAGGATGCCTGGGAGGCTGTGCAGGGCACTGAGGCTCGGGCTGTTGCAGGATGCCTTCGATGATGCTGTGAAGTATTTCGGGGAGAATCCCAAGACCACCCCACCCTCCGTCTTCTTCCCGGTGTTTGTCCGCTTCGTGAAGGCCTACAAGGTAAACCAGAGCTCCCTTGTCCTCCTCCTCATCCTCCTCCTCTTTCTTCTCTTCTTCCTCCTCTTTCTCTCATTCTCCTCCTCCTCTTCCTCCATGTTCTCCCCCCACTTCTTCTCCTCCTTCTCTTTCTCCTCTTTTTCCTCCTCCTTTCTCCTTCTTCTTCCTTCTTTCTCCTTCTCCTCTCCCTCCCTCAGAGAGCCACATGGTGGCACAGATCCCATTCCTCCCTGGCTCCCCTGGGATCTCTAACCCATGGATTTTTTCACAAACAGCAAGCAGAGGAAGAAAACGAGCTGAGGAAAAAGCAGGAACAGGCCTTAATGGAAAAACTCATGGAGCAAGAAGCGTTGATGGAGCAACAGGACCAAAAGGTATGGCACAGATACAGCTTCCAGGTGGGATTGGGTTCCTGATTCTCAGAAACCTCAGCTCCGAGTGAGGAACTGGAGTTGCCTACAAAGAGTCTGGAAGTTTTTATGGAGGAAACTGGGATAGGCTGGAAAAGTTCCAATGTGTGTTCTGCTGCTTTGGAAGTCAGCAAAATTAAGGAAAACTAAATAGGTGGAAAGTTTTAATGAGCTAAACTTTATCCTTCCCTGACTCCTCCATGGAGTGGGAGCAAGAAAGAGGAGAAGGAGAAAGGAGAAGGAGGAAAAGAAAAGGAGGAGGAGAAGGAGAAGGAGAAGAGTATAGGAGGAGAAGTGGGAGGAGGACAAGGAGGATGAGGAGGAGAAAGAGAAGAGGAAGAGGACGAGGCTGTTCGCAGCCTTGGGAACGGGGTGGAAAGGGCAGTTCCTGTGGGAATTGCTGGGGCACAGGGGTGAGTGAGGCTCAGGAAGAAGCCAGGGAGGGGGGACAGCTCCGTGCTGACCATGGCCATGCGTGTCCCAGTCCCCATCCCACAAGAGCAAGCGGCAGCAGCAGGAGCTGATCGCGGAGCTGCGGCGCCGGCAGGTCAAGGACAACCGGCACGTGTACGAGGGCAAGGACGGCGCCATCGAGGACATCATCACAGGTACCCCTGCCCCAGCCATGCCCAGGGGATCTGCCCAGGCCCCCGGCCCCTCCTTGGCTCCCCTCCTGCTTGTGTGGTGTGGAGCAAGTGCAGAAGGTTCTGCCCCTTCTCTTCCAGCTTGTGGGGACGTTCGCAGGGCTTTAGAGCAGGCTGGGAGTGCCTGATGGCAGCAGCTGCTCCAGCTGTGCCCTGTGGATCTGTCCCAGATCCCTTTTCTCTCCCCACAAATGGGATCAGGGTCAGGATGAAGAGCCTCTGTTTTCATTAAGGTTGATGCCAGAAATCCCTCAGTCAGCCCCCAGTGACCGCAGACTGCTCCAGGTTTTCCTGCCGACCCCAGAGGGAAGGGACACAGCCCCTGCACAGCCAGGCACAGTCAGGACTTGGCTTCAAATATTTGCTGATTGAAAGAGCCACCTGAACTGCATCTTTCCCAGGAATGAAATATTTTTAAACACTTCCAGCTTCTGGGATTGCAGAACTGGGAGTTTTCCACACGTTTTTCACCTGTGGTGTGGAATGAAAATGATTTAACACCTCAGGAGCTTCACAAACTCCATTTCCTTGCACAGAACCCAAAAATAAAAGGTCTTTGCCAACTGCTCCTGGAAGTTTTCCACAGGAGTTTTTCCTGCAGAAGGGCAGGAGAGCTCTTTGATCCCTCACTAAGGAAGCCAGGGAATTTTTGCCCAATTGGATGAAGTGTGTGAAGCTTGCCCAACTCCTTTTAACCTTGATTAATGGCTCTGAGATAACATTCCTCATTTAAAGGGCAGGGTGGCAATAATATCCAACCTGGCACTGCTTCCACAACTCCTCCGGACTCCTGGGACTTTGTTTAATTGGAAAAATGGTTTTCCTGCTCTGTGGAAGGAACAGATTGTGTGGCAGATGCCCATCCCTATGGAAAAAACCATCCAGGGGAGAGGGTGCCAGGCTCCAATTAAACATTTCCTGCACTCTTGTGCCTGGATTTGCCCATTTTGGGGCCTCAAGCCACGGAGGAGGAAAGGTCAGGCATGGAAGGTCAGGTAGGACCAAGGTCACCTCCCCATCCCTGGAGATCTCCCAGTAAATCCTGCACCTCCCCATCTCTGGGATGCTCCAGGCCAGTTTGGATGGGGCTTGGAGCACTCTGGGACAGTGGAAGGTGTCCCTGCCCATGGCTGGGGAGACACTGGGTGGGATTTAAGGTCCCTTCCAACCCACATCATCCCAAACACCAAGGTCTTCCCACGAACCTGTAGCACACCTTAAAGCAAGTTCTTCAAGGGAATTATTTTATATAGAGGGGGAATGGCTTTAAGGTGAAGGAAAGGTCAGGGCCTGGGAAGGAATTCCTGGCCGGGTGGGTGGAGCAGCCCTCCCACAGGGTGCCCAGAGCAGCTGTGGCTGCCCCTGGATCCCTGGCAGTGCCCAAGGCCAGGCTGGATGGGGCTTGGAGCAGCCTGGGACAGTGGGAGGTGTCCCTGCCATGGCAGGGTGGGATGGGATGAGTTTACGGTCCCTTCCCACCCAAACCGGGCTGGGATCCCACGAGTGGATGAAACACCTCCTGAAGCCTCACGGCCACCTTGTCCCAAGGGCAGTGAGGAGCAGGCTGGAGCGTGTCCCAGTGTCCCCTGTGGGAGCCCCGAGCTGTGGCCTGGCTGGAGCAGGCTGACCTTGGTTTGTGTGTGGCTGTTGTTGTTCCCATGCAGTGCTGAAGACGGTGCCGTTCACCGCCCGAAGCGCCAAGCGCGGCTCTCGGTTCTTCTGCGACCCTGTTGTCCCTGAGGAATTCCATTACTAAACTCTCCCTCTTTCACACCTGACGCTCTTAGAAACCAGGAAGGTCGCTGTAGACTTTTTGCCACTTTGTTTGTGCGGATCTCAGCCAGGAATCTGTGACTGTTGAGTGTGTAGTGGTGTCCAGCGTCCTCCTGACTCTGTAGTGGTGTCCCCTCTGTTGCACGTCCTCTTCATCCCATCCCTGTCCCCATCCCATTCCATCCGGCTGTCCTTGTGTCCCATAGAACAGCAAGCTGGGAGTCACTGGGATGAGCCTCCTGCAGTGCTGAGGAGCCCAAGCAGTGACAGCTCACTTGGCTTGTGTTTATTAACCCAGGGTGCCGTGCATGTGGCACCTCCGAGCGGAATTCCGGGCTGCATGGACCTTGGGAACGGCCTTGGGGGTGGCTTCTGGCTCGGGAATAACACCCATGGGGTGGTCCAGGATTCCTAACGAGCCCCTGCATGTTCAGCTGCATGGGGTGGAACAGTGGGGTGAAACCTCTCCTTGTTCTGTCATCTCCATATTTAACTCTCTTATTCCATGTCAGTTCCATGCCAGCTTTATTTCATGGAATCAGGAATTCTCTCTGAGCCTGGAGCCTGTGCTGAGGCTGGGCTCAGTGTGTGGAGCAGGGGAGCGGGGAGCAGGGCTGGGAGCTGGGAGCACAGGGCAGAACCATACCAGAATGGTGCCAAGGCAAAGCTGACATGGAGCTGAGCAATTCCCATCGTGGTGTCCCTCACCCAGCACGGCCCTGGACGCTGCTGTCCTCGTTAAGGACTCAGCTTAAGAAGCCAGCAGTGTTCCTTCCGCCCTTCCCTGTGTAACTGCATCAGTGCTGCCAATAAATCCACAGACTAACCCGCTCCATGGTTCTTTGCTCTTCGGGGTTCTCTCTGTGTTCTCTTCCTGGAGCCAACCTTCAAAGCAGCTTGGAATTGGGGTAGGGAGCAGCCTCCTGTCCCTCCTGCCCTGTCTAACCCCTCTTGCTCTGTGGTTTCTGCCCGGGAGGTTTGAACACTGACTTGACTTGCTCTTCATTCTCCATCCCATTTTTTTACTTAACCATCATTTTTTTGTGTTCTGTTTTTTTTTTTTTTTCTTTGTTGTTTTTTTGTTTGTTTTTTTTTTCTGTTTAGCCCTAAAGAAGAATAATATCACTAAATTTCCCAATGTTCACTCGAGGGTAAGGATTTCTTCTAGCACAGCCGTGGTGGAGGATTCCCAGAGCTGGCAAGCATCTCTTTTTACTTGGCTTCCTCCTCTCTCTCTGTGCCAGGCAGCTGGTGGTAGATGTGGCTGAGCTAATACTGGTGAGACCCTCGAGGCCAGTTGAGACCCAAATCCTTGATTTTCACCTCTGGAGGTGCAGGGATCCACAGGATGGTGGCTGGTGACCATCATCACACTGTTTTGGCCACTCCTCCTCAAGTTGAGCCCAAAACAGTTTTGTCCCCAAGTGCTGTTGGTTGGTCACCATCTTCACACTCCATTTTGGCCATTTTAATTGAAGTTGAGCCCAAAAGAATCTTGTCCCCAGATGTTGTTGGTTGGTGACCACCATCACTCTCTGATTTGGCCATTTCTCTTCAAGTCCAGCCCAAAATAGTTTTGTCCCTAGTGTTGCAGCCCCACAGCTGGGTTCTGCATGAGGTGGACAATCTCCAGCTCCAGGTGTGGAGAGGGGAGAGCTGAGAAGTTTGGGAGTTCTGTGTAACCCCCAACACAAGTTATCCAGGAAATCTGAGGGATTTGCCCAATCCAAGACAAATTTGTTGGCCAGGAGAGCAATATTTGAACTGGAATTGTCTTTAGGGCTTGTTCTCTTGGAGGTGCACAGGTGACAGCACATGTGACACCTGTAATGGGCTTCCACCATCCCATCCATCAGCTTTCTCTCTCTTCCATCCATTCCATCCCATCCCATGCTCAGTGTTCCCTCCCGAGCTCTCCCCTCCTCTGGCTGATGAAGCATCACTCCAGCCATGGAAAGCAGCTGGAGAATCCCAACCAGTGCCAGCTGCTTTTCCCAGGGCACCTCCTTTAGATCTTGGAGGGCCTTGCCAACCTGAACAATTCCATGCTAAACGGGCTGTAGGGATCCCAGATCCATCCCGGCGTGGCTGAACTAGGGTCACACACCCGCCGTGAGGAACATCCTGCAGCTCAGGGAACCCCCCGAGCACCTGGCTGGGCTGCACGAGGCCTTGGTGAGAGCTGTGAGGAGATTCCCACAGCACCGTTCCCACCGGCACCCCGATCCCACCAGTATTAACCGGCCGCTGGGGCGCGTAGCTCGGGCACGTCCGTCCTTCCCCGCGCCGCTGGGGCCCATCCATCCCTGCTCCCGTGCTCCACAAGCTGCTTTGACTGGCTTCCAGCGGGGCTCTCCCTGTCCGTGCTGCCGCGCCGCGTGTCCGTGCGTCCCGCGGCCTGCTGACTGCCGGCTCCCCGCAGATCTCCGGAACCAGCCGTACCGCCGGGCCGACGCGCTGAGGAGGAGCGTGCGCCGCCGCTTCGACGAGCACGGGCTGCGCTCCAACGGCGCCGAGCTGGCCATGTGAGCCCGCCGGGCGGCGGGACGGGCTCCGGCACGGGCTCCGGCACGTCCCGCCTGCTCCACGGGGAACACGGACCGGACCTCGGCGGGGATCCCGGCCCCGCGCCGGGCTCTCCGCGCCAAGTGCCTCAAACGGAAGCTCCTGCTCCGACGGATCCGCGCAAGAGGATCGGGGTTGGTTGGGTTTCTCCGGACTCTGCCGAGACTCTGCAGGATTTGTAACCAAAATGTAAGATAGGGGTTGGGTCGGGGGGTTGGGTTGGTGAGAGCGAGGGCTGCCGTGGGCCTGACTGGTTGGAAACTGGGAATACTGGGAATACTGGGAATACTGGGATGTGCTTGGCTTTAACGCTGGGCCGAGGGGCAGGCCCGGCCTTCAGCTGCACTTAACGCCTCTTTTTTAATTCAATCTGCAAACAAAGAAATTTGAGGCCTTTCTGTACCTGGAATTAAAATACTCCCAAGGAAGAGCCCAGCCCTTTTCCCAGCCCACGCAGCCTCCAAATGGAACGTGGGCCCACGGTCCCAGGGCTAGCAATGGAACAGGAGGTCCCTCAGCCCGGCGCGGGGGTTTGGGATGTTCCAGGGCTTTGGCTGGGCGGCCGAGGCAGGCAGCGTTGGGATAACACCGTATTTATTAATTAGCACTAAGCAATTAACACCCAGTAATCAGTATTAGGCTCTGAGGACCAGTGCAGTCCAGTTCCTGGCAGGGGGATTCCACCCTTGCTCTGGCTCCGAGACATTCCCGCTCGGATCCCTGCTGAGGCTCCTTTGGAGGGGAAGCCCAGTCTAAAATTCCCAGGAGGGTTGAGGTTCTCCATGGCATTTTCCAAGCCTGAAAAGGGACCGGAGGCTGATTTAGGACCATGGTGCCCCTCCCTGTGCCCCAGAGCAGCAGGATGGATCCCAGTCCCTGCCAGCAGCAGCCAGGAGTTGGGAAGAGCTGGACTGAGGAGAAATTTGTCCTTCCCAAATCCCACTTTGCTTCCGGCTTCCCTGCCTGGGCTCATCCATCTGTTAATTGTAAAATTTCTTGTATAGTATTTAACCACTGAATTTCTTTGCCCTTTTCCATTGTGCTCCTGTGAACCACTGGTGAAGGTCCCTGTTTTGTTTTTTTTTCCCCTTGGATAACGTGTAGTTATATGATAATCTGTTTTTAAATGTACAGATATTTTGCTACAAAATTGGTGCAGTTTTTTATGGTTTTTACACTTCCCCCCCCACTTTAGCCTCTGGGTAATATTGTAAATATTGTTTAAAAGGAAATAAATGCATCAAGCCTGTGCTATACAATCTGAATGTTATTTTAACTTATAGTTTTTGTTTTTATATTTAACTAAAAGGACAGTTTTGGACTCAGAGTTACCACATTGACCAATTTCCAGGAATTTTTCCTTGAAAAACTGCCAAGTTTTGCATTTACAGCACTGTGTACTTGACCTGGTAAAGAGAACATGCCACTGTTGGAACGAGTGTTTGGATCAAAGAAAATTGGATCATTTGAATTTCAAATTTCAGCACTTGTTGGGGTATAAGCACTAAATCTCATTTTCTTCAGCTCAAAGGTATTTTTATAATAAAAGCCCAGGATGAAAGCCAAGTTGGCATGTTCTCTTTAATATTTTTCTAGTCATAGATCTGCTTCTTAGCAAGATTAGAAGTGTTTCTAAAGCAGTTCACGTTCCTTTCCTGGTCTGTTCCTGCCATAAAATCAAATAAACTATTTACACTACTACACTGAAATCCAGAGGGTTTTTTTGGGTCTCTTTTACCTGTTTGTTTATTTCCCAAAAAATGCTGGTATTTGCTAGGTGAACACCTGGAGCTTGTGTGGATGAGGGACTGAAAGAATTTTGAAAGAATCTATTCATTATTTGTTATTCTGGAAGAGGCTGAGGGAACAAATTTGGGGTGTGGATGTTCCTGGGAGACACCAGGAGAGAAATAAATGGGGATTAATATTTGTCAGAAATGCACTCAAAGCAATCCAAATATTTAGGCCTAAATAACTTGAATTTTAGTATTAAATTTAATTTTTAGAAGGGTTTAATAAAATTATTCTGATTAACCAGCACAGCCAAGGTTTCAGCATTGATGGACACAGTTAAAAATCATCCAAATTAATCCAGTAATTGGTCAAAAAGAATCAATTTGGCTAAAATTCCTTCCAGTTTCCAGGTGGGAATGCAGAGGTTGGCTGTGTTGGGGCTGCCACAGGAAAAAAATTGGGCTGGGGAAATCAGAAAGAGACCACCATAAAAAAAAAAGCTGGGAGAATAAGCCTGAACTCAATTCCCTGGAAAACTCAATGCTGCCTTCCTTGGTTTAAAAGCAGGCTCAGCTTAAGCTGAGTTTCTTCCAGCAAACTGAATTAAGATGTTAAGAAAACCCCACCATTGGAATAATGGACATTCCCAGCTTTTTATTTTTGATGGGAATATCAGTGCAAACCTTTTCAAAGTGATATTCCCTTGGGAACAACTTTTTCCTTGAATTTGTGTGGATGCAAGGGAATAAGAGCATTGGAAGAAGTTCCTCCCTGCTTACAAACCCTTAGGACCTGTCAGACTCTAAAACCTTCTCCCAACTCCATGCCACATTCCAGGACTTGCTGCCCTCCTGTTTTCCAAACTCTGCTGGGCTGTTCCCACTTGGAGCATTCCCATTTTGTGATATAAATCCAGGGAGGTGGGGTGGAAGGTGAGCAAAGCAAACCTGGCTCATTGTTCAGTCCTGGAGCAGCAATTATCCCATCATTCCTGGGAGAGCCTGCAGGGAAAAACCTGGAATATTCCAATCTGGATTTTCCACACCAAACACCCATGGATACCAAAAATCCCCCCAAGCCCTGTTTGACCAAACCCAGGTGTTTTTCCCCAGGCAATGGGTGATGAGCAATGACCCTTCAGAGGGAAACAGCAGGACTGGGATGTGCTTTCCCATCCCAAAGCATCCCAGAAAATCCCAAAGCATCCCAGGGAAAAATGGTTACAATCTCCTGCATTTTATATTTCAAATAACTCATTTCAATCTCAGGGTGTTCTTAAGGATTCTGAGCCTTGTAACCACCCCAGCCAGAAAATTCCCTGGATAAACTGATTCTTTGGGTGTTTATGCACTGGTAAAAGTGGTGAAAATTCAGGAAAAAACTCCTGAAGAGCGATCTAAACAGTCTTCAAGCAGGTTTTGTGAGTGATTCTGTGGCTCAGAGCTGTACAGAGTATTTAAGGAGAAATAAATACCAGTACATGCTAAAAGACAAGGTTTAATCATTGATAAAAATGTACAAAAATATTCCAAGGACAGCGGCTTCCCAATTTTCTCACCAAGCAGGGCTGGGGGCACCTTCCTGAACGTGCAGGGGCTGGAAAACAGGGCTGGAGCTGCTTCCTCCTCCCTCCTCTGGGCTGTGCAGGTACATTCTGCAGCAGGTTCTTAAGGCAACACATGGAATTGCGTTTAACATTGGATTTTTATTCCTAAGTTTTTGGAAGGGGGAGAGAAAAGGTGGAGAGAAACGCTGGAGTAACAGCCAGGGCTGGGCCGGGGTGGGATTTGGGGAATGCCGAGGTGGTTGTGTCCCAAACGCTCCCTCTGCTGGCACAGCAGGAGAATTCCCATCCACAACATTCCCGGGATCTGGGATCGATGGGAGTCGGGACTCGGACACGAATCAGTCTTGGACAAAAGCCTCAGTGCCACACAGCCCAAAAATCCAGGGGATTGCAGAACACATCAGGACGTGGATTCCTTACTCCTGCTGCCTTCCCAAAAAAAAATCCCACCCAACAAGATCCATCAAAGAATGAAAGCACAAAGAATTAAATTAGGAGTTTTTTCCCCGAAGCTGAACTGGGCTCTGCCCAGGCAGCCCAGGGTTGTTCCCTGCCTTGGGAAGGACACTGGGAAAGTGCTTGGGGACACTGCTGCCACCTCTGTGTCCCCTCCAGGGAATCCCAGCCACCATCCCGCCCTGCAGCTCCAGGCCAGGCACAGCTTTGCCCTCAGAATTCCATGGATTTTTCTACTTTTGACTGGATTGAAGTGGTAAAAAACTAAAAGCCACCGTTGTTGTGGCCATGGGCCACCGGCCACCGGCCCCAGGGCCTTGCCCACACAAGGCTTGGTTTTATTTTGCCACCTGTAAACATTTTTGGTATCAAGGATCTTCTCATTGATCTTCATCCAGCTGTTCCAAAAGAGTCCTCCTCTGTTTTTCCAGCTCCCCCTCGCTGAGCTCGCTGCCAGAGGTATCCCAGTTTCCCTGTGGAGAGATGGGACAGTGGTCAGGATGGGATTGTCCAGGGAGTTGCACACTGGGAGCCTCAGCAGGGACACACGGCCAGAGCTGGCTGCTCTGTGTCACTCAGAAACCCCAAAGTCCAAACTGGAGAATGGCAAAGACCTCCAGGATCCTCAAAAGCAACCTCTGACCTCTCCCAGAGCACACCTATGGAGCTGCATGCAGCAGAGCCCAAAGCAGCAGGAAAAACAGGAAGCAGAGCTTACGGAATCTTTTCCAGGCCGTTTTTTAGTGGGAGATTTATGCTTGGACTCAGATCTCTGTCTGGCTCTTTCCTTCTCACTGTCCCTCTCTCTTTCTTTCTTGTCCTTCTCTCGTTCCACATCAGATTCTGGTGAATCCTGTGGAAAGAAAATGGGAATAGTGAATATTAATGTTGCCTAATTTTTAAGTCCAACTTCCATTTAAATAATTGTAGAATCATGGAATGATTTACGTTGGAATGGACTTTAAATGTCATCCCACTGCACCCCTGCCATGACATGAGCAGGGACACCTTCCCCTATGCCAGTTTGCTCCAGGTTGTCCACCCTGGTCTTGGACACTTCCATGGATGGAGCAGCCACAGCTTCTCTGGGCACCCTGTGCCAGGACCTCCCCACCCTCCCAGGAAGAAGTGAAGCTCTTTCTGCATTTTGGATCCTTTTGCTGCTCTTGCACAACTCAGAGCTTCCAACACCACCCTGATGCTCAGGCACAAGGAATGGCTGGGATCCTTCCCATCTCCCCCCAACGAAGAACACCTGGAGTTACCAGGATAACCAGGCTTCTCACATAGTCCTTCACCTGGAGTTAAACCTTCCAAATTCAGCAGTTTTCAGAAGTTTAATATTAGGAATATAGAACAGATAGTTGCTATTTTGGCAATACCCTCTTCAGCTCGATCCCAATTTTTCCCTGGGATCATCCAGCTGGGATTACTGCCAGCAGGTGCCAGGTTGTCCCAATAAAACCCAGTTCAAAACTGAGCTTCACTTACAGACTTGTGCCTCCTCTTCTTGCTCTTCTTCTTGTGTTTTTTGGACTTCTTGTAACTCCTCTCTGCAGCCACAGGGAGAAACAAAACCCCCAGGAATCAATGGATAAATCCCAAAGGAGAACAGCACAGCTGGTTCAAAGCCAACCCCACCCCATCCCGTACCGGACTCGGCGCTGGAAGAACGCTCGGACACCGACCGCGATTCCGAGCGCTGCCGCTTCTTCTTGGAGTGGCTGTCGTCATCCTCGGACTCTGAGCCCTTCACACACAGCCCAGGGGAGAATTCCAGTTAATAATGGGAATTCCAGCAGCAATCAGTGCACTGGGAATGGCAGAGGGAGGGTATCCAGGGATACTCACGGAGCGGGAACGCGAGCGCTTCCGGTGGTGTTTTTTGGATTTCTTCGAATGTTTCTTGGTCTTGGAGTGGTGGTGCTGACACTCGTGCTGTGGGTAAGGCAAGGAGGGGAGAGCTCAGAATTCCAGCAGGGACTGGCCTTGGAAAAGCCCTAGAATCCCAGCTTCTTCCACCAGGGGTAAGGACAACTTCCCTGGAGCAGGGTGCTCCATCCTGGCCATGGACAGTTCCAGGGATGGAGCAGTAAAACCTCATCAGCTCCTACAGGACATCCCAAAAAACTCATGGGATGTTTTTCCTTATCCAAGAAAGATGGGAAAGGTTAAGAACTCCATAATCAACATTTCATGGCAAAACCACCTCATGAGGTCCTGCAGGACACCCCAAAAATCAGATGGGATCTTTCTCCTCATCCACAAAAGCTGGGAAAGGTTAAAAATTCTGTAAAATCAACATTTAATGGGAGCACCATCTCATCATCTCCTACAGGACATCCCAAAGAATTCATGGGATGTTTCTCCTCATCCACAAACCTGGGAAAGGTTAAGGACTCCACAATCACCACCTAATGTCAAAATACCTAAAAATGGGCACTGCTGCCATCTTGGAGCTGCAATAAAGGCAGCCAGGAGCAAAGAAAAACACCTGGATTCCCATGGATCTGCTCCCTGCATCCAGGTTAGGCCCGGCCTAAACCCACCCCTTGCTCTGCCTAATTGGAAATTATAGATTTTAGAGTCAAAATTTCTGTTCAAATTCTTCCAAACTGCAAGAAATGCAACAAAACCCCCAAGTGTGAGAGCTGAAAAATCAAATTAATCTCCTGTTACCACTTCCTGGAAACAATTCCATTAAATCCTTCCCCTTCCCACTCACTGTAGAAGGAATTTTCCTTGTCTGTTGTCCAATGATTTCAAAAATAAAGGAACAATTACCTCAAGTACATGAAGGAAATCCTTAAATATCCTTTTCCTTTCAGATTCCAGGGTGATGTCTTCAAATGCTGGTTCCTTCACAAACCTGTCTCTGATCTGTCAGGAAAATGAATTCTATTAATGATATTCAGAGAAATTGAATTATGAATTTATTAAAATATTAGGATAGAAGAAATAAAAGAAAATAATAAAAAATAGTGTAGTAATGAAAATGGCAATAATAAATGAGAAAACCAGTAAGGAATAATAATAAAAATGATATAGATAATAATGAATAAAGACAAAAAGGAATAATAAAAACAATAAGGCATAATAAAAGTAATAAGAAAAATAAGAAATAAACTGAAAATAAATAATAAAAATAAGAAAACTAAAACCCTGAAGAAATAAAAATGAGGTAAAATAAAAACAATAATAACAGAAATATGAAGAAATAATAAAAAATAAAAGTAAATTAAAAATATAAGAAAAATAATAGGAAAAATGAGAAAATAAAGATAGTAATTTTAAAAAATAACAATTAAAAAAAAATTAATTTTCACCACTTGAGAAGCCCCCGAACTGCTACAAGGCTAAACCTTTAATCCCAGATTTCCAAGCAAATCCCAAATTGTCTGTGCTCAGGGAAGCTCTAACTCATGGAAACATGGAGATTCCCACTGTTTTCCTGCACATTCCATTTAAGCTTTAAGAACCCCCAAATATTTATATAAATTATCCTTGGAAAGGAAAGGTTTTCCAGGGTATTTTATCCAGGACAAAGTTTATACTTCTAAATAATTTCAATTAACTTTGGGGAGGGTTGTGGGATTTTTTTCAGGGTTGTTTTTTTCCAGTTCTTTTAGGATGTTTTTTGTTTCAAAAGGATGAAGCTTTTCCCACCCAACTCCAAGTTTTCCTGAAGAATCCACAGGCTCTGATGGGATTTCGAAGCCCCATCAGCAGAACCAGGAAGAGCCCGGTGAACGCAGGGTTTTTTAGGGATGAGCAGGGGCCTGTTTGGAATTTGGGAATGTTTCCCCCAAGGAATTCTCATCCTTACATCCTCCCAGACAGCATCCAGCTCGATGGGGGGGGTGGCTTGTTTCAGCATGCTCTTGAAGGCTGATTCCTTCCTCTTCATCTTCCGGGCCTCCTCCTTCTCCCGCTCCCGTTCCCGCGCTTCCGCCTTCTCCAGCAGCTGTGGCAGTAAAAGGAAAAGAATTCCACTGGTTGGGATTTCTGCACAGCTCACCCTCAGAGTTGTGTCTGAGTCACTTGGAAATGACAAGGAAATTAATGGCTTTTCCTGTACTTAATTAATAAACCAAAATGATGATATTAAATTATTTTATCAACAATGAATCAATTCTTTCTTTTCCAAGCATGGAATTGCTGCTGATGGAAATCCAATGATGCAAAATTACAGAACTGCACAAATCAAGAGAAATGGAGAAACTTATGTACAAACACAAGAGCATCTCTGAATTCCTACCCCAGGATTCCTCAAGTTTGGGAATGGTGATGCTTGGATAAAGGTTTGTTTTTATTGAGGCAACTGAAATCAGTTACATAACCCTAAATAACAGAATATTCCTCAAATGTTATGGAATTAGTTAGAAAATAAACCCTAATTCCTGTTTGGAAAAGGGATTTCCCATCCTCATCATTTGAATTAATTTATTAATTCATACTTACACTGTTGAAAGCCAGCTTGATATTCCCTGCATCCAACGTGGTGGCTCTTTTAGTGGAGCTGATGACAGTGACAAAATCCTCAAAGGAAGTGTTCACCTCCACCACAAATCCTTTATCCTGGAAAAAACAGCTCCTTTAGCATGAGGGAAATCAGGAATTCCTTCCACTCCAAGGAAATCCCAGCTCCCTTGGATGAGAAATGTGCAATTCAAGGAGGAGCCAGGTAACACTCACCTTTAAGATGTCTTTAATTATCTTCTTCTCATCGTGGTAACGAGCTTTTAAATCCTCCACATAAAACTTGAACAGGTCAAGTGCTGTTGATCCTGAGGGAGAGGTTTAGTTAAGCCACAGGTCAGGTTTAACCCAAGAGCAGCATTTTTAGGTGTTAAGAGGCAGGAAGAATTGCTGTGGCCTGCCCCAAATCCCAGGATTTCCCCTCCTTACCAGGCTGGCCGAGCATGCTGGTGAACCTGATGTCGGAGCTGATGGCTGGGTACAATTCCATCCAGGAGGACATGGAGTGTAACTGCCCGTGCTCGTGCAGCTCATCCAGAAACAGCTGCAACAAACAGGGGAAATGGCAATTTGGAGTCATTCCTCAAGCTTCTCCTTGGTACCAGCTGGGATGGATTGGCTTGGTAACTGGAATTGCACTTTTGCTCCAAGAGGATTAAAAAATCACTTTTTATGTTGTTCTTCCTGCTTTTCTCCACCACCTACAACGTTCCAGCTGCATCTCCTTCCCAACCAGGCCTATTTTCCCTTGGGTGTAACAGCAGAGAAAATGCCACAACCCAACACCTCAGGCTTTAAACACCCCCTTGAATCAACCCTCAGAAATAAAAAAAAAAACCACGTGGAATATCCCATGATATTCCATGAGATTTTTACGACAGAACCCCAAATTCCACCAACCTGGAAAGATTCCCTGTTTTTACGTTGCCTCCTCCTTTCCCTCAGCAAACTTTTCTGCTTCTCTTCCTCCTCCTCTTTCTCCAAGGCCCTGATATGTTCCTCAAAGCAGATCAGAGCATCCTCCTTATCCATGTCTAGCAAGAACACAGCGAAAAGGGGAGGAAAAAAAATCAGGTTATTCCTTCCAAGTCAGGAAGAATCCTCCTTCCCAAAGAATTCCAGAGCCCATGGCCATACTCTGGAGCTCCTCATCCTCAGCAAAGGTGGGGTTGTCCATGAGGTACTGCTGGGCCTCTGACCAGGTGGTGCAGTAGGTGACGTTGGCCATGTTATCCAGGATGTTCTTCAGAGCTTCCCAGTTCCTCTTCCGCAGCTGCTTGGCTTGTTCCTGAGGGGAAAAGTTGATTTTTTGGGCTCAATTTGAGGTGGTTTGGATAGAAATGTAAGAAATCTAGTGTGTTCTTCAGGAAAATATGGAATTAGTCTTTAATTTATATAAAACCATGGAATTCTAGAGTGGTTTGTGTTGAAAGGCTCCTTAAAACTCATGCCATTCCAACCTCCTGCCCTGGACAGGGACCAGGCTGCTCCAAGCCCCATCCACCCTGGCCTTGGACACAAAACAACACCATTTTTCCACCTTATTATTATTTCACTGATCCAGAATAAAACCCATCATGCGATTGATTAAAATCCCCCAAAAATTCAACATATGGTAAAATCAGCAGGAATAAATCCCAATAAACCCCAAAACCTTCTCTAAAAGCTGCTGCTTGTCTGCCATAAAGCCTCGAGCACAGGTTTAAAGTGATTTAGGAGCAAGTGAGGAGATGTTGGATGGATTTGAAGGGAATTTACCTTCTCCTTCTTGGACAGGAAGAACAGAACATCCTCATAAATCTCCAGCCGGTCCCGCTCGGATATGGCGTTCCACACTTCCATCTCCCCAAACATCTGCTCAGCTTTTCTGGGCAAAGCAAATGAAAACCACACCACTATTTAGTTATTTATTGGTGACTGAATTATTCATCAATTCCCCAGAACATCAGGGAGAGCTCTGTTCCAAGAAGGAACACTTTTAGGAATTCTCCTTGATTTTCCCTCTTGGGAAGTTTTTTTTTGTGATATCTCTTGAAATTTTTAATAAATGAAGGAAAAATCTAAAAATGGAAGTTGATGCCACTGCAAGCAGTGCATCCCATCAGGATTTTTATCCCAGATTTTTATCCCAAGTCTCTCACTTGTATCTGGTGGTGGATGTCATCTTCTCGTGGTTTTCCAGGAAACGCTGGAAGGATTCCTTGGCTTCCTTGTACTTGGATCTGGCTTCTTCCTTCTCCTCCTTCTCTGTCTGAACTTTGTAGGCATTAAAGGCCTGCTTCTTTTCACTCAGTTTTGCCAAAGCACTTCCCAGGAAAGGAAAGAGCAATGTTATTTATAAATTTAATAATTCAGATTTGAGATAAAATTAATCTAACATTTTAATCCCCAAATCAACATAAAATACCAACTTCCAACTTTTTCTCCATAAAAATGAAGCTGTTGGAAGCATTCCCTTATGGAGGAAAGGAAGACAATTCCCTGCCAATGGCACAAGTGCAGGAGTATCTGTTGCTGACAGAACTTTGGATTTTTTGGGAAGTAAATTCCCTAAAAAAAGGTCTGTGTGGAATTGAAGGAGGACTCAGTACCTGTATCTGGGGTCATTAATGATCATTTTCATGGCCTGCTCCCAGGAAGCATTGGATGGGACCCGCTGTGAAAACAGGAAATTATGGATGAATCAGACCTGGAATTAACATCCAGCAAGAAATAATTCCTTAAAAACAGCCATGGGGAAAAGGAAAAAGAACATTTCATTTTTAAGCTAAAACAAAACTTCACTGCAATGTTCTTTTCCTTCATTTCCTCAAGAGTGAGGAATTCTTCCCCAAGAAAATCAAGTAAAACTTAGCAAATAAAATAGAAATAAAACCAGATTTTGTAGTTCAAGAAAACATTTATAATTGGTCAATAAAATATTAATAATTGGCCCAAATACCTTTTCTTTTAACAGTTCTTTAAATGCTTGTTTGGCCTCTTCCTTTGTGTTCCACGTGTAGGTTTTTTTAACTGGTTGGGCATCCTCATCCTCCTTCTTTGCAGCAGCACTAAAGCAAAACAGATTTTATTATTTCAGCATTTTTTTCTAAGTTAGAGGTACTGAAAAGTCAAAAACCACCACAAAATGAGTTTTTAAAATAACAACTCCAAGTAAAAAAATAATTCTAATAATTCATACAAGGCTTTTCCTTACAGGCACCACAACTGATGAAAAAAAGATCAAAAAAAGTAAATTACTGAGGTAAAATATCTCCCTCCTGCAACTGGCTGCCTGCTGAAGTTATCTAGAAATTATTCCTAAAAATATAATGTTGAAATTCAGCAGGAATATTAACATTTTATATAGAAATATAACAAATGCCTAGAAATGGTCTTCTCTTTAATTAGGTCCTGCTGTCTAAAATCCCCCACAGCAATTTTTTTTTTTAATTATAAAAAATCTAAGTTATAATTTTCCACATAATAGATCTTTTGTTATTTAAAAAAAAAAGGAATCACGACTGGAACAGATAAAAATCCATTTAGTATTTTATTTTCTTCCAGTGACAACCAATGGCACAGATCCATGAAAAAGGAGCATAAATAGGGAAGTGTTTAATGGCACCCTGGGAAATTCTTTACAGATACTGGAAAATCCATGGAACGTTCAAGTCAGTGATTCTGCTGAGGAATGAAAAACCGCAGCAAAGCCTTGAGGGCTTCATAAATTATCATGGAATGGCTTGGATGGGAAGGGACAGCAAAGCCCACCCAGCTCCATGGGCAGGGACACCTTTCAGTGTCCCAGGCTGCTCCAAGCCCTGTCCAACCTGGCCTCGGACACTGTCAGGGATCCAGGGGCAGCCACAGCTGCTCTGGGAAAGCTGTGCCAGGGCCTCATCACCCACCCAGGAAATGACTTCCCAATCCCTGATCTAAACTTGCCTTCCATCATCTCAAAGCCATTCCCTCTAGTCCTGTGGTAAATTATTCACTCCCTCGAAGAAGTTGCTTTAAGTGTGCTACAGGTTTGTGTGAAGATCTTGGTGTCTGGGATGGGCACCATGGAATGGACTGGGTAGAAAGGGACATTAAGGATCATCCCAATCCGCTCCTACTGTGGACAGGGACACCTCCCACTGTCCCAGGCTGCTCCAAGGCTGTCCAACCTGGCCTGGGACCCTGCCAGCGATGCAGGGGCAGCCACAGCTGCTCTGGGAATTCCATCCCAGGGCCTCACAGGGAACGATCCCCCCCAAATCCACTTCCCTGGAGCCGACATCCATCCCCTGGCACTCACTCTCCCGAGGCCTCCTGCTTGGCCGCCTCATCCGTGGCGGCCGCCGCGGCGTCCGCGCTGCCGTCCTGCGTGCCGGGGGCGGCGCCGCCCTGGGCCTGCTCCTCGGCCGTGGCGGTGCCAGCCGTGTCCGTGTCCCCCGCGGCGGCGGCCGGGGCGGATTCCCCCTCGGGAGCAGCTCCTGCAGGAGCGGCCGCGGCCGTGGCGCTCTCGGCGGCCGGGGCCGCGCTGGCCCCGCTCGCGGCGTCCCCGGCCGTGGCCGGAGCCGAGGCGGCGGCGGCCGCATCCTCTGGCTTCGTGCTGGGGACAAAAACAACAGCGCTCACCTGCTGGCACCGGTCTGGAGACTGGGCAAAGGGACAGCTTAGGGATATGGTCCAAGTGGGGTTTAGGCTGAGTTAAAGACTCAGAAAAGGTTTATAGGCCTCAGGGAAAAGGGTTCGTAAGGCCTCAGGGAAAAAGGGTCAAAGGCCCTCAGGGGAAATGGACTGAAGGCCCTCAGGAAAAAAAAGGCTGAAAAACCCTCAGGAAAACAAGGGGTGGAGACCCTCAGGAAAACAAAGGGTGGAGACCCTCAGGAACACAAAGGGTGAAGACCCTCAGGAACACAAAGAGGTGAAGACCCTCAGGAAAAAAAAGGGGTGGAGACCCTCAGGAAAACAAAGGGGTGAAGACCCTCAGGAAAACAAAGGGGTGGAGACCCTCAGGAAAACAAAGGGTTTGAAGACCCTCAGGAAAACCAAGGCTGAAAGACCCTCAGGAAAACAGAGGGTTTGAAGGATCCTAGGAAGGTTTGAAGGCCATCAGGAAAAAGGGTCTGAAGACCCTCAAGAAAAAAAGGGATGAAGACCCTCAAGAAAGAGGGTGTGAAGAGCCTCAGGAAAAAACGGTTTGAAGGATCCTAGGAAAGGTTTGAAGACCCTCAGGGAAAAAAGGGGCTGAAAGGCCCTCAGGAAAAAAAGGGACTGAAGGACTCTAGGAAAAGTCTCAAGACCCTCAGGAAAAAGGTTTAAACTTCATCAGAAAAGATTTGAAGATCCCCAGGAAAGGTTTGAAGGCCTTCAGAAAAAGTTTGAAGGCTCTCATGAAAAAATTAGTATAATGTTAAAAATGTACCTGTTTTCTTCAGCTTTAATCATTGCTGGAGGAAAAAGGAGAAAAACAATTAAAATATAGCTTTAAAATAGTTCACATACACAGAGAGTTCTGGTAATTCTTGATTTAATAAAAGCAAAGTTTTAAATGGTTTTGTTACTATCAAAAATTTTAATGTTTGTGTCCTTCAAAGACTGAAATCAATTGAGATTAAAATAAAGTTTAGAAATGCCATTACAGAGAGACTGGGACTACAAAAATGACTTTTTGGTTTAAATAATTCTTTTAATTTGTAAAAAACTAGTTCAAAGACCCAGAAAGAAAGTCAGGATTATTAACCAGAATTTTAAGAAAGGAAATATTTAAACTACTGCTGCCTTTTTTTTTTCCACAGTTATTCTTTTCCCCTGGCTGATTTTGTTGCTATTTACATCAATAATATAATTAATTAATATATATTTATAAGAACATAAGTCCAGCAGCCTTTTACCTTCAAGATCCTCCAGCTCTTTGGGTTTTGCCCAGCGGGATTCCTTTGTTTGGGAATTGTAATAATAAGGCTTCCCAGAATCTGATTTATACTCCTTCCAGGGACACTTGGACAGCAATTGCTGATGGAGAGAAAACAAAGGTTTTCCAAGGAGAATCTCCTTTAGGAACTACTTAAATAAGGGTCCCTGCTTCCCCCTTAATTATTCCTGCTCCTTAAATAAGCAATTAGGAACATCATTAGGTGGGATTATTATGGGGCACATGGCTTTGGGTGTATTAAAATTGCATTCCTGGAGCTCCTTCTTCCTGAAATTCCTTCCAATTAAGGGGAAAAAAAAATCAACCAAATTCCAAGTTTTCCCATTTTTTTTCTTTGTGGATTTAGCTTTGGTTAGAGTTTAATTTCAGCTCTCAGCTACAAACATCAAATATTCCTCAAGAAAACAGAAAAATTGGTTAAAAAGTGAAAATAAATCACATTGGATCAATTTGATTTGATATTATCCAACAAGAATAAACCAGGGAAATTCTCAGGAATTTGTTGTGTATTTTAAGAGCATTACTTTGACCAGAACAGTAACTTTTAGGGATCTTTTATTCTCTAAATACTTCTCTAAATTATTTTTCTATTACTTCTCTAAAAAATAAAAAAGGGCACATTTTAAATTAAAAAACCTATTTAAAAATGAGGAAAATGGAGAAATTTTGCATCTTTGGGTTCTCCCAACATAAGGAGAACAATCCAAATATTTTAGGAACGTTCCTCATTGGAAGAGTTTGCTTCCACTGCTTCCAGCAGAATTCTCCCTGCTGCAGGTGTCAGGCTTGCAAATCCTCATGTTCCCAGAGTATCCCAGAATTAATTTGGGATTTGGTTACCTCAGCAGGGGTTTTGAGGTCATCTGGCTTCTCCCACGTGGACTGCTTGGTCTCAGTGTTGTAGTAGTAAGTTCTTCCATCCGGGGACTTGTGCTCCGTCCACGTGGATTTCTGGGAAAATCCCAAGCCACGTTAACAATGGTGCAAAAATGGGATCCAGCTCCACAAAAAGAGTGGGATACAGACCTGCTTGGAGTGCTCCTCGCTGGCAGAGCTGGTGGTGGTGGAGCTCTGCTGGACTGTGGAGACCACGGGATGCGTTGTCTGAGGAGGAGACAGAACAGGCCTTGGAAAATCCTCACTAACTGGTGGGTTTCACCAAACATGCTGGATTTTCCAAGTGGTCCAGCAGCACAGGAAAGGCAGGGAGCATTTTTCAAAAAAAAACCCTCCTTTTTTGTGAGTGGAACTGTTCAACTGCACATTCCCATGGGCCTGATTCCCACCAGGAAGGGCAAGTGAAGGGGTCAGAGCACAACAGCACCCAGTCACAATTCCAGCAGCAACTCCCTGTTCCCAGATCTTGAGGAAAACTTGCTTCAGGAAGATTCTGGCTCCCTGAGCTGCCTCACACCACGCTTCCTGCTGCTTTCCATGGCCAGCTTTCCCATGAATTCCCTGGAACCAGGACTGTATGCACCTGCTGCAGATCAGGGATTGGATATGGCCAGGGAAAACTGGATTTCCCGACAGACCGACAGACAGGATGGAAATCTCATGGAAATAACGTGGATATCATTTATTTAATAATTAAGCTGGGACAAGGCCCACAGAGTTCAAGGAACAACCAAAAACTTGGAAAAAAGAAGGGGGAAAAAGGAGGGGAGGAAAAAACTGAATTAAGGTTTTCCTTTAAATCCCTAAAACCAAGTTTGCCCCACACCACAATGGAATTCCAACCTTCTGGAATTGTGCTTTCCACATACCTGAGTCCCAGGAGGGGTCACTCCTGAAAAATAAATAATTTAAAATTAATTAAAGGTTTGGTTGCTTCATTTTCCTAAATATTCCTCCATGTGTGCAAGGAAAGAAATGTCCTGAACACCAATGGAGATTCCAGGACTGAAATGTCCATTCCATTTTAGGGAAAAATGGAATTTTTAAATGTTTCAGCTGATTTTGGTTAAGTATTTTGAAATTATATCAAATTGTTTTACTCACCTACTTGTGCATCCATGCTGTTCACTCCTGGCTGTAAAAATAATTAAAACAATTAAACAATAAAACAATTAAATTTAAGTAATTAATTCTTGAGGAATTAAATCCTAAAAAAAATTCCAATATTCATTATTCAAACAAGGCTTTTCTGCCACAAAAGGCTCAATTCCTCAAATAAGGATTCCTGCTTCCCCCTTAATTATTCCTGCTACTTAAATAAGCAATTAGGAGCATCATTAGGTGGGATAATTATGGGGCACATGGCTTTGGGTGTATTAAAATTGCATTCCTGGAGCTCCTTCTTCCTGAAATTCCTTCCAATTAAGGGGAAAAAAAAAATCAACCAAATTCCAAGTTTTCCCATTTTTTTTCTTTGTGGATTTAGCTTTGGTTAAGGTTTATTTTCAGCTCTCGGCTGCAAACATCAAATATTCCTCATGAAAACAGAAAAATTGGTTAAAAAGTGCAAATAAATCACACTGGATCAATTTGACTTGATATTATCCAACAAGAACAAACCAGGGGAATTCTCAAGGGAATTCTTGTTGTGTATTTTAGGAGCATTAATTTGACCAAAATAGTAATTTCTAGGAATTTTTAATGTATTTTAAGAGGATTAAGCTGACCAAAATAGTGAGTTTTAGGAATTTCACTGCTTCAAATCAGCACAGCACAGGTTTGTGCTCAGCACTACAGGAAATTGCAGAGGAATTTAGGGATTTAAATCTGCATGGGAAAAAACCCCATACAAATAATTTATTTCTAAATTGAAATGGCTGCAACTGGTTTTAAGTGAATCTCTTAGGCTTGGACTAAATTTATCTCTTAAGAACAGGATTTAATTTAAATTTTTTCCCCACAGAGATTTCACCTGTATTTTAACTTTTCCCTCTCTACTTCCACATAAATAATTCCTCATTCCTTAAGCCATTTCAGCAATTTTTATACTCAACTGAATTTCAGGAACTCTTAATAAAAACTTCTCTCTCAAATTGATTCAAATCTCTTTAATATTGAGCTAAAGAGATTAATATCCCACCTAATGATTAATTAAAACTCTTTTCAAAAATTACAATTTAAGAGAGAAGAGTCTCTTGGTCAGACAATTTAACAATCCAAGGTCACAGTGATTCCTGCCAAATTCCAGGAAGTGAAGGATAAGCAATGAAAGAAAAACTAAAAGGAGTTTAAAGACTGATGAAAATCACAAAAATCTTATTTTACAGTCATTCAAGAACCACATAAAGCTCCACTGTAATGAAAAATAATTTAAAATTTAAATTCTTATTTTCTAAGTAAAGAAAGCAAAGAGTGATCAACAGCAACTGCTAAAAAGAGCTTTTAAAAACTTTAAAAAAAGAAATTAAACTCACAGGAACCGTGGGCTGCATGGCAGCCTGGGACATGTGGGACATCATCATTCCAGGCATCACCGACTGCATCATTCCAGGCATCTGGAATTCAAGAGCATTTCCCATATATTTCACCATAGTCTCAACACAAAATACAGTATTTTTATTTAAAAACCATTATCTGATACTTCTTTTTAATTTAAAATGAAACAAATTAACCCAAACATCCCTCTTAGGCAAGGAAAAATAGAACAGATTTGTGGGGTTGTGATTCCCTTCAGCACATTCCCACTAGACTGGGATATTCCTATTAGGAATGGCATGTCCAGATTCCAAAGGTGGACAGGAAAAACCCAGAAAACCATTTAAACTCCAAAGGAACAATAGCAAATGATGTGGGACCTGATTCCACGACTGAAATCCTGAGTGAAAGCAGGAAAAGCAAAGGTTGGGAATGATGAACTCCTGCAGAATTCCAAGGCTACAGGGAATAAAGGAACAAAGGAAAGGTGAACTCCCAGGTGTGACATTTACCTTCAGCTTTTTGCTCTTCATCTACCAAAAAGTCCTGAGTTGCTCCCTAAAATATGAAATATTGAAATATTCCCTGGCTAAGAGTGGGAATTGTGGAAAAGGAGGTACAAAAAAGCAGAGAAATATACCAGAATTTCTACTTCACTTCCTAATGAACACACACAGTGCTAATGAGTCAAATCCTCCTCATTTTTAAAAAATTACTTTATTTTTACCCCAGAAGCTGCAAATCCCTACTGAAAAAATTCCTACCAAGTCTTTATACACCGATTTAAGGAAAATAGGGAGGCTGTGTCCAAGGAGTTGCAAAGGAAGAACAGCTGTCACCACAGGCTGCTCCCAAAGGTTTAATCCTTCCCTGCCTCTCTTCCATAATCCACCATCACAAGGAGCATCCCGAGGACATTCAGCATTCCTGGATATTTATTATACCCACAAGGACACTTGTTTCTTCTAAGAGCTGAGGATTTCACGACAAACCACACAGGAAATGTGGTAATTGAAAAGAAAAGCTGCCAAAAGCAGGGCCATGGCTGTGGCTGTGTCACCTGCCAGGGCTCTTCCAATCCCATGGCATCAGCAACAGTGGGATACAGGGATTACAAACCAACCCCTGGGATTCCACAGCAATTCTGTAATAATTCTGTAATATTTTGTTTCTTCTCTTGCTGCGATGCTCACGTGTGTGGATGGAGGAACTGGCCAAGAATTAAAGAAACATGAAGTCCCAAGACAAACTTATCCCATCAAAATTTACAGGAAACTTCCAAAAAACTTGAATAAATCCCAGCTTATGGATTGATAACTAAACTTGGAGGTGCATTAATTACCTGCTCTCATTCCAAAACACTCGAATAAATCCCAAACTATGGATAGATAATTAAAGCTAGAGGTACATTAATTACCTGTTCTGATTTATAAAAACTTGAATAAATCCCAAACTAAGGATTGACAATTAAAGTTAGAGGTGCATTAATTACCTGTTATCCTATCCAATTAAAGTCACAGAGGTGCATCAATTCCCTGTTCCCCATAAGAAGAGTTTTACCCTGGCCAGGATCAAACCCCCCGAGTTATCCCCTCTCCTTTTCCCAGGGAGATTTCCCCACTCAGGGATCCCTGGGAATAAAACACCGCTGCAATTGCCTTACCTGCCCCATCGGGGGTCCTCCCATGGGGGGCATCATCTGAGGCATCATCCCGTGGGGAACTGGGGGCATGTTGGGAGGTCTCTGGCCCATGGGGTGCATCCCCATGGGGGGGTAGTGGGGCATTCCCGGGTGGCCCATCTGGAAAACACCAACAGCCAGGGAAAATCAGCACCCCAAACACGCTCACCGCAGGGAATAAGGAAAAGCCCTTTCCTAGAGCTTTTCATTACCCCCACACTTCAAGTACTTTCTGCTCCACACAGATCCAACAGCTCTGAGAGCACCTGAAGATAAAGCCTGGGCAGAATTTCTCTTTGGAAAATACATTTAGCAGGAGGGAAAAAATATCAAATTATTCATCACAGACTCCCAGAATGGTTTGGGTAGGAAGGACCTTAAAGTTCTTCCAGTTCCATCCTCTGGGACATCTTCCACTATCCTAGGTGCTCCAACCTTGCCTTGGACACTTCCAGGGATGGGGCAGCCTGGAATTCTATCCCAGGAATCCCCACCCTCACAGGGAAGGAATTCTCCCCTAATTTCCCCTAATTCTACGACCTTTCAGTCCAAAAGCAGTTTTCCAATGATTTTTTTCTCATCCCAGAAGTCTTCCTGGGGCTGGGAGTCACACAAAGAAACCACGAGCAACTAAAAAGGTTTCAATCTTCTGGGCAGAACACTTGACTTTTCCCAACCACATCCTCCCACAGCACATGCAGTGACAGCTCCTTTTTCCCAAGTCCCAGGTAATGTCAGGTGGAACAGTGTTTGTTAGAAATCTCCTCTGACCCTCTTTGGAGTGTTGATTCACTTTTAGAGGGACCTACCACCCTGGTGCTGAGAAGGTCCTCCCAAGCCTGCTTTTCTCCAGGCTGAGCCCTTTTCCAGCTCCCTCAGCTGCTCCTGGGGCTCCAGATCCTTTCCCAGCTCTGGACACAGCCAGGTCGGGGAGCCACTGTGCCCTGGGGGACATCGGGAAGGGCATTCCCAGCAGGTCAGGCAGTGATCCTGCCCCTCCGAGGCACCTCTGGCTGCTGTGTCCAGCTCTGTCCCTCAGCACAGCAGGGACAGGAGCTCAGCAATGGCCTGGAGCATCTCATGCCCAGGAAAGGCTGAGGGAGCTGGGGCTGCTCAGCCTGAAAAGGAGGCCCAGTGAGAGGGGCCTCAGCCCTGGCTGTCCCTGGGTGCAGGGAAGGCTCCAAGCAGGGCCCAGCAATGGCACCAGAGGAAAGCGGGGACTGATGCCCAGGAAGTTCCACCTGTACACGAACAAGAACTTCCTCCTTGAGTGGGTGACAGGTGCCCAGAGAGGGTTTGGCGTCTCCCTCTGCGGGGACACCCAGACCCGCCTGGACACAGCCCTGCACCGTGGGATGCCCATCCCACCCAACCCTGGGATGACCCCGGAGCAGGAAGGCGGGACCAGCTTCCGCACGCCGCGACTCCGTGCCCCCCCCCCCGAGCCCGCACTCACCATGAGAGACCCGCGGTCGACGCCGCCGGGCCGCATGGCGGGGCTGAGCAGGGAGCCCCCGCAGCGGCCCAGGAGGCGCCCGCGCAGCGGCGGCCGCGGGGCCGCGGGCCCGAAGGGCAGCAGCGGCTCGGGCTCCCCGCGGGGCGGGAGCAGCGGCGCCAGGAGGCTGACGGGCTTCCCGGCCGGCCAATCGGGGCGCGCCGCCAGACGCGCGCTCTTCGGCGATTGGTCGGCGCCCGAGCCCACCGGCCGCACGGCGTCGCCCGGCGTCAGCTGCATGAGGGGCGGCGGCTTCGGCAGCGAGAACGGCAGCGGCTGCGGGGAGGCTGCTGCGGCCGCGGCCGTGGAGTCCCCGCCGGACATGGCGGCGGCGGACGGCCCGGCCCCGCGGCGCGGCGCTGGCTCGGACGGCTACCGGGAGCGCGGGACGCGGAGCGAAGCGGCGGCTGCGGCGGCCGAGCGCGGGGCACGCCGGGAAACCGCTCACGTGGGTCCGGGGGCGGTGCGCGATGAGCCGGGCGGTACCAACAGCGCCGCAAGGAGGGGGTGACTTCCCGCTCCACCATTTCAGCGCAGCTCGGGAGGTGGCGGTAGATCTCCCCTCAGCCGTGCTGCGCGTAGTACGTGCCGCGTTCGTGCGCCCCCCCCCGTGGCGGTGCGGGTGGTACGGGCCGAGCGCGGCCGGGGAGGCGCTCGGACCCCCCCGCGCCGCGCGCCGTGGTTGGCGCCGCTGAGGGGGAGCGGTCGCCATGGCGGGCGGGAGAGCGCGGTGGGAACGGGGAATAACCCGCTGGGAACGGGGAATAACCCGCTGGGAACGGGGAGATCCCGCTGGGAAGGCACCCACTGGGACCAGCCCGTCCCGCTCCTGCACCTGCACCGCCCCACAGTCCCCCCCTGGGCCTGCGAGTCCTTTGCAAGCGCTCCGGGAGCTCCGGCAGCCGTGAGGCCGTGGCGCTGCCAGGGGTGCAGGGGCAGCTTCGGCTTCTCTGGGAATCCCATTCCAGGGCCTCCCCTCACAGCCAGGAATTCCCAGTTCCCAAAATCCCATCCATCCCTGCCCTGTCACCGAGGGAACCCATTCCCTGTGTCCTGTCCTGTCCCTCCAGGGCCCCGGAAAAAAGGCCAGAAACTGAAAACAATGTTAAAACTCAATGTAACTTCAGCTGGAAGTGTCTAAAATGTAACTCTGGTTTTCCGGGAAAGGTTGAAATCCTGCTGATTTCCTCGCACAAAGCCCTCCTGCCAAGGTTTTGGTGCGGAGGAAGGAGCTAATTGATTAAAAGGTAAAATTGTGTATGACCTAAAATTCCTGCCTGTCAATCAAATCACTGGGAGTGAGGCATTTGATATATTTGATAATCTTGGTTTAATACCCAAAATCCACCTGAAAAAGTGGGAGGAGGGCTGGGAAAGTTGGGGGAAAATTCCCAATAATTTATAATTTGGTCTTGTGTCTCTTCACACCAAGTTCAGCTGGATGGAGCCTACCCCACACAGCAGAGTGGGAGAGGGCTGGGAATTCTGTGGGATAAATGAATTTTAGTGGGGACTCCGAAGGGGAACCACTTGGGAGACCCAGGGAATGATCCCTGCTCCCTTGGTGTATAAATTTATCCGTGTTCCCCAGCATTGCATGGCCCGTGTCTCACTGTTGTCCTTGAGCACAGGGGTTTTCAGGGATGTGCATTTATTTTTCTGTAATGTTTCTGGATTTTCACACACCTCCGTGGTTTATCAAACACCTCGTTTGACACTTTGATGTGTAGATATTTTATAAATCCCTTGGCTGCAGTGAGGCAGGGGCTGCTTTGGCTCGGCTCATGGAAATATGGAATGGTAGGGACAAAAAGGACAGAAATTCCTGCAATCCTACCCTTCCATGGGCAGGGACACCTCCCACTGCCCCAGGTCCTTCCAGCCTGGCCTTGGACTCTTGGAATAAACACCAACCTCACCCCCCTGTGCCTAAAGAATTCTCTAAATCCACCCCAAAAGGCCTCAATTAATCAGATTTTTCTGCCACGATCAAGCAGTGAAATTAAAATTTAAATTGATTTTTAATTAAATCTTGAAATCTCATTGCAATCTCTCCTGGTGTGCAGTGAGCAGAGCTCCAGTGGGGCACAGTTGCTTTTGTCAGCCTGAGGTGTAACTTTAGTACTTGGAGTATTTTTATTTCTTTATTTTTAAGCACAGCTGCCTAAAATCAATCCAGATCAAGTGAATTTATTTAAATTTTTCTGATTTTTAAACTGTTTTTGGGGTTTTACAGAAATTTTGAGAGAGCATCCAATCCTTCACTCTTCTTCCAGATCCTGGAGAAAACTTCTGGTTTTTAGTCTGGATTTTCAGACAGGATTTGTCAGAAAATACAGAATTCTGAAATTAAGAAAATTAAAATTAAAATTCTGAAACAGAGAATTTTGGAATAAAAATTCTGAAATACAAATTCTGAATTGCAGATTCTGAAATAGAAATTCTGAAATAAAAAATCTGAGCTGAAAATTCTAAAATAGAGGACTTTGAAATTTAAATTTGGAAATGCAGACTCTGAAATAAAACCCGTGAGACACAAATTCTGAGATACAAATTATGACACAAAAAACCTGAAATTAAAAAAAAAGTGAAATAAAAATTTGGAATTATAAATTCTGTAGTGCAAATTCTGGAATATGGAATTGTGGAACACAAGATATTTGGGACAATGAGCCCTGGAATTCCTTTTCCATGGAATTTTACCTGTTAGCTGGAATGTATTTAACCAGTAGGATTTGTATTTAATGTATTTAACCTTTTTTTCTCTTAGAAAAACTCTTTTATTTCTGTAAACTCAATATGAAATCGCTCTCGGGTGTTTCCCAGGCACCGACAGCCGGATTTCTTGAGGAAAGCCAGAGAATTCCAAAGGAATTCCGGGAGCGGCCAGCAGGGAGAGGGCTCGCACACGGAATCTCTCGGGCAGGGATCTGGCAGCTTGTCCCGGGAGCCCGAACCAACAGCATCGGGGCAAGGACAAAAAACAGAGGACTTGGAAAGAGGTTTTTCCTTTCAGACCCATTTGGAATTCTGGGATTGCCGGGAAAACGCGGGTTGGTTCCATGGGCACAGTGGCCTTGGAGCCATGTCCCACTCCAGGAGACCTGGAGCTGCTGACCCAGCCCTGCCAGGGGAAACCTCGCATTCCCAAACCCGGGATTCCATCCAGAGGGATCCAGGGGGATTCCATCCAATGGGATCCAGGGGGATTCCATCCAATGGGATCCAGCGGGATTCCATCCAACGGGATCCAGGGGGATTCTATCCAACGGGATCCAGGGGGATTCTATCCAACGGGATCCAGCAGGATTCCATCCAGGGGATCCAGGGGGATTCCATCCAATGGGACCCAGCAGGATTCCATGCAGTGGGATTCCATGCGGTGGGATTCCATCCAGTGACATTTCATCCAATGGGATCTAGCGGAATTCCATGCAGTGGGATCCAGTGGGATTCCATCCAGTGGGATCCAGCAGGATTCAATCCAATGGCATTTAACGGGATTCTATCCAGTGGGATCCAGCGGGATTTGATCCAATGGGATCCAGCAGGATTCCGTCCAAAGGGACCCACTGGGATTCCATGCAGTGGGATTCCATGCAGTGGGACCCAGCAGGATTTGATCCAATGGTATTTAACGGGATTCTATCCAGTGGGATCCAGTGGGATTTGATCCAATGGGATCCAGCGGGATTCCATCCAAAGGGACCCACTGGGATTCCATGCAGTGGGATTCCATGCAGTGGGGCCCAGCAGGATTTGATCCAGTGGGATCCAGCAGGATTTGATCCAATGCCATTTAGCGGGATTTCATCCAGTGGGATCCAGCGGGATTTGATCCAATGGGATCCAGCGGGATTCCATCCAAAGGGACCCAGTGGGATTCCATGCAGTTGGATTCCATGCAGTGGGGCCCAGCAGGATTTGATCCAGTGGGATCCAGCGGGAAGCTGCGGCTGCCTTCCCTTGGCTGGCTTTTCCTGGCAGCTCCGCCTCCCACAGATTTAGCTGGTTGTTTTCTGGTTGGGTTTCTTTTTTTCCATTAGAGCTCATAAATTATTTAAGAATTGCAGTGATTTGGGGTTTTAAAGTGGTTGTGTGGGAGGGTGGGGCTCTGTTTTCCTTCCAAGGAGTATCAGGATGTCTGAATCCATGGATTCTGCACATCACCCTTTGGAAAGCAGCTGCAGGGAGCTTTCCCCCATATCCCCCAAGTACTTTTTGCCGTTATTTCTTTCTCTGATAAACTTGGTTTTCATTCTTTAGCCCATGAAAATCAAATTTCCCACCAGTGAATTTTCCTTATAAATCAGAATTCTCCTTATAAATTTCCTGTGGGATTGGGTTTTCTGGATGCTGAAGTATTCCCTATGGAAATGTGTTATCCCAGGTGTGTTCTGCTCCCACTTTTCATCCCAGAAAACATCAGGCCACAGCTGGACTGTCACCAGCCCAATGTAGGGAAAAGTAAAAATACCAAATCCAGCTTCTTTTCCTGGGAAAAACGTCTGAATCTGAGGATTAATAATTCCTAGAGAATGTTTCATATGATGGGAACAGTGGGAGTTCCTCTAGAAAGGAGGTGTCACCTCTGGAGGGGTCTGGAATGTCCCTGGAGCAGCTGTAGCATGGAGCTTGAGCATTCAGGAGATCCATTTGAGGGAATTGGGGAGCCTGGCAAACTCAGGATCTGGGGAGTTCCTCTTTTTAACAGCTCAGGAAGGTGAGAATTTTAGGGATGGGCACCATGAGGAGCAGCACATCCCAAATTCAGCACCAGGGGAAGGTTGGGAGGCAGCTGGAGCAAAGCCAGGGCAAAATGCAAAGGAAAAGATATTAGAATTCCAAAAATAAATTGACATTCCCCTTGGATACCTCCTTGGATACAGGAATTCTCACTGCAAGAGGGATAATTTGGACTCTGTATAATAAATGTTGGACTTTTCCCACCTGATTTGCCCTCCAGGAGAATCCCAGTTAAACCCTGCTGCACTTCACGTGCCTAATCCCAGATTTCAGTGGTTAACAAGGGATTTGATCCTAAAGAATTGCAGCTCTCACCTTATTGTTTCCATCTGCTTGTTGCTTTCCATAAAAATCACGCCCCAGAGCAGAGATCAGTAATATTTCTGCCTTGATCCCGCTGCTGCAGAGCTGACGAATCCATGGATTTAGGGCAAATAATCCCGATTTCATTACCAGCAAGTGCTAGAAATAAAAGTGGGCTCTGAGCTATTGGTGGAAAAACAAATCCCGGAGTCGTAAGAGAGGATTAAAATTGGAAAGATAAAAAATCTCTCCAGAGAAATGTTCAAAAGCTGGGAGAGTGGTGACAGCTGCTTCCCAGAATCCAGTTCTCCAGAGGCACTTGGGAGCCTTTGGACACGGGAAATAAAAGTGGTAAAGAGGTGGGGGAGCAGTGTGTGGAGAAATCCCAATGAAACAGCTCTGGATGAGCTGGAATTGTTGTTTTCCCACTTTGGAGCTGTCTGGGATGTGCCCTAAGGAGCCTCATGAGGCTGAAGATAAAAGTGTGAGGATAGAGCTTGAAGGGAACTGAGCCCCAGTTAATTCCCAAACCCTGGGAGGAGCAGTGGGATAGTTGCCATTCCCTGCTCCTGGGCATGGGATCTCCCCCAGCACGAGGGGAAACAAAGGCAGCTTTTCCAGGGAATATCAAGTGGGATCAGAGAGTTGGGATGAATGCCCTGAGGGGAGATTTTTCAGAATAGCTGTGGACATCAGCTCCCTCCACATCCAGGTATGGCCTCTCCATCAGGAAGGCAAATTCTTAGTGAATAATCCTCTGGAATGCTTTTCCCCCCTTAAATCCTATTTTTTTCCCTTCTACTTCTTCCTCTTTTACTAAACCTTATCCCAGTTCTTTAGTTCATTCCACAGAATGCCAGACTGGTTTGGGTTGACACTCTAAATCCCATCCCATCCCATCCCACCCTGCCATGGCAGGGACACCTCCCCCTGTCCCAGGGTGTTCCAGCCTGGCCTTGGGCACTGCCAGGGATCCAGGGGCAGCCACAGCTGCTCTGGGAATTCCAACCCAGCCAGAAATTCCCAGTCTCCCACCCATCCCTGCCCTCTGGCACTGGGAGCCCTTCCCTGGCTCCTGTCCCTCCAGCCTTGTCCCCAGTCCCTCTGCAGCTCTCCTGGAGCCCCTTCAGGCCCTGGAAGGTCACATTTAGGTCACCCCCAAGCTCCTCTCCTCCAGGCTGAGTTCCTGAGGAAGTTTTCAATTCATTAACCGTGTTTAAAGGCATTGGATATAATTGGATTTTTTAATTTGGATGCAAAATGCAATTACAGCACGTTGTGTTTCCATCCTGGCAGCGCCTGTGCCCGTGAGCTGACTTTGGAAAGGGCTGGAGGGACAGGAGCCAGGGAATGGCTCCCAGTGCCAGAGGGCAGGGATGGGTGGGAGATTGGGAACTGGGAATTCCTGGCTGGGCTGGGATTGCCAGAGCAGCTGTGGCTGCCCCTGGATCCCTGCAGTGCCCAAGGCCAGGCTGGAGCAGCCTGGGACAGTGGAAGCTGTGGAATATTTATCTTCCACACAACACAAAATTCCAAACCCCTGGGATATTTTCTGATTTTCTTGATGTTATTTTCATGCTCGTTTGGAGATGCAGGGAAAAGCAGACAAAACCAATTTACAATTAAAATGTGATGAAATACAGTAATTTTTCCTCACTCCTCCTGTTTAACTTCCACCTGATACAAATCAGCAATTTTGGGTTCCTATATTCGAACCCTTGGGCTTGGTGATATTTGTACAGCACTGTTTTATTTTCTAACCCCGCAGGTACTGAGTTATTTAAGAATTTTTATTGGATTCAGTGAAAACAGGATTGCTTTTCTATCTGATTTTAGGAGTTTCTCTTCCCTATGGTTTTTATAAATCCTGGAGTTTTAATTCCATGCCAGACATTTGCAGCCAGGAGTAAATTCCAAAATAATTTGCACCAAGGATACAAAAGGGTTTGGACAAACAGACAAAGGCTAAAATTGCTGCTGTGTTATTGTACTTTTAAATTTTATATATTTTAGCATTGTTTAGAATTTAGCTGCAGATTTAAAGACTAAGTAATTGCAGGAGGAATTATTAGGAGAGGTTTTGTCCTTACAAATGATACAAACCCACCTTTCCTGCAGTATTTTTCCCAGGAAAATCAAGTCTCTAGTCGTGTGTGGAATTTCATTTGTCTCACTTAATTTCCTTCATATAAATCATGAGGGAAAAGATGTTGCTCTGAGAAATATACACTGGTTGTTTGTCAGGATTAAAGTGTGGAGGAACATTCCCTGTAAGAAATTCAGGGTTTTAAGGAATTATTTATCCAGAGAAGCCTGAGAACGAGCCGTTCTCTTAGAAACCACAGCTGCAGTGGCAGCAGGTGTTTGTGTGACTGACAGCCCCTATTAAAAATGTATAAAAATACATTTTGATTGGTCTAAAAATGCATTTTATTCAAGCAGGTGCTGTCTGTGGGAGAGCTCAGCAGGTTCTGTGCTCACTGCACTCAAACCATGCCTGTCCCCTTCCTCCTCCAGCTGTTGGTGTCAAAACACCAGGAAAACAAATTCCTGCTCTCCTTTCAAGTCTCTTCACCACCAGGATTTGAGGAATTTCAAATAAATGCATTTAAAAGTCAGGGTGAGTCTGTGGAGCCTGGTTTGGTTTTGAAATAATTCAGTGGAATGGGTTTGCAGCTCAGCTGTTGCCACCCAGCAGGGCAGAGCTGAGGGGTGGAGTGAGGATGGAGCTGGAATGTCTCCACCTGGGATGGAGCTGGAATTTCCCCCTGTGTGCCAGGGGTGGGAGGGGAATTCCAGCTCTGCACGGCAGCTTTCCATCTGCATGTCTGGGAGTGCAAAGCTGGAGCTTCCCAAAACAGAATCCCAGCATCCCTGAGGTTGGAAAAGCCCTCTGGGATCATCAAATCCCAGCTGTGCCCATGCCCACCCTGTGCCCAGCCCAGAGCCCCGAGTGCCACCTCCAGGAATTCCTGGGACACCTCCAGGGATGGGCACTGCAAACCTCCCTGGGCAGTTCCAATCCCTGAGCCCCCTTTCCATGGGCAAATTCCTGCTGTGCCCACCCTGAGCTGCCCTGGGCCAGCCTGGGGCCGTTCCCTCTGCTCCTGTCCCTGTTCCCTGGAGCACAGCCCGACCCCCCGGCTGTGCCCTCCTGGCAGGGAATTCCAGAGAGGGAAAAGATGCCTGGGGATCCTCCTTTGCTCCAGGCTGAGCCCCTTCCCAGCTCCTCAGGGATTCTCCAGTCCCTTCCCAGCTCCCTCAGGGATTCCCCAGCCCCTTCCCAGCTCCCTCAGGGATTTTCCAGCCCCTTCCCAGCTCCCTCAGGGATTCTCCAGCCCCTTCCCAGCTCTGTTCCCTTCCCTGGATGCACTCCAGCCCTTCAGTGTCCCTCTTGTCCTGAGGGTCCCAGAACTGTCCCCAGCCCTGGAAGAGGCTGCCAAGGGCCAGATCCTGGCCTGTTCCTGATGGACAAAGCCCTCCCTGACCCAGACTTGCACCTTTTCCACGAGCAGGATCAGATTTTCCCGAGAGCTTTCCGATTTCTCTCAGCACTGCTGGCTGGAAGCACAGGGTGAGGACAGTGTCTGAGATCCAATTCCGTGTCACTGAGGGAGTGTTGAGAGTTGTCACAGTTGTGCTCGGGTGGCCTCATCCCTTCTCCTTCTTTTTTCCTCCTGTGTGGATTGAAATCTGACCTTCCAGCCCTTGCCATTCCCTGCAGCTTCACCCCCCTGGATGGCTCCCAAAAACCTCCACCCTGAGGAGCTGATTCACAATTCCTTTATTCCAGTGTGTGACTCCCGGAGCACACCCAGCATTGCCAGAGGATTTTTTTGAAAGTTTATTTTTAGCTTTCCCAAATAATTCCCAGATTTGGATTAAGTTTCCCTCTGTGGAGCAGTTTCAGACCGTTGGTTTGTGCTCAACGTCTGTCACTGCCACCGGTGACCTACAAAAGGCGGGTGATGATATCCCAAGGATGAATTATTCAGCTGCTCTCAACTCTGGAGACCCAGGAGAGCCTCTGGAAATCCACCCTGAGCCTTTGATCCCATCCTTCCTCCCCTTCTGGCACTTGGCCTCAGCTGCCTTGGGGGAAAGGGCTGCTGGAGGGGGGTGAGACCATGGAGGAGGAGGAGGAGGGACAGAGGTGAGAAGGTGATGGAAGGAATGATGCTCAAGGATAAAACTGGGGAATGGTTTGGTTGGAAAACTCCTCTGAAATCACCGAGTCAACATCCCCAGCACTGCCCTGTCCCCAGTGCCACATCCACAGGGCTCTGAAATCCCTGCAGGGATGGGGACCCCACCTGAGCACCTTTTCCTGAAGGAATTGCCCCAAAATCCACCCTGAGCTGCCCTGGGCCAGCCTGGGGCCGTTCCCTCTGCTCCTGTCCCTGTTCCCTGGAGCACAGCCCGACCCCCCGGCTGTGCCCTCCTGGCAGGGAATTCCAGAGAGGGAAAAGATCCCTGGGGATCCTCCTTTGCTCCAGGCTGAGCCCCTTCCCAGCTCCCTCAGGGATTCTGCAGCCCCTTCCCAGCTCCTCAGGGATTCTCCAGCCCCTTCCCAGCTCCTCAGGGATTCTCCAGCCCCTTCCCAGCTCCCTCAAGGATTCTCCAGCCCCTTCCCAGCTCCCTCAGGGATTCTCCAGCCCCTTCCCAGCTCCCTCAGGGATTCTCCAGCCCCTTCCCAGCTCTGTTGCTGCACACGGAGTTTCTGCTCACTCCTTGGACTATAATGGATCTCAGAAAGAAGAGATTTTGGAAAGGAATAAAAGAAGAAGAACAGGGAAAGGGAAAACAGCAGCACCATTGATAACTGTAGGTTTCCATAAAAAGAAAATATCCTAAAAAGAAAATTCCATAAAACCTGCTGCCATAAATCCATGGACTGGGATCAAACTTGATGCATCGTGTCAGTCACTGATGGACCCTGTGGAAAGAACCAAGCGTGGGAGCAAAACAAAGGATTTTCCAGGAGAATATTCCTCTTGCACTGTCATCTGTAATGTGCAATTCCTTTAGGTTTTGTAGGATTCCTAAAACTCACCTGGGTTTTTTTTTTTCCTCTTGGATACAGGACCGATGGCCTGACTTGATTCCTTTTTTTGGGTTAATTTCTGACAACAAACAAGTTGTCCTGGAAAGCTGCAGTTTAAGCAATCGCTATTTTTGTTAATTTATTCATCAACAGAACTCTGCAAACGAGCTGAGAATTCTGTGTTCCTTCAGCTTTTCCAAGGGGTGGCCCCTGTTCCCAATTTCAGCCCTGAAATCTTGTGGGGGTTTATTTAGAGGCACTGACTGAGTTATTTTTTAGGCAATAAAGGAAATGCCAGGCGATTCCAGTGCAAAATCCTGAATAAAAGCAGGAAATTGGGAAAGGCAGTGCTGGGGAATAAATGGAAATCTTATCCTGCTCCCAACAGGTGGATACAGGTGCCCAGCAGCATGAAAACCTTTGGCTTTTGGGAGAAAATAAATGGAATGGATGTTGTTGGTGCAATGATCCAAGGGCTACAGCCAGGCTGGGAGAGCTGGGAATGTTCCCCTGGAGAAGGGAAGGCTCCAGGCAGAGCTCAGAGCCCCTGGCAGGGCCTGGAGGGGCTCCAGGAGAGCTGCAGAGGGACTGGGGACAAGGGACAGAGGGACAGGAGCCAGGGAATGGCTCCCAGTGCCAGAGGGCAGGGCTGGGTGGGAGATTGGGAACTGGGAATTCCTGGCTGGGCTGGGATTGCCAGAGCAGCTGGAATTCCCTGGCAGTGCCCAAGGCCAGGCTGGAACACCCTGGGACAGTGGGAGGTGTTGGGGGTGGACGTGGATCAGCTTTAAGGTCCCTTTCCACACAAAAATCCAGGATTCCAGGATGATGCAAGGAACTAATGGCAAAAAGCAGCAAAAAAACCCCATTAAAATCCTTCTTCCTTATCTCTTTAGTGCCAGCTCGGCCTGAGCTCCATTGTGAGGCTGCAATGACTGAAAACCCTTTTTCCTCACCGGTTAAAACACAATTTGCTGAGTCTTTTGTGCTTTTGGTCTAAATAAATAGAAACTTCTCTTGTTCTGGCCTTTCATCTGCATAAATTACCATAATTAATGTGCAAAGTGATTCATCCGGGCCACAGGCATTTCAGAAATTGGAGTCCTGATGTTTTACACCAACGTTGCTTTGTGTTGGAATGATTTGTAGGGAATGAAGGATGCCCTGAGAGCTGCTCTTCCCATTGGAGTATCTCCCTGGGAATGAGGTGGAATTAATGGGCACAGCAGCAGCTGCTGCTCCTGGGAGCCTGCTGGGTTTGGAAAAGCCTCAGTGGGAGAGAAAAAAATCAAGGGATGGTGTCTCTAACTTTTCTTGGGAAATAACAAAGGGAAATGTTTGGGGTTGTTTCTCTTTGGCCCTCACGGGTGCCCCACAAAAATCCCTTTATTTCCCAAGTGGATCCATAGGTTCAGAATTGTGCCTTTTTCCAGCCCAGAGAGCTTCCTGCCCTCAGGCAAGGGCAGAGGATGGATCTGCTGCCCTGGAATCCAGGCAGGGATGCAGAGTGAGGCTCAGCTGGGGCTTCCAGAGGCTGATTCCCAAATTAGGAGGTGCCACTGGGGCAGGACAATGCACGGATCCTCTGCTCCCAGAGCACCACACGGGACATAAGGATCATGAATCCTTAAATATTTGCAGTGCCTTGAACTTCCCAAAGACCATTGAAACACAAAATCATAAAATCATGGAATGGTTTGGGTGGGAATGGACCTTAGAGATTTCCTAATCCCCCCCTGCCATGGCAGGGACATGTCCCACTGCCCCAGGCTGCTCCCAGCCCTGTCCAGCCTGGCCTTGGGCACTGCCAGGGATCCAGGGGCAGCCACAGCTGCTCTGGCAATTCCATCCCAGCCCCTGCCCACCTTCCCAGCCAGGAATTCCTTCCCAATATCCCACCTAACCCTGCTTTCCCACAGCATAAACTCGGATTTACCAATCCCAGCTCACACTTTGCACCCTGCAGCTCAGCACAGCCCCAGCTCTGCTGGTGCCCAAAAGCTCGGGAGATTCATCAGGAAAAGCCTCGTCAAGCACAGTTTGGGGCTCTCTGGATGCCTCATTTCCATCAGGAATTATCCCTGCAGCTAATTGAGGGATCATCATTCCAGGCCCTGATTGTGCTCGGCAGGAAGGAGCAGCCTGAGGACGCCCTTCCATCACCGTGATGGATGCCAGCCTTACCAGTGCCTGCAGGGAGCCTGGGGAGAGCTGTCCCTCACCAACTGCTCCTGAACAAGCAGCCAGCCAAATATCCCAGCCCTCCTGCAAGCTCTGTGCTCATGGGATTGAGGCAATGAGCGTCCTGGCATCAGCAGAGGAGCTTGCCAAAAAGAAGTGTGATTTTGGGACTGCCAGCTTGGAGAAGAGAGAATTCAGGGGAACTGAATTGTGACCTTCCAGGACCTGGGGGAGCCTGCAGGAGAGCTGCAGAGGGACTGGGGACAAGGGACAGAGGGACAGGAGCCAGGGAATGGCTCCCAGTGCCAGGGGGCAGGGATGGGTGGGAGATTGGGAACTGGGAATTGCTGGCTGGGCTGGGATTGCCAGAGCAGCTGTGGCTGCCCCTGGATCCCTGGCAGTGCCCAAGGCCAGGCTGGATGGGGCTGGGAGCACCCTGGGACAGGGGGAGGTGTCCCTGGATGGCAGGGGTGGCCCTGGGTGACCTTTCCCATCCCTTCCCAGCCAAACCATCCTGTCATTCCCATTCTGATTCCAAGGGCACGTGCCACTGCCATATTTTCTGAAAAATCCCTTCTCCAGGATTTCTTCTCCTGGGAAGATGAGAAGCCTCAGCTTCTCCATATTTTGCTGCTCTGGAATGTGGTCTGGAGATTGTTTATCCAAACATGTGAATTGCTTCTACTTAATGAAGTCAGTCACCAGTTTTCATTATTCATTCTTGTTAAACCTTCTGTCTGTATCCTCCCCTTTCTCTAATACAGTTTTAGTATAGCATTCTTTAATATGATATGATAACATAAAATAATTAATCAGCCTTCTGAGAACAGGGAGGCAGATTCTCATCTCCCACCTCGTCCTGGGGACCTCACAAACACCACGGGCACGGAATGTCACTGCCAAACCCTGATTTTCCCTGTGCAGCCGGCACAGATGGCCCTGCCGGATGCCACTCGGACACAAAGAGATTCCCTGAGGATCCCGTGGTGCTGCCAAGGACAAGGGATGGGCTGGGGGCAGGAAGGACAGAGCAGCTGGGCAGGGCAGGGAGCGGCAGTGCCACCCCCTGAGACATAAACTTTAAGGAATTTAGAGATTTTAGAGGAGCTAAGGTTTTAGTTAGAGGTAAGCTTGATTGGAGTTAATTAAAATAAATTGGTAGGCCTTGATGAAGTTAAGAGTTAGTAGTTAACTGTGCTTGTGTTCTCAGGGGTCCCAGCACAAGGGAAGAGATGAGAATCTTGACTCCATGTTTCAGCAGGCTGATTTATTATTTTATGATATATAGTATATTAAAAGAAAATGCTGTATTAAAACTATACTAAAAGAATAAAAGGAAGGATTTCATCAGAAGGCTTGAAAGAAAAGGAATGATAATAAAATCTTGTGACTGGCCAGAGAGTCCGAGCCAGCTGGACTGGGATTGGCATTAATTAAAAACAACCACATGGGACCAATCCCAGACCCACCTGTTGCATCCCACAGAGCAGATAATCATTGTTTATATTGCATTTCTGAGGCCTCTCAGCTTCTCAGGAGAAAAAATCCCAAATCTGGACTTGTGGTAGATGGGAATGGGGGAATTCCCACATCCTAGAGAATTTGGGGGTGGAATGTGTGTTTGGTTGGGATTGTTGTGCCTGGTTGCACTGGGAAAGAGGAATCTGCACCTTGGAGGACCCTGGGATTCCAGTGTCTCCAAGGAATATTCATTGCTCTGGGCTGCAGATGTGGGAGAAGGAGCCTGGGGAAGGTTCCCAGGTCCCTCCACATCCTGATGTTCAGGGCACTTGGAAAACAGCTCCACTGACATCCCTGCAGAATTGTGGGATTCCCTGGAGCATAAATGGCTGCTTGGGCAGCCCAGCAGGGATCCAGCTCCATGTTTCCCTGGATTTTCCATCCTTGGAGCAGCTCAAAGGTCACTGGTGAAGGGAAAGGATTGGGGTGCTCCTGGCAGAACTGATCCCATCCCACTCCTTGCTTTTCCTGGGGAGATTTCATCCCCTCTTCCCTCACACTCATTTCCCATCCTCTCCCAAGCTCTCAGGAAGACTCTGAGCGTGGCAGAGGTGGATGGGGAGCATCCCACCCTCAGTATTCCCAGGAGTGGGCTGGAGGCTCTGTGCTCCCACTGCTCTGAAACCTGTTGGGGATTCAGGCGGAGCTGCCAATGGAGCAGGGACAAATGCAGGATAATCCCAGCGCTGATGAATATCCATGAATATCCCTCCCAAAGTGGTTTAGCCACAAATTAGGAGCCTCTGCTACCAAGTGAGAGCACTCCCAGCCAAATCTGGGCTTTATTGGAAGATTATCCAAAGAATCAAAGGGATTCTCCCTGGCCTGTGGTTAACAGTTCATGTCTGGAGCAGCAGAGTCACCGGGAGAGCAGGGCTGGGACTGGAGCATCCCTTCCTTCCTGGGCATCATTTCTTTGGGACACCCCAAATAAACCCCTGATCCCAGCCAGGAGCAGCAATTCCAACCAGCTTCAAGGACAGGGGCAGCACTTGGGATGGATTTCCTGGCACTTTTTCCCAGGCAGCAGCTCAAACAACAGAACATCTGTGGCTCCCTCAGTCCCTGCTGCTCCTCCAGCTCCACTCGTCACCCTCAGCCTGGCACAAAGCAACATTTGGAGCCACTCTCCAAGTTCTCCTCAACTTTAGGAGCAAATTAACAAAAATGGCAGGTGCCAGCTTCATTGGAGGATTTGTGCATCTCATGGAGATGAAGGTGGGAGAACAAATCCTGAGCTCTCCACACCCCTGGGATCTCCACATTCCTCTGTGGAAGCTGGGGGTGGTGGGGGATGAGCCCACAGCTGCTCTGCTCCATCTCCTCCATCCCCAGGGAATTTTAAAAGAATGTAGAATGTTGGGTTTATGGGAGAGCCTCAGTGCTGCTTTGGATTCCAGTGGCAAGGAAGGACAAACCCAGCAGGGAAGGGACCTCTGCCACTTCCACACTGAGTCTGAACCCTTCCCTGATGGGAAATTCTCAGGATTATATTCCCAAAGTGCAATCTGGCTGGAGGTCAAAAGGCTGAGTTCTGAAGATTTTGGCTAATGGGGTGTGGATACCCTAAGAAAGTTTTTGAGGGATGTTTGTGGGCACTTCCAGGTTCTCCCACTGGACAATTCCAGCCTGGTCTGAGGTTGTAGGCTCAAATATTCCCAGATGGACACTGGGAAAACGTGGTTTACCCAGGGCTCCTGCCCCAAGGTGGGAATTGATCATTCTGGGATGGAATTTTGCTTCCAGCCATGGCAGTGGGAATGGCTGTTTGTCCATCATGGAGCCGTGGAATTGTTTGGGTTGGAAAAGACCTTTGAGATCATCGAGTCCAACCCAGCACCACCATGGTCACCACTGCCCCTTGTCACAAGTGCCACATCCACAGGTTTGGACTTTGTGACACATCTGGGGTCACTGTGAGACTGTGACACACCTGGGGTCACTGTGAGACTGTGACACACCTGGGGTCACTGTGGGACTGTGACACACCTGGGGTCAGTGTGAGACTGTGACACACCTGGGGTCAGTGTGGGACTGTGTGACACACCTGGGGTCACTGTGGGACTGTGACACACCTGGGGTCACTGTGTGACACACCTGGGGTCACTGTGTGACTGTGACACACCTGGGGTCACTGTGTGACTGTGACACACCTGGGGTCAGTGTGAGACTGTGTGACACATCTGGGGTCACTGTGGGACTGTGTGACACACCTGGGGTCACTGTGGGACTGTGACACACCTGGGGTCACTGTGGGACTGTGTGACACACCTGGGGTCACTGTCAGACTGTGTGACACACCTGGGGTCACTGTGGGACTGTGACACACCTGGGGTCACTGTGAGACTGTGTGACACATCTGGGGTCACTGTCAGACTGTGTGACACACCTGGGGTCACTGTGGGACACTGTGACACACCTGGGGTCGCTGTGAGCAGCCAGAGCCCCGAGGCTGTCCCGCTGTTCCCTTTGTGTCCCCTCGATCCTTGTCCCGCCGCTCCCGTGGCGTTTCCCACGTGCGTGTCCTGCGGTGACAGGACAAATCTGGCCCAGATGTGCAGCGTCTCGGGCTGCCGGCATTGCGGCTCCTGCCAGATGTTGCCGCACATCCCAGGGCAGCGGAGCAGCTCCCTCCCCTGGGATGAGCCCAGCATCTCCTGCAGGGAGCTGCTCCCGGCAGGAAAGGGGGCTCGGGGCTCTCCGCACCCCGGCTTTGGGGCAGGACGAACACCTAACGCAATTAGCGGCGGGCTGTTAATGAGCAGGGAGGTGCTGGTGGCGGAGCACGCCGAGGGAGGAGGAGGGATCAGGGTGGGAAGGATGGATGGGCTCCGGCAGCTCCGGCTCCTTGGAGCAGCCACCGCATCCCGGAGCCCATCCAGGGATCCACGCGGAGGCAGAGCTGAGAGTCTGCATCCCAAAGAGTCTGCCCCTGCTTTTCCCAAACTCTCCCCTTTTCCCGAATTCCAGTGAACGCAGGGCTGAAGATTTTATGGCTACGACAGAAAGTGCTTTAGCACGGAGCCTCGAAGGCAGGGAAGAGCTCCCTGGGCAGGGGAGGCAGTGGGATTTATCTGGGAGCAGGGAATGGGATCTCAGCCAAAGGGAATTGCAGGGAAAGGGGCCGGGATGGCGGCGCTGGGATTTCCTTCCTGTAATTCCATCCCTCAGCCCAGGGAACACCTCCTGTAGGTGTGGGGCAGCAGCAGGGGACACGGCAGTGAGACAGCAAATCATGGATTATGGATCCCCTGGGGAAAAGCTGTCCCCAGGCACGGGAGGAACATTCCCTTGGGAAGAGGCTCCTCCAGGCAATTCCCAGGGCCTGCAGAGTGCAGGATCCTGCCCAGCATGGGGTTTGGATTTGGAGAGCTGGGCCAAACTCGGAATTTTAAAGATCCACAAACCAAACAAATATTTGAGGCTGCTCTCTGTTGGATGGTTCATTGAATTAATAATCCATGGAATCCCAGAATCTTGGGATGGGCTGGAACCTGGTTCATGGGCAGGGACACCTTCCACTGCCCCAGACTGCTCCAAGTCCTGGCTGGACACTCCCAGGGATGGGGCAGGAATGTGGGTCCCTTCTGGGATCACATCCCACCCTGGAGGATCCCTGTCCTCTCCCAGCTCCCAAAAATCCCACATTTTGCTGAGAAATCCTCCTGCTGTGCAGTCTGTGTGTGGGGCATGGAATTCCCCCAGTGCCTGCCCTGCTTTCCCAACCATTCCCAATCACCCTTGTGTTTATTATTTGTGGGATTCATGGGGCTTTATCCAGCCTGGATCTTGCCCGTGGGGGAAACAATTGCTTCCATGGATTCTGGGCCTGTGTTTGGAATTGTAAATCTTTGGGATGAATTATTTAATTCCATGAATATACATCCCATTCAATGAATATACATTTAAATGGGAATATAATATATACACTGTATATGTAAATATAAATTTGAGATGCAAGTGCATTGATATTAAAATGTGGAATTTAATGGATCTGCATTAATAGGATATTTTGGAATTGATATATCTGTTTTAACAGGACACTCTGGAATTTGAGATATCTGTATTAATAGGATATTTTGGATTTTTTTCTGTATTAATGTGACATTTTGGTTCAAGTTTCCCTGTTAAATAAGAAATTTTAAATGCCTTTGCAATCAGTGGATGTCCAGTAAGAGCCTGACTCCCTGCCTGGATCCTGCTCTGGGAATCCTTGGGAATCACAGGATTGTTAGGGCTGGAAAAGACTCCCAGGGTGACCTTTGGAAAACACCGTGGGAAGTGGAGCTGACGGAAAATCCACCCCACAATTCCCAGCATGGAGCCAGCCTGGCACAGCTGCTGCTCCATGGGCTTGTCCCAGTTCTCAGTAGCCAAATCCCAAACTGGGAAGCCGTGCCTGAATCTGTGGTGGGGCCACAAGGTGGGATCATCCCCCATGAGAGGCATCATTCCTTCATGGATGGGATCATCCCCCATGAGAGGGATCATCCCCCATGAGAGGCATCATTCCTTCATGGATGGGATCATCCCCCATGAGAGGGATCATCCCCCATGAGAGGCATCATTCCTTCATGGATGGGATCATCCCCCACGAGAGACATCATTCCTTCATGGATGGGATCATCCCCCATGAGAGGGATCATTCCTTCATGGATGGGATCATCCCCCATGAGTGGGATCATCCCCCATGGATGGGATCATCCCCCATGGATGGGATCATTCCTGCATGGGTGGGATGATTCCCCCATGGATGGGATCATTTTCCATGGATGGGATCGTGGCCCATGGGTGGGATCATTCTCCCATGGATAGGATAATTTTCCATGGGATGGGATCATTCTCCAAGGCTGGGATCATTCCCCCATGGATGGGATGAGTTCCCCATGAGTGGCATAATCTTCCATGGATGTGTTCATCCCCCATGGATGGGATCATTCCCCAGAGGTGGGATCATTCTCCATGGCTGGGATCAGTCCCTTTCTGGGCTGGAACATCCCCCATTGGTTGGATCATCCCCCATGGATGGGATTGTCCCCCATGGGTGGGATCATCCCCCATGGTGTGGGATCATTCCCTATGGGTGGGATCATCCCCCATGGATGGGATCATCCCCCATGGATGGGATCATCCCCCATGGGGTGGGATCATTCCCCCATGGATAGGATAATTTTCTATGGGATGGGATCATTCCCTATGGTTGCGATGAGCCCCCCATGAGTGGGATAACTTTCCATGGGTGGGATCATTCCCAGAGGGTGGGATCATCCCCCATGGGTGGGATCATTCCTTATGGGTGGGATCATCCCCCATGGGGTGGGGTCATTCCCTATGGTTGGGATGAGTCCTCCATGAGTGGGATAATTTTCCATGGGCGGGATCATTCCCAAAGGGTGGGATCATTCCCCATGGGTGGGACCATTCCCTATGGTTGGGATCATCTCCCATGGGTGGGATCATCCCCCATGGGTGGGATCATTCCCTATGGGTGGGATCATCCCCTATGTGTGGGATCATCCCCCATGGTGTGGGATCATTCCCTATGGTTGGGATGAGCCCCCCGTGAGTGGGATAATTTTCCATGGATGGGATCATTCCCAAAGGGTGGGATCATCCATGGGATCCCTGTGGGAAGGGGCTGCTTGCTCTGCTCTCAGCAGCTCGTGCAAACCCAGCCAGGGCAGGATTTCCTGAGCCCCGTGGAATTACGTAAGGATATCCTTGATCCCAGAAAGGATCTTTGCGCTCGGATCGGCTTAGCACGACTTATTTTCCATCTGTGGCCTTTTTCACTGCTGGGCTTAACGAGCTATTAGGGCTGGCCTTCATTCCTGCTCCTTCCAGGCTGCTCCAGGACGCTGGGAATGTGCTGGGAGCAGCCCAGGGAGCTGCTGGGTTTAACCCTTCACTCAAACCTCGGGATCCGCCGCTCCTTGGAGCTGCTCCCGCCCCTGGTCCCTGGGGAATGTCCCCGTGGGCTCTGGGCTGCCCAGCAGGAACTGCTGGCCTTGGTCAAAGCCCAGAGCAGCTCTGAATGAATTACTGAGGCCTTGGGAATGCTCTGGGTCATTTGGAGGCACGGAGAATTTCAGGCAAAACTTCCCCAACTCAGCTCCTGTGGATGGGGCTGTTTTTGGAGGTCCCCCATGAGGTTTCACTGGTTTATCTCCACCCCACCCGTGGTGTTTCTGAGGTGCTCTGCAGCTTCCATGGAGGATTCCTTTCCACTCCCTGCAGTACCTTAAAGATTGATGCCAGGTAATTAACGGGCAGATAACGAGGCAAGATTAATTGGGAATGCAGATGAAACCCACGGGGGATGGAGCTCTCCATGCAGAGTTTTTGTGTTATCACTCCATGAGACTCCCCTTTGTGTCTTCCCTCACAAACTGTACCCTTGCAGAGGTGGAAAACGAGGTTTGATGTTCCAAAAGATAAAACCGGGATTAATTCCACGCTGCTCCAGGCTGGGGGGTCCTTAATGGAAGAGTTCACTGGGAGCTATGAAATTGTTCCAATGAAAATCATAAAGTTGTCATGGGAAATTGGGAATTTATATCTGGGTGTGCTGCCAGTGCACAAGAATGTTGTTTTAATAACAGCATGGCCAAATTGCTGGGATTTTCCAGGTTTGCTGGGTTCTAATTGAACTAATCCTGATTCCATGAGTTCCCTGGATTTACTGTTGGCTCAGTGCAGCATTTGGTAGAATTCCAGACTGGTTTGGTTGGGAAGGGACCTTAGATCCCATCCCCAGGGACACTCCCACCATCCCAGCCCCATCCAGCCTGGCCTTGGGCACTGCCAGGGATCCAGGGGCAGCCACAGCTGCTCTGGCAATCCCAGCCCAGCCAGGAATTCCCAGTTCCCAATCTCCCACCCATCCCTGCCCTCTGGCACTGGCAGCCATTCCCTGGCTCCTGTCCCTCTGTCCCTTGTCCCCAGTCCCTCTGCAGCTCTCCTGGAGCCCCTCCAGGCCCTGCCAGGGGCTCTGAGCTCTGCCTGGAGCCTTCCCTAAATGTTTTTGTGCATTCCTGAAAATATCCCAGCCTGCTTCCTGGCTGTTATTTTTTTTTTTTTCCATTATCTCCCATAACAATGAATCCCTGACATTTATCCTTCCTCTGCTGGAACACAAAGCAACCCCACTTCAAAAACCAGGGAGAGAATGTGGGCAGGAGGGGGTGGGAAAGGGTCTGTGGGTGGTTTGTGCTCTCGGGGAAAGGTGAAATATGGATTTGGCTGAAGGTCAGGGAGGAGATTTCAGGATTTAAAATCATATTTTTTTCCATGTGGGAATGAAAATGGATCAAGATGATAAAAACCAGAATGATTTGCTTTTGATGGCTCAGCAAAATGGACCCTTGTACCCTCCCAAAGCTGCTCCCTGAGTGCCAAAATCCCTGGATGTGAGCACAGGGATGGCCTCAGGAGAGGGGACATGGGGGTCCATGGGGGAATCTGTGCCCAGGACAAGTGGAGGAGGGCTGGGAATGGGAGAATTCCCAAATCTCCTCTCCAGAGCTGGGAATGGGATAATTCCCAAATCTCCTCTCCAGAGCTGGGAATGGAGTTGTTCCCAAATCTTCTCTCCAGAGCTGGGAATGGGGTTGTTCCCAAACCTCCTCTGCAGAGCTGGGAATGGGGTTGTTCCCAGACCTCCTCTCCAGATGTCCGTGGCAGTCCCAAGGGAAGCAGCAGGGAGGTGTAGGAGGTTTTGTTTAGTCACAAAACATGATAAAAAATGATGGATCCGTGCAAAATCCAAGAGAATGAAAAAATATCCATTCCTGAGGGAGAGTCCTCTTCCTTAACTCCTGGCTGTGTAAAATCCCCACACATTCCAGGCTCCTTGAGCTGTCCCAAGCTGTCATTTCTCTCTCTGGCTCCTCTGCCTTCACCTGCTCTGATTTCCAGCCTCATCTCCCACCTGCTGAGGGCTGAATTGTTGGGAGGTTTAAATTCCAAAGGTTCAGCTCCGCTGGCTCCCATCTGTGCTGTCACTCACACCCTTAATTAGCTCCCAATTAAAATTACTCTGGGTCTGCAGGGTCTGGAGCCTTCTCCTGTGCTGATTCTGAGCCTGAATGGCTCAGTCCAGAGGAGGGGTTTGGTTTGGGGATGGTTTGAGGATGCTGGGGCTCTTTTCCAACTTTGAGCCCATAAAATGAAGGATTTGGGATTCCTTTTTAGCAGCAGGAGTGCCAGAGTTGGAGTGGACACTTTTCCTTCTGTTTGGCAAGAAAACTGCAATTCCAGGAGCCCAGAGAGGGAAAATGAGGCTCTGGGGTTATCCCAGAAAAACTCAGCCTGCCAACTGGGAGTGGGATTATTTAGGCAGGAATTGCCAGAATGTTCCAAGATCCAGGCGCAAGCAGAAGGATTTGACTACTTTGAGCCTCAGGTCAAGTAAAAGGATTTGTCTTTTTCACCTCCTCTGCTGCATCCTGCTGGAGCCAGGAGCTGGAAGAACTGGAGGGATTTAGGCAGGAAAACTGTCTTTTCTTCCTCCAGATTTGTCTGCAGAGGGAGATGTCCAAATGTTTGCAGCACCAGGAACGGGGAGAGACGAAGCTCTTCTGGCTGGGATCAGGTGAATTTGGGGTTTGGTTGAGTGGCCAAGCAGTGCCAGCTCCTCTGCCCTGCCAAAACCTCCTGAGCCCTTCCCCGTGCTCTGGCACATCCTGGGGGGAACAGCTTTCATGGGAAAAGCTGGATGGATTTGTTATCCCACAGATCCCCCAGCCTCTGCTCTCAGCAGGGGCATCCTGGCTGCTGCTGTTCAATAAAAGATGCTCAGGATTGCTGGGTTGGCTGCAGGGGGAGGGAAAGCCATCAGTTCTCCTTTGCAAGGATGGAGGGGAGGTTTTGGGGAGCTGGGGCTGCATCCCAGGGTGTTTGCAGCTGCTGCAATAATTCCTGCGAGGTGATGAGGGGAGTGACAGCAGGGCTGGGGTTTGGCTTGGGAGGAGGCCAAAAAAAAGGAGAAAATTTGGCTTCAGGCATCAAATCCATCACTGGGAATGAAGGGGAGGCAGAGCAGCTCAGAGCTGTGCTCTGTGGAATAGCAGGAGAAATCCCTGCTCCCAGAAAAAGGGGGAATTAATCCAGGGATCCTGGGCTGGTCACAGCCTTTAAAATCCCTGTTCCAACAAATCCCATGCTTTTCCCACCCTGCTTTCCCCAAATCCTGGAGCAGCTGGGCCCTGCTTTGGGGTGACATGCAGGGAGGATTTTCCAGCTCCTCGGGCTCATTCCTGCTCCCATTCCTCCCATTCCATGGGTGTCCCTCACCCAGCACAAAGGCCTCCCACTCCTGGAGAAAAGAAATGACATTTTATTCCCACCTGGAACAGTCAGAGTGGGAGAAATGGAGCATAAAATCTCCCTCAGCAGGTGGCAATGGTGAAATGAGACAGACCACAAAACAACCACGGAGCTGCTGCTTGTTTTCCTTTTTATTTTCCTTCTTCTTCTTCCCCAGAAGGGGAAAATGATTCAGGAGGTAATTTGGGATGGATGCTTGGAGCCTCAGTGGTGTCAGTTTTCCAGGGCTGAGGGATGTGGATCTGAATCCACCCCCTCAGTGGGGAGCCAGCAGCTCTTACTCTGAGATTTTTTATTTTAATGAGCACATGGAAGTCAGCCCAGACGAGCTGGAATCAGGATATTCCCAGAAGATTTTCCCTCCAAACCCTGCTCAGGAGCTGGAAAAATCTGGGTGGAGGTGTCTGCTCAGGGAATTCCTGCTCAGAACTTGGGAAAGAAGCAGTGGGAGCTGTTGGATATTGATAATTAAATCAGTCTTGGCAGTTTGAGTGCTCAGGGTCCTTTCCCCAGTATTCCTGCTGGGATTTGTTTTCCCCTCTCCTTGAGGAGCCCTGGAAGCAGGTGAGGAAATGAGATTCCTCCTCTCCCCACAGAAACTCCCAGGATGGAGTAAAAATGCTGGGAGTTGAGTTGATCCCTGCATGGATGAATCCCAAAATTCAGGCTCTGCCTGGTGTGCTTTGGGTTTGGGGCTGAATTCTGTGGGCCAGCAGAATCCTGCTGGATTTTTCCTGCTGGAGCTCCAGGAATGTCAGGACAACACTGCTGGGCACAGGATGGGATTGTGGGGATTGTTGGGGTGTCCTGTGCAGGGCCAGCAGCTGGAAAATGATCCTGGGGCATCCTTCCAGCTCAGGATATTCCATGGCTTTAACATTTGGGTAATTTGGGATGATTTCTTTAGGAATTCTCTGGAATTAAAGTCTGTAAGGAAGTAGTTATTGGTGAGAAATTGTTGCTTTTATCCTCCTGGTATTGCACAAAACCTGGATTATTACAGAAATGGGGAATAATTTGTCTTAATGAAACCACCCTTGTGCCTGCTGGAACTTTCCCACCTGGAAATTCCCAGGGATGAACAGACCATGGAAACAAAGGATTGTTCCCAGGTTTCCTAAGTGCAAAAACCTGGAGGAAATGGGGATCCTGCAGTTCCCTCTGCCTGCTCCTGCAGCTTCCCAGGAATCCTTGTGGCACTTTTTGGGAGCAATAAACCAGGAGTGGAATCCTGGAACAATAAACAGGGACAGAGCTGCTGTAGGAGTTCTGGCTGGGATTATTGGGATTTCATTTTGATATAAAAACATGAGGCAGGAATGCCCCTCCTGGGAAATCCCTGCTGGAAATTCCCACCTGGATGTGGGTCTGGCCAGGGAGCATTTGGGGGATTGGGGGTGCACAGAGCAGAGAAAGCACTCTGGAAAATTCCAGGAACAAGGTGATGGATTCTGTGCTCCGTGCACTCAGAGAAGCCTTTGCCACTCCAGCTGCATTTATTCCCATTTTTCACTTCCATCATCTCCAGTGACAGGAAGTTTCCCAAGTTAATTGGATTCTTCAGCAGCTTTTTGGGTATTTTTTTTTTCCCAGGGAAAAAAAAAGCAAATTGATCTTCCCCCACTGCCCTGAAGATGCAAAGCTTGGAAATGAATCCGAGGTGGAATTTATTTTATGACAAAACAGGAGATGAAAAACAAATACCAGGAATAAGCCATGAATTTTTCATGGGGAGTGGGAGAGCGGTGGAATGTTCTGGATGATCCCTGGGGCAGCTGAGTGTGGGGATGGGTGGGAGGGCTGGAGCATCCCCCATTCCCAGGGACTGCTGCTGCATCCTGCAGGAGCTCTGGCCTGGGGAATCCCAGGTGTGGGGGGAGCCCAGCCCTCAGAATTCCACCTTTCCATCCAGGTGGTTGTGCCAGGGCCAGGCTGGAGCAGCCTGGGAGGGTGCAGGGTGTGCCCTGGTGTGCCCTGGCAGGGCTGGAATTCTGAGCTTTAATGTCTCTCTAATGAAAGTAAAGCACTGGGAATGCTGGTGGGTTTATGGATCTTCAGTTCTGTAATTAAATGTCTGTTTGGCTGAGATAACTGTAATTAATCCAATTAATATTCTGGAGTGCAATCTTTTCAGAGATAAGAACATTTAAATGTAGGGAAAGGTTTTGCCACTGAGGGAGGTGAGGCCCTGGCACAGATTCCCAGAGCAGCTCCTGGATCCCTGGAAGTGTCCAAGGCCAGGCTGGAGCACTGGGATGGGGTGGGATTAATGATCAGAACCATTTCACTCCCATTTCTCTGGCCCTAATCCCAGGTGTTCATTCCCAGGTGTCTGAGGACATGAAGGGAAGGATAGTCACAAATTTTCATTATTATCTTTTAGCCTTCTGTCTGTATTCTTTCTGTATCCTTTAGTATAGTTTAGTTTCATATTCTTTTATAATATAGTATCATAAAAAGTACAATAAAATCAAAATTAATAATAAACATGAATGATCAAAAATAATAAATTAGCCTTCTGAAGACATGGAGTCAGGTTGCTCATTCCTTCCTTCCTCTGGGATCCCCACAAATCCAACCCAGGAGCTGAGGAGGCAGCTCCACCATGGTGAGGTTCCCCCTGGCCCAGGTTCCCCCAACATCCCTGAGGCAAACCCACTTCCCTGAGCTGCAAATGTCAAATAATCGCTGTGAAATATTCCCTGGGACGGTGCTGAGTGGTTTGGAAGGGCTGAGGAAGTTCTGGCAGGGAGAAAAAAAAAATCCCTGAAGGATGTGGGATGGAGATTTCTGGCTGGGAAGGTGTCAGAGGAGTCAGACCAGGCTTGAATTTGGGTTTAAATATGTCTGGCTGCCCATAATTGCTGACAGTCTGGGAAATGAATGCTCAGCAGAAGCCCAAGGAGGAGTTTTAGCAGCATTTCAGTGCTGGCTCTGCTATTTTGTGGTGATTTGTTGGATTTGAAGAGCTCAAGGACCACCCCAGCCTTTAAACAAGACAGGGAGAACATTCCATGAGGGCAATGTGTGGGAATGCCATTAAAAGGCAAATCCCTCCAGGAAGGGAAAGGTGCCAACATGCATGGAGTGATTGGAAATAAATCAATTATTTTTAGCAAGAAAAAGTCAAATCATAATCCAGAAAACAAACCCTGGTTCTGTTTCTTCCCTCCCAAAGCAATAAAGCAGCCAGGAGAAAAAGCTGCTTATGGCAGCACCTCCACTCCTGCCTTGTCTGCTCCCAGATGGAAACTCTGGAGTGGCAGGGATAAATCTCATCTCAGGCCTCTCCCAGCAGGGCCATTCCAGAGGAGCTGCAGCTCTCACAGCACGCTGGGGGCTGCTCTGGCTGCAATATTGAGTTGTATTTACACATTTGGCTGTGTTTCCTCAGCAGGGGAAGGGCTGAAGCTCCCCAGTAAATCAAAGCTGGGAGTGCAGTGGGAGCTGCCTCTCCTGCTCCTGGTTTTGTTCTGGGATCCTCTGCCAGGGCATGCGGAGAAAAATTCATTTCAAATCCGAGCTGTGCTTGCTCTGCCTCAGCCTCCTCTCAGGGAGCTGGGAAGGAGAGGGGGATTTAGCCAAAATAAATCTCTCCTTGTGCTCTGCAGATCTCTTGGGGAACGCTCCTGGCCCGACTGTGGGTCTGGCTTTGCTGGAATTGGGAATTCAGGGCAGAAATTCAGCTCTCAGCTGGGGCAAGAAGAGGGATGGGAGCCTCTGCTCAGGGCAGCACAGCAATCACTCAGGGCTGGGAGCTCTGGGTGAAAGCCAGCTCAGGACAGGAGTTGGAGGGGTCTGCACTGGACAGGGAGGTTTTGGAAATCCCAGAATCCCAGGAATTTAAATCCCTTCTAGTGGCACCCCTGCCCTGAGGTGGGAGTTGGGAATGTGTGCAAGGAGAGCAGAGAAGCCCTTCCTGCCCTGGAGCCTGGATTTTCCTGGGCACAAACCCATGGGAGGGGAGAAAAAGGTTTGGGATTCATGGAGTGCTGGGATGGCTGGGGCTGGAGCAGATGTTAAAGATTGTCCATCCCCTCTGTCCCAGCTGCTCCAGCCCTGCCTGGGCACTGCCGGGGATCCAGGGCAGCCCCAAATGCTCTGGGAGAGCGTTTGTGCCCTTCCCTGGCTGTTTAATCCGTGACAATTCCCTTGCTCTGGCTTTTCCTGCTCCAGGAGAAGTTTGTGTGTCAGAGCCCTCCCTGCCCTCCAGGCACGCTCCCTCTGTGGCAGAGACAGCTTCAATAAAGCGAATTTTTCTTGTTATCATCTCCTTCTCCTTCCTCTGCCTGCCCTTTGTGCCTCGGCTGACAATTTCTGAAGGATTTATTCCGGCCTCTGGGAGTGCTGCCAGGTCTGAGCAGCTTTCTGTGGGCAGATGCTTCACCTGTCTGTGTGTCTGGGCAGCCTCCTGCTGCTGATTTTCCCTGGAAGGGAGAATTTCAGTGGAAGGGAAGGTATCTGGGGTGTTTTTTTAGAGCACATCCCAGTCCTTTCTCCACACAAACCTGAGGGTGGTGTGGGCCCTGTTTTAGTCCTGGTTTAATGCCCTTTCTCCTCATAAAGCCAGGCTGGATCTTTTCCTGAAATCTGATTTGTGCCGTGGGCTGGAAGGCAGGAAAAGCATTTTCCAGAGCTGATTGTGTTTGATGAGGCTGTGGAGCTGTGTAACCTCAGTCCAATAAAGCCACGGGTGGGAGATGGACACAAATCCCTCTCCCATGTGGAGCCCCAGGGCTGGGATTCGATGGAGCAGGAATGGGGGAGATGTGGGATTGGATCCCACCCCAACACCTTTGGGGCTCCACATCCCCACCCCCCCAAACTCAGTGGATTTGGGGCTTTTAGGTCCTATTGCCCCATTCCAGCTGGGCACAGCATGGAAAAGGAATCCAGGCTGATCCCAAACCCCTGGGGGCTGCAGGAGCTGCAGGGCAGAGGGATGTGGGATTTGGCTGATGTCCCACCCTAAGGAAGGGAGAGCTGGGAATGTGGGCAGTGATCCTGGGCAAGGAGGGCAGAGAAACCCCTCCTGCCCCAGAGCCTGGATTTTCCTGGGCCAAAACCCACAGGGAGAGAGAAAATCGTGGGTTTGGGTTTGGTGGGATGTGAGGATAGCCGGGGTGGGAGCAGAGGTTAAAGATTGTCCCATTCCTCCCATCCCATGGCAGGGACACCTTCCCCACCCCATCCAGCCTGGCCTGGGCACTGCAGGGATCCAGGGGCAGCCACAGAAAATCTGGGAATTCCATTCCAGCCAGGAATTCCCAGTTCCCAATCTCCCACCCATCCCTGCCCTCTGGCACTGGGAGCCATTCCCTGGCTCCTGTCCCTCTGTCCCTTGTCCCCAGTCCCTCTGCAGCTCTCCTGGAGCCCCTTCAGGCCCTGCCAGGGGCTCTGAGCTCTGCCTGGAGCCTTCCCTTCTCCAGGGGAGCATTCCCAGCTCTCCCAGCCTGGCTCCAGCCCTGCAGTTAAAGGTTTGTGAGGGGTTTTGTGGGATATGGGTGCAGCTCTGGCTGCAATTCCCAAATCTGCTCAATCCCATTTTCCTGGTTTTTACAGCTCTGCCCTGTTTCAACCCACCTGTGCCTGCTCCCCAAAAATCCCAAGGTCACCCTGTGTGCCAGAATCCTCTTTTTTTTCCCCCAAACATTCTGTCCCAGATCAGGGCTTTGATGGAGAGCTTTGGGGACTGGGCTGGTTTTTAGGGAAACTTCCACTTCCCCCTGGGTGAAACACATCCCATCTCCTTTGGGATTTTGGTTCAGTCATGGGGTGAAACCAAAAAGAATCCAAAATAGAATTGAAGCCTTCCTTTTATTCCAACAAGTACTGGGATGATTTAAAGGAGAAAAGGAGGATTTTGGAAAGCTCCTCCTGCGGAAAAATGTTGGCCAGATCAACAGCAGCAATTAGTGCTTAATGAGGACACAGAGTCCCAACAGTTTCACTCTATACTCCCACATTTATTTTTCCAACAAAATGCATCCAGATCAAATAAAAAATAGCACAAAACTCATCTGTGCAGGGTTTTTTTTTCACTCCTAAACCAAGTGAATAATTTGCATTTAAATCCAGCACTTCTATACATTCTTTTGTTCCTAATTAATTGAAATATTAATTATCCCTCTAATACCTCGTTGTTTTTATTATTTAAGTTTTATAGAGGTGGTTGCTGCTATTTTTTGTGCTGTTGGACAAGTGGGAGCTGAGGCACTGAGATAAAATCAGAGATTTCTGGCTGTTCCCAGCAGTTTTTGGTGTGGGCTCCTCCCACAGCTTGGATGTGCAATTCCAGGTTGGATTTTGCTGCCAGTTGTGACAACTGAAATTAAGCCTTCAAAACAAATTGGCAGGAATTAGATTAAAAATTGGGAAAGTCATCCAAATATTTCTCCAAGTATGATAAGAGTTTGTCTTTATTATAAAATGAAATTAGGCTTGAACTGCAGCACAAAAGCTGAGCTTAAAATAACCCCATTTGTTTTCTCCAGCTGCTAAACTGCTGCTCAGGCCCAAATGGTTTCCATGAAGGAAAGATTCATGGAACCATGTTGTTCTTCAAATGGGAATTTTCCTTGAGGAGAAATTCCAGTAAAATGAGAAAATACTGATGGGGAAAAGGGGAATATGTGGGAAGTGATGGGGAGTAAAAAAATCAGTGAGCAGTGGGAATATTAAGAGGGCAAATAATGAATTTTTCCCCATATCCAGGGGCTGGGGGACTTCCATGGATAAACCTCTCCCAAATTCCAGACAGAAACAAGTGGAGCCAAGGTAAATCCTGTTTATTTTGGGAATGTTGGAGCTGGGAGCAGCTCCAGCTTTATTGGTGCTCCCTGTAAATGTAAAGACTTCCCAAAAATGCAATTTATTCTGGAGGTGCTGGGGTTGGCTGAAAAGTCAGGAAAACAGGGTGGGAAGGAGGTGGAAGAGGGAAGATTTCCTGGGATTTTGGGAAGGAATTGTTCCTGGGAGGGCACAGCCCCTGCCTGGGGTGGGCTTGGAACACTCAGCCTGCTTTTTCTGTGGGTGAAGAGAAAATAATTCAATACAAATTTAACTTTTCCCAAGGTTTCTGTGGCTGGCTTTGTCCTGCTGCAATCCTGGGGTTTGTGTGGAGATAAATCTGAGGGAATTCAGCTGTTCCAGGATTCCTGTTGGTGTTTGTGCTGGTTTTTAGAGCAAGGCTCTGACATTTCAGTGAGACCAGAGGGGCGTCACAGGCAGCTGCAATTCCCAGTGTTAATGGGAAAAGTGAGGATTTTACATCCACTGGGATTAAATTGGGTTTTTCCCCCTCATTTTTCCCTCAGATCAGGAGAAGCAAAGACCTTGGTCTGCCTTGGTGGCATTTTTTATTCCTTTTAAAACAAAACTCCAGCAGTGCCAGCAAAACCTTTCCAGGGAATGGATTGGTTTTCCCTGCAGTGTGGAAACTCCTGAATTTGGAGCCTTTTTTCAAATTAGCTTCTGTGTTTTTTCAGTCAGCCGTGCTTGTTATTGACTTTATTTGCTGCTTTTTGTTGCAGAGTTGGACTTTTAAATCCCAGACCTGTCAAGGCATGAATCCATCCTGGAAAAAGCAGCTTGGGAGCAGCAGAGGGACGAATCCCACCGGGCAAAAAAGGGCAGAATGATGGAAAAGATGGAAAAAAGCCCAAGCCAGGCCTGGCTGAGTCTGTTCTGCTGTTCCCTGCCAGGCTGGGGTCCCTTTGCATCAACTCCACACCTCAAATGCTACTCCAGGAGTAACTGAGGAGTAAGAGAGCCAGGGGTGCCCTCTGATCCTCCCAGTGCCTTGGGAATGGTTGGATTTCAGGCCAGGGATGTTTTGTTTTCCCACAGATTCCCAGCCTGGGGATCCATGGAACACCCAAATCACTGGAATTTGGGGATTCCCCACCCAAATCTGGGTGATTTCCATGGAATTTGGTCACCTTTGGGTTTTCCCACCAGGTGCTTGAGTGCCTCTGAGATCCTGAACAAGCTCCAGCAGTTTTCCTCAAGGGAGGGAGAGGTGGAGAACAGGGTGTGAGGAAAGGGTGGTGGTGTGTTCCACCAGATTCCAGCTGGATTTGGGGTCTGAGGGCAGGAATTGTGCTTTCCCCACGCTGATTCCATCCCTGGCATGAAATGGGAGTGGGAATGTGGTGCAGGAACTGGAGGTGTTGGGTGGGATGAGGCTTCGCAGGAGAAGGATAAAGACAATTTAGAGCAACCCTGATTGCTTAAAAATGAAATAAATTTGAGGGTTTATCAATAATTCCAAGAGGAATTTCCTTCCCAACCCCAAATTCTGGAGGCAGCTGAGGAAAGGACAAAATCCCCAGCCCTGAGGGAGCTCGGGAGCAGAATTTTCCTGCAGTCTCTGGGGGTTTTTGGGGACAAAGTGAGCACCGGGTAATTCTGCTTTTTAAAATAAAACCTGCCAGAGGGCAAGAGAGCCAGGATGTGGCAGGAGAGTGGCCTGGAAAAACGAGCTGCCCTGGGATTTTGGTGTGGAACAGAGGCAGCAGGGCAGGGAAAGCTGCGTCCCTGCTCCCGCGGGGATCTGCGGGACACTCCGGGATTCCGCCAATATTCGGTGATGGGTCCGTGTGCCATTGCTGTCCGGCGGCACCGGGAGCGGGAGCAGCCGGGACACTCCGGGATTCCGCCAATATTCGGATCGGTCCGTGTGCCACTGCTGTCCGGCGGCACCGGGAGCGGGAGCGGGAGCAGCCGGGCTGTGCGTGCCGCCCCGCTGGATGCCGGGTTACACAACCCCGGCTCCCTCCGCTCCCAGATCGATCGGCCCGGGCAGCCGCGTCCCTCGGGGACAGCGCCGTGTCACACAAAGGCATCAGGGCACGCCTCGCTGGGCTCCCGGCTGGCCGGCATCCCCCCAGATCCATCCATCCCCTCCTGATCCATCCATCCCCTCCTGATCCATCCCCTCCTGATCCATCCCCTCCTGATCCATCCATCCCCTCCTGATCCATCCCCTCCTGATCCATCCCTCCTGATCCATCCCCTCCGGATCCATCCCCTCCTGATCCATCCCCTCCTGATCCATCCATCCCCTCCTGATCCATCCCCTCCTGATCCATCCCTCCTGATCCATCCCCTCCGGATCCATCCCCTCCTGATCCATCCCCTCCTGATCCATCCATCCCCTCCTGATCCATCCCCTCCTGATCCATCCCCTCCTGATCCATCCATCCCCTCCTGATCCATCCCCTCCTGATCCATCCCTCCTGATCCATCCCCTCCGGATCCATCCCTCCGGATCCATCCATCCCTCCGGATCCATCCATCCCCTCCTGATCCATCCATCCCTCCGGATCCATCCATCCATCCTGATCCATCCATCACCTCCTGATCTATCCATCCCTCCTGATCCATCCATCCCTCCTGATCCATCCATCCCCTCCTGATCCATCCCCTCCTGATCCATCCATCCCTCCTGATCCATCCATCCCTCCTGATCCATCCCCTCCTGATCCATCCATTCCCTCCTGACCCATCCCCTCCTCATCCATCCCCTCCTGATCCATCCCTCCTGATCCATCCATCCCCTCCTCATCCATCCCCTCCTCATCCATCCCCTCCTCATCCATCCCCTCCTCATCCATCCCCTCCGGATCCATCCCTCCTGATCCATCCATCCATCCATCCATCCCTCCTGATCCATCCATCCTGATCCATTCATCCCCTCCTGATCCACCCCCGTCGGATCCATCCATCCCCTCTTGATCCTTATCCATGCCCATTGGGATCCATCCCATCTTCTCAGATTCATCCCTCTCCTCCTGATCCATCCCCCTGGGGATCCATCCCCTCCTCATCCCGATCCCGATCCCGATCCCTCCCCCTCCCCGGGATCCTCCCCTCGCCCCGGGGATGGGCAGAGGCTGCCCCAGCAGCGGCTGCAGCACACAAAGGGTGGGGAGGATTCCCTGAGCTTTCCCAAGGGAAGGATGCCTGAAAGGGGAATTCAGATGGTTCCTGGGGATGTTGTTGGGAAGGGTTCTGTCCTTGCTCTGCAGCCAGGCTGGGAGAGCTGGGAATGTTCACCTGGAGAAGGGAAGGATCCAGGGAGAGCTCAGAGCCCCTGGCAGGGCCTGATCCCATCCACGGCAGGGACACCTTCCCCTGTCCCAGGGTGTTCCAGCCTGGCTTGGGCACTGCCAGGGATCCAGGGGCAGCCACAGCTGCTCTGGCAATCCCAGCATTTCCCAAAAAATGGGATATTGAAGCCCTTCCCACCCTGGGAACAGCTCCCAGAAATTGCCTTCCCTGGGAATGCTGCACAGCCACTTCCAGCTCCCTGTTCTTGGCGGGTCCCTTTTCCTTTTGGATCAGAATTGTTCAAAATCCATTTAAAAAAATTAAATTTAAATATGCAAATCAATTGCTGAAAGGTAAATATTCCCCGAGCCGTTATTCCCCGTGTGGCAGGAATGGGATATTTTTAAACCAAAGGAAAAGCTCCATATGTTAATGAGAGCTGATTGGTTCCCAACTTAATTAGGGATGGGAGCAGGGGAGCCTGAGTGACATCTGTTACTTCCTTCTGTAACTCCTGCTATTTTCCATGGATGTCATTCCAGGAGAAGCTCGTTCCTGAGGCGTTTCCTCCCAGAGAAATGTTTGGATGAAAAATGAGGAAGGGGATTGGCTCCTTTGGGCCAACATTGAATATCTGGGATTTGCCTGGGTTTGTGTTCGGGGTGTCCCTCCAGGTTTGTTTTTCATGGGGTGTCCCAAGGGGAGAAATGCAATCCCAAAATCTGGAATTCATCCCAGGATCTGTGCTGCTGCAGAGGTTATGTTTAACCTCCCTCTACCAGGCTGGACAGCACACACTCAGATTCCATGGAATTATGGGGTGCTTTGGGGTGGAAGGACCTTAAATCCCATTTATTTCCCTCTCTGCCATGGACAGGGACACTCCCCACCATCCCAGGCTGCTCCAGCCTGGCCTTGGGCACTGCCAGGGATCCAGGGCAGCCACAGCTGGTCTGGGAATTCCCAGTTCCCAATCTCCCATCCATCCCTGCCCCCTGGCAGTGGGAGCCGTTCCCTGGCTCCTGTCCAATATCCTGGAGGATTTCTCAGCCTAAACCATTCCTTGGCTCCATGAAACCACAATAAATCCTTGCTGATTTTGGAGGGGTGAACTCCCTGAGCTCCCAGTGGGGCTGGAATTCCCTGAAATTCCAGGGAGCATGGGAGATCCATGCTTTGGAACACCATTTCTCCCTCTCTCCCCTTTATTTCCATCAGGATACAAAGCTGGAGTGGAGCTGCTCAAATGAGATCCCAGCTGGAAGATTTGGCACTGGGAGGAGAGTTTGTGCCACCTTGTCTGCATACATTAAACCCAAGAGTAGCTGGGATGTTCCCAGGGAACATTTACAACTCCATGTCTGCAGCTCCGTGCAAAATGAGCATCCCTCTCCTGGCTGAGCCTTCCTCGTTGGACACAACAATTCCAGTTGGGAAAAAAGGGATTTACAGCAGTGTGGAGCTGGGAATCTGCACCCACAGATTCAGGGCTTCCCCAGATCCCTGTTTTCTTCCAGGAATTTTTGGCAGAGCCCAACCTCCCTCGGATGGGAGGAGAAATCTCTGCTTGGAAGAGAAACTTTTGTGCTGGGGAAAAATCTTGGAGTTGAAGAGAAATCCTTGTTTCTCACTAACCCATCCTTGCAGAATGTTCAATTTGCAGGGAATTTTTCCTGGTTTGTTTTTAGGGAAAGAGGAGCTCTGTGGTTAAAGCCAACCTCCCCCTATCCAGTGGGATGTGCATTTGGGGTGAAAACTTGTTTTACTCCAAGATTTAAGATCCAGTGTTAAGTGTTTGGAGTTTGAGTTTAAGGTTTCGGACTCTTCCTCCTCCTTTTGGAGTTCCCCCTGTTTTTTGGTGCCCAAGATTCCCTGGATGTGACCAAGCCCAGAACCAGCAGGGCTGGGGTCGCTGTGTCTGTCCCACACCATGGAATGCTTTTTGGGGATGATTTCTGTCCAAAGGCCCAGCTCCCAGGATTCAGGGATGAGGAGCCTGGGAAAGGCTGCTCCCAGGATTCAGGGATGAGGATCCTGGGAAAGGCTGCTCCCAGGGATTCAGGGATGAGGATCCTGGGAAAGGCTGCTCCCAGCTGTCCCCATGATATTTTATGAAAAATCCTTTTGTTAGGATCTTTTCTCCTGAGAAGCTGAGAGGCCTCAGAAATGAAATATAAACAATAATTATCTGCTCTGTGGAATGCAACAGGTGCATCTTTGATTGGTCCCATGTGGTTGTTTTTAATTAATGCCAATCCCAGTCCAGCTGGCTCGGACTCTCTGGCCAGTCACAAGATTTTAACATCATTCCATTCCTTTCCTTTCAAGCCTTCTGATGAAATCCTTCCTTCTATTCTTTGAGTATAGTTTTAATATATAATTTTCTTTTAATATAATACATATAATGAAATAATAAATCAGCCTCCTGAAACATGGAGTCAAGGTTCTCATCTCTCCCCTCGTGCTGGGACCCCTGAGAACACCACCACAGCCAGGGATTCAGGGATGAGGAGCCTGGGAAAAGCTGCTCCCAGGGATTTAGGGATGAGCAGCCTGGGAAAAGCTAGTCCCAGGGATGAGGATCCTGGGAAAGGCTGCTCCCAGGGATTCAGGGATGAGGATCCTGGGAAAAGCTGCTCCCAGGGATGAGGATCCTGGGAAAGGCTGCTCCCAGGGATTCAGGGATGAGCAGCCTCTGCAGAGCTGATCCCAATCCACCTCGGACCTGGGATATGGTTTGAGCTCCTGGTGCCATCTGGGAATTGCAGCAGGAGGGATCTCAGGGGTTCCTCGGAGCAGGAGTTGTGCTGCAAATGCCAGGGATGCTCCTGGAAATGCCTTTTTGGTGGGAAGGGGGCCAAGGGAAGGCGGGATGTCCCAGCCCTGGTGTGACAGCCCGGGGCAGTGCCTGTCCCTGTGCCAGGGGGGGACAGCTTGGGAGAATTTTGGGAGCAGTCCTGCATGGAAAAGGTTGGGAGGCGCAGTTCCCATTCCTGGAGGGATTTAAAGCCCTGTGGAGGTGGCACTTGGGGACCTTGGCAGACCAAGGATCGGATTTGACAGCATTAGAAATATTTTCCAAGTTTTCAAACTCAAGAAAAAGTGGGAATAAGGGCAGCAGACAGGTCAGGAACTGCTGATTCCCTCTGGTTTTAGAGCCATTGAGAAATGTGTTCAGAATGCAGCAGGAGCTGAATCCCAAATATGAAAATGGCACCTGAGTGGAAAATATATTTCGATTTTTTTTCCCTTTTCTTTTTTCTATGGTTTTGTTTGTTTGGTTTAATCAGAAGAAGCTCACTCGGGCTCAGGGAAGGGAATCCAAGTCCTTCCCATGGTTACAATCACCAAGGAAACCACTCTGGTGGTATCCAGGGCTGGAATTTCAGTTTTCCAGTTGTGTGCCTCTTGGAGAACTGATTAGAGAAGGAAAACTCCTCCAGGCTTCATGGATTGCTCAAATTCCTCATAATTTTATATCCCTTCATCCCAGAGTTTCTCCCATCTTAATTTTATATCCCTTTATCCCAGAGTTTTCCCATCCCTCCAGAGCTCCTTGGAGCTGCTGCTTTTCCTCTCTCAAAACACAGCCAAATTTAAAAATATGGATGGGCGTGATGGAAAGGCAGGAATTAAGGAATTCTCAGTATTCCAAGTGTTTTCCAACCATCTCAGATATTTCCTACAAGGATCCTTTATCTACATGTTTTCTTGGAATCTTTAGTTCAAAGTTGGTCACTCCAAAGAATTTCCAGACCTTGAAAGATTTTTACAAGTCAAGCAGATTGTGGAAAATAATTGGAATCTGTGGAAAAATCAGTGGGGTTTGTGGAAAAGCAAATTTCTGAGACAGGGAAAAGGCTGGAATGTGGTGCAAAACCACAGGCAGCATCTTTCCAGTAAACTCTGGGATGCCTGACTTGTCCTGGACCTCTGTCATTTGTGGCAATCCTTCATTTTCCCAATTACATTTCTTGAGGAAATCTTCCAGACCCAAAGTCTTGGGAGAGCTGAGGGAATGTTGATCCAAGCCCTTTTGAAAGCCAGGCAATGAGGAGCAGAATTGGAGAATCACGGAAGGGTTTGGGTTGGGAAAACCCGATTTTGGGCATGGGATCCCAAAATTCCCAGCACTTCCCAGGCCCAGCCGTGTCCCCAGGTGCCACATCCAGGTGGATTTGGAATCCCCCCAGGAGTGGAGGGGCTGGGGCAGGTGGATCCAGGGGATGGAGGCTCAGGGGGATTCTCCTGCTCCTTTGGCAGGAACACTCCAGAGCCGGGATCGCCCTGGAGCCGAGATCCCGGATCCCCAGCCTGGGAATCCCCAGGGTCAGCAGAAGATTCTCTCCTTTGGCATTCCCTGCCTGCTGCAGGGCAGGAAAGCAAGAAGGAATTAGGAAAAGGAGTCAGGAAACCTCTGGAAGTCAAGGCTTGAAGAGAAGCAGGGAATTCCAGCCTGGGTGGGAATTCAGCACCCCTGAGGAGGCTCCTAAAGTTAAACCCGAGCTCAGAGTTAACCCTGGCTGCAGGTGTGCCTCTCCTTCCCTGCATTTGGGATGGGCTTGCTGGCAATGGCAGGTGTTTCCCTGCAGGTCCAGAGGTGAAGCCCCAATCCCTGTTTTTTTGGGGACCCATCCCTTCCCAGAGGAGGCCAGGCTGGAGCTGGGGGAGCTCAGGACCTTGGATTCGGAGGCTTCTCCAAACAATTCCTTGGCATTCCCACCTGTCCCCGTGCAGATGAGCTGTGCCCCTGCATCCAGGGTTTTCCTGTGGGAGAAGAGACCTGGGGACAATGATCCTGGGAAGTTTCCAGTGCTGGAGGCCACGCTCCCAGCTCCCTTCTCCTCCCTTTGCCGTCCCTGGAGGCGAGCCCTTCCCGAGCACTCGGAATTTTCCCCACACAAAGGCTTCATCCCTGCTTATCAGACAGAAAACGCTGGAGAAATCACATTACACCCAGCAGAAAGCCTGGACTGGCCCTGCTCTCCCTCACAGATGGATTTTGGCTGTTGTTCATTTTTCTCCTGTCATAAAATCTTCCATCCTTTATTTTCCCTTTATGTCCCGGACAGTTCCTAATCCTCTGCTGAAGCCTGGATGGCAGGAGGTGATTTTCCAGTTTGAAATGAGATGGAAGTAAAGCCTCTGGCTCTGCAAACCTCCTGCTTTTCCTTTATTTCCATTTATTTCCCTCCATTTCAGGGGCAAACCTCTTTGTTTTCCCTTTCCCCATTTATTTCAGGTACTAACCTCCCAGTGTTCCTTTATTTTCCTTTCTTTTCCTTTATTGATGGTACAAATCTCCTTGTTTTCCTTTTTTCCTTTTATTTTCCAGTACAAACCTCCTAGTTTTCCTTTATTTTCCTTTCTTTTCTTTCATTGATGGTACAAATCTCCTTTTTTCATTTTGTTTTCCTTTTTTCCCTTTGTTTTCCAGTACAAACCTCCTTGTTTTCCTTTATTTTCCTTTATTTTCAGTGCAAGCCTCCTGGTTCCTCTGAATTCCCCTCTATTTCCAGGTGCAAACCTCCTGATTTTATGGTATGAGCTTTAAAGTCTGTTCCAACCCCAACCAGTCTGGAATTCCACAATTCCACGATCCATTTCCAACCAAATATTCCCATACATCCCCAAAAAGTTCCCAGCCCCTTTTCAGCCCTGTGGGGATGGATGAGCCCAACTGGCCCTGAGGGCTGGGAGGGAGTGATGGAATTGTGCTTTTCTCCCTCTTCCCACCTCTGCTGGATGCAGGAAAATCCCTGGGCTGAGTGCAGGGCTCTGATTTATCCCAGAGCGTGGTGGCCTTGGCTCAGGAGCTGCAGTCATTCCCATCTCCCAAAAAAGCTGAGTGTCCAGGGAAGGAGCCACTGGCACCTGGGCTGTGCCAGCTCGGGGTGACACAGCCCAGGGCACCTCCAGGGCTGGGGGAGGAGAGATCCAGCCCCAAAGCCTTTAATCCAATTAATGCCCCAGCTCCTCCATGGCACCACGGAGCTCCCTGGAAGCTTTGAGCTCTTTTTGTAGCAAAGTTCCTCATTTTTCCCAAACCCTCACTTTAATTAATGTCTGGATCTTCCTGTTGTGTCCAAGGATGTCCAATGTCATTAGCTAATTCCTGCTGGCCTCCATTTCCCAATAACACCCTCTTGTTTCCCAAGAGAATTCATTTCCCACTCCAAGGCTATCCCATTATTTGCTTTGTTCCAGCTGCAATTCATGTGTCAAAACGGGCCTGGGGGAAGGTGCTGTTGCTAAAATTTCACCTTGGAGGACTCACGGAATTTTGGGGTGAGAAAACCCAACCCTTAATTCCAACAGGTGCCTGAACACTTCAAAATAATTCCTGCTGCAACCCTTTGACTCCAGAGTTTGGTAATTACAATTGGAAGAGGGCAAAAAAGGGATGGGAAGGGCATGGAATGTGCAAAGAGAATTAAGATGCTTCCTGGTTCCCTCTCTGCTGATATTCCAGAGGGGTTTGGCACATGGAATTAGGGATTATTTGCTGCTGGGATCCCACATTCCGCACTCCTTTCCATTTCTCTGGCCAAGGCCACACGTTTTTATTTTGTGGATTTATTTCTTCATAACTTTTCCAAATTCCTGGGGATTTTTGTTGATGTTCCTCTCCCTTCCCAGTTCATTGGTGGTATCCCAGCGGGTTTTGAGCTTCCATTATCCAGGACTACAAACCCATCCTTAATTCCATGGCACAGCCCCAAACACACCTGAGAATTCCTGTGTCAACTTTTAACCCACACTTGCATTTTTCCTGCTGTGAAATCATCCCTCCATTCCTCCCAGGCCAATATCCATGGGTGAATCCTCACCCTCCTCACTTCAGCTCCTTGGATGTGGCTGGAGACAGGGAGAAGTCCCCACTCCATCAACTTCATCCTGACTCCATCTCCTCCATCCTGGCTCCATTTCCTTTATTTCCATCTCCTCCATTCCCATTTCATCTCCTCCATCTCCTTCATCCCAATTCCATTTATTTCATCCTGATTCCATCTCCTCCATCCCCATCTCCTCCATCCCTGCTCCATCTCCTCCATCCCCACTCCATCAACTTCATCCTGACTCCATTTATTTCATCCTGACTCCATCTCCTCCATCCTGGCTCCATTTCCTTTATTTCCATCTCCCCCATTCCCATTCCATCTCCTCCATCCCCACTCCATCTCCTTCGTCTTGACTCCATTTATTTCAACCTGATTCCACCTCCTCCATCCCCATCTCCTCCCTCCCCACTCCATCTCCTTCATCCCAATTCCATTTAATTCATCCCCATCTCCATCTCCCCCATTCCCATTCCATCTCCTCCATCCCCACTCCATCTCCTTCATCTTGACTCCATTTATTTCATCCTGATTCCATCTCCTCCATCCCCATCTCCTCCATCCCCATCTCCATCCTCCTCCATCTCCCTCCCTGCTCCAGCCAGGCTCCCTGGAGACACTTCCCAAGCAGCAGCCAGGAGTGGGGAGATGAGCCCCTCCAGACTGTGATGGAATAACAGCCAGGACAGTGATGGATTGCTTTGTGTGTTTGTCATATCAGGTGCTCCTGGCACTGTTTTTCCACGAGCTAAAAATACATTCCATAACTGTGGAATAGGTCCCAAGCTGCCTCTGGCTGATTTGATGGATCTGCTCAGCTCTGGACAGCTCCAACTTCCTTCAGCTTCCATCTTCAGAGGAAGAGTCTGGGCCTTGGCGATAAAAAATATCAGATTTTTGGCGTGAAACAACAAAGGTGTCCATAAAAAACCAGATCCCTATAAATGCATCAGTGATCATTGGGTAAATCATGGAATTATGGGGTGGTTTGGGATGGAAGGGACTTTCAAAGCGTCCCACTCCACCCCTGCTGTGGCAGGGACACCTCCCACTGTCCCAGGGTGTTCCAGCCTGGCCTTGGGCACTGCCAGGGATCCAGGGATCCAGCCCAGCCAGGAATTCCCAGTTCCCAATCTCCCACCCATCCCTGCCCTCTGGCACTGGGAGCCATTCCCTGGCTCCTGTCCCTCTGTCCCTTGTCCCCAGTCCCTCTGCAGCTCTCCTGGAGCCCCTCCAGGCCCTGCCAGGGGCTCTGAGCTCTGCCTGGAGCCTTCCCTTCTCCAGGGGAACATTCCCAGCTCTCCCAGCCTGGCTCCATATTCCAGAGAGAAGAAATTCCTCGGGCTGGAGTTCAGTTCAGTGCAGGGAGAAGATGCTGCTGTTAGAATTTCACCTCGGAGGATTCACAGAATTTTGGGATGCGAAAACTTCAAAATGTAATTCCCCTTTGACTCCAGAGTTTGGGAATTACAAGGCTCAAGGGGTGGGAATTGCCTGGAGAAATCTGGTGGCAGCAGCAGCTCCAAGAAGCCGATTTTGGGGCAGCGGCTCCAGCCCTGAATCGCGGAGCTGGCGCTGCTGGGCTCCGTTCCGGGGATGGAGGGGCCGCTGTGCCCGCGGCTGGAGCGCTGCTCCCGCTGGGATCGATGGAGCCGATCCATCCACAAAGGGCCGCGAGGAGCGGCAGCCCCCTAATGGGCCGCTCCTAATGATCATTAACGGGCTCCTGCTAATGAGGGGCCCAGCTGAACACTGGGGTTTTTAAAGTGCGTTCCCAGCTGAATATTGGGGTTTTTAGGAGGGGTTCTCATCTGAATATTGGGGTTTTCTAAGTGGGTTCCCAGCTGAGTATTGGGATATTTAGAGGGAGGTCCCAACTGAATAGCGGGAATTTTAGAGGGGGATCCCAGCTGAATATTGGGACTTTGAGAGGGATTCCCATCCGAATACTGGGATAGTTAGAGGGGGATCCCAGCTGAATATCAGGAATTTTATTGTGGTGGATATTTTGCAGGTGAATAGTGGGATTTTTAGAGGGGTTCCCAGCTGAATATTGGGATATTTAGAGGAATTCCCAGCTGAATACTGGGATATTTAGAGGGATTCCCAGGTGAATATTGGGATATTTAGGGAGCATTCTTTCATTAAGAGTTGCCAGCCCGAGCGCTGCAGGATCCAGGAGCAGATTCCATTTGGAATAATCAATTTTAGGGTAAACCGGGAAGCTGGAGCTGCTCTGTCCCTACAAAGGTTTCACTTTTTGCTCCGAATGAACTCCGGGGGCAGATTTTCCTCTTTGCAGCAGATCTGCTTTAAAAATCGTCGGGAATTTGGCCTGAAATTGGAAATGGAATTAACCCTCCCACTCCCGGTGTGGCTGAGCTGCCAACGAGCTCCTTCCCCTCCTCCCTCGGCCGGGCCGGACTAGGATTCCCGAAAAGAGGTGGGAAGCAGAGGATGAAAAGCCCGGAGCGCTCCGGGGCTGTCCGGAGGCGCTGGAAGCTGCAGGAATGATTTAAATTCATTTCTCCCGGCTGAGATATCGACCCAGCCTCTCCAGAGGGGCTCCGGGAGCGCCCGAGGCGCCTCCAGGATCGTCCAGGGATGGATCCGGGGGAAATCCATCCTTGCTCTCCCCAGCCCTCATTCCCGGGGGGAGCAGGGGCAGCGCCTGGCCCCGGGATCCAGGCGGATTTGGGGGGGTTCATTCCCCCCAGAGGGTTTTTCTGGGATGTTCCAGCTGGGAGCTGAGCACTGAGGGTGTGCGGCCTTGAGCTCTGTCCTGGAGCTGCTGGCACTGGGATTTAATCCATAGGAATGATGTCATGGCTGTGGAGACGGGAATTAGGAATTCAGGGAGCCTGAGGTGAGAGCATTCCAACCCGACTCCAACAAAGTCACACAGGAGTTTGCTGTACTCCAGGAGAATTCCAAGTGTTCCATCAGGATCCTGCTCTGCCTGGGGCTGCAGGGAATTTTTGGGTGTTGTTCACCCAAAAAAAGCCCTAAAAAATCCAAAGCTTGTCGATCCCACAGATTCTTCCTGCAACTTTCCAGGTGTTTTTCCAAAAAACGGTGCCAGCAGCTGGAAAATCTCTGTTCCCCATGAGGTTCCTGCTCCACCATCACCCCAAAAATGTGGGATTGAGGTGATCCCAGAGTCTGAGAGGTTCTTCCTCCCCTCCCTCTCCCAGCCCATGCACAGGTTAGAAATATCCCATCTGTGCTCCAGTTCCCAAATCCCATGGATGCACTGGATGTGTCCCAACATCTCCACATCACCCAGCAGGAAAAACCCTTTCCCCAACATTTCCCTGCCGAAAATGAGGGATATTTTTAGGGATTAGAGCTGCAAACACTGGATTAGAGCGGGGACACCAAGCAAGGAGGGATCTTGGATTGAGGCTGAAAATTCCACAATTTTAGGTCAGAACCAGGAGTTTGCCTTGGCTTGGAATTCCAGTGTTGGGAATTAAGGTTAATTAAAATGTGTTCCACTCTAAGCATCCCCTGTAATTAATGAAGGATTCCTGATGAATTAACTGCCAAGCAGTGCCCAAGCATTCCAGGATTCGGGAATGCTCCTGTTCTCCACAACACCCCAAAGTATTCCAGTGAAACAGCTGCATATGCTTTGGAATGACTGAAACCTCTCCATTATTTCTCCCTCTTACTGTGCTGTCCTAAAATTCCTCTTTTCCCAACGTTCCTCTGGCACTGAAGGGTAAAAAAGGGGAATTTTGGCTACACGTCTCCAGCCGGTTCAGCCTCGGGAACATTTCTGTTCTGTGATTCCCGACCCAGGGTGTGTTTGTTCCCGGGAGAACAGGCAGATCTGTTCTTTGTCCTTCCCGAAATGCGGCTGGAAATGAGGGATCGCTGCCGAGATTCCTGCCGGGCGCAGGGAATTGATTCCATGGGGATGCTCTGCTCTGCCTCAGCCTCTCCCACGAGTGCCTCTGGCAGCTCCAGCTTTTTCCACCCCTTCCAGCCCAGCTGTAAATGGATTTCACCTTCTCCATCCCCATTTTAGACTCCTGATAACCTCTCCTAGGGGCGCCCATTAAATTTCGGGAGCTCGGCCATCTCCACCCCCGGGATAAACCAGGAAGCTCCAAAAGCTTCCAGCACTAAAAAAACGGACAATCAATATTTCCCGGCAGGAGTTTGGGTGTCAGGAGAGCGATTTTCCCGCAGGTTGTTGGAGTCTCTGCGTCCCCATCCCGCTGCCGGGATTCCCGGGAAGCGCCTCTGATGCTCCCGCTCCTCCCGGAGCCGGTGTGGGAGCACGGATTTATCCAGGAGCCAGCGGAGCCCCCGGGAGTGGGAGAAACGGCTCGGGGAGCTCGCACGGGAAGATCCCTACCGAGGGAATGGACGGAGAAATCCAAATCCCGTGGGAGCAGCGGCTTCTCCCTCCCTGGAATGCGCCCGCGCCAAGTCACCTGTTGGTCCGGCTTGTAGCTGGGATAATAAAACCCGGATTTTGCGCTTTCCCAGAGCCGGAATTCCCGCTGTATTCCCGGGCAGCGGGATCCCGCCGGGCTGGGCTGGGCGCTTTCCCCGGCCACAGCCGCGATCCGGGGGCAGGGACGCAATTCCCGCATCTCCCGGCGCGCGGGGATGCGGGTCCCGCGCTCAGCCGGCCGCGGGGGCCGGAAAAGCGCTGGGAAAGCGCTGGAAAAGCGAAGATTTAGCCCGGCTGGACGGGAAATCCCGCCGGACGGGCACAGGGAAAGCTTCATCCCGGCATCTGCCCGCTCCCTCCGCCGCACCCCGGGACTCGCGGGCGGGAGGGAAGGGGAGGGAGAAGAGGAAAGGGAAGGAGAAGGGGAAGGGGAAGGGATGGAGGCGGACGGAATAAGGAGCCCAGACCTGTTGCCATCAGAGCACGCTTTACTTCGGCAGCCGCGGGCGGCGCGACCGGACCGGGACGGGCCGGGATGGGCGGCTCCGGCCCCTCCGAGCATCTCCCGGCCTCCGGCACGCCGGGATCCGTTCGCCCGATGTTTCTGAGGAGGAAAAGCTCCGAGCGGACCCCGCGCGTCCGCGGGAGGGCTGCGGGCGGTCAGTCCGGCGGTCGGTGCGGCGGCCGGCGCCGCGGGCGGCCCCGGGCTCGGCGCCGCGGTCAGTACGGCCCCACCACCACCGCCTCCACCTCCTTGGACGGGCGGCGCTCCTTGACCAGAAAGTTGATCATGCCCTCGGACTTGATGAGGAGGTTGCAGCCGAGGAAGAAGATGCCGAACACCACGGTGAGGGCCAGCACGCACATGACGGCGATCTGCACCACGCGCATGATGTACAGGCTGCGCTCGTCCGCCGCCGCGCCGCTGCCGTCGGTCACCACGGAGGCGGCGGTGCAGCAGCGCAGCGCCCGCTCCAGCTCCAGCGCCGCGCCCCCGGCCCCCGCCAGCAGCCCCGCCGCCGCCGCCGAGGAGCCGTTCGGCGCCGCCGGCATTCCCAGCGAGCCGTTCGTCCCTGGCGGAACCCCCGGCCAGCCGTTCGGCCCCGCCGGGAGCCCCGCCGGGAGCCCCGCCGAGGAGCCGTTCATCCCTCCCGGCAGCCCCGCCGCCGCCGCCGCCGCATGCAGGCGGCCCGAGCCGGGCCGGGCGGAGCCGTGCCGAGCCCAGGCGAGCCCAGGCGGGCCGGGCGGAGCCGTGCCGAGCCCAGGCGAGCCCAGCCTGGCCGCTCCGCGCTGCCCCGCGCCCGCGGAGCCGCCGCGCTGGCCGCCCGGCACCGCCCGCTCCGCTCCGCCCCGCGGGGCAGCCGGGGAGGGACCGGGCCGGGCTGGGCGGGGAGGGGGATTGGGATGGAGGGAGGGGAAAAAGGGAGGGGAGAGAGGTTGGGGTGGAGATAGGGAGAGTGGAGATAGAGAGGGAGGTGGAGAAGGGAGGAGTGAGGGTTGGGGTGGGAGTGGGTGAGGGAGGGGAGCAATAGAGGGAGGGTTGAGATGGCAGGGAGGGGCAGAAGGGAGGGGAGAGAGGTTGGAGGGAAGGGGAGAAGGTTCGGGGACGGAGGGAGGGGGAGTTTGGATGGGGAGGAAGGGAGAGAAGGGAGGAGAAGGGTTTGGGGCGGGAGGGGGAAAAGGGAGGGGAGGGATGGAGAAGGGTCAGGGAGGGGAACGGGAAGGAGGGAGGGGTTTTGGGAGGGCAGAGGAGGGGTCGGCATGGGAAGGGGTCGGGAAGGGGAGCGGCTTTGGGGAGGAGGGAGGGGGCTCTGGGTGTGGCAAGGGGAGGATTTGGGCGTCAGGAGAATGGGATTGGGGGCTTGCAGAGCTGGAATGGGGCAGAGGGGGGATGTGAGGGGCGTTTAGGGAATGGGTTTTGATGGGGGGAGTTTGGAGGGGGATGAGGAGGGGGATTTGGGGGAATGGAGGGATTTGGGGGAATGGGGAGCAGGATTTTTGCCCGTGGGATTTGTGCTGGGTTTTGGCAAACGGATTTCAGGGATGGACTTTCCTAAGGGAGGGGCCTTTGGGAAGTGGCTCTGAGGGAGTGGGTTTTGGGGGAACTCGAAGAGATCAGATTTAGTGGGAGTGGAATTCCCACGTGGGTTTTAGTGGGAGCGAGCTCCAGGCCGTGCACTCCCAGAGGAGTGGGGGTTTTTTTTGGAAAACGCATTTTGGGGGAGGTTTCTGTGCTGAGGGGTGCAGGGCCGGTCCTGGGAACTGTGGGAAGAGCCAGAGCAGCCCTTTGGGGCCCTGTGGGCTGGAGTGGTGGAACCCCCATTCCCAAAGTGCCCCCAGGCCTGTTTCCATGGAAGATCCAGCTCCCGTGTGCTCGGGGGCGGTGACAGAGGAGCGGTGACAGCCGCGTGTGACACCGGGGACCCCTGGATCCCACTGCCCATCCCTGCCGAGCCGGGATCCAAACTCCTCCCGAGCGCCCGAGAACTGTTGGGAATTGTTGGGAATTCTCGTCCCCCTCCGCTCAGGGGCGTGCCCGGCCTGGGGCTGCTCCAGAGCAGCTTCCCACGGGGATTTTGGAGGTTTGGGAACAGCTGGGGGCGGCAGCAGCTGCCGAGGGGCAGAGCCGCGGGCCGGGTGTGCATCCCGGCACTGCAGCTCCCCGGCGTTCCCGGGGATGGCCGTGCCCGGGGATGAGCTCCGAGCTCCGGCCCAGCCATGACTTGGAGATTTCCTGGAGGAGAGCGTGGATGCAGAGCTGGGAGCGGCGGCCGAGCTCAATTAACCCTGTGCTGTCCTTCCCGAGTGGAGTTGGGATCATCCCAAACAGCCCCAGGGATCTGTGTGTGGGTATAGGATCATCCCAAACAGCCCCAGGGATCTGTGTGTGGGGATGGGATCATCCCAAACATCCCCAGGGATCTGTGTGTGGTGTTTGGATCATCCCAAACAGCCCCAGGGATCTGTGTGTGGGGATGGGATCATCCCAACAGCCCCAGGGATCTGTGTGTGGGTATAGGATCATCCCAAACAGCCCCAGGGATCTGTGTGTGGGTATAGGATCATCCCAAACAGCCCCAGGGATCTGTGTGTGGGGATGGGATCATCCTAACAGCCCCAGGGATCTGTGTGTGGGGATGGGATCATCCCAAACATCCCCAGGGATCTGTGTGTGGGGATGGGATCATCCCAACAGCCCCAGGGATCTGTGTGTGGAATTAGGATAATTCCAAACATCCCCAGGGATCTGTGTGTGGGGATGGGATCATCCCAAACAGCCCCAGGGATCTGTGTGTGGGGATGGGATCATCCCAAACAGCCCCAGGGATCTGTGTGTGGGATCAGTGGGGCTGGGACAATCCCTGACCATGGGGGTGTGGTGGCCCTGGGGCACCTGGGGATTTCCTGGGATGCTCCTCACGGGAATGACCCAGTGGAGAGGCCAAGGCCTGGAGAAAGGATGTTTTCCAAACAAAGGATGTTTTCCAAACGCCTTCCAGCTGCTTCATCCTGCTGTGGTGGCTTGGGGTGGCACCTGGAGTGGCACTTGGGACTCAGTGCTGGGGGGGTTTTGGACTCAATGACCTGGGGGGGCTTTTCCAACGAAGCCATTCCATGATTGTGCCATGAATTGGATGGTGGATGCCACCTGTGCCCGTGTCCTGTCCCCTGCACCTTCAGGGGTGGCAGTGCCCCATGGGGTCCCCTCCCTGCTGACAGCCTCCCTGCAGCAGGGCCATGCTGGCCCCGCCTCGCTCCCTCATCCAGTGGGAACATCCTGTTTTCCTGCTGGAAGGAGAAGATGGGATTGATTCTAGGGAGCCAAGGGAGGGCTGGCAGCTCCTGCAGCCAGGGGAAAAGCTGGAAGAGCTCTTGGAGCTCCACACCATTCCCGTTTGGAGCGTGGCTCTCTCCCTTCTCAGCAGGCACGTGGCTCAAGCTCTGTCCTTGAGCTCTTCACCTCCAGCTCTTGGCAACTCTGCGGGAAAACGCTTCCCATCCCGAAGTTATGGCAGGGAACATCCCAGCCCTCCATTAGGACAGCAACAATCCCATCCTTAAATTATGGCAGGAACAATCCCATCCCTCCGTTAGGACAGGAAAAGTGCCATCCCTAGTGAGAGGATCAATTGGGGGCAGGAAGGCTTCTGTTCCCTCCTCCTGTGTCCCACTCATCCCTGTCCCATTCCCCATCCCTGTCCCACTCATCCCTGTTCCATCCCCCATCCCCGTCCCACTCATTCCAGTGCCATTCCCCATCCCTGTCCCACACATCCCTGTTCCATTCCCCATCCCTGTCCCACTCATCCCGATCCCATTCCCCATCCCTGTCCCACTCATCCCTGTCCCATTCCCCATCCCTGTCCCACTCATCCCGATCCCATTCCCCATCCCTGTCCCACACATCCCTGTTCCATTCCCTATCCCTGTCCCTCACCTCCCTGTCCCATTCCCCATCCCTGTCCCATTCCCTATCCCTGTCCCTCACATTCCTGTCCCATTCCCCATCCCTGTCCCATTCCCCATCCCTGTCCCACTCATCCCTGTCCCATTCCCCATCCCTGTCCCACTCATCCCTGTCCCATTCCCCATCCCTGTCCCACACATCCCTGTCCCACACATCCCTGTCCCACTCATCCTGGTCCCATTCCCCGTCCCCGTCCCACTCATCCCAGCCCTGTTTCCTGACTCCCGGTGTCCCACTCAGCCCCGTATCCCGGGATGCGGAGCGGGGCCGGGATTGCCGGGAGAGCAGTGACACCTAGTGACAGTCGGGATACCGGGATACCGGGACACCGGGATCCAGGCGCCGGGAAGCGGGACGGGCGCAGCCCAGGCTCCGGCAGCCCCTTCCCCACCGCTCCCTTTTCCAAGGGCACAAATCCCGTTCCTGAAATCCCAGGAGCACCGGCCTGGCTCGCTGTCACTGCAGAGCTCCGCTGCCTTCCTTGGGCTTCGGATTCCCGGGAATTCCGCGGCTGGAATCACAGAGCATGGAAGGGTTTGGGATTGGGAGGGACCTTAAATCCCACCCAATCCATCCTTTCCATGGACAGGGATACCTGCCCCCCATCCAGGCTGGCAGAGACCCCCTGCAGCACCACACCTCCCTGTGAGAATAATCCCGGGAATCCTAGTGCCTGATAAAAACCTGGGAATCTCCACAGGGAAATTTGAGGATCCTGGCAGCTTTGACCTTTCCTTATATTTTTTTTCCCTTACATTTTCACTTTGGCTGTGATCAGAATTTGTTCTGTTCTGAGCAGGGAAATGCACACAAAATTTGGGAAAGGATTATGCCAGGATCCCTTTCATCCCAGGATCCAGCTGGGAATTCACACTTCCAGTAGGGTCACTCCAGGATCCTCCTTTTTGGGATATAAAACTTCCCTGCTTGCTTCTGTTCCAGCTATAGAAGTGGGATAAGCAGGAATGCAAGGGTGGAAAACAATCCCATGGATGGGTGGGATGTGGAGCTGCTGAGTGACCCCAGAGGCCATGGAGATGTTCCAGGGCTGGGAGAGCTGGGAATGCTCCCCTGGAGAAGGGAAGGCTCCAGGCAGAGCTCAGAGCCCCTGGCAGGGCCTGGAGGGGCTCCAGGAGAGCTGCAGAGGGACTGGGGACAAGGGACAGAGGGACAGGAGCCAGGGAATGGCTCCCAGTGCCAGAGTGCAGGGATGGGTGGGAGATTGGGAACTGGGAATTCCTGGCTGGGCTGGGATTGCCAGAGCAGCTCTGTGTCCTTTGCAGTTCCAGGAAACATCCTTGGGAATGCAATCCTGGGCCGAAGTCAACGTTATCAGTTTGCTACCAACAAATTCCTATTAGTATCAGACATCCAACCAATATGGATTTTTTAAACTTCCCAAAAGTTTGGGATCATGGGATAATGTAGGAAACTCCAGTCCCATTCCCAGAGCAGCAGTGACAGTGTTTTATATAAAGAACAGCTCCGGGTCCGATTAAATTCCAATTAAACAACAATTAAATGAATATGCAGGTGCCATCCTATCCTTTTCCCAGGGAATGGAACAGCTTTCCCAGGGAGTGGAACAACTTTCCCAGGGAATGGAACAGCTTTCCCAGGGAATGGTGCCCATCCACATTTGCCATGGATAAGGAATGGGAGGTGGCTTTATTGGAATATTTGAAGAGGATGGAGGGGTCTCTTTCTTTGGGATTTGGGAATGAAATCCCAAATGCAGGTGCAGGCATCAGCCCTTCCCAGCCCTGGATATCAGATCCAGGTGTCCTGGATTGGGAAGAGCCTTGGGAAAACGGGAAAACAAGGCTGGGGGGGTTGAGCCTGGCTTAGATAAAACAGAGCTCTGAGGAAGGCCTGGCTTTTCTGCCAGGCCCAGCAGATCCTGGAGCTGAATTCCTCCTCCTGGAAGTGTAACAGGAAAAGGAAAGGTGGGATCCATGGATTTGAAATGAATTGAATGGTGGAATGGGATGGGAGAGGCTCCTCAGGAAGAGGTCCCAGGGCCTGATCCAGGCTCTTCTCCAGGAGGGAATTGGGATGAGCCCAAGGAGCTGCTGGTGCTTCCCAAATCCAGCAAAATATCCTGTTTTTTTGGGAACAGTTGGATTTTCAGCTCTTTGAGCAGGGAATTCCACAAATCCTCTGGAGCACTGCTCTATGCTGGGGATTTTCCCCAATTTCCTGCCTTTATTCCCAGAGTTTCTTCCATTTCTTAGAAACTTGGAAAAAGGGGATAATGGTGACTCCAGAGGGAAACCAAGAAATGCAGAAACCTCCTTGAGTGCAAACCTGGCTCTTTTCCACCTGTTTTCCTCTCATTTGCAGCATTGAAATGAAAGTTAATATGTGCAAAGGATTTTTTCCCATAGTTTTTTGCCCCATAATTTTTATTTTCCTGTAATTTTTTCCTGTAATATTTTCCCTGTAAGTAGCTTTTTTTCCTGTATTTTTTCCTGTATTTATTTTTCCTATTTCCCCCCTTTTTTAAATTTCAATTTTTCTTTTTTCTGCATTTTTATTTTTTAATTTTTTCAGCTCTCCAGCTGGGATGGGAAGTTTTCTTCGGGAGAGAGGAGCTAAACTTCCAAGGGAATATGAGGGAAAGGGGAGGAATCTTTCCAGGGCTTGGACATCTCCTTCCCTCCCCTGATTTTCTCCTGGTTTCCTTTGTTGTGGATTGGCCATGGATTCACTGAGATCTGAAAAATGAATGAATCCTAAATCCTGGAATGATGCTGGAGCCTGACATGTGGGAACCTGGAAAAGTTCTGGGACTGCCAGGCTTAAAATTTAGCATTTCCAATTAGCATTTTTAATTAGCATTTTCCAGCTAATTTCAGAGTTTGTTGTTCTCTCCTTGCTGCCTCCAAAGGCTCCGTGGAATTTTGTTGCACACAATTAAAAGGGAGGTTTTTTTTGGGGAACATTTAATTTTTCTGCTGTTTCCTGGAAGTTTTTAATTCCAGCAAAACTTGGCTTTTTGGTTTCTGTACAAAACCCATTCCCTGTCTCTAACAACCCAAGGGTTTTTTAGGAGGGAATTTCTTTTCCCAACTAAAACTTTTCTTTTTCCTTGCTGGAAAACCCAGGAATTTCAAGATTCCTTTGTTTCCAGGAGTGGTGTCCTGGTTCTCACCTCCCAAAATCCCGGAATGCCCTGGAAGGGCCCTCCCAGCTCAGCAATTCCAGGATTTTCCTGCTGCTCTTCCAAAGGGCTGGGATTGGGATGAAATCCACCAGCCCACCATGGAATTCTGCTGGTTTGCCCAAAGGCAGGACAAAACCTTGGAGGAGTTTTTCAGGACGGGCTGGGGAGAGAAAGAGGCCCCTAAATAATTTATTGAATATTTTAATTAGTGAAAAAATCCTTTATTGCTTATTTTATAAGGAAAAAAAAAAGCTTTTATTGCTTATTTTATAAGGGAAAAATGCTTTTATTGCTTATTTTACAAAGGGAAAAAATCTTTTATGAAGAAAAAAAAAAGATTTAGTCCTTATTTTATTAAGGAAAAATGCTCTTATTCCCTATTTTATAAAGGGAAAAATGCATTTTTGCTAACTTCATAAAGGAAAAAATTCTTTTATGACTTATTTTATAAGGAAAAAATAATTTTATGACTTGTTTTATAAGGAAAAATGCTTTTATTGCATATTTTATACACAAAAAATGCTTTTATTGCTTATTTTACAAGGAAGAAAAGGTTTTTATTACTTAACCTTTAAGGGGAAATGGTTTTTATTGCTTATTCCTTACGGTGGAAATGTTTTAATTACTTACTTTTTTTAAGGAAAAAAATGTTTTTATCGCTTCTTTTTTTGGAGGAGGCACAAAATCCAAAGTGCCAGGAGGTTTCTTCTGTCAAAGCAGTTCCGTCTGTGTCTTTGATGTTCATTAAAAAGAAATCAATTTCTTAATTATAACATAATTAATATACAATAATGATAATGATAACTATGATGATGATGATGATTATCATTATTATTATTAAATAATATATGTTATTATTTATTCCCAACAACCAAACACGGGGAGTCCGGAGTTTCTGGCACTGCTGGACAGATGGGAGAGGGAGAGGAGGGCTGGGATCCCTGGGAAACCTCTCGGGGGCCAGGCTGGGAGAGCTGGGAATGTTCCCCTGGAGAAGGGAAGGCTCCAGGCAGAGCTCAGAGCCCCTGGCAGGGCCTGGAGGGGCTCCAGGAGAGCTGCAGAGGGACTGGGGACAAGGGACAGAGGGACAGGAGCCAGGGAATGGCTCCCAGTGCCAGAGGGCAGGGATGGGTGGGAGATTGGGAACTGGGAATTGCTGGCTGGGCTGGGATTGCCAGAGCAGCTGGGGCTGCCCCTGGATCCCCAAGGCCAGGCGGGAACACCCTGGGATGGGGAAGGTGTCCCTGCCATGGCAGGGTGGATTGGGAAGGGCTTTAAGGTCCCTTCCAACCCAACCCGTTCCAGGAATCTACAGACGGGCTCCAGGGCCCGGGCCCGCTCCCCCTGCTCCTCTCGGCCCCTCCACCCTTCCCCGGCTCCCTCATCACCTCATCCCACATCCCATCCCAGCCTTCCCCATCTCTCCTCGGCCCCCCACTCCACATCCTCCCGTCCCCTGCCCTTCTCGCCTTTCCCTCCCGCATCCCCTTTGCTCTCCTCCTCACCGCGTCCCACACACTGTCCCAGCCCCCTCTCCATCCCAGCCCTTCCTCACTCACCTCAGCCCCCGATCCTCTCTCCATCCCAGCCCTTCCTCACTCACCTCAGCCCCCGATCCCCTCTCCATCCCAGCCCTTCCCCGCTCCCTTCTCCATCCCCGCCTCTCCCTCCTGCACCGCCTCCGCCCCTTCCCTCCGTGCGCGATTCGTGAGGCCGGAGCCGCCCCCGGCACCTGCCCGGCCCTCCCTCCCCTTCCCTCCCCATCCTCTCCCTCCCCATCCTCTCCCTCCCCATCCTCTCCCATCGCTCCCCGCTGCCCCCGGGCCCAGCCGCAGCATCGCGGGAGCCGCGGCCATTGCGGCCGAGGCGGGGCCGCTCCCGCTCTGCCCCGGCCATGAGGAGGAGGAGGAGGGCGGCGGCTCCGCGCTGAGCCCCCCGCGGGCCGAGCTGAGCCCCGCCGGCCCTGGCACCCCCTGGACGCTGCCGAGAGCGCCTGGATGCTGCTGAGTCCTCTCAGGACTGGCGGGGCTGAACCCCCGGACCCTGCTGAGCCCTCTCAGGACTGGCGGGGCTGAACCCCCGGACCCTGCTGAGCCCTCAGACTGACGGGGCTGAACCCCCAGACCCTGCTGAGCCCTCAGACTGACGGGGCTGAACCCCCGGACCCTGCTGAGCCCTCGGACAGACGGGGCTGAGCCCCCCCAGGATCCTGCTGAGCCCCCGGGCTGGAGGTGCTGAACGTCCCCGGACCCTGCTGAGACCCTGCGGACGCAGCTGAACGCCCGGACTGACGGGGCTGAATCCCCGGCTGGTGCTGAGCCCCCCACGGACGCTGCTGAACCCCGAGACAGGAGGTGCTGGATCCCTCAGGACAGTGCTGAGACCCCGCCGGACTGACGGGGCTGAGCCCCCCGGACCCTGCTGAGCCCCCCGGCCGGTTCTGAGCTCGGGCTCCGCCGCAGGTGAGGCCGGAGGGGTCCGTGCCGGGCTCCCCTCGCTCCTTCAGCCCCGCTCCCTTATCCCGAGGGATCCCCTGGCTCTGCTCCCCCCGCTGTCCCCGATCCCGCCTTTCCCGGCAGCTTTGGTTAATCCGGGCTCAGCCGGGCTGGGCCGGCGCTTGTGACCGGCCCTGCCCCAGCCCCGGCGCCGGGCTCTGCTCGGGAGCTCCCCGAGGAAGCTCCGCTGGGCCTCGAGGGAGCATCCAGATATCCCTGGAAGAGCGCTCGGGGGCTGCCTGTGGTATGGAGCGGCGGGTTGTCCATCTCAGCCTGGGATTCCCTGGAACAGCGCAGGGATCTCAGGGCTCCCTGCAATAACGCTTTGGGTTCTGGGTTTCACCCCTAGGTTTCCCTGGAATCCTGCTTTGGGCTGCCAGGGTTCCATGGCATAGTGCTCAGGGCTCAGTGGATTTCAGCTGTAGGTTTCCCCGGAATGATGTTTTGGTCTGTCAGGTTTCCCTGGAATGATGTTTTGGACTGTCAGGTTTCCCTGGAATAGCAATTTGGGCTGTCGATTTCAGCTGTAGGTTTCCCTGCAATGATGTTTTGGTCTGTCAGGATTCCCTGCAATGATGTTTTGGTCTGTCAGGATTCCCTGCAATGATGTTTTGGTCTGTCAGGTGTCCCTGGAATGATGTTTTGGTCTGTCAGGATTCCCTGCAATGATGTTTTGGTCTGTCAGGTTTCCCTGGAATGATGTTTTGGTCTGTCAGGATTCCCTGGAATGATGTTTTGGTCTGTCAGGATTCCCTGGAATGATGTTTTGGGCTGTCAGGATTCCCTGCAATGATGTTTTGGTCTGTCAGGATTCCCTGGAATCGCGTTTGGGTCTGTCAGGATTCCCTGCAAATGATGTTTTGGGCTGTCAGGTGTCCCTGGAATGCTGTTTTGCGCTGTCAGGTGTCCCTGCAATGATGTTTTGCGCTGTCAGGATTCCCTGGAATCGCGGCCGGGGCTCTTCCCAGCCGCAGGTTTCCCTGGAAGTGCCTCAGCTTGGCTGCTTCCCGCTTTTCCCGGTGGTTTTTCCCAGTGCTCGCACAGAGCGAGATGCACCGGGATGATTCCGCTTAAATTCCATTTAAATTCCAGTTAAATTCCTCCCGCGTGGAAATAAGGATAGAAACAGCCCACAGTGCTGGAAATGGGGTTTGGCTCGGCTGTTAAAAGCTGGGATTTTCCCAGAAAATCCTAAAGTTGGGATGCCGGCTGCTTTCCCGGGAATCGGGAAAAGCCCCTTCCGAGCTGACTGAAAATCGAGTTTATTTTCTGTTTTTTCGTTAGAAGTCGTATCGGTCTGAATGGATAAAGAGAAAATAACTGGTAAAAGCTGTTTTTTGTTGGAAAATAAGGACTGGAATTTACTTGGGCGCTGGGAATAGGGGGAGGAAAGATTAACGGGAGATTAAAGCACGCTGGGAATGATGGAGGCAAAGATTATTTTAACTCTTGGTGGCTGCTCGGCTTTGAGGGGGAGATGAGGCCTTAAAACTTGAGTTTCTGAGGTATTTTTTAGGAGTTTTAAGGCTATATTTAGGTGGGTTTTATGTGGTTTTGGTATTTTAAAAATTTTTCTCCTGTGCTACACATTTGGTGTTTTGTGTCATCAATGAAAACACGCTTTAGGAAGATACCAGTATAAAAATCTGTTTTTCTTATGTAAAAATCTAATTTTCTTGAGTAAACCCCTTCTCTTTTGGGTAAAAAATCTGTTTGTCTTATGTAAAAACCTCATTTTTTTCAATTAAAACCCTCATTTTGTTGTGTTTTTAAACTGCTTTTCTTGTGCAAAAAAAAAAAAGTGTTTTTCTTGTCTAAAAATCTTTACTTGTGCAAAAAAAAGTGATATTATTGCTTAAAAATCTGGGGGGTTTTGGGTCAAGATCTGCTTTTCTTATGTAAAAACCAGCTTTTTTGAAGGAAAAATCTGCCCCTTTTTTTTTTTTTTTCCCAATTCAAGCTGGGAGGGGAGGGGCACGATCCCACACGGTTCTGGGGTTTTCTGGCTGTTCCCACCTTCTTCCCACCTGCTCCAGAAACAGCTCCTGATTTTTAGGAATGAGAGGTGCCAGAGCTCTCCCCACCATCTGCACCCCCAGCACCCCATTCCAGAGGAAAATTGGGCTGCTTTAAATGTGGGGATGTGTGGAATTGGGATGGAGCTCCTTCCTGCCCGTGTTTAATGGGATTTTGGGTTTGCAGGCTGTGGGGATGCAGGAATCAAACCCTGCTGGTTTGGAAACTGACAGGAAAATTGTGGCTTCTGGAGGAAAAGTGGAATTGCCTGGAAAGAAGGAATTGGGAATCTCTCCTTTATTTTTTTTCTGTTAGAAAATTCCAGAGGGTTTTGTCTGTCAGGTGAATCCAAGGGAAAGTTTGCCTGGGAAGGGGGGAGGATTGCGCTCCATGTACCTGCGCCTTTATGGACACGGGGAAATAGGTTTGGGGTCTTTCTGCTTTATTTTGAAATCCCACAGACTGAGAGCTGATCAATCCCAATGAATCTGCTTCCCTCAAAGAGCGGGAGATGATGCAGGAATAAAGCAGGGATGGACAGAGGAGATCCCAGGCCTTTGGTGAGGATGAGTTTGGGGTGGGAGCCAGCGGGATTTAGGCAATTTCTTGGTTGGCACGGGGGCTTTTGGTGCTCAGAGGTTTGGGTTCTGTCCTGATCCGTTGGATGGGGAAAAGGGAGGGAATTCTGCTTGGGCACAGCTCCGTGGGGCCATGCTGTGCTCCATGGCTTCCTCAGATCCCAGAATGCTGGAATGTCAGGGCTGGAAGGGACCCCCGGATCCCTGATCCACCACCACAGTCCCACCCTGGCCCTGACACTGCTGCAGCTCCTGCAGCCTCAGGAATGTGCCATTCCCTGATTGCCCTGCTCCTTGGGCCACTTGGGCTCTCTGCAGCGTTTCCTTGGGTTGGAGGAGCTGGGAAACTCCTGCAGGGTGGATGTGCCTGATGCAGAATCCCCAGCTTTCCCCTCTGATAAATTAAAGGATTATTTCTCACAGCCGTCCTGGGATTCACCACAATAAAATTTGGGTTCGCAGTGGGGGTGTGAATTCCTGGCAAACAGGAGATCCTTGTGTTGGAGGAGCTGGAAAACTCCTGCAGGGGGGATGTGCCGAGCTGTCAGTGCCACTCAGTGCTCTGCATTTCCCTGGAATGTGGGAGCTCTCCCAGCCCTGGAATGGGAACAAGCAGAGGCAGCTGATCAGCCTTGAGGAGGCTCCTCCAAGGGGAGAAATCCTGGGAAAGGTGGAGGTTTGGGAGTGGGAGATGCCAGGACTGCCTGGGAATGAGGAATTAGGGAAGCTGGTGAGCAAAGTGCTGCAGTTTGCTTTTCTAGGTGGGCTGTGTTTGAGGGAAAAATCTGGAAAAAGCAGTGGGAGCAGGATTTTGAGCTTTTAACATATAGGAAAAGGGGTTGTCCTCCAATAGCTGGGAGTTAATTCCCAAAATTTTGGTTGTTCCAGAGGATCTGTGGCTGCTCCATCCCTGCAAGTGTCCAGGGTGGGTTGGATGGGGCTTGGAGCCCCCTGGGATAGAGGAAGCTGTCCCTGCCCATGGATTAATATCCCTTCCCATCCAAGCCATTCCATGGTTCTGTGATATTCCATTAAGATTTAGGGGGTTTAAAATCTTCATTTGAATTATCTGCAGCTTTTCAGTGCTTTGCACCAGCACAGCCCCAGGACTTTAAAGGAGGGAATCAACCCAGGTCAGCTCTTCCCAAATTTCCCACCTTGTGGCTCTGGAGCTGCTGGGAAGGTGGTGCTGGGAGGATGGAATTGGGGGAGCCTGGAATTGTGTGGCTGTGCCTGAACAAAGCCCCCCCAAAGCCAGGGCAGGTTTTCCTCCCGAGGTCTGGGATGAGAGGAATTAATGAGGCTTTTCCACTTCAATTCCTGAGTCACAGGAATGAATTCCCAAGGGAAGAATGGGGCTATTAATAAATTTCAGGAGGAGAGAGGCAGAAAAAACTGAATTCTTAAAACACAAAACACTCTGTGGCTCTGACTAAAGGTACCTGATTGCTTTTTTTTCCCTCCCCCCCCCCCATTTTTATTCCTTGCTAAATGTGCAAGAGCTTTCCTGGATTGATCTTGGAGTTTGACAGTTCTGGCATTCAAAGTTCTTCCTTATCCATGAATTAATGAGCTGCTCATGGAATTAAATGATGATTTTTGGAGGGTGTGTTTTATATTCAGGTTTGCTCAGATCAGTGTAGCCCTAAAATCCAATTTTAAATTGGAAAGGGGAAGTTTCAAACTTTCCTGGCCAAATTTTTTTTGTGGTGAATGCCAGGAGAGCTGTGAGAAATATTCCTTTAATTTATCAGAGGGGGAAGCTGGGAATTCTGCATCAGGATTCTGCCTTTCTTAGGTGGAAAAATGTGTTTGTGAGTGATTTAATTCCTGCTTGGGAATTTCTCCTGGTGAGCTTCCAGAGCCCTGTGTGCCTCTGTCTGACCAGGGGAGTCCTGGAAGCCTCAAACCCTTCTTGCCATGGGGTTTGGGGAGGTTTTCCCCCCAGATCGCCTAAAAATTCTGTGACAAATTCCAATTCTGCTGCCGTGGGCTGGGTGCTCACGAGCAGGAGCTGAGTGTCAGGTGCTGCTTTAGATTTGCCAGCAGGGATTGAAACCTGCATGAGCTGCTCCCAAAGCTCTGGAATTCTGCTCTCTGGGATCCATGGCAGAGCAGTGTCTGAGGCCAGCCCAGGGATCCAATTCCTGCTTCCAGCCCAGATCCTTTTGCTGGCAGAGGAGCTGTGGGTGAGGTGAGAGGAGCTGGGTTTGGGCTCTCAGTGGGGTGTGAAGGCTCCTCATGGCAAACAGGAGATTGCCTGGAAAACTGACGGTGGGAGGGCAGGAGTTCTCCTCTGCAGTGGGAGCAGGAGGTGTTTCCATCCATTCCCCATCTCTGGGATGTGCCTGTGCTCTGGAGGCTCACAAGGAAAATAAAACTCGGCCAAGGCACCTTCCCACCCCCTCACTGGGTGATTTTTCCCTGCACACTTCCAGAGGGATGTCAGGAGAGGAGCAGGAGTTCTGCTCTCCAGGGGCAGTGGGGATGATCCTGGTGTGCCTGCAGGTGAGGTTTGATTCTGTGTTTCACCAAAGCAGCAGCACGAACAGGAACAGATTCCCAGGGATGTTTTGGATTCCATTTCCATGGCTGAGCTGCAGAGAGAGCCCAGCTGAGCTCTCATCCCCTGGGAAGGCCAGGCTGGGTTTTGGGATGATTTTATTTCTCTTTCTCCATCCTTTTGCTGTGAGCAGGGGACAGGAGGTGTCCTTGTCATTGTCCCGTGGGAATGGGTTCCTGGAAGAGCAGGGAAACCAAATCCCTGAGAGTGATCCCAGAGCTCCTGCAGCCCGGGAAGCTGGGCTGGGCTCCCCACTGCCCATCCTGGATCTGCTGGACAAACTGGGGGGCTTGGGCACACCCTGGTACCCAGGGCAGCATCCCCTCTGTTGCCAGGCAACTGCTGGGATGTGCAGCCGGCTGGGGCTGCTGCAGATGTGGCCACAGCTGGCAGGAGAGCAGAGAAATCCCTGTCCCATCCTGAGCCTGCTCCTGTCCTACACCTCAGGTTAAGCTGAGCTTTACCAGGCCCAGCTCATGGAATCCCTCCTTAGGGCTTAGGGTGGCATTAAGAGCAGTTTTGACTGGTAAAATGTTCAGCTCTGGTTTAGGTTTCGTTCCATGAAAATGGGAATATGCAGGTTGGGAACAACGCTTCTCTGGTAATAATTTGGATTTTGCATCCTTACTTACCCAAGCCTAGGGATGTTGGCAGTTGGGTTTAGTGTTCCTGGGAATGCAGGTGGCCAAGAAAAGTTGGAGTCTTGCAGGTTTGTGAGGTCACACTGGGGTCAGAGGAGTTCTGATATTAATTAGGAAGATTTAATCACATACCCAGGATGCAGCTGAACTCTGGAATTCCAGCTCTGCTGAATCAAAGAGCTGGGTGAGAAACTGGCCAGCTCCTCAGCTTTTCTTTGGGATTTTCTGTGGGAATTTCCATGCCCAGGTTATTCCTGTCCTGCTGAGGATTAGGACACTTCATCCGTGATGAGCCTGAGGAGTGCCAGGGGATTAAGGAGCAGCTCAGGGCTCTGCTGAGCCGGATTTACAGCAAGTGCCCATTTGGGAATGAAGGGCTCTGACCTCCTGGAATGAGGCCAGAAGGGCTGGGAGAGCTGGGAATGCTCCCCTGGAGAAGGGAAGGATCCAGGCAGAGCTCAGAGCCCCTGGCAGGGCCTGGAGGGGCTCCAGGAGAGCTGCAGAGGGACTGGGGACAAGGGACAGAGGGACAGGAGCCAGGGAATGGCTGCCAGTGCCAGAGGGCAGGGATGGGTGGGAGATTGGGAACTGGGAATTCCTGGCTGGGCTGGGATTGCCAGAGCAGCTGTGGCTGCCCCTGGATCCCTGCAGTGCCCAAGGCCAGGCTGGAACACCCTGGGATGGAATGGGATAATCCTTACTGTCCCTTCCCACCCAAACCAGTCTGGAATTCTGTGATTCCCCAAAATTCTGCTGAGTTTCTTCTGAACATGCTTTTATTTCCTACCCCCACCCTGTGCTGCTGCAATTTCCACATTTTCAGCCCATGAAAGAGTCAGAAATTACCCCAAGTTTCACTAAAGAATTAAATTCCCAGCACTGGTGGAAAAATACAGCTGAAGAATTGGGACTTTGCTGTATCCATGTTTATTTTACCTTGCAGGGATATTGGGAAGGGGAATGAAGAGGTTTTCAGGGAGCAGTGATGAATTCTGTGTCTCTGAGCCTCAAAAAATTCAATATTGGTCATTCTGGGCATGGCCTGGCTGTGGGGATAGCCAGGGGCTGGGGGGGTTACAGGAGAAAATCCTGAACAATTGGTTTATATCCACAGAAAATTGAGATTTTTAATCCAGGGAAAAGGCAAATCAAGGATTGGAGTCTGGAACTGTCATTCACTTGGATTTGCAGCCTCCATAATTCCCCCCCAGCATTGTGTGGGGTCAGTCCTAGGAAATGCTGGCAGGTTCCTCAGTTTGCCTCCTGTTTCCTACCCCAAATCCTGCTTTTCCTGCTCCCAGCCCTGCAGGTTTGGGGCAGGAATTTCCCTTGGCCTTGCTGCAGGATAATGGGGTAAAATTTGGTTTACTCAAGGAAGAGGCAGTTCAGAACCTCTGGATTTTTCCCTTCCTCCTCTTCCTGCAAACCTTGTTAGGTTGAATTTCAGTTAAAATAAATCTTATTTTGGGGAACATTCTTCCTTTTGGAGGTTTGGAGGAGGGCCTTTTATGGAATCACAGAATCCTGGGATGTTTTGGGGTAGAACTGACCTTGAAGTGACCTTATCTCATTCCATGGGTAGGGAATCCTTCCCCTGTCCCAGATTGCTCCAGGCCCTTCCAGCCTTGGGCACTGCCCAGGATGGAGCATCCACAGTTTTGCTGGGAAATTTGGTTTTTTCTTCCTCATATTTTTCCAATAATGAAACTGTTCCCCATGACCACTGTGGAAATGGATTGTGTTACCCTGGAAAAGCAATTCCTGGAATTTTAAATCAGTGTCCTAGGAATCTCTCAGCTGGAAGAGCCATTGGTTGATATTTAGGACAGATGGAAATTGTTATTAATGAGGAGTTGATGCAGAAATGCTGCAAGAATAATTAAATAAATCATTTATTTAATTTATTTAAATCATTCCAACTCTTCCATCCCTTTGGCTCAGATGAAAAAGAATTAAAATGGATGGAAAATGGAGAGATCCCACTTGGGAATGAGGAGCTGAGGTGGGGAGGACAAGGAAGTTAAAATATGCATAAAACTGAGAAGGGATTTTTAATTACAAGAAATTTCTTTATGTTTTTGGAAATATGGAAAAGTGATGGGATTTTCTTCTCTTTTTCTATTCCAGGCACTTGGAGAATTATCCAGTGGTTCAGTGCTGAGGGAATTCTGTGGGAGCATGGCTGGAGCAGGACACGGAGTCTGGGCACAGAATGCAGGCAGTGATGGTGAGTGGGGGTCATTAATTACAGAGCTCTAATTACTGATTGCAGCCACAGGGGGGGAGAGCATGGCATTCTGGAATGGTTTGGATGGGAGAGACCTTAAATCAAATCCCATCCACCCAGGGACCCCTCCCACTGTCCCAGGCTGCTCCAGCCTGGCCTTGGGCACTGCCAGGGATCCAGGGGCAGCCACAGCTGCTCTGGCAATCCCAGCCCAGCCAGGAATTCCCAGTTCCCAATCTCCCACCCATCCCTGCCCTCTGGCACTGGGAGCCATTCCCTGGCTCCTGTCCCTCTGTCCCTTGTCCCCAGTCCCTCTGCAGCTCTCCTGGAGCCCCTCCAGGCCCTGCCAGGGGCTCTGAGCTCTGCCTGGAGCCTTCCCCTCTCCAGGGGAACATTCCCAGCTCTCCCAGCCTGGCTCTACCCTTTGGGGACCTGGGTATGGAGGCCTTACCTTTAGCTTTGTTTTCCAAACTCCCTCATTCAGGCAGGAGCCCACACCCTGGCTCAGTGACTCTGCTGCCTTTTCCAAGGAATCTTTGGTGCTCACGAGGTGGAGTCCGAAATATTTTGGCAGGATAAAAATTCAGTGTTGAGAAATCTAGAATCATTATTTGAGGAAAATGCACATTTCAGTGTCAAACAATGGTCAGTTAAAGGAGGACTGTCCATGGATCCATGAGAATCTCCTGCTGCTTTTCCTCTGCCCGCAGCGGGCCGCTGCTCCCTGCCTGCGCGGCGCTGTGCCGCGGCACTGTGACCCCGCTGCGCTCCCGCGCTTGCTGGGCTGCGGAGGCGCTGCCAGGAGCCATGAGGAGGTTTGGCTACTGCCGGGTGGTGCTGGCCACCTCGCTGCTCTGGGTGCTGCTGGACGTGTTCCTGCTGCTCTACTTCAGCGAGTGCAACAAGTGTGACGACAGCAAGGAGCGCTCCCTGCTGCCCGCCCTGCGCGGTGAGTGCTGCTCCCGGCCCCTCCCAGCTCATCCAGTCGGGGTTTGGGAGTGTTTGGCCTCCTCTGGGTGTCTCAAAATGGCTTTTCCCAGCGGAGGGAATCCCAGGAGCTGCAGGATTTAGCGTTGCTTTGGTGTTGTCTGAGTTTGTGTTGGTGTTTCGTGGGGTGGTTGGGGTTAAAACGGACCTTAAATCCCATTCCATGGTGTGGGACACCTCCCACTAGCCCAGGCTGCTCCAAGCCTTGTCCAATCTGGCCTGGGACATTCCAGCCTCTTTGTGAAGGTGCCCAGAGAAGCTGAGGCTGCCCCTGGATCCATGGAAGTGTCCCAGGCCAGGTTGGATGGGGCTTGGAGCAGCCTGGGATAGTGGAAGGGAGCAAATCCAGGGGGTTCGATCGTCTTGGAATGAAACTGGGTGTTCTTGGATGCAGAGAGGGCTGAAGGCTCCCAGAGGAGCAGGGAGAATGGGGGTTGGATTTCCAGCATTCCTTGTGGAAAACCAGCAGCTTCCCTGAGGATAAATCCAATTCCCAAGTGCTCAACACACCTTCTGCTGTTGGGTTTTCCAGCCGTTATTTCCCGGAACCAGGAGGGCCCGGGGGAGATGGGCAGGGCTGTGCTCATCCCCAAGGAGGAGCAGGAGAAGATGAAGGAGCTGTTCAAAATCAACCAGTTCAACCTGCTGGCCAGCGACCGCATCGCGCTGAACCGCAGCCTGCCCGACGTGCGGCTGGACGGGTGAGAGCCTGGGGGGGATGGGACTGGGACCCCATCCTGGGGGGGAACAGGGGCTGGGACGCCATCCTGGGGGGGAACGGGGCTGGGACCCCATCCTGGGGGGGAACGGGGCTGGGACCCCATCCTGGGGGGGAACGGGGCTGGGACCCCATCCTGGGGGGGAACAGGGCCTGGGACCCCATCCTGGGGGAGAACGGGGCTGGGACCCCATCCTGGGGGGGAACGGGGCTGGGACCCCATCCTGGGGGGGAACGGGGCTGGGACCCCATCCTGGGGGGGAACGGGGCTGGGACCCCATCCTGGGGGGGAACAGGGGCTGGGACCCCATCCTGGGGGGGAACAGGGGCTGGGACCCCATCCTGGGGGGGAACAGGGGCTGGGACCCCATCCTGGGCTGGGAACGGGGCTGGGACCCCATCCTGGGGGGGAACAGGGGCTGGGACCCCATCCTGGGCTGGGAACGGGGCTGGGACCCCATCCTGGGCTGGGAACAGGGCTGGGACCCCATCCTGGGAATGGGCTTGGGGGCTGGGACCCCATCCTGGGGGGGAATGGGGCTGGGACCCCATCCTGGGCTGGGAACGGGGCTGGGACCCCATCCTGGGGGGGAACGGGGCTGGGACCCTATCCTGGGGGGGAACGGGACTGGGACCCCATCCTGGGAATGGGTGGCTGGGTGCTGAAATTCCATCCTGGGGTGGGATGGGGGCTGGAATCTCATCCTGGGGTGGAATGGGCTGGGATGGGCTGGGAGCTGAAATCCCATCCTGGGAGTGAGGGGACTGGGATGGGCTGGGGGCTGAAATCCCATCCTGGGAATGAGGGGACTGGGATGGGCTGGGGGCTGAAATCCCATCCTGGGAATGAGGGGACTGGGATGGGCTGGGGGCTGAAATCCCATCCTGGGAATGAGGGGACTGGGATGGGCTGGGGGCTGAAATCCCATCCTGGGAATGAGGGGACTGGGATGGGCTGGGGGCTGAAATCCCATCTCTCCCAGCCCTGCCATGGCAGGGACACCTCCCACCATCCCAGGCTGCTCCAGCCTGGCCTTGGGCACTGCCAGGGATCCAGGGGCAGCCACAGCTGCTCTGGCAATCCCAGCCCAGCCAGCAATTCCCAGTTCCCAATCTCCCACCCATCCCTGCCCTCTGGCACTGGGAGCCATTCCCTGGCTCCTGTCCCTCTGTCCCTTGTCCCCAGTCCCTCTGCAGCTCTCCTGGAGCCCCTTCAGGCCTTGCCAGGGGCTCTGAGGTTTTCCTGCTTCCTCCCCTTCTCCAGGTGGGCACCCCCAGCTCTCCCAGCCTGGCTCCAGGGTCAGTGGGATTCTGTGGGAATGGGATTCCTCATCAGGGCCCCAGAAATTCCTGATCCCATTGCTGTATCCAAGCAGGACTGGCTCCCATTGCACCCCTGCCCTGGGACTGATGGTTTAATTCCAGCTGATCCATGGGATCTCACACACAGAGTTTCATTTCATTCCCGTTCCATCCTGGGTTTTCTGTCAGGGGATGTCCCTGGATTTCCAGGGTCCTGTTGGAAATGGCCAAGCTGGAGATTTTAATCAGAGCCAGCTCTAATTAGGAGCTATTGATAGACCTTAATCCCAGCTTAACTCACCAGGGAAATGCCTCATTTCATTCCCAAGGATTTTCTCTAGCGAGGGAAGAAATCCATCCTCAATCTTTTCTGGATGAGTGAGGCTGCAAGTGCCATTCCATGGATTGCTGGAGCATCCTAATTGGATTTTCTCCTGGAGATTGCAGCTGGAATTGGCTCCTGGGTGTGTTCCAGTGCTTGGGAACATCCAGGGCTGAGCAGAAACATTGGGATTTTTGGAACAGCTGCCAGGGTTAAATATGGGGCTGAAGTTTTGTGAGGATTCTCCAAAGAAAAAAACATTTGGATGTGATCCTGGGTGGGGGGAAGGGCTTGGGAAGGAGCAGTGCAGGGGTGGCAATGGATTTGTGGGAAAACTCCCTTTAACTGGGAAAATCTTTCCCTCAGATCCGTGTTATAGGGCAGGAATTCCTGATTGGATTTTGAGCTGAGACCAAAATTTGGTATTCCTGAAGTTCAGCCCTCAGGGGAGGGAAAACTGGTTTATTTTGGGATAGCCGCCCCTGATGCATTTGTTCTTCACCAGGACCTGTTGGATTTGGTGTTTTTCCAGTTCTAAGTCTTGGTGGATAAAAAATTCCTTCTTTAGAGGTTGGGAAGGTGCTGGCACACATTCCCAGAGCAGCTGTGGCTGCCCCTGGATCCCTGGCAGTGCCCAAGGCCAGCTGGAGCACGTGGGACAGAGGGATGTGTCCCTGCCATGGCAGGGCTGGGATGTGATTCCAGTCCCTTCCATCCCAGCCCATCCTGGATTCTCTGGTTCCATGGATGAGTGATGGCAGTTCCCATCACTCCATGGAATATCCCTGAGCACTGGAATGTTTCTCATGGGCGTGGACACCCTGGGATTGTTGCAGTTCTCCTTTATTCCGAGGACATGTGAAAATTTCCCTTCCAGAAGCACAGTCCTTGTCCTCCCTGCCATGTTTTCCACGTGGGCTGCAGCTGCCTTTGCAGCAGCCGTTTGCATGGGAGATATAATTGGAAAAGAGGAGCTGTCAGCTCCTTAATTAGTGTGAAAATCATGGAAAACAGATTTTCCTCCCTGGCAGCCTAGGAGGGGCCCCCAAGACATCCCTGGATGGAGGAGAAAACAGATTTTATTTAAGGAAAATTGTTCCAAAGGGGATTTTTTATGTCCTTTATTCCTGGGTTTGAGGGGCTTGGAATTGCAGGAAATGCTGGAGCAGTTTGGATAAAAGCCCAGATAAACTCAGGGTTATTTTGCAGGGATTTTTTTTTTTTCTAAGGGTGATTTTTCACCCTTGGAAGGGCCCTCACCTCCTTCCCGTGGTATCTTCTCCCAGAGAATCTGCAGGAAATCTGGGATCCCACATTTCCCACAGACCTCTGGAAATGGGATTTGAAGGCTTTGGTGTGCATGGATTAACTTGGAAAAGTCCATGGCACTTTCCCATTTTTAAAGGATGTGCAGGTGCCCCACATTCCTGGTTTTCCCAGAAATACCTGAAATAATGGAATGGTGCTTGGTTCAGCTGGCAGGGTTTGGTCCTTGAGTGAGAACTTTGGGAAAGCAGGCAGGATTTAAACATTCCTGGTGGATCAGTCCTGGGTCAGCTCTGCCTTTCCTTGGCAGCTCATCCCAGACCATTCCTCATGTGCTCCAGACCTCCCTGGAGCCAAATCCACCTGGGAATTCCTGATTAAACAGCTCAGGGCTGGAATCAGATCCTGGGGTTGAGCCCAGTCCTTGCTTGGAATGTCAGGAATGGGAGAGTGGGATCAGCTCAGCCCCTTCTCCAGCCTGTGTCATGTTCAGAGCAGCTGGAATTCCAGTCTCTGGCTCCCCAGTTCGTTCCTTAATTCATCCCATCAGCTTGAAATGTGGCAGGGTCCCCCTGGAGCAGAGCCATGGCTGCTTCCAGGCCCCTTTTCCATCCTGCCTCAGAGCCACTGGAATTCCAATCTCTGGCTCTCCACTTTGCCCCTTTAATTCATTCCTATCATTTTGAACCACCTGGATGTGGTACCTCTCTCTTGGAGCAGTGCCTGGAAGGGGCTTCCGAGCCCCTTTTCCGTCCTGCCTCAGCCTAAGAGCGTTTGGAATTCCAGTCTCTGGCTCTCCACTTTGCCTCCTTAATTTATTCCTATCATTTTGAACCACCTGGATGTGGAAGCTCCCCCCTGGAGCAGAGCCATGGCTGCTTCCAGGCCCCTTTTCCATCCTGCCTCAGAGCCACTGGGATTCCAGTCTCTGGGATTTTGCCTCCCTAATTCCTGCCCCATCCCTGGGAGGGGCAGCAGTGCCTCCCAAGCCCCTTTTCCATGCCAGGAAGGCACGGCTCTGCCCCGGGCTGTCCCTCCCGTGGCCTGAGCCCCTGTCCCTGTTGGCTGGGCAGGTGCAAGAGCAAGGTGTACCCGGAGGAGCTGCCCAACACCAGCGTGGTGATCGTGTTCCACAACGAGGCCTGGAGCACGCTGCTCAGGACCATCCACAGCGTGCTGGAGCGCTCCCCGCCGCGCCTGCTGGCCGAGATCCTCCTGGTGGACGATGCCAGCGAGAGAGGTGGGCGTCCCACCTCGTCCCACCTTCCATCCCCTCCTCCTGCAGCCCAGGCAGGGCTGGCAGGGTGGTTCCCAGCCGGCTCATCCCTCTGCAGCTCTCCTGGAGCCCCTTCAGGCCCTGGATCAGATCCAGCTCAGTAAATTTGACATTCCTGGAAAGGTCAATCCTTTCCTTCCTGTCTCTCTACCCTCCTCATTCCATTTCCTGAATATCCCCACTAAATCATTTCCATGGAATTCCAGAATGGTCTGGGTTGGAAGGGACCATCTCATTCCAAGTCTGCCTTTATTGCTCCTCTCGGTGCTTCATTTCCTTCATTCTTCACTTTTTTTTTTTTTGCCTTTTCATTTCTGTTTTGACCCCAGACTTTAAAAAGCAAACTCTGCCTGTGAAACTGGGACTCCCTGAAGAAGGAATCCCATCAAGTTCCTTAAATGGAATCAATGGAATGAGAAAGGATCCTGGAGCAGCCCAATGGCAGACTCAACCCTGCAGCCACTCCATCCTTCAGTTCTGCCCCATGGAGCATTAATTGAACCCTAATTACTCCCTTAATTTCCCTGCTCATTAAGTGGCTTAATGATTCCCTGTGCCAGAAGGTGGAGGAGGATTTGAGCCAAGAAATTCCCATTTTTCCTAAAAGCATGCAGAGAGCTCCAATGGGGAAATCCATCAAAAAAATCCTTTTTTTTTTTTAACTGAACCAGCAGCAGATTGCCCAAAGTGTCTTTGTTTTGTGGTTGCTGGTTCATTCCAAGGAAAATTCCCAAGATATTATCCTGGAATCAGGGACTGCTTTGGCTTGCAAGGGACCTTAAAGCCCACCCCCAGGAGATGCTCCAAGCAGGGAGGTTCTGTGACCACCTTGGAATAAAACCTCCCTAAAAATCCCATTTTCCTTCTGTCCCGCCCAATTTGGGCAGAGTTTTTGAAGGCCTCCCTGGAGAACTACGTGAGGAAGCTGGAGGTGCCCGTGAGGATCCTGCGGATGGAGCAGAGGTCGGGGCTGATCCGGGCGCGGCTGCGAGGGGCGGCGGCTGCCAAGGGCCAGGTGATCACCTTCCTGGATGCCCACTGCGAGTGCACCCTGGGCTGGCTGGAGCCCCTGCTGGCCAGGATCAAGGAGGACAGGTGAGCAATTCCCAGCTCCAGAGGCGGGGATCTGCTCCAGGCCTTTCCCTGAGCAGTGGGAATTAAAGGATTCACTGAGCTGGAATGAAGATAACATTGAATAGTTCTTGAATCCGCTGCTGTTTGTATCAAAATAAACGTGGGAGCAGCTTTCCCAAGGTCTGGATCTCTTCCATTAAAAGGAAAGTTTCTCCCTGTTTTTTACCAGGAACAACTTCTCTCTCTGCCCCCTTGAACTCATGGAAATTTGCACCCTTTTTATTCCTTCTCTTTTCTTGTTTCCCCTTTTTTCACCCCTTTTCCCATCTTTTTTATTTCCTTTTCCCCATTTTTCCTCACCTTTTCCCTCCTTTTTTTCTTCTTCCCCTGCCTTCCTCCCTTTTTCCTCTTCCTTCTTTCCCTCCATTTCCCTCTTCCCTCTGATTTTCTGCATTATTCTCCTTTTCCTTTTTCCCCTTTCCTCCGTTTGCCTTCTTTCCCCTCTTCCTCCTCTTTCCTCCCTTTCCCCCTTCTCCCTTTTTCTTCCTTTTCCTCCCTTCCCCCCCTTTTCTCCCTCTTCCCCCACTTTTACTCTATTTTCCCTCTCCTTTCCCCCTCTTCTTTCCCTTTCCCTCTTTTTCCCCTCCTATTTCCCCCTTTCTTCTCCCTCCTTCTTCCCCCTCTTTTCCCCTTCTCCCTCAGTTTATTCCCCCCTTTTTCTTCCCCTTTTTCTTCTTTTCTTCCCCCCTCTTTTCCTCCCATTCCTCCACCTTTTCCACCTTTTCCTTCTCTTTTTCCCCTCCTTTTTTCCCCTCTTTTCCCCTTCTCCCTCATTTTATTCCCCCCCCTTTTTCTCCCCCCTTTTCCCCCTCTTTTCCTTCTTTTCTACCCCTTTCCCCCTCTTTTCCTCCCATTTGTCCCCCTTTCCCACCTTTTCCTTATCTTTTTCCCCTCCTATTTTTCCACCTTTTTTCCTTGTTTTCCCCTTCTCCCTCATTTTATTCTCCCCTTTTTCTCCCCCCGTTCCCCCTCTTTTACTCCCATTCCTCTCCTTTTCGCACCTTTTTCCTTCTTTTTCCTCCCTTCTTCCCCATCTTCCCTCGTTCTTTTTCCCTTCTCCCTCATTTTATTCCCCCCTTTTTCTCCCCCCTTCCCCCCATTTTCCTTCTTTTCTCCCCCCTTTCCCCCCTCTTTTACTCCCAATCCTCCCCCTTTCCCACCATTTTCCTTCTCTTTTTCCTCCCTCTTTTCCCCTTTTCCCTCATTCCCCCCTTCCCCCCCGCTTTTCCCCCTTCTTTTCCTTCTTTTCTCCCCCCTTTACCCCCCTCTTTTCCTCCCAACCCTCCCCCTTTCCCACCTTTTTCCTTCTCTTTTTCCTGCTTTCTTCCCCATCTTCCCTCCCTCTTTTCCCCTTCTCCCTCATTTTATTCCCCCCTCTTTCCCCCTCTCCCCCTTCCCTCCCTCCCCTGCTCCTCCCACCGTGCCCAAACACCCCCCTGACCCCCAAATTCCCATTTTTCCCCAGGAAAACCGTGGTGTGTCCCATCATCGACGTGATCAGCGACGACACCTTCGAGTACATGGCGGGCTCGGACATGACCTACGGGGGCTTCAACTGGAAGCTGAATTTCCGCTGGTACCCCCGTGCCCCAGCGGGAGATGGAGCGCAGGAAGGGGGACAGGACCCTGCCCGTCAGGTCAGTCCCAAAATCCCCCCAGATCCCAAAATCCCACTGCGGGATCCCGGGCGGAACCGCAGGGAGAGCCTGGCGTGTCCTCGCTGCTGCTGCTGCGGCCTTGGGTCAGCCCCATCCCGTCCCCTTCCCAGGGAATGCCAAAAGATTCCAAATCTTCAGCAATTCCAAAGATTCCTGCCTGTTCAGCTCCAGTGTTCAGGGATTCCAAAGATTCCTGCCTGTTCAGCTCCCTCTGTTAATTTGCTGCAAACAGATTTTTAGTCCCCTTTTTTTCAGAATTTAAGACTGATATTCCCAGGGATTTCTGAGCATTTTTGAGCTTTGAACCTCAGTGATTTGCACTTAAGCTGATCCCTTCAGGAATTCCAAAGATTCCTGCCTGTTCACCTCCAGTGTTCAGGAATTCCAAAGATTCCTGCCTGTTCAGCTCCCTCTGTTAATTTGCTGCAAACAGATTTTTATTCCCATTTTTTTTCTAATTTAAGGCTGATATTCCAAAGGATTTCTGAGCATTTTTGAGCTTTGAACCTCAGTGATTTGTGCTTAACCCCATCCCATCCTCTTCGAAATATTCAGGAATTCCAAAGATTTCTGCCTGTCGATCTCCCTCTGTTAATTTGCTGTTAATGGATTTTTATTCCTTTTTTTTTTTGGGATTTAAGGCAGATATTCCGAAGGATTTCTGAACATTTTGAGTTTTGAACCTCAGTGATTTGTGCTTAACCCCATCCCATCCTCTTCCAAATATTCAGGAATTCCAAAATTTCTGCCTGTTCAGCTCCCTCTGTTAATTTGCAAATGGATTTTTATTCCCATTTTTTCAGAATTTAGGGCAGATACTCCAAAGGATTTCTGAGCATTTTTGAGCATTGAACCTCAGTGATTTGCACTTAAATTCCTGGTTTATTGCTTGGAAAATGGGATTGATAACAGAGCACCCTGAGGGAAAAATGATCCGAGAGCATGTCCTGACCTCCTCCATTTAATTTGTGGAATCACAGAGTGGAACAAAACCTCTTCCAAAATTGCAAATGGAGCTGAAAAGGGAACAAATGGAATAAATTCCTGGCCATGGGATGTGTGCTCAGCTCCAACAGCTGCTAGGGCTTCCTGCAAAATTCCAAAAGAGACTAAAAAAGAGTTCCTGAGCGGATGGAATGGATTTAAATCTGGGAAGGGGCAAGAATTCCAAGCCTGCAGGTGGAGGGAAGGACAGCTCAGGGATCAGTCCAGGCAAGGGAGGGATGGCAGGGCAGGAAAAACCTTCCAAAATTGCTTTCAAAATTCCCATTTCTGTCCCTGATTGTCCTGGCAAGGCTGGAATCGGGGAAGGGCAGATTTGGGGTTTATTCCCAGGGTTTGGGGTTTATTCCCAGGAAAAGCAAGCAGGCCCTGGCTGTCAGAGCCAAGGGAATTGTTTTCCTCCTGATCCAGAATTTCCTTTCCAGGCCAGCAGCTCTTGATTAAAGCTCAGGTGTGCATGGAAATTGGGAAAATGAATTATCCTAACGAGCTGCAGGGCCTTGCTGAGCTCCATCCATCCATCTTTATTTCCTTACCTTGAATTGGAGCTGGGCTCAAAATTAGTCCCAGCTCAGACACTGAATTGACTCTTTAAAACTGATAAAGCAAAATATAGGGAGTTTGTTGGATTCCTTTCTTTCTCCCATCAGTTTTTGGCTGGAATTTTGAGGGATTCTCTGGATAAAATGGGAGTTGGGAAGCAGAGGGGGCAGAGGGACAAATGTCACCTGTGCCACAGTTGTCACAAAGAGCTGAGAGTGAAGACTTGGTGCTTCAAGTGGGATTAAGTCCAAAACCTCAGGTTTTAGTCCAAGAATTTCAGTCTTTGGTGTCAGAGAATCCCAAAATCATGGGCATTTCCAGGCATGGCACAGCCCACTTTTGTGGAAATTTCCATGCTTTTCCCTCAGTTTTCGAAGCTGAAGGCACTCCAGGCTGGAATTAGAAATACTAAAAATATGGACTGTGGTCCAGGAAATGGTTTGTATAAATTAGGGATTGAGAGGGAAAAATATGGGATCAAATCCTAGGAAAAAGGCAAGATCAAAAAATAGAAAAAAGGACAAGATGAAATATCAGGAATGTGTTGGGATCATGGAGTTTCCTGGGCTGGAAGGCACCCACAAGGACCATCAATCCAACCCCTGCAAGACATCCCAAAAATCCCCCCCTGAGCCTGGGAACATTTTCCAAATGCTCCTGGAACTCTGGATATTATATTACTTATTATCTTGATATTATATTAATATCTTGGTTATGAATAATTAGACTTGGAGTTGATTGCAGTTAATGAACCCTGCCTGGGTGATGAACAGCAGGGATTGATGTTGATCCTGGTGCCAATCTTTTATCCCCAGAGATGCCCACAGTGGTCTGGTTTAGTGGGATTTTGTGCTGCTGGAGCCCTGCCTGGGATGGGATTCCCGGGAAAAGCAGGATGAGGTGATGCCATGGGATGGGATTCCCTGGGAAAAGCAGGATGAGGTGATGCCATGGGATGGGATTCCCTGGAAAAGCAGGATGAGGTGATGCCATGGGATGGGATTCCCTGGAAGAGCAGGATGAGGTGATGCCATGGGATGGGATTCCCTGGAAAAGCAGGATGAGGTGATGCCATGGGATGGGATGGGATTCCCTGGGAAAAGCAGGATGAGGTGATGCCATGGGATGGGATTCCCTGGAAAAGCAGGATGAGGTGATGCCATGGGATGGGATTCCCTGGGAAAAGCAGGATGAGGTGATGCCATGGGGAGCTCCAGGGCTCCTTTTGCCTCTCCTCTTCCTCTCCCATCATGAAATCCTGGCATGGGCTGTGGCTTGGCTGGGAGGCAGCAAACCTGGGATTGCTCCCGTGTTGTCTGTGCAGGAGTGGGAATCCTGAGTCAATCACAGCAGTTTCCAGGAGCTGTCAGGTGATTCCACAGGGAAAAGATGCAGAACTGAGGAAAAAATTTATTTTTGCAGTTTAAAAACCACTCTAAGGCCTTTGATCTTCCCGATATTTTGGTGGAGGGGTTCTTGTGGAGGGGATTTTCCAAGGAGAGCTCTGCAGGTCTGGTTGTGTCCCATTAAATTCACATCCCAGGGAACAGTCCTGCCTGCTGCATTCCCCAGGAGGGATCAGGGCACGAGTTAGTGAATTTCCAGAGTGAAACTCAGCACTCCCAGGTTTGTGAGGGAGGCATTTGGGAAGTGTTTGGTTTCAGAAAGCAAAGGACATTTGGGTCCTTAGCAAGAATCCAGGTCTGGGTGTCCCGTTCAGTTTCATCCTTCAAAACTTGCTTAAGGCTCGGCCTTGGAAAAAATGGGGAATTTTGTATCAATCAAGAAGTGTCTCCACCCAGGGGAAGGAGGAAGGAGCAATGAGAATGTTTGGGTTGGGAAGGGCCTTAAATCCCATCCCATTTCATCCAGGGACACCTCCCACTGTCCCAGGGTGTTCCAGCCTGGCCTTGGGCACTGCAGGGATCCAGGGGCAGCCCCAGCTGCTCTGGCAATCCCAGCCCAGCCAGGAATTCCCAGTTCCCAATCTCCCACCCATCCCTGCCCTCTGGCACTGGGAGCCATTCCCTGGCTCCTGTCCCTCTGTCCCTTGTCCCCAGTCCCTCTGCAGCTCTCCTGGAGCCCCTCCAGGCCCTGCCAGGGGCTCTGAGCTCTGCCTGGAGCCTTCCCTTCTCCAGGGGAGCATTCCCAGCTCTCCCAGCCTGGCTCCAGAGGGGCTCCAGCCCTGCAGCAGCTCCAGAGCCTCCTCCCAAGGGTCACTCCCCCAAATCCCACAGGTTTAGGGCTGCTGGGAGCTCAGCAGAGGGGCTGGGATGGGCTGAGCCCCCAGAGCCCTTTGGCTGTGCTGGCACATCTCAGAGGAAAGCTGGGATTGGGATTGAGTTCTTCCCTCCCAGCAGCTGGGCTGGGCATTCCTGTGGCATTTCCATTTCCAGGGAAATTCAGCCATCCCCTGGCATTGCCTGTTTGTGCGGATTCCTAATCCTCTTAGCTGAGATTTTCCTGCTCCTTGGATGCTGTTTTGGGCTCCCTCTGAGGCAAAACCCAGCCATGAAACTCCTCCCAAATCCATCCCCGATTGGATTTGAGCTGCTGCTCGCCCAGGAGGCCCAAATCCCACCCAATTTACCCTCACAATTCCCCTGAAATAATCCATGGAAATGGGAGTGAGGCTGGGCCCAGCTCTGGATTTAGGGGAAGAGCAGAGAAATCCAGTTGAAATTGTCTTAATTTTTCCTTGGGGTGTGGCTGGGCCTGAGATCCATGGATTTTGGGGAAGAGCAGGGAAAATCCAGTTAAAATTCTCCTTTTCTGGTTGTTTTCCATAGAATTCCTGTGTGGTGAAATGTGCTGTAAATTCCAGAGTGTCCTTTAAAAGGTCTTTTTTCTTTTTTCTTTTCTCTTTTCTTTCTCCCCTTTTTTTTTTTTTCTTTTCTTTTCTGTTTTCCTTTGTTTTTTCCTGTTTGTTTCCCACCCAGGACCCCAACTATGGCTGGTGGCCTGTTTTCTATTGACAGGAACTACTTTGAAGAGATAGGAACTTACGATGCAGGAATGGATATCTGGGGTGGCGAGAATCTTGAAATGTCCTTTAGGGTAATTCCTGTTTTCCTTCCTTTTCTTTTCCCCCCCCTAAAAATATCCCCCTTTTGTGCTGTCATTCCTTCAGGGAGCTCCTGCTTTAGCTGGCCTGCAAGTCATGAGTTAAATGGAATTTTTGAAATTCGGGGGAACCTCGTTGGGTGTTTTGGGATTTTTTTGCTGCATGGAATATTTTGGTGTTGAGGGTTTTATCCCTCCAGAATTCCATATATTTTAGTCATTCCTTCGTGGAAGAAACGAGGTGCCCAGTGAGAATTTGATATGAATTTACGTTAAAAAAAATAAAATTAAAAATACTTTTTAAGATGTTTTGGGAACGGTGACATCATGGACTTGCAAGTTCCAGCTGGGATTCTGGGTCTGTGCCAGGGAAACTCATATCCTGCAGAAAATGCTGATGTTCCTGCTGGGGTAGGGGTGAGCCACAGCTCAGGGAATGCATCCAGTCACTGCCCTTGGGACAGAAAAGGGGGAAACTGAGGCATGGTTGGAAGGGATGGTGGGAATGGCTTTGAACTCCCTGGATGTGTCCCAGTTTCTGGATTCAGTGATGGGAATAACCCCCAGGATCCCCCTGGTGCCCACAGCCCATCCTGGCAGTGTCCTTTCCCCCCTTTTCCTTTGAAGTTTTTTAGGGAGCAGATTTTTCCAGCTGGGAATTTGAAAGCTTTTCCAGGCTGTTCCTCTGAGCTTTATTGCTCCCTTTGCAGGAAAAGCAAAGGGGTCAGTTCCCCTCCTGAGCCTGGATGCTCCCAAGGAGGAGATTCCCACATTTTTTGTTGTTTTAAATCCTGAAATTCCTCCTGGGGTGTGCCAAGGCCCCTGTGCAGGAATTTTTCCTGTGGTTTTCCATGTTCTGCAGGAGATCCCTGGAGCAGGGAGTGCCAGGCACTTTAAAGCATTCCAAATGTGCCTTTCCACCCTAAACCAGGGAATTCCTGGGGTCAGGGAGAGGAATAAATGCAGATACTGCCATGGGAAGGCCAGGGAATCCCCTGGTGCTGTTTATTGGGATTAATCAGAGCCTCTGGAAGGAAAACCAACTGAAAATCCAGGGATATTCTGTGGGACTTCATCAGGGACATCAAAGGGTTCAAATCCTTGGGAAGTTGGGAGCCAGGAGAGCTGAGGAGTCAGGGAGGTTCCTCCAGCTCCAGAGCTGCCCTGCCCAGGGGGGTTTGGGAATATCTCCTGTCAGGAACGCTCTGGGAGCAATTCCTGCTGTGGGGCTGGGATTGCAGTGAGGCTCAGGGGTGTTCCTGGGGCTGTTCTTACACCCAGGACTGTAGCACCAAAGGGTGGGAGGAGATTTGGGACTGCTTCAGAATAATAAAAATAAATCCCCAAAAATATAATAAACCCAGCCTGTCCTCCCATATTTTGTGAATTCCTGAATCCTCATCAGTGTTATCCAGTGCCTTTGCTTTCCCTGGATCATGTCTCATCTGCATCCAGCTCCAACATTATCCCAAAGAATAATTAAAAGGATTTCCAGCTTTTTTGCTCTCAGGGGCATTTCCAGGAGGAGCATCCATGGGGTATAATGTGATTATTTTGGGAAAATCCATGTTTTTTCTTTTAGCTGCTTCTTGTTGCTGATAGGTCTTTAATGATTCCTTTTAGGAATGTCTTTTAATTAGGGAAAAATAATGACAGTTCCTGGCAGGAGTCTCTTACAGCTCCAAGGGTTTGCTTTAGTCAAGGAAAGCCTGATTTAATCATAAACTTTATTTTTATTTATGGAATTACTGATTTTTTTTTTCTATTGGCTCCCAGTGCCAGAGGGCAGGAATGGATGGGAGATTGGGAACTGGGAATTCCTGGCTGGGCTGGGATTGCCAGAGCAGCTGTGGCTGCCCCTGGATCAGATCCCTGGAGTGTCCCAGGCCAGGCTGGGGCACCCTGGGACTGTGGGAGTGTCCCTGGATGGGATGGGATGGGATTTAATGCCCTTCCCACCCAAACCATTCCAGAATTCCCTGACTCCCTGGGGTCACCACAGCGAGGGGTGAATGCCCCCCACAGTCTGTGAGGGGAGCAGATCCCTGAGACCCCGCAATTCTTAGCCAGGATGGGAACTTTTGGGAAGCAGTCACATTCCCAGGGAGTGTCCCAAAAGGTTGGTTTGTTTGGGATTTTTTAAAAAATGTTGAACAATTTCTTTTCCTAAGAAGAAGGGTGCAGGTTCCCCCATATCCCATCCCAGCTGGCACAGGGAGCACATTGCTCCAAGGAGAGCCAAAAATGGGCTGGAAACGTGTCCAGGAGCAGAGGTTTTTTAAAATGGTGGTGTGGGAGGAATTCCCTGCCAGCTGGAATGGGAAACCAGCAGGGGAATGCTGGGATTTGGGATGGAGGGTGCCTCAGATTGTGTGTGCTCCTTCCTGGCATGTCCAGTAATTCCCAGATTGCTCCAGGAGCACATCCATGGTGAATATTGGGGATTTATTCCCTGGTGTATATTGGGGTTATGCCCAGATTTCTCCATGAATACATTCTTGGTGTATATTTGGAGTTTATTCCACATTCCCAGGTTGCTCTGGGAATAGATCCCTGGAGTTTATTTGGGGTTATTTCCTGGAGATATTTGGGGTTATTCCCTGGAGTTATTTGGGGCTATTCCATGCTCCCAGGTTGCTCCATGAGCACATGCTAGGGGAATATTTGGGGTTATTTGGGGTTATTCCCTGGAGATATTTGGGGTTATTCCATTGAATCATTTGGAGTTATTCCATTGAATCATTTGGAGTTATTCCATTGAATCATTTGGGGTTATTCCCTGGAGTAATTTGGGGTTATTCCCTGGAGTTATTTGGGGTTATTCCCTGGAGTTATTTGGGGTTATTCCCTGGAGTTATTTGGGGTTATTCCCTGGAGATATTTGGGGTTATTCCCTGGAGCTTTTTGGGGTTATTCCCTGGAGTTATTTGGGGTTATTCCCTGGAGATATTTGGGGTTATTCCCTGGAGTTATTTGGGGTTATTCCCTGGAGATATTTGGGGTTATTCCATTGAATCATTTGGGGTTATTCGCTAGAGTAAGTTGGGGTTATTTCCTGGAGATATTTGGGGTTATTCCCTGGAGTTATTTGGGGTTATTCCCTGGAGTTATTTGGGGTTATTCCATGCTCCAGGTTGCTCCATGGGCACATCCCTGGTGAATATTTGGGATTTCTCCGTGTTCCCTCTGGAATTCCTCGGCACCCCTGATCCTGAAGTTGCCCCTGAGTCCCTGAGCAGTTAACACAGGGATGTTTCAGTGCTGATCCCACAGATCCCATCCCTCCTCATTCTCATGGAATTCTGGAAATGGAGGGAGCCCTAATTAACTAAATCTGCCTTGGTTGCCATGGGAACTCAGGTCTGTGTCAAGGAGCTTTAATTCCAAGATTCCACCAGAGCTCCTGTTTAAAACTCCCCAAAACCTCAGAGATTTAACACCAGGAGGAGCCTGGAAGTAAAAGAATTGTAATAAAATAATTGAAGTGAAAAGTTGAAATAATTAAAATATTTTAAATAAATAATTGAAATTTTAAAATCGAATTATTTGAAATAAATAATTGAAATAAAAAACGGAACTAAAATAATTGAAATAATTAAGATGAATAAAATATTTGAATTAATTAAAATAAATAATTAAATTATTTTGATCCTTCTGGCTCCTTAGGAGGGAGTTAAAGTCCAGGACAGAGGTGGAGTCCCATCCCTAACGATTTAAAAGCTGTGGAATGAGGACAAGGATCAGTGGTGGACGTGGTTAACATTGGACTCAATGATGTTGGAAGTCTTTTCCAAGCTAAATAATTCCAGGATTCCCAGCATTTCTCACTCCCTAGTGATCCAGCAGCAAAATTTGTTACTTGATTTAACCCCAAAGTTCTAAATTCCAGCATGTTTTAGATTATCCCAAGCATGGATTTTGGCTCTTAAAAAGGGAACATTTCCATCTGGGAAGAGTTCCCCACATTGTCTTCTTCATTTATGATGGAATTTTTGGGATTTCACCAGCACATGAGTGTTGCCAGCCAGGGCCAAATCCCTGAATTTTCCCCTGAAATCCCCGCTGAGTTGGATGGCTGGGGGCATGGGGGGCACAGCTGCCAGCACATCCTGCCCTGCTGTGTTTGGGGCTGGTTTCCTCTGGCTGCTTGAAATGGCCCCAAGGCATTAAAAGTCTTTTTTCCAGCCCCTGACCAAAGAAGGAGTCGAGGTTCCTCGGCTCTGCTTCCCAAGGCTGTTTATTTTCCCTTGTCTGTTCCATTCTTTCCCTGCCCTGCTGAGCTCTGTCCAGCAGGTCGGGCTGTGGCACAGGCCCTGCCCTCGGGGTGCTGTTGGCTTTTTATACTCAGAGCTACCTGTGCTTTATTGACAATAATTCCCCAATCCCTATCCCCTGTGTCAGACAGTCTGTCTGTGCCCTAAACCAATCCAGCAGTGCCACCATCCCAGCAGGAGATGGGCACAAGGAGGAGAAGGACAGGACAGATTCCTCCCTCTTGCCTCCTGAACCCCCATCCCAAATCCCCAAAATTCCACTTTTTCACCTGTGACAAATTCACTATCACTCTACTCAAACCCTTGTGGCTGTAACTCCTCACACAGAGCTGGGAATTGTTTCCAGGGGCTAAAATCAAAGGCTCAGGTGTTTGTGACCTGGTGCCAAGGGCTCTGAGCCCTGCCAGGGTCTGGAGCCCTGCGGGGCAGCCCGAGGGATGCCCTGGGTTCTGGCAGTGTCCTGCAGGCCGGCCCCGTTCCCGTTGCAGATCTGGCAGTGCGGGGGCTCCCTGGAGATCGTCACCTGCTCCCACGTGGGACACGTGTTCCGCAAGGCCACCCCCTACACCTTCCCGGGGGGCACCGGCCACGTCATCAACAAGAACAACCGCAGGCTGGCCGAGGTCTGGATGGACGAGTTCAAGGACTTCTTCTACATCATCTCCCCAGGTAAGGCTGCTTTGGGGTCAGCTCCTGGGCTGGAATGTTCCTGAAAAAGGGGAGCTGGCAATGGCAGGCGGCGTGGGGTTGTTTGGGTTGGAAAAGGTCTCTGAGGTCTTTGGGTCCAACCATCCCCAGCACTGCCCTGTCCCCAGCGCCACATCCACAGGGCTTGAAATCCCTGCAGGGATGGGGACTCCACCTGAGCACCTTTTCCTGAAGGAATTGTCCCAAAATCCACCCTGAGCTGCCCTGGGCCAGCCTGGGGCCGTTCCCTCTGCTCCTGTCCCTGTTCCCTGGAGCACAGCCCGACCCCCCGGCTGTGCCCTCCTGGCAGGGAATTCCAGAGAGGGAAAAGATCCCTGGGGATCCTCCTTTGCTCCAGGCTGAGCCCCTTCCCAGCTCCCTCAGGGATTCTCCAGCCCCTTCCCAGCTCCCTCAGGGATTCTCCAGCCCCTTCCCAGCTCCCTCAGGGATTCTCCAGCCCCTTCCCAGCTCCGTTCCCTTCCCTGGCCCCTTCCCAGCCCCTGATCTGTTCCCAAGTTATTTATTAATATCTGTATTAATTAATAGATAGAATTTAATGTGGTTGTTCCCCAGCATTGAGAAGCAAATGGAGGAGAAAGGGGAAATAAAATGAAGATTTTCATGGAAATTTCTCCATTAAAAGAAGTAGGAAATAATAGATTAAAAAAAAAAAATAGGGCATTCCTAAATATAAAAAGTATTCCTAAGTATTTTTAATCTGCTTTTTTTGATCCTTTTCCCTTCCTATTAATGAGGAAAGTGGGTATCTCTGGATAATTCTCTGGGAGAACAAAGGAACTTGCCTGTTGGTAATGAGGGCTCTGTTGTCTGGCGCAGCCTCATCCCCCAGCTCCTCTGGGAGCTGATTCATCCCATTCCTGAGCTGAGATCCCAGGAGGGAGGAGCCAGGGGCTGCTCCCAGTGGGAAGAAGACTTCTCAGCATAATTAGGGGCACACCTCATAATTACATCCCAGATTAAAAGTCTGGAGAGATCTGGTTCCCTGGGAAAACAGAATTCTGCTGGAGGAGAGCTCAGCTATAATTTTTGGGATTTTGAGCATATTTTTAATTGGGGCCTTCTCCTGTTTTTGTGTGGGTAACAGGAAAATCTTTATTTGTGCTGAGATGAGTCAGGAGCCCGAGTTTTTAGTAAAGCCAAGCTGGATTTAAGAAAACCAGGGAAAAAAATCCCAAAGCAGTGAGGAAAACTCCCCTTTTGGATTTAGTGTAACCCTGCATGAACAAGGAATTGGAGTTTTCCTTGGGAAGAGCCTGGCTCAAGGCCTGCAGCTCATGAGGAGAGCTTCAGAAATCCTGGATATGCTTCAAATGGGATTAAAGGAAGCCCCTCTCTTAGGGCTGGGGCAGCTGTGGGATTTTCCCCAAATGTTTGATGGGCTGTTCTCTCCCGTTGCAGGGGTGGTGAAGGTGGATTATGGAGATGTTTCCATCAGGAAAGCCCTGCAGTGGAGCTGGGGTGCTCTGGCATTTTCCCCAAATGTTTGATGGGCTGTTCTCTCGCCATTGCAGGGGTGGTGAAGGTGGATTATGGAGATACTTCCATCAGGAAAGCCCTGCAGGGGACCTGGGGCAGCTCCAGGATTTTCCCCAAATGTTTGATGGGCTCTTGTGTCACCATTGCAGGGGTGGTGAGGGTGATTACAGAGATGTTTCCATCAGGAAAGCTCTGCAGGGGAGTTGGGATTTTCCCCAAATGTTTGATGGGCTGTTCTCTCCCCGTTGCAGGGGTGGTGAAGGTGGATTATGGAGATGTTTCCATCAGGAAAGCCCTGCAGTGGAGCTCTGGCATTTTCCCCAAATGTTTGATGGGCTGTTCTCTCCCGTTGCAGGGGTGGTGAAGGTGGATTATGGAGGTGTTTCCATCAGGAAAGCCCTGCAGTGGAGCTGGGTGGCTCCAGGATTTTCCCCAAATGTTTGATGGGCTGTTCTCTCCCGTTGCAGGGGTGGTGAAGGTGGATTATGGAGACGTTTCTGTCAGGAAGGCCCTGCGGGAGAGGCTGGGCTGCAAACCCTTCTCCTGGTACCTGGAGAACGTGTACCCCGACTCGCAGATCCCACGGCGCTACTACTCCCTGGGAGAGGTACAGGAGGGGCTGGGAATGGGAGGGCAGGGAGGGCAGCCATCCAGGGGGCAGGAAAGAAAGGAAACCAGGAAAGAAAAGAAACCAGGCATTGCAGGAAAACCAGGGCAGAGGAAATCAGGAATGAAAGGAAATCAATCTGTGAAAGAAACCAGTAGTACGAACCAGTAAGTAAAGCAAGAACTGGAAACCAGTAAGGGAAGGAAAGCAGTAACTCACAACAGTCTAGGAAAGCAGGAAAACCAAGAAATAAAGGAAACCAGTAAGAACTGGAAACCAGTAAGCAAAGGAAAGCAACCTTACAGGTAAACAGTAACTACAACAAACCAACAAGTAAAGAAAACCAGTAAATCCAGGACACCAAGAAGTGCAGCAAACCAGTGAGTACAGGAAACTGGTAAGGAAAGGAAACCAGTAACTACAGCAAACCAGTAGTACTGGAAACCAGTAAGTAAAAGAAATCAGCAATGCAGGAAACCAGTAAAGGTAAAACCAGTAGCACAGGAAACCAGTAAGAACTGGAAACCTGTTAGTAAGGAATACCAGTAGGTACCAAAAACCAGCAAGTGCAGGAAACCAGTAAGTACCACAGAGCAGTAGGTAAAGAAACCAGTAAGTGCAGGGAACCAGGAGGTGTCCAGAGCCAGTGGGTCCGTTCCCAAGGGGGTGAGGTGGCTTTGGAGCCAAGACTCAGGGCCTGGAGTTCCCTCCTTGTCTCTTATTCCTTTTGATTTCTTATTTCTCTCTATTCCTGTATTTTTAAGTCCTTTTCAAGAAGAAGTTGCTGTTCCAAACATATTCCCTCTCCTTAAAAATCTCCCATTAAATCAAGTGTCTATTCCAAATGTTCACCAGGCAGATTTGTCTCCCAAGTGGAGCAGGAGATTGGAAAAGTGAAGTTTGGGATTAATATTTTGACACAATGAATATGCAGCCCTTGAGGGGAACCTTCCATCATCATTAATTGCTTAGAAATGGCTTTTTTTTTTTTTTTTTTTTAAGAAGTGTTTGTTCACTGAGTGTTTTCCAGCCTGGAGCTGAGGGTCAAGGACATTCCTGGTAATCACAACATTCTGGGACCACCAGGAACTGGGATTTCTTTGAAATTCAACAAATTCACAGTTAAAAATACTATATTGAGTTGTTCCTATGCTGCCTTCTAAAAGCTCTGGAATGGGTTGATTTGAGATGATGGAATAACAATCAAAGGATTTGATGATGGAATAACAATCCTGGAATAACACTCTGAGGAGCAAATGGCTTTTTTTTGACATCCAGGGAAGTGATTTCCCTCTGAAATTTGCCATTGTAGTCAGGAATAAAAGGCACTGGAGGATTCCAGGTTTAATCCTGCCAAAATAAAGGGAAATGGGGGTTTCCAGCAAGGAAAGGACTTGTCTAGGGAATGTCAAATAAAGTGGGATTGTGCCACGTTGTCAGGCTGGAAAATGGGATGAGAAAGGCAGAAAGAAGTGATTAAAACACCTGATCTGTGCAGTGTGGCCTCAGTTCCCATGGAAACAGCAGCTCAGGCAGGAGCTGGGAATTAAAGCCCTGCTTGCCTCTTCCAGTGGAGCAGGAAAAGGGAATTGCAGCCTTAAAGCCCAGGGAGCAGCAGAGAAATGGGGGATTTTTAAGGCATTGGAAGTGCATTTTCTGGACATTTTTCTGCCTTTTAGGGGAGATTTGGGCAGGATTTGATCCATCCAAGCTGGAGCAGCATCATTAGCCCATAAATGATCCATGTCCTGCCCTGGATGGCTCCTCCTGGGCTCAAATCTGAGGAAAAATGGTGTAAATCAAAGGGGAGCAGCTCCAGGCCTCAAAGTGCATTTCCCAAGTGGATATTTTGTTGTTTTCTGGGACAAACAGGGAGAAAAAGAATGGAGATTTTGACAGATTTGGGATAATCATCCTGAATTCCCTCTTGGCTTGACATGGAACAGTGAGAGGTGTCCCTGGCCATGGATGAGCTTTGGGGCCACTTCCAACCCAGACCATTCCCTGACTATTTGGGAATGTGACCTGTTCACAAATTGCAGTTTTCTGCACAGATCTGGCAGGTCCAGGAAATATTTTAAGGAATATTTCACCTCTTTCCTTTCTGCAGATCAGGAATGTTGAAACCAACCAGTGCTTGGACAACATGGGCCGCAAGGAGAACGAAAAAGTGGGATTTTTCAACTGCCATGGCATGGGAGGGAACCAGGTAAATAAAACCAGGGAAAAGTGGCTTATTTGTCCAAGAATTCCTTTGGAATATTTTAAATATCTCTTTCAATTCTATTTTAGACTTTGTGTGAAAGTAGCACCAAAATAATCAATGAAAATTCCAAAATACTTTTGGTTTTGAGCTGAAGGATTTTAAGAGGACTCAGCCTTTTTTTTTTTTTTTTTTTTCAGCTCCAGATTTTGGGGAAATATTGGTGCACATCCATGGCAGGTGTCCCAGTGAATATATTGAATAGAATCCTGCCATCATTTAATAATAAATTTAACATTCCAGACACGGACTTTAGGAAGTGTGATCATGAATTTGAATTTATTTTTTGTGAAAATGAAATGGGCAGGAATCTCCATAAATGTGGCTGGATCCATCTGTTCTGAATGTGTGTAGGAAAATAAATATCCAGGATGTTCATGGAAGTTCTTTAGTGGAATTCCAGTAGTGGGGGCCCGGGGAGTTTCATTTGGAGGAGCTGGAAAGGGAGGAGAAAAGTGGATGGAATTCTTGGTCTTGTGACCAACTACTCTAGGTTAATTAGAACAAAATTTGCATATTCCAGCGGATTTTCAAATTAGCATGGCTGCTCCAGATGGGGTTTGGGATGTAAATTATAATTAAGGGACTTTTAAGCATATTTTAAATTAACTCTATTTTAATTAATTAGAATTTATGTATAGAATTTTCCAGGGGTGGTGCCAGCCTGGCACGGTCATAATTCCCTGCTAGCTCTGGTGTTCCAGACACCTGCTCCTGGCCACATTCCTGCTGGGAAAGGCTGGGATGCTCCGTGTTCCCATCCCTGATTTATCCTGGAGGTTCATCCCAGCTCCTGCCATCTCCTCCTGTCACTTCCTCCATCCTCACTGGAGCTCGGCCTCATTTCGCTGCTTTTTGGCTGGGAAAACCTTTCCCTTCCCCTGAATTCCCATGGATTCCTCCAGTGGAGAACCTTTCCCTTCCCCTGAATTCCCGTGGATTCCTCCAGTGGAAAACCTTTCCCTTCCCCTGAATTCCCGTGGATTCTTCCAGTGGAGAACCTTTCCCTTCCCCTGAATTCCTGTGGATTCCTCCAGGGGAGAACCTTTCCCTTCCCCTGAATTCCCGTGGATTCCTCCAGTGGAGAACCTTTCCCTTCCCCTGAATTCCCGTGGATTCCTCCAGTGGAGAACCTTTCCCTTCCTCTGAATTCCCGTGGATTCTTCCAGTGGAGAACCTTTCCCTTCCCCTGAGTTCCCCTGGATTTCCCCAATGGAAAACCTTTCCCTTCCCCTGAATTCCCCTGAATTTCCCCAATGGAAAACCTTTCCCTTCCCCTGAATTCCCTTGGATTCCTCATGTGGAGAACCTTTCCCTTCCCCTGAATTCCCGTGGATTCCTCCAGTGGAGAACCTTACCCTTCCCCCGAATTCCTGTGGATTCCTCCAGTGGAGAACCTTTCCCTTCCCCTGAATTCCCATGGATTTCCCCAATAGAAAACCTTTCCCTTCCCCTGAATTCCCGTGGATTTCCCCAATGGAAAACCTTTCCCTTCCCCTGAATTCCCATGGATTTCCCTAATGGAAAACCTTTCCCTTCCCCTGAGTTCCCATGGATTTCTCCAAGGCAAGGCTCCATCTCTGCAGGCCGGGGTCCCTCCCAGGGCTGGGTTGGTGTTCCCAGCCCTTCCCAGCCCTTCCCAGCCCCTCTGTGTTCCAGGTGTTCTCCTACACGGCGGACAAGGAGATCCGCACGGACGACCTGTGCCTGGACGTGTCGCGGCTCAACGGCCCCGTCCTCATGCTCAAGTGCCACCACCTGAGGGGCAACCAGCTCTGGGAGTATGATGCTGAGGTATCCTGGGCCCGGGGGGTGGTTCTGGGACAATCCCAGCATCTCTGAGGTTGGAAAAGCCCTCCCAGCCCATGGAGTCCCAGCTGTGCCCACCTTGTCACCAGCCCAGAGCCCCGAGTGCCACCTCCAGAATTCCTGGGACACCTCCAGGGATGGGCACTGCAAACCTCCCTGGGCAGTTCCAATCCCTGAGCCCCCTTTCCATGGGCAAATTCCTGCTGCTGTCCACACACACAGAGGTTCCAGTTCCAAGCCAGCTCTTGTGGAAATCCTCCTGGGATTCGCCCAATTCCGTGTTTCCATCTCACTTTAGACAATTCCCACGGGGATTTCTGCTCACACTGAGTGCCACCTCCAGGAATGGGCACTCCAAACCTCCCTGGGCAGCCCCTGCCAAGGCCTGGGCCCCCTTTCTGTGGTATTTGTGAGGTTCCCAAGACAGAGGAGGAAGGAATGAATCTGACTCCATGTTCTCAGAAGGCTAATTTATTATTTTATGTTACTATATTCTATAAAAGAATGCTATACTAAACTATACCAAAGATACAGAAAGGATACAGACAGAAGGCTAAAAGATAATAATGAAAACTTGTGACTCTCTCCAGAGCCCTGACACAGCTTGGCCCTGACTGGCCAAAGAGTGAAAACAATTCCCATGAAACCAATGAAACAATCACATGTTACATAAACAATGTCCAAACCCCATTCCAAAGCAGCAAAACACAGGAGAAGCAAATCAGATAGTTATTGTTTTAATTTTTCTCTGAGGCTTCTCAGCTTCCCAGGAGCAAAGTCCTGGGCAAGTGGATTTTTCCAGAAAATATGATGGTGAAAAATATTTCCCCCTTTCCATGGGGAAATTCCTGCTGCTGTCCACCCCGAGGCTGGAAAAGCCCTCCCAGGTCATCAAGTCTGAGCTGTGCCCCATCCCCACCTTGTCTCAGCCCAGCCACATCCAGGAGTTCCTTGGGCACCTCCACCCTTCCTGCCTGCAAGGCTGGAATTCTTCCAATAAAATGCACACAGGGAATGTGCTGGTTTTTCCCTTAAATTCAGCAGAATTTCGCAGGAATTGTGTAAAACCCAGCTCGGCCATGAGATGGAGCTCCTAAAACAGGAATGCTCCATGTTTGTATGGCATCTCCGAGGATTGGCTGCTTGTTCTCCTGGAAAACATCCCATCGCATTCCCTGTCCCTGCATTTATTGAGTAGAGCTTTTTGTTACCAATTTTCCTTGGAATATTCAGATTTCAGCTGTCCATTTTCCCTTTCATTTCATTATTGCCATTGTTATATATTTGTTAGTGTATTATTAACCTCCACACATTGCTAATATCCAGAACTTTTTTCCCAAGAACCAACCAGTTGTGATATTCTGGGGTTTTTTTTCCCCAAGAGGAACAATCACAGGCTATTTCCTGAATCCCTTATATTCATTAATTTAATTTTCCAGTGGAACTACACTGATTTTTCCTTACCTTGCTTATTCAGGCATTGCATGGAGGGATTTTGGGTGGTTCTTAGGAATTTTTAGGAATTCTGGCTTGGCAATGGACAACATGGCCACAGCTGGATGTGAAATAATCCTAAAAAGGGTTTTCTCTGAGGGATTTTCATGGAATTTTCTACCATTTCCTGCTACTATTAATTTTTTCTGATTTCCTAATTTAATTTGTGGTATTTAAATACTGAAGAGATTCCAGGCTCCCACAGCTGGTGATTCCCATTGTGACATCTGGGGAAACCTCTGGATGTGGAGAGAGATGAGATCCTGGGACGTGACACGCACGAAGGGATCCAGGGGAAAAATGAAGTTGGAAGTGTGTCACAGCTGATAGGGAGGAGTTTAATTCCTTGTGGATGGATGGTGATGTCAGCATTTATTCCTGACAAATTCCTCAGGGTTTATTCCTGACAGATCCCTCGGGGTTTATTCCTGACAGATCCCTCAGGGTTTATTCCAAGGCTGCCAGAGCTCCAGGAGTGTTTGGAGAATGCTCTCAGGGATAGGTTGGGATTGTTGGGATATCCTGGCAGGGCCAGGGCTTGGATCAGTGATCCCTGTGGATCCCTCCCTTCTCAGAATTCCATGATTTTTTCCTGGACAATTGCCACTGTTTGTCCCCAGTCACGGTGTCCCTGCAAAGCTGTGGAATTTCCATCCAGGGGGAGCTGAGGGGCTGCACAAAAAATGTTCCTTGGTTCACTGACTCCGCTTTCCTTCTGTCTTCCCTTCCCTCAGTATTTTGGGAAATGGGAGTATAGCTTTGAGGTAAGTCTGGAGCAATCCCTGTGCCAAATCCCAATCCCTGGAATAGCTCCTGTAGCAGTGCCCTCACTCAGTGCTTCCCCATAGCTGCTGCTCCAACATTCCAGAGCTTCCTGCTCCCTGAGCCAGCCTGGCAGAGCTGGGAATGTTCACCTGGAGAGGGGAAGGATGCAGGAAAACCTCAGAGCCCCTGGCAGGGCCTGGAGGGGCTCCAGGAGAGCTGCAGAGGGACTGGGGACAAGGGATGGAGGGACAGGACACAGGGAATGGTTCCCAGTGCCAGAGGGCAGGGATGGGTGGGAGATTGGGAACTGGGAATTCCTGGCTGGGCTGGGATTGCCAGAGCAGCTGTGGCTGCCCCTGGATCCCTGCAGTGCCCAAGGCCAGGCTGGAACACACTGGGACAGGGGGAGGTGTCCCTGCCATGGCAGGGTGGGATGGGATGGGATTTAAGGTCTTCCCACCCCAAACCATTCCATGAATCCAGTACCAGCAAATGGCTGCTCAGGTTCCCACATTGGTGTTTATCCCCATCTGAGGATATTTCATATCCTGTGAACACCAGAGAGAGAGAATTCCAAGTCCTGATGGACCTCTGCTTTCCCTGTAGGGATTCATGGACAGGAGGGAACAGGGAGTGCTGACCCAGGGAGATCCAGCACTGCTGTCCCCGCCCGTGACTCCAAGTGACATTTTAGGGACACTGGGCTCTGGTATTTTTAGTGGCTCCTTTATCCTCACATCACTTTTTCCATTCCCGAGCCAAAAACATGGAAAAAGAGCAAGTGTGGGATGTGGGAAGAGCATTCCACCTCAGTGAGAGTGGGGAGAATTTAGGGAAGTGGAAGCTCCCCTTCATCTCACCCCACCTGGAATTGGCACTGGAATGGAAAAGTGGAATTGTGAAAAAACAAAAAAACAAAAAACCAAAACTGTCATAAATGTTTAATGAATTCTGTTTTTAATTGGGCAATTCCCAAATGGGGTTCAGGTTGGTTTGTGCAGGAAAAAACCCAGCTGTGCCCAGATCTTTCCAGTGGGGAATCTTAGCCATCCAAGGGGTTGGAGGGGCAGGATTGGGAGCTGTGCTCCAACATGGATCTTGGGAATGGGCTCGAGAGCAGGGAGGAAATTTTGGGATGTTTGTGCAGAACAAAACCCCTCTCTGCCTGGATCTTCCAGCAGGGAAGAGCAGCAATCCAGGGGCTTGGAGGGGCAGGACTGGGAGCCATGCTCTGGGCTGGATCATGGGAATGCTCTCAAGAGCAAGGCTGAAGCTCTGGGATATTTCTAGGAAAACCCCATCTGTGGATCTTGCCAGCAGGGAATTGCAGCAATCCAATTTAGGGAGAATGGGATTGGGAGCCACAATCTGGATCATGCGAATGCTGTCAAGAGCAAGGTGGAAGTTTGGGGATATTTCTAGGAAAACCCCTCTGTGGATCTTCCCTATGGAGAATTGCAGCGATCCAAGGGGAGGCAGAACAGGACTGGGAGCCACAATCCACTCTGGATCATGGGAATGCTCTCAAGACCAAGGCAGAAGTTTTGGGATATTTCTAGGAAAACCCCATCTCTGCCTGGATCTTGCCAGCAGGGAATTGCAGCATTCCAAGGGTAGGGGGAACGGGATTGGGAGCCACAATCTGGATCATGGGTGTGCTCTCAAGAACAAGGCAGAAGTTTTGGGATATTTCTGCTAGGAAAACCCCATCTCTGCCTGGATCTTACCAGCAGGGAATTGTAGCAATCCAAGGTTAGGGGGAACGGGATTGGGAGCCACAGTCTGGATCATGGGAATGCTCTCAAGAACAAGGCAGAAGTTTTGGGATATTTCTAGGAAAACCCCATCTCTGCCTGGATCTTACCAGCAGGGAATTGCAGCATTCCAAGGGTAGGGGGAACGGGATTGGGAGGCACAGTCTGGATCATGGGAATGCTCTCAAGAGCAAGGTGGAAGTTTTGGGATATTTGTAGGAAAACTCATCTGTGGATCTTGCCAGCAGGGAATTGCAGCATTCCAAGGGTGGGGATTGGGAGCCACAATCTGGATCATGGAAACGCTCTCAAGAACAAGGTGGAAGTTTTGGGATATTTGTAGGAAAACCCCATCTCTGCCTGGATCTTGCCAGCAGGGAATTGCAGCATTCCAAGGGTGGGGATTGGGAGGCACAGTCTGGCTCACGGGAGCGCTCTCCAGAGCAGGGAGGAGGTTTTGTGTGTCCCTCATCCCCAGCCCATGAATTCCCTCCGTGTGTCCCGCGCGTTCCCAGCCCGCTCCCCGCGCGGTTCCCGGCGTTCCGCGCCGCTCCCGCTGAGCGCTCCCGCTTTTGCAGAAGCGCACGTTCCTGCACATCATCACGCAGTCCTGCCTGACCCTGGGCAGGGTGGAGGACGGCTCCCAGGGCCCCACGGTGGAGGCCTGCGACGGGAGCCCCCTGCAGAGCTGGAGCCTCAGGAATTACTCCCGCCTGGAAGTCTTTAGGAGGGTTTACTCCAGCCCCATGGAATACTTCCTGTAGGGGCCCCGGGACTGGGAGGAGATCTAGGATGTGGTAAGGAATTGCCAGGGGATCGTCCTGCTCTGGGCTCTGCCGGAGGAGCCCGGCGGAGTTTCTGTCTTGTTTGAGTTTTGGGGGGATTTTTGTGGTTTTTACGTTGTTTTTGACGGGTTCGCAAATGTTCGTTTTTCATGGCATTCGTAGATCTTCATGGAGTGTTTCAGGAATTTTATGAGGATTTTTGAAATGCTTTTTCACACAATTTTCATTGTGCTAGGAGATTTTTCCATGAGATTTTTCCATGAGATTTTTCCATGAGATTTTTCCATGAGATTTTTCCATGAGATCTTCCATGAGATCTTCCATGAGATCTTCCATGAGATCTTCCATGAGATTTTCCATGAGAATCTTCCATGGGAATCTTCCATGGGATTTTCCATGGGATTTTCCATGAGATCTTTCATGAGAATTTTCCATGAGAATTTTCCATGAGATCTTCCACGAGAATTTTTCATGAGAATTTTCCATGAGATCTTCCATGAGAATTTTCCATGAGAATTTTCCATGAGATCTTCCACGAGAATTTACCATGAGAATTTTCCATGAGATCTTCCATGAGATCTTCCATGAGATTTTCCCTGAATTTTCATGGATCTTTTGTAGCATTTTCATAGGATTTTCATACAATTATTTAACAGAATTGTTCATGGAATTTCCATAGAATGGGCATATAATTTTTTTGTAGAATTTTAATAGGATGTTGGTATGATTTTTATAAAATTTAATATGAATTTTAATAGAATTTTCATAGAATGGAATAGAATTTTTCATATCAATTTTTTCTAAAAAACAAGACAGAAGATGATTTTATAGCTGTAAGATAGAACAGATGTTTAATGTTAGTTCTTAGTTCTTAGTAATTATTAGTTACTAGTTCTTAGTAATTATTAGTTACTAGCAATTATTAGTCTTAATTTTTGTTAGATTTAATTAATTTTGGATTAATTAAACTGCCTTGATTTCCTGCTGTCACTATGATCGTTCCAGTCTGCAGGAGCTGAAGATTTGGTTCCTATTACAAGACATAAAACTAATTCCAGTTGCAAAATATTTTCTCAGAAAGGTTTCCACTTTTCCTAGAATTTTCCTAGAATTTCTTTTTTTTATAGATTTTTTTTTTCCTGTACCTTTCATGGAAATCTTCCTATTCAGTGGAGTAGCACAAGGAGATGGGTGGTAGGAAAACCAAATTCCTCATTGGAATTTCCCACCAATTTAGTTGGAACACTAGAAAAAATCTTTCTTTGTATCTCTATATATAAAATTTTTATCTATATGTGTTTTTATTTTATTTTTTTTATTTCTATAAAAAATTAAAATATATAGAACTTTAATAGATAAAATTTACACTCATAAACACCATATATGTTTATAATGTAATATATAAACATACTGCTATATTTTGCAGTAAATATTATATAGAAATATTATAAATAATGAACATAAATGGTGTTTATGAGCTCTGAGAGCATCACTCTTGTGAAGATAATTCCTCATTTTCCTTCAGTTAGGAGTATGATTATATTATTTTATTTTAATTTATATTTTATATTATTCTCTGCTATATTATTTGCATATTATTTTATATATCTAATATTTTCTATTATTCTAGATGATATTATTTATTCTCTTTTTAGTCCCTTAAATTATTTGTTTATATTGTGCATAATAATCTTATAGTAATGTCTATTATATTAATATGTTATTTTAATATTATCTATAATCTTATATTTTATATTAATTTAAATTATTTTTTCTAAAAATTATTTATTTTATATACATTTATTTATTTTTATATACCTTTTTAATATTATATCAATATTTATCCTCCTGCATGAGCCCAAGACCTCAGGCAGCTCCCACCATTCCAGCCCCTCTATCCCTGAGGAGATCCCAAGGTTTGACATCAGCCTGGGCTGTTAGGGATGAATTTTGAGATTAATTCCTCCTTTCTCCCCTCTCCTGAGGGCTCCAGCATTTTCCTGCCCACCCTGGTTTTCCCTGTTTGTTCCCTTGCCATAAAATCAGGCCCTGCTCCAGTGGATGATCTGCAGAGAGGATTTCCACCCTGAAATTCCCATTCTCAGGGTTCTTGGGGAGCTGGGAATGCTCCCCTGGAGAAGGGAAGGCTCCAGGCAGAGCTCAGAGCCCCTGGCAGGGCCTGGAGGGGCTCCAGGAGAGCTGCAGAGGGACTGGGGACAAGGGACAGAGGGACAGGAGCCAGGGAATGGCTCCCAGTGCCAGAGGGCAGGGATGGGTGGGAGATTGGGAACTGGGAATTCCTGGCTGGCAGGGTGGGCAGGCCCTGGCACAATCCCAGGGAGTGGTGGTGGGAACGCTCCCGGCTCAGCTGGGACTGAACCTCTCCGGTGTTATTTAAGGACAGAATTTCCTGCTTATCTCCCTGGGATTTCTCTGGGAATTTGTTCTCCCTGTGGAACAGGTGGTGTTTTATTCCTTCCAATACGTTTTGTGTCCTCCTAATTCTCCCGTCCCTCAGAAATGGGGTGGGATCGGAGGGGGTGTCCCAAGAAGGAAAAATGCCCTGGGAACAGCAGCATTTCCATGGAATTCTGAGCAAATACATTCCCATCAGCAGCAGAAAATTCCTGCTGTGGTCCCAACCATTCCACGTGTCTATGGCTGTGGAGACCAAGCTCCTCCATCCAGCAGCTGTGCCTTGGAAATCCCAGATTTCCTTGGAATTCTCTTCCCTGTGCCGGGGGGTTTGCTGGCTTGGCAGAGGGAGGAGCAGGGCTGTCCTGGAGCTCCAGCAGATCGCTCCACCCAGGGACCAAGCCAGGCCTGGAATGCCAGGAAATCCCATTCCCCAGGTGGAATTCTGTGCTGGGGTTCACAGGGTGTTCGAGGGGAGAGATGAGAATCTTGACTCTGTGTTTCAGCAGGCTGATTTAATATTTTATGATATATATTCTATTAAAACTATACTCAAAGAATAGAAGGAAGGATTTCATCAGAAGGCTTGAAAGGAAGGGAATGGAATGGTGAGAAAATCTTGTGAGTGACCAGAGAGTCTAAGACAGCTGGACTGGGATTGGCCATGAATTGGAAACAGCCCCATGAGACCAATCCCAGACCCACCTGCTGCATCCCACAGCAGCAGACAATCATTGTTTTGCTTTCCCTCTGAGGCCCCGCAGCTTCTCAGGAGAAAAATCCCGGCAGAGGGGTCTTTCAGAAAATACCAGGGCTGCAGAATTCCGCTGGAATGCTGTGTTCCCAGCAGGAATTCTCTGTCCCCCCCTTGCAGAAGCTCACCCTGAGGCACCTGAACAGCAACCAGTGCCTGGCGGAGCCGTCGGAGGAGGACCGGCTGGTGCCCACCGTGCGCGAGTGCGGCGGCGGCCGCGCCCAGCAGTGGCTGCTGCGCAACATGACCCTGGCGGCCTGAGCCCCGCCGTGCCCGGCGCTGCCAGCCCGCTGCCAGCAGTCACCTGGGCTCCTGGTGCCCTGGGACTCCTCTGGGACCTGCTGGTACCGACACCAGCACCTCCAGGTGCCAGGGGCAGCAGCTGACCTGGGAGAAGCTGGGACACAGAGGTGTCACTGTCACTCCAGAGATTCCAGAGGCAGCAGCTGACCTGGGAGAAGCTGGGACACGGAGGTGTCACTGTCACTCCAGAGATTCCAGAGGCAGCAGCTGACCTGGGAGAAGCTGGGACACAGAGGTGTCACTGTCACTCCAGAGGTTCCAGAGGCAGCAGCTGACCTGGGAGAAGCTGGGATATGGAGGTGTCACTGTCACTCCAGAGACATCATCTGACCTTGGAGGAGTTGGGATATGGAGGTGTCACTGTCACTCCAGAGGCATCATCTGACCTTGGAGGAGTTGGGATATGGAGGTGTCGCTGTCACACGTCACCACAGAGAGGTGGCCCAGTCTAAAGGCCCTGTGGCACCAGCTGGCACTGGGAGCCATCCTGGGAGATGTGGCCCGAGCTGGTGGGATGTGCTGGGCTCTCCTGGAGAGGATCCTGGAGAATATCCTGGGGTATCCTGGGTGGTTTCTCATGCCCAGTGGGATTTGACAGCCCCAAAGCTCCCTGGGTTGTGCTGGGAATAAACAGGATCCGGTCAAGACTGCACTTCACCAGGAATTCCAAGAGATGAGGCCACAGGAGACACGGGAATGCTGAGGAGAGGGAGTGACACTCGTGGGACCCTGGGGTGGCACGGAGGGAGCTGTTCCTCCTTCCATGGGAGTGGAGCTGGGGCCAGACCTGGCGCTCAGGAGACGCCTGGAAGGACCAAAACTGAGACCTCTGGAGCTTGGAGGGTCTCCATCCCTGCATCCCAACACATCCCTGAATCCCTGCATCCCAGCTCTGCCTCCAGGTGTTCCCTGGAATCACAGGGGCTCCTTTCTGCTTTCAGGAATCTGGGGGCTCAGTCCTTGTGTGGGTGTGGCTGTTCCCAAATTGCTGCTGGTCCTCAGGAGCTGCTCCCTGCTGGGATGTGGGGACAGGGACACTGGGATGTGCTGGGGACATTCCTTTGGGAGCCTCCCCAAAGGCAGCTGGGGCCCTCTGGGCTGGGATTTTGGGAATTCTCGCTGCCCAGAGGGTTCAGGAGACTGAAATCCCAGGGCAGCGGGATCCCAGCACGGGTAAGTGGGGAAATATTTCCCAGGATTTCCCTCACAATTCCCAGAAATCTCTGTAAATGCACTGGGTCATTAAAAATGCTGGTATTTTCTGTATCTGCTCTGCTGGTTCTGGATTCATCCTGGGGTTTATGGGTGGTGTAAATGACAGAGGATATTTGCTGGATACTGAGCATTAAATGGGGAGCAGAAGGGAGTTCAGCTGGGAAAGGGATTGCTGGGCATCCATAGAGCTGGAATATCCTGGATTAATTTGGACTGGGGCTCATCTTCAGCCTCCTGCCCAGATATTCCTGCTCCTCATCCTCCAGCCACCCTGAAAATACAAAATGTGGTGTAAAAGATGCCCCAGAAAAGGGGGAGGTTCTGTTCTGCTTTGTAAAAAGAGCAGGAAAACATCAGGATCAAACTTAAACAGGAATCTCCATGCAGAAAAAGAGGAATCAGTTATTTATTTCACCTCCTTCCCCGAGGGTTTTGGCCACACCACAGCCCTGGGTGGGTCCTGTGGCTGGGAATGGGGGGTGGGATGGGCAGGAGGAGGTGGGGAATGTCCTGGGGACAGTGGGACAGGGCAGTGTCACCTCCCTGTGGAGCACCCCTGGCTCCAAGGGGGGACAGCTCCGCATTCCCTGTCCCATCCCACGGCTCCGTGACATCAGAGCTGCAGCTATTTACAAAATTGGGATTTTATAAATAGAATTTCTATATTAATATATACTTTTGTAATTCATCCTACACTGCTGCACTGCCCTTCAATCAACCAAATCACAAAAGGACTAATTAACAACTCATGTAATGAGATTCCCCACATCCAGAGTTGCTTTCCTGTCCAAAAACCATGGAAAAACCCCAACTAAAATCCCTTTTCTCAGTAATTCCCTGTTCCAGGTTGTCCCTGCAGGTGTCTGAGGGGTTGGAGCTGCAGGTGACACCAAACCCTGGTGAGGCCCAGCCTCCCCTGCTGGTAATTAAAGCCTTTAGAAGTAATAACTGCTCCTGTTAATGATGGGCTGCGGAATGAATCACCCAGTAATCCCTTTGGGAGGGATGAATGCAGGCACAGAGGTATTTCCCCTTTTTTCTGGAATTTCTCAGAAATGTTAATAATTGGGATTGACAGAAAATTACAGAGAGGGAACCAACCTCCATCTCATTTCCCTGGAAATCTGATTTCTCCCCCTTTTTTTCAGGGGGATTTATTTCAGGGATTTAGGAATTCATCCAGAGGGATATTAGGATATTTTTGAGGTTAGGAATATCCTGGTGCTGGTGCTTGACTGCCTGCTCCAACTACCATTTCAAACTGGAAATTATTTTTCTGAGGGAGAGCAGCAGGATCTGCCCTCAAATCCACATCCAGGCAGTGGGATTGGAAGAGACAGGTTTGGGACTGTCTCTGTTAATTCAGGGAATACATCATTAATTTCATCATTTTATTTGTCACCATCCCCACATCAGCTACAGCCTGGAAAGCCTCCAGGTGCTGGAATCAGGGAATTGCAGGTAAAAAATGGAATTGCAGGGAAAGGAGCTCCAGGGGGAACTCCTGCCCAGGTGAGTTTAAAGTGATCTAAACACCTCAGAGCTGGGATGGGAAACCTCACCTGGAAGGTTCAGCTGGGATGGCAGCAGGCAGGGCAAGGTGGGATTTGTGGGATAATCAGCACAAGGAGGATGTGGAGCTGCTGCAGAGTCCAGAGGAGGCCATGGAGCCAGGCTGGGAGAGCTGGGAATGTTCCCCTGGAGAAGGGAAGGATCCAGGCAGAGCTCAGAGCCCCTGGCAGGGCCTGGAGGGGCTCCAGGAGAGCTGCAGAGGGACTGGGGACAAGGGACAGAGGGACAGGAGCCAGGGAATGGCTCCCAGTGCCAGAGGGCAGGGATGGGTGGGAGATTGGGAACTGGGAATTCCTGGCTGGGCTGGGATTGCCAGAGCAGCTGGGGCTGCCCCTGGATCCCTGCAGTGCCCAAGGCCAGGCTGGATGGGGCTGGGACAGTGGGAGTGTCCCTGCACAGCAGGATCTGCTGGGAATTCCCTCATTCCAGGAGAACAGCTCTGCCAGGCCTGCCTGGAGCAGCTTCCTGTCACCAGGACCCTTTGGGTGTCAGTTTTCCATGTCCCCCGCTCCTTTCCAGCTCCCACCATTCCCTCATGCCCCCCTGGCTGGCAGAACTGCTGGGAATGCTGGGGATCTGCTCCTGCCCCTAAAAGCAATGAGGATTTTAATGGCAGTAATTACAGGGAACAGCTCCCCTTGGACTGCCACTGTCACACTGGGATGGATCCCAGGGAATCTTTGCCCAATTCCAGCACGGGGAGAGGCCTCTGGGAAAACAGGAGGGCTGGAGGAAGGAGAAATGGGAGAGGGGAAGCTGGCAAGGCTGCTGGATCTCTGAGCCAGGAGGGTTCTGGCAGCGTGGCCAGAGTTTGGGATGGATTCCATACAAAATTTTCTTTTATTGGGTGGGAAAATTAACAGGCATTGTGTCAAACACAGGGAAAAAAGGGTGGGGAACAGGAGAAACTGGGAATAGAACACAGTAAAGTGAGAAACTAAATCAATTTTCTGGCAAAAAAATTGAAATGCAGTGGCCAGAAAAATCCTTGGGAATCAGTTCTGAGGAAGGTGATGGTTAAAAAATGAGGTGTGGCTGGGGTTTATCCCAAGGTTAAAGCTGCCAATCCAAGATTTTTCTGGAGCTGATGGCAGCAGTCCTGGAGCAGCAGGAGCAGGAGTGGCTGAGGAGGACCCTTGGACACAGCCTGGCCCTCAGAGCAGCACCAGCCCCTTCCCACCCAAACTGCTCCATGACCCCCTGGGCGTTTATCCACATCTCGGGCTGCTTTCCTGCTTCCCACCTGTCCTGGATCAGGGCTGAGCCTTGAGGCTTCTCTCCGGGAATTTCTTCCCGGGTGGAAGGGGCTGTGTGGCTGCCGTGGGCATCTGAACATCTCAAAATCTTCAGATCAAATGCAATTAAGATAAAAACAGGATAAAAGGGAATGGAATGGAATGGAATGGAATGGAATGGAATGGAATGGAATGGAATGGAATGGAATGGAATGTGCCCGACCTCCCCTCGGCCCTTCCTGGTTGGTTCTGTGGGAGCTGGAGCCCCTCCAAGGGTGGAGGAGGAGGAGGGATGGAGCCCCGGGGGAGGATGCTGGGGGGGACGAAGATGAGGAGGAGGAGGATGATGCCGGGGAGGGGGGGGGGGGAAGATGAGCGAAGGATGCTGGGGGGAGGATGAAGATGCGGAGCGCACCGAGGCTGCGGAGGGCGGGATGTGCGCGGGGTCGCTGCGCGCTGAGACGCGCAGGGTCACGGGGCGCGGGTGCGGGATCCAGGGGCGGCGCGGGGGGAGTGTCGCGGTGCGGGGCGGTGCGGGGGGAGTGTCGCGGTGCGGGGCGGTGCGGGATCCAGGGGCGGTGCGGGATCCAGGGGCGGTGCGGGATCCAGGGGCGGTGCGGGGGGAGTGTCGCTGCGCGGGGCGGTGCGGGGGGAGTGTCGCTGCGCGGGGCGGTGCGGAGGGCGGTGCGCGGGGAGTGTCGCTGCGCGGGGCGGTGCTGCCCTGCCCGGGGCCGCTGCCGGCGGCTCCGCGTGGGAGGCGGCGGCGCCGGGCGGAGGCTCCGCGGCCGCGGCGCGGCGGGGCCGGGCGGGCAGCGCGGGGCCGCGCGGGGGATGCGGAGCTGAGCGGGGTGTCGGCGGCTGCGCGGATTTTGCCGGCTGCGCGGATTTTGCCGGCCGCGCGGACCGTGCCGGCTGCGCGGGGCTGCGCGGAGCATGTCGGCGCTGCGGCGCAAGCTGGGCGATGAGTACCAGGTGGTGAGCACCTCGGCCAGCGGCGGAGGCCTCCCGCCCCCGCGCAGCGCCCCGCGCGGGAAGCGCCAGCGCTTCGTGGACAAGAACGGGCGCTGCAACGTGCAGCACGGCAACCTGGGCGGCGAGACCAGCCGCTACCTGTCCGACCTCTTCACCACGCTGGTGGACCTCAAGTGGCGCTGGAACCTGTTCATCTTCATCCTCACCTACACCGTGGCCTGGCTCTTCATGGCCTCCATGTGGTGGGTGATCGCCTACATGCGCGGGGACCTCAACAAGGCGCACGACGACAGCTACACCCCGTGCGTGGCCAACGTGTACAACTTCCCCTCCGCCTTCCTCTTCTTCATCGAGACCGAGGCCACCATCGGCTACGGCTACCGCTACATCACCGACAAGTGCCCCGAGGGCATCATCCTCTTCCTCTTCCAGTCCATCCTGGGCTCCATCGTGGACGCCTTCCTGATCGGCTGCATGTTCATCAAGATGTCCCAGCCCAAGAAGAGGGCCGAGACGCTGATGTTCAGCGAGCACGCCGCCATCTCCATGCGCGACGGCAAGCTCACGCTCATGTTCCGCGTGGGCAACCTCCGCAACAGCCACATGGTGTCCGCCCAGATCCGCTGCAAGCTGCTCAAGGTGGGTGCTCGGGGGGCGTCGGGGCGAAATTCCTGCCGGGAAAGCTGCCCGGGGCGGTGGGGGAGTCCCCATCCCATGTGGAGGTGGTGCTTGGGGATGTGGGGTCTTGGCAGTGCTGGGAGTGGTTGGGATGGTTGGGCTCCGTGGTCCTGGGGGGCTTTTCCAACCTCAGTAATTCCGTGGTTCTGTGACAGAAGCGTGGCCCCATTGCCGCTCCCCTGGGGACATCCCATCCCCTCTCCTTGTCCCTTGGATGTCCCTCGCTCCTGGGGGTCATCCCATCCCCTCTCCTTGTCCCTTGGACGTCCCTCGCTCCTGCCCGTGGCTGTCCCCTTGTCCCTGGGGCTTGGAGCAGCCCGGTCCGTGGAAGGTGGCCCTGCCCGTGGCCAGGGGTCGGACTGGAGGATCCCAGATCGTGTTTTGGGTCCTGCCGCTGTCCCAGCGTCCCTGCCCTGTTTTCCTGGCGCAGGGAACATCTCCCGGCGCGGCTCAGCCATCAGCAGCGCATTCCCAACCTCCTTGGAGATAATTCCTACATTCAGCGCAGGATTGGGATGGATATTTATAGATTCCTATAAAATGCTCCATTTCCCTGGCGAGGAAATCAAATCCTTTGTAGCTCCGAGCCTTCCGTGAGCCGGGAAGGAGAAAGCTCCGGGCATAATGCAGAGCTTTTTGGGCAGCCCTGAGCGCAGGCAGGCTGAACTTTATTGACGTGAGCTCCAAGGAAAGCGGAGTGCCAGGGTTAGACCGGGAACGTCCCTGCCCCGGGAGCGTCCCTGCCCCTGGAACATCCCTGCCCCGGAGGGCTGTGAAGAGCCGGCGCTGCTCTGGGGCTCGCCCGGCGGCTGCGGATCCAGAGGGGATCGGGAATGGGGATGGGGATGGGGATGGGGATGGAGAGGAGGCTGGAAGGAGCCGGCTCGGGGGGCGTTTGCTGCACGCGGAGCATCCCACAGGGACCCCCGGGAATCCCGATACCCGCAGGGTGTCCTGTCCCTAGGATGGGTGTCCTGCAGGGAATGGGGGTGTCCTGCCGGGATTTAGGATATCCTGCAGGGAATGGGGGTGTCCTGAAGGGATTTAGGATATCCTGTAGGGAATGGGGGTGTCCTGCCGGGATTTAGGATATCCTGCAGGGAATGGGGGTGTCCTGAAGGGATTTAGGATATCCTGTAGGGAATGGGGGTGTCCTGTCCTTGGGATGGGTGTCCTGGTGGGATTGGGGGTGTTCTGCAGGGAATGGGGGTGCTGTTTCCATTGGAAAGGTGTCCTGCAGGGATTTAGGCTATCCTGCAGGGAATGGGGGTGTCCTGCAGGGCCTGGGGGTGCCCTTCCCTCGGGATGTGGGTGCTGTGCAGGGCAGGGCAGGGTCTCCATTCCCAGGACAATCCCCTTGGGAATCTCCCCCGTTTTCCTCCCTGTTCCCCCACAGCCCCAGGGATGGAGCTCAGCCCATGGGAGGCTCCTGAGGTTGTCCCGCTGTCCCAAACCCCCGTGTCCTGTGCTCCCAAATCCCCGTGTCCTGTGCTCCCAAACCCCTGTGTCCTGTGGGATTTCAGGATCAGGACTGCCCCAGTGTTGGCATCCCCTAAACCTTAAGGGAGTCTCTGCCTTAAAGAGGGAAAGAATTCCTAAAAATCTCCCAAGATGACCCTTTAATGGCTTTTAAATGATGGAATATAATTTATAAATATTATAACTATTATTTATAAATATTATTTATAAGGATAAATATATAAAATAGCGTTCAAACATAATGCCATAGATTTATGTAATATGCGATCATAAATATTTATATTTAACAATATATAACTTATACAGTTTGTTTTAAAATGTTTAATAATGTATAAATATATATTTGCATACTATATCAATATGTTTAAATAATTTCATATATTTCAAGCTATAAAAGATCAAAAATGAGTAATTTCAGTACAGCATTTGAAAATTGCTCTTTTTTTTGGCTCTGGAAGTCCCAGAGGAGGAATTTTAAAAGATGGAACTTCAAACTTAGTGTGGCTCCAAAAGAATTCCCTGGATTTGAATGAAGGGAAAAGAAAGGTTTGTGCTTGGAAGAAAAGCAGTGCCAGGCCAGGCCACCTGGGAAGAAAAAAAAAGGGAATGGGGAAAAAAGTGGAAAAAAGGCTAATTAGAAGGGGGAAAGGGAAAAAAAAGGAAAAGTAGGGAAGAGCAAAATAAAAGGGAAAAGTAAAACTAAAAAAGCAGGGGAAAGGAAAATGGAAGGGAAAATAAGAGGAAAAATAGAATGAAGAAAGGGGAAAAGGAAAATGAAAGGAAAAATAAAAGAAAAAAGGAAGATAAAAGGAAAGGGAGAATGAAAGGAGAAAAGGGTAAAAAAAGACCAAAAAAGGAATAAAATAAAAAGGGAAGAAGATGAGAAGGGAAAAAAAAAAAAAAAAAAGGACAAGAGAAAATGAAAGAAGGAAAAAAGATAAAAGGAAGGAGGGAAAATAAAAGGGAACCACGGTGGGGGCAGAGGGGGAGAATAAGAGGAAAACAAAGAAAATGAGGAGCGTCAGGAGCGATGAGCTGAGTTCCCACACTTTTCCAAGCCAGACTTCCTGGGATTCCACGATTTCCTTCCCTCCCCCTGAAGCCTTCCCGCTCTCCCTGGGCTGGCTGTGTCCCCAAAGTCCCGATTGCACCTGGTGACATCCCAGAATCCTGGAATGCTCGGGCAGGAGGGGCTCTCAGTCCCATCCCTCACAGGGGTTCCATCCCAGGCTGCTCCAAGCCCCGTCCCAGCTGGCCCCGGGCACTCCAATGTCCCCTCCCTGTCCCCGCAGTCCCGGCAGACTCCGGAGGGAGAATTCCTGCCCCTGGACCAGCTGGAGCTGGACGTGGGCTTCAGCACGGGGGCTGACCAGCTCTTCCTGGTGTCCCCCCTGACCATCTGCCACGTCATCGACTCCAAGAGCCCCTTCTACGACCTGTCCCAGCGCAGCATGCACACGGAGCAGTTCGAGATCGTCGTCATCCTCGAGGGCATCGTGGAGACCACGGGTGAGTGCGGCCGCAGTTCCTGCAGGGCCGGGCTGCCCGTGCCTCTGGGCATGGCTGGGCAGCTGCAGCTGGGCTGGGCTGTGCTGCAGGGGGGTGGGCGCTGGGCTTCTGCTCAGGGAGATGGGTTGGGGCACTGGGCTTCTCTCAGGGAGATGGGTTTGGGCACTGGGCTTCTCTCAGGGAGATGGGTTGGGGCACTGGGGCTCGCTCCAGGGGATGGATTTTGGGGCTTCCTCCAAGGAGATGCATTTTGGTGCTGGAGCTCTCTCCAGGGGATGGATTTTGGTGCTAGGCTCTCTCCAGGGGCTGGATTTTGGTGCTAGGCTCTCTCCAGGGGATGGATTTTGGTGCTAGGCTCTCTCCAGGGGCTGGATTTTGGCACTGGAGCTCTCTCCAGGGGATGGATTTTGGTGCTAGGCTCTCTCCAGGGGATGGATTTTGGCACTGGAGCTCTCTCCAGGGGATGGATTTTGGCACTGGAGCTCTCTCCAGGGGATGGATTTTGGGGCTAGGCTCTCTCCAGGGGCTGGATTTTGGTGCTAGGCTCTCTCCAGGGGATGGATTTTGGTGCTAGGCTCTCTCCAGGGGATGGATTTTGGTGCTAGGCTCTCTCCAGGGGATGGATTTTGGCACTGGAGCTCTCTCCAGGGGATGGATTTTGGCACTGGAGCTCTCTCCAGGGGATGGATTTTGGCACTGGAGCTCTCTCCAGGGGCTGGATTTTGGTGCTAGGCTCTCTCCAGTGGATGGATTTTGGTGCTAGGCTCTCTCCAGTGGATGGATTTTGGTGCTAGGCTCTCTCCAGGGGATGGATTTTGGCACTGGAGCTCTCTCCAGGGGATGGATTTTGGTGCTAGGCTCTCTCCAGGGGATGGATTTTGGTGCTAGGCTCTCTCCAGGAGCTGGATTTTGGTGCTAGGCTCTCTCCAGGGGATGGATTTTGGTGCTAGGCTCTCTCCAGTGGATGGATTTTGGTGCTAGGCTCTCTCCAGTGGATGGATTTTGGTGCTAGGCTCTCTCCAGGGGATGGATTTTGGCACTGGAGCTCTCTCCAGGGGATGGATTTTGGTGCTAGGCTCTCTCCAGGGGCTGGATTTTGGTGCTAGGCTCTCTCCAGGGGCTGGATTTTGGGGCTCTCTCCAGGGGCTGGATTTTGGTGCTAGGCTCTCTCCAGTGGATGGATTTTGGGGCTCTCTCCAGGGGATTTTGGGGCTCTCTCCAGGGGCTGGATTTTGGGGCTCTCTCCAGGGGATGGATTTTGGGGCTCTCTCCAGGGGATGGATTTTGGGGCTCTCTTCAGGGGATGGATTTTGGGGCTCTCTCTAGGGGATGGATTTTGGGGCTCCCAGGATATGGGGTTGGGGATGTGGAGCTCCTGGCTGGGATTTTGGTGCTCCTGCATTTCCCAGCTGCTGCCAGGCACAGGGAATGTTCAGGGTCCCTTTGGTCTGTTCTGGGGCCATGTTGTGGAGTCCCAGTGTTCCCACCCTGCTTCCCAGACAGGAGAGCACATCCCTGAGAGAGGAAGGTGAACCCTCTGTATACTTCCCTAAAAACTCCTGGATATTCCTCTAAAAACTCCCTGATATTTCCATAAAACCCCACAGATACTTCCCTAAAAACCCCTGATCTTTACCTACCAACCCCCTGGTAGTTCCCTAAAATCTCCTCGATATTCCTCCAAAAACTCCTTGGTATTGTCATAAAGGATCCCTGATATTTCCCTAAAAAACTCCTGATATTTCCCTAAAAAACTCCTGATATTTCCCTAAAACCCCTGTGATATTTCCCTAAAAACTCCCTGATATTTACCCTGAACCTCCCTGATATTTCCCTAAAAATTTCCTGATACTTCCTTAAAAACCTCCTGGTGTTTCCCTAAAAATTCCTTGATACTTCCCTAAAAAACCCTGATATTTTCATAAAGACTTCTTGATATTTCCCCAGAACTCCTGGATACTTCCCTAAAAGCTCCCTGATGTTTCCATATAAATTCCCTGACATTTCCCTAAATCCCCCTTGCACTTCCCTAAAATCTCCTTGATATTTCCCTTCCAACTCCCTGATATTTCCCTAAAAATTTTGGGATATTGCCATAAAAATTCCCTGGAAAAGCTCATGGGAAACTTCCAGGCCTGATCTGCAGATCAGACCTTGCAGTTTTCTTGTTTTAATTCCTCAAAAAAATTATTCCAAACAAAATGAGGGAAGAAAAGCTCTTTTGTAAACAACTCTTGGAATTTTAAACCCTGGCTTTGTTTTGGGAAATATTATTAACCTGGAAATTATACAGGGAATGGGCAAAAAAAAAAAAGGGAATTTCTGGGTCTTTAAAGCCTAACCAGGATAAGGTTCCAAATGTTGTGACCTATTTTTGGGAGCTGAGCTGAAAATTGGGCAAAATAGAGCAAAATGTGCTGGATCTGGATAACACAGGAGGGAATGAAAGGGTTGGGAAATCTTCCAGTGGGAGCCAAGGGAGGAGGAGGAGAGGGCAGGGCTGGATTTGAGGGAAGGGAGAGCTCAACCAGGGATGCTGTGGTTTTTAGGGAAGAGGAGACACCTCTGTGGGTTTAAACCCTGCAGAAATTCCAGATTCTTCTCTCAGTTCCAGGGATTTCCCAGCAGATGCTGCATTTCCCCTGCCATCCTTCCCTGGGCAGCCCAAAGCTCTGGAAAAGCAGAGGTTTTCCTGTGGGAATGAATGTGCAGTGATCCGTGAGCAAACTCTGGCATCCCTGGGTATAAATGGGCATTAAATGGTGGGAATAATGGGATGCTTTTCCTATGGAAAAATGGGATTAATCTGGGGGTTTGGAGAGGTTGAGTGTGGTACTGGGAATGTGACCCTGGAACTGGGATGAAGGCCTGGAAGGATCAGCCTCAGCTTTGACTTTGTAAAAAGTTTGAAAATTTACAAATCGCAGGTTTTTTTCTTTTTGTGCAATAATTTGGAGAGAATTCAGCTGGACCACCTTGTCCAGACCCTGCTGTGGGCAGGAAAGGCTGGAGCAGATGATCCATGGGGTCAGCCTGGCCTTGGTCACTTCAGGGATGGGAGAAGAGAGGAGAGGGAATTTAAGGCACCTGCAGGATCAGGATTCAGGGATGTGCTTCTCCCTCTCTGTTTTACATTGTTTATAATGATCAAGGATTTAGGAATCCAAATGTCCATGGTTTGAGTTGGCTTTGCTGTGGGTTTGGAGCCTCCAGGTGGGCTCCAGCAGGTTCTTGTAAGGAATTTTTTCCTTCCTTTAATCATTGAAGGATCCTTCCCATTTCCCAGGTTATTCCCATTCCATTGCTCCCCCTTCTCCCTGTGCTGCAAATCCCTCCCAGATTACAGCCAGGATCAGAAGTGTTGGGTGTTTCTCCCTCCAGTATTTACCATAAGCAGGGATTTAGGAATGTGAATATCCACGCTTTGAGGCACCTCTCCCTTTTCCTGTGGATTTGCAGCCTCCTGGTCGGCTCCAGCTTGGGAGGAATTTTTTCCTTTCCCTGCTTTGATCCTTGCCTTTGATCAGCCCCAGCACTGGGGGTTTGGCTGGTGAGGGATATTCCCAATCCACCTGGCTGTGCCTGGCTGCAGAGGCACTGGAGGTTTGGGGAGGTTCCTGATGAGTGAGCTGGGATCTCCCTGCTGCTCAGTCCCTCCTGGCCGATGGGAATTCCCGTTTCTGACACAGGATCCAGACTGTTTCCTCCCTCCTGGATGGAGCCCATGGGCTGCTCCTCAGTGCAACTGGAATTTTGGGAAACATCCACATCCCTTCCTGCTGCCCTCACCCTCCCTCGTCCCAGGCTTTGGGCTGTTTGGAGGAGAAGAGATGGGAAGTGGGTCCAGCCAATTCCTGCAGGCAGGAGGGAAGCTGGGAGCTCCTGATCCTTCCTGGAGTTCCCTGGGAGCTCCTGATCCTTCCTGGAGTTCCATGGGAGCTCCTGATCATTCCTGGAGTTCCCTGAGAGCTCCTGATCCTTCCTGGAGTTCCATGGGAGCTCCTGATCCTTCCTGGAGTTCCATGGGAGCTCCTGATCCTTCCTGGAGTTCCCTGAGAGCTCCTGATCCTTCCTGAATTCCCTGGAGCTCCTGATCCTTCCTGGGTTCCCTGGGAGCTCCTGATCCTTCCTGGAGTTCCCTGGGAGCTCCTGATCCTTCCTGGAGTTCCCTGGGAGCTCCTGATCCTTCCTGAATTCCCTGGAGCTCCTGATCCTTCCTGGAGTTCCATGGGAGCTCCTGATTCTTCCTGGAGTTCCCTGGGAGCTCCTGATCCTTCCTGGAGTTCCCTGGGAGCTCCTGATCCTTCCTGGAGTTCCCTGGGAGCTCCTGATCCTTCCTGGAGTTCCCTGGGAGCTCCTAATCCTTCCTGGAGTTCCCTGGGAGCTCCTGATCCTTCCTGGAGTTCCCTGGGAGCTCCTGATCCTTCCTGGATTCCCTGGGAGCTCCTGATCCTTCCTGGATTCCCTGGGAGCTCCTGATCCTTCCTGGAGTTCCCTGGGAGCTCCTGATCCTTCCTGAATTCCCTGGGAGCTCCTGATCCTTCCTGGAGTTCCATGGGAGCTCCTGATCCTTCCTGGAGTTCCCTGGAGCTCCTGATCCTTCCTGGAGTTCCCTGAGAGCTCCTGATCCTTCCTGGAGTTCCATGGGAGCTCATGATCCTTCCTGGAATTCCGTGGGGAGAGCAGCAGGGCTGAGCTGAGCTCCCCTTCCCTGCCCAGATTCCAGCCAGGAAGGTGTTTAGGGAAGTGTCTCCTCTGAGGGATTTTTTGGGAGTCACAGGAGGGTCCCAGCCCAGGATGGTGGAGGTGATTCCTTGGGGTGGTTTTAACTAGAAGAGGGAATATTTAGATGGATTTTGGGAAGGAATTCCTGGCTGGGAGGGCTGGGTTGGAGGAGGTGTCCAAGGCCAGGCTGGAGCACTGGGATGGCAGGATGGGATTTAAGGTCCCTTCCAACCCAAACCATTCCATGGTTCCATGACCTAAGATTCCTGCCTGGGGAGGGCTCTGAGCTCCTCCCAGTCCCAGCCCCCAGGAGCTGGAGGGGCCCCACTCTGGCACTGGGATTGTTCCCATTTTTTGGAGCCTTTCCCAGCGGAGGTGCTCCAATGGGCACGGAGCTGGTGAGGGTTCCTGAGGGTCAGTGCTGATCATGCCAGGTTATTCTGGATATCTCTGCCACCCCCCCATTGTTAGGATAACCTGGAATTGGGAAGAACATTCCAAGGGTTTATTTTCCCAACCTTTTGTCCTCATTTCCCATTGTTGGGATGCAGAGTTGGTTGTCAGCAGAGCTTCCTGGTGCCGTTCCTGTGCAGAATTTGACTTTCATCCTGGATTTTCCTGCTGGGATTTGCCTCTGGATGTGTTTGGGATTATGTAACCCTTTACAATTTTGTGTTATCCTGCAATTTATTGATAAGCTGCTAAAATTCCTGAAAAAATGAGCTGTTAATAGGAATCTGAAGCAGACAAAACCCTGCAGGAATGGTTTGTGCATCCGTTTTCCAAACTCATTAAATTTATTTTGGAAACCTCTTCCCGTGATTTGCTGATTAAAGAACTCCAGAGCCTGCCAGGCTTTTTAATTAAAGAAATAGGGATGGCATCAAAGGCCTTTTCCTCTGGTTTTGCTTTTGAAAACATGAAAAAGCTGGAATTCTGGAGCCACAGGAAGGGTTCTCTGAGATCCATGGGGGGAGCTCGCAATGCAGCAACTTGAGGGAACAAAGAGCTGGGACACATCTGAAGATTACCAGGATTCTGATAATTCCATTAAAATTGGGATTTTTTTGGGTGTTTGTTCTCAGGGTCCGTGAGAAACCTCAATACAAATTCAGCAACTTTAAAGGTGAAACATAAAATATGGGAATTCTGGAATGGTTTGGGTTGGAATTGACCTTTAAAGGTCAAATTATTTGTGGGGCTTTTTTATCTCTCCATTCAGATTTTGGGATTTTTTTGTGTGTTGGATGGGAGGGCGACAGGAAAAAAGGACTCAGCACTTCACATATTGACAGTAGCTTTGAAATTGCATTTATTTTATTTTAAATATTTTTAAGCCCAGCCTGAGCATGATAAAATACTCCTTTAAAACTCTCAGGGCCAAACGTCCTGCAGATCTTTTCCCAGTGCTGCCATTATAGGAAATCTGTCAGTGGAAAATCCAATATTTTTTGGTCATGTGGACAAACACGTTTGGCCTGGCAGAGCTGAGATTTCCTGGGATTGGGACCTTCAGCTCCAGCTTCCTTCTGCCCCTGGAGCTGCTGGGCTGGGAGAGGGGGAAAGGGATTTTTAAAGCTGAGGAGAAGGTGGAATGTGCTGGGAAAATGCAGGGAAGTGTCTGGTGGGAGAGGAGAGTTTGGTCACAACAAATCCCTGGAGGTGTCCCGGGCCAGGCTGGAGCCCTGGGGCAGTGGGAGGTGTCCCTGCCATGGCAGGGCTGGGCTGGGCTGGCATTTAGGGTCTCTCCCAAGCCAGAGCAGCCTGGGATCCATCCCTTACATAACTTTATCTTGGATAACACTCCCTCCTCCTGCCAGAGGCTGCAATTCCCCCAAATCCCCCATTTCCCTGCATCAGGCCTTCCTGCCCCCTCCTCTTCTCCCTGAGATCTCTTTGGGGGCCCAGGAGAGAGAGCTGGCAGTGATTTTGACCTGGAGCTGGGCAGGAGTTCCCCTTTTCCCCTTTTCCCCTTTTCCCCTTTTCCCCTTTTCCCCTTTTCCCCTTTTCCCCTTTTCCCCTTTTCCCCTTTTCCCCTTTTCCCCTTTTCCCCTTTTCCCCTTTTCCCCTTTTCCCCTTTCTCTCCCCCTTTTCCCCTTTCTCTCCCCCTTTTCCCCTTTCTCTCCCCCTTTTGCCTCTCCCCCTTTTCCCTCTCCCCGTGGATGATCCCAGCGAGCGGGGACTGAGCTGAAATCGCTGAAATCTCTGCCAAAATTCCCTGCTCGTGCCTGATCAAGCAGGATTACTTCTGCTTGAGCAGCTCCTTGTGCTGAGCTGCTGCTCCCGCAGCCTCTGGAGCAGCAGGCTCCCCGTGGAGCCCCATTTTTCCTGGGATTACTGTGGGAGGCTGAGCTGGAACGATGATTTTGGGAGCACCAAAACTCCATCTCTGCTGTGGCTCTGCACCTGCTGCCAGGAGCTGGGGGGTAGAGCAGGGAAAAGGGGAATATTCCAGCTCCTGCTGCAGCTGGAGGGGGTTTGGGAATGGTGGGGTGGGAAAGGGGAAGGCAGAGGGCTGGAATTTTTCCTGGAGTGCCGGGATTGGCGATGCTGCTGGCTAAATATAGCCCCAGACTGCTCCTGCTGGAGAAATTCATGGACAGATAAAACCCTCACTGCTCGAGTGGTGCTGATTCACAGGATCCTGGAATGGCTTGGGATGGAAGGGACCTCAAATCCCATCCCATTCCATGGGCAAGGACACCTCCCACTATTCCAGGTCATCCAGCCTGGTCTTGGGCACTTCCAGGGATCCAGGGGCAGCCACAGCTTCTCTGGGAATTCCATCCCAGCCCTCTCCACCCTCCCAGCCAGGAATTCCTTCCCAATATCCCACCTAAATCCTTCCACGTGAAGCCACTCCCTCCTGTCCTTGTCAGGCAGTGACTCCTTGAATCCTTCATTGTATTGAAATCTGAGCCGTTTTTTCTCTGCAGCAACTCCTTCCCACTCCTGATTTAGCTCCTGGATCCTCTGGCAGTGCAGCTTTCCCTGGATATTTGCCCTCAGTGAGTTATGGATGCTGCTGTCAAAGGGTTTGTCAGCAGCCCACGGGTCCCTCCTCAGTGTTATTTATTTATTGTTTCAATAATCTGCAGCAGGGCAGGTGTGCTGCTCCAGGAATGCCCAGCTGGCTTTTCCATGGATACCTGGTCCTTGGCCTGGATATTCTGGTGTTTGTTATTCTTTATTTCCAGCTCTGCACAGCAGGGGGGTGTTAAACATTCCAGCTGCTTCTTCACGGCTCTCTCTCCTGAGGGATCCTGGCTTGGGAATGGCCTCAGGCTGCACCAGGGGAGGTGTTGGATATTTGGGAACATTTCTTCATGGATGGGGCTGTCCAGCCTGGCACAGAGTCCCCATCCCTAGGGGGTTTCACAGCTCCCTGGATGTGGCACTGGGGACATGGGGCAGTGCTGGTGATGGTTGGGCTCAATGCTCTGAGAGGCTTTTCCAGCCTAAACCCTTCTGGAATTCCACTATTCCAGCTGAACTGGCCTTCCCAGAGCAGATTCAATCCCTGAGCAGCCACGCTCAATGTCTCCTTTTGGAAAGGCACAAACCCCTGAGCTCTCCTCAATGTTAGCTCTGGGTTTCTTCTGCCTTTTGAGGGCTTTGAACCCCTGGAATTCTCTGGGGAGTGGGATGTGCTGTGGGGTGAGGAGCACAAAAAAATCCCTGCAGGGAGGGAGACTCCACCTGAGCACCATTTCCTGAAGGAATTGCCCCAAAATCCATCCTGAGCTGCCCTGGGCCAGCCTGGGGCCATTCCCTCTGCTCCTGTCCCTGTTCCCTGGAGCACAGCCCGACCCCCCGGCTGTGCCCTCCTGGCAGGGAATTCCAGAGAGGGAAAAGATCCCTGGGGATCCTCCTTTGCTCCAGGCTGAGCCCCTTCCCAGCTCCCTCAGGGATTCTCCAGCCCCTTCCCAGCTCCCTCAGGGATTCTCCAGCCCCTTCCCAGCTCCTCAGGGATTCTCCAGCCCCTTCCCAGCTCCATTTCCCTCCCAGCCCCTCTCTCCCATCCCACCCCAGCCCTCCCCAAGCATCCACACCTCCTGGGGCTCACCCTAAGGGAACAAGCCGAGCCTGGCCTCGTTGTTTTCCCCATGTGTCACTTTGCAGCCAGGTTTGTCCCAGCTGGGCACTCCCAGTTTATGGGTGACATAAACCAGTTGTAGTTCAGGCCTTGCTTTGTGCCTGCTGTTGGTTCTTGGGGTGATTTGAAGGTGAGGTTTGAGAGGAAAGTGCTGGTTTGGCTCCTGGTGTGTTACACAATCCAGGCTGCACCGAGGCCACTGTGAGCTCAGTGATGATAAAAGTGGTTGGCAGGAGAAGGGGGAGAGGCCTGGCGTGGGTAAAACGCTGGGACATTGCAGGAGAGTCATCAAAAACGTCAGGAGGAATTGGGAATTCATGGAGGGGAAAGCTGTGCTGGGGCTGGAGAGAGCCTGGAGGGCTTGGGGGCTGCTCCTGCCTCCCTTCCCTGTGCTCCAGGCTGGGTTTGGGGGGTTTTGGGGAGCAGGGGCAGGAGGAAGGGGTGGGGGGCTGCAGCCCTGCCCACTCCTGGCTGATCCCAGCTCCCTTCCTGGGGCATGGAGACAGAGGCTGGCCCTTTTTGTTGAGCACTGAGCTGCCCTTGGAGGCAGCCAGGGGAGATCATCATGTGCAGTGCTCTGAGTGAATCTGGGAGCCCAAACTAAGCCCATTAGTGACCGTGACAGGGCTCCAAAGGTTTGGAGCTGTCTGTGCCATTCCAGCACCAGGAGGGGCTCTGGGGATGCTGGGAACAGCTCCCTCCTCTAATTGCAATATTTATTACAGGCTCCTTGTCCTTGTTTTCCAGCCTTAGTGACTCTCTGGGGCTCCTGGACATACTGAGCAGGAGATGAGCGAATCCCAGAGCTCCCAGCAGAGCAGGCTCAGCCCCTGTGCTGGGGATGAGCCCCAGGATTTCACACCAAATCTGGGATGGGGCTCCAGGAGCAGGGCACTGGATCAGCGTGTACAGGTGCCTCTGGAGTCTGGGACCTGCAGGAAAGGGGGAATTCTGCCCCTCTGCCCCTGTGCTCAGGTGAGACCCCACCTGCAGAGCTGCCCCAGCCCTGGGGACTGACATCAGAGGGACCAGGAGCTGCTGGAGAGAGTTCAGAGGAGCCATGGAGCTGTTCCAGAGCTGGAGCCTCTCTGGAGCCAGGCTGGGAGAGCTGGGAATGTTCCCCTGGAGAAGGGAAGGCTCCAGGCAGAGCTCAGAGCCCCTGGCAGGGCCTGGAGGGGCTCCAGGAGAGCTGGAGAGGGACTGGGGACAAGGGACAGAGGGACAGGAGCCAGGGAATGGCTCCCAGTGCCAGAGGGCAGGGATGGGTGGGAGATTGGGAACTGGGAATTCCTGGCTGGGAGGAAGGAGAGGCCCTGGCACAGGTGCCCAGAGCAGCTGTGGCTGCCCCTGCATTCAGCACTGGCAGGATTAAAAAAAACAACAAAGAAACAAACAACTGTGCCCCCAGACAGGAAAATGCTCCATGGAGTCAATTTATCCAGAGATTTATTGGTTGTGGAGCAGAGCTGGGTCAGCCCTTACCTGTGTGAGGCTGTGGCCAGCAGGAAGCAGCCTGGGCTGGAATCAATCACCCTGAGCTTACCCAGCTCCTGGATCTGCTCTGAGCCTCTGCCCTGCCCCTCCTGCTGGAATTCCTGCTGTTGTTATGGATTTATTCCATTTATTGCCTACAAGGATTCGTTCTGCTCAGGCTTTGTCAGAAAGGATAATGATTCAAGGAGCCACTGCGTGACAAGGACAAGAGGGAATGGCTTTAACTGAAGGATTGGGGGGGATTTAGATGGGATATTGGGAAGGAATTGCTGGGAGGGTGGGGAGGCCCTGGCACACATTCCCAGAGAAGCTGTGGCTGCTCCTGGAAGTGTACATGGCCAGGCTGGAGCACCTTGGACAATGGGAGGTGTCCAGAGGTGGATGGGATGGGATTTAGGGTTCATTCCCAACCCATTCCATGCTCTGGGATGCTGAGAGGTCCCATGGCTGCTCTGGGATGAGTCAGTCAGTCACCTCCTGCTCCACTGGGACAGGTCTGGGGGAAGATAAGCCCGAGGTGCAGAGATGAATGGAGCTGGAGCCAGGCAGCCTCCAGGAGCAGCAATGTTCCTGTGAGATTTCCTCTGCTCGTTAAGATATTGATCTGTGGCTGCAGGCCATCCCCCAGGCCACAGCTCCGGGATAAATAAAATAACCCGGGACAGGCAGCACTGATTGAGATTTAGGAGCTGGGCTGGCTCCATCTTGCTGCTCTCTGTGCCCCGGCTTTGGCTCCCCAGGGGCTGCAGGTGGGCATGTGTGGGGCTGGCTGTGGCTCCTGGGATGGTTTTGGGATCGCTGTAACCAAGAACTGCAATGTTTAAATTGAAAATATGTTGTGAAGTAAAGACCAGGGAATCACAGGATCATGGAATGGGTTGGGCTGGAAGGGACATTAAAGCCCACTCAGTGCCAGCCCTGCCATGGCAGGGACACCTTCCCCTGTCCCAGGCTGGTCCAGCTCCAGTGTCCAGCCTGGCCTTGGGCACTGCCAGGGATACAGGGGCAGCCCCAGCTGCTCTGGCAATCCCAGCCCAGGATCCCTGTGGATGATCCATCCCTTTTCCCTTTTTATTCCATAGCATTACTTTTCCCCTCTTTTTACCCGTGGTGCTGAGCACATTCCCAGTGTCCCTCTGGAGTCTTTCCTGCTCCTCCTTGTGCTGCAGACGCTTTAAATTTCCGGGGCAGGGAGCTGGGGGTGGAATTTCCCCCGGTGGAACATTGCTGACTCTGTGTTCAGAGCTCTGTGTGATGCAGGAGCTGGGATTTAGATTTAATATTGCCCACGATTTCCCTGCCCGTGGCTGCTCCTCCCAGTGCTGCTCAGCAGCCAGACCCAGGCAGGGCTGGGAAACTCGGAAAAATTCAGAAAAATTCATGGAGTGCTTTGTGCCAAGGACCTCAGCCAGAAAAAAAAGGGGATTTTACCCTTTTTTTTTTCTAAGCTGGAAGAGGTTAAGAATTGAAAAGCTGCATGAAAAACATGCCTGGAGTTGTGGCTTGGTCCATGATGCCTGTGAAAGCATCCCAGATTTCCACTGCAGGTGGGATATTGGGAAGGAATTCCTGGCTCTGAGGATGCTGAAGCCCTGGAACAGAATTCCCAGAGAAGCTGTGGCTGTCCCTGGATCCCTGCAAGTGTCCAAGGCTGGGCTGGAGCAGCCTGGGATGGTGGCAGGTGTCCCTGCCATGGCAGGGATGGCTCGGGATGGGATTTGGGATCCCTTCCCACCCAGCCCACGCTGGGATTGATGTCGGTGTGTCTGTACTCCCACAGGAACGCGTCTCCAGGAGCAGAGTTTGGGGAATGCCATTCCCTGGCTGCTGGGGCTCTGAGGCAGCAGCTGAGCTCACCTGGTAATTAATTCATCAGCAGAACTGCCTGGAATTAGAGCTCTGCTCCGAGAGAGGCTCCTAATTGGGAGTTAATGGCTCATTAGTGCCGAGCCGATCAGGCTGAGAACCCCGACAACACAAACAAAGCAATTAATGGTTTTCAGGGAGTGGGCTGCACCGTTCCGCCGCTGCTGCTGGCCCTGGGAGCACCGAGGTGGGGCTGGGCCAGGTGTGCCTTGGAGCAGCTGGCTCCGGGGGGCTCTGGGGGTGCTGCTGCAAAGGCAATTCCCTTTGGAATGCCCTTTGGGGGTGCGGGGGGGCTGTGGCTTCCTGCCCTGGGGCCTCCTCCCTGTTCATCCCAAACTGGGCACCTGGGAAAGATGGGGCTGGAAAAAAGGGGAAATGAGCAGCAGTGGCTCCTACCCAGAGCGCTTTAAGAATGTAAATCACAGAATTTCTGCGTTGGGTGGGAAGGGATCTTAGAGCCCACCCCAGCCCACCCCTGACCCTTTCCACTATCCCAGGGTGCTCCAACCTGGCCTTGGACACTTCCAGAGAAAAGAAGGGTTCCAGGAGAGCTGGAGAGGGACCTGGGACAAGAAGTGACAGGACCCAGGGAATGGCTTCCACTGCCAGAGGGCAGGGATGGATGGGAGATTGGCAATGGGGAATTCCTGGCTGGGAGGGTGGGGATGCCCTGGCACAGGTTATTCCATGGATGGTTATTCCATGGTTCCCTGGAAGTGTCCAGTGCCAGGCTGCTGCAGCCTGGGACAGTGGGAGGTGTCCCTGCCATGGCAGGGCTGGAATGAGATGGGATTTAAAGTCCCTTCCAGCCCAAAGCAGGCTGGGACCCTGTGAAGGTGTGGCAGCACCTGTGCAGCCCACCAGGGTTTTTCCTGGAAGCAAAGCAGTGTCCTGACATTTGGGATGGGAAAGGCAAAGAGCCCTAGCCAGAACTGCCAGTGTCATAAATACCAAACGCTTCTGAAACCTGCAGGAAATAAAAGGCATCGTTTTCCCTAAAATGGCAAAACTGCTCCAGACTTGGAGGCTTTTAAGCCAGCCTGGGGAGAGCTAAATCAGCTCGATGGGGATGGCAGGCAAGGCTTGGATGTAAAATTAGAAACCCCTGGCAGGCATGTGGGTATTTGTGCAGCTCGGGCTGGGATGTGGCAGATTGATCCTCCTGGGAATGACGAGCCTGCTGGATGACATCACATCCCAGGGGCCCTAATTAACCTCCCTGACTGCGGGCTGGGGTCGGGATCACCTCCCTCCCTCCCTCCCTCCCTCCTGCCCATGCTGCAGGAAATGATCTCTCTGTGCCACCCTGGGATCTGAACCACAGGGAGGGAGCAGCCTCCAGCAGCTCTGAGCCTCCTCTGCCTCTGCTGCAGGAGGTGTGGGGGCTGTGGGATGTGGGGATCCTTGTCCCAGCTGTCCTGGGATGTGCCCTCTCCTCGGGACAGGTGTGAGGATGCTGTGGACGGATGCTGAGCACCTCGTGCTGCACCTGGGTCACCTGGGGGTCAGGGAAATGTGTCACCAAGGGCGAGAATCCAACATGGAGGTGCTGTTTGGGAATTTTTTCCTAGGGAAAAAGGTTTTCCAAGTTGGGGAGGTCCCAGTGAGATCTCTGCTCATGCAGGGGAAGGGGGAACTGCCCCATCCCTGGGAGTGCTCCAGGCCAGGCTGGAGCAACGTGGGATAGTGGGAGGTGTCCCTGCCCATGGCAGGGGGTGGGATGGGATGGGATTTACTGTCCTTCCCAACCCAAACCACGCTGGGAGTCTGTCATTCTGCGATATTTGCATATATTTGTATATCTATGGCCCAGCAGGAGTGTGTGGATTCCTGAAGAGCCTCTTGCAGCCCCAAATCCCAGGGCTGAGAGTGCTGATCCTCCCTTTCCAGGGAGTCTGTGTGCTCCTGGTGTCAGGCAGGGAGTGTTTGCCAGCCCCTCCTGCCAGCTGTGGGCCACAATCCGTGTTTAGTTCATGGATGTGGTGTTCCAGCTGTGCACAGCTCTGGGGTGCAGGACAGCAGCTGTTCTGGGCTGGGGGGTGCTGGGGATGGCAACTGGGCTGTTCCCAGTGCCAGACAGATGGATGCAGGTGAGGAGCTGGGAAAGCTGCTCAAACACAGCCTCAGCAGCTGTCTGGGCACAGAGGAGCAGAAGGATCCCTCAGAGCAGGAGTTTGGGATTGGCAGGGCTGCTGATCCCCTTTGCAGGCTCTGGGTGGGCTCATCCCCTGGATCCAGCCCTGGGATGCCCTGGGAACGGGGGAGTGCAGCCCATGTCCTCCAGGAGTTTTAAATATTGGGGGATATTGATTTATAAACATTGGTTTTAAATATGAGGGGATGCTGAGTGAGGTTTGCATAGAATTGTGGAGTATCAGGGCTGGAAGGGACACGCAGGATCGTGGATCCAGCCCCTGGGCCTGCACAGACACCCCAAAATCCCACCCTGGGCACCCCTGGCAGCGCTGTCCCAACGCTCCTGGAGCTCTTGGGAATGTGCCCATTCTCTGCACAGCTCTGGCTCTTTTCCCTCTCCCGTGATGGATCTGGGGGGTGTCCCCTTGAATTCCTTGGCCAAGCTGAGGCTGCAGGAGAGGGGCAGGAATCACAGAGCAGCTGTGGCATGAATTGATGACCTCAAAATGTTCAATGTTTTAAGACACTTAACAGATGAATCCCTGTGTTAAACCAGCAGCACTAAATCCTGAGAGGTTGTTCCCAAACACAGCTCCATGCTGCCTTCTGTAAACCATGGAATCCCAGAGGGGTTTGGGTAGAAAGGGACCCTACAGCTCATCCTGCAGGGACACCTTCCCCTATCCCGAGGTGCTCCAAGCCCCATCCAACCCTGCACACTGCCAGGGATGGGGATTCCACAACTTCTCTGGGTGGTCAGAGGCAGATGATCCCTCTCTGTACCAACCCTGACGTTGATACTGATTATTTTCAGCTCAGAAAGTGGCTGCTGACTTTCTGTTCTATTTAAATCAGTCTCCCAGCCATCCTTTTTCCATGGGGTGGCTGCAGGTAGGGATGCTGCTGTGGAGCAGGTCTCCCTCTGGCAGCACCCAGGGATCATCCCCAGATCCTGGAGCCCAGGAATGCTCTGCCTGTGTGGCCCTGTGTCCACCCCAGTAAATTGTCCCTTTCCACGTGAGGGGAGCTGGATTTTCCATCCAGGAAGGCGTCTCTGGCTCCCTCAGGGTGTTTTTGGGCTGCAGAGGAAAGCTCTATTTTGGTGCTGAGCCCATATGGCCGGGTGGGTGTTCAGGGGAGTGGCTGTGACAGGGGAGGGGAGGGCTGGGCTCAGCCTCACAATGAAAATGTTCTGGTCTGGAGAGCAGGAATTATTGTAAATATTTTTTTCCCCTTTTCTCACTGTCCCCAGACTTCCCTCAGGTGTTGCTCTGACCTCCCAGTCTCCTGGGCTTTAACAGAACATTCCTTTCTCCCCATGGCTCTTCCCCACCGTCCCCAACATCGAGCTACAAATGAATCCCCTCATTTCCAGCTGCACTTTGGAGCCCAAATTCCATGAAAAGGAGAAGCAGCCCTTTTTTTTTTTTTTAGGAAAATCCTTATGAGGCCATGGAGTCCAACCACTCCCAGACTGCCCAGGCCACCACAGCCCCATGTCCCCACATCCACAGGGCTTTGGAATTCCTCCAGGGATGGGGACTGCCAGCTGGACAGCCCTTTCCATGAAGGAGTTTTTCCTGGCACAGGGTGCCCAGAGAAGCTGTGGCTGCCCTGGATCCCCCTAAGTGTCCCAGGCCAGGCTGGACACTGGGGCTTGGAGCAGCCTGGGGCAGTAGAAGTTGTTCCCTGCCCTTGGCAGGGGTGGATTGGGATGATCCTTAATTTCTCTTCCAGCCCAAACCGGTCTGGAATTCTCTGTTCAGCATAAGGAATGTTTCCATAGGGCTGTGCTGTCAGGAAAAACCTGGGAATAGTGGGGGCTGATGGGAGCTCTGGAGAGCACCCACTGCGTTTTTCCAGGGCATGGATGGGCAATGCCAGTTTTTACCCATGTCCCCAGCTGCCTGGGAATGTCCCCACCCAAGGAGAGGGGATCCATTCCCACTGCCATTGCCATCCCTTTCCCCCTGCCCTTCCCGGTGCTCCCCAGCAGGAGCTGCGTGGGGCAGGGAGCGAGATGCTGCTGCCCTTCTGGTGCTGCTGAGTCAGTCCCAGGCGGGTGGGAGGCAGTGATGCAAACCTGGGGAGGTGGCAGATGGCTCTGGGAAAGGAGCCTGCTCCGAGGAAGGAGCTGCAGGGGCTGCGATGGGCCCTGACGCATTCCGGCCGCAGGGAAGGGGAGCGGAGCCTGCGGTTGGGATTAAAAAAAAAAATCAGGAGAGGCTAAAAATAGCAGGGCAGATTCTCAGCCAGGATTAATTATTGCGTGGAATGTGTGTTATTGCAGGGAATGTCTGATCCAGATAACTGCTCCTGCCTCTGCTTTTCCAAAAGGACAGACAGCCCTGCTCCGGGCCTGGAAGGGAAGCCAAACTTTCATTTTCCCCTCTTTTTTTGGTACAAAATAAAGGAGGTTCCCGACCTGCCAGCAGCCCCTTGCATCCCTGGATGGGGGAGCAGGAGCAGGACGTGCTTTCCTGCGCTGCTTCCGTGGGATTTTGGAAACCTGCTGTGATTTGGGCTAAGGATGGTCCTGGCAAACACCAGGATGGGCTGCTGAGGGTGCCAGGGAAATCTGGGGGTGTGAGGATTAAAAAGTGCCCCTGGAAGAGGCCTGGCTGATAAGGAGAATACCTTTGGTGTCATGGCTCTGTTTAAATGTCAGGAATGCTCCAGGAGGACAGTGGGAATAACGCAGGAGGTATTTATGGAATGGAGATAAACAACGTGAATAAACCACGTGGCTGAACTGAGGAGCAGGGCAGGAGCCTGGATTGCTCCCCAGGGTGAGGAGAAATAAAGTGTTTGGGATAAAACCATGTCTGACCGACAGGAGTGTGGTCTGGAGCCACGGGAGTGTGGGATCATGGAATGGTTTGGGTTGGAAGGGATCTTGGAGATCATCTTGGCTCCCTTCTGCACACAGACTTCGTGTGTTAAATCTGTGTGTGTTGGAATTCCCAGGGATTCAAATTCCCTGAGCAGCTGTGGCTGCCCCTGGATCCCTGGAAGTGTCCAAGGCCAGGCTGGACAGGGCTTGGGATAATGGAAGGTGTCCCTGCCCACGGGTTGGAATTAGATGGTCTTTAATCATCTTCCAACCCAGATAATCTGGGATTCTGTGGTATTTTCATGGATTCATAAAGGGTTTTTGTAGTTGGTACCTTCAGGACATGTTTTGTGTCTTCCATTTCAGGAAATGATGGGATTTTTTCTCTTTAATCATAATGGGTTTTTATGAAAAAATTGCCTCAGCATGCTCTCAGGGAGCAATTCCCAATTCCCAGTCTCCCACCCACCCCTGCCCTCTGGCAGTGGGAGCCATTCTCTGCCTCCTGTCCCTCCAGCCCTTGTCCCCAGTCCCTCTGCAGCTCTCCTGGAGCCTTCCCCTCTCCAGGGGAACATTCCCAGCTCCCTGGCCACGACTGCCAGAACATTCTGGAGCACTCCAAGCCATCATCACTTTAATCAGGGACCAGCCTTGTGCTGGTGCTGGGGAAATGTGAATGCCAGAAATAGCTGCTGCTGCTGCTGTTCCCGGGGAGGTGGAGGTGCTGGAGCTGCAGCCCCACGCTGTCTGTGCTGCTCAGGAGCCCTCCCAAAGGGCTGTGCATTCCCAGTCTGCCAGCTGAACTGCCACAAGGAAGCAGTGCAGGGGGACTGGGAGAGCCTGGGAGTGAGCCCTGCTGGTGTCCCCATTTCCTGGCTGATTGCAGATCTCAGCCATCGGTTGTGCTGCTGTGAGAGGGTCCCCAGGATGGGGTGAGAGATGAGAATCTGACTCCATGTTCTCTGATTTATTATTTTATGATATTATGTTAAAGAAATGCTATACTAGAAGTACACTAAAGAAAGAGAAAGGAGACATCAGAAAGCTAGGAAAGAATGAATGATAAAAACCCGTGACTGACCAGAGAGTCTGACACAGGGATTGGTCATTAATTAAAAACAAGTCACATGGAACCAATCAAAGATGCACCTGTTGGGGAGCAACCTCCAGACCACATTCCAAAGCAATCAGATAAATATTGTTTACATTTCTTTTCTGAGGCTTCTCAGGAGAAAAATCCTGGGCGAAGAAGATTTTCCAGAAAACAACATGGTAACAATCTGTCACCGTTGCAGATGTGAACATCAGGATATCCTGTTTATCAGTTATCCCATTTATCCCATTTATCAGTTTTCCTTAGGTAAATGGGATGAACCAGCTGCTGTCCCTGTACTTGGGGTGAAGCTGTGGCTGCCCCTGCATCCCTGGAATCATCCCAGGCCAGGCTGGATGGGGCTTGGAGCAGCCTGGGATGGTGTCCCTGCCCGTGGCAGGGGTGGGGTGAATCCTGGTTTCTGGTCCTTGATTTCCCCTCTGACCCAAACCATCCCAAGGTTCCATCATTTCCCCTGCACTCCTGGAAGAGGAGAGGTTGCTGTGGGAATCCTTTTCCCTGCAGCAGCAAATCCTCCCTCAGTCCTACAAGTGCACAGGGTGAGAGTTGTATGCCTTTATATAAAATCCTAACCAGGCTTTACTCTTCCCTTCATGGGCCTTAAATTACAATTCTGAATTAGCTCAGTTATCAGAAATTAATCAGACTTCGCTGTGTGATTAATTTTTCACTGGTATTTTGGAGGTTATACAGGTAAGCTGCAGGTTTAAGGCAAATCATCCCCCCAAGTTCACAGGGAGGAGCCCCTGGCTCAGCTCTGGGGGTTTTAACCTGCAGGGCAGGAGCTCTTCCTGAGGAAAAAGGTAAAAACCTGACAAAAAGAAAGATATTTGTGCCTTTTGGCCAGGAATTCCTGCTGGGGCTGCCTCTCCCTCCCAGTGCTAGGACTCCGAGATGCCCTTTTTGTGGCCGTTGGGACCCGTGCTGTGAGCTGCTGTAATTCCCAATTAATTCCCTCTTTCCCACTGATGAGGATGAACTTTTCCCATTGGGAAGGACGCCCCGTGTGTCCCTGTGTCCAGCTAACTGCGTTCCAGCGGCTGAAGGTGACATTTATGGCATTCCTTTGGAGAGGGAAAGAGCCAGGGCACCTTTGGGTGCCAGAATTGCTTCTGAGGCCTCTCCCAGGGCAGGGGGGAGCTGTTAAAAGCTGATTAATGATCCGTGATTTCCCAGGCAGCGGCCAACCTCGGGGATCAAATGGGATAAATAACAGGGCTGGGATTCTTTTCAAGGCAATTTATGATGAGCTCTAGGAAACAGCCAGCTCCATCTGGGCCCTTTGGAAATTTGGAAGTAATTGGAGGATTATTAGAGGGTGGAATTAGTCGAAGCATTTATTTACGGCTTTTTTTTTTTTTGGCCTCCATCTGCCCCCTCATTAATCCGGGAATGCAGCAATGAGCTGGGCTGACAGCGAGTCACAGAGTCGTGGAATGGCTTGGGTTGGAAGGGAAATGAAGGATCATCCTAAATTAGATGGTTGGGACACCTTCCACCATCCCAGGCTGCTCCAAGTGGCCTTGGACACTCTTAGGGATGGGGCAGCCACAGCTCCTCTGGGTTCCCCACGTGTACAAAAAGCACTCCCTGGTTTTGAAACGATGGAGAAGGGGTTTGTTGGATATTTTGGGGTATTTCTACTGGAATCATTGTACCTGCTCAGGTGGGATTTGTGTGCAGGCAGAGCTCTGCTGGTTCCCAGAGCCCTCGGTGAGGGGGACTGAGCTGGGAGCAGGGAACAAAATCAAAATGCTACAAATCCTTTTCCTTTGACAAACGGCTGCTTAATTCCATGATAAATAATTCCACTGCAGGCAGCCTGTGTGTGCCCGAGCTGGACTGGGAATTCATCCTGCAGGTGGATTTTGTGTGTGGGGAGAGGTTGGGAGGATGGGAGCAGGCCCGCGGTCGGGGGAGGCCTCAGGGCAGCGCAGGCCGCGGCCCTGCTGAGGGGGAACTCCTGAGGGGAAAAAGCGCAAAAAATGGAAACCTTTCCATACCAACAGCAGGAACGGAACACTAGGAGCCAGGAGGGAGAGGTACCCGTGAGGAAAACTCGTGGGAAATAACCCTGGGGTGGTTATCAGAAGGGCTGGCAGAGGTGGGGAGCGCGTGACTGATCCCGCTCTGTCTGTGGGAAAACTTGGAAATGCTCTTGGATTTGGGTTTGGATGGACCCCCTCTGCTTTGGGGCCAGGCTGGGAGAGCTGGGAATGCTCCCCTGGAGAAGGGAAGGCTCCAGGCAGAGCTCAGAGCCCCTGGCAGGGCCTGGAGGGGCTCCAGGAGAGCTGCAGAGGGACTGGGGACAAGGGACAGAGGGACAGGAGCCAGGGAATGGCTCCCAGTGCCAGAGGGCAGGGATGGGTGGGAGATTGGGAACTGGGAATTGCTGGCTGGGCTGGGATTGCCAGAGCAGCTGGGGCTGCCCCTGGATCCCTGGCAGCACCCAAGGCCAGGCTGGAACACCCTGGGATGGTGGGAGTGTCCCTGCCATGGCAGGGTGGGATGGGATGGGATCAATGGGATCAATGGGATGGGATGGGATGGGATGGGATGGGATGGGATGGGATGGGATGCGATGGGATGGGATGGGATGGGATGCGATGGGATGGGATGCGATGGGATGCGATGGGATGGGATGCGATGCGATGGGATGGGATGGTTTTGTTTTTAAGATCCCTTCCCACCCAAACCATTGTGGGGCTCTGTTGTTGCTGCAATACAAGCGTGGAGCAGCAGAACAACACAGAGCTCAGAGCTGGGGCTGAGGCGTTGCTGAGAGAACAGAACACAAAGGAAAAGCTGGAAAACACAGCAGAGCTGGAAGAAAAGCTGGGAATTGATTTCTCGTCCTGGCCATGGTAGCGCCTCTCAGCACTGTCTGCCGGCTGACACGTGTTCCCAAGAACGTTGGGAATATTGGCTGCTGCTCTTCACCCTGAGAGGTTTTTAAATAATTTGTGCCCTTGGGTTTGCTGGGAAGGAGATAAACGGATCTGAAAGACAAATTATATTCCTGCAGTATTTTCCCCTCCAGTGAGCTGATGTGGGAATGAGACAGGATCTGTGGCTGATTTTCCTGAGATTCTGCTGGTGAATTTTTCCATGGTAATAGTGGGTACAGAATTCCTCCGTGGAAAGCCTGCTGGGAGAGGCAGGACCATGGGGCAGGAGGTGTAAATAGCCCTTGGGACATTGCCATGGGATTGCCTGGGATGGGAGTGCTGGTGCAGATGAGGATGGGGATTGGGATTGGAATTTGGATGGGAATGGGAATGGGAATGCATGTGGATCTGGGTCTGGAGATGTGGATGCAGAAGGGGATGAGGATATGGATGCAGATGCAGAAGGGGATGAAAGCAGAAATGCAGATGTGGATATGGATGCAGATGTGGATGGGGATACAGATGTGGAATCCCACATTCAGTCCCTAAGGAGGTCCCTGTTGGGGTCAGGGCTGAGGCTCAGCTCAGGGGAAGCTCTGGGATCTGCTGATGAAGCTGCTCCTGAGCAGCTGCAGAGTGAGGGGCACAGCTGGAAGAACAACTCACTCAAATTGCCATTTCTCTCAGAATTGCAGGTTTTTCCTAAGCTCTTTAGGAACGGGATTGCTTCCACTCCACTTCATAAGCAGGAGCACCTGGGCTCTGGGTGAAAATTCACTGGGAAGTACAAAATATGTCCTGGGTTAGGCTGTGGGGTGGCTCCAGGTGTGCTCCTGCAGATGTGAGGCCTCCCTGGCAGTGGGAGCCGCATCCAGTGCTAAAAACCCTGGATTCATATTTTCCTCCCAAGAGATAAGGTGGGAAACAGAGTTTTGTCCTGTGATCAGCAGCAAAACCAGCACTGATTCCATCAGCAGTAGCATGAAGTGGGATAAACTGGAATTTTCCTGGCCATGTGTCACATTCCATCCCACTCCCCACCGCTGCAGCCCCGCTGTTGTTTTTCCTGTGCCTTCCCCAGTTCCTTTCCTTTTCTCCTGGCTCCTGGTGAGCCAGGCAGGGGATGTGTTTGCAGAGGTGGATGGAGCTTCCTGAAATCCAAATGTCACATTTCCACTTGGCTGCGTGAGGAGCAAATGGCAGCGTAATTCTATTTGCAGATTTCTACAGAGAGTGGTTAAAAATAATAATAATAATGATGATGATGATGATGATGGAAAAAAGCGGGATTTCTTCTGGAAGCCTCCAGCAATCCATGAACATCATCTCCCTCTGATTCCCAGGGGTCACCAGGGTGGCAAGGTCTGGTGCTTGAGGGGACTTTTCTCCACAGTGGGAGGAAGAGGAAGGGCAGTGTTGTGCCTCTTAGTAATGGATTTTATTCCCTGTTAATCTTTTGGAGCTGGATCCCAGCCTGGCAGCGATGGATGTGGGAGCAGATTGCGGATGAGGCCTTTGGGGAGGAATAAATGTATTTTGTAGGACTTGCTGATGGGTTGGAATGTGCTGATGAGGGGCTGGTTTTGTGTGTGTTCATGGATATGAGGGAATGCCTTAGGAATATGGAATAACTGAGGAATACTTTAGGACCTGACAAGTCCCATTTGCCCTTGCAGGTCCTGCTGCTTCAGTCCCAGGTTTCTCAGGTAGCCCTGGTGCCTCCTTGGCAGCAGCACCTTCAGAAAGGGTCTGTAAATGTAGGTGGGAATTCCTCAGTTCTGCCCCTCCCACTGGTGTTGGAATGACGATTTACCAGCTGTATAATCCTGAAACCATGGAATCCTTAGGGTTGGAAAAGACCTTTAAAGCCATCAAGTCCAACCATCAGGCCACTGGCCCACCTCCCCAGGTGCCACATCCACAGGGCTTTGAAATCCCTCCAGGGATGGGGACTCCACCACTGCCTTGGACAACCCTTTCCATGAAGGAATTTTCCCAAACATCCAACTAAACCTCCCCTGGTGCATCATTTCCTCCAAAAAAGGGCAGGCCAATGTTTTGGTTTTTTGTTTTTAATACATTTAAACCCATAAAATCCATTTCATGGAATTGCTGAAGGATTTCTGTGCATCCCCCAATTTCCCAGGACTGCTGGAAGCTTTTCCTCCCTTCTCCTTGCAGGGATGACGTGCCAAGCCAGGACATCCTACACGGAGGACGAGGTGCTCTGGGGCCATCGCTTCTTCCCGGTGATCTCCTTGGAGGAAGGGTTCTTCAAGGTGGATTATTCCCAGTTCCACGCCACCTTCGAGGTGCCCACCCCGCCCTACAGCGTGAAGGAGCAGGAGGAGATGCTCCTCATGTCCTCGCCCCTGATCCCGCCCGCCGTCAGCAACAGCAAGGAGAGGAACAACTCCGTGGAGTGCCTGGATGGGCTCGACGAGGTGGGCACAAAGCTGCCCTCAAAACTGCAGAAAATCACCGGGAGGGACGACTTCCCAAAAAAACTGCTCAGGATGAGCTCCACCACCTCGGAGAAGGCCTACAGCATGGGCGATCTGCCCATGAAACTCCAGCGCATCAGCTCGGTGCCCGGCAACTCCGAGGAGAAACTGGGCTCTAAGACCACGAAGATGATGTCGGATCCCATGAGCCAGTCGGTGGCAGAGCTGCCCCCCAAGCTGCAGAAGCTCTCGGGGGGCGGCGGCAGGATGGAGGGGAACCTCCCGCCCAAACTGCGCAAAATGAATTCCGACCGCTTCACATAACGCGGCCGGGACTGCCGGGAGGGCAGCGGGGGCTGCCGGGGGCTCGGGGCCGCCCGGGGGCCGGGGTGGGCTCGGGGGAGCCGGGGGGGCTCGGGGGAGCCGGGGTGGGCTCGGTGCTCCAGGAGTCGGGAGCGTCCCGCGGGGTTCCGAGCGAGGGCCGCGTCCTCGGCACGTCCGATCCCAGCGCATGCAATAACCGTGTGCAATCTCTGCATCTCGTCCGTGGCATGACTCCTCCTGTATTTATACTCTGTACCCCGAAAAACACGCGGGGGGGCCTCCCTGCCCCTGCATTCCCCAGGGAACGGGGACAACACGGAGCGGGGAGCTTGCAGGGGAAGCTGAACTTGAGTTGAAAGCGTTTGGGGTTTGTTTTTTTCCTGCCGTGGGTCGTGATTTGCTCACCCAAATTGTTTGCTGCATGTGGGTTTTTTTCCTCCAAGGAGGTGTTTTAGTTCACCCCTCACATCAAATCTGCTCGCCTTAAATCCACTGCTGGTTTCTAGTTTGCTTTCAGGTTTTTTTTTTGGGGGGGGTGGGGGTTCCCTGTGTCAAAGCCACCAGGAAAAATATAGGGGGGAAAATAAAAAATCTGTATTTCATCAGGCTTTGGTTAGAAAAGAAACTTGTGTTCTTAAGCCTGGGGCAAAGTGATAAATAAATTACTCGAGTTCACACTTTAGGTACAATTAGTAACATTTTTATAAAATCTTTGTGATTTATATGTGGAAGAAAATCAGCAGGATGTGCTTGATTTCTCTGGTTGCTGAAACAGCCAACCATGAAAAAAGCTGAATGTGCCTGTGGTGCCAAGCAGGCTCTTCTCTTGGAAGAGCTGCACCCCAAAAGCAGAGCCCCGATTCCCCCGGTCCCTCTGGGCCTGGATTTCCCTGCCAGGCAGGGCAGGGTGCTCCCAAGCCTCGTTGCTCGCTGCTTTTTGTGGTGAAAGCGCTGTTTGACCTTGTTCTGAGCTGCAGGTCACCCTGGGGGCTCCAGAGCCAGCCAAACCTTGGACGAACGTTGAAGTGCTGGGGCCGATTCCTCTGTGGCTGTGTTTGGGTTTCCTCTGCCCGCCTGCATCAAGGCAGGGTGGGCTCTGAGATGGGGCCTGGAGGTGGTGGTGGAGCACCTCCCCAAAATCCAGAGGGTTGAGGTGCCCGTGGACCCCTGGGCTGTGTTTGGGGCCTTTCCAGAGGCTGCTTGGAGGAGGTTTGGGATGGATGGAGGGATGGGTGGCACCATCAGGGGTTGGGTGGGACAGGCACCCCTCCAGGAGCAGGGCTCCGAGTGCATCCCGTGGGTGAACCCTTGGGATCACACCCAGGTGCTCCTGGGCAGAGGAACATCCCTGGATGGGCACCTCTGGCTCCCCTTGCAGCCATGCCAGCATTGCTGGATAATTAATGACAGAGCTGATGGGTTTTGAGGAAAAAATGGGGATTTTATAGATGCTGGCATAGAATGAGGACTTGGAAGCCCAGCACTTCTGGAGCTGGCTCAGCCACCAGTGTCCCTGGAAGTGTCAATGTGTGACTGTCCCTGCATCCTGAAGACACTGGACAATTCCCAGAGTTCCTTCCCATGGTGTACCCTGATCTTACTCTTATTCTTTTCTTATTCTATTATAATTCTTTTGGTTTTCCTTATTCTAGTTTGTTTCTTTACTTCCTCTTATTCTATTCTATTCTATTCTATTCTATTCTATTCTATTCTATTCTATTCTATTCTATTCTTATTGTTTTCTATTCTTATTGTTTTTTATTCTTATTCTTATTCTTATTCTTATTCTTCCTTTTATTCTATTCTAATTCTATTCTAATTCTTATTTTTTTCTATTCTAATTCTTTTTCTTTATTCTATTATTATTCTTAACCCAATACTATTCTATCTTTATTCTGTTCTTTGCTCTGTTTTTATTCCTATTCCATTCTAATTCTGTTCTATTTTATTCTATTGTCTATCCTACTTTATTTTATTCTAATCTCTTACTCTATTTCCTATTCTTATTCTTGATCTATTTTTAGTCTTATTCTCTTAATATATTCTATTTCCTATTCTTATTCTTAAGCTAGTCGGGTTCTAGTCTATATTAACTCTATTCCAACTTTAATTCTATTTTGATTTCAACTTCTAATTCAAATTATGTCCTATCTATTCTATTCTATTCTATTCTATTCTATTCTATTCTATTCTATTCTATTCTATTCTATTTCTCTTTTCCATATTATATCCCATTTTATTCCATTGTATTTCCTGACCCTGGCTCAGCAGCCCAGGCACAATCTGGGGTCCCTCAGGGGTTTCTTCACAAACTGAATGGAAACAGTTCCAGGGAGAAGAGCTGGAGTTGGGAAAAACCCTCCAAAAACCCCCTGGAAGTGGAGCAAAAACTGGAAAAGGAGCCTCACTTAATGCAATAAAAACATCAACTTGGGATCAACTGGAAAATTCTGATTTTTAAATGAAAACATGCCAAAAAAAGCAAATATTAAGGGAATTATTGCAGTGGCAAAACCCAGTCTGGGTGCTGGGGGGCCCGGGGTTGTTGGATTTTCAATCCTTCCCTGCTGGGTGCAGAATTCCCGAGGTTTGTGGCCGGGATGGAGGTACAAGACAGCCACCTGTCCATATTTATTTATTTTAGGGACTTGCTCATGTTCATATTTCATTTTTATGGTGTACCCACTTTATTTTAATTAATTTATGAACATCTGAACCCAGCCCTTGCTTCTGCTCATTGAAAAGAACTGTAATTAACAATGATTGATTGATTGATTGATTGATTGATTGCACAGCCGGTCTGTGTTCTCTCCTGCTGAATTCCCGCTTGGATTCTCCTGGAAACTGTAAATATTTCAATTAAAATTAAAGAAATAAAAGAATTAAAAGCATTTTTGGGCATGCAGTGTCTCCCTGGATAAAAGTTCAGGTCTGGTTTGAGTTCTACAGTAAAACCAAACCTTGGATTAAGGCTGCAAACTTGGCTTTATCTCCAGCTTTGTTAAACTGGCCCAAACTGGGGTGGGTTTTAGGCATTTGTCACTTGTCCCCCCCTTTTGTCACTTTAATAAAATTGCCAATAATAAACTCCCCAATTTTCTCCTCTCACCTTTGGGGTGGCGTAAAAATCAAAGGCCCAGGGCAGCTCAGGGTGGATTTTGGGGCAATTCCTTCAGGAAAAGGTGCTCAGGTGGAATCCCCATCCCTGCAGGGATTTCAGGCCCTGTGGATGTGGCACCGGGGACAGGGCAGTGCTGGGGATGTTGGGCTCTGTGGTCTTGGAAGGGTTTTCCAGAATAGACCTGTGGGATTGTCTCTGTGGGATCTCCTCGGGGATTTTCTTTGATTTATTAAAAATATGGATATTGATCTAGTACTAATATCCAACTGTGAGGGACAAAAACTCTCTGACAGTTCAGAGTGTGTGTTTATTGTGAGATAGCTCCCAAATACACACAGCCATTTACAGGTGATTACAGAATCCTTTTTATCTATGCAGGTATTGAATGCCCAAAATACAAATGCATATTCATCACTTTGGTACATCCCATTCCCGCTCCGTAGTGTAATTATTTCAAAAGCTATTAAGCATGAGTAGTTTGTTCCTTGAAATGAGTCGGTGTCCCTCTCATGGGGAAGGGTCCCAAAATGAGGAAGGGAAGGAAATGGAAGAAGGAAGGAAGGGAATGGAAAGGAAGGGAATGGAAAGGAAGGGAATGGAAAGGAAGGGAATGGAAAGGAAGGAATGGGAAGGAATGGGAAGGAAGGAAGGAAGGAAGGAAGGAAGGAAGGAAGGAAGGAAGGAAGGAAGGAAGGAAGGAAGGAAGGAAGGAAGGAAGGAAGGAAGGAAGGAAGGAAGGAAGGAAGGAAGGAAGGAAGGAAGGAAGGAAGGAAGGAAGGAAGGAAGGAAGGAAGGAAGGAAGGAAGGAAGGAAGGAAGGAAGGAAGGAAGGAAGGAAGGAAGGAAGGAAGGAAGGAAGGAAGGAAGGAAGGAAGGAAGGAAGGAAGGAAGGAAGGAAAGGAAGGAAGGAAAGGAAGGAAAGGAAGGAAGGAAATGAAATCTTCCTCGTTCTGACCTTTCTACCTTTTCAATGCAAACATGACAAATGAACCCTTGGTAGGACTCCCATTCCCTGTCCTCAGTTGGTTTCAGAACAGAGGAGGCTACAATTGTCTTATGCTCCCAAAAGCCATTTATCAGTTTCTATATTCTTCATTATAAACCCAGCTAACCAAACATTGTGCTGACAAGCAATCAATTAGTTAACTACTAAATCTTAACGTCATCAAGGCCTACCCATTTATTTTAATTAACTCAAATAAAGCTTATCTCTAACTAAAACTTCAACTCCTCTAAAATCTCTAAATTCCCAAAAGTTTATGCCTCATCCTTGCCCTCCCCAATGGACAATAAAATCCTCGGGCTCCATCCCACAGCTCAGCTGCATCACCCACCCGGAATGCTGGGAAGAGCTGCAATGGAAACACCTTTTCCCACTTTTCCCCACCTTTCCAGCTTTCCCCTGGGTGCTGCCGGCAGGAGCGGCTCCAGAGCCGCCGCAATCCCCGGTATTCCCGGCCCTGCGGATCTGTTTCCATGGCGATGGAGCGCAGGAGCTGCTCAGGTCCCGGCGCCTCCAGCCGCTGCCTTCCCGCACTAAAAATCTGCTAAGAAAATTAATCCACCAACACCAGAGGTTTATCTCCAAAAGGAGACAGAGGAGCCCTTTCTGGCTTTATTGGAATAAAGGGAGAGGCCATGGGGCATTCCCCTGGGATCTCTCACATTTTTGGAGGACGCAGCCTCCTTTTTATCCCAATTTCCCAGCCACATTTCCCTTCTCTCTTTCTCCCTTGGCTGAGGTACTTGAGAGGATCAGACTCCCCAATACGCCTGATACCAAAGATTCCCCTCTAATATATAACCCTCCCTTTGAATTTTTAATTCTTACAGAATTTTGGGGTTTCCCCCATTGTTCCTTTCATCTCTCGAGGTCTAATTTCATTTTTCAGCAAAGCTGCAGTTTATTTGTAGTAGCAAATCTCTTTTTCCATTCACCAATCAGTGGAATCCTCCCCATTGTTTCTTTTATCGCCCAGTGCTGGTTTTACCTACCAGCAGACCCCGAGCTGGTTTGGAAAGACAAATCCACTGTTCCTCTCAAATCCAACACCCACTGTAGGACACGAAACAACACGATGCGGACTCGCTGCTCTTTCTAAGGTAAAAAGGCTTTTTATTTTCTGACTCCAACATTTGTAGATTTCCAAAAGTGACAGTGGACTGGAGGGTGACAGTGCCACCTCCCCAATGACACTGGACAAACCAACAGCCCATCAAGTTTCTCTTCCTCCATAAAAGAATGCAAAACAATGAGTTATTTACAGGAAGTGTGTGAGAAAGTTCTTTATAAGAATGTAAACATCAGAACACTTAGAAAATCTTAAAAAATCAAGACAACGAGGAAACCATGGGATGCATCCATGAAAAATCCCTCTGGCAGCACCTCATGAGGAAGCTCCAGGCTGTGCCAGCACAGAGAGCAATTCCCCAGCCCTGGTGGCAGGAATTCCTGTGAGGAATAGGGAACAAAGGAAATCCGAGGTGTTTTCCAATGTTAGTCCTGTGGAACCAGAATGATCCCACTGCCATGGACAAATTGGGGGCTGGAGAATCCATCCAGAGGTGCCCCAGACAGCCAGGCAAGGAGGCCTGAGGGGCAGGAGGCTCCAAAGCTGGAATATTATTTGGGAGGAAATTTAATTTTAAAAAGGATGTATTCCCAAAATATTCCCCTTTTGTCCTTAGCTCTGGAATCCCCCAGTTCTGGTTTGGCTCCCACATCCACGGGAGAGCCCAGTGGGAGCTCTGCACCCACCAGGAGAGCTCTGGAGTCAGGAGGTGGTGAAATGGGAATATTATCAAACCCTTCCACCTGGAAACACTGCTGGGAGCTGAAGTCATTCCCAGCTTCCAAAATCCTGGAATAACAATTTTGCTGGAATAAAATCCGAATTATTTTCCTCTTATCCTGCCATGATTCACATCCCAGCTGACAGGGCCTCATCACCCCTCTCCTAAACCCTTAACACCCCAAACTCCTGTTTGGGTGCCTCTTTCCCCATGGGGATTTTGGGATCAGTCACTTCCAGGGGCTGGGAATTGTGAGGGATGAGGGGATCCCACCCCGGGGCTGCCCACGGCTCCTCCCAGCTCTGTGTGCTTTTAAAAGCCTTCAAACAGCAGCACCTGATCCCCATGGACCTGGGAGAGCCAAAGCTGAGGACAAACTGCTCTGTCCCAGGAATTCTGAAATGTTCCTGCTCCCATGGGATACTCTGGATGGGACCTGCCCCGTCCTGAAGATTCCAGAGCATCATTCCAAGAAAACAGACCACAAGGAATGACCTCAGGTAGGGATTCCTTCCCAGAGTGACCTTTAGCTGAACATCTGAAATATTTATCCTGCTTCACTTGAGACATTCTTGCCAAATCCTGAAAATCTGATGGAAAATCCTGCTTCCAGCAGGAGACAATGCTTCAGAAAGGTCTTTTGTGTTTTTTTTTTTTTTTTTTTTTAAATTAGTCATTTCCAGCAGTACAAACCTCCTGGGTCTTATTCCTCTTTCCCACCCCATTCAGGAGTGGCTCTGTTTCTGTTCAACACTTCCCACACAGCCCTGCTCCTGGCAGAGCTGGAATGCTGCATTCCAGGCTTTCTCCAGGATATTTTGGACATAGAGGCTGCACGAGCACGGAGGAGAATTTCCAACACTTGCTAAATCACGCACCAAAACCAGATTAATCCAGCCCAAAGTGTAGGCAAGCCACCCTTTGGAATGAGATCCTTGGAATTTCAAGCAGAGGAATGCACATTCACATGGAATCTGCTCCCAAACGAGAAAGAAATGAGGGAGCAGTGGTGTGCTGCCCTGGGAGCTCCAATTCCCCAAGGAACTGTGATCCAGTTCCCTGTGGAGTGCAGCCCCTGCTGGGAGTGGGGCAGGAATTCTGTCACGGATGGTTCTCCAAGCAACCCACGGGATAAGGAACCTCCAGTAATAACAAACACATCAAAAATCCAGGATTTCACCAAAGAAACCTTTGGGTTTTGTCTCCAGAGAGGGGAAAACTGCGACAGCAGGGAGGTCAATCTGTCTGGGACTGATGCTCCTAAATAAATACATTTGTGTTTATTTTCCACCCAGCTCCGGTTATTTGACCCATTTTTGGGTCAAAAGCAATTTAAATACTCCCATTCTTCCACGTATATGAAACATCAATTCAATCTATAGAACCCATAATATTTCTCCTCCTTTTCCTCCCTATCAGGGCAAAACAACCCCTAATTTGTACATTTGAGCTCTTCCCAACTGCTCCTTCCTTAGCCCTCATTTTCTCCTCCTCCTGCCGTTAATTTTCCCAGCGTTTCTGCAATGAAGCCCTGGAGAAGCGACTGCAGCAGAGCCCAGGTCCCGTTTCTATAGAGACAGAGCTGCCTGCATCCCGGAAAGCCTCGGGAAAGCAGGGAAAAGGAGCAGGACCACGGCAGCGCCACCGAAAGGTCCTCCAGGGCCCGTCCCGCCCACGGCTCTATTGTTCCGTGATGAAATCCGCTGGATAATTGGAATCCACGGCGATCTGGGGCTCAGAGCCGGCTCTAATTAGGAAATGAGGCTTTGGAAAGGAGATTTGCTGCTGGACTCCCACTTCTCCCAGCACAGGGGCACCGTGTCCCAGCTTTCCCCTCCTCCTGCTTCCCTGTCCCTATCCCAGGTTTTCTGTCCTGCTGTTCCCTCTATCCCATATCCCAGGTTTTCCCCCCTCTATCCCCTATCCCATGTTTCCCTCCTGCTGTTCCCTCTATCCCCTATCCCAGGTTTCCCTCCTGCTGTTCCCTCTATCCCCTATCCCAGGTTTTCTGTCCTGCTGTTCCCTCTATCCCCTATCCCAGGTTTTCCCCCCTCTATCCCCTATCCCAGGTTTTCCCTCCTGCTGCCCCTCTGTCCCACAGGGCAGGGATTGCTGGTTTTGGGCTCAGCAGGATCCCAGATCCAGGCTGGCTCTTGCATCCCAAACCAGGGTTTCCATAGTTTCACACCAGGACAAAGGAATTCCCAGGGATGGATCAGCAGCACAGCCTAAGGAAAGGGAATATGGGATGCAGCTGGAGCAGGAGACTCCCCTGGGACTCACTGGAATTAGAGCCCAGGGATGGAGAGTAGCACTGGCTGTGACCACCACCGAAAATGCATGTACCCCCAAAATCCCAAAATATCACCAAAAAACCTGTGTGGAATCCCAGACCGGTCTGGGTTGAAAAGATCCTTAAACCTCAACCCCTTCCAACCCCAGCACCTCCCACTGTTCCAGGCTGGAGCAGCCTGGCCTTGGGCACTGCCAGGGATCCAGGGGCAGCCCCAGCTGGGCTGGGAATGCCATTCCAGCCAGGAATTCCCAATCTCCCACCCAGCCCCACCTGGCAGTTCAAGGCCATTGAGTCTGGAACGGGAGAGGAAACCCAGCCCGAGACAAACCCACCTCTGCCACCTGCAATTCCCCAAATCATCTGAGCCCAATCTGGGACAGGAGAGGAAACCCAGCCTGAGACAAACCCACCTCTGCCACCTGCAATTCCCCAAATCATCTGAGCCCAGTCTGGAACGGGAGAGGAAACCCAGCCCGAGACAAACCCACCTCTGCCACCTGCAATTCCCCAAATCATCTGAGCTCAGACTGGCACAGAGCGGGGCTTGAACCGTGGGAGCTCCCGGCTCCTGCAGACACCCAAATCCTGCTCTTCGGGAAAGATTTACTTCCCGAGCTTCCAGAGCCTGGCTGAGGCTCAGCAGGGATCTGCAGGTGATTCACCTCCTTTTCAGGCCATAAAGTCTCCCCTGGGGGATGCAGTCACAGCCATTTGTCAGGGAATGGCTCCGGAGCCCCAGTTCCCTGGCAGGGATGGGATGTGGTTTACGGGCAGCACTTCAGCAACCCCGCTTCAAGCATATTTCAAAAGCCACGGGCAGGAGGGAAGTGTTTTTTCTGCAGCCAAGGTTTGGGAGCCAGGAGTTGCTGTGGCCATAATTCAGATTATTGTTTAAAAAAGAACTGAGGAGGCAGCGTGGGGGTCACTGTGGTGCTGCCACACACCCAAAACATCATTAAAATCCTTCTGTAAGGGACAATAAATGCCACAGTTCTGTGCGGGCTGCCCACGGGGATACAGCTCCCACTAATTAGCTCCGACCAATCACAGGATGTGCCCTTTAATGAGTGCCTGCCCTTCCCCTGCACATCCAGCGCCCACCTGCAGCCAGCAGAGCTTTGCCACCTGTTTGGGACCATCTGGGGAACAAAACCACAAAACTACCGGCAAGGAGCTAGGAATCACCAGGGATGGGGCAGGAGCTGCCAGGGGTTTTCAGGAATCCCCAGGGATGGGGCAGGAGCTGCCAGGGGTTTTCAGGAATCACCAGGGATGGGGCAGGAGCTGCCAGGGGTTTTCAGGAATCCCCAGGGATGCTGCAGGAGCTGCCAGGGGTTTTCAGGAATCCCCAGGGATGGGGCAGGAATTGCCAGAGGTTTTCAGGAATCCCCAGGGATGGGGCAGGAATTGCCAGGGGTTTTCAGGAATCCCCAGGGATGCTGCAGGAATTGCCAGGGGTTTTCAGGAATCTCCAGGGATGGGGCAGGAGTTGCCAGGGGTTTTCAGGAATCCCCAGGGATGGGGCAGGAGTTGCCAGGGGTTTTCAGGAATCTCCAGGGATGGGGCAGGAATTGCCAGGGGTTTTCAGGAATCCCCAGGGATGCTGCAGGATTTCGGTCCAGCTCTGGTGAAATGGCCCCAGGGTGTTCTGAAGGCTGGAATGGGCAGGGACAACCACAGGGGCTGAGATTTGCAGCTGGAGGGAGCAGGGATTTCTGGCACTGGGAAAATGGATGAATCCATAAATGGTTTGGGTTGGGAGGGATCCTAAATCCAATCCCACACCTCCCACTGTCCCAGGCTGCTCCAGCCCCATCCAGCCTGGCCTTGGGCGCTGCCAGGGATCCAGGGGCAGCCACAGCTGCTCTGGCAATCCCAGCCCAGCCAGGAATTCCCAGTTCCCAGTCCCCCATCCATCCCTGCCCTCTGGCACTGGGAGCCATTCCCTGGCTCCTGTCCCTCTGTCCCTTGTCCCCAGTCCCTCTGCAGCTCTCCTGGAGCCCCTCCAGGCCCTGCCAGGGGCTCTGAGCTCTGCCTGGAGCCTTCCCTTCTCCAGGGGAGCATTCCCAGCTCTCCCAGGCTATTCCACAGTAATTCCATGGCAAGGTGCAGCAGACACTCAAGCCCTGCTGCCCATCAGGCTGGGATGGGGCCGCAGCTTTTCCATCCGAAATTCCTGCAATTCCCCCACGGGCCAAGGGCCAGGGTGTGTGGGAGGAGAGTTCTGGAGCTGCGGGGTCATTCCCAGCCCCGGCCCCGCTCTGCTGTGTCGGGGAAAGGAGCAGAGCAGAATTCCCGGCGCTGGCAGCGGAGCCGTTCCCGGTCCCGGAGATCCCGTCCGGTTGCCATGGAAACAACCTTGCCTGGAAAGGGCATCTCCGCATTCCCCGAGCGGCTGCAGCTCCCGGAGCCATTGCAGAGGGCTTGGGAAGCCCTTCTTCCACCCCCTCAGCCCGGCAAAGCAGCATTCCCAGCCCCTTCCCCGAAAATCTCCCTTTAAAGCCTCTGCTGTCACCCCTCCTGCCTCTGTCCCTTCCCAGGTGCCCAAATCCCTCCCAGGGCAGAGCTGGCAGTGCCTCTGTCCCTTCCCAGGTGCCCAAATCCCTCCCAGGGCAGGGCTGGCAGTGCCTCTGTCCCTTCCCAGGTGCCCAAATCCCCACCAGAGCAGGGCTGGCAGTGCCTCTGTCCCTTCCCAGGTGCCCAAATCCCCACCAGAGCAGAGCTGGCAGTGCCTCTGTCCCTTCCCGGGTGCCCAAATCCCCACCAGAGCAGGGCTGGCAGTGCCTCTGTCCCTTCCCAGGTGCCCAAATCCCCACCAGAGCAGGGCTGGCAGTGCCTCTGTCCCTTCCCAGGTACCCAAATCCCCACCAGAGCAGGGCTGGCAGTGCCTCTGTCCCTTCCCAGGTACCCAAATCCCTCCCAGGGCAGGGCTGGCAGTGCCTCTGTCCCTTCCCAGGTGCCCAAATCCCTCCCAGCCCCGGGAAGCCCGGCTCCATCTGGCACAGGTGGGAATGTTTAATTAAGGAGCTTTTTTTAGCCGATCCACGCACCTTGGAGCAGGTGGGCAGGGAAGGGCACCTGCCCTGGGGCTCTGGTAGGACAGGCTGGGTGCCATGGATCCTTCTGGAAAAGGGCAGGAGGGGTTTGCACTCAGCATTCCCAGGCTCCTCGGGGTCCAGGCGGAGCAAAGTGGAAATTTGCTGGGATGGGCAAGAAATGTTCCCAAAATCCAATCTCCAATATCCCAAAATCCACCCTGAGCTGCCCTGGGCCAGCCTGGGGCCGTTCCCTCTGCTCCTGTCCCTGTTCCCTGGAGCACAGCCCGACCCCCCGGCTGTGCCCTCCTGGCAGGGAATTCCAGAGAGGGAAAAGATCCCTGGGGATCCTCCTTTGCTCCAGGCTGAGCCCCTGCCCAGCTCCCTCAGCTGATCCAGGTATTTCTCTTTTGGGAGGGCAGAAAATCCCTAGATTTGGTCATTCCTAAAAACACATTTCCCTAAAAGTTTTGACAGCTGGAAATAGAAAACCATCCAAAAACATTTCTGGAGCTGAGTCACTTTGGAGAGAGAGTGCCCAGTACCCCTGGGTGGGGAGGGAGGGGTATTTTGGTCCTTCCAAAGGCACAATTAGAGCTCCCCAAAGGGGCCAGCAATCCCAAACAAGTCCCCAGTCACCGGCCTTTCTTTCATCTCTCGATGTCTGATTTCATTTACCAGCCAACCTGCAGTTTATTTGTACAAGCAAATCTCTTTTTCCATTCACCCATCAGTGGAATCCCCCCACTGTTTCTTTTCTCTCCCAGTGCTGGTTTTACCTACCAGCAGACCCCGAGCTGGTTTGGAAAGACAAATCCACTGTTCCTTTCAGTGTTAACTCCTGCCATTGCTCCCTGGGTGTTTGTGCAGAGATGTACAAAAATGTCACCTTAAAGCTCTCTCTATTTCTGAGGCCGGTGCATTTTGAAACAAGGTTTTAAAGGGAATGACATTCAGTAAGGTGGGAAGGGCTGTCAGAGACAGCAGGCAAAGCTCCAGCCTTGCTCTGCTCCCATTGCTCAGCCTGATCCCCCCAGGATGGATCCATTTGTTCCTGCTCTGCCCTTCCCCAGGCTGTTGGTGAGGAACAGGGAGCTGCCCTTGGAATTGGGATTCACTGTGATTGCCTGCCTGGCTCACAGGACATTCCCTGGGAACCTCGCTGGGGACACCTGAGGTCATTGCTGGAAGAGCCCTGGGTCACTGCCACCACTCCTGGCCCCCAGAGAGCCCCTGGCTTGTCCAGGAAAGCTCCTCTTCCAAAGGGCCATCCCTCAAACTCCAGGATCATTAAGGCAAGGTGTTAAAAAACAAACCAGGAAGCAGAAAAACACTCAGCAGTCCTCAAATGAAAGTGCCTTAATTAGGCAAAGAAAGTGATTATTATTAGAACCTCGTTCCTTATTTATAAGCAGCAGCAAATGTTAATAAGGGGAAAGTCAGCAGTTGCTTAATGAAACCCAAAGCAGCTGGGTCAAAGCACAGAGTGCAAGGGAAAATAAAACTCCAGCAGCTCCTGAACAGCAGGGATTTCAGATTTGGCTTGGAACGAGGAGGAGGCAAAGCTGCAGAGCTCAGAAGGGTGAGATGTCCACCCCAGGAAGGGCTGGGATCTGCTGGGAGAGCCAGGCTGGAGCCACTGCTGAGCTCACACCCAGCAGCCCTGGCACCACCAAATTCCAGAATCCCTGAGGCTGGAAAAGCCCTCCAGGATCATCAAACCCATCCTGGAGGGATTTCAAACCCATCCTGTGCCCCCTGCCCAGCCCAGAGCACCAAATGACTCAATTCTCAGACTCCACTCTCAGTTTTTTGCTGGTTTTCTATTTCCAGTTGTCAAAACTTTGAGGGCAATGTGTTTTTAGGAATTACCAAATCTAAGGATTTTTTTTCCCCTCCCCCAAACCAGAAATACCTGGAGCAGCTGAGGGAGCTGGGAAGGAGCTGGAGCATCCCTGAGGGAGCTGGGAAGGGGCTCAGCCTGGAGCAGAGGCACAGCCCAGCTCTGAGGTCACCCCCAGAGCTTCCCCAGAGCCCTGCAGGGCAGCCAGGCTGGAGCTGGGGGCCAGAGCTCATTTCCACCAGGGCAGATTTTCTCTCCTTTGTGCAGGGCTGGCAATTATCTGCTTGACCACGAAATTACAGGCTGTTAGGAATCATTTTATTCATCTGATAATTACAAGATTAACCAAAGCTCTCTATCTAGCAAGAGTTCATCTTGCACATGGGGTGGGCTGGAGCTCATTAGCTGGAACTGGCTGGTTTTAATTTAAAGGATAATAGCCCTGTACACCCAGGGAAAAAAAAATCCCAATTTCCTCTCCAGCATCCATTACCTGCATTTTTCAACGGCAAAGTGGCTGTGCCCAGGGTAAATAGCAGTTCAGGGTCTGAGCTGAGCTCTGTGCAGCCTCTGCAGGCGGTTGGGAGCCTCAAAACACAAACCCTACAGGGGGAAGGCACAGAAACCCTAAATGAGGAAGGGTAGAGAAACCCTAAATGGGGAAGGACAGAGAAACCCTAAATGGGGAAGGGTAGAGAAACCCTAAATGGGGAAGGGCACACAGAAATCCTAAATGGGGAAGGGCACACAGAAATTCTAAAGGGGGAAGGCACAGAAACCCTAAATGGGGAAGGCACAGAAACCCTAAATGGGGAAGGGCAGAGAAACCTTAAATGGGGAAGGGCAGAGAAACCTTAAATGGGGAAGGGTACACAGAAACCCTAAATGGGGAAGGGCACACAGAAACCCTAAATGGGGAAGGGCACACAGAAATTCTAAAGGGGGAAGGCACAAAAACCCTAAATGAGGAAGGGCACACAGGAACCCTAAATGGGGAAGGGCACACAGAAACCCTAAATGGGGAAGGGCAGAGAAACCCTACAGGGGGAAGGGCACACAGAAATCCTAAATGGGGAAGGGCACACAGAAACCCTACAGGGGGAAGGGCACACAGAAACCCTACAGGGGGAAGGGCACACAGAAACCCTACAGGGGGAAGCACAGAAACCCTAAATGGGGCAGGGCACACAGAAACCCTAAATGGGGCAGGGCACACAGAAACCCTGAATGGGGAAGGGCACAGAAACCCTAAATGGGGAACGGCACACAGAAACCCTACAGGGGGAAGGGCACACAGAAATCCTAAATGGGGAGGGGCACACAGATACCCTAAATGGGGCAGGGCAAAGAGTGAAGCAAGACACAAATCATCCCTGGTGGGATGCGCTGTTTGGATGGCCACCAACCGCAGCTGGGATCAGGAACTCTGTGGGAAGCTGATTTATGAACTGCACCTTGGAGCAGGGCAGGGGTTTGCACTTTTCCTGAGATCCTTTTCCTGCCGGGCCATAGCTTCATTCTGCTCCACGAAACGTTCCTGAGTGACTCAGCTGTTCTGGCCTCTGCTGCCAGCCCCTCGGTGTGGATACACCAATTAAACAGCCTTCTGAGCACTCCTCCTGAGCCCACAAGTCATTAATGAAACACTTTCCTGTCTCCAAGTGTTCTCTCCAGGGAGAACAGGCTGGGATAGGACTGCCAGGAGAAAATCCAAGCCCTGAGAAGAGCTAAACCGGGAACTTGTGAAAGAGCTAAACACCATCAGGTATTTATAACTCTGTCCCTCATTATCTATGGATGAGCATAAAAGGTTTCCACCTCCAGAGAGGGGCTTTGCATATGGATGAAGGCTGGAGAAAGGAGCCAAGCCCTGTTCCCTCAGGAGAGCAGCACTGCGAGTGCCTTTCCGTGTTAGGGCTGCTGTGACGTGTGCCCTCATCCATAATGCACATAATGCACCCTAAATATAGCCCTGCTCCTCAGAGCTGCCAGGGATTGGGATCCAGGGGGTGCCAGGGTGGGCTCTCCTGGAGCTGCAGCCCCCCCTGGGCTGGGCTGGGCTGGGGGTCCTGCGGCCATGGGCATTGGGATGTGGAGCTGCAGCCCCCCGGGCTGGGCTGGGGGTCCTGGGACTGGGATGTGGAGCTGCAGCCCCCCTGGGCTGGGGGTCCTGGGGACTGGGATGTGGAGCTGCAGCCCCCCTGGGCTGGGCTGGGGGTCCTGGGGCCGTGGGCATTGGGATGTGGAGCTGCAGCCCCCCTGGAGCAGCCCTGCCTGGGGTGGAGATCCCAGAGCTGCAGGGGCTGGGTCACTGAGGGTCCCACTGGACCAATTTCACTGGACACACAGGGTGGGAAGGAGCTGAGGGAGAACCTGGGGGTTCCAGCCCATCCCACCCCTGCCACAGCAGGGATGCAGCTGTGGGCTTTAAGGACCCTTTTTGCCCTCTATCCCAGACTGGATTGGGTTGGAAAGGATGTTAAACCCATCTCCTTTCACCCCCTCCATGGGCAGGGAAGGGAACCTTCCAGCCGTGCTTGGAGGCACCTTTAATTGGGCTTTTTGTTCCCCTTTAATTGGGCTTTTTGTTCCCCTTTAATTGGGCTTTTTGTTCCCCTTAAACTGGGCTTTCTCTGCCCCTTTAATTGGCTTTTTCTGCCCCGAAATGGGAGGCAGGGACACAGAGCAAAGCGTGTGTGCTGCCAGCTGCCAGCCCAGGCTGTTGTGCCCTCCTGGAGCAGCCTGGGCTCTGCTCTGGCCCCAGCCCAGGCTCTGGCACAGTCCAGGTGCTCTGTGGCAGGAGCAGCAGCCCTGCTGTGCCCCTTTTCCCTCTCCAGCAGCTCCCTGAGGAGTCTCAGCCCAGATTCATCAGCCCCAAGGAGGGGCAGCCAGCAGGGACACAGAGCCCAGGGAAGCCTCAGTGAAATGCTGGATGTTCATCTGTGCCCTGGGAGGGTTTGTTCTTCCTCTCTGCACTGGGAAGAGATTATTTAATTATTTAAATATTTAAGTCTTGAAATGAAATTAATTATCCAATTAATTAAATTTTATTATTAATTGTTTAATAAGTTAAAATCTTTCTACTTTGGGGTTGGTTTGGGAAAAGCTCCTCTTGTGCTGAGGGAGCTGAGAAGATCCCAATCCCATTTCACCCTGATAACTCCTTGCTCCTGTTTATCACCAGCCCTGGCATTAACCAGGTGATGGATGAGCTCACTCTGCTTTTCCTTGGGAATATGTGCAGGGAAAGCTTGGATAATTACCTGTGAGGAGAGAAGAGCCTCCTGAGCTGTGCTTTAAATGAGCTGAGGGGCTAGAATCGTTCTCTCTGTAATTAAACTCCTGACAGATCCCATATTTCACCTCTCTGTTAGCCTTGGCCCTCTCCAAGGCTGCTCAGGATCCCCGATTCCACGGGCTGAGGAAGAGGAGCATCCTGTGGGGATGCTGCCTGTGGCCTGGTGACACTCTGGGGCTTCCAAACCCTGGGAGCTGCAGAGCCCAGCTTCCCCAGGAGTGTGGGAGGTGATCCCTGCCAGCAGGGAAATTATCCCCCAGCTCAGAGGCCCAGGGAACACTGGTTTTCCAGGGAAGGGATCCCCAGGGCATTGGGATTTCCTTCATTCCATTTGCTCCAGCCTCACCCTCCCCTTCCAGGGGAAGGAAACCAGCTGCTGATGGTTTGCTCCTCCTCCTCTGAAAAGGGTTCCTGAGGTTCCCAGATATTTGGGAGACAGCATGACTGAAAATGGAAGTGAGATTGTTCCAGGAGGTGTTCTCAGTCCCAGCTGGACTTTGGGGTCAGTCCCACCAAAATCTTAAATAAACAGGGAAAATTTATCCATACACATTCCATAGAATTCTAAAACCTCAGGATGGTTGGGGGTGGAAAGGACCTTAAATCCCACCCAGTGCTACATGGGCAGGGACACCTCCTTCCCACTGTGCCAGGCTGCTCCAAGCCCTGTCCAGCCTGGCCTTGGGCACTGCCAGGGATGGTGAACCCTCCCAAAGCTCTTCCAAGTCCTATCAAAACTGATTTTCCATAATTAAAATATTAAAGGGATTTTCCATAATTAAAATATTAAAGGGATTTCCCATAATTAAAATATTAAAGAGATTTTCCATAATTAAAATATTAAAGGGATTTTCCATAATTAAAATATTAAAGGGGTTTCCCATAATTTAAATATTAAAGGGGTTTCCCATAATTAAAATATTAAAGGGGTTTCCGGGCACGGGTGGGGCTGTGCCTGCCCATCTGCAATTAGCGCTGCAAACGCGCTAATGAGGCAATTCACCGCGCTTCTCCCGGGAAAAGCGACCATCAATCACACCCCGATCGGGGAGAGGTTGTTCTGCTGGATATCCCGATGGAAAACTGGGTGCCCTTGCTGGTTGGAGCAGCTCCCAAAGGGAGCCGGGCTGGGAGAGCTGGGAGTGTTCCTCTGGAGAAGGGAAGGATCCAGGGAAACCTCCGAGCCCTTCCAGGACCCAGAGGGGCTCCAGGAGAGCCTGAGAGGGCCTGGGGACAAGGGATGGAGGGACAGGGAACGACACAGGCAGCAGGAGCAGAATCCAAGCCTGGCACGTTCCTGGGATCTGCTCCCACCCTCCTGCCCTGCCCCATCCCCAGGTTTGGAGCTGCTTTTCCCTGAGGAAATCCACGTCCCCCCGCGGCTGGGGGTGTGGGGAAGCTCTCAGTTAGGATTCCCTCCAAAGCCAGGCTCCAGGCTGCAGCTCCCACTCCCAAAGCCAAGCTTTGGGTGCTGCAGCCATTGGAATGGGGGCTCAGCTCAGGGAAGAGGGGGGATCCCATTTGCATGGGGTGGAGGCAGAGCAGGAGGTGTTTGATGGCCGGGTTCACACCCAGCTGCTCTCCTTTCTCCTTTCCCACAGGGGCTGTTCCCAGGGAAGGCCCAGGGATGCTCAGGCCCAGCCATTGTTTCATCAAACCAGAATCCTGGAATGGTTGGGCTGGAAGGGACCTTGAATCCCACCCCATCCCACGGGCAGGACAGCTCCCAGTGCCCCAGGCTGCTCCAGAGCACGGCCAGGCCGGCCTGGGGCACTGCCCGGCAGCACCTCCAGGGATGGGACTGAAAAGCTGCAATTTTTCTGTGTAACAAACACTCCCCAGAGGGAACAGCCCTTCCAGCACCACTGAATCCCCCAGGGGGCTGAGAAACCAGGGTAAAACACAGACCTGACAGAACAACCTCCCTTGAGAGGTCTGCCACCATTCCTGGGGTTTTTCCTGCAGGGAAGGGGAGAAAACTCAGGGTAAAGCACAGACCTGGCAGATCCCACCCCTCTGAGAGGTCTGCCACCACTCCTGGGGTTTTCCTGCAGGGAAGGGGAGAAAACTCAGGGTAAAGCACAAACCTGACAGAGCTCCCCTCTCTGAGAGACTCTGCCACCATTCCTGGGTTTTTTCCTGCAGGAAAGGAGAGAAAACTCAGGGTAAAACACAAACCTGACAGAACCCACCCCTCTGAAAGGCTCTGCCACCATTCCTGGGGGTTTTCCTGCAGGGAAGGGGGCACAAAAAGCTGGTTTTGTTCTCCCTGGCTGTCCCAGGTGCAGGGGAGCAGCTGACCCCGAGCCATGGAGGCAGCTATTTCTGGGCTGTAATTAAACATTGGCAGAGGGGGAGGCACAAAAGCAGCGCCATCTGCCACCCTCGTGGCACGGAAACAGAGCTGGAGCTTCCCTTTTGTCCTTCCCACGGGATTTTGTCCTTCCCCAGGATCCAAAGGGTTCTGGAGCACTCCTGTGTTGCTGTTGTACTTGTTGGAAAAATCTCTTTGCTAAGATTTCTTCTCTTGGGAAGCTGAGAAACTTCAGAGAGAAAGGAAAACAATATTATCTCGTTTATTCCTCTTGTGTTTTACTGCTTTCAAATGTGGTTTAGAGACTGTTTGTTCAGCAGGTAATTGTTTCATTGGTTCCATGTCAATTGCTTTTGCTTATTGGCCAATAATGGCCAAGCTGTGTCAGAGTTTAAAAAAAAAAGTCAGGAGTTTTTCATTAGCATCTTTCTAACCTTCTATCCATATCCTTTCTGTGTTTTTAGATTAGTTTAGTATTCTTGAATATAATATGAATAAAAAATAATAAATTCAATATTTAATTTTATAATAATATATTATCATTTATATAATTATACATATTATTTATATATAAATAATAGATATAATTATATATTATTTATATATAAAGTATAATTATATATATTTTAATTATTATATATACTATATATTATATAATTATATATTTATATAAATAATATATAATATTATATATTTTTATTTTATTATATATAATATTATATATTATATTTATATATAATAATTTAAATAATATATAATATATATATAAATTATATATAAATAATATATAAAATTAGATATTATCTTATATAGAATAATTTAGGTAATTAAATATTCATATTTATTTAACTAATTAAATTAGCCTTCTAAGAACATAAAGCCAAACCCATCCTTTCCTTGCTAGCAGGAGGCAGCTCACAGGTACCACCCTGCTGGCCCTGGGCTGTGCCTGTGCCTGTGACTGCCCTGGGGGATCCCCCCTGCTCTGGAGCCAGCTGGGACCCGGGGGTGGCCCTGCCCATGGCACTGGGGGGAGCTTTGGGTTCCCTGCACCCCAAGTGTGCTCAGTGAAACCCCTGCTCCAGCTGCTGGCAGAAAATGCAGCTCAGCACATGGGGAGGTTATTTTGGGCACAGTCAGATGAGAGCCATCCACACTCCTCCCTACAGAAAGCTATATTTGGCTGACTCCCACACTGCAGAGCTGACCCAATCCCAGCATTTTGGGGTTTGGGGTGGAGGTGCCGGCTCTGCTCCCCTCCCGTGCCAGCACCCTGCTCCAGGTGGGCCAGGATGAGCAGCCCCATCCCTGGGCCCTGCTGTGCCTCTGGCATTGCCTGTTCCATCTCCCCACCGTGGATTGCCCTGAATTCCAGCAGGATGGGGCAGTGCCCTGGAACAAGGGAGCTGGGGTGGGACTGTGCCATGGGCTGGGCACTGCTCCCCAGGATCCCTGCTCTCCTGCTGGAAATAAACTCATTAAAGGGGTTTCCAGCCAAGGATCCGCCTGAAAATGCCCTCTGGGGCCAGAGCAGCTCCAGGGGAACCTCCTGGTTTTGGGACAAAGGGGCTGGAGAGGGGAGGGCACTGTGCCACCCCCAGCACTGGGGATTGTCCAGGGAGGGGGCTGGATTCAGGGAAGGGTCTGGATTTGTCAGGGAAGGGTCTGGATTTGTCAGGGAAGGGTCTGGATTGCCCAGGGAAGGGGCTGGGTTGCCCAGGGAAGAGGGTGGGTTGCCCAGGGAAGAGGGTGGGTTGCCCAGGGAAGGGTCTGGATTTAGGAAAGGGGGCTGGGTTGCCCAGGGAAGGGTCTGATTGCCCAGGGAAGGGGCTGGATTCAGGGAAGGGTCTGGGATGGCCCAGGGAAGGGGCTGGATTCAGGGAAGGGGCTGGATTCAGGGAAGGGGCTGGATTGCCCAGGGAAGGGTCTGGATTGCCCAGGGAAGGGGCTGGATTTGTCAGGGAAGGGTCTGGGTTGCCCAGGGAAGGGGCTGGATTCAGGGAAGGGTCTGATTGCCCAGGGAAGGGGCTGGGTTGCCCAGGGAAGGGGCTGGGAGCTGGAGCAGCCTTCCACGGAGGCTGGCCTTGAGGGCAGAGGAGGCAGAGCCTCCAGTCCCCCCAAAATTCCTTTGGAGAGTGGCTGGAAGCTCCTGCAGGACCTGGAAAGCAGAGCTGGGCTTGGGGCTCATCAGCTGATGGATGAGGTCCCTCCCTCGGATATCCCCACGCCAGGACACAGATCCCCCCTGGAAGAAACGGCCCCAAATTGCTGAACCCCAAATTGCTGAACCCCTGCTGGAGCCCCTGCCAGGCCCTGGGGGTGCTCCTGGCTGCCCTGGCACCTCTGCTGTGCCCGTCCCTGGCACCCATTCGCTGCCACCCCGGGGCTGGCACGGGATAAGGACCCAGAAATAGCCCAGCCCCGAGACTGTGATGGGCACAGATCCCTGAGATCTCAGATAAGGGGGATGCCAGGGAGCACAGGGCACTCAGAGCTGCTCCTGAGCTCTCAGATAAGGGGGCTGCCAGGGAGCACAGGGCACTCAGAGCTGCTGCAGCTCCTTCCAGCAGTGGAGGCAAACTGACCTTTAGCTGGGGTGAGGCCAACGCCCCACAGCCAAGCCATGCCTCGGGTGCCTTAGGGGCAGGTGTGTCCTGGGGGATGTTTTTGCCACCCAGGGGCTCTGGGAATGGGGGGACTTCCCTTGGGTTTGTTTTTCTGCTCTAGAGGAGCACAGCTAAATTTCAAGGAAAAGCTAAAAATGTAGAACTTGAAGGCAGCCCTAGATGAAAGGAGTTACCTGGGGTTAGATGTGATTCCCACCCCTCAGACAGGTCCTGGTGAGGCCAGAGGGCCTTGGTGGGGCCAAATCCACAGGGACTCAACTGAAACTGGGTGGTTTGCAGAGAACAGGAACTGTCCTTGCTTTTTAGAAAGTCTGGAATCACAGATTGGTTTCGTTTGAAGTGACATTCCAAATCCCCCCAGTCCCTCTGCAGCTCTCCTGGAGCCCCTCCAGGCCCTGCCAGGGGCTCTGAGCTCTGCCTGTAGAACAAAAATCCCATTTTTGGGACACGTGAACGCCTAGGGGGAGGAATGTGCCGTTTTTAAGTTGTTCCAGCAGAACAAACATGATTTTCAGCTACAGCCACCAAAGCTATTTGTTGTGCCAAGGAGTTGCCCACCAGGGCCAGGTTTCCAAGGGCTGGCACAGAATTCCCAGCTCTGGAGCTCAGGGTACCCGACCCAGCCCAGGAGAATCCCAGCCCCACACCCAGCCTGGAAGGGCTGGACAGATCCCAGCCCCAGCACACCAGGGGCTGCTGGAATTCCTTCTGGGGCTGCTGGAACTCAGGACATCCAGCACTGAGTGCCAGGTTCCTCCAGCCAGGAATTCCATCATCACTGTCACCATGCACCCGTGGCACTGAGGGGACTCCAAGGGGACAGAGTCCCTGCCAAGGCAGAGTGGGCTGTTCTGGGAATGATTTCTATAAATATATTCTTATATATTTCAAATAGCTTATATATATATTTATATATTTTTATATATTTTATATATAATATATAAAAATAACATATATAGGATTTTATAAAATAACATATTATACACATAATATTTATATTAATGTTTATATCATATTAATAGTTTTCTTAAATTTATATTTATGCCATTAATAGTATATTTATATTTATATTTATATTTATATTTATATTTATATTTATATTTATATTTATATTTATATTTATATTTATATTTATATTTATATTTATGTCTATATTTATGTCTATATTTATGTCTATATTTATGTCTATATTAATCCTGGGTGGGAAAACCCTGCAAACAATTCAATTTCTGCTGCCAGGTAACCCTGAGGCTTCCAAGGACTGACAGAACAAACCCAGGCAGCAGAGATTTACAGGAATGATTGCAGGGCACAGGACGGCTTGGGCTGGAAGGGACATTGAGAATTATCCAGTGCCACCCTGGGGACCTCTCCCGCTGTGCCAGGCTGCTCCAAGCCCCAGTATCCAACCTGGGGCACTGCCAGGGGCAGCCGCAGCTGCTCCGGGAATTCCATTCGGCAGGAATTCCATTCGGCAGGAATTCCATTCGGCAGGAATTCCCGCTCTCCCGTCCCTCCCTGCCCTCCGGCACTCTCAGAGCCCGGTCCCGCTGATAAGAAGGATCGATAGCGGAGGTCTCCCGTCCCTCCCTGCCCTCTGGCGCTCTCAGAGCCGGTCCCGCTGCCGCCGGAGCCGATGATTGATAAGAAGGATCGATAGCGGAGGAGCGCGGCCGAGGCTCATGGCTGGGGTTAGAGCTCCCCGCAGCGGGGATGCAGCGGGGACAGCCTGGCCTGGGACACCTCCAGGGATGCGCCGCTTCCTCCCGGGCGTGCTCCGTGAAAATCCCTGTTGGGACCCCTGTGGCATTCCCCCCGAGCGGGTTCCTGCTGGGAGACACAAGGTTCAGGGAGACAGAAGCGTCCCACAGCCGATAGTGCAGGGCAGCGCCCGAGGGGATCTCTCCGGGAGCAGCGCCGGGAGCTGGGCTGGAGCCCCGGGAGCGGGGCCTGGGGTCCTGGAGCAGCCCAGAGCCACCCAAAACTGCAGCCAAGGGAACCAGGGAACAGCCTGGCCCGGGATCTGGGCGCTCTGAGCGCGGCTCTCCAGCCCTGGGGGGATGTCACCAGGGTTTTTAAGATTCTCTGAGCCTTTGGATGCTTCCATTCTTACAATGAGCTCTGTCACACACTTTCTCTAAATAACTCATTGTTCTGCATGCTTTTATGGAAGAAAAAAATGTTGATGAAGGGTTGGTTTGTCCAGTGCCATTGGCGAGGTGGCACTGCCACCCTCCCACCCGCCGTCACTTTTAGGAATCTGTGAATGTTAAAGTGACAAAACAAACCTCCCTTTCTGCCTAGAGAGCAGCAGCCTGTCGGGGCTGGGCTGTTTGGGGATGTTGGCCTCCAGCCCTGCCGGGGGTTCAGGGCCAGTCCCGAGCTGGACAGAGCCAGTCCCGAGCTGGACAGAGCCAATCCCGAGCTGGACAGAGCCAGTCCCGAGCTGGACAGAGCCAGTCCCGAGCTGGACAGAGGCAGTGCCAGGGCTTTGCCATGTTTTTGGCCAAGGGCAGGCAGTTCCCAGGCTGGGGTGCTGGGTGGGCTCAGCCCCCAGGGTCCCTCCGTGCTGCTCCCCTGCCCTGCATCCATCACTGTTGGTTCCTGGTTATTGATTACACAAAACCACCCAAACCCATGGAGGAGAAGGAGAAAGGAGAAAGGAGAAAGGAGAAAGGAGAAAGGAGAAAGGAGAAAGGAGAAAGGAGAAAGGAGAAAGGAGAAAGGAGAAAGGAGAAAGGAGAAAGGAGAAGGAGCAGCCTCCACCCCAAACCCTCCATCTTGCTCCAGATCCCTTCCTATATTCTAAACCCTTAAACTCTGAGTTTCCCTCCCTGTGATCTCACACACTTCTATCCAAACTCCACACCCACAATCCCAGTTCCATCATTCCATTCTGGAAGCTTCTCCAGGGCCTCAGGTCATTGCAGTGTTCTCCTGGGGGTCAGTGCCTGCCAGCACAGAAAGTCTGAAATTCCCAGCAGCCAGCACTCCAACTCATCACCTTCCATGGATCAGGAACCCTTTGTGGCCTCTGGCAGGTGGCTCCTGCAGGCCTCACCCCAGGTTTGTGTTACTCTGACCAGGGTTCACCCCAGGTTTGTGTTCCCTGGGCAGGGTTCACCCCATTTTTGTGTTACTCTGAGCAGGGTTCACCCCAGGTTTGTGTCCCCTGGGCACACACTCCTCGTGCTTCACCCCTGGGCCAGCCCAGCCCCCATTCCAGAGGCATTGCTGGGTTTCCTCACCTGCTTGTCCCAGCACTCACCTGAGCTCTGGGGCTGTGTCCCTGCAGCTGCAGCTCAGGGCCTGCCCTCACATTCCAGCTGGGAGCTCAGCATCCCCAGCCATGCAGTCCCAGGCAGCTCTGGTGACCCTTTCTTGGACACATATTTAATTCTGGCTGAACAGCTCCTTCTAAATGAGCAGAAGGTGCCTGAGAGTGAGCCTGGGAGGAGGAGGAGGAGAAATGAAGGGTTAATTCAGGGCAGTGATGAGGAATTCCTGGGCTAGTGACAAATGTGGGGATGTCCCTGCCCCGTGTGCTGGGGGGGATCCTTTAATGTCCCTCCCAGGTCCCTTCAGGGCTGCTTCCCCAGGGGCCTCTCCTCCTGTCCCCCTCCCTGGGGCCTCCAAGGGTCCTTATTGGGATTAAACAAATCCAAGGTTTTGTTTCCTTTGCCCAGGCTGTGCCAGGGCTGCTGCCCAGGGAGAGGGAAAGGAGAGGAGGGAGAGTGCAGGGAAATTGGGGTGATGGAATGGGGACAGAGGGCAGGGAAAGAGGAACAGAGCTGGGAGAGCAAAGTCCCTGCACAGAGGGGCCCGAGGGAGGGAGGGGGATCTGTGAGACCCCAACTGCAGAGCTGCCCCAGCCCTGGGAGAGCCAGGAGCAGGAAAGGGACAGAGCCCAGAGGAGCCAGGAGCTGTTCCAGGGCTGGAGCCCCTCTGGAGCCAGGCTGGGAGAGCTGGGAATGTTCCCCTGGAGAAGGGAAGGCTCCAGGCAGAGCTCAGAGCCCCTGGCAGGGCCTGGAGGGGCTCCAGGAGAGCTGCAGAGGGACTGGGGACAAGGGACAGAGGGACAGGAGCCAGGGAATGGCTCCCAGTGCCAGAGGGCAGGGATGGGTGGGAGATTGGGAATTGCTGGCTGGGCTGGGATTGCCAGAGCAGCTGGGGCTGCCCCTGGATCCCTGGCAGTGCCCAAGGCCAGGCTGGATAGGGCTGGGACAGTGGGAGGTGATGGAATGGGATGGGATCAATGGGATGGGATGGGATCAATGGGATGGGATCAATGGGATGGGATGGGATCAATGGGATGGGATCAATGGGATGGGATGGGATGGGATCAATGGGATGGGATCAATGGGATGGGATGGGCTTTAAGGTCCTTCCAACCCAAACCAATCTGAGAGCCCATGACTTTCTCCTGATTTTTTTCTCTAAGGAAAACCCAACAAGCAGCTTGGGAAGAATCCATGAGTGGCTGGACCCAGCTGGAGCCATTCCCACCTTTAAAACAATTTCCTGGCATCACATCCCCAGGACTCTCAAAACTCCCCAGCAAGCTGCTGAATGAGACCAAAAACTTTTCCAGACAATGCCTGTGAGATGATCAAATTAGAGCAGGAGAAAATATTTTCTCTGGTGAACAAATATTGAAATTTGTTTGAAATACACCATTTCCACAACGATGCCATTTGAGTTAATTACTTTACTGTAAATGTACCTCTTAAATAATTGCTAAACCTCAAGAAATGCTTTCAATAATTGACGGAGTTTTCCGAGGGAAAAATGGTGTTATTAAATCCAAATTAAATGCACATTTGAGACACTTCAGTAGAGTGCTGCCAGAGCAGAGCTTTTCATGCTGTATGAGGAATAACTTTGGGAATTAATGGCAGGAAACCTTCACTCTGCAGCCACCCACGAGCATCTCCTTCCCTGATTTTCCCAATTCCCACAGGCATTTCTGCATTTTGGGGAATGCCCCGGAGGTTTGGGAGCATTCCCAGGTGTGGATGTTCAGCACCACCTGGGGGGGTCAAACCCAGCTCTGGGCTGGGATTTGAGGGGTTGGTTCCATCCAGAACTGGGTGCAGCTTCGGAAGAGCCCGGCGTCCCAGCGAGGGGAGCCCGGGGTGGGCTCTGCTCCCGGGGACGGCAGGAGCCCCCAGCCCCGGGGCCAGCCCGGTGTCCCCTTCCAGCCGGGTCCCCAAGGCTCCCGGAGAAGCTCAGCCGTAGCTGAGCTCACCTGGAGCAGAACAGCGATTCCCACAGCCCGGATTTCCCCTGCCCTGCTCATCTCGGGGAGCCTCCCTGGAGCATCCCTCGCTGCCCACCCCTGCAGGACGCGGGGTGCGCTCCAAAGGCGCCCCAGTCCTTTGGGACCCCCAGCCCTTTGGGACCCCCAGCCCCACCCAGCACCCTCCAAATCACCCCGATGGAGCCCTGTGCCTCGGCAGAGGCGGAATGTGTCATTCCAGACACAGCCCGGCCAGCAGCACTAGAGGGAAGCATCTCCCCGCGTTACCGGGACTCGGGGCACTGGAACCGGCAAACCCCGGCAGCAGAAAGGGTTCCCGTGCCATCAAACTCTGCTAATCAACGGCAATTAACGAGCGAGCCGCAATCAGCTGCCCCCGACAAAGGCCCCGAGCAGCTGACGAGCGGATATTTGGCTGAAATTCGGTGTACGGAGGGGGGCAGCGCTTCGCCGGGCCGGGCTCATGGCAAGGGGGATGCGGAGTGCCGAGCTGGGCCGGGCCAGGCTGGGCCAGGCTGTCCTGCCCCCCTCCCGAAACGCGGGGCTCTGTTCTCTCCACCATCCGCTGGGCATCGCTCCGGCCCTTAATTAGGGGCGTTAATTGGGAGAGAGACCCCGCTGGGAGCGGTTTGGGCGCTGCCGGCACTTGACGCTTCTGGTGGGGAGGAGAAGGGCTTTGAACGCCTGCGAAATCCCTCCAGAATTCCTCAGTTAGCACTGGGACGGGAAAGGCCCGGCGGTTTGGTCCTGCCCAGCACGGCCTGGTGCGCCAGAAAACGGGGATGGAGGTGGGAAAGAGCTAAAGAAAGGAGATCTCCATTAATTGGAGGTGTTTGTGGTCACAGGGGAGCCGGAGGTGAGCTCTGCAGGGAGGGGGATGGAGGTGGAGGTGCGCTGGGATGGTGGGGCTATATCCACATCCCACATCCCATATCCCATATTCCACATCCCATATCCTGTATCCTCCATCCTGCATCCCCTATCCCACATGCCATGTCCCATATCCCACATCCTGTATCCCGTATCCTGCATCCCATATCCCACATCTTGCATTCCACATCCCATATCCCGTATCCTGCATCCCATATCCCACATCCCATATCCCGTATCCCGCATCCCAGGCCATTCCCGCAGCCGCTGGTAGATGGAGCTGCAGCCCCAGGAATGCGGGCTCGGGCTCAGCCCCGCTCCCTCCAGCCCGAGCGTCCTTCAGGATCGCTTTTATGGGAATTCATGGAGGCCGGGAAGAGATCTCCCTGTAGGGAAAAGGGGGGCTGCTCCCAGAGTTCAATAACGCTTCAGGGCAGATGATACCCGGGCCGGGGGCAGATACCCCGGAATGGGGGCAGATACCCCATGGGAAGTGCCCACCCCAGTGCCACAGCAGCCCCCCCAGCACACCCTGGGCCTGTGACCCCGTGCTGGGCATCACTCCCATCCCAAAGGAAGGAATTGCAGACCCGGCTGTGCCAGTGCTGGGCACGTGGGATTCAGGGATCAGTGAATCCATGGATCCCCAGGGATCAATAAATCCATGGATCCCCGGGAATCAATAAATGCATGGATCCCAGGGATCAGTGAATCCATGGATCCCCGGGAATCAGTGAATCCATGGATCCCCAGGGATCAATAAATCCATGGATCCCAGGGATCAGTGAATCCATGGATCCCAGGAATCAATAAATGCACGGATCCCCGTGAATCAGTGAATTCACAAACCCCCGTGAATCAGTGAATCCATGGATCCCCAGGGATCAATAAATGCATGGATCCCAGGGCTCAGTGAATCCATGGATCCCCAGGGATCAGTGAATCCATGGATCCCAGGGCTCAGTGAATCCATGGGTCCCAGGAAGCAGTGGATTCCCAGCTCCCCAGGGAGGGATGGGATACTGGTATATTGGGAAGGAATGCTTCCCTGGGAGGGAGGTGAGGCCCTGGCACACATTCCCAGAGCAGGGATCCCAGGGCTGCCCTGGATCCCTGGCAGTGCCGAGGCCAGGCTGGAGCAGCCTGGGACAGTGGGAGGTGTCCCTGCCATGGCAGGGGTGGGGTGGGACGATCCTTCCCGTCCCTTCCACCCCAAACCATTGCAGGATTTGACGATCCTTCCCTCTCCGGGGAAGCAGCACCTCTGGATGTCTCCATGAATTAATAAAAAATAACAACACAAACCCTGATTCCTGGCTGTTCCCAGTTCCTCCGAGCTAAAATTTCCCCGGAGCCCCCCAAACAGCCTGGGGAGGATCCAGAGCGCCCAGGGTTTATTCCTGCCGGGAATATCCCTTTGGGGACGGTGCCCCGCGCTGGGCTGGCTGCAGCCGTTCCCTTGGGGAAGAACAATTCCCGATCTCCCCTGGCGGAGCTCGGCAGCAGCACACGGACACGCACGGGCGGCAGGAGCTCCGGGGAGCTCGGCAACGGCTGCTCCTTGCAGGGCTCGGCAGATTTTTAATTATTATTTTTTAAATGGGTCCTTTTTGCCAGCAGAAAATGCCAGCTGGGTGGGATAAAACCGCGCTGGAAGGACCTGCTGGTTTTTTGTTGCTCTTTCTGACAAAAGCCAGGCAGATTTCCCAGGAAAACCTTCCAAGCTGCCCAGCTCTGCCCCCAAACCCTGGAGCATCCCTGGATTTGTGTCCCAGGCCCAAAACGCACAGGGAGAGGGAAACAGCACCAAAAAAATCCCAAGTAAATTTCCGTGTTTCCTCCATATGGAAAAGTGCTGGGGTGTTTAAAAACCCTTCCCGAGATCCATGATGTGTTTCTGATGGAATATTTGCTTCAGATGCCACAGATTAAGGCAAACCCCCCCCCCACCCAAAAAACAAAAAAAAAGCAAAAAAACCCCAACCAACCAAAAAAAAAAAAAAAAAAAAAAACAAAACCAAAAAACAAAAACCCAAACCAAAAAACTCCCCCCAAAAAATGGAAACAAACCCAAAGCTGTTTTCCAGATTTTCAAGGCATTTGTGTATTATGACTTCTGATAAAAACTGAAAATTAAAAACTGACTGAAAGCTTGGAGTTTCAAGGCTGGGCTGGGAGCTCTGCTCCCAAAACCCCCCCGGAGGAAGGAGGTGGTCGGCCCTGGAGGCTGGGGATGTCAGACCCTGGCTCCCTGCCTGCACCTGGGTTCACTTTGGGAATACTCCCCTGGAATTTACTGACCCAGGGATGGGTATAATGCTCCTCCTTGCAGGCACAGGAGCTTCTCCATCTCCCACAGGAGCTCATTCCTGGTTTCCAGCTCTGTGGAGCCTGGATGTTTTATCAGAAAGTTTCCAGCACTGAGTGGGAGAAAAAAAAAATTTAAAAAAAAAAAAGGGGAGGGGGTGAAATCAGATAATTTAAGCTAATTTTAAAAAATAATGAGAAATATAAAGTGAAGATGCACAGTCCTGTGCAGCTCTCAGGCTGCAGCCTGCCTTTCCTTACTCCTGTGGCAATTCCTTCCTGCCAGCCCCAGATCAATCTGCCCAACCCGGGCTGTGCACACCCGAGGGGAGAGCAGCCCCCCCATCACACCTGAGCCCTCATCATCCTCCTTTGAGCCCTCGTCATCCTCCTCTGGAGCCCCCGGCCCCGGGAAGCCCCGACCCCCCCGGGCCCGGCCCTGGGCACCCCCTTCCCTGGGAACCCCCCAAGGGCGGCTCTGCTCTCCAGGGCAGGAACACAGGCGGGGGCAGATCCTGGTGTGGGGTCGGGGCTGGACTCTGGGGTCAGATCCCAGTGTGGGGTCGGGCCGGGTTTTGGGGACCCGGGGCCAGACCCCGATTTTGGGGTCAGGGCCGGGCTCTGGGGTCAGACCCCGATTTTGGGGTCAGGGCCGGGCTCTGGGGTCAGGTGTCGATTTTGGGATCTGGGCCGGGCTCTCGGGCCAGACTCCGATTTTGGGGTCGGGCCGGGCTCTGGGGTCAGGTGTCGACTTTGCGGTCGGGCCGGGCCCTGGTGACCCGGCCAGCAGCACTAGGTGGCATTGTGAGACCGGCGGCCGCCCAGCCCCAAATTAGTGACAATTATCCGTCCTGCGCCGCTCTCTGCCGTGGAACCGGTTCCTTATAGCCTGCAGGATAAATTCTATAGGGTGCCTGCCTCAGTCAGGGCTGTTCCTTCCCAGGCTCTCCCTTCCCAGCTTTCACCTCAATCTGTCATCCAGATTTGACACTGCCTCGTTCCAACAGTGCTCAGGAATGACATGTATATAATGTGGAATATTGTGCACATTTACAGCCAGCGCTTTTGCCCCTTCAAACATTGCTCATTGCCGGCTTCTGGCAGCCGCCGTGCTGGAGAGAAAATAAAATTACCGGGAAAAAAAAATCAAAACAAGCCAAACCCGCCGCAACAGAGGGCTCTGTTCTGCTCACCGGGAAGGAAAACTTTGGTTTGGGTGCTGGATAGGGCGGGGTTGGATTTTCGGGGGTTTGGGGCTCGGAATTGTCCGGCAGCTCGGGGCTAATTAAAGAGGAGCTGCACGGCGCTCGGCGAGCTCTCCGAGCTGGCTGCTTTACGATTCTCTTCCATTAACACTCCGGATTATAAATCAAATTAACTGGCATTTCTATTAATAAAATAAAATAAAAAAAAAAAAGGAATCCTTTCAGGAGAGCGCCCAGCCCAGCGGGCTGAGCCCCTTTTCCCGGGGAGGATGAATCCCATCCCAGCTTTGTTCCCACCGCTGCCACCATCACGCTCCTCCTGCCCTCTCGGAACAATCAGGGCGATTATTCCCTTGAAGAAAACAAAACCAAAAGTCCCAGTTAGGCAGGGGTGACTTCCCGGCTCGGCTCAGGGAGCCCCGCGCTGATCCCGGCTGCTTCCAGCGGGAATTCGGCAGCAGCAGCACCAACCCCCGCCTGCCCCAGCCGGAGCACGAAACCACACAGATATTCCTGAGCGCTCCCGAAGCCCCTGGCACCCCCAGCCCGGGGTTTCACAGGATTTAGAGTCAGGGCTCCGTGCCCTTCTCCCCCATCCCGGAGCCGCTCAGCCGCATTCCCGGCTTTCCCAGGCCGGGCATTCCTTTGCCATGGGTTTGGTTTCCTGCCCGGAGCCCCTTTGTGCGTTTGGGGCCGGAATTCGGGACCCGATCCCGCAGCACCGCCGCTCGGAGCTGGGAAATGGGACGGGGGACAAGGCGGAGTTAAATCCTTGGAATAAACTTAGGAATGATGGAGCTGGAGCGGGGAGAGAGAAATTCCTGCCTAAGGCTGTTCCCGTGAAGGAAAAGCCGAGCTAGAGCCGAGCTCCTGCGCAGGGAGCAGCTCCAGCCCGGATTCGGGAGGAATTATCGGCGGAAAAACCCCGGGAGCGCCGGTTTATTGTCACTGTCTGAGAGCGAAACGGCAAAAGGAGATTGTCACTGGGCTAACAACTGCACTGCCGGGAGAAATAAAGGTCCTGCTCTCCCTGTTCCAGGGATGCTTTTTTGCTGGGAATGTCCCTGCAGAGCTCAGCACGGTGAGGGAGGTTTCAAACCGAAATATCTGTCTAAATTCCGCCTAAATTCCCTCTTTTAGCTTTAATTTGAATACTCAGGGCAGGGTGGCGGGCCGGGGCCGGGGAGCGGCGGCAGGAGCGCTGCTCCAGCCCGGCACGGCGCTGCCTCCCGGGATTCCTCCGGGAATAACCACCGGCAGCTCCCGCCGTCCCTCCCCGCTCCCCCGACCTGCTCCGGCTGCATTCCCATCAAAAGCGGAATGCACCGCGAGCTCGGGGCTTTCTCTTTCTGTTCGAGAGATTTAAACCCCGCTGGGCATCAGAGCCCGGACAGAACTTTTCCCCTTTCCCCAGCACGGCTGGCGCTCTCCCTGCAGGGAAAACGTTCCAGCGCCTTTCAAACCACCCCAGCCCCGCTCTTTAAAATCGGAAAATGAAATATCGGTTGTTTATGGAAAATAAACAACCTCTTCGGGAGGGCTGTGCCAGGCCAGGGCTGCTCCTGCGGGATCCCGATCCCAGCCCCGAACAGCCCCTCGGGGGCTCAGCAGCTGCTCCTGCTCCAGTGACCCTTCCCAAACGCCGGATTTTCCAAGGAATTGCCGCGGCCGGGACTATTCTTAGCCGGGCACGTGGCTCTCCCGGCTGGCCAGAGCTTCCCTGGGAGCGAGGGAGGGAAAAGGGAGCGGGAGCGGCTCCGCAGGGCCCCGGGGACGGGACTGGATCCGGCACATCATCCTGGAACCCGGGAGAAGGGTGGGGGAAAGGATCATCCTTCCTGCACGGTTTTATCCATGGCCTTTCCCGGTCACAGCACGGACGGATCCGCTGTGAGTCCCTGAGCTCCGGGAATGCTGCACATCCAAATCCTCCTGCTGCCTTCGGAGAGCAGCGCCAGGCACGGGCGCCTCGCCCATCCCCAGTTCTGCTCAGACCCCCCCAAATTATTTCTTTTTCCTGCCCCACTTGCTCTGGGCTGCAGGGAAGGAACGGCCAGGGATGGATTGATCCCGGCTGAGCTGGGCAGGGAATTATTGTCGCTGGAAGCGTGGAAGGGCCCTCTGGCAGCTCTTTGCTCTCCGTTAGAAACTTTGTTCGGCTTCAGAATAACAGGGGGGGCTCAGGGAGGGATGGGGGCAGGAAACGGGGCATTGGGCACAGGAATCCTCACTTAGGAAAAGTGACAGATCCTCCAGAACTTCCCAAAATTGTCCTTTTAATGCAAAAGCTTGAAATTCCTCTACACTCCTCCACGACAGGAATACCTGAGCTGAGATCCTTCAAAAATAAACCCCGAGGAAGGCAGGGATGGGGTCTCTGCGCAGCTTGCAATTCCTTATTCCAGGAATGCAATTACTGGTAGCTCCCCTCTGGATCTGCCAGGAAATTATTCCTACAGATGCCAATTAAATCCCACACCCTTCACCAGTGCCATTTTTGGGACTCCTTGGAGAGAGGACGGATGGAGCCGCAGCAGAGGTTCACCCACAGCAATAAATACACCCGGAATACCCATGGAATACCCATGGAATACCCATGGAATATCCGTGTCTTGCCGCAGGCAGCGCATCCCCAGATCCAGGCACGAGTCGCAGGGAAATGGGGATTTTTTTCCAGGGCCGCCGCCCTCCAGGAATGAGGATCCAGGGAGGATCCAGGGAACAAACCCCCCTCGCCCGTGGCAGCCCCGGCGGAGCGCCCTGCCATCACCATGGCAACCGCGAGCCAATTACAGCAATTAACATTCCCGCGGAGCTGGCCCTCATCAGCCGCAGCCGCGCTCCTCCATCTCCTCATTTATCCCTCCGAGCTGGCTCCGGAGCTGCAGCACCGAGCCCGGCGTGGTCCCAAAAGGGAGCGGGGGATGGTCCCCAAAAGGGGAGCAGGGATGGCCCCAAAAGGGAGCGGGGTACGGTCCCAAAAGGGAGCGGGGGATGGTCCCCAAAAGGGCCCTGGGGATGGTCCCAAAAGGGGAGCGGGGGATGGCCCCAAAGGGGAGCAGGGATGGCCCCAAAGGGGAGCAGGGATGGCCCCAAAAGGGGAGCAGGGGATGGACCTTCCTCCTATCCAGACACAGACATGGTCTCAAAAGGGAGAAGGGGATGGTCCCAAAAGGGCCCCGGGGATGGCACTTCCTCCTACCCAGACACAGACATGGTCCCAAAAGGGCCCAGGATTCCATCCCAAATTCCAACTCCAACCCTTCCAAACAGCGCCAGGCAGTGCAGCTGCATCATTCAAAAAATCACAGAATTGGAAATTATGACAGTTATTTTCAGCTGTTTTCCCCTGGAATATTTGGGGGTGGTATCAAGACATTGAGGCTCAGTGTTTTGAGCCCATTTCCAGTCCCCAGAAATGATTTAGAAATGGGGATAAAGCAGTAAAATGCAGTGACTGCCTGGGTAAATCCTGATAAAAATATCCTTTAAGCATTGTGGATGGAAACAGAAAACCATGCCACGAAGGACAGCGCTTTGAAGGGAGGAACTGAGCCCCAGCTCCGGCTGCAGCTCCATCCCAGCCCCGGGAGCCTCTCCCTGCTGGGTCAGGGCTGTGCTGAGTGAGGCACGTGGAGCCTGACACCCTGCCAGCCCGGATCCCTGCTCCTCCTGGGGTCCCTGCTGGGATCCCTGCTCCTCCCGGGATTCCTGCTCCTCCCGGGGTCCCTCCCCTCCTGGGATCCCTGCTCCTCCCGGGGTCCCTCCTGGAGCCCCCGGGACAGCCGAGCACCGGCACAGCCTCAGAGGCTGAGCCCAACATCAGCCTTGTCAGACTGAGCCCTTTCCTGACCCAGAGATGGGGTAACTGAGAGGTGTTTTAAAAACTTTTACTCCATTTTCAGTCTCACGAGAAGGGTGGGACAATACAGATGTTGTAATTCACAGCATCCCCATCAGAAGCCAAGTATTCCCTAATTACAGCACATGATGAGTGGTTTTTGGCCTGTCAGCTTTTGCCACACCATGCTGCAAATGCCTCGAAGCCGATCATCTCCAACCTCCAGCTCCTCTTCCTCACCGATGCCACCCCAGAGCCCCTGGGGCAGGAGGGCAGGTGCAGCTGGGGCCCTGCAGGACAGCTGGGAGCAGGGAATGCCCATGGAGAGGCAGGGCTGGGGCTCCAGGCCAGATCTGCTCCTCTGAGCCCGGTCCTTCCCCTCAAGGGCAATCCTGCAGTTAAACCCATCGCCCTTTCCGCCCTTTCCGTGTTTCCCAGCAAACCCAGGCCCAAGCTCACTGTCCACAGCCCGCCCACAGATGGTTTATTTATTTAATTTAATTTAAGGAAACCTTTCCTGCCAACTCCTCTGAAGGCACTGAGGCTGTTTTTGGTTTTACCTGAGCCTGGGGCTGCAGAAGTGCCAAGGGCAGGAGCAACAGCCGTGGTTTGACTTCAGCACCTCAGCTGAAGGGCTGGAAGTGAGGCCAGCTGCAGGTTTGGAGTTGTCGTTTCAAGTTCAACCATAATCCAAGGAAAGATTACAAAGAGGGAAAAACCCCTCAAAATGCAAAACACTCAATCAAACAAACAAACAAAAAAAAGCAAACCAAAATGCACTCACAAAAAGAAAAAAAAAAAAAAGAAGAAAACCCAGCACACCCACCCCCCAACAAGGCAACTCCTATTTCTTTACCTTAATAAAAACGTGGGATTTTTTGATTACTCGGTTACTCTGTAATTTATCTGAAGCAGTAATAAATATTAAAAACCATCCAACTCCTTCCACACCCTGTGGCCCAAGCAGGGACTGACAGCCGTGCCCCTGCTCAGGTCCAGACCTCCTGTGTGCACTCAGTTCACGCTTTTGTGACAAATTATCCTCAACTTCACTAAAAATAAAATCCAAAGGAGCTGTTTCCTTTCAGAGAGTAAATAACAGCCAGACACAAGTGCTGCTGAACCCAGGAGTATTTCCAGAGCCAGAGCAGAGTTCCAGACCCCCGGCTCTGGAGTCATTCCCAGCTTTAGACCCAGCTCAGGAAGGGGTTCCGAGCACCGAGGGCACCTCCCAGCGAATTCCCTGCCGGGAATGCCCCAGAGCTCACCTGGGCAAGGCGGGGTCACGCCTGACCCCGCAGGGACCGGAGAGCCGCGATCCGCCCGGGGGCACTCCCGGGAGTCCGGGCAGCCCCGGGCACGGCACCGCCCGGCTGTGCCCACCGGGACCGGGTCAGCCCCACCGGGACCGGGTCAGCCCTGGCTGTGCCCACCGGGACCGGGTCAGCTGCACCGGGACCGGGTCAGCCCCACCTGAGCCGGGTCAGCCCCACCCGGGCCGGGTCAGCCCCACCGGGGCCGGGCCAGCCCCACCTGAGCCGGGTCAGTCCAACCCGGACCGGGTCAGCCCCACCCCGACCGGGCCAGCCCCACCTGAGCCGGGTCAGCCCCACTGAGACCGGGTCAGCCCCACCTGGGCACAGGCAGCCCCTGGGCAGCTGCAGATCCTCAGGGCTGGGGTTTGGGATTCCCTCTGCCATTCCCAGGATCCCTGACAGATCTCAGGGCTGGGGTTTGGGATTCCCTCTGCCATTCCCAGGATCCCTGACAGATCTCAGGGCTGGGGTTTGGGGTTCCCTCTGCCATTCCCAGGATCCCTGACAGGTACAGGAATTTTTGGTTTGTAGGAGGAGCTGCAGATGCTCAGCGCTGTGCCTTGGTCTCTCATTCCTGGAGATCCCTGACAGGTACAGGAAGTTTTAATGTCCAGCCACAAAGTTCATCTGGTAATGATGGATGATTGAGACTCTCCTAAACCCACCTTACAATGTTTTAAAAAATAGGGATAAGAACCAGAATCCTGAAACAGTTGGGTCGGAAGGCTGAAAGTCCATCCCACCCCAGCCCTGCTGTGGGCTGGGACATCTCCCACTGTCCCAGGCTGCTCCAAACCCCACACAGCCTGGCCTGGGACACTGCCAGGGGTGGCAGCAGCACTCTTGGCCGGGTTTTTCCCAGCTGCAGGTGCCATGGACATTCCTGAGCTGCTGGGAATGTGGAGGTCGTTCCCAGAAGTTGCCAGTTCACTGCACAGAGTCTCTCTGGTGGCAGCGCCGTGGCCAGGACACTCCAGGGACACTCCAGGGACTCCCCAGGGACACTTTGGCCCCTTTGGGAGCACCATTTGACCCCAGCAGTTGGGAGGCAGCTGCTGAGTGCAATCTGTGCCCACACTGAGCCGCGTCAGAGCAGATTAAACCGGCTCAGGGCCGGCTCAGGCCCTTCCTGAGCAGCAGCCTCGCTCTTCAGAGCGATTTTCCCCAGCCCCAAAATAATCTGTGTGGAAAAGGTTGTGGAGCCCGGGCAGCCTGGAGTGAGTGCGAGAAATGCCAGGGCTGCTGACAGAGCCCGGCGCGTCTGCCCGTCCCAAAGGCTGGCATCTCAGCAGCTTGATTTGATTATCTTGATTATCAGCATCTGCTGGGGAGCTGCTGCCATCAGAGAGGAGACTTCAGCTCGAATCAGGGCTGCTGTCTGTTCCCTGTGACAGAGCTGTCAGGGCCAGGCTCAGAGAGCAAACCCCACTGCAGCGTCCCAGAGCCTGGGCACGGCTGGGGAGGTCCCTCCTGCAGGGACAGGGGACAGGGACATGGGACAGACCCTGGAGAAAAGGGGGATCAGGGGGACCCTGTGGCTCTGCACAGCTCCTGCCAGGAGGGGACAGCCAGGGGGATTTGGGATCATCCCAGGGAACAGGGACAGGAGCAGAGGGAACGGCCCCAGGCTGGCCCAGGGCAGCTCAGGGTGGGCACAGCAGGAATTTGCCCATGGAAAGGGGGCTCAGGAACTGGAACTGCCCAGGGAGGTTTGCAGTGCCCATCCCTGCAGGTGTCCCAGGAATTCCTGGAGGTGGCACTTGGGGCTCTGGGCTGGGGACAAGGTGGGCACAGCTGGGACTCCGTGGGCTGGGAGGGCTTTTCTAACCAAAATAATCCTGGGATTCTGTGTTCAGCCCCTCTGTGGGGCCAATTTTTTATTCCTTTTCCTCTTCCTTTTTTCCTTTTATGGGTTGGAATTGGAAAAAGGAGGTGCTTGCAAAACTTTCCTGCAAAAAATTATACTTAACTTAAAAAATACACCTCACCTAAAACATTACATTCCCCTTAAAAAGGCAACTTACCCTAGAAAGTAACTTGCCCCAGAAATTGAACTTACCCTTAAACAATCAAAACTTATCTTAAAACACAAGACTTATCCTAAACATTTATACCTACCTTAAAAAATGCCCTTAAAGGTAAACTTAGCCTAAAAATGAAACTTGCCCTAAAAATACCCTAAGAAATGTACTTACCATAAAAAAAGCTGGGGGTGAGTTCCATCTTTTCCTGATCCCCACCCCGAGTGCCACCTCCAGAATTCCTGGGACACCTGCAGGGATGGGCACTGCAAACCTCCCTGGGCAGTTCCAATCCCTGAGCCCCCTTTCCATGGGCAAATTCCTGCTGTGCCCACCCTGAGCTGCCCTGGTGCAGAATTCCATCACTTCCCTCCCAGCACACGAAGGGAGTTGGGAGAGCTCCACCTTTCCTGGAAAGCTGGCTGAGACATCCTTGCCGTGCCTCCAGCGCCGGATTTTATTCCTTCCCAATCCCACTCCTGTCTAGATCCTGCTCCTGCAGGATCCTGCCACTGACATTGATATTTGGCATTGAAAGCAGAGTCAACTTTCCATATCTCATAATTATTAGAATTGCTGTTTTTATTATTAACACTGAAGTTTATCCAATAATAATTTATACATTACATATTTTATATACCCTAGATAAGATATACATTATATATAACGGTATAGAAAAAATATTATTGTTGTTGTTATTACCATTAAAAATATCCAATAATAATGTATACATTATATAATTTTTATAATATAGATATTATATACATTATATATAATGGTATGTAGAAATTATTATTATAGCTGTTATTATTATTAACATAATCATCCAACAATAATTCATACATTATATGTTTTTATAGAATATAAATATATATACATTACATGTAATGGTATATAAAATCATTATAATTGCTGTTATTATTATTATAATCCAATATTTATTATATCCAATAATAATTTATACATGATATATTTTTATATAATATAGATATGACATACACTCTATATAATGGTATAGAAAAGGATTATTATTGCTGTTATTATTATTGACATAAAAGTTTATCCAACAATATTTTATAAATTATATATTTATACATACTATAGGTATGATAAGCATTTATGTGTTATGTATTTATATGTAATATAGAGGTCATATGCATCTATAATATAGATATCATACTATGGTACATCTCATTATTAATATAAATAACCATATTCATTGCACCACAATTGGAACAATATTGATTAATAGTAATTAATTAGGGAATGCTGTAGGGAAGGGAATGCTGTAGGGAATGGTGTAGGGAATGGAAAGCTGAAGGGAATGGGAATGCTGCAGGGAGGGGAGCTCTGCTGGGAACGCTGCTGGGAATGCTGTAGGGAAGGGAAGGCTGTAGGGAATGGAAAGCTGAAGGGAATGGAATGCTGTAGGGAAGGGAAGGAAGGGAGCTCTGCAGGGAATGCTGCAGGGAATGGTGTAGGGAATGGGAATGGTGTAGGGAATGGGAACGCTGCAGGGAATGGGAACGCTGCAGGGAATGGGAATGGTGTAGGGAAGGGAGCGCTGTAGGGAATGCTGCAGGAATGGGAAGGCTGCAGGAATGGGAAGGCTGCAGGAATGGGAAGGCTGCAGGGAATGGGAAGGCTGCAGGAATGGGAAGGCTGCAGGAATGGGAAGGCTGCAGGAATGGGAATGCTGCAGGGAATGGGAAGGCTGCAGGGAATGGGAAGGCTGCAGGGAATGGGAAGGCTGCAGGGAAGGCAGCTCTGCCGGGAATGCTGTAGGGAAGGGAATGCTGCAGGAATGGGAATGCTGCAGGGAATGCTGTAGGGATGGGAAGGCTGTAGCAAAGGCAGCTCTGCCGGGAGCGCTGCCCAGCTCTCCGGAGGCGCTGCCGGCGCTCCTGCAGCATTCCCACGGCACTCCGGGAGCAGCGTTCCCCCAGCCGCCCGGGACACAATTCCCCTTTCCCGGCTCCCCAGGCACCGCCAGCCCCGCAGCTCCGGCTCTCCCTGTCCCGCTGGCCGCTCCCGGCCCTTCCCCAGGGAATCCCCCGGGATTCCCCCCGGGATTTTGGGCCGGCTCTGCCCCGCCGCGCGGGCCGGCAGCACTAGGTGGTGTTGCAGGGTAGTTTTGTGGGGGATTGGGGACGAGGCAGGAATTCTCTGCTGTTCGCCCCTTCCCGGGGCTCCGGACGTTCGCCCGAAGGGGCCGCGGGTGCCTCCGGCCGGAGGGATGCTCGGGATCCTCTTTCCGCCGGAGGAGGAGGTACCCGGGCATCCCTCAGCCCCACGGCCGGAGCTCCAGGTTCAAACATCCCTGCAGATCACCCATCCCCGCTGTCCCTCCAGGAAATCACATTCCCTGCGGCCTCAGAGGGGCTCGGATCAGGTGTTTCCACATCCAGGGCTGAAAAGAATCCAGGGACCATTCCTATCACTCCAGGACATCCCTAAATCTCCAAATTTCACTTTATTTTCTCAGCGGATGGATAAAAAATTGGATCCGATTTCCAACCTGGATTCTCACTGTCGGAACTCAACCCCCTGAAAGAAAGAAAGGAAATTTTCAATCAAACTTTTTGGTTCAACATCAAAGTATTTCAAACATCAAAATATTTCAAATGAGAAAATATTTCAAGTAAGAAAATATCTCAAGCATCAAAAATATTCCGAGCATTCCAAATACTTCAAATATCAAAACATTTAATAATAATTCAGCTATTCTGGAAGCTAGAAACACTGCCAGCTTGCAGGGGAATTTGTGTTTGGATGGATCCAGAAGGAATATGAGCAGAGAGGGGAAGGTTGTGGTTCTCCCATGTTGCACACAAGTAGAGACACCATGAAAGAAAGACCTTACAAAATCTGGTTCAGGCCCTGTTACTGCAGCTCAGCCAGCAGTCAGCTTGGAACCCCCCAGGTGAAAAGTCATGAGAGTGAAAGCAGCTAGCAGAACAAACTGCCCTGGTAAGAAAACTGTTTGCACCTGTAATAAACAGGAAATGTGTCCTTGGGAGTCAGTGACAGGAGCAGTGAGCTGGCCAGAACCAGAGAGCTCTGACAGACCCACCCTGGCTGTTGGCAGAGCAGCAAACTGGGGCAGGGTCCTGTTAGCCACGGTGCCTTCTGGCACTGCCCAGAAATAAGAGCTTTGTGAATCAAGAACTGCTGCTCTGCACGGAGAGCCTGAGCCCTGTCACTGCCCTGCAGCAGCTCCTGCCCTGCTCCTGCTCCTGCTCGGAGCCACAGAGCCCAAACGGGGCCGGGAGCTCCAAGGCCAGGCTTGGGGAGCAGGGGCTGCCCAGGGAGGGTGGCACTGCCCATCCCTGGAGGTGGCACTCGGGGCTCTGGGCTGGGGACAAGGTGGGCATCAGGGATTTGACGATCCCAGAGGGCTTTTCCAGCCTCGGGGATCCTGGGATTCTGTGCCTGAGCCAGATCCATCCCTCCTGGTGTGAAATCCCCAGTGAACCCAGCACTTCCAGCCCTGCTTTGCTGGAGCTGTGCCCTGTGCCCCTCCCAGCCCTGGGAATTCACTCCTGTGCCCAAGTGCTGCTCCTGCCGCCCCCACCCCGTGTGCCAGAGGTTCTCCTGCATTTTTCATTATTGCAGCCCTGAACGAGTCAGGAAATCCTTAATGAGACATTTCCCCAGCCTCTGCTTTACATTCTGCCCGTGGCATAATGAGGCTGGGCTGGGAGGAAACATCCCCAGCACTTCCAGCTCCTCTCTCTCCCCACTTCCAGCCCTGCTGCTGGGATTTTTCCCTGCTGGATGTTGGGAATTTATCACAGCCATCAATAACCCCCCTGGCAAAGGCAACTCTCTGCCATGCTGCTTTTTATTTTTGGTTGGAAAGGATTCCTGCCCGTTTATCCTCAGGAATACTGGGGGTGATTGCAGCCTGATAAATCCAGCAGCAATTTCTCTCCACTCCCAGCCCCTCCTGCAGGTGTTTCCCACTTTGGAGCTGCTCAAACCTTTACCAGAGCGATCCCAAACGTATTCCAAACCTTCCCAGGGAGGTTTTCCGGCCTGCCTCTGCTTCCCACAGGACCCAGCCCAGCAAGTTTCGTGCCCTCAGCTTTCCAGGGATGTCCTAATCAAAGAGAAGAGGGATTTATGGGGAGATGCAGCTTGTTAGGCCAATTTGGGCTTGTTGAAATCCCGGGAGCTGATGGCCCTGCCTGGGAATTTGTCTCTCACCTGCCTTCTTTCAGTGGCATTGCTATGGCTGTGCCAGCTCAGAGGAAGGTCAGGGATACCCATGGATCCATGGATTCCCCCACCTGCACAAAGAGCATTTTCCTCCTGGTGAAAAGTGGCTCTGGGCACTCCCAGCTGGCTCTGAATCCTTCTCAGAGGGGCAGAATTTTTCAAAATATGGCCCCAAATCCTCTTTTTCCAGCCTGTTTTCCTGTTGCATTTTTGTTTAGGAGGGATGAATTTGCTGTTTGAAGTGTGGGGTCATGGAGAACTCCCTGTGGGCCCTGCAATCCTCAGGGATTTATTCTGAATTCCACAATCTCTGCTCAGTTGGCTCCAGCCCTCCTGAACTTTCAGCACATTTTTAGGGTACCACAGCCATTATTTAGGATTTTTTTTCCCTGACAGATCATTCATTTCTGTGGCTGAGACCCAAAATCTGGATCCCAAGAGTGGCAAAGGCAACCAGAGGCACCAGGAGGATGAAAATCCTTTTTCTCCTTGCAGTGGCCACAGGAGGAAAACCTTCCCTCTGCCCTAATTCCAACACAAATGGGAGCTGCTCCCGTTACAAAGAAATATTCCCCACCCTTCACACCCACTGGAGGAGCATCAGGAAGGATTCACACCCTCTGGAGTCTGTGTATTAAAAAAAGTCCATTTCTCCATGGAAAATAAGGGAGATTTTAACATTTACTGAGTTTTGTTCCTGCATTCCTCCTGCACAGCAATATTCCCACTAAACCCCTCCTTTCTTTGGAAACTCTTGGGAGAAAAGAACTTTTTTACAAGGGGAGAGAGGTCTGATTGGCAGAACTGAACTCCTCTGACATCCCACTTCTTTTCCATCCTCCTGCCCTTTGGGAATGTTTCCAGCCTCCTCTCCCCCTCTCCTGAGTCTCCCTTTCTTCTCCTGAACATCTCCTACAAATATCAGACGTTTTTAGTCCTTGTTTCCCCGTGGGATCCTTGCTAAGCCTGGGGCAGCCCCGGGGTCCCCCTGTCCCGGTGTAATCCCATCCATCCATGAAGTCCATCCCGGTAATCCCATCCAGAGCAGGAGGAGGGGTTTGGGAGGAGCTGCTGATCCGGCAGGATCCCGGGAATGGGAAATCCCGGGAAGCTCCGAGTCAGGGATGAGGGAAAACCTCACTGCCATCCCAAGGAAGCCCTGGGTGATGGAGGAACCGACTGCCTAAAGCTGCTGGGGGGCACTGAGCACCTGCCAGGGCAGGGATAAAATAAAATAAAATAAAATAAAATAAAATAAAATAAAATAAAATAAAATAAAATAAAATAAAATAAAATAAAATAAAATAAAATAAAATAAAATAAAATAAAATAAAATAAAATAAAATAAAATAAAATAAAAAAAAATAAAATAAAAATAAAATAAAATAAAATATATAAAGTAAAATAAAATAAAATAAAATTAAAAAATATATAAAAATTAAAGCAAAATACAAAATAAAAATTCAAATAAATAAAGAAAATAATATAAAATAATATATAAACATAAAAATAATTAAACAAAAATATAAAATAAAATAAAAAATAAAATATAAAAATAATAATATAAAATATAAAAATAAAATTAAAATATTAAACAAAAACAAACAAACACACACAAAAAGCCTCCTAAAGCAAAAAACAAAAAAAAACCCACCAAAGAATAAAAATCCCCAAACCAAACCTAAACAAACAAACAACCCCCCCAACAAACCAACAAATTCCCCCCCTAAAAGCCCCCAAAGCAATGAAAAAATCTGAAACCCCCCAGAGATGACAGGCAGTGCAGAATCCCAGGAAAACGGAGTGGCTGGGACTGAAGGCTCCTCTGGACAGCACCTGGATCACTGGGAGCACGGCATCCCAGCAGGGCTTGGGAGAAGGAGCCTCCAGAGCCGCTGGCAAAGCTCCTGCAGCTCCTCAGCAGCACCCAGGGCTCTGCATCCTCACCTCCAGGAGACAGTTCCAGGGGTGGCCTGGCAGGAAGCCGAGCCTGGAGAGCCGTGGGATGGTTTGGGCTGGAAGGGACTTTAGGGAGCACAGGGCCTGAGCTGGGCCAGCCTCTGCTGCTCTGGGAGTGCTGGGCAAGGTTGGATCCTCTGCGTGGACGAGGCTGCCTTGGGAACGCCCTGGCTCACCTCTGGGGCAGGCTGGGCTTTGTCACCTCAGGTGTCACCTGCACAGTGACACAACCTTCTACATAGGGCACTTCTTTGACACTTGTGCCAAGTGGATTTTCCTGTTTTTCTCATCATCCATGGAGTAAAGGATCTGTGGCTGTAATCCTATCCCATCCCATGGATCCCATAGATCCCATTGATCTCATTGATCCCATTGATCCCATTGATCCCACTGATCCCATCCCATCCCATTCCACTGATGCCATCCCATCCTATTCCATTAATCCCATCTCATCCCATGCATACCATTCCATGGAGCCCATCCCATTGATCCCATCCCATCCATCCCATCCCATCCCATCCCATCCCATCCCACCCCATCCCATCCCATTGATCCCATCCCATCCCATTGATCCCATCCCATTGATCCCATCCCATCCCATTGATCCCATCCCATCCCATCCCATCCCATCCCATCCCATCCCATCCCATCCCATCCCATCCCATCCCATGGATCCCATCCCATCCCATCCCATCCCATCCCATTCTACTGATGCCATCCCATCTCATGGATCCCATCCCATCCTATTCCATTGATCCCATCTCATCCCATGCATCCCATCCCATCCCATCCCATCCCATCCCATCCCATCCCATCCCATCCCATCCCATCCCATCCCATCCCATCCCATGAGTCCCATCCCACTGGCAGACAGGGCAGACCTTTGGGACCCTGTCTGGGATAAGCTCCCCTCCCATGAATTCCCAATCCCAGAGATCCCAGCACCCCTGGGCTGTGCTGATGAGAACGGGAGTTCCTCTGCTGGACGTGGGGATTTAGGAGCAGCACTCCAGTTTCCCTGGGTGCCCACCCTGATACCCATGGTCCCCGAGCCCGGTGGCACAGGACAGCGGTGACACGGGGACAGCGGTGGCACAGGACAGCGGGGGCACGGGGACAGCGGTGGCACAGGGACAGCGGTGGCGCAGGACAGCGGTGGCACAGGACAGCGGTGGCACAGGACAGCGGTGGCACGGGGACAGCGGTGGCACAGGACAGCGGTGGCACAGGACAGTGGTGGCACGGGGACAGCGGTGGCACAGGACAGCGGTGGCACAGGACAGCGGGGGCACAGGACAGCGGGGGCACAGGACAGCGGGGGCACGGGGACGGCGGGGGCACGGGGACGGCGGGGGCACGGTGACAGCGGTGGCACAGGACAGCGGTGGCACAGGACAGCGGGGGCACAGGACAGCGGTGGCACAGGACAGCGGGGGCACAGGACAGCGGGGGCACAGGACAGCGGGGGCACGGGGACGGCGGGGGCACGGGGACGGCGGGGGCACGGTGACAGCGGTGGCACAGGACAGTGGTGGCACGGGGACAGCGGTGGCACAGGGACAGGGGTGGCACAGGGACAGCAGGGGCACAGGACAGCGGTGGCACAGGACAGCGGGGCCCGGCGCTGCAGGACGTCCCCTCGTGCCCACCCCGGTGCCGGCCGCTCCTGCCCGCCGCGCCTGGCGGTGTTTGTGCTGATCCAATATTTGCCTCGTCCCGCTCTCCCGGCAGCGTTTGCCTCGTTCCCTGCGCTCCCATCCTGTGTTTGCCGGGCGCTCCCCGCTCCTCTCCGGCTCCTTCCCTCGGAAACGCCGCGCACCCGGGATGAGCGGCACGGAAAATCCCGGCAGGGGCCGGCACGGGAATTCCGCAGCTCCCCTCGGCCCGGCACGCCAGCAACTCCTGCCCAAATCCAGGGGGAAAGCGCTGAAGGGCTTTGGGATGTGTTTTAACGCCAGTCCCAATGCCCCGGGTTGTCCTCTCCATCCTGATCCTGAGCGATTGCACTGAGGAAAGGACAAACAGCATCCCAAACACGGGATCGGGGCCGGAGGGACCTCTGGGGGCGTCGGGGAAGGAATGAAGGGGAAGGAGGGAAAAGGGAAAAAGGGAAAGGGGAAAAAGAGCAGGGAAAAGGGGGTAGGAGGAAAAAGGGATAAAGGGAAAGGGGAAAAAGAGCAGAGAAAAAGGCAAAGGGAGAGGAGGATGCAGGAAAGGAAAGAAGGGGGGGGGGGGAAAGGGAGAGAGAAGGGGGAAAGGAGGGGAAAAAGAGGGGGAAAGGACAGGAAAAAGAGGAGAGAAAGACCGGGAAAGGAGGGGAAAGAGAGGGAAAAAAAGGGAGGAAGAAGGAGGAGGAAAATAGGGAGAAAACACCAGGATTTACCCCTTTGAGTGTCATTTAATACCTTTTACTCTCTCTTTCCCTTCCTCTCATGTCTCTTACTACAAATCATAGATTGCCTTTCATGCTGAGGACCAGGCTGGAAGGTGGCAGGGAGAATTCATGGGCAGAGATGACAAAACGCTTCTCTCTGGATATCTAAAACGCTCCACAACATTCCCTAGCTGGGAGTTCATTCCGGAGTTTTGCTTTAAATAAAAAAAAAGTTCAAAATCAGCGGTGACCTTAAACCAAGGAAATTGTGCCCATCCCTCCCTCCCCTGCTAGGGAGGAGCAGCCCTGGCAGCACGGAGCCCAGGACGTCAGGAATTCACAGGCACCAGCACTTCCAGAAGCCTTCTTGGACAAGGTTTCTGTTTAATTGGCTTAAAAAGCCACTCTTCTCCCACACAGGCTCCTGCAGAGCCATCTGTGCAGGGAATTGGCAATCTGGAGAAGGAGTCTGTGAAGGAATGCGCCCGCTTGGCGCTGCTGGATGCTGGGGGAGGAGAATTCCAGAGGTGGTGCCCAGCCGGGACAGCCAGGGCAGAGAGAGGGCTCCAAGGGGCTCTGGGAATTCCAGGGGCTCTGGGAAAGGCCTGGCCCATGGGCCAGGACAGAGAGGAAGCCCACAGGGATGGAGGAGTTGGGCACTTTCAGGGTAACTGTGGTGAGGAGGTGAAAATTTGTGTTCCTCGTTTTCTCTGGATAGAAGGAACTTGGGAAGATCAATTAGGAACTTGGGGATTAAGGGGAAAGGGGGAGAGGAGCATGGAGAGTTGAAGGAAATGCTGCTGGAGGGCTCTGCCTCACAACTGCTTCATTCCCAACATTCCCAGGCCCAAACCTCTGCTGAGCAACCACAGCCTGCTTGGCTGTTGTGGGAATTGTGACAGGAAAAGGTGAGGAGCAGGAAGGGTTAATTCCTTTAGATCCCAGTCAGAATCCTGGCTCTGGAGCCAGGCTGGAGCCAGGATGGGAGAGCTGGGAATGTTCCCCTGGAGAGGGGAAGGCTCCAGGGAGGGCTCAGAGCCCCTGGCAGGGGCTCCATCCATCCATCCATCCATCCATCCATCCATCCATCCATCCATGGTTCCATCCATCATCCATCCATCCATCCATCCATCCATCCATCCATCCATCCATCCATCATCCATCCATCCATCATCCATCCATCCATCCATCCATCCATCCATCCATCCATCCATCATCCATCCATCCATCATCCATCCATCTATCCATCCATCCATCCATCCATCCATCCATCCATCATCCATCCATCCCTCCATCCATCCATCCATCCATCCATCCATCCATCCATCCATCATCCATCCATCCATCCATCCATCCATCATCCATCCATCCATCCATCCATCCATCATCCATCCCTCCATCCATCCATCCATCCATCCATCCATCCATCCATCCATTCATCCATCATCCATCCATCCATCCATCCATCCATCCATCCATCCATTATCCATGCATCCATCCATCCATCCATCCATCTATCATCCCTCCATCCATCCATCCATCCATCCATCCATCCATCCATCCATCCATCATCCATCATCCATCCATCATCCATCCATCCATCCATCCATCCATCCATCCATCCATCCATCCATCCATTATCCATCCATCCCTCCATCCATCCATCCATCCATCCATCCATCCATCCATCCATCCATCATCCATCATCCATCCATCCATCCATCCATCCCTCCATCCCTCCATCCCTCCATCCCTCCATCCCTTTCCCAATCCATGCTCTCCCTGATGGGGTTTTAAGCAGGGTTTAACCTCACAGAGTTGATGAGCTCCTGAAGATTTTGGCAGTGGAGCTCTGGCAAATGGTGCTTGGCACGTGGATCCGGCCCCTTTGGCATTCCCACTTCTCCCACCTCATTTTTCCAGGGAGTCCCATGGCAGTGGGATCCCTCATGGAGCCAAGGGAATGAAGTTTCTTCAGCCTCAATGACCTGGTTCAGCTTGATCTGGAATAGCGAAAGGGAAAATAAGAGATTGGAGGCGGGAAACAAAAGGGAAATGAAGGGATTTGGAAAAATTCATCAGCAAAAGTAACCAGGAAAGAGTGGGAGAAGCACAGGGAGGGGAGCCCAGGGACTGCACTCTGTGGGCATAGGGATGGTGAGGGGGAACTGGCCCCACAGAGGGGCTGAACACAGAATCCCAGGATTATTTTGGGTGGAAAAGCCCTCCCAGCCCATGGAGTCCCAGCTGTGCCCACCTTGTCCCCAGCCCAGAGCCCCGAGTGCCACCTCCAGGAATTCCTGGGACACCTCCAGGCATGGGCACTGCAAACCTCCCTGGGCAGTTCCAATCCCTGAGCCCCCTTTCCATGGGCAAATTCCTGCTGTGCCCACCCTGAGCTCCCCTGGAATTCCAGAGAGGGAAAAGATCCCTGGGGATCCTCCTTTGCTCCAGGCTGAGCCCCTTCTCAGCTCCTCAGGGATTCTCCAGCCCCTTCCCAGCTCCCTCAGGGATTCTCCAGCCCCTTCCCAGCTCCCTCAGGGATTCTCCAGCCCCTTCCCAGCTCCCTCAGGGATTCTCCAGCTCCTTCCCAGCTCCCTCAGGGATTCTGCAGCTCCTTCTCAGCTCCTCAGGGATTCTCCAGCCCCTTCCCAGCTCCCTCAGGGATTCTCCAGCCCCTTCTCAGCTCCTCAGGGATTCTCCAGCCCCTTCCCAGCTCCCTCAGGGATTCTCCAGCCCCTTCCCATCTCCTCAGGGATTCTCCAGCCCCTTCCCAGCTCCCTCAGGGATTCTCCAGCCCCTTCCCAGCTCCCTCAGGGATTCTCCAGCTCCTTCTCAGCTCCTCAGGGATTCTCCAGCCCCTTCCCAGCTCCCTCAGGGATTCTCCAGCCCCTTCCCAGCTTCCTCAGCCACTCTAACACAAACCTTGAGCCACAGGGAACAAATCCCAAAGCCCTCTTGTCCCCTGGAGCTGGTGGCACCTGCTCCTAAATCAGGGCAGGTCCAGCCCCAGCTCTGTGGCACACAGGACAGCTGAGCTGTATTTTCTTCCCATTTTTACAAAACCCCAAGCAGGAGATAAATAAACCCCCATTACTGGCAGGCTCAGCCCCTGGATGAGCACAGGTTGAAGTGCCTGAGTTCCGAGGAGATAACAATTACCAGCAAGTCATTACTTACAAACAGGATAATTTTTCAAGCAAGCCTGAATGAATCTGCACATTCCCAGCCAGCAAATAGCTTTGAGAACCCTCTGAGCTGGAAAAAACCATTGTGAATCCCGAGCATCTGCTCTGCTCCAAGTGTATTTTAAAAAATATTTGTTTAGGCCGATAATGCGAAGAGGGAACCACGGCTCTGAGTGTGGCTGAGATGTTTAGCCCGTGGCTAAACAGGATTTTCCTGTTCACAGTTATGATTTCGTGTTTGGCCATAATAAAAAGCCTTGATGAAAAATATAGATGTTCCCAGCGTGAGCACTGTCACATCACTGGTTTATAAATAAACATGGATTACGTTCCAAAGCCTCCCTAAGCACAGTGACCTGGCAGTGCGACGCCTCCCCCAGCCAGCCCCGAGCTCCCAGGGGATGCTGCAGCTGCTCCAGGGAATTCCAAGCTTCCCTGCCCACAGCAGGGGCTGGGAACTGCGGGGTCTTCGGGGTCCCTTCAACCCCAAACCCGTCTGGGATCCTGCTGGGGAGGGGAGCAGCTTTACTGCCCAAAGCTCAGGAGGAGGTTCTGGAAATAAAACCTGGGGGGCTGGGAGGGTCTGGGAAGGACAGAGCACCAGGGGTGGTGGGGCTGTCCCAGACCCTGCAGCCTTGAGCGTGCCCCCCAGAAATAAAAAATGGAAAACAGGGGGAGTAAGGACAGAGCACCAGGGGTGGTGGGGCTGTCCCAGACCCTGCAGCCTTGAGTGTGCCCCCCCAGAAATAAAAAATGGAAAACAGGAGGAGTGGCTTTTGGTGTGGGCAGAGAGCGATGGGACAAGGGGGAATGGAATGGTTTTAAACTGGAAGAGGGCAGGGGTGGATGGGAGATTGGGAATAACTCCTGGCTGGGAGGGATTCCCAGAGCGGCTGTGGCTGCCCTGGATCCCTGCAGTGCCCAAGGCCAGGCTGGACAGGGCTGGAGCAGCCTGGGAGGGTTGGAGGTGTCCCTGCCATGGCAGGGATGGCTCTGGGTGGGATTTCTGGTCCCTCCCACCCCAGACCCATCTGCAGCCCCTGTGGGGTTTTGCTGCCTCTCCTGCACAGCCCAGGGAGCACAGCACAGCGTCCCCAGCGCTCCTGGAGGAGGATTCCCGATTTCCTTCCTTCCCTCCTTCCCTCTCCCCCAGCTGCCCTGGCCCGGCTCTCTCCTCCCGGCAGTACAGCCCCAGCAGGGCTCATTCCCACCCCTCCCCAGCCCAAATCCCACCTTCCAGCCCCTTTCCCCTCCTCCTTCAGGGGGGCTGCTCTCTGCTTGTCGCTGCCTTCGCTGGGAAGTGTCATTTGTTTACCTTTTTTTTCCCCCCAGTGCTGTGAAATGATGGCTGCAGCACCAAGGTGCTGGTAAATGACAACCTAATGGCCAAGCTGAGTGTGCTCTAACAGTAAAAGAAAGAAATCACTAATCAAAGTCTCTCAAATTATATGGAATACTGACAGCTTTTTATGCTGTTTTAATTAAGTACACTGTAATTTAAACCACTGAACCATAACAACCCAACGTTTAGTGTTATATCCCTGGGAGAACTTTAAAAATATGCATAATTCTGCCTGCGAGGTAATTGAGGGATATTTTTGGGGTGGTGGGGGTAATTAAAGGTTATACAGGAGAGTAATAGGAATTTTACTCGGGTACTGATGGTGTCAGCAGCTGTGCTAAAGCTCCTCAGGAAGGTGATTCCTGTGCCCAGCTGAGGTTCCCCCTGGAGGTTTGGGGCAGCTCCTGGGCTCCAGGAGGTGCTGAGGGACACCTCTCCTGGCATGGGCACCTGCCCTGGCCCCAGGAACAGGGAGAGGAGGGCAAGGGATGGGTTTATCCCCAGGGCCGGGTCAGGGATGGCTCTGTCCCGGCCCGGGGCCCTGTGCTGGGCACGGACGGTGGCTGGGGGGATGAGGATGGAGGAGCAGGAGGGGAGGAAGGCAGCCCTCAGTTATCCCAGAGCAGGACAGGTCTGCCAAGCCCCGGTGAGGTGTGCTGGGGGATTCCAGAGCCACCTGGAGAGTTCCTGCCTGGTGCAGAGGAGCCAGCCCAGCCCCCTGGGCAGGGAGGGACAGCGGGGCTGGGCTGATGAGGATGCTGAGGAAGGCAATCAGCCCCGGCCATCCCACAGCAGAAAGGGCCATCCCAGCCCCGGTGGGCGGTCCTGGGACATTCCAGGGATCCTGCCTGGACGCAGAGGAGCCGGCCCAGCGCTGCTCCCCTGGGGAGGGAGGACGAGGGGCTCTGAGCTGGGCATCCCTGCAGGGGCAGAGGGGCTGGCAGCCCCAGAGCTGCCGGGCTGCAGAGCTGCAGCTGCCACGGGATGTACAGGGAGATTCAATGTGAAAAGTGGAAGATAATGTGCTCACACACTAATGGGCACTGAACTAGACACAGGCTCATTTTTCACATCATGTCATCTCTAAGGTTTGAATAAAAAGTAATGGCGAGAATGAGCCTGGATCTATCTCAGACATTATCATTTGCCTCCTCAGTTTTATTTGTGTTGACTTGTACAGTCTCAGGAGCTGACAGTGTGCGGGCCCCCGGATCAGAGTGAGTGATAATACACAGCACATTACACTGCTGGTGACAGCTCCTGTTCCCCGCGCTGGCATCCGAGCGCCGCGCATCTCCCTCCGTCAGCGCCGCGCTGCCAGCTGACAGCAGACAGCAGCTCACCGAGGGGACATCACAAACCCTGTCTGTTATCATTTCACCACATAAACTGCACTTTCCAGGGGATCTTGTTCGGGAAATTAGTGTCAGTCAAACTTTGGGGGATTTTTTTTTTTTTTTCTCCCTCTCTCTTTTCTTTCCCCTCTCCTTTTTATTTTTTTATTATTTTTTTCTTTCAGAAGATAAATAACTCCGGCGGAGGGGCTCTGTTTGTGCTGCTGCACAATCAAAGCCTAATTTGAAATTGTGGAGGGGGGGAAGGAAAAAAAAAAAATCACCATTTTAAAAATAATAATCCTCTTTTTGTGGCGAGGATAAAGGCAACGCTTCAGCCTTCATCTGAGCATGACTAAACAGCCCCGTGGCTCACAGCACTTTCAACACGGCAATACAATAATTTTTTACATCAGATCAGTAATTTTTTCCTCTCAAAACATCTTAGATTTCCTCACCAGCCAACAGCCTGAATCCAAAAAGTTGCCGGAGCCGTCGCATTGGAGTATGAATTCCTGTAACCTGAGACTTCTCAGCTGAACCCTGCACGCTCGGCCCCACAGGCACAATGCTTAATTAAGTGTAATATCCTTATTTAAGGCAGGCAGTCTCTGTAAGCCTGGTAAGTGTTCCAGAAATTATTTTCAGAGATTTCTCAGCTACAGGAACGTACAGGGGAGGAAAGAAATATTACCAAGATAATCTACAGTCTCCAGAGGATGCCCACCTTCCCGAGATATGCAAAAAGGCCCAATTCTTTTGTTTAACCTGGGAGATAATTCGAAACCTGCAGCTAATGAATCCCAGGGGGTCACAGGGGGTTTGGATTAAGCTCCAATTTGCTAATCCTGCTGCTGGAGGTGGGGGAGGATCCTGGCAGCCCTCCCATCCGTCCGTCCATCCATCCATCCATCCATCCATCCATCCATCCATCCATCCATCCATCCATCCATCCATCCATCATCCATCTATCCATCCCGCTGGACCAGAGCAGACTGGAGCTGCTGCTGCTGCTGGGGGGTCCTGCCTGGCCCCTCGGGATGGGACAGCAGCAGGGCAGCTCCAGTGCCAGCCAGTGCCAGCCTGTGACAGCCCAGTGACATCCCAGAGCCAGCCAGAGCCATTCCAGTGCCATCCCAGTCCCTTCCCAGTCCCTTCCCCGTGCCAGGGCTGCAGTGGGGTTGTTCCCAGCTGGCTGCCAGTGCCCAGCACTGCAGTTCCCAAAGCTGCTGCAGCTCCCCAAGCCCAGTGAGCTGCTTTCCTTCCATCCCACAAATGCCCCTTTCCGATCCACCACCCTTCCCAAGCCCCTGCTCCACAGTCTGCCAGTCCTGGCAGCTGCTTCCCCTGCGATTTCAGCTGCTCCTGCTGAAATGAAGTGCCTCAGTTGGCTGAAGTTGCTGGGAGGGTTTAACCCCCAGGCTCCTGTTCAGACCCTTTGCCTGCTCTGAATTCCCTTTGCTCCCTGTGTGAGAAGATGCCACGAGCCATGAAAAACAGGAAAGACACCCAAGATTCACTCCTGGCTCTGCTTTGGTGGGATTTTTTCCTTCAAAGCTGCTCCCAGGCAGCTCCCCCAGGCTAAGTTCCTGGCTTCCCACTGCCAGGGGGCAGGGATGGGTGGGATCTTGGGAATTGGGAATGGTTCCCTGGCAGGGTGGGCAGCCCTGGAACAGGTGCCCAGAGAAGCTGTGGCTGCCCCTGGATCCCTGGAAGTGCCCCAGGCCAGGCTGGACACTGGGGCTGGAGCACCTGGGACAGGGGAAGGTGTCCCTGCCATGGCAGGGTGGATGGGGTTGGATTTCAGGTCCCATCCAGCCCAATCCATTCAGGGTTCCATCACTGTGAGTGTTTGGGTGAGCTGCCTCAATCTGTGCCCACACAGGGGCACCGTGACAGGCAGGACAAGGACATCACATCCGAATCACTCAGAGCCACCGGCTCTGCCTGCCGGCCTCCCTCCTTCAGCTCCTTCACCCCTCCTGCCTCTGGCTCCTCTTTCCCACCAGGCTCACCCAGACAAAGAGGGAGAAGCCCCAAACAACCCGGAGTGGGATTCCACGAGTCCCTGTCCCTGGGGGAAGCTCTGCTGCTATTTAGCTGATTGCAATTTCTCATCACAGCAATTCTCCCCATCATCATTATCAGTACAGCAATCAAACACAAACAGGAGCTGGGGCTAAATGAGACAGGGCTGGGTAATGAAATAATTGCTGTGCTCGGCAGCCCGGGGACACTCCCAGCCCCCAGACCCCGCCCTGCTCCCGGCGTGCCGGGGACGCGGAGCTTCTCCTGTTTTACACCAGCCTGGATGCCCTGCAGCCGCCAGTCCTGCCCTGCCCACAGCACTGGGCACATCCCAGCCCCTCTCACACAGAATTCCCTTTGGAGTCTTCAGTTTGGAAATATCTACCAGCCAAAAATTATTGGTATTAGTATTATTAGTATTATTAGTATTATTAGTATTATTAGTATTATTACTACTGTTATTCTCTGCCTGACCCGAGCAGGAATCTCCCTTCCCCTCGAGGGGGCAGCCCTCCTGGACAATGCTCACACCCAAATGTCTTGGAAGTGGGATAAATGTGGAAAAGGATTGTTCGTATTTCTGGAGGGTTTCAGGCAATGCAGGATTCAGCACTGCAGCTGATTTTTAATTCGATATATTTGCATGTATCCAAGTATATATATTTGTCATATATTTATATTTCCAATGGTCCCTGTGTTCATTCCCTGCTCTTCTCAAGGAGTTTGTTTCTCCCAGTCTCCTGGGGTGTTCAGTGTCCGCATAAACATTTTTTATAAATTAAATGTCTTTGACCAAAGTGGGATCCACTGGGGTCTCCAGAATCTCCCTGGTGCTGTTTACCCTGGTGCATCCCAAGATTTCCATCCCCATCCCTGCCTCAAACACCCCAGAGCCCCCTGAGGCTCCCAGGATGAGGGATTAAGGTGGATTTCATGCTCTGATCAACAAAGCAGTCGAGGAAACGCTTCCCTTCCCAGAGGGGGGATCCATCTGCAGGAAAATCGGGAAATGTTGGGGGTTTGGCTTTTTGGGGTGCTGGGAAGCACCGAGTGGTTCTCTCTGTGTGTATCCACAGAGATGTGTAGGGACAGATAATTCCTGGAGATGAGAGGCAATTGAGAGGCTGATGAGAGATAATTGACAGACCGATGAGAGATAATTGATGGATTGATGATAGAATACTGATAGGTCATCAGCTGCCTATCAATTGTGCATCAATTGATAGATAGACAACTGATCCACGATTGATAGATGGATAATCTTCCCTCCCAGTGTGTGATTTCTCTCCCACCTTTCAGAAGAAATTCCCCAAATTCAGAGTGAGCTCTCCCATTTAATAAGAGAGAAAATGCCCCTATTTCCAGAATTCCTGTTTTGCTCAGGTGGGCTCCTGCTGCCCCAGCACAGCACCTCAGCGAGGTGGTTTGGGAGCGAAGCCACCAGGGTGTTCCTCTGGCCCAGCCAGGCAAAGGCCAGCAGGAATTCCCCGAGCTGAGCTGCAGGACTGTGCTGGGACACAGATGGGTCAGGAGCAGAGCACCTGGAGAGCCCCTGGCCTGCGCTGACCCAGCGGCTGCACCTCTGGGCACGGGCACGAGGGGTGCCCATGGCACGGGCAGGTGGCACCCTGGGCGATTCAGCAACGAAAACATCCTCAACAGAAATACAGACATGTGTCCAGAAATACAGACACATGTCCACAGAAATACAGACGTGTGTCCACAGAAATACAGATGTGTGTCCACAGAAATCCAGATGTGTGTCCACAGAAATCCAGATGTGTGTCCAGAAATACAGACATGTGTCCAGAAATACAGACGTGTGTCCACAGAAATACAGACGTGTGTCCACAGAAATACAGATGTGTGTCCACAGAAATACAGATGTGTGTCCACAGAAATCCAGATGTGTGTCCAGAAATACAGACGTGTGTCCACAGAAATCCAGATGTGTGTCCAGAAATACAGACGTGTGTCCACAGAAATACAGACATGTGTCCACAGAAATACAGACGTGTGTCCACAGAAATACAGACGTGTGTCCACAGAAATACAGACGTGTGTCCAGAAATACAGACGTGTGTCCACAGAAATACAGATGTGTGTCCAGAAATACAGACGTGTGTCCACACCCTGCAGGACAAAGCACTCGGACAGAACCGGTGTCACCAACCCGCCAGCCCTCTGTCCCTCCTGCCGGGAGTTTTCCAGCCCCAGATTCGCCGGGCACAGCCAGCCCTCGGAATGGGGCTGGAATCAAGGCTGGAGGCAGAACACCCCACCCGGAGGGGCCCCGGGCCTTCCCTCCCTGGGCAGCCCGGGTAAACACGGGCGGCGTCCGCGCCCCGGCGCTGACAGCGTCATTTCCAGAGGCAGCACGGCTCAATCAAACCTCAGAGCCCGGCACCGCCGCGCCGAGCCCGGCCCTAAACCCCCAAAATTATATAACACACATGTTTTTATGCTTTGCCAATTACAGCTGGAATGGGGACTGTTTGTTTCAGCCCCTCTCAAAATGAGGCGAGGATGGGAAAACAACCTATTTTCCTTATTAGGTTCAGGAGTCAAAGGACTCAGCCAGGAGCCGCAGGCTTCAAGAGCATAGAAGATTAAGACATATATTGGATTCATGATGGAGGGCACAAAGTTCATTTTCAAAATAAAACAGAATTTTATTCATATTCCTTTTAAAATTCAGATTGCCATTTGCCAGCTGACCTGTGACATGGCAGCAGTGTATTACATTTTCAATGAGCAGCCTGTCTGGAGCTGGCAGGAGAGGAAACTGCTTCCTGGTGGAGTTTTTTCACCACCCTTAAATAGTAAGAATTTGTCGGGATTGTTGTCAGTAATGGGAGACGGTGCAAACAGGGACAGGGCAGCATATTTATTTTTAATAAGGCAACATGCAGAATAGCAAAGTCCCTGGCATTATGCACCGAATAGGGCTGAAAAAATAGAAAGAAAGGAGAAACCAGAGCTCGGTTGCAATTTGTATGTGGAAATCAGGGGTGGAAATACTTGGCAGATACATTGAAAATCAAAACAAAAGCAGAGCAGGGGGGAAAAAAATCCGCATCTATATTAAAAACTGAAATGCAAACGCAGTCGGCAGCGAGTTTGCGGAGAGCGCGAGTCAAGCCAAGGGTTTCTCTAGCGAGGAGCGAGATTTATGGAGCTCGCCATCTGTCAAAATTAGATTACAAAAGGCACATATGCAAAGATACACCACGCCTGATTTTCATATATATTAAACCCTGCAACTCCTGCGGAAAAATGAGGCTCCGCACGCGGCGGCGCCCGAAAGCTCCCGCGGCCAACTTTGGGGCTTTGCTGGGATTGTGCCTCCGCAGGGACAGAGGGGGATGTCCTGCGGGGTCTGGAGACCCAGCCCCACGTGGGCCTGGGTGTGCAGCTCCAGGAGCACCCAAAATGCAGCACCTGGGCTGGAAGGTGCTCACGTGGAGGGAGGGAGGGACGGAAAGGGGACGTGGCGCACGCTCAGCCCAGCCAGGTGGTGACGCCGCTTTGGGCTGCGAGCCAACGGAGAGGAGGATGACACAGAACCCTCTTCCAACCCATTTTCCAACCCATTTTCCCTCATGGCAGGCCCCAAGCCCCCGTTTGTGGGTGACACGGCAGGATTCCCAATCCCACACCAATTATTTGTGTACGAGGTGCCTTTTGTCCCTGCAATCAAAGCCCGAGTACAAACCACGCCGCTCTCCTGATAACTTAATCAAGGACTCTCTGCTCCAATCTACCTGTAGATAAAACCCAGGGTGTATTTTGACACGGAGAAACAAATCCACTTAGGGCAGGTGAATTAGCTAATCATCATCTCAGCACCGGCACGGCTCGCGCGCGGTGATGCTGCTGAATATCAATTCTGCCCGCGCCGGATCGCAGCCCAGCCCTGCCCCGGCTCTCTCATGTGAGCCATGTTAACCCGCACTGGGGAAATCCTCTCCTGTTGACAATGGAGGAGCAGGAGAAGCAATTTTGTTGGCAATCTATTTTACTTTGGACCAGCTGAGCTCCGAGGCGGAGCGCTGCGGAGAGAGCCGGGGTGCGGGGCAGGGCAGGGGCGCTCAGCCCCGCTCACGGCCGTGGGCAGAGCTGGCATCGGTGCCCGAGCCATGCCAGGGTGCTCAGCGGGGGTTTTCCATCGGGGACGACACGTGGCTGTGACATTTCTCATCGATTTTACCCCAGTGTCTATTTTCACTCCACTCAAGGGGGTTTAATTGGCCACAGCGTCACCTCACAGCTGTACGTGAGCTCCACTAACAGGTAGAAACACCGAGTTCTAAAGATGCCAAAAATATAAAAGGAAAAAATGCCCCTTCTCTTTTTTCTGCAGGATCACTGCATTTCAGATCCCAATATTTTTTAATTCCGGTTGGTTCTCATTTCACATTTCGTCTCAATTTAGAACACAAAACATTTTGAAACGCCAACCCTCAAAGCCGTGCCTTTACTTCGTACCTTAATTTATGAAACTGCCTGCTGCAAGGTGCTGAGGCTGGTCGGGTATTAAAATAATAATTAATATTAACATTGTTACACCACTGCTCAATGCCAGGACCGCTCTTTGCATTAATCATAAGAAGAAATCCAGGCGGCTCCGGCCATTCCCAGCATTTCAATGGATGACGCTGCGCAGGGAGGACCTCGGGCTCTGCAAACAGCCCCGGCCGAGGGTGGGCACCGTGGGCGATGCCAGCCCCGTGCCTGCTCCTCCTGGGAGGAGCCACACCTGGGGGAAGCGGAGGAGAGGAACCCAAAGGCCAGAGAGGAGCCGAGCAGCCACCGGGGCTGAGCGAGGAGCGGAACCGCCGCTCGCTCGGCTCTCGCTCCCAAACCCGCTCCTCGTTGGGCATAAAATACAGGCTCCTTAATTGGTGTGTGCTTCTCCAACATGTTTTTAATGAAAAGGCGGCACATAACTCTCGGTTTGTTGGCTGGCAGAGCCCAATTTACAAAAGTGGGAGTGCGAGATAAGAACAGAGTACATCTGCAGCGCAGGCTGTGCAATGAATCACGCCGTGCCAGAGTTGAGCAGAATATAATTGAGTCCAACATCTCTGAGCACTTTCACCATAATTAATGATAATCTGTAACAGAGGAATCTGAGATTCCAGTTCAGAGAACTGTTTAATTAGGCCAAGTAATGAAAGCAGCAGCAGTACAAGAATATGGCCTGCCTCATGATTAATGATTCATGCTAGCGAACACAAAAGTGCCGCGCCGTTAACTCCGGCGGGGCTGCGGCGCCCTGGCATTTACCGAGCGGGGCTGGGATGGAGCTGCCACAGCCCTGCCCCGCCTAGCGCGGCCCCAGCAGGGCTGCAGAGGTACCAAACAGCTCCCCCGGCCGCCTTTGTTCGGGGTTAGGGGTTAGGGCAGATCTCCCCGGTCAGTAATGAACAGCTCGCCCCTGAAGTTCGGCACGCAGCGCTGGGCTCCCTTCCTGCGGGGCTCAACAGACAAACCATGCTGGGGGCAGCTCCAACACTCACAGACACATCCAGGCACGGACACTCGGCTCGGGGAGGAAACACAATTCAGGTCACAAAGAAGGAAAAAGGGAAAAGGGAAGGCAAGGGAAAAGGGAAAAGGGAAAAGGGAAAAGGGAAAAGGGAAAAGGGAAAAGGGAAATGGAAAAAGGGAAAAGGGAAAAGGGAAAAGGGAAAAGGGAAATGGAAAAAGGGAAAAGGGAAAAGGGAAAAGGGAAAAGGGAAAAGGGAAAAGGGAAAAGGGAAAAGGGAAAAGGGAAAAGGGAAGGGAAGGGAAGAGGAAAAAGGGAAAAGGGAAATGGAAAAAGGGAAAAGGGAAAAGGGAAAAGGGAAAAGGGAAAAGGAAAAAGGGAAAAGGGAAAAAGGAAAAAGGAAAAGGGAAAAGGGAAAAGGAAAGAGGAAAAAGGAAAAAGGAAAAAAAGGAAAGAGGAAAAAGGAAAAAGGAAAAAAAGGAAAGATGAAGAGTGGCAAGTTTTTTGCAGGCTTCCACTTTTGCTGGGTCAGGGTGCAAAATGTAGAGCAATTTGACATGGAATTGCCCTGGAAGTGTAAGGGACATGACAAAAGGAGTGATAAGACTGCCTGGGGCTTTAACTTACAAGCCAGCAAATTATATGGGTTTTATGTGACTATTTACTGCTCCTTTCAACGAAACAAGGAGTCCTACTTATCGTGGGCCCTGCAGAAGGCCCGGAACATATGCAAGGTGTGAGATAAGACCATTTTCCAGAGGGCCACGTTCCCTAATGTCTCCATTCCCCCCCAGATTAGGGCTCCTTGGGTGCCTCTTCAGCGCTGCCACGGCTCAGCACCCACGGTGACAAATGCCCCTGCAGGGACATTATCTGCTCTCTGCCATAATGGGCCAGCATTTCCACCATCCTCCCTGCCTGGGGGACCCCCTGCCCTGCGCCTCAGCTTCCCCTCTCCCCCTCCCTGGCACACACAGGCTCCTTCAGCTCCAGCCCGGCCGGAGCTCGGGGATATCGGGGCTCCAGGGGGGGCTGAGACTGCTGGGGGGAATCAGGGCTGGAATCACAACACCCAGAGCTGCAAGGGAGCCACGGGATCATGGATCCCTGCACAGACACCCCACCAATCCCACCTGGGCATCCCTGGGCTCCAAAGCCTCCTGGAGCTCTGGCAGCCTTGGGAATGTGCCCATTCCCTGGGCAGTGCCAGCACCCTCTGGGGAGGAGCCTTCCCTGAGCTCCAGCCTGACCCTGCCTTGGCACAACGTCACAGCAGCAGTGAGAAACCAGGGACCACCACAAGATTTTATCAGCACCCTTCCCTGAAGAAAAAAAAGCTTAAAGAAAACCCCACCTAAAAATGGAGGAGAACAGAGGTGCGTAAATTATAACGTCAAATGCTGAGCATGGCAACTTGTGAATCTTTCATGGACATTTTAAAGAGCTCATAAACTTCGGGGTGAGATTCCAGAGGCTCTGGAGCTGTCAAACAGCCCTCAGCTGTTTTACAAAGACACCCTGGGAGCCTCAGAGCAGGGAGTTCCTTATCTGCGGAAGGAGAATCCCGAGGGAGGCAGGGGAGAAGGAGGAGGAGGCTGTGAAGGGGGCAGCAGCCAGGCTGGGTCCTGCTCCACTGATCCCTGGTGCTCTTTGAAGGTGTTACTGCCACAACAGAGAAGGGAGGTTCAGCAGATGCTAAACCAAAGCTAAATTTTCCAAAAGACACTTGGGGAGGTTTCAGTGAGCAGAAATCTGCAGACACGTCCAGGGCCAGCCCAACCTGGCAAAGATGAGGTGATGGCAAGCAGGGCAGGGGCAGGGAGGGGGCTTGGGGCAGCTCCCAAAGGCCAGAGGTGCTGCCTGCAGGGCACAGGGACACCAGGAGGGGTTCCAGGGAGGGGACAGTGCCACGAGCACCCGGCAAGGTCCCACCAGAAGCGCTCAGGGGCTGCTCAGCCCTGCCCTGGAGGGCAGCTCCCCCTTTCCTGCAGAGCACAAGGGGATTTGTGAGGAATCTCTCTCTCCTCCCGTTCAGTACTCCAGGGCACAGGGAATGCAGCCCATTTGTAAGAGGCACCAGTGGCTCCTGCTTCCCTGCTGCTAATTAAAGCAGGGGCCAGCACCACAAGGGATCAGAAATGAAGCAGCAGCACCATCCTGGAACGTTCAAAGCTGCCACAATCTACTGTGTTTTATAACCCCCCTGCATTTCATTAGCAAGTGATTTAATATTTAAATTGGAGGGGCTTTGCCCCCTGATGGAAAGATCTCCTCCTCACAGCCAGCACCAATCCCTGCACTCCCTGCAAGTTTGCCACGGACATCTCTGAGGAGGAACTCAGCTGCTCCGGGGTTCAGGAGGAGATGCTATTGCTGCAGGAAGATTTGTCAGCTAAAGTTAGCATCCCTAATTTTTTCCCATCATCAGCCCAAGAAAAATTAGCCTGGTGACGTCTGGCCCTGCTGAGGAAATAAGCAGAGAAGGAAGTGTTGAAATCAGACGGTGCTTTCCATGTCCTGAGCCAAACACTGACTATTTTAGGGCTCCCCAGAAGTCTCAAGCAGAGTCTGAGGCTTAGGCTGGCAGGAGATGGGGACAGGGAACCTGGCTGGGCCCTCGGTGCAGTTCCAAACATGGCCAGGGCTTTTTCTCTGAGGTTCTTTAAAAGTTATGCAGAGAGGGAAAAACCACAAAACCTAATGGCTGGAAATGTTACCCCAAAGCTCTGGCACGTGAAGAGGGAGGGAATGAGATCCAGCTCTCTCTAAATACCAGCGAGGGCTGCTCCAGAAATGGGAATTGTAGCAGAAAGGGAGGGGCTGAGGAGCATTAAAATGCTGAGCAAACCTCGAGGCTGCACCTGAAATCTGGGAAAAGAGAGACCCTGAGGGGCTGGGGCTTGTCCAGGGAAGGGAATGGAGAGGGGAAGGGGCTGGAGAATCCCTGAGGAGCTGGGAAGGGGCTGGAGAATCCCTGAGGAGCTGGGAAGGGGCTGGAGAATCCCAGAGGGAGCTGGGAAGGGGCTCAGCCTGGAGCAAAGGAGGATCCCCAGGGATCTTTTCCCTCTCTGGAATTCCCTGCCAGGAGGGCACAGCCGGGGGGTCGGGCTGTGCTCCAGGGAACAGGGACAGGAGCAGAGGGAACGGCCCCAGGCTGGCCCAGGGCAGCTCAGGGTGGATTTTGGGGCAATTCCTTCAGGAAAAGGTGCTCAGGTGGGGTCCCCATCCCTGCAGGGATTTCAAGCCCTGTGGATGTGGCACTGGGGACAGGGCAGTGCTGGCTGAAGGAACTCTTTGAGCTCAGTGCTCTGAGAAGACTTTTCCAGCCCAAGCCACCCCACAGTTTCCCCTCCCTGGCCGTGCTCTGAGCTCCCCTCTCTGGGCTGTTCCCCAGCCTGTCCCCCTGTGCCTCTCAGCAGCTCCAGGGGTGCCCACCTGGAGTTCTGGGCTTGGCCCCGAGCAGGGGAGAGCCCGGGGCCAGGATTCCATCGGTGCAATGCTGATGCCGGGAATGCTGAGCTCCTCCTCTCCTGCCCGGCTGGGAGAGCAGCAGGGGCTGCAGATCCATCTGCAGGAGCCAAACAAACTCCAGCAGTGCCTGGGACTGACTAATGCCACCCTCGGAACAGCTGGATTTATTGACTTTGCAGAATCAATAGCTATTTTTATTAATCATCTTTAGATAGCAGGATGCTCCTACTATATCTCTTTCAGTGACTAATACAATAAATTTCCCCTTTTGATGTTCCCTGACATTTGAGCAAATTAAATGGAGCATTAAATATGATCCTCTTTGGGACAAAAGTGGGCAGAATCATTTGTGACTACTTTATTAACTGTTCTGAGAGCACTGGCAGCACCTTCCAAAGTGCTGTTCAGCATGCCATGTTTATTATTATTTAAATTTTCCCCAGCACTGCTATATTACTATGGATCAAATGGTTTTAAGTTGGGTGAAAGGGAAATATTTCCATATTTCCTTTTGTTTTGAACATGGTGCCAGCTGAAGGACAGGAGTCCATCTTTGCTTGGTGCATTACAGGCAATATTTAGGGTATTTTTGCTCTTAAAGTGGATGATAATCCTTAAAAAGTTTACACCTAAGTAATTTTGTTGTGAAAGAGTGAAAATTATCTTTTTAAGAGGTGACTGCGTAAGAATTATTGTTTTATGGTGAAAAAGCAAGCCCAGTTTTCATGCTTAGTGAAATGATCCATTAAATAGTCCAGCTTGGAAAAGTGAACAGGGGGAATTCCCCAGAGTGGGGGTCCCTGAGCCCCACCCAGACCCCAGGAAGGTCCCCGTGGCTCCTGGGGGGTTTTCCACGTGCAGTCACTGCCAAAGCATTTTATATCAGCTATTCCTGTTTATATCAGCTATTTATATCAGCTATTTTATTTCCTATTTATATCAGCACTCACATCCTCAGCTCACAGCAAAACCGAGCCAGCCCCATGGCCCACCTGGACATCCCCTGGATCCCTCCTCCAGGGGAGGGAAGAGGCCAATTCCTGCGCCCAGGGGTCCCTTCTGTCCCTCAGCTGGGGGTGAATTCCTGCACAAACCGTCCCCTGAGCCCCTGCACGGCCTCCTGGCTGCCCTGGAGCCAGACTGGTGCTGCCCAGCCCTGCTGTCTCCCAGACTGGGAGGAGAACTCCATCACCCCCCAAACTGGGAGCACAGCTCCATCACCCCCCAAACTGGGAGCACAGCTCCATCAGCCCCCAAACTGGGAGGAGAACTCCATCACCCCCCAAACTGGGAGGAGAACTCCAGCATCTCCCAAACTGGGAGCACAGCCCCATCACCCCCCAAACTGGGAGCACAGCTCCAGCACCCCCCAAACTGGGAGCACAGCTCCATCGTCTCCCAAACTGGGAGCACAATTCCATCACCTCCCAAACTGGGAGGAGAACTCCATCACCTCCCAAACTGGGAGCACAGCCCCATCACCTCCCAAACTGGGAGCCCTCTGGAGCCAGGCAAACCCTGGAGTTTCAGATGAAGGAGGTAAGAACCAGTTGACACAAAATAAGAACCCCCCAGGTTTTTACAGCCAGGCCCTGCATGGAGCCAGGCAGGAGCTCGGAGTGGAGCTGGAATGTGAGCAGGAATTGCAGCTCCCCCTCCCCGAGAGCGATGCAGGTGAGTTAGCACAGAGCTCAGCTCCTAATTAGCCCTGCAGAGGAACTAATTAACCCAGGCTGAGCCTTGTCTCAGCACAGCTCTGCCTTTGCCAGCGTCCAGGAGTGCACAGTGGGAGCGGGCAGGGCTGGGGGTGGGTGGCTCAGCTGGGGTGGCACAGGACACTCCTGGCACTGTCCCTGCATCCCCACCTCTGCCTTTGGGGAGCACCCAGAGGCATTTCTGGGAAGAGATGTCTCACAGCAGAATCCCAGGATCACTGGAAAAGCCCTCCCAGCCCATGGAGTCCAGCCTGTTTCAAATCCCCACCTTGTCCCCAGCCCAGAGCCCCGAGTGCCACCTCCAGGAATTCCTGGGACACCTCCAGGGATGGGCACTGCAAACCTCCCTGGGCACCCCCTTCCAGTTTTTAACAACCCTTTCCATGGGGTAATTCCTGCTGGTGTCCACCCAGAGCTCCCCTGGCCCAGCTCAGGCCATTCCCTCTCACCCTGTCCCTGGCTACAAAGCAGGCCATAAACCAGTTTTTCTACACATTCCCACTGATGAAACACTATTGCAGGAAACAGGGAAAAAATTATTTTCCAAGATTTATTCCTTATTGGGAAAAAATACAGAGGGAAAAAAGAAAGTCCCAAGTTAAAGGGAATTAGCTGTGCAGGTCCCATTTTTTTAATAAAGCAATGCTACTTTTCCCAAGTATTTCCTTTTATTATTCCCTTCATAATGCAATTTAAAAGAAAAGAATCAGGTATTTAGATAATAAAAATAACAGATTGAAACCTCTGCTCTTGCCTGCTGCAGTTTCCTTCCCTAGGACAGACCCTGAGCTAAGTGGTGCCAAGGATGCTCTGAACTGGTGAGGAGAGCAACAGCCACAGCCAGCACCCTGAGAAGGTAAAAGTGCTTAGACCCTCCCAGAGTTTTCATTTCTATGTAATTTTTCATATTTTAGCATTGGGAAAGGCAGAAAAAAAAGAGGAAGACCTCATTTCTGCCTGTTGGAAGAGGACGGGGAGAAGGACCTGAGGCTCTTCCCAATATCAGAGTGCCTGAAATGAGCTTTGTGCAATAAGCCCAGCCATGTCACCAGGCTCCTCTCAGACCATCTAAAGATTAAAGGCTCTATTCCTGGAGGGTTCCCGTGGCATTTACTCAGGGATTTTGATCAAGCTTTATGTGATGGGCTACCTAACACACCTCTCCCAGCCCTAAGAGCTAACAGGAATTTGGTATCTCTCAACATGGATTTCTTGCTGTACTGGGGGATATTTGGCAAACATCTCGAGACTGTAGCCAGGCACAGGCAGGAGGGAAAATCAAAGAAGGGGAGAAAAGTGGCCAAAGAGTCAGAGCAAACACTGAGATTTGGAGGCAAAGTCTGTATGAATACAGAGCAAGGGTGGCAGTTAAATCCCTGGAATTTTCCAGGCAGGGAAGATTTTCCATGGCTGATGTCCATGGTGTGCCCGACCCGAGCACTGAGCAGCACCAAGGCACTGCAGGGCCACGGCCAGGGTGGGATGTGCTGGAAATCCAGCAGGGCTCAGAGATCCCTGTGCCACAGACCTCCACAGAAACCTACCAGGAAACAGAGGTGGGACCAAGAGTGGGGCTTTGGCCATCAAATGCTGGTTACAGCCCCAGCCAGCCTTGCACAGGGCCCACAGCAGCCCCAGCAATGCCCCTTCCCCTTGGGGTGATCCAAAGCCAACCCAAACTCCAAACCCAGCCCAGGGTGTTCCTGCCCTCAGCAGGGCTTTGGAACTAGATGTTCCTAAAGGTCCTTCCCAATCCAAACCAATCTGTGCTTCTATGAACCCCCAAAACAACAAAAAGACCCCAACACCAACCCCAAACCAAAACAAACAGCCCCACATTGACAGCAATCCATCATCTGACTCCTGGCACCGGTGCACAAGGAGGACCATCCAAAGGATGCTGAATAAGGAACCAAGAGCACTGGCAGCAGGAAAAGAGATTTCCTGGCGGTGACAGTTTTCCTGCCTCTGTGACAGGAGCCACCACGGCCTCTGTGTCACCAGAGCTGCTGTCTGCAGGTCAGTACTCAGAGTCTTTGGGCACAGTCCCCTCCTAAACAGAGCAAAAACCCTTCCCAGCCCTGGGATAACCATCCTAAAGGCCAAAAAACCCCTGCAGGTACAAACCCACCCAGGAAAATGGATGCCCAGGAAAATGCAGCAGAGGAACTTTGGCCTTGTCCCTCGGAGCAGGCTCAGGAAGCAGCAGAGGAGCCGGGGCTGTGCTCACCTGGCAGCTCCAGGAGGCAGAGATGGAGCAGCTCCTGCTGCTGGAAAAGCCCTGGGAAGGGCAGCACCAAACACCCAGAAGGGTGGGGAGGGATGAGAGGACAAAACATCAGAGCTCAGCGGAGGAAATGCAGGGGCAGTGATCCCTGGGAGGGTGGAGGGACAGGAATTGCCCCCATCTGGGACTGAGAGCTGCTCTGGGATCACCCCAGCCGGAGAGGGAGAAGGGGAAACTGCAGGGAGCAATTTGGGGGTGCAAAGGGTTAGGGGAGAGCTCCTGGCAGAGGAAAAAGAGAGGAGAAAGGGGTGAAAAAGGATGGGAGAGAGCAGGGGAAGAGCTGGGCCACATCAAAGAGAAGCACCGGCCCCTAGGGACTCGTGTGAGGTTTCATTCAAGTCCCTACTAAAAAGAAAAAAATCAATTAAATTAACAAAATGGTTTGCATTAGAATTCATCAAAAACACCCTGCAAAGAACAAAACAAGCTTTGAGCAGGGTGCTGTGTCTGTGACCCTGGCTGCCAGGCCCGATGCCCTCCCAGCCCTGCCCCAGCACGGGGTGAGGACCGAGCCCTCCCCAGGAAACACTGCCTGCAATGTCTGAGAGCCTCTGGAGCCCCAGGGAACGCTGCCCAGCCAGGCATCACACCCAGGCACCTCCCTCCTGCCTCCTCCCCGGCACCCACATCCCCTTTTTTAACCACCCCAGAGGAAACTGAAGCCTCATTTTGTAAGATTCTAATTTATTATTGCCAATAGAGGTTTTCAGGGCAAAAACCTGTTGGGCTTTTTTTTTTTTTTTTTTTTTGCCTGAGAAATGTTCAGCTTCAGGACAGGCTTAAATTGAGGGGCAGCTTCCCAAAATGTGTGTCCTTGTGGAATCCAGGATCTGGGTTGGGAGGAACCTTTGAGATCCTCTGGTTCCAGCTGTGTGCTTTCCCACTCTGGTTGGGCATTGGAGAGAGAGGAGAAGCCCCACTGCTCCCACCAGAGCGAGCTTTTCACTGCCTCTTTTATTAATGCAGGTGTTAAACGAGACCACACATTCCTGACAATTTACATTCCCCTGCCTGAGCTGCATGGACAGGTGGACAGGGAACAGGGAATTAAACCAGAGGACACCGTGCTTGAACATGCACCGGCGTTTGTGTCCATGTACGCCTAAAACACAGGGCTGGCAGCTAAAAATACCCAGGCAAGAGTGTTTCCTCACATCCCAGGCTGGTATTTCATGGCAGAAATGTGAGAAAATAGACTTGTTTTTTTTATTGACTCAGAAGAAAGTTGTTTATTTAAAAATCTGTTTGTGAAGGGGATGGCACAATCTGTCCAAAGCCGTGATTCTCTCTGTGATCACCTTCCTCCAGTGAGAGCCTCTGGGTTTGGGGAGCACCTGGCTGCATTTCTGGGAAGAGATGTCCCACAGCAGAACCCCGGGATCCCTGAGGTTGGAAAAGCCCTCCCAGCCCACGGAGTCCCAGCTGTGCCCACCTTGTCCCCACCCAGAGCCCCGAGTGCCACCTCCAGGAATTCCTGGGACACCTGCAGGGATGGGCACTGCAAACCTCCCTGGGCAGTTCCAATCCCTGAGCCCCCTTTCCATGGGCAAATTCCTGCTGTGCCCACCCTGAGCTGCCCTGGAATTCCAGAGGGAAAAGATCCCTGGGGATCCTCCTTTGCTCCAGGCTGAGCCCCTTCCCAGCTCCCTCAGGGATTCTGCAGCCCCTTCCCAGCTCCCTCAGGGATTCTCCAGCCCCTTCCCAGCTCCCTCAGGGATTCTCCAGCCCCTTCCCAGGTCTGTTCCATTCCCTGGATGCACTCCAGCTCCTCAGGGTCCCTCTTGTCCTGAGCATCCCAGAACTGTCCCCAGCCCTGGAGGTGTGAGCCCAGCAGGGACAGCACAGGGGGAAGTCAGTGTCCCTCATCCAACAGGAAGAAGAGAAGGACCTGGGATGAAGAGAGAGATCTGGGATGAAGAGAGAGATCTGGGATGAAGAGAGGGACCGGGGATGAAGGGAGGGACCTTGGGATGAAGAGAGAGATCTGGGATGAAGAGAGAGATCTGGGATGCAGAGAGGGACCTTGGGATGCAGAGAGGGACCTTGGGATGAAGAGAGGGACCTTGGGATGCAGAGAGGGATCTGGGATGAAGAGAGGGACCTTGGGATGCAGAGAGGGACCTTGGGATGCAGAGAGGGACCTGGGATGCAGAGAGGGACCTTGGGATGCAGAGCAGCATCTCAGCTGAAGAGGCTGAGGAGCAGCAGGGATATTTTCCCATATCCAAATGCACAGACTGATGAATCCCACCCCGAGGGACCTTTCCTCAGGATTCCCAGGGGCGCTGGGAAGTGGCAGCTGCCAGAAGCCCTGCCACAGCCCCGGGGTCCCGCTGCCCTCTCTCCCGGCCCGAGGGCTCGGTGCCTGCGGGGGGCTCGGCAGCGCTCCGGCGTTTCTCAGTGCCACGGCAGCAGGGATTCATTCCGCGCTGGGAGCAGCCCAGCGAGACACGGAGCGACCGGGGCTGGGCACGGCTGCGCCCGGCCCGGGACAGCGGCGACAGCGGGGACACAGCCCTGCAGGGAAACGGAGCTGCTCACGCAGGACCGGCACCCTGCACGGCACCGCTCTGGGGGCAGGGACACACCGCAATACTGCGTGCTCGATAATATATAATATAATATAATATAATATAATATAATATAATATAATATAATATAATATAATATAATATAATATAATATAATATAATATAATATAATATAATATAATATAATATAATATAATATAATATAATATAATATAATATAATATAATATAATATAATATAATATAATATAATATAATATAATATAATATAATATAATATATATTTTAGCATATATCTATCTATAACATTTATATATAAAATAATATGCATTAAATATAAGAATACAATATTATTTAATATGATATTATATAGCACATAATATTATATTACAATTATAAGATAATATAATCAAAAATATGCATTATATTATTATATAAATATAATATATTTATACATTTATACATTTATATATTTATATATATAAAATTTATATATTATATCATTTAATAAATTTTCTATAATATTTATATATTATATAATATCATATTATATTTTTATATATGTAGTGTTAAAGTAACTCCGTAAAAATATATAATTTTTATTTCTGTTGTTAATTAAGCTTAGACATAGTAGTAAAATAACTGTTATAAGCAGACTTGTGTTACAATACTGACTTAGTTAACATCCAAAAAACAAATCACAAACCCACCTACTACAAATACACCAACTATCAACACCCAACATCCAAAGACAGTGTAGGCCAAACCCCAAAAACTGAAAGTAATGGAAATACACAAAAACCACAACCAAACAACACTCAAAAACAGTAAAAACCGAAGAAGAACCATCCTAAACAGTTCTTAGAATACATAAACTAGTTTAGGAAAAAAGTTTACTATACATAAATATTTGTAAATATATAATAAGCCAATATAATAAAAATAGTGTATAGGAAGTATTTCCAAAACAAGAAGTGTGGTGTTAGCTGAGTGCCAGGATGTCCCTGGCTGTAAGAACCTTTGCTCCATGATCCTTGGCTCCTGTTGGCCTTTATTGAACCTTTTTACATTTCCACAAGAGCCTGAACGTGTTTTCCCTCTCTCCATGAACTGATGGATGTATCAGTGGGAAAATGCCCCTGGGTTCTGGGTTTAACCAAACCACCTGGCAAATCCTCTCTGGTGCATCAGGAGCTCCTTAGGATAATGGCATCAATTTTTTAACTCCTCACTAGCAGCCAGTGGGCACAGGTGCATCAAGATTTGGGTTTTCAAAATGTGTGCACAATTTCTTTTTTACAGTCTTAGACTATGGGAGATATTTAAATTCATGATGCAGGAGTGAGAAATAAGATGGAAAAATATCCCAGGCTGAAAAGGATTTAGTTGTGGGTTTTCCATGGGAAAGAACTATTTCAACCTGCCTGGTCTTTCCAGGAAAAAGGATCCTGCTGCAAAATGACCCCCTAAAGATCAGAATTGTGGGTAGCAGCTAAGAAATACCCTGCTGACATTTGGGGACTTTTCCTGCCAGCTGCAAGCACTGATTTATGTCCTGGAAATTCAAACTGGGATTGGGGCTCCTGAGGACAAATGGATGTTTTCCTCACCAACGTGGTGTCTCTAGGTGTGGTGGGGAGGGAGAGCATTCCAGCCTCTGGTGCCATGGGAGGATGCTCCAGAAACATCCAGGGGTGACCCTGACCCCCTCCCTGGACAGAGGCACCCCTGGCAGGGCTGCCCAGGGACCCTCAGCCCTCCTGTGCTCAGCCTTGGCCCTTCAGGAAAGGAAACCTGCTGCCTTTTCTCACTGCACCCAGCACTGCCAGAGGCATTTTTATCACCCCCTATGATGCCTTTTTCTGTGCAACAAAAGCACGATTTCTCAAAAAAATGAAGTTTTTGGAGCAAAAATATTTTTGGTATTATCCCACTAAATAAGTCAGGGGCATTTTGTTGGATCAATTCGTGGGAATCTTGAGATTTGAAAATTAAAGTAAGGATTTTGGCTTTTCTGGGCCCAGGGGGAGAGATGCAGGCTTGGAAATCAGTGCAGAGTTGAAGTTCAGCCCTTTGTGCTCACCCTGGGCAGGATCAGAGATTTTGGGTGGGGGGACCTGAGCCTGGCAGGGCCCACCCTGAGCCCTCTGCCTTTGTCCCTCCCCTGCTCAGCCCAGGTGTCCCCAAAATGTGACAATTCCTTTAAAGTGCCACTCAGAGCCCTGACTTTGGGATTGTTTTCAGGATGTCCCGAGGCTGGGCAGCAGGAACTGCAGCTCCCCTGGTGGAGTTTCCCATCTGCACACAGAAATGTTGGTGCTCACACATTTTCTGGGCATTCCAAGGAATCTCGAGGTTGATGTCCAAGCTGTGGATCCCTGGGGGTGTCCCTGCCCAGGATGAGAGGGGATTTGAGGTCCCTCCCACCCAAATCTGGGGGTGTTGTGCACAAAGGGATCCTGGCTGGGGGGTTTTCTCCTGGTTCCAGGCACATCCCAGGGATCCCTGTCCCTCATTTCAGTCCATGTGCTCCCTGGAGCCTCAGGAACCTCAGAGAGGAAAACAATGAACCAATTTTAGTTTTTTTCAAGGGCTGGATGGGGAGGGGTTTGTCTAACAGAGAATGCCCAGTGAGAGCACAACAGAGGGAACCAAAGTACTTCCAACAATGGGAAGACTCAGAGGAAGCAATGCAGGGGCAGGAAAATAAAATAAAATAAAATAAAATAAAATAAAATAAAATAAAATAAAATAAAATAAAATAAAATAAAATAAAATAAAATAAAATAAAATAAAATAAAATAAAATAAAATAAAATAAAATAAAATAAAATCTTTAGATTCTAAAACAAACAAACAAATAATTAATTCAATAAAAAAATCTCCACCGCAGCACAAGCCAAGCCAGCACTCAAGCAAAATGCTATTTTAAAAAGCACTGAAGCATTTTCTAACTTATCCCCAGGGATTCACACTTTAAAAAAAAATCACATAATCCAGTGGTTTCCTTTGGATGCTTGCAGCAAAGGCCAGCTCTGTGGAAAACAGGGCCAGGAGGAGAATGCTGGGCTCTGCCTGCCCACCAGGATGGGCCCCCAGCTCCTCCTCTCTCAGCAGCAGAGGGAACATCACCTGCGTGGGGTTGGTATTGTGGGAATATTTGATTTTATTGAAGGGGAAAGTAGCTCCAGTAAGTGGAGAAAATAAAAGTGATTGTTTGATTCTCTGAGCATTTGTGTGAAGAGGGGGTGATTTCTGTCTGCTGGCCACTTTGTTTGGGCACTTATATCTATATTTCCTCTTATTGTGGCTCTGTCAAGTGTTTGATAGACTAAGATGGAGGCATTAATTGAATTCAAGTGTAGACACCTGAAGTATTTTTATTTTTATTTTTAGTTCTCTCACCTTTTATTTCCATTAGCAGAGCAACGTGGTCGCGGTGGGGATTTCTGCCTGAAGGACACAAACAGAGCTGCTTGCAGTTATTAAAATAAAACTACTTTACCTGGGAAAGAAAAATAGTTCCCAAACCACTTAAGCTAAAAAACAAAAGTTGAAAACCAGAACAAAACCTCTGTATTTCCCCGGCTTGCAGAGTTTTCCCAGTGCATCCTGCAGGGCTGTACCAGACACAGTCCCAGCCCTGGAGGTGTCCTGGGAACCCCTGGATGTGGTGGCAAAGGGAATCGGTCCCAGCTTGGATCCAGTGATCCTGGAGGGTTTTCCAGCCTCGGTGATCCCGGGATTTGGGGATCAGGACGGGGTTCAGGCAGCTTTGCCTTTCAGGGATGGAATTCCTCCATCGGGAGGGAGAGGTGAGGCACAAAGGGTTCCCCAGAGCGGCCCCACAGCCTCCTGCTCCCCACACACCCACAGTGGGGACACAGACTCTGGAATTCCATCTTTCCAGGCTTCAAACAGAGCTCCACTCTCTGAGAGGATGGACGGGACGAGGCACTGTCCATGGGAGAGGGACAAAGGGAAAGACGGAATAAATGTGTGTGTCCCCGTGCAGGGCAGGGCTGCCCCCAGAGTCCTGACACCAGACACTTCTGCTCTGCTCTGGGGCTTCAGGAAAGGCAGAAAACCAGCACAGAGAATCTGGAAAGGGAATCTGCAGGCAGAAAAGGGAAGTAGATTTAAGGGAGCTTAGAATCAAGTACTTGGAACCCCACAGCTTGTCAGATTTAAACATGAACCCATTATTAGATGAAAAATCTGCTGAGTGACCAAGAACCCTCTGCCCTGCTGTGGGATCCCGCTTTCTGACACTCTGGGCCAGCTTTGGAAATGCTCTGTGTTCTAAAATCTCAATCAACTGAGCAACGTGTCATAAACATGAAAATACAAATATGAAAATCAGGGCACCCATGAGAGCCCCCTGTCCCCTCTGAAGGGAACAAACAGGCAGCTCTCCTAAATATGAATGTTCTACACCCACAGCCAGACATTCTATGCATTCCCCCCTATCCCAAATCTCCTAAACAGCATCCCCCTGGATGCTCCTGAACATCCCACAGCTCCCTGAGGTCTCTGCAGAGCAAAGCTGCTCACTCCTGGGGCTGGGCACCACAACCTTGCCAGCACCAGCAGAAAATCCAGGCCCTGCCCCTGGAATGGGATCTCAGGTTCCTCCCACCCTCACCCACAGGATCACCTCCTGAACAAGCTCCATGCAAATCATCGAGGTTTTGGTGGAAGAAAAGAAAAGAAAAATCCCTAAATAACCACACTAACCCCCTGGTCTAATTCAGAAATTAAATAATTGGAGGATTTGGTATAAAACTCTCTTTTCCCAGCTCTTTTGCCAGGCTGGGGCCAGGGTGCAGAAGAGCAGGAGTGGGAATTTGAGCCCCACAAGCAGAAGGCAGTGATGGACACTGAAAAGTGGCTGCAATCCCTGCTGCACACACTGCACCCTCAGCCTGGCACCTGAGCAGGACCCCTTGGGAGGGGTTTGATAGCACAAGGCACAGACACATGGCTGTGGGGCACAGGGAATTCCAGTGGAGTTCTGGGCTCCTGGGAGATTTCCAAGGAAAAGACACGAGGAGCATTTTCCAGCCCAGCACCCGAGTGCAGCCCCTTGAACTTATTCCAGTTTGGGGATTCAGAGAGCAGACAGGAGCCCCCAGAGGGCCATTCCCAGAATCCAACCCAGAAAGCCCCAGTTTGGCTGTTCAGGGGATGGGAATCCAAGGCATGAGAAGGAAAACTCCAGCATCTGTGTGAATTCCACTCCTTAGCTGGAAAATGATCCATTCTGCTCCTATATTTCTATTATTTAGCATTAATAATTTCCCTCAGACTCCATTTTCTGTGAGTTTAGGGTTTAACCAAGAGGTTGTCTGGATTTTTCTTTTCTTTAGATTTTTTCACCTCTTGGCATGAGCTTTGAACCCTTTCCTGAGCCAAATAAGTGGCCAATTTAAGACTACTTCAACTTTTACCAAAATATGCTGGATTGGCAACTTCACTACAAGGTATTTTCAGCTACAGCTCCTGAAACAGGATTTCTTTATGGAGACTTTATCAAAAAAAGAAAAAAAGTGTTTGGGATGGGAAGGGGGAAGAGAGTAGAACAACAAGAATTAGGCCCAGATTATGGCCATAACTAAGACTGGCTACATCCCAGCAATAAAGATCTAGAAAAGACTTAGGGTTGTAGAGAAGCCCTGAATTTTTCTTACCAGAAGAAGCCAGATTTTGCTGCACTGACAGGAAAATATCCCAAATTCAGGATGGTTGGTATGGGCTGGGGAGGGAGAGGAACACCAGGCACAAGTTGTTGGGAAAGCTGTAGAACTCAATGCAGAATTCCAGACTGGCTTGGGTTGGAAGGGATCTTAAAGCTCATCTCATTCCAGCTCTTTCCATGGGCAGGGACACCTCCCTGTCCCAGGCTGCTCAGTGTTATAGATGAATTCAGGGTGAGGGAAATGAACCCCATCACCTCTGACTCCTGGCCCTGGCCCTGCTCTGGGGATGCTGCTGGCTGCAGCCCCAAAGGTCCAAACCCATTTCCTGAGCCACACTTCAGGTCTAGAGGTTACTGAGGGATAATCCCACCCCTTCTCACCTTCCCTCAAGGAAATGAATTGGGAATTAAATAAAAATATAGGTAAAAGGCTTCCATGTAAATGGAGAGAAATAGTCCAGCAGGGAACAGCTGGCTCTGGCATTTCTCTCCACGTGCATGGGAAGGGTGTGCAGGACATCTCCCATCCCACAGGACACAGGCTGAACAATACCAGAAATAACAAATTACAAATTGCAGGGTCTCCCCCACCTCCCTCCTTCCATCAAACCCTTCCCGTGGTTTCCCACAGAAGAAGCTCCCGGCTCTCAGCCCAGATGGGCTCCCTCAGACTCGTCCAGCCCCAAGGGAGATGCCCAGGAGCCTCGCAGCCCTCCGGCCCCGTCCTTTCCCCAGTCCCACACCCGGGACGCTCCATCCCCACGTGCAGGAGCAGCGGAGGGCTGGAAGGTGTCCCAGGTGAGGTGAGCAGAGCGCAGGTCCTGCTGCGGCACATCCAGGGAACTCAGCCCCCGAGCCCGGGGCGCCTCTCCCGCATCCATCCCGCAGCGTCCGAGCCCCTCTGCGGCGGCTGCTCTCCATTTCTTTCTCTCTTTCTCTCGCTAACGCGCCCGCGCCGGTAATTGCTGCTGCTGCAGCCCAGTCCGTATTGCCAGCTCGATTATCCGCGCTGCCCTTCCCTTCCCCACGATGAGTTGTGCCACGGCACTTAAGAAGTCGCGAGCGCTCGCCCTCCGCGGTGGCGCTTGGCAAATGTGAAGTGACACCGGGACTTTGCTCCACAGGGCCACCGCCGCGACGGGGAGGGACAGGCAGGGCCTTGATGGCAGCTGACAGAGCCCAGCCCGGCCCAGCCCGAGCTGCCGGGGCCGCGGCAGAGCCGGGGTTAACGCGGGAGCGCGGCCGCGGCCGTGAACCTTAAACAAACTTCCAGCAGCATTTTCCTCGCAGCCGCCTGACATTTTTCTTTATGTTTCGTCAGTCATATCTGAGCGATCAGACAGCCGCCGCACGTGGTACACCCACCAGGATTATTATCTCGAGCAGAGGCCCAGAGCTCATTGTAGCAGGCATGTAATTCTTTACAATGTATGCCACGTTAAGTGTGTTGGGTTATCTATTCAACAGCTGACTGAGCCGGGCTCTCAGCTCTCCTCAACAACCATGTAAGAAGCGATGACAATTGTACTACTTCATAAGGGCTGCATGCAACTCTGACACACACTTCACAGCAACCAGTCATCTATATAAACCAATTTCAAGAGCAAAATTGCATGGTGCCTCCACTCTGTTATAAACACAATGATATCCACTCAGAGCTGATAAATGCGCTGCATTTCTGCCGAGCTTTAAAGAACCGCTTCCCCCCGCTCCCGGCGGCGCGTGGGGACAGAGACACAGGGACACCCACATGGGGACCTTCCCCTCCTCAGAGCCCACATCTGAGGAGCTGGGAGAGAAAACAAGGTTAGGCCTAATTAAGGTTTTAAATACTTCTCGACTCCGGAGCAATTTTCCAATTAATTATGGTATCTTTTTGTAGGATTAATGCAATGTAATCCTTGTTACGGAGAAAAATATCTATAGCAACCACCAAGTCCTTGAAAAAATACTTCAACACCAAAGGCTCCAACAAAGGGGGAGATTAAGGACTGTCAGACAAATTAAAGCCACTTTTCCTGGCTGTTATGGCTGGGTAAAATGGTGTGTGGAACCAGCAATCTCGGTTACAGATGTGCTGGCAACATGTGAGGCTCTAATTTTGGGAATTCTGCAAATTCCCACCAGTTTGAGGTGGCAAATGTCATTTCTGGAGTGCAAGCAACATCTCAGCCTACTGCACCGAGTATGGAACCCCCCTCAGTGTCGCAGTGCAATGAAAAGATGAAATATGGCTACAGCGATCTTGATTTAATGAACCCTGTAATTGAATACCCAGCCAAATAGACATCCTGATAAAACACAACAAGGAGTGTTGTTTTTTAATTCAGATAAAGAATAGGATCCATCTCTGTTTGTTTGCATTGTTCAGCAGTCCTACAGGAGAGCTACAGAAGTGATCAAGGACCACGCGGAGGTGGTCCTGTCTTGCTGTGTACTGTAGAATAATTCAAATATAATAAAAACTAACAAACACATTTTAAAATTAACATTCCTGCATTGCTATAACACTGCCTTTTTCTTGGTCCTGACCACTGAAAAACAACCCAAGGTTCATCCCAAGCCTGTGGTGCTGACTCCCAAGGGTGCTGAAGATGTGCCCCAGCAAGGCTGTCCCTTGGAGCTGGGATGCTCTGGGACAAATTCCCAGGGCTGTGCCTGGGAATGGCGGCAGGGAATGGTGGCAGGGTGGGGAAACAGGCCCAGAGAACCCCATGGGCACATGGGGCATAGGCACAGGACAGTGACACACAGGAGCACAGGCTGAAGGTCCAGTGGCTGCACAGAGTCCCCTCTGTCCCTTTGCCTGCTCTGCTCTGCCCCTCTCAGAGCCCTCCCACTGTTTGTTCCCTTCGCTTTCTGCAAATCCCCCAAAATCCACCTCCCTGCGCTGCTCAGAAAATAAAGTTTTGTGCAAGCCTCACACTGTCCTCCCTGAGCTGCCGGCCCTGACTCGTCTCCCCACATCCGAATTTATTTTTCAGGAAACAATTAACGGTGATCCCCACGGAAAAGCTTCCCAATGCCGAGCTCTCCGTGCAGTCATGGCTGAGAACGGCGGGCAGAACAGGCACCGGCTCAGAACTGACTTTGCTTCCTAGATTGGTCTACAATCCTCATTTTACTCTAATTTAACCTTTCCTAGTTAATTTATATCGGTTCAGCTTGCCAGCCTGTACCTGCCAGAGTGATCATCTCCCATCAAGGGGCTGGGCGTGGACAGGGCTGCTCTCTGTCGGCTCCGTAACCACCACACCTAATTAAAGTCCTTAAAAACCTTTAATGTGACAAGACGAGACAGGAACGAGCAGGAAAAATAAGAGAGGATCTTTCAATTACTTTAATCACGCTGACTTTCAAATCCCTATCAAAACACGGCGCGGGCTGAAACTTTGTGTGCACTTTTGCCTTTTCCAGGAGGCTCCCGGTGCCCGTCCCGGCCGAATCCCTTTTCCCTCTCCCTTAATGAGAGGGAAGGGAGAGGGAAAGGGAAAGTAAATACAGCGAGTGCTTGTAATAAATGATTAAATTGTCCTCCAGGCACGTTTTGCATATGAATATAAAAGTTGTGATTAATAGGTTATCTCGCACATTACCGGAGGCTGCAGCAAACACCGGGCAGCGGCGGGCTTTGCCAGCCCTTTCTGCTTTCAAAGGAGCTGCGGCGAAGTGTTCGCTGGAGTCCCAAATTCCGGCCAACAAGGCCATCAAAGCCGGCCAGATTGCGGCTTTTCCACCCCGGGGGCTCCCTGCCCATTGTGAGCCTCAATGCCCCCCCCGGGCCGGCGATTAAGAGCGATTTAACCAAAAACCGACGGGAAAACAATGCCCCGTGCCAGGGGGAGCGGGACTGGCTCGGCGCGGGGGCACAATGCGGGGACAAAGGGGACATCTGGAGCGCGGGCAGCGCCTGCCCCGCGCTGCTCCATCCCTGCCCCGCGGTCCCCGAGCCCGGCCCTTCCCTGGCTGGGCTCACGGGCGGATTTCACACCCGCGGAGCAGCCAAGGCGCGGTGCCCAGCTGGCACGGGTGGGTACCGGCCCCACTGCGGGGGCACCGGGGATGGTTTCTGCCGCCAGCCCGAGCGAGGCCGCCCAGCTCCCCTGGGATGCTCCCCTCGCCCTGAGCGGCGGGCCGTGCCCAGGGAAGGTCGGCAGAGCCTTTCCCCACCAGCCGCTGAAGCGCTCCAGAGGAAACAAGGCGGAATGAGATTTTGGCCACCAAAAATGCACTGCCGCAACAAATGCTTCCTATCCATCCTATTTCTTGCCGCTCGCAGATTTTTAATCCTCTCTTAAGCACTTTTAAAGTGCCCAATTTTTGTCTAATTTGAATTTAAATCAGCTTGTATGGAGAACTTGGAGAACTTTTTTTTTAAGCGAGCTTGTTTGGCAGGTACATTTTCCCAAGATCACCCAGCTTTAATTTTAAATTTCAAAAGCCTTGCGTTTAATCCCTTGAGCTGGCCTGGTACCTTGCACCATCTGTTCTGGGGTTTTGTTATAACCGAGAGCACCTGCAGAGTTTTGCAACATTTCAAGCTGTCTGTGGACTAAAATCAAAATAATTATAATTTTCATAAACTAAAGACGGCGATTCAGGTGCTGCAGCCCCGATTTTCCACACCAAGCCTCTGCACTGGGAGCGTTTCTCTTGCACGAGGGGGTTTTGTTCCTGCTGCCACCAGGTCCAGGGACAGGCAGGATGTCCCTGAGCACCCAGAGCCATCCCACCCCAGCAGTGCTGCCTGCTCCAGGCTGGGAGCAGCTCCCACAGGTGGGGCAGGCCCAGAAGGAGCGGGAAATGCCTTTTCCAGCTGCTCAGGGAGGTGCTGACAAGGGTTAAGGCCATCCCTGTCCACCCCTTGTGCTCCAAAGGCATTCTGGTGCTCTGTGGGTAGGGAAGGTTTTCTGCTTCACTGGGCAAACTGAAAATCCTTTCAGGAGAAGGAGTTTGTTTGGACTTCACTGCCCAGAGCTCTTCACTGGGGATAAAGCCCTCCTTGGGGCATGCTGGATAAGTTCACACGGAGCAGGGATCTCTCCCCACGAGGATGGGGAGGGCACATCCCAAACTGCCCAGAGTGGATCCATGGTGGATCCGCAGCGCTGCCTCCCACAGGGGCTGAGCAGGACCTTGTGGAAAAGGGAGGAAAGCCCAAATTCCTGCTGGCCGTGTCCCCCAGGCCCTCTGGTGGTGTCCCTGCCTGAGGCAAGGTGTGAGCTCCTCATCCTCACCTTCATCGCCCTGCTGAGGGGGGAAAGCTCAGCCTAAGCTGGGAGTTCTTGGGTGCTTGATCCCTGCTAATAATGGATGCATGGATAAAAAAGGTGGAAAAGAGTTTTTATAGAATCCTGGAATATCCTGAGAGGAACAGCCAGTCAAGGACTTCTCTTGCAGAAGCACCTGAACCAAAGCCCATCTTTGAGAGAACAGCCCCTCCTCCTGCACTCACACCTGGAGCCTTTTCTCCTTTGGCAGCTGGGTTTGCTCAGGGAGGCCCTGGTAGGAAGGGCAGATCTGCTGGAAAGGGAGAAAACCCTTTAAAGAGAAGGTGTTTGTTTGTTCACTAGCCCTGATCCGGCATCTCCACCTTCCTGTTTCCATGAAAATAAGATACAATGAAATGGAATGGAATGAAATTATGTCTGTATATATAAAAATAAACTCCTGCTCCTGGTGGGAGCCAGCCCTATGTCCCAGGAGCCGAGGCAGGAGTGACCCCTGCCCCTGCAGTCCCCATGGAGCTGCACCTCCAGCCCGTTCCCACCTCCCATCCCTGGGAAAAGCCATCAGGCTGTGCCTGCCCCAGGAATGCTTTTGGCTGAGGCACACTGATGGGGGGATGGCAAGGAAACCCAACCAAACAGCATGGATTCCTGGGCAGATGGGCATTCCCAGGAAATGGAACACTCCCTCACATCCAGGGCTACCTGGGCTGCAAACCCAGGGCAGGAGTGGAAGAGCTTGGATTCACCAGGAGCCAGCAGGGAGCTGCCCCATGGCTTTGGGATTCCTGAGACCATGGAACCCTTAGCAGGGGGGAGAGGGAGCAAACCCTACAAAACCCTATGAAAACCCCAGAAACCCCTACAAAACCCTGCAAAAACCCCACAAAACCCTACAAAAACCTTACAAAACCCATAAAAACCTGACAAAAACCCCATAAAAACCAACCCCTCACTGCTGGGCTAAAGAAAACCTGGAGACACCACAACTCCAAACTCTCTGGAATTCCCTGCCAGGAGGGGGGATTTAGGATCTGCTCCAGGGAACAGGGACAGGAGCAGAGGGAACGGCCCCAGGCTGGCCCAGGGCAGCTCAGGGTGGGCACAGCAGGAATTTGCCCATGGAAAGGGGGCTCAGGGATTGGAACTGCCCAGGGAGGTTTGCAGTGCCCATCCCTGCAGGTGTCCCAGGAATTCCTGGAGGTGGCACTCGGGGCTCTGGGCTGGGGACAAGGTGGGGGTGGGCACAGATTGGACTCCATGATCCTGAAGGGATTTCCCAACCTAAAAGATTCTGAGATTCTGTGGAAATTCCAGAAGGTTCTGGGTTGAGGCAGCGCAGGAAGGGGGGGGTGAGGCCTCCTGGGTCCAGCTGCGTTGGGACCAAACACTGTGGTGGCATCAGTTGTCACCTGTGGTTGACACACGGGGTGGAGAGGACTAAAGGTCCCCTCAGCAACGGTTCCACATGGGAGATATATTTTTTATCTATCTATCTATCTATCTATCTATCTATCTATCTATCTATCTATCTATCTATCTATCTATCTCACACACACAATACATTCTATATATAATACATTATATATGTATATATATACACACACATTAGTATTGTTTATCTTCTAGATCCTGCTGGAAAAGAACATTAAATACAGTCCAAGAACCCAGGAATATTTTAAACCCGGTAACAGTTGTGCAGTACTGAGCTACAGAGTCAACACTTCACCTTTTCTTTTTTATGTTCACAGAAAATCAATTTATATTTTCTTTATCTCCTTTATTTGTATTTTATATATTTCCCACAGATTCTTTATTTCCCTATTTTGCTTTTATCCCTTCATTCTTTCCTCTCTGAATACAAGAGAGAAATTTCAAAATTTTAAAGACTAAAATCTGTTTTTCTTTTCTAGATAACTCCCTAAGCCTATGATGCATAAAACTGGGATTTTAATATTTTTTAAATCAATAACCAAATACCGAAAAATAAAAAAACCCATCTATTAAAAAGAACAAATAATCTCATTTTTATATTCTCATGAAAGGCACCGTGTGCTGTATTATCCCTCTTGCAATTTTGTGATTTATTTCTGGCCACTCTGGGCTGCTGGAAAGAGAAGCAAATGGGATTAGGATATCAAATGTTGGGATGCTTGCTGCATTTATCTGCCTGGCAAGGGGCTGGAGCCGAGCAGGGGCTAATGGAAACCGTGCACCCCAAACTCAGCGCAGCGGCTTCAAAGGGAAACCCTTTTGCTACATGGATCCCATTTGTGTGGGGAAACCCAATTACTGGAGGGTTCTTGTACCTCCCTCGTGCCTTTTATGCTGCTGTTTGCTCCAAGTGCTTATTCTGATTTGATAACCCCGGCACAAATAAAGTGTCACCCCCGGCTCTTATCTCCCAACTCGCAGCTTTCCAATTTGTCTCAGTTAGTTCAGAACTTGACTCCTTATTAATTACCCCCACGGGGTCCTGGGGCTGAGCATCAGCTCTGCCCCCGGCAGGTATCAGGGAAGGACTTGGAAGCCAAATCTCAGAGAGACAAAAACCCCAGCAGAAGAAACCAAAACCTAATAAATAACCCCCATAAAAATATCAGCAAATACAAAAAAAACCCAAAAAATACCAACAAAAAAAAAGAAAAACCCTGGAAAAAAAAAAAAGAAGCCAAAACATCGATAAAAATGAACCAAGCAAAATAAACCCCACAAAAATACCAATAACTACAAAAAAAAAAAAAACCAAACAAAAAACTCAGAAAGAAAAACTCAGAACAGCAAGAAAATAAAAACAAACCAAACAAAAACCCCACAAACCCACAACCAGCAACCAAAAAAACCACAGAAAAAAGAACCCAAACCAACAAAATAACAACAAACCAAACAAGAAACAAACAACAAACAAACAAACAAAGAAAAGAAAACAATAAAACCCCACAAAACCACCACCAAATGCAAGAAGAAAATCCCACACCCCCCCAAAAAAAACCCCCACCAAACCCAGGAAAAAAGAACTCAAAACAGCAGCAGTAAAAACCCCAGATATTTTGGCTGTATTATCCTGACTAGATTTGAACAGCAGATCGAAGGTGAGACGATCTCCCAGGCATCACTAGATATTTCATCCCCAGCTTTTTCCACAGCAGCTTTGGGTTCATCCCTTCCATTCCAGGCCATCCTTTGGGGTCACTGCTCAGCACCCCAGGGATTTTCTCCCCATGATTTCTGGTGCTGGAAAATCCTCCCCATTCCCCAAGCACATCCCAGCTCTGAGCCCCGAGGAGCTTCTGCAGTTTCTCCAGCTCCAGAGCCCAAATCCAGAGTGGCACAGGGAACAAAGCCGAGGGTGAATTCCTGGTTTGGCTGTTCCCAGCTGGCTGCCCCTGACTGTCCTAAAAAGGGGTGAAATGGGCATCCCAATCCCATATTCCCTGACAGCTGACCTCCCAAAGTCCACTTCAATATGGGAACCACGGAAACCCTCCCTGCTCAGGAATCTGCTGTCCCTATCCAGGGAAATCCCCTGGAACAGGCTCTGGGAACACACTCACACCCCAGGGGGGCAGGGAAGGAGGGAAGCACTGTTTCTGGATGAATCAGACATTTACCCCCAGGTGTTTCATAACAAATTACTGAAACAATATAAAAACTGCCCCGAGTCTTCTAATGAGAGAGCCTGGCAAAGGAATCCCAGGGATTATTCCTGGCATCCATTAATTAGGAGCCACATTTCCACAGACTAGTGAGAGAGGATAAATACTCAGCCAGCACCTAATCTGAGTGACCCAGCCCCAATTCCCAAGTTAAACAAATAGAATCTGATTTGCAAAGTACATTATTCAATATTTTAGCCATTAACTGCTGCTAAAATAATTCAAGGCTCCAATTGGAGCTGTCTTTATTTGGATTATTTCCAGCAGTCAGAGAGCAGCACTCGGCATCAATTAATGCCCAGTTCTCATCCTGAACTTCCAGCAGGAATTTGTGATACCCAAACCAGCCCTCCCTGTAGGAGGGAAGAACTCATCCCAACCTGGGTAAATGTGGCTGCTTTATTTTGGGCATTTCCTAATATTTTAATTAACGTCATCAAGAAGAATCTATTGATTTTCTAAGCTGTTTTTTAATGAATTATCACACCTGGAGCCTGTGGCTTTTGAAAAATCTTTGCTGCCGTGTGCAGGAGGGCTTTGAAAGCTTAGAAAAAAAAAAAAAAAAACCAGAATAAGAAAAGAGAAAGCAAAAGGAATGTTTCACCCAGTCCTAACACTCCCAAAGCCCTGAGTAGTTAATTTATGGAATCTCCTGTTAGTGAGTGAACAAAGGTAAAAATAACAGGCCAGTTATAAACTGGTGCTGTGATGACATCGTGAATTATTTAAAAAGGGCACGTTGAGTGTGACCAGCGAGCCATCAATCAGAGCAGACAGTGATGAGAAAAAGAGGTTTCAGTCACTTCCTCTCTGGCAGCAGAACAATCCCCTCGCAGGTACCGCGGTGCCGCTGACCCGGTGTCACCGCATTGTCACCGTCCCCTTTGAAGGGCCGGAGCGGCTCCTCTCAATATTGGAATGAGAGGAGTAAATAAATCCCTGGCTGGGCTCTGCCTTCCCTGCACACTTCAATTTGTCTGACAATGGGCAGGACACGGACGCACAAATCTCTTCAAGCCCCGATGAATTTTTTATGGCAGCTCCAGTCCAGCGGCAAAGGATGGGCTTTACATGGGAGCAGCGCCGCTGTGAGCGGGAGCCCCCGGAGACAGAGCCCTGGGAAGGGTTTTGTGTGGGCTTCAGTCCTTCAGCTCCTCAGGCCTGCCTTGCTCCCTGGGCCGCCAAAGCACCCTGGGGGGGGCCCATCCATGGGGCACGGAAACCCATCCCACAGGGAATGGAAACTCATCCCATAGGGAGTGGAAATCCATCCCATAGGGCATGGAAATCCTTCCTTTCCATGGGGAATGAACACCCATCCCATGGGGCATGGAAACCCATCCTGTTGGGAATGGAAACCCATCCCATGGAGCATGGAAACCCATCCCACAGGGAATGGAAATCCCCTCAGCTGCCACTGCTGCCCACCACCAGAGGGGTAGAAAATGCCACTGAAAACCTGGTTTAATCACCCAAATCCCAAACCTCTCTCAATCAGTACAAATCCAAAACCTGGCTTAATCAAATGAAACCCAAAACCTGGCTTGATCACCCAAATCTCAAACCTGGCTTAATCAATACAAATCCAAAACATGACGTAATCAAACCAACCCCCAAACCTAGCTTAATCACCCAAATCCCAAACCTGGCTTAACCAACATAGACTCTCTGCTGTCTTTCCAGGGAAGTGAACCTTGCAGCTGAGCCACTGAGTGTGGAGGAAGCAGGGAGAGAAAAATGCGCCCCAAGTTTGAATTTGTGCTGGATTAATGTAGGAGATGCTCCTTCACCTGATGCCCCCTGGAATTGTATCCCAAACTTTCCCTCAGATCCCAGTTCAGGTGTTGGATACTCCTAAGGAGCCCCCAGACTCCTGCAGCTGCAAGGAGAGCACCAGGAGGAATAAACTGTGCACAATTCCAGATACGAAGAACAGAGCTGCTCCCAGCAGCCCAGGGATGCAGGGATGAGAGGATGAGGGGATCCAGGGGTGCAGGGATTTGAGCATGAGGGGATGCAGGGATGTAGGGATATAGGGATGAGGGGACACATGGATGAGGTGACACAGGGATTCAAGGTACACGGGGATAAAATGATAAAGGGACACAGGGATGAGGGGATACAGGGACAAAGGGACACAGGGACACAGGGATAAAAGGATAAAGCGACACAGAGATGAGAAGACACAGGGACACAAGGATAAAAGGGTAAAGGGACACAGGGATGAGGGGCTGCCTCCCCTCCCGCCCTGGCCTCTCTCAGCCCTGAGCCCCCCAGAGCCCCCAGCCCTTCACCCACTCCTGCTCCTCAGCCCCGCTCCAGCAGCTCTTCCCAGGAATCCATTCATCTCCAGGGAACCTCGTACCACTCCAAACCTCTACTCTGCCACTTAATTGTTCCTAACAGGTAAATCAAAGGTAAAAGAGAACTAATTAATTTTCCAGCTTGGTTTTATTTTACTGTTACTGTTTGGAGAAAATAGAACTAAACCCCATTAGTGTTAAGGTAAGACCATGAAACAACATAATATAATGCAAGAAAGACATTTAATAGCGTGGAGGAATGTTAAATTACTAATTAACTCCAAGTTCCTGGATAAAAAAGCCGAGTAATTTACAGGATTATTGCAACGTGCAGCTCAGATTGCCACGAGGGTCAGCTCGGGAGCATTTCCTGCTATTTCCTTCACCGGGGTGGTTATTGTAGAATTCCTCTCACATTAAAATCCACTGTCCTTACCCACAGTTCAGTGCTGCTAATTAGCAGCCGCTCAGCTTCCTCAGCAGTCATTTTTTTCCATGTGAAGCTGCCAAATGTTCCCAACTGCTCAAGATGCTCCCCAGCCCCACTCCGAGTGTCCAGAGCCCGCCCGGCCCAGCCCTGCTGTTCCCCGGGCTCAGCCCCAGCCAAGGCACAGCCCGGGCAGGTCCCTGGTCCTGCTCTTTGTGTCAGCCACGCAGGTTGGCAGAACCCTCCTGGCGCCTTTGGCTGAGCGACAGAACTTAGGAATGTCTATTTTTTCCCTCTTCTCTCTTCCCATAGACGCAAATCCTGCTCAGGCGCTCGACACCGCGAGCTCTCCAAGCTGTGGGATTTTTCCCTTCAAAAGCGACTGTTTCCACATTCTATTTAAACTTTTATTCAAACAAGAAAGCCAGGAAAGGCATCTTTTAGTTTTTCCCTAAATATATAAGAAGAATGCCCGAACTTTGATGAATAATTGATTAAATAAAGCATTGCCCATCAAAGGCAGGAAGAGGAGCTGCTCCACAGAAAGGCTCCACTATCAAACGGCACTTTGTTGTCTTAAACACTGCTCAGATCTGCAGCACTACAGAGCTCGTGGCACATTAATGCTGGAGGTTAGAAATGGCAGCAAAGAGATTATTATTATTATTATTATTATTATTATTATTATTATTATTATTATTATTATTATTATTATTATTATTATTATTATAAAAGGGAATTAGAATTCAGCTTTTCTTGGTTCTAGTTATCCCTCAGCAGTTTGAAAAGGCAGAAATTTGGCTGAGAATTGCTGAGCCTCCTCTTTTGCTCTCCCTTTTGTTGGCTTTATGACTAATTTATGTTTAACCTTCTGGAGAATCCATGGTCACCAGACACTTTCTGAAAAAATTCAAAGCAACTTTGGCTGTGTCCAATAGGAGGGCAAAAGGTCTGGGGAGCTGGGGAAGGGCTGGGAATTGAAAGAGGCGGCACGATCTTCTTCACCTCCTCTTCACGGCTCTGAGAGCAATCAGGAAACAGCCACTAATTGCTTCATCAAAATTAAGCTTCTCCAGCTTCATACCAATTATTTCCCCGTGGCTGTTTAGAGTTTAGTGTGCCTCCCATCCACACGAAGGGGAAAAAATAAACCAGGGATGTCAACGGCAGCGCATTTCTCTGGATGGTGAGAGTGGGATCAGGATTCCAGGGCTCACCTATGGAATTCCTTCTTTAAATTCCCAAAGCTGCCTGGAACATGAAGCACCTGAGCGTTCTGGTGCTGTATTTCCACATGAGAAAGGGTTGTAGAATTTACTTAGGATGAGAGTGTGAAATTCCTTGTGCTGACAGGGATAAATCCATTCAGTCGAGGATCAAAACAGTAGCCCAAGGGTAACAAAGAACAAGTGTCAACCACATTTGCTCTCAGTGCCACAAAAATCCCCCCTGGGAATTCCACTCATGATGCTTCTAGAACTGTATTTATATAACGTTTTTTTTAAAAAAAGGGAATGTAAAGGGCAAAAGGGCTATGTTTGGAGGATGAAGAACTTTTAAATTGGTTTAATTTTTTCTTCCAAATATGATGATGGAGTATTTAAACATGAGTTTGGAAAGTATTTAAAAATATTTAAATATTTACTCAGTGCTCAAAAAGACCTTTCTTATCCTATGAGATGTGCAGGGATCAGCATTTAATACCTATTAGTGGATATATACAAATATATAGATATTATATACATGATAGATGTATAAATACACTAATATAACACACACATATATAATATAAACACACACACATATATATTGTTTTTTACATATTGTTTATCTATGCTGTGATTTGAGTGATAATCCTAGAATTCTGTTTCTTTTTGGGAGCAAGACGCTCTCGATGCTCCTTAGGGATGACAAACATCTCTGTGCACATCCCAGCAGGAGCAGCATTCCCTTCCCAATCCCAGGCTCGGCACTTCCCAGAGCCCCTAAATGTGTTTAACAGGGAGCTGTTTAAGCACATTTTATCTGACAAAAACGGCACTGACCCTGCCATGGGTGATGAAGCCAGGGGAGCCCACCCCAGGTTTCTGCTCATGGGGTTTGGGGTTGTTCTGACTTTATTGTGCTCTTTCACTGCTTTGGTTCCATCCACTAATTATTCCAACATCATTTTCACTCCATCCTTTGCAGTATCTTGGCAGAGAGCAGAGTGATGGGAGTTTGCCACAGAAATATCCAGATATATTTTTAATATGAGCCTCATATTTCTGTGTCATTGGGGAAGTTAAACTGCAGATGGGCAGAGGAGTTCTCCCCACGAGACTCCAAAAAGTCCTGGGTGCAGCTGAGAAAGCTGAGAATCGTTGGTTATTTTTCCAGAAATGGGATTTTTTTTTCTAGCTTGTAGAGGCAGCCCATGAGGAGCCTATTTCCATACTGGCAAGGGTTCCTAGCACTGGGAATTATTAAATCAGCCCACGTTAAACACAGATCCTGTGTGTGCTCCTCACACCCCCAGGCACAGACTCCCCATGGGTCTGAAAAGTGACGCAGAAGGATAAAAAAGACCAGTGGGCAAAAATAAAGTATTTAGTTGCTACTTTTCAGGATGAGGGTGTACAACAGGCCACAGTTCTCCACTTTCTCCCCACTTTAAAATAAAATCCGTTTAAGGGACAGTGATACTGATTTCCTAGAGTTCTGTACAGATTCAGCTCTTTGCTCAATTTATGAACTCAGATCATCCCAAAGCATGCCAAGGCAACATCACCAAAATGCTGCTTAAATCTTGGTTGGGTTGGTTTTCCCCTACATTTCATAACCTGAAATGCTGAATTTCCACAGATTTCCGTCTATCCTGCAGGGCTCCATCCTATTGGGATGCTCACACCGCGGGCTCCAGGAGAGCATCCCAGCCTTTCCCTAGCACCGGGCACGGCCGGGCTCATTCCCGGGACACATCCCGGCCTTTCCCGGCCACTGGGCACGGCAGGGCTCATGCCCAGGGCCGTGCCCCTGCCGAGCCTGCCCCGCTCGGCTCCTGGCACGGGCAGGGAGCGGGATGCGCGGGATGCTCGGGATGCGCCGAGTCGGGAGCGGCTCTAATCGAAGTGGCAGAGCCGTCACCGTCCATCCATCGCCTGCCGCGCCGGGAAGTGCCGGGAAAATCACCCCGACGCCGCTGAGAGCTGCCCGGACCATCACCCCGGTGCCGCGCACTGTTTCCTCAATCGCGTCTGGCCGTTCCAGCCGAGCGTTCCCTAAACAACCCCTGGAAAACAGCTCTGCCCACAGCTCTCCTCTGGTCCCCGTGATTCACCCCGGTTCCCGCATGGAAAACCCATAAAGGGAAAGGCGACACCAACAGCGAGAGGTTCAGTGCGAGCGGCATTGTTATTCCCACATTCCTAATTAACGCTCGCATTCCAGGAGTGGGAAGCAAATCAAGCGCCGGCTCCAAAGGCAGCGACCCTGCCTGAAGCCCGGAAGAAGGCAGGAATCCATCCTGCCCATAACCCGGAGAAGGCAGGAATCCATCCTGCCCATAACCTGGAGAAGGCAGGAATCCATCCTGCCCATAACCTGGAGAAGGCAGGAATCCATCCTGCCTACAGCCCGGGAGAAGGAAGGAATCCATCCTGCCCATAACCTGGAGAAGGCAGGAATCCATCCTGCCCATAACCTGGAGAAGGCAGGAATCCATCCTGCCCATAACCTGGGAGAAGGCAGGAATCCATCCTGCCCATAACCTGGAGAAGGCAGGAATCCATCCTGCCCATAACCTGGAGAAGGCAGGAATCCATCCTGCCCATAACCTGGGAGAAGGCAGGAATCCATCCTGCCTACAGCCCGGGAGAAGGCAGGAATGCATCCTGCCCATAACCTGGAGAAGGCAGGAATCCATCCTGCCCATAACCTGGAGAAGGCAGGAATCCATCCTGCCTGCAGCCCAGGAGAAGGCAGGAATCCATCCTGCCCATAACCTGGAGAAGGCAGGAATCCATCCTGCCCATAACCTGGGAGAAGGCAGGAATCCATCCTGCCTACAGCCCGGGAGAAGGCAGGAATGCATCCTGCCCATAACCTGGAGAAGGCAGGAATCCATCCTGCCCATAACCTGGAGAAGGCAGGAATCCATCCTGCCCATAACCTGGAGAAGGCAGGAATCCATCCTGCCCATAACCTGGAGAAGGCAGGAATCCATCCTGCCCATAACCTGGAGAAGGCAGGAGTCCTGCCCAAAGGTGGCAGGAATTGCTGCAGAGATGATCTGGTTAACAGTGATTCCATCCAGCAGGGTAGGAATCACCTCCTGAAAGCAAAAGTCAACAAAGGGGCTATGGGCAGAGCAGTGCAAGATGCTTTGGTTTTAAATTTCTGCTAAAATGCTGCATTCAAACAACACCCAGAAATCCAAAGCATCCATTTCTCTGTTTTGTTCACTAAATTTAGCTCAGTTTTTTGAAAACATCCTTGCTCTAAAATGGATTTATTTGCAACAGGAGCAAAGTGCTTCTTTCCTGTACGGAAAATCCAGATAAAATTTATCAAACTGGAAAAGCCCCTGGTGAAGGTGAAGTCTACGTGCCATGGGGAGGGATTCTCTAACCCAGGGCACAATTTCTGTTGATTTTTGAAGTGTTTAAATAACAGATAAACCTTGATAACTCCAAACATCCACACACTTTTCTAGAAGGAAAAGGAAAACTTCTAGAAGTTTTATAGGCTATGTTTCCTGCCTGTGGAATCTTTGTGGGAAAAGATGCTGTGAGTGTACTTCTGAGCTCTGTCATTCCGTGAATGTGAAGAGTCACACTTGGAGGGAACACACTTCCAGAGCCCGCAGGAAAACAAGGAAATGCAGGGAAATGAGCTAATCTGGTTCAGGTTGGAATCACATAATTATATATCACATTAAATAGAAAAATGCAACTAATTAGGTTTTAAACAAATAACCTGTTGTGCCTTGTAAAGTTAAAAATTCAATTGCTTGTTCGATTTGAACATACTGAGATAATCTGAGCACTTCAAGGAGAATTCCTGGTATTTCATGACTTAACTGCAACTGAACCACGCTTGAATCACGAGCAGCTCAAGTTGGAGAGGACACTGATCTCCAACTCCAGCAGCTGCTGCCTTTGGGAGCTGAAGGATTTTAATTTCCCTGCTGAATCAGAGCCCCAGACGCCTGCACTCATTTCACCACTAATTAATGCACCCGTGGAGCTGTGCTAACTAGACCAGGACATATTTTTTGGGTTGCCTGGGTTGTCTGCACTGCAGCAATTTTCCTCACTGACTGTCTGTAATTATTGGAGTCCAACTCCTCTGCTTCCTGAAACTCTAATTTAGGGATTGTGGGGAACCAGGGCTACTCCAGTCCAGGCTACCAACCACGGGGAACACCCAATTCCTTCCTCTGCTGGGCTCAGGGTCTGCTGGTCACACCTGGCCACTGCTATTTCAAGAGAAGTCACAGAACCTCTCACTGAAGGTTTGCACAATTTGTGCTTTGAGCCTTCCTTCCTTCCTTCCTTCCTTCCTTCCTTCCTTCCTTCCTTCCTTCCTTCCTTCCTTCCTTCCTTCCTTCCTTCCTTCCTTCCTTCCTTCCTTCCTTCCTTCCTTCCTTCCTTCCTTCCTTCCTTCCTTCCTTCCTTCCTTCCTTCCTTCCTTCCTTCCTTCCTTCCTTCCTTCCTTCCTTCCTTCCTTCCTTCCTTCCTTCCTTCCTTCCTTCCTTCCTTCCTTCCTTCCTTCCTTCCTTCCTTCCTTCCTTCCTTCCTTCCTTCCTTCCTTCCTTCCTTCCTTCCTTCCTTCCTTCCTTCCTTCCTTCCTTCCTTCCTTCCTTCCTTCCTTCCTTCCTTCCTTCCTTCCTTCCTTCCTTCCTTCCTTCCTTCCTTCCTTCCTTCCTTCCTTCCTTCCTTCCTTCCTTCCTTCCTTCCTTCCTTCCTTCCTTCCTTCCTTCCTTCCTTCCTTCCTTCCTTCCTTCCTTCCTTCCTTCCTTCCTTCCTTCCTTCCTTCCTTCCTTCCTTCCTTCCTTCCTTCCTTCCTTCCTTCCTTCCTTCCTTCCTTCCTTCCTTCCTTCCTTCCTTCCTTCCTTCCTTCCTTCCTTCCTTCCTTCCTTCCTTCCTTCCTTCCTTCCTTCCTTCCTTCCTTCCTTCCTTCCTTCCTTCCTTCCTTCCTTCCTTCCTTCCTTCCTTCCTTCCTTCCTTCCTTCCTTCCTTCCTTCCTTCCTTCCTTCCTTCCTTCCTTCCTTCCTTCCTTCCTTCCTTCCTTCCTTCCTTCCTTCCTTCCTTCCTTCCTTCCTTCCTTCCTTCCTTCCTTCCTTCCTTCCTTCCTTCCTTCCTTCCTTCCTTCCTTCCTTCCTTCCTTCCTTCCTTCCTTCCTTCCTTCCTTCCTTCCTTCCTTCCTTCCTTCCTTCCTTCCTTCCTTCCTTCCTTCCTTCCTTCCTTCCTTCCTTCCTTCCTTCCTTCCTTCCTTCCTTCCTTCCTTCCTTCCTTCCTTCCTTCCTTCCTTCCTTCCTTCCTTCCTTCCTTCCTTCCTTCCTTCCTTCCTTCCTGTCATTAGCACAATTCACCCTTTATTAATGAATTGCCAGGTCATTTTCCCTCTGAACCTTGATTTCAATATTCAGCATTTCTTTCAACTCAGCATCACTGTTCTTATCAACCTGCCTGGGACATGCTCCACTAAAATGTATTTTAGTTTGTTACCAGGTGTTGCAGCCTTGGGACACATCTGGGATGCAGTTCAGTCCCTTTTATTACATTTCTCTTTTTTTTTGTTCTGTGGGAAATGGAAATCCCAGGATTTTTAGCCAACAGTTGCTCTCCAAATGTTGAGGAAAGGAAGGTTTTTATCAGTGCATGCATTTTTATCATTGCCTGCTTCAGCAATGATATCAGCCTGTCTGAATGTCTCTATCCAATGCACTCCAAACCCTGTCAATATTTTTGCTGCTGGATTAGAGTTTTGGTAGTCCTTTATATAAATTATATGTAAACTATCAAACCTCAGCCAAATATTTGGGCCTTTCAAACTCATCCTGGCTCCCAGAGCGATCCACACATACCCCTCGTTTATTGATAATGAGGCTTCCTCTGCAACACTGAGAATCTGCATGTTTAAATCTCATGGAAATGAAAACTCTCCCCACATCTTCCTAGGAAGGGCCTTTTCTCCAAGAACACCACATGATACTCTGGATTCCTGCCTGAGCTGCCCCTGAAATCCTGACACAGCCTCCTGCTGCCCCTCCTCGTGGGCTCTGGCACAGCACCCCCAGCCCAAAGCACCCCCAGCCCTTCCTTGCCAACTCCATCCTCGGCTTGGATAACTCATCCAGCTCTCTTGAAATCCCACAAACAATGCCCAGAGCTGCTGCTCTGCCAGGCTGGCAGAGGCACTGGTGAGGAGCACCCAAACCTGCTCCTTCTGCACCATCCAGCCACTGCCAGGAGCTGAAATGGACCCTCCCAGACCCCTGGGTGTCACCTCATGGGCTCTGCTGATGGTCCTGTCCCTTGGAGAGAAGAGACGGTCCCACCCATGGATTACTCCTTCCCCAAGCCCAACACCAAGGTCTCCCTGAGCCTGGGACACCCCACATTCTGCAGCTCCTGCTGAGCTGCAATCAGAAACACCCACATGGACAATTCCCACCTGGTTACCAAACCCAGCTCCAGAGCAGCAAATCTGGGTCTTGTCACCCTCTAGTCTTGCCCAAGGTCTGGCCAGGCTTCAGCCCCACTGAAGGTCCCGAGCCCAATGCTAGGCCCGAGATTATTTTGATTTATTCCACCCCTGACATCCAGCTCCTGCTCCACATTTTAATCCCCTTTATGCCCAAATCACCATTTATTTTCGTGCTTATGAGTAATGAATTCAAAGTATTGTATTTTAACTCTTGTCTGTCCCTGAGAAACCTGAGAAATGTCATGTTCTGAGTTCCTTCTAAAAACAGGAGAGCAGAGAAGGAGCTGGTTTTTTTATCCTATTTATCTGTGTTTGGCAGTTTCTCTGCTCCAGAAAACCCCTCCCAAACTCCCAGGCAGCAGGGGTAGCTTTGCGGCCCAGCAGCTTTTGCAGAGTGTCATAAATAGGAGGGAAAAGAGCAGGGAAGAAGGGAAAAGTGTCCCCAAAGGGCCGAGCCCACTCCCCCTGCGCTGCCTCAGCTGCACATCAGACATGCGGAACATTGAACCGTCCTCTTAAATATTATGACATGGAGAAAATCACATTGTGCTTTAACCTATCAACAAAGGAGCAAAGCAATTACACGGCTAAACACAGTCGAGGAAGACCCAATAAAGAGAAATCCAAGAAAATTTGGTGAAAATTCTTAAGGGGCCTTACAATGTTTAATCATGCTTCAGGCCTAAATTAATATTCTGCTTCTAATTCAAAAGCCTGAACCACCAAGGTACATCTTTTGGGTATTTTTAATAACCAGAGTACAACACTCGGTGAATTAGCAGCTGCTCTGACTGGTATTTTACTTTTTCTTTGCTTGCTCAAGTAAAGCAGTTAATATTGGTATAATCATCAAACTAACATTAGTCAGACAGAAGGACAGATCTTTTCCGTATTGTAATGCAGAACACAAAAAAAAATTAAACCAAGATTTAGAAATTCCTTTGTGTATTAAATAATTTTTCTTAGGTGGTTTCAATAAAACAAAAAAATTGTTATATTCACCCATTTTCTAAAACAAATAGTGGATTAAAGAGTACATAAACACATGGAAGAGGGAAAAATCCCCTCATGCGCTGCTACCCACTGCTATCCAAGTGATGGGAGAAATATTTCTGGGAATAAATCCATCCTGTTGGAGTTGGTGGGAAAATGCCCTCCATAAAGGTGAAAGCCTTGGTCAGCAGATTTAATTCTGTTGTTTTTTTTTTTCCCCTTCAGGTATTTGCAAATATGTCACTGGATGAGATTGCTGGCTCTACATCTGGTTTGTGGAATAACCCAGCCAAGAATATTGATTTTCCCAATCTTGGAATAATCCCGTTCAGTTGTCAGGGAGAAAGAGAATTTTCCTTAAAATAGATGAGAAGCAGAGCTTGGAAAGCTCAAAATTGTGAACAAAGGACATTTTAACTGCCTCATTTGTTACTGCTGCTCTGGGGCTGAGGAACAGCCCAGGAGTTCCTGTCATGGGCACAGGGGATGTCACAAGGACAGGGGATATAATGGACAGATGATGTCATGGACAGGTGATGTCATGGACAGGTGAAGTCATGGACAGATGATGTCATGGACAGGTGATGTCATGGACAGATGATGTCATGGACAGATGATGTCACAGGGACAGGGGATGTCACAGGGAATGTCACAAGGACAGGGATGTCACAGGGACAGGGGTTGTTGTGGGGCAGTGGGTTTGAAAATGTCTTTTCTCTTGGGATGGTTCCAAGGCCTTGTTTGGTTCACTGTGATTTCTGAATTTATTGGACTTTATTTTGTTGCAGAACCATCAATCTGCAACAACAAGCTGGGTGTGCAACAGCAATTCACCAGGCGTGGCTGAATCTGTTTATAAAAATATTCTTGAGTGTCTCCCTGCCCCCTATCCCTGCAAATGTTGAAATGGAAAAGAGAATAACCCTTGTATTTATTCTCTTTTTCCTTCCCTTTTTCAGGAGATTTTGGAACCCCCTCCTTCCCTCATTCATTCCTGCATTTTTCCCCTACACAGACCCTGCTGAGCCAAGATGACCCCATCAACTCCTGCCCTCACCAGAGGCAGAACTATAAAAAGTCCAGTGAACCCCAGTTTTCCCAGCAATTCCAGCCCAACTGTGCCCACATCACGCTGGGCAAACGAGCTGGGAAGCACCTTTGAAGTGGAAGAAGTACAAACACCTGGCACATTTTTTTACTGCGCTGATTGATCCCACAGAATCCCAGAATGGGCTGGGCTGGGAAGGAACCTTCAAGCTCTTCCCATTCCATGGGTAGGACATTTTGCCCTGGCCCAGGGTGCTGGTGTGACTCACAGCAGGCTGTGGGAGCAGAAAGGGCTGGATCTGGAACACCCAAAACTCTTCTTTGCTCTGGACTGACCAGCTCGGGAGCCCTCCCCAGCTCTGCAGCAGCAGATGATAAACCTGAGAGGCATTAAAGGAGATTTCCAGAGATTTCCAGGCTCTGAGCTCCCGTGGGACAGCCCAGGACACGGAGGGTGCCCTGGCCCCTGTGCCTGCTCCCGTGAATCCCAACCCTCCCCAGTATTTTCCTTGGATAAGAGTATTTGTAAAACGCTCAAACCTTGCATATAATGCGTAATGCTATTAAGTAGAATATCTAAAGTACTTAAACTAATTATGCCTATTTTGTAAGATTAATTATAATTAATAATTTAACATATTTTATCATTTAAGTCAGTATCCGTTCTGATCTTTAACTTTAGAGAGCACACTGTATACGTACTACATAATTAGGGCTTATGTATCACATAATTAGGGCTAAATACTAGGAAATCAGGCTAATTAGACCAAATCAAACTGAATTATTTAAGCTTTTTTTTTTAATTTTAGATGTAGAATATTTAGTAATTAAATACTGATTTCATTTTCTCGTGCTGACACATGGCGCTTGTCTCTCAGCCGTACACAATGGAGCATTATCCAAGAGTTTGTCACCCAGGCAGCGGGGACAGGGAGGGACTGGCCAGGGAGGGCTCCGAGCCAGGCACAATCCTGGAATTCAGGAGGAACGGGAGCATCGCCCGAGGCACTGAGGGTGTTCCCACAGCTCTGTGTCCTCCCTGGGAATTGCGGCAGGCCTGAGGAGAGGCTGCAGCACAGGCTCCCTCAGAAATTCCATCAGAGCCTCCCTCAGAGCCTCCCTCAGAGCCTCCCTCAGTGTCTCCCTCAGTGTCTCCCTCAGAAATTCCATCAGACCCTCCCTCAGTGCTCCCTCAGAGCCTCCCTCAGTGACTCCCTCAGTGCTTAGTGCTCCCTCAGAGCCTCCCTCAGTGCTCCCTCAGAGCCTCCCTCAGAGCCTCCCTCAGAGATCCCTCAGTGCTCCCTCAGAGCCTCCCTCAGAGCCTCCCTCAGAGCCTCCCTCAGAGCCTCCCTCAGAGCCTCCCTCAGAGCCTCCCTCAGAGCCTCCCTCAGTGCTCCCTCAGATCTCCCTCAGTGCTCCCTCAGTGCTCCCTCAGAGCCTCCCTCAGTGCTCCCTCAGTGCTCCCTCAGTGCTCCCTCAGATCTCCCTCAGATCTCCCTCAGATCTCCCTCAGTGCTCCCTCAGTGCCCCCTCACTGTTCCCTCAGAGCCTCCCTCAGAGCCTCCCTCAGTGCTCCCTCAGTGCTCCCTCAGATCTCCCTCAGATCTCCCTCAGAGCCTCCCTCACAACCTTTCTCAGAGCTCCCTCAGGGCCTGGTCCCGGCTGGGCTGGGCCAGCAGAGCCCGTGGGGTCGCTGGTGCCTCTCCAGAGCTCGGGGCACAGCAGAGTCCCGGCTGTGTCCGGCTGGCTCTGGGATGGCCCCGGGAGAGACTCCAGCCCTCCCCGGGCTCTGCTCGGGGCAGGAGCTCTGCCTCCTGTGCCGGGAGCTCCCGGGCTCAGCCCTGCCCGCGGCTCTGGGGCCATCGCTGGGCCCGGAGCAGAGCCTGGGCCTGCTCGGACCTCCCTGCACACGGGGACACACGGGGACAGACAGACACATGGAGACAGCCCGGGCTGAGGCCCCTCTCACTGGGGCTCCTCTCCAGGCTGAGCAGCCCCAGCTCCCTCAGCCTTTCCTGGGCACCGAGATGCTCCAGGCCCTTGCTCAGCTCCAGGAGCTCCTGTCCCTGCTGTGCTGAGGGACAGAGCTGGACACAGCAACCAGAGGTGCCTCGGAGGGGCAGGATCACCCCAGAGGGGTAGGAGCAGCTCCTTCAGGGGTCTCTGCAGCAAAGCATCCCCAGGAGCAGCTCCTTCAGGGGTCTCTGCAGCAAAGCATCCCCAGTGTGTGGGGAAGCAGCTGTCTGCAGCAGCCTGTGCCTCACCACAGCTCCCTTCCAATACTGAGCTGGATTAGTCAATACTAACCCTTGTAACACTCTGGTAACAACACTGAGAGATGGAACCCATCTTTTTGGCAATGGCTCAAAATCTCCCTGCTAGGAAGAGCTCAGGACAGATGTTATTGGCCATATGACATCCACATAAACATCAGAAAATAAAGTCTTTCTAGCAAAGCCTGGTACTGGCAAAAGCAGCAGCGGCATCACCAAACAGGGCTGCAGGCAGAACCCTCAGAGGGAGCAGCACCTGCTCCACCCCAGCCTCAGTGAACTCACAGCTCATTTACAGATGTACATGTACAGCTATAAAACCTCCTGCTTTTCTGTGCAGACACATTCATTTCAGCATAATTCCCAAAAAAACACAAGTTTTGTTATTTTGCACCGATCTTCTCTGCCAGAGCAGAGCCCAATTACCACAGCTGGTAGTGACAGCACAGGGAGCTTAGATCAGAGATTAGGGTCCATCCTCCAGCATCTCCAGTACTGGTACTGCCTGCACCAGGCCCCAGAAAAGAAATATTTGAATATGAACACGCCTCTGGTGTGAGATACCAGAAATACTACTCCTCTTTAGGTAAATGTTAAGGGAATCCACAGGAGATCAAGGGCCCTGAAATGGAAATCATCCCCATGCCAGGGGCTGGGGTCCCTGTGTGCATGTGGCACTGGCTGATCCAAGCTCAGCCAAGTCAATAAAAGGAATCCCACGGACTCCCAGGGGCTCAGAGGGAGCCCACGGCTCCGGCACGGGGGCTTTGGGAAGGGAGCGCTCCTCGTGTTTACAGTGCCTCCTGTGAGATCTGCACACTCTGGGATTTTTCAACGCCAGCCCTCGGATCAGAACCAGCTGGTTTGGGGGTGGTGGTTCTAAAATCCACCCAGCAATGGGCATGAAGGAATGGGGAACGTGGGCAGAGCCAGAGGAGCAGGAGGATCTCAGATCATCCAGTGAGGCACAGGACACAGGGAAATGATCCCCGAGGCTGTGGCAGAGGGAGAAGTTCTTTGGGGAAAGTGGCAAATCAAAATTCACATGTAAGGAAAGGCTGGGGATGTGGGGAGCAGCCCTTCAGCCCTGCAGCACCTCCAGGAACATCCCTGTCCCTGCTCCATCCCCAGCTCACATCCATCATTCCCAGATTCCTGCTGCCCAGTTTTTATGGACACAGCAGCAGAGCACAGCCCAGCTATGTGGAGCTGATGGACACTCTCAGCTTCATTTTCCTGGTGCCCTTTATGGTGCTCATTAAAAGTATTTTTTTATCTGACCTTGTTCCACACAAGGAATTAAAATTCCGAATGGAATCCTCTGCCCCCACCAACTCCATGGTGAGTCTGTCCCAGCAGAGAGGCTCCTGCTCCACTCTTCCTCCTCTCACAGCACAACCTCCACGCTTGGTGGTAAAGCACAGAAAATAAATAGAGCTCCGAGTGCAAATAAACAATTAATAAACATTGATTTTATGGATTTCTGTTCCTGTCCTAGCCCTGTGAACAATATCTGCCACATGCAATTCAGGAAGTGAAGCTGTTTTAGTTATGTTTTTAAGTAGTGTTTTCTAAATTATTCTTTTATTTCTAATTTATTATACATTTGAATTGGCCTGGAGACATCAGCTCAGCATCAGCTGCACATGAGTTTAAAAGTCAATTTTCATTTACTGCTAGGAAAGGAACAAGATTTTTTTTGTGTTTTTTGCTAACAATTTTTTTTAATATTTGCCTTGATTGTACACAGAGATTTAGGCAAAAAGGCCCAATTTCAGCTCAAAAGAGGAATTATTTAGGAAACATCCAACATTTGCAAACAGGCAGCTCTCACTGAACCTGCAACATAGAATCAGTCAGATTTGTGGCTATTAATTAATTTGATAAATTGGTATCATATGGGGATGCTTAACATGGAATTCTATAGGAATACCCTCAATCCACACACTCCATGCAAAAAAATTAACTCACCTGATATAAGAAAAAAAGAGGCTTAACGAGCACAGAAGAACCATGGAACGCAACCACAAATTTTAATTTTTAATTAAACAGACCCCTCCCTGTCCCCAGCTCAGAAAAGACAATAAATATTTGCAGGTTTCAGGCATTTTCCAGCCACTGCCACCCCAGTGGCAGCTCCAGAACTTCACGTGCAGCACAAAGAATAATTTAACACCCATTAATAAAGGAATTTTCAGAGGAGCTCGTGCTCAAATTATATCAATCTGCTACTGTTCCAAAATAAACGCATCAGGTGGCATTTAAATGCAGGTGGCTAACCATTTTATCAGTGCACATATTTAAGCTATTAGAAATATAATTAGAAAAATTAAATTAAACACACTTAATGCAGATTCTAATTCGAGCAACACTGTCCTTATCATTATGCCATTTTTATAGCAAATTATAAAGGATGTCTAAATTGTCCGGGTTTGTTGCTGACTGATAGCTGAACTCAGATAATTAAGTTGTTAACCAGGTACTTCAGTGGTCAACACGGTTATATATCTTTGTCTGATCACTCCCCCTCCTCCTGCGTGCGCCGAGCTCAGGGGAAGCAGATGGATGGCACTTGACACTGCCCACCTCCGCAGCGGCTGATTAGACACAGCCCCGTGCCACAGGTACACTCAATTATCCTGCCCCGCACCCCGCGCTCCCCGCAGCCAGCAGCGTCGGCAACTTCGCATCTGCTGCATCTGCTGCATTTCCAGCCGGGAAAACCGCACCGAGCCGTCCTGGCAGCTTCCCCGGCCGTGCTCTCACCCCGAGCCTGCGGCACACCCTGCAGCGCTCCCTGCGATTCCACAGCGAATCCTCTCTGCACTAGGAGCTGGAGCGTTCCAGGGCTTGTTGGTGTCCCTGCGCTGGCACCTGGATGGTCCCGTGTCTCACCCACACCCCGAAGCCATCCAGGATCCTGCCAGAGCACCCAGGGATGCTTCAGCCCCACACCTGCCTGGCTAACTAACAGCACCTCAGGGAAATCCCAATACTCACCAATAAACAGCAAAACCTGGGCACGGGTACAGGTGTGCCAAGGAAAACCTGGACGCAGCTCCTGGGGGAAAAGGATAGATGCTCAGGGAATATAAACACACCACAGCCCATGCTGAGGGCTGGGTTGGTGACAGCAGAAATTATCTGTAATGCATTTGAGGTTAAAGAATTGGGGTACCCTGAGTGCTCCAGGTGCATCTCTGCAGCTGTGAGTGTACAAGCTGTCCCCGAATTTACTGGAAATCACTTGGCCTCACGATCTTCTGGTATCCTATTTCCATCAAAACAACATAGAAAATGAGTGGAAAAACTTCCTGGCTTTCAAATTTCCTCTAAGTTTTAAGTACTCCAAACCAACTTTTGACAGTTCTCCTTGTCCCACTGGAAACAAGGGGTACCACCAGCTGGTTTGATCCTTTTTCAGACATAACCCCCTGTGCAAACACCTGGAATGTTACAGAGAGAAGCAGCTCTGGCCATCACAGAGATGGGCACGAGCCAGAGCTGGGTTCATGTCACAAAACTGACTTTTTGTCCACCAGATTGTTGCAGTCACTCTTTTCCCACTTTACCTGCACTGAGCAGCAGCGGGGTGACCACAGACCTAATGGAGTTCCACTCCAGTGCTCCCAAATGATGACAAACTAAAAATCCTCATCACAAACTAAAATCCTGGTCACAAACTAAGATCCTCATCACAAACTACAGATCCTCACTTCAGGACAAGAATGTGTGGGGTTTTCCCATCTGCACATGAGGAGGTAATGCACAGGGTTATTCCTGCAATGTCACCAATAAAGATTCTGACTTTGTTACTCAGTTACAAAAATCCCATTTTGTTGGGGGGTTTGGTTTCCCTCCTCCTGCTGCAATTTGGTGGAGAAATAAAAAATATCCTCTGTGCTGTCCATATTTATTAACAAATTCACTAGGATCTGGTGGCTCCCTTTTAAACTTCTGAGCACAGGGAATATTTCAAAAGGCACCTCCTGAAAGGGGAAGGAGCCACTCTGCCTGGTGGGGGGCATCCTCCTTCCCTGGAGATCGTTCCAGGAGAGCAAACCACACACATCCACACAGGCTGGGCAAGCAGGATTAAAGGAAATCCTTCCACAATGCATTTTCCTGCTTTTGCCCCTACGTGATCTGACTCCACTATCCTTTCCAACAAATATGTAATTATTAGCATATAAATTTAACACCTAGCCATGCTATAACCACAATTCCTGCCTTTATTTCCTTTACTTACTTCATATGGAAAGTTATTTCTCTGAAATTATTGTTTTCTGGGGTTTTTATTGCAGAGTGTTATTTATTCCTCAGATTATCATTAGCTTTCACACACCTGTCAATGCTATTTTTTTGATCTCTTTAAAATAATGTTCGAAGATTGAGGATAATTGTCCAAGTGATTCTTTAATATCTTACTGTATTTTAGTAGAATATTAGTGTCCTGCTTAATTGTTAACTCTTGGGAACACGGGTGACTCTAACTGAGTGTAGGTTTAGAGTAAAAACTGGGGACAAATCCTTCCTTGGGAAGTGGGCAGGCCCTGGCACAGGTGCCCAGAGAAGCTGTGACTGTCCCTGGATTCCTGGAAGTGCCCAAGGTCAGTTTGGACAGGGCTTGGAGCACTGTGGGACAGTGGAAGATGTGGAATGGGATGGGATTTAAGGTCCCTTCCAACCCAAACCAGTCTGGGATTCTGTGATGATTCCATGGAATTCCATTTCCTACGGCAGGGACATCCTGGTCATGCTTAGATATGGAAGCTGCAGGTGCAGTACAAACAGAAATAAGAGGAAGCTCAGTTTGGAAGTGGGAAGAGAACTCCAGCTACTGCTCCATGTCCATCTTTCCCTACCAAGAAAAACTCCGTGGAGGTGTTACAACAAAACTTAATTTAATGAGTGGTGTAAGAGGCAGTGAGTAAGCTGCCTGCTAGGGCCATTCCTACCCTGGGTGTCCAAAATGAACCTGGCAAAAAACTGGGGCTGTGGGAACATGGAAAGCCCAGCTGCTCTGGAGTCCACAGGTGAATTCCCTCTTTTCTGGTTCAACTCAAAACGCCCTGCTCTGCCTTAGTTCTGGATGGATGGATGGATGGATGGATGGATGGATGGATGGATGGATGGATGGATGGATGGATGGATGGATGGAGAACCCCCATGCATGAACTGCCCACCTGAACTGCACCAGGAACTGAGGGACAGCCCCAAGCTCCAGCGGCACACAGACATCAGGGACACCTCAACATCTTTAATGGATGCCAGACTCCCAGGCCGGTTTGGGTGGGAAGGGACCTTAAATCCTATCCAGTGCCACCCCTGCCATGGGCAGGGACACCTTCCACTATCCCAGGGTGCTCCAAGCCCGTCCAACCTGGTCTTGGACGTTCCGAGGGATCAGGGGCAGCACAGCTTCTTTGGGAATTCCATTCAAGCCCCTCCCCACCCGCCAGGGAAGAATTCCTTCCCAGTATCCCACGGAAATCTCTTCCAGCCAGCATTAACACATGATCCCCTCTGAGCAATGCAGACCTGCTGATGTCCAGGTGGAAATTCCCCATTCCATTGAACACCACCTCAAACGAAGCACCTGCACCCCAAATGTCACAACCCACACACTCCACACTCCCAAACCAGACCATTCCCTCATGTTCAACACTTTGTGTGACCTGGACAACGGCCAGGGCCAACTTCAGAGATGGTCTTTGGCAAATTATATATTTTTCTTTATATCAAAATGAAAACAAAGCCCACAATCACCACTAAGTGAAATCCTCTCCGAAACTCCCTCCAGTGTGAGGGACTTCTGCTCCACCACCTAAAGCATGTGGGTTACTGTCTACAACCCACAGTCTGATTTTACTTGAAGTTTTATGAAGTCTTCAATATTTAAAGGTTCATTACTTGAATTTTTATACCAAGAGGAAAATAAAATAAAATACAATACATCAACATGGGGAAGCAGGGTAATTCCAGCATTATTTTCTAACATTATTTGCTCAGCAATCTCAGTTTATATTGCACTCATTGCTATAAAAGATTGAGGAGAAATCTGCATAACAATGGAAGAGGCTGGACAACAGACACAGGCCAATATTGGCTTTTTATTCCCCGAGTAATCTGCATTTTACAACTGACTGTATTAAAAAAAAAAAAGTTGCTTTATCTAAAGTTTCAAGGAAAGGAGACAATGAGCAACAGTCAGGATTTTCTGTCAATTTGCCCTTTCAGAGAAACAATTGTGCTGTGGAATCCAGAGGAACAGCCTCTCTCTTTTCTGGGGATAAAAGCTCTGAGTTTTTATGGCTTTTAAGGTGCTGCACTTCAAGCAGGTCAGCTACAAAAGGTTATTCTGAAAAATTCTAAACATTAATTGGGAAGAAATAAAAATAAATACTCCATGAAAACCCCTTCGATCTGATGATTTGGGGAAGATCAGATAATCCTAAATGAAAGGAAGCAACAGAAGGAAAAACTGGGAAAGCCCTGGGTTTGCAGCCAAGCTGATTTCCGTAATGCATTCACAATTGCCAATAAACAGAATTATTGCTGCACAGGAGAACCGTGTGGTCTCTACTCTATCACTACAGAGGGCAGCAACAGACAACAGAGCTCTTTAGCATGACAGAGGGGATGTTTAACATTCCCAGTAAACAAGGGAACCGGGAGAGGCCGGGCTGGGATCTGCCTGTCCCGCATTCCAGCCTCCTTGGGATGGGAACAGGCAGTTCGGAAAGCCTCTGGGAAGCCTGGATGCTTAGCGAGCTGAGCCCATCTCCTGTCGATCCAACAAGGCCAGATACTAAAAATTCCCCTAAACCATGAGTCACAACATGGGGGTGGAGCACCGGGCTGCGAGCTGGATCCACTTGGTGCTCTCTGGCCCGTTCATGCCCTCACACCCAGACTCCTGCTCAGCTCCCGGGACACAGACCAGCAGAAAGCCAAGAGCTGGGAAGGGAGTCCTGTCCAGCCTGGAGACCGAGGCACAGCACAACATTCCCCGCGAGGACACAAGGACGGGCTCGGGGATGTGTGTGAAGGACTTTCTGTAGGATTATTTTGAGCAGCAAAGCCATGCTGGGGGCAGGGTGAGGCACAGGCACAGCTGGAGCACTGGGCACAGCCTCCTCCAGTTCTGGCTGCAGATGCAAAGGAGGGCAGCAAAGGTCTGATGATCAAACAGGGAGAAAATGACTGACAACACGGAGCCCGCTCAAAGGAACTAATGGAATAATTAGTTCCAAAAAGACTAAAAAGACTGAAGAATTCATGATGTCATAAAAAGCAGAGCTACTTAAATTGGATTAGAAAATAAAAATGACACGAACATTGTAAATATTCACAGATCACATCATTGACGTGTAATGTGCCGTTAAATGATGTCAAATTAAAGGGGAAATTACATGTGTAAGAACTAGGAAGAATAAAGGGAAGACATTTTAAAGATGCACAGTCCTTCAAGTGAAAATCCCTCTCATATATCAGGGCTGATCACTGTGGGGATGGGGAAACTATGAGAAGAATAAAATAAAATATGGGAAAGAAAACAGAGGGTAAAAACATCTCAATTTAGGGCTGTGGTGAAAGGCTGTTAACTCCCGAGTGCTTCCCCTCCGCGTGGCCTTGCCAGGTGCTCCCAGCCACAACCATGCCCAGGCTCAGTCGCTGCTTAAACCCAACTAATATCACTTCTAATTTATCCCAAGAAGCCAGCAGTCAAGTGTGCTTTCACACAGGAGAGCCCTGAGTGGGGCCAAGGGCCTGGCTCAAAGGGCACCCCAGAACTCTGTGAATTGGGGTGCAATTAACACTGAGCTGCTGGAGGCAGAGGCACGAGGTAGGATGGCATTTGTGAATCCTCTCCTTCCCATGGGAAAAAGCCTTTCTGGATCCCCTCAATCACACACGGCACCCGGAGAGGCTCCCAGCCCCTCAGCCAGACTGAGATCTCATCTCAGCAGAGTTGTGGCAATTAATTTGCCTCCAGAGTGCTCTTTCAAGTGAGCTGGGAGAGCAGGGGGGCCCCCAGCTTCTCCCCCTTCCCTCCGCGTGCGATCGGAATCTTCTGTTCCAAAGGTGGCATTTCAAGCTCCCGAAAATACCTGCATAATAAAGGGTAAGAGCTCCTCTGCACACAGATATATGTACATATCTTTCCCTGCCTCATGGGCCCTTCCGCCTCCAAACTCCGTGAGGTGTTAGCAACACGTCGCGCGATGGGAACTCGAGATTATCGGCATTATCTCACCCACCCTGCTGATAAGATGGGCTGATGCTTCGCTGTTGTGATAACGGGAGCTGACTCTGCTCCTCGGCAGCGCTGCCAGCCTGCTGGTGGCATTTCCTCAGCACTGGGGCCTTTTCCACAGGACATTCTTGTCCCCCGGGGTTTGGAATGGGTTGGGTTGGAAGGACCCTAAAGCCAATCTCATCCCACCCTTGCCATGGGCAGGGACAACTTCCACTATCCCAGGGTGCTCCAAGCCCAGTTCAGCCTGGCCTTGAGCACTTCCAGGGAGCCCACAATCCCTCTGGGCAGAGAGAGCATTTAGATAAGCACACATTCACCATCCTGTTAGGCTGAATCCCCCAGTGATGGTCTTCACTGTCCCGCAGGTCCAGTAGATCCCGATGCTGGCATGGGATGGAGCACTGGACATCATCAGGAAGCCCCTGGCACATCCCAGGATGGCTCGTGCTGGAATTACCCTCGTGTGCCCCCAGTTCAGACATAAATGTCAACACCTGCCCTGCTACAAAAATGCCAGGAGATCCTTAATGATCCCCACATCAGCTCTGTCTGGGAGCCAAAAGAGGAATATTTACATCCCGGGGACTCTCACACTCAAACACGTGGAAATGCAGAAAAGTTTGCGTGAGAAAAAGAGCAACCTTTTCCTTTTCCCTTCTCTGAGTTGAAATAGCAGCCTTGAGTTCCTCAAGGCTTGAGTGATCTGTGTGCCCACACCGAGGCACTCAGCACCTCCCGTCCCCACCTGCACTCCCCGGCTGAGCCAGGAGCCTGCAGGGCTCTCCCTGCCAACGGCACAAAGCCGACAGGGGTGATGTGAGTCTGGAGATCTGAGTGTGCAGAGAACAACTGAAACCTTTACCTTGCTTTAAAACGCCAAAGAAATGCCTTTTGATCACTTCTGAGAGCCTGTTTTAGTGTCGTCAATGCCCAGGTGGCGCCCAGATATGAGGAAGGGCAGGTAGGAAATCAGGCGGGAAGGCAAAGGAAGGGACAGCCCAGGACATTTAAAATTCCCAATATTTAAGCTGGTTCAGCCCCCAGCCCTGCCTGGGGTGTCAGCAGCCCCCTGTGCCTGGGGGACACAGAGGGGACAACATCTCCTTGTCATTTATGTAACTCCAACCCACAGCCAGCAGTAATTTCCAAAGTGGGGTTGTCTGAGCCCTGGGAGCAAACAAAAGTATTCCGAGGTCTTTATTTGTGCAATGGCATTTCCGTGCTGACCGCAGGGATCTGCTGGGTGCGCTCACATTGTTTCTCTAACAATCTGAAAATTACACTGATAATTATCTTGGAGGTATTTTCCAGCCTCGATTGTTCTGTGAGTCTCAGCTCAAGAGAATGTGTCACACTTTTGTCCCACTGACTTTTCACATGTCCTAAGTGCTCACATGGAACAGGTTCCCAAACCCAAAGGTACTGCCAGGGAGAGCTTTGCAGCCATGACCCAGAATCTCTCAGTCATGAGAAGCCCTGATCTAACAGGAGCTCTGTCAGGGCTGAGGATCCAATATATCACGAGTCTCCAGGAAAAATAGAGCCCAGCTAAATAACTTGGGAAATATTCTACTTGTAATGGCATTGCAGAGTCAATCAATTTAAACCTAATAAAGACGACGACAGACAATGAATAGAAAGTTCAAGGACTTTTCACCCAGGGCTTTGCTATGGCTGGAAGTCAACTTGCAGGAGTCTGGGGGACCCTACAGACCCTGGGAATCAGCTCCAGGAATGAGGATCATGAAAAAAAGACACCTGCCATTTCAGGGAACAATGCTCTAAAACCCCTGGAAAAGCAGTGGGAATGGGAACATTTTTGGAGGCAAGGACAAATTTTCATATTTTTTCCAGCCATAACTCATCTTTTCATCCCCTGGCTTTGCCTGTGAGCTTTATCACAGACCAACGTCACAGGCAGGACAGAGTATTTGCCTTGACTTTGCTCTGTGCTTCCACTGGTACTGGGAGGTTAATGCAGCTCATTAGCTATGCCTCTCATTCCAGGATTTATTCCTTTCTTCCACATTTATTTCCCTAACTACTGTTTGTTCTTCCACAGAACCTAGAAAGGACCAATGCAGGAGACACGGTTTAACAGCAGGGCTGGTTTACAACCCTCAGCCGTGGAATCCATTAAGTGTTTAAAAACAGGGGACAATTTGCACCCCTCCCTGCTCAGAGTGACAACTTCCCTGGGACACCAGGAGCAGAGGCTTTCCACGGAAATGCTGTTGTTTGCTGCCTTTGCTCCGGGTGTGGAGCGAGCTGCAGATTGCAATTGGGATTCAGCGCAAGATGAGCCTTGGAAGCGTGAGGTGGAAAAACCGCATCGCGTTTCTTCCTGCCAGGTGCTAAGAGACTGCCTTGGGATCCAGCAAAGTCGGAGACTTTGTCCCTATTTCAGCCCTTGGAACTGCAAAATGAGCTTTGGTCGAGCTCCAAGAGTTCACAGGGATGGGGATGTATATTCAAGGGATGCCCAGAGGATGAGCTTAGGCCATGGCAAGGGCCTGGAGCTCCACGTGATGACACAGCAGAGCAAAATTTGGGAAAAGACAAGCAGGGCACAATCAGCCTGCTCTGTGGGGAAAGAAAGGTGGGAAAGAAAAGTCCGGGGAAAAAAGTCATGTTTGAAAGAAAACAGGGAAACTCAAAGGTTCTGAAGAGGCTCTACATGAATGAAGATCTGAGGCTGATGAGGAGAGAGCAATCACAGAATCATTAAGGTTGTAAAAGACCTTTAAATTCATCAAGACCAGCTCTCTTCCAGTGCTGGACCTTCTCTGGCACTGTCCATCACAGGCACCTTGGAGGAGAGAAGGGCCAGGATGTCCTGGAACAGTCAGGTCAGGGAGAGGGTCTACAGAGAAGATCAGTGGTAATTAATGCTCTGACTGCACAGCTAGAGTGGGAGTGGGAAAATGAAATAGATGGGAATTTGGAAAGCCTCCTGGTGAGACGGCCATTTTTTACATTGAGATTTGATCTGTATTAACCCTCTAGTGTTGAGCTGTGTCCTCCAAAATCCAGCCCTGGCAAAGACAGCCGTCACCACTTTCACCAGGAAGAGCAGAGACCCCTCCCAGCCACCCAAATTTCCAGAGTGATGCCTTGGTGAGCCCATGATGATGGACACAGTCACGCCAAATAAAATACTCCTCACAAAAGCACAAATTGCATCCCACAATATCCAGGGAACTTCTAGTTTTGGGAATTCCACAATTACCAGAGGAGCTGGTAACATCCCTTGCAACTGCACAGTGACATCATTAATATTCCCAACGAAGGAAGCACAGCAATGCCAGGCCTGGAGCATTGATATCCCTGTGCAGAGTGATCCAGAAGTTTAATTAAAATATGCACAGGGGGTTTGTTTATGGAAAGCAGGACAGAGGCCCAGGCATTGCTCACCGGTGCAGGCCCTGCCCCAAGGCCAGACCAGGAACTCGAGAGAACAGAGCCACTCCTGCCACACAACAGGCCTGTCATCCAAAACTGAGACTCTCTTTTCCTGACATTCCTAAGGGGATAATTCCCAGAGAAATCCCCTCCAGAGAGGTGGATCTCATTCCAGTGCAAACCATTGCTGTACCAGCGTGCTTTTAAAATAAAAGCTAAAACAACCCCAAACAACCCAAAACTCAAAGTTCTCCTATTTTCAGGCATTTCCTGGAATCTGTTGCTGAGACATGGATGGGACACATCTACACCCAAACACTGATTTGGAGGGACTGCAACTGGGGGGGATGTGGAATCAGAGCTCCAACCCAAACTATTCCACGATTCTGAGTGGGGAGAGAGGGATGAGAGCAACAAGGAGCTTCACACAGCTTGTGTTATTGAAGGTAAAAAGATTCTCCTTCTGATCTTTACAATACCACAGAATCATGGAATATCCTGAGCTGGAAGGAATCATGTATCCACCTCCTGGTCCTGCACAGACCCCCCAAAATCCCTCCCTGAACACCCCTGGGAGCACTGTCCAAACTCTCCTGAAGCTCTGGCAACCTCAGGGCTGTGCATATTCCCTGGGGAGCCTGGGCAGAGCCTGAACCCTCTGGGGGAAGACCCTTTCCCAAAACCCAACCTAAATCTGCCCTGGCCCAGCTTCAGCCAGCCCTTCAGGCTGTCCCTGTGACAGAGCAGAGACTGGAGCTGTCCCTGAACTTCCCCTCTTAAGGATGTTGAAGACCACTATGAGGTCTCCTCTCAGTCTCCTCCTTTCTGTGCTGAATGTAAAAGATTTGGATTCTTTAAACTTGGAACAGGCCCCTTGCTCCTCTCCATGCTGCAAACTCAGTCCCAGTATTTAATACCCACTCAGATCAAATATTGCTACCCGGAGGAATAAATTTCACCAAAATTAAATCGTTAACTGCTAATTCAGCAGCTAAGGAACCCATATTCCTTTTAATACTGGATTCTTCATGCTAGATTGAAAGAGCAGACATTTGACAAAGCTTATTCACCATACTGGAGTAACTGGGAGCACTGAGAGCTCCAGGCTGCTGCTCCCTGAAGTTTATCTGGGAGCCAGATCCAAACAAAGGCTGCAACAGGAGCCAGCTGTTGACACTCTGCGTCACGAGCTGCATATTAAATGATTCATCAAATGCTGTGTCACAACCTGGATAAAGTCCTTAAAGCACGGGGCCCCCCTCTGTTCCTTTTGTTTTTAGCAGCACAGAATATCTGGAAAAACCTACACTTGCTGAAACAGCCTTCCTTTCCAGAAACCACTCCCTGTTTAATGCAAATATTCCACCTAAATCGCTATTAGGGAAAATGCCAGTCGCCAAATTTCAGTAAATAGTACTGAAATAAATAAGCAAAAATTATTATTTGTCCAGTGTAAAATTCAGTAAATAGGACTGAAATAAATAAATAAATAAATAAAATTAAATGCACCCAGAACATTTTGGAAAATGAAATAATAGATGAGTAAATAATTTCCCTGGCTGCTGTGGAACGGCAACGTGTTATTGTAACCTGCCTTGTATGCTCTGTGTAAAGCACTGTAAATTATGATTTGAAATTATCATGTTAGATTAGGTTTTCTGCAGCTTAATATATTGTAATATAATATAATTGCTCAATGCAAATGAGCTACTGTACAGCTTTGGCATGGGGCTGTTCTGGAGCTGAGCATTTTACACATTACGGTGAAGTGCGGGTTATTAAGAAACAAATTATAACAAAGCTAAATTTAGTTGGGAGCCAAGATCCTGTCACTGCATGGCGCTGCCAGTGCCAGGAGGTGTCTCAGGGAGCTGTGACACAAACATTGACGCACCTCAAGCAGCTCCACACATACCTGCTCACATAAGAGCTCCCTGCCCACTAGTGCTCATGTTGCTCTCGTTACCTGGAAGTCAAGGAATGCTGTAAAGTCACTGCTGTGGCTCCAGATCCCAACCGCCAAATGCCCTTTCCAAAATTAATCACCCAGAGCTGATTGTGTTCCCACACTGCTCCCACAGAGGGAAGTTTGGGCTCACACTGCCACTGCAGAACCAAGGCGGGGCATGGAGGTGACACAAGAGTTAAAACCAATAAAATGAGTCTCCACACCCTCCAGAACCAGCCACAGAGTCCTAGAATAGTTTGGGCTGGAAGGAGCCTCTGGATCACCCAGTCCAACCCTCTGCCAAGGCAGAGTCACCCAGAGCAGGTGACACAGAAACACATCCAGGTGAGTCTGGGATGTCCCCAGAGACTCTCCATGGCCACCCTGGGCAAGTGTTCCAGGGCTCTGTCACCCTCAGTGGGGTGGAACTCTGTGCTTTATTTTATGGGCATCCCTCCTTGTCCTGTCACTGGGCAGCGCTGGAAAGGCTCTGGCACCCTCCTGTGCCAGCCCTTGGAGTTATCTGTGTGGATTGATGAGATCCCCTCTCAGCCTTCCCTCCCCTGGATCCAACCACCCTTCGTGCCGGTGACCCTGTGACCCACCCAACAGGCACAGCTTTCCCTCCTCATTTCCATCCACGAGGCACGAAAAACAAGAGTTGCCGGTAGATGTGCCAGGAGAATGCACTTCCTAAATAATACATTGGCTTGTAAATTGTCCATCCAACTGTAAATTCCAGAAGAAAAATTAAAATGTGTTTCTTCAGCCCTTTCTGTGCGGCGCTCGCTCCGCACGGCGGCTTCCCCGCGTCCCCCCAAAAGCATGGGCACCGATGGGTTGGGTCCAGAGCAGGAAAAACCTGCTCCAAAGCAATTTATTATTAATGCCAGAATATTCTTGCTAAACAGTTCTGATTATTTCACAAGAAAGAGGTCAAGGTATTGGAGAAAGGGATTTAATCAAATAAACTCTCAATCTCTCTCCAAATAGCATTTTCATCCGGCCGCATGTAAATTCATCAGCTGACTCGCCTCCCAATGCCCAGGCAAGGTTAATCTGCTATGACTGTTAAAACTTCTCGGAGACGCCTTTGGAATAACGATTTACACCGGGAGCATCCGTGCCAGTCACCCCAAACTAGTTCCTCACCCTGTTCCTCCAAGTCTGGCCCGGCCCCCAACATCTCTGCCAGCAGAACCGGAGCTGAACCCCCCTCTTGGGCTGCACATCGGGGACCCCACATGAGCTCCTTGTTTCTGCTCAGCTCCCCGGGTTTTTGATGGCCATCAACAGCTCATTCCAAGCTGCCCCACAGTGAATATCCTGCCCTGGGCCGAGGGGGAATCGTGGATTTTCAGGAATATTTCCTGCATCACCGAAGCACTTGTGCTGGGAAACAAAGCAGTGTGGGCATAGCCAGAGAGGAAATGGAATTTCTCTGGTATTCTGAATTCAATATTGCCCTGCTTTGCTTAAATAAGGAGCCAAGGAATTTATCCCAGCCGTATCCCAAGGTGAATTTCGTGGCAAACACTAATAATCCCTCCTGGCCACTCCACACTTATTAGGCAAACCCTGCCTCCTAGCAGTGCAAATCTATGTGTGTTTTTAAAAAGGATCTTCGTGAACTTCATGTTTAAACACAGGATTATGATATAGCTGTAAACTGCACATTTGGTCAGAAATGGAGAACTGCAATTTTGGGGTTTGTTTAAAAAAAACCCAAAAGCCAAATGCCTTTTGATCAAGAACTAAAAAGGAAACTGAAACACAGCAGGCAGGCAGACAGGATTATTCTCGCCCTTATTTTTTGCTCTGTTCAGTCTAAGCCTGGCCACAGATTCTGCATTTGGTGGAATATTCTGCGGTTGTCTTTGCGGAGCCAGGTCAGGTTTAGGAGGAGATGATCCTGAGAGCCACAACGCGGCTCAGAGAAGCTTCCCCAGCCTCCCACGGGCGCACACAGCCCACGCTGCCCAGCAGCCCCCAGGCAAGCCCAGGCACACCTTCCTATAATTTTATTTCTCCTAAGTGGCCACTCTCATTTATTTGTGCCACGCACACCCCTGCACCTAAATCCCCCACACTCTGCAGCTTCAGACAGGTCTCAGACAACATTCCCTGCTGAAAATCCAGGAGGATTCCTGCAATCCACAGTCTCCATCCCTCGACAAGGAGCCAGCAGCTGCAAACTCTGCCTCACCCGGGGAGGAGGTGTTGTGATGCTGCTGCTCCGTGCCCCCGGTGCTCCCCGCACCTCTCTGGAAGCTCAGACACCATTTTACATGAGGATGCTTTCTAAAAAGCCCAGTGTAACTGTCTAATTAAGAGCGGAGTGATTGGCTGGTTCATGGACTCTGTGACAGTTCTGACAAATACACATATTGGCACAGCCCTAACCTCACTTCACAGTTTGCAACACAAAGATGGTATTTCCAGAAATGTGCAGAACACTCTGATACAAAGCTTCACCTTGTCTAGTGCTATTCCATTTAATTTTTTATTAACTGCCTGAACATATGCCATTCTAGGAGAGGGTAATAGTTACAAAATGTCAGCAGAAACATTTAAACTGCTCAAATGTAAATGATTTTATAAATTTGTAATGAAAGGTAATTGTCATGTGGGAAAAGTAACAGAAAAACAGATATGTGTAAATGTAAAACTGGCAAAAAATACATCTGACTGGTCGAAGGCAGCAAAATCTAAGTGTGTTTTAATGACCACTGTAAGAAGTATTTAAATAAAATTAGCTTCATGAGCAGAAAATGTGAATTCTATAATATTTTATTTTCTAACATTAGCAAAGTTCATAATAATGAAAAGACCTCATGGAACTTTAATGCGCCCAAATTCATTAAACAGTAGGACATTAAGATTCCTCACCTCATTTTAAAAAACAAATAAATCAAGTCAGATAACATAAATACAAAGCCGGCGCCGGCAGAGCCCGGCTTTAAAAGACCAATATTGGAGCGCGCTCAGTTTCTTTACTTTCCGCTAAAATGAGAAACAATTTGGTGATTAATCCCTTCAGCGATGCCGTGCTGGGTCAGTGCTCCCCGAGATGTCAGCCAGGAGAAGACTCGGGCGCAGAGGGGAGTTTTTCCTCAGCCACCACACAGAGCAACCACCTCCCAGTCAGGTTTGCGGGCAACCATCTTTAAATGCTTGAGCTGCTCTGCGTGGCCATGACAAGATTTGCAATTCCCCACGTTTATTTACACACCATCACCCCAAGTAGACATCACATGGAAGTGGCATGGTCGCGGCTGACCCCAGGGTAGCGGCTGTCTCTGCCGATCGCGCTCGCTGCTGCTCGGCGATTGAACCCCGCCGCCCGCCCCGGCTGCGTGCACGCTGCGCCGCGCCGCAATAAAATTAGCAGAAGCTTGTCAGGGGATATTTTCTACTTTTACGCTGACAGACACTGGACAAACATGTCTGCGTTTCAGGGAGCCCGCTCTGCGGGAATGGACGGCGGTGGGAAGGAGCCGGGGGCCCACGCCTGGCACCCCACAAAGGCCGCCTCGCTTCCCCTGCCTGGGTCGGGGGGATAAAACCCCAAAATTACCGCTCGGTTTTATTTTTATTGTTTGCCTACATCCACCCCTGCGTAAGCCTGGACACGCAGGACGAGTTACTGAGCCAGAAATTAATAGGACGGGAATCCATCCTATTCCGAAGGCAGAAGTTGGGGGGAGGAAGGGCCCTTCGCAGCCTGTGGAGGATGCACAAATTGCCTGGTACCTGCAGCCCACGTCAGAGCTCACCTGCCCCCCTGCTGCCCCCGCCAGCCAGAGCTGCATTAATTTTTTTAAGGGCTTTCGCAAATAAACGAAAGAAAACGCTCGTTTGTTTCGGAATCGGGAGTCCAGGGAGGCTAACGCGGTAAATAGGGGAAATTTACCATCCGTAATGGGAACATTTTTAAATAAAACCACCTAATATGTTTAGTAATCTACACCAATGTAATTTTATTAGCTATTCAGTGCAGTTCTTACATCAAACAGCCTCAGAAGCCCCAGGATCATTTTATATTCACTGGAAGACAGAAAGAAATCCAAAACCTAGTTAAATAAATTGTTCATTTATTCCTTTCCTTTTATGCACCAAGATCTACATGTGGTCATTAATTATAAAGAGACTATTATAGCACCATATTTTCATTCAATACGATGTCCTGGTATATATCAAAGAAGTCCCATAATTAAAACAGAAGGGCCACAATGACAATTAAAATTACAATCTATATGGGGAAAGAAAGTACAGTTCTGCAATTTTTCACCCTGTCACTGTCAGCACCAGGGGATATTCCAGTCACGTCTCTTGTAAAGCAGCCTAAATTCTTCTTCACCAATGCAACCTCAAAAGCATTATCAGCACCTAAGCAAAAGCCTATGCAAGTATAATTTAATACCAAGCCACAGTTTGCAAGTAATAGCGTATAAAGTGATATTTAAGTGGTGTTTTAAGCACACTTCTGATGGCTACAGCCGCCTTTTACTGGTAAATGCGTTTTCCTTTGAGTAGTGATTATGAGTCCTGGGTGAAGAGGTCCTGTGTGCAGGTCTGCCTGTAAGCCTTACTTCCAGCTGCCAATCTTTACTTCACAGTGAAGAAAAAGCCACATAGCACCTTGTTCTTACTCTTGTAGGCTGTCATCCCCTGAGCCTGATAACTGCAAAATCATTTCCACATAACACTTTTCTGCTTCTGCCTCTTAAACCTCGAGACCTACACATTGTGCACGCACCCGCACCCCCGGCACTCGGCCCCCCAGAGCCGCCGCTGCTCCGGCCTCTCCCCCCAGCCTATTTTTAACACTTATCCCAGTAAATATCTGCATTAATGGAGTGCGGGGCCCTGCCGCAGCAATGTGTGTTTGCTACAATTTATTGTCTATAAAAGTCAGGAGCGGTGAGTTATTACGGCTAAAACTGTGTTTTTCTTTATAATAACTCCGAACCGAGCACTCACATATGAAGCATGCAATGGAGATGGAGAAGGTTTTGTATAATAAAACGGTGACATGGTCATTTTTCCCAGTTTTGCATTACACAGACACACTCATGCATGGTGCTTTTTAAATTCTTATTATATGGGAGGTCAGGAGGTCGAATGTCAGAAAGTACTGTTAATTTCACGGGGTTAGGGGAAAGTAAATTCACAGGGAATACAGATCACTTAGCACAGAAAAGCAGCTCCTCTGAAGTTTGGGTTTACATTTGTTAACCATATCCTTCAGCTGACGAACCATTGAGACCAGGGTGACATTGTGGGCCCCGCTGTAATGGCTTGACACGCCGCGGGGACAGCGGGATGCGGCGCGGGGCCGGAGCCGCCGCCGGAGCCGCAGGAGCACCGCGGCTCCAGGCAGCCGGAACCGAGCGGAGCGTGGTGCCATTTGGGCTGGATGCTGAAATTACACAGAAAGCGGGCGAGATGGCTTAAAGTTCAACCTGACAGGGAATGTAAAATATATTCCTGTCTCCGTTCGACGGGAAGGGAGAATCCTGCAGCTTCCCTGAGCCCTCTTAAAGCTCTTCCCAATATATCATCAGAGGCTGAAAGATGGGACGAGCACGCGGACTTTGGTTTGCTACAGGATGCTCTGCTGGTTCGTCTTTTCTCTATTTTTTTGCTGTTGATGTTTCAGGGTTTGGTTTGTGTTTTGGGTTTTTTTTCCCCTCTCAGTGGCAAAATAAAATCGTGGAAAGCAGAAGAAAATTGAGAGGATCTTGGTTTTACAAATGACAGGGGAGTGGTGATAAAACACGGTGACGGAGCTGCTCCTTTGCCAAGACAAATTCAGAAGCTACTTTTCTTTTATAAAAAAAAAAAAACAAAAAACATTTGCTTGATAAAATCCATCATCTTCACACGCAATTTAAAGTAAAAAACAATTTTAAAATGCAAGCTTATCTTCAATCAGAGGTGTTAAAGACCTAGCCATTGTCTCTGCTGAAAGTTCAACTCAAGAGTGCCACAAGACCCATGCTCTACATCCATGCATGACGCGTAAGGAAGGGAAAAATCCAATAAAACAAACCAAAACCCCCCTAAATTTACTCAAATGTCCACAAGAGCCATTTCAGGAGACAGACAGGATTATTCCCTGCGAGGAATGTGCCAGGCCCACACTGGGCTGGGGCTGGGTTTCTGCGTTGGTGCCTTTTGCAAGATTCCTCTGAGTCAAAAGCGAGCCCAGGCTCAGCTGCCCCCTCGTAATTAGATTTTAATGAGTCAGGCTGGGTGTTTGTGTTTTGGCAGCGGGTTAATGGTGTTAACATTTCCCTGCTCACAACTGGCCCCGGCAGGGCAGAGCCGCCAGCTGAACTTCCCCCTCTGGAGCTCCCGGGAGCCGGGACAGGGCCCGGGAGGGGCGTTCCCCAAACCCTGCTCCAGATGATCCAGCAGGGCTGGGGGAACATTCCCGACCCACGGACCCGGTGGGGTTTTGGGTTTTCCTGAGCGTGGGAAGGGAGCAGCCTGCCCAGGCTGTCCCCTCCTCTGCACCCAAGGACGCCAACGCCGCTCGGCGAGTTCGGCACCATCGCTCTCTGCCAAACCAACACCCCCTGAACTCGCCCAGGCAGGCAGGCACAACAAACACACATATATTATATATTATATCTATATTTTATTAAAGATGCATTATTGACTCTGCAGTGGTGTATTTCACTAGCTGCCTTCTATAATTAAAAACTTTTCTCTCCAATCCCCTTTCCTGCGAGGAGCCTGTTGCCTGAAGATTTAATCCTTCATTACCAGTTAAAACAAAATCACCAATTAGGCACATGAACACGTCTGTATTAATCTCATTAAGGTGATGGCACCAAATAAATTGGAACTATTTTTGTGCTTTTACTGTGTTCCTACGGCTTTATCAGGCCCTGTGGTCATATACAAAGACCTTGCAGCTCAGTCATTTAGAGTCATTCGGTTGTGGACTAAATGTGGCATTACCATCTATGGCTGAAAATTGCTTTCAGCTTTTAAACTGCACTGACTAGTCTGTAGTTAATCTTAGATCATTCACTTGCAAAATTAAATGAGCCAGAACGATGGTCGTCTTTTTTTTTCTTTTTTTTTTTTTTTTTGTAAAATAATACATCACAAAACACTTATTTGCCCTGCCCAAAAGAGAGATCAAATTCATTTAAAATCCCATAAACCAGAGTTGTGAATTTTTAATTTTATTTAGGAGCACAGGAATAGAGGGGGAGCTATCTTTGCACAGCACATCATGGCTATAAATTTACATACAGAACATAGTTTGATGCCTAACCAACCTTTAATCTACCTTTGATGTATACTCCTCCTTCAGTAGGCATCACGTGAGACACCTTATTAATGCAAATGTAAGAAGGATTGTTTGGGATCTCTGATGTAATTAGCCATAAACCACGTTTAAAAGGAAAGGGGGAAAAAAAGCACTTCCTTTGTCACCACGGCTGAGCACAGAGGTGCACGTGGAGATGGAGATCACAGAATCAAAGACTCTTCCAGGCTGCAAAAGACCTTTAAGGCCACCCGGTCCAAGCCAGGGATGCTCCAAAAAGAGCCGCAGCCACGAACCCGTGGCAGGGCCCTCGTCCCCGGCCTCCTGCTGGATTATCGCTCTGGCTCTATCAGTATTCCACCAGAAAAAAACAAAAGTCAAGCACAGCCTGCTTAGTTCTTAACTTCCCAAACAGCACAAGTCAGGAAACAATTAATTCCTGATCCTGCTGCCGGTGAAACCAGCGACAATTTTGCATTTTAAATTAATATTCAGGCCACCTTCTCCAAGTTCCCCTTAGAGTCTGCTTTTGCCCTGCTGGACCACCACGGCTGCTGCTTCCACTTGGCACTGTTATTATTGTAATTATTATTATTATTATTCCTGTGCTGCAAATAACAGCCGGCCATAAGGACGAGGCTGGCAGAGGCTCTGAGCTGGCACAGCTGCCGGGGTGGGCTGGAGAAGGGGATGAAGGGTCCCAGGGTGGCTCCCCCCGCTCTGGGGTGAGCCGGTGGAGATCGGGGTGAGGCTCCTCCGTCGCCGCTGGGCAGGGGCAGCCCCGGGCTCTGGGCAGAGAAAGGCACGGAATCTTTAAATAAATAAGGCAGAGCCGAGCGGCCGGCTCGGGAACGGCCGGCACGAGAGGCAGGGATGCGCGGCCGCCGGCGGGGTTCAATTCCCGAGGCGATAACGCGGCCGCTCATTGCTGCCCGGTGCCATCGGCGAGATCCGAGCCCGCCGTGCCGCGGGGAGCGGCTCCCAGCCCGGGCAGCAACAGCAGCCCGGCCTCAGCCCGCGCCGCCGGCTCCGCTCCTGCCCCGGATCCCGACCGTCCCCGGAGCGCCGCGCTCCGCTCCGGGGGCGACCGGAGCGGGGGAAGCAGAGAGCGAAACAAACCCCCGAGAGCCCCGCCGCCTTCATTCCCGCTCGCAGCGCGCCGACACTTCCTCCCCAAAGTTTGCCGGGCTCTGGTTTCCCGGGAAGCGGCAGAGCCGGGCAGAGCCGGGCACAAGCCGGGCAGAGCCGGGCACAGCGGAGACAACTCGAGCAGAACCGAGCACAGCCGGGCACAACCGGGCACAAGCGGGGAAGAGCCTGGACGGAACCGGGCACAGCCGGGCACAAGCGGGGCAGAGCCTGGACAGAACCGGGCACAGCCGGGCACAAGCGGGGCAGAGCCTGCACAGAACCGGGCACAGCCGGGCGCTCCCGGCTCGCTGCCGCCGGAGCCGCCGCCGTTGCGGGAGCGGAGGGACGCGGCTCCGTGTCCGCCCGTGGCAGCGGCAGAGCAGCCCCGCGCTGCCGATCAGCGAGCCTCGCCCGGCACCGAGCCACCGGGAAACAAATATTAAGAATATATCTCTCAGTAATTTGTAATAGTGATTCCTGCCCCCGCCCTCCTCCCCGCCAAGAAATCAAAGTTTACTCCAATCACGCTCTCGCAGGAAGGATATCTAGAAATGATAAATTTTTATATGCATGGAAAAATATTCTAAGATGAAGCTGCTATTCTCATGAAAATATATTTAGCCGGTAGTTTTTACTCTTCAGAAGAAAATCTGCATATTTTGTTTATTCTGGAAAATATTCTTCTTTTTTTTTTTAATAGCCTGAACCAAATAATTTCTCATTTTTACAGGCTTCACTTCACTTTTCTCACAGTGAATAAATTGCAACTTATTTCCATGAAATTCACAGATGACACAGATCTTTATTTTGCATAAAGGCATAGAGAAGTGTCTAATATCTTCAATATTCATCCGCTAAGTGGACATTTGCATTGGGTTAGCAGGGAGAAGGAGCCCCGGCCCTCCCGCGGTGACAGCTGTACGGAGGGATGACATCTGACAGCTGTGACAGTGCTGACGGGAGGCTGGGATGGCTCCCGCATCCCTGATCCAATTACGGCACACATCCCTCTGACAGGGCCGGCAGCCGCTCCCGCCCGGGAGGACAGTATTGATCTCTTGTCAGAGCCCCGCGCTCCGCTGCCCGAGCCGCAGCATCCCCGGCAGCCGCCGGGGGCCGGCCCGGGCTGCGGCCGCGGCCGGACGGGCAGAGGGGCCGGCTCCGGGGCTGCCGGCCGGCCGTGCCGCCCGGGCCTGGCACGGGAAAGGCCCCTGCGAGCAGCCGGGCCGGCGGGGCGGGGAGAGCGGCCCGCAGCGGGCAGCGGCAGCCGGCGGTAACGCCGGAGCCCCAAAGCGCACAGCCCCCCCGGGATGCTCTGCTCCGCTCCTCCCTCCGGCGCTGCCACGGCCAACGCCAGGTACGGAGCCTGGGCCTCAGCATCCTCATCCTCCTCATCTTCCCACAGCTCGGCCCAAACTTTTCCTCAAACATGAAGTGACACCAGGAAAAAACCTGTCCCCAGCACCGTGGCCCATGGGCCAGCAGCCCCTCCCACCCTGCATTTGGCTGAGAGTTTATACCACTGCCAATAAAAACTACAGAGGTTTGGGGCTTGTCATGCTGTTTACAAGGTTCTGTAATATCTCCAGTGGTTCAAAGCAGAATTCTTTTTAAAGAGCCCTATCATGCCTCTGCCCTCTCCACAGAGCACTCCCAAACGTCTGTTCCAGCACCCTCACATATTCCAGACCAAGCAGAGATGGGGATTTCAATCTGCTCCCAAGAACAGGCTGAGAAGAGCAGAGCAGAGGAGGCCCAGGAGCATGTGGACGCTTCAAAGCATTTTGACAACAGCAGAAGCAAGAGCAGAAGAGCTCCCTGTGAGCCACAAGGGATCCTCCCTGCTCCTGGGGCTGCACTGCCAGGGCGAGGGGAGGCACAAACCCCACCGTCCACCGTGACAGGACAGGCTGCAATTCTTCAGCAAATCACAAAATGAAGCCCTTCTCTTCCGAGAAGCCCTCACACCTGGGCACCCTCCCTCCCTGTTCTTCTCAGTCTGCTGTGCCAGCCTCACAGGGTGAGCTCAGTATTGCCACTGCTCCCTCCAACTTCTGTCTGGCCAGGCTGCTCAGCAGCAGCCCCACGCTGCCAGCTAGATGTCATTATAAACAAAGTTATTGATTACCTCCCTCCAGCTGGATTGGAACCTGCAGACAAACTGTGACTTGCTCCCGTGCTGTAATTTTATTGATCAGAGCAATCCAGCTGCCAGTGCTTTCTGGAGAGTAAAAAATAATAATAATAAAAAAACCCCAGCCTGGCTACATGTTCCCTTTGCCCACACATGAAACAAAACACAATTTTTAAGGCTGAAAGACAATTTTTAAATTTTTTCCCCCTCTTCCAAAATCCTTTGATAATAAAATAAGTATTTCCTATCTTTCAAAAAAGCCTTCCAGTCTGCCAGCTTTGAGATGAGACTGCAACCATCTCCTACCACACTGGGTCCAAATTCCCCCATGGGCTGTGCCACACATTTCATTAAAAATAAATAAAAATTATCAGCTCTAATTTCATTAAGTTCAGGGCTCCCTGGACAGCAAGGTGTGCATTTGCACACTTTGGTCACTGCTGCAAAGCCAAACATTTGGTAACAGTTACTCAAATGCAAATTTGATGATGGTCACTCAAATGCCAGTGTTGCTTCATGAAGGTTTTTGGATCCATGCCCCAGCCAGGTTGTTCCATGGAATTTTGTGAGGTTGGAGCTGGGGATGGGGGGGGAGGTCGGGCTGTGCTCCAGGGAACAGGGACAGGAGCAGAGGGAACGGCCCAGGCTGGCCCAGGGCAGCTCAGGGTGGGCACAGCAGGAATTTGCCCATGGAAAGGGGGCTCAGGGATTGGAACTGCCCAGGGAGGTTTGCAGTGCCCATCCCTGGAGGCGTCCCAGGAATGAAACCCACGGCTCCCCTGGAGTGAAGATGCCCAAGATGAGCCCAAGTCTGAGCCCACGTCTGAGCCCACCTTCCCCTGGCTGTCCCCACCAGCATCACCTGCTCCTCTCACCACAAACATCACCCTCCCTCAGAACTCAGCAGCACAGACCACAGAGCTGCCCATAAATTCACCAAACAAAGTTTGTCTGTGAATGAAACCTCCCTGCCAGAGCTCATTTACTCCCGACAGCAACACTCCCTGCCAGGACAAACACCTGAGAAATGCACAGACGGAGAGGACATGGAGAACTCTGCTCCGTGCTCCTCAGGAAGGATGGCAAAATGTGCAGGCAGGAATTTGAAAAGCAAATGGCTTCAAATGCATTTGGAAATGCGGTTCACACCTCACAGGAGAAGCAGTCGGGGCTTCTTGTTGTTGTTTGGGTTTTGGTGGGTGGTTTTTATTTTTTTCTGACACAGTTTGACTCAAAACAAAACTATTTCAGGGCAGAAATTGCTGCTTTAGCAGCCTCCCAGAAGGAGTGGGATCTGAGTTCTGCTCGTCACTGTGCCGAGCAGAGCTGCTGGAATATCACATGCCATGGAAAAAAACCCTCTAGAGTTTCCTTTGGTATCTTCTTAAATAAAAATAGGGATTAAGCTTTACACCTGAGTTACTGGAGGGTCACCTAAGACAGAAGTGCCACACATTCAGTCCTGGGGCTGAGAACAGAGATCCCAATCTGTGCTGTAATTAGGGAGAGCATGGAGGCCAAACCCTGACTGTAGAAATCAATAAAACCACTGCAATGAACCTTTGGTTTGAATTTACTGATTGCTGGAGGTCTCTTAGGCAGGGAAGCGCCAGGGAAGCCCCTCAAGTGACAGCACAGCAGCAGCTTTGGGTGTTATATTCCAGACCCATGACCCACACCCTGCCTGCCAGCACACTGCCTCTGCTACTCTTCACCTTCAGAGCAACAGCTGAATAATTCCATTTAAAACCATGAAGAGCAGCAGCAGTGGTTACAGGTGGGCTCGCTGAGGAAGAGGGGGGAGAAGCATCTCCAGGAACACAGTGGAGTTTTAGTGTACCTCATTAATTCGGCCTGGATTGCAGATACTCTTTGATTGTGATACTCTTTAATGGCAATTCTTAATTGTTGACATTAAAAAATCTGCTGAGCTGAGCAGCGAGCCCAAGGCTGGCTCCGGCACAGCCGCTCCTTCCCCTGCTCAGAAAGCAAGCAGAACGGGCACGGTGGCTTTAATCACCTCCCTCCAGAAGCAGAGTTCAGTCCCCGGTGCCAGCAGAAAGGTTAGGGGTGTAAATCTTGCCAAAGAGGCGGCTCAGGAACTCCAGGGCACACGGGCAGCTCAGCTCTGGGGCACATGGGAAATGCAGAGAGGAAGAGGAGTCCTCTCCTGGAAGGGAAGAAGCTGACACAGATCAGCGGCTGGCAGCACCTGGATCCCACTGGAACTCCATTGGAATTCCATTCCATTCCATTCCATTCCATTCCATCCCATCCCATTCCATTCCATCCCATTCCATTCCATTCCATTCCATTCCATTCCATTCCATTCCATTCCATTCCATCCCATTCCATCCCATTCCATCCCATCCCATTCCTCTGGAAGCTCAGCCCAGCACTCTGAGCACCTTGGGAGGAGCCCAGCTGCAACAGAACACCCCTGCCCTGGCCCAGGGCAGCTCAGGGTGGGCACAGCAGGAATTTGCCCATGGAAAGGGGGCTCAGGGATTGGAACTGCCCAGGGAGGTTTGCAGTGCCCATCCCTGCAGGTGTCCCAGGAATTCTGGAGGTGGCACTCGGGGCTCTGGGCTGGGGACAGGGTGGGGATGGGCACAGCTGGGATTTGGCCTCAGAAGCTTTTCCAGCCTCAGGGAGGCTGGGATTCTGGGCTGGGCTGTCCCTCAGCAGTGTGGGGAAGCCAAGACAGCTCCCTGGGCAGGTGCAGCTGTGGCTGCAGCATTCAGGAGCTGCTCAGTTAAAGTTCCACCCACAACATTATCCCGGACCTGAAAAATTGGAAGGTATAAACCAGTTCAGATCACGCTGTACAAACACCTCGGGTCTGAATTAATCTGCAAAGTTTGTTAGAAATGAAGGTCAGGACTTGAATTGGCAGCAATTAGAATCATTGATATTTTCATGGTATCAGCCTCCTGTTCCTGATTATCAACTTCCATGGTGCTGACACCTCAAAAGTTGGCCCCTCTGACCCTGCCTGGGTTCAGCTGTGGTTCTGTAATGTTGAGAATATGTTTCTGCATTACTTTTTGCAAGTCAGAGAAAATTTGTTAGAGAAAACATCACGGAGAGAAAATATATATGCAGAAATATATATTTTTACATATTTTAATTGAATATTGTAGCCAAGTAAAATAATGATTGGGATTCTGCCTTCTCCAACCTTTGCCTCAACACTTAATGCAATTTATTAATGGTGTTCTGACCTGTGGAGGAACTAACTGGGAGATCAACTTCCAGCACAAACTTCTGGGAATGAGCTTGCTAGTGTTGAGCCAGAGGGCCAGAGGGCTGAGCTGGCAGTGGGAGGCTGGAAAGAAGGACCTTTCCCTGAGATGCCTTCAGACAGGAGGTTAGGGTGGTCAGAGGGGGAAACCCAAGAAATCCTTGGTTAAAGACATCCTTTGATATTTCTGCCAGCACAGAAAATACACATCCTTACCACTGCCACATGTGCCATCCCTCTGCAGATCACTGAACATGAGAACTCACAGAAATCCCCAGGAACAGAGGGAAGAGGGATGGGCAGAGCATCACCTCAGGATTTCACACACACAGGAGCCAATTCCCTCCTGTTCCCCCCAAAGGACTGCAGACACCACAGAACCCTGGAACAGTTCAGGTTGGAAGGGACCTCTGGAGATGACCTGGTCCAGCCCCCAAATTAGGCTGAAATCAGGACTGGAAAATGGACAGAAAACCCAAAAACATCACCTAATTTTAGTCCAGCTCAGCAGGAAGGTGGATAACAGAAGCCATCCCAGTCCTTCCACGGTTCAGGAGCCTCCTTGTCTCTCCAGCATGGTGGATTTGCTCCTGTGGGAGCTGTTTGTGCAATCTCCAATCCCCCTGTGCGCAGCTCAGCCCCCAGACTGAACCAGGGTCCCACGAGTGCAGCCCCAGTGATGCTCCAGGGCAGAGTTCCCAGGGGATGCTGAGGGAATGCAGGGCCAAAGGCACCTCAGTGGGTCCCAGAGCAGGACAGCCCTTTGCCCTCAGGGGAGCTGCAGGTGTGTGCTTTCTGTACACACCCCTTTTCCCAGGGCCAAAAATCACCCGAATTTAAAACACATCAGGGAAAAAACAAAGCAGCCACAGAGGAAGTGGGAATTTTCCACCCTCTGGATGCGCAGCAAGAAGATGGAACGGCATAACCTTATTTTTTCTTGCTAATACACCTCAACTCTGACCTTCCTGAAAACCAGGACCTCCTGGGTAATATGGTAATTTAATGTGAGTGCTTATATGCTGATTTCTATGGAGTGGGCTGGCTTGGTGAAATACGACGTGGTTTACTTTTAAATAGAGCTCAGCTGAGACCTCAAAGGGAACTGGAAACAGGCTTCCAATGGAGAGAGATAAATGCCTAATTTACTGTCCCACTTAATCCAGAGCTTTTTCCTTAAGTCATTATCTCCCATCCCTCATTATTGTGGCAGCACAGCCATGAAAGACACGTGCAGTGAGACCATGATTGGAGCACTTCTGTTTACAGTGGCCACAATTTATCATTAAAACAACTGCAAAGCTGAGCCACGATGGGAAATATTAAAAATAAATAGGATAAAGCCTGGAAGTGCCTGTTGCAGCTCAGAGGTACCTCTACCTGGAGAGCACCACACACCTGCAGCTGGGAAATATGCTGCCCAGAGCATCAGTCAGAGAGGAATGTGTGTTATGGACAAGACAAGAGCATCAAACACTTCAACATCCTTTTCTTCTGGTTGTGTTTTTAGTATTCTAAGCAAGCAAAGCAACAGCCCCGTTCCCCCAGAAGCTCTTGGGGTGGTGCCACCCCCAGGTGCTGCCCTTTGGAGAGCCCCAGGAGACAGATCCCATGAGGAGCTCCAGGGAGCTGCTGCCCAAGCCAGGCCCACAGCTGGGCTTCAGCAGCCTGAACCCAAATCCCAGAATTCCAGAACCCTTTATGCTGGAAAATCCATCCAGGATGATCAAATCCCAGCTGTGCCCAATGTCCCCAGCCCAGAGCCCTGAGTGCCACCTCCAGGTGACACCTGCAGGGATGGGCACTGCAAACCTCCCTGGGCAGTTCCAATCCCTGAGCCCCCTTTCCATGGGCAAATTCCTGCTGTGCCCACCCTGAGCTGCCCTGGGCCAGCCTGGGGCCGTTCCCTCTGCTCCTGTCCCTGTTCCCTGGAGCACAGCCCGACCCCCCGGCTGTGCCCTCCTGGCAGGGAATTCCAGAGAGGGAAAAGATCCCTGGGGATCCTCCTTTGCTCCAGGCTGAGCCCCTTCCCAGCCCCCTCAGGGATTCTCCAGCCCCTTCCCAGCTCCCTCAGGGATTCTGCAGCCCCTTCCCAGCTCCCTCAGGGATTCTCCAGCCCCTTCCCAGCTCCCTCAGGGATTCTGCAGCCCCTTCCCAGCTCCTCAGGGATTCTCCAGCCCCTTCCCAGCTCCCTCAGGGATTCTCCTGCCCCTTCCCAGCTCCATTCCTTTCCCTGGACATGCTCCAGCACCTCAGGGTCTCTCCCACCACAATGACCCGGAGCTGTCCCCAGCCCTGGTGGTGACCCCAGCAGTGCCAGCACAGGGGGACTGTCACTTCCAAGGGCTCTGGAGACAATGAGATGAGGCTGCATTAAAACCCCTGAGGCCATCTGGCTTCTCCCTCTTCCCACTGCCCCTCACGCTTGGCGCCAAAGGGAAGCCCAGCCAGAGGAGGAGCTCACTTGTCCCAGCATTCTAAGTGCGCACATAAATTAAAATAATCTCAAATAAAAAAGAATTCAAGAGTAATTCTAAGTTTGCATCACCTCAGGGCACAGTGGTGGGGCTGTGATGTGCCCTTTCCATTTGGGATTGACTGGGGACAGGGACACTTCAGTGCAGCCTCTCCCTCCCTGCAGCGCCGCCCAGCCCCACAGACCTTCCCCCAACACAACTTCATTTGCTCCCCAGAAATTCCATGCCTTTACACATTTCAAAAGAGGAGAAAAAAGCACAGCTCTGTTTCCAAATGGCTTTTCAAGATGACAGGGTTGGAACCCTGGGAAATGTCTGGGAGTGCCCCCGCGCTGCAGGAGGAGCTCTCGGGGATCACCTTCCACCCGCCACACAAACAACAGCCCTGCTCTGAAATGGCACAGCCTCAACATGCAAATGAGCCCGCTAATTCCTCGCAAATTTCCCATTAATTATGACTCTTTATCAGTTTCACTGTCAGTGTCAGATGTACGGTTCCAGGGCTACTCCTCGGAGCAGATGTTGCGAGAGAACTGGAGTGTAAATATTTATGGGTTAAAAGGAGAGACTTTGGAGCTTGAAGATCTCTCCCCATCCTTCTCACGCTGCCTCACCCCATCCTTCTCTGTGGGCTTGTTTTGGAGACAGACAAATGCTTTACATGTACATGTATCAACTGCCACTTGCAAATTCGGCTTCTCCAGCTCAAAATATCAAATATTTAACACATGCACAGCTAGAACAGAAAATATTGTTTTCCAGAAAGAGTTTTGCTCTTTATTTCCATCAAGTCTGGCATTTCATTCGCTCTCTGCTGCTTTTTGCACAGTGCAGGCGCTTGGCACCTCTCAAAGCCAGGCCCAGAGTGCCTGAGCTGGGAGAATGGAACTGAAGTCTCCCAGTGAGGCTCTGCCCTGGCAGCCCTGGCTGGAGAGGTGCAGCTCATGAAACCCTGACCCAGCCCGAGAACTCTTCCTCCTGTCAGCAGAGAGAAGAAATCCCAGCCTGCTGGGAGATGTGGGTGAAACCCCTGCCTGGGAGGGTGGGGAGGGCTGGGATGGAATTCCCAGAGCAGCTGGGGCTGCCCCTGGATCCCTGAAGTGCCCAGGGCCAGGAGCCCCAGGGCTGGCAGCACCTGGGACAGTGGGAGGTGTCCCTGCCATGGGCTTTGGGGTCCCTTCCAACCCAAACCCAAAAACCATCCCATGATCCCACATGACAAACCATACAACAACCCCTCGGAAAGCCACCCCTTCAGAAAAGTTCTGAAGTCATGTAACAACAACAACAAAAAATGTACTGAAGTACTTGACTTCAGTTCTAGCAAATATTTCAGTTCCAAGAAACAGAGCAATCACACCCAAGCATTTTATTTTAGCTCCTACTCTGTCTCACTTCTCTCAGGTTTTCACTGATTTGGGAGGAAAAAACAACAACAAAAACGTTCACCCACTGACTTTGCTCCTTGGGCTAACTGTGGTGGCTTTTTTAAATAACAAATTTCTAATGAATCCAAGCAAATCGTTAAGTCTCCTAAAGTTAAAGTTAAAATTTAAATTTAACTTAAAATTAAAAGCCTAGAATTCAGCTTTTGTCAGAACAGTATATGAGGGTATCAAAGAACAGAGTGCAGAAACTGCATCCAAGCCTCCCTCTCCTGCTCTGCCCCACCTCCTGTTGCAAAGCTCAAATATTTAAATTGGGTGAGTTAATCTCCAAGACATCACAGCAGGAAAATGCAGTTACCCTTTTTTTTCTTTGAGACAGAGGGAAAACTGCAATCCAAGAGCAGTGGAGCTGCTTCCAGAGTGCCAGAGCGAGCACAAACCAGGTGTGTGGGCACAGAGCAGGGCAGGAGCCCTGCCACTCTTTAGGTTCATTACTGCAGGCCTTTGAAGGTACAAAATTTGCAATATTTGCAACTTGCAACCTTCAGCTGCCAGGCCTGCAGAAGGAGGGAAGGACGAGGGAGGAAGGGCAGGCAGTGGAGGGGTCTGTGACATTTGCAGTAATTACAGCACACCTCCAGAGCTCCTGGGCACCTGCAGACCCGCAGAGTGCGGAGGCTCTCACTCAAAGCTCCCCCAGCACCCACCACAGTGCTGACACCCACCCTTTCCTTTAGACAGAACTTCACAATCCTTCCAGGGCTCCCAGGGCGAGCAAAGCTCCCTGCAGGCCAAGCCTGGGGAGCCTGAGCGTCAAAACACGGCACAGCTCTCAGGGGTTTGCCCCTCCTGGGGTCACTCACTGACACCACCGAGGCCACACACCAGCAACAAGTGCCAGGGCTCCCTCCAAAGCCCCAAGGCTCTTGCTCAGGATTCTTTCCCCCTTTGCTGAGGCTGCTGCGCGGGGCTGGCGCCTCAGGGGCAGTGATTAAATGAATAAATATCCGGCCGGGGTAGCAGTGACCTATCCTGGGGGACAAGGGCCATTATTCACCCGGCATAATGCACCTCGAGCAACGCCACGGAATTAATCAGAGCCCTGCAAAACCTGACACCTGAGCAGAGATTAAAAGAATTGGGGTTGTTTATCCTAAAAAAAGAGCACTTAGGGGAGGACACGGAAACAATTTTCAAGCGCGGTGACAGCTGCGGCGAAGACGGAAGGAAAATCAGTTTTTTATGTATATGGTGGAGTGGGGGGGAGAAAAAGGGATTCAAATTGCAGAGGGAAAAAACCAAACCCAACATGGGAGAGTTCAGCACCGGATGAAGTTTCTTGGGAATTTCCAGGAGTGAGGAGTGGGGCATGGCCAGCCCATCCGCAGGAGCCGGGCTGGAACGTGGCCCCACGACAGCCCCTGGTGCTTTTGCAGCCGGGTTTTCCTGTGAGCCACACAGAAGCTCACTCTATTGGAGAGGAGTAGAATGTCTTGCTAATTGAATGTCAAAGCAATTAAAGTGGGTATAGACTTCTCTCAACATTATCTTGACTTGATAAAATAAAGTTGTTTTGACAACGCTCACTGACAATTCCTGATTTTCAAGCGCAGCGATTTTTCTCCAGGCAAGACACGGAAAATGCTGAGACTTTGGAGTGAATCTTCCAAAGATATGCAGAACCATTATTCTCAGAATAAGCCTATTAGACAGAACTAATGGGCGATTTTCAAGGCATTGCCATGATCACAGCCACCCGTACCTGCAGCTCCCTTCCACCCACCTCCCCACAAACTGCACACAAAACACTCCCCATGCTCTTGAACAGCTTTGCCTTCCAGACACACTCAAGGAGTTCAGCCCTCAGAGGATCCCTACAGCCCTGGACCCGGGGGCTCAAACCTGTCCTCAGTTGTTTGTGTTTGACAGTCACTCGTTTTTAACCAATTTGCATAAACAGAAATAAAAACACCCCAATAAATATAATTTTGTCACTGCTTCTTGCATTTCCTCCTCTCCAGACCCATTCCAACTCTCCCCCTCATCCAGGTGCCGTGGCTCGTGCCTTGCTCTGGGAAAACTCCAGCAATGCCATGCAAAACGAGAAGGAACTTGTGGTCAGATTACTCTCATCAAGGAAAAGGAGGAATTCCCTGTGGACCCCACAGCAGCTCAGCTTCACTCCCACTGAGATCAGTGACCAGGTACATCAGCCTTGAGTAAAGCTCACCTCCAGCAATTCTCCTCCAGAAGTGGGTGCAGGGAATTCCTGGCCTTGGCACAGCCCTAATCTCATCTCATCTCACCAGCAAACCTGCCCAGCTGCCCTTTGGGCCACGGGAAACTCCTGGTTCCAAGGAGGGACAGCTTGGAATTAATCTCATTTGGGTTGAAAATACCCCTGAAAGCATTGAGTGCCAGCACTGCCCAGGCCCCCAGGATGATTTGTAACCCATCCTGTAACACAAGGTGTTTGTAACCCCAAAACTTGTCCTCCCAAAGGCAGAAATCTGAGAAAAGGCTTTTCTAACAGGTACCAGTTTGTCTGACACAGGATGAGAAGTGTTTGGTAAGTTACTCATGAAGAGTAATTGGGCAGTTGTGTTAAGCAGAGGCATTTATGAATTCTGTGAGCAATCTTTGACCTTTGCAAATTCTATTTCCAGAGCTCTGGGCTCACACCTTTCCCCAGCATGGCCTGGGCAAGAGGAAAAATAAATGCTTGGATTTATTGTCCTGTTCTTTGCTGCCATTTGCATAAGTGCCCTGGTAAAGGCAGCTCTCTCTCTCTCTCCCAACACCTGCAGTCACAAGTCAGGGAACTGGGGCTGCTCCAGCCCGGGGACAGTGGGAGGTGTCCCTGCCAAGGCAGGGGTGGCGCTGGTGGTATTTAAGGTCCCTTCCAACACAAGCCAGCCCGGGACTGCCAAAAAAACTCATCCAAGACATCACTGCATCTCCACCACGCTCTTCCTCAGGCCCCCATCACAACCTAAAAATGGGTCACAGAGGTAAAATACTGCACCAGGGTGTAATCTGTGTCACTTGGTGCCACTGAAAACACCAGGGACACTCATTCAGCTGGAAACACAGATAAACATTGCAAGGATATGGGACTGAGGGGAGGAAATGGGAGGAAAGGAGATCAGGGAGCCATCCAGAGACATCCTCAGCTCTGCAGCTGGGGGCTGGCAGCATCAGCAGCGCCACTCACACTACCCTGAACATCTGGCAAAGAAAAAACTCCACTGCTTTTGGAAAATCTACTCAGAAACCCAATATTTTATACTTTTTAAAGGGTGAGGCCACACAAGAGGTTTCACTTCTGAGGAGATGAAAATCTGTTTTTCCCCTTCATTCTTGCAGATCCCTTTGGAAGGGGAGTGCAGCTCTGGAACCGGAGAATCCCAGGGTGGTTCCAGAGCCCCCCCCAGAGCAGGATTGATTTGAGGGGTGAGCTGCAGCCCAGCTCAGCAGAGGGTGGCCTTGCCCCACTGGGGCTGCCTCTGCCTCTGGAGGTCGTGCTGCCATCAGGGTGAGTCCAGTTCCCAAATCCTGGGATGGGACCTTGGCACCCCTGTGCTGTGGGGCAGCTCTGGGGCAGCAAGGTGTTCTCACCTGCTCTGTGTGCCTCTCGTGGGATTGCTGCTCTCAATTGCCCTGAACTGTCCCTCTGGGGTAGAGGAAAGTCTGTGATGGAGGCAGAGCTGGTGGAGATCCAATGAAATTAAAATTCACAACAGCACCCAAGACAGAGTTTCCCCTGATCCTGTTTCCCCAGGATTGCCTGTTTGTCATTTAGCAGCCCCCCAAGGTGGCACTGGGGAGGACCCTGTGCCAGGTCATGGCTGGGGTGGGAATGAATGCCCTCTAAGGACCCCCCAGCACAGGATTCTGTATTTCCAGGATTCCTAGGACACCCCAAACCAAGTTTATTCCTGGCTCCTGCAGCCCCAGCAGCACTGCTGGCTGTTTCCCCTCCCTGTGCCCCAAAGCTCCCGGCTCTGAGGTGTCCCACAGCCTCCCCCAGACCCCTCTGGGGTCTGCAGGCTGCAGCCAGCCCCCCCAGGCCTGCCTGTGCAGTCCCCCAAATCCACAGTGCCTGCACTGATATTAAAGGGGCTGGGCTGGACTTAGACCAGAGCAAACGAGAGCACAGCCTGACCTTTTCTCGCCTTCCTTTCACACCTCCTAATGGTTTTTATATTAGAAAAGGTAAAATATTTGTAAAACCAAGGAAATCCCTCAAATACCATGTAAATTCCCCTTCTAATTTTCCCAGATTCATTTTGAGACTCCTTTAAAATAAAAAAAAAAGTCAACTGCAAAGAGAAACTTCCAGCACTTTCCCCCTCGGTCTCTACTTTCTCTACTTTTCTGTGGCCTTCCCAAAATGCCCCATTCAGGGGTCTGGGATGGGGATCCTGCTCTGGAATCATCCTTGTGTCCCAGCCAACCCCCTCCCTTCCCACCTGAGCCTTTCCTGTGGCAGCATGTGGATTCCTTTTGGTCACAGCTCCCCAGGACATTCAGGTAAAGAAATCACACCGGGTTTGTCTATTCCCTCTGTCCCCAGTTCTGTGTTTTTAACTCCCTCCTTCCCCAAAGCTCCCAGCGCTTCTTGCTTGGCATTTGCTTTTCCATGTCCTTAGAAGAGCACTAAGTGGATTAATATTTCAGATTCATTGTGTCATTTCAAGTTATTAACAAGCCCAGCTCCTCTGAAATGAGTGAAAGCTAATGATAAAAAATACTTCTATTCTCTGCCTCAAACAAAGTCCTTCTACTGGAATCAAAAAGTCCCACTTTCATTTGTGTCATTTTTTTAAGGCCAGTAATCACAGCAGAGCAGCATTTCTAACTTTTGAGTCATCAGCAGCACAAATAAAGCTTTCACAAATTGCAATAATTTCTCATCAAGGCTTCCCTACAGAGAAAAAACCACAAATTAACACAGTGTCACGTATCAGAAATCTAACACTGCCACAGAACATTTTGGGGAATAAAAGAAATGGTGGGAAACAAAGCAGATCATCTGACAGAAAGAGGAGACTGAAATGGAGCCACAATTCTGCAGCAGCTCCAGGCACTCCTGGAATTCTGCTGGAGCAGAAGAAACCTCCTCCATTCACAGGCTGCCAGCTTTTCCATGGAAAAAGCCCTGGGAAAAGCTGCTCCTGTGTAGGGGGCTCCAAATTTGTTCCTTCCTGAGTCTGAGGGAAAACTCTGCTCATTCTGCAGTGACAAAAAAAAAAAAAATTGGAGCCTCCTGTTTTGTACTACAAGGGCTTCTACACTTCCTCATTTCTACCTCCTCCTAACAGCCTCTGTCCAGTCAGGGTTACAGGGCAGTGAACATTTATTCAACATTACATTTTCTATGGGATGTGTAATTGGGAGTTTGTCAGATTCGAGCCTCCCTGAGTGAGGAGCTCAGAATTTGAGGGCTGGGATGGTTCTGTGTTTCACTGGATCTCCACCAGCTCTGCCTCCATCACAGACCTTCCTCTACCCCAGAGGGACAGTTCAGGGCAATAGATAGCAGCAATCCCACGAGAGGCACACAGAGCAGGTGAGAACACCTTGCTGCCCCAGAGCTGCCCCACAGCACAGGGGTGCCAAGGTCCCATCCCAGGATTTGGGAACTGGACTCACCCTGATGGCAGCACGACCTCCAGAGGCAGAGGCAGCCCCAGTGGGGCAAGGCCACCCTCTGCTGAGCTGGGCTGCAGCTCACCCCTCAAATCAATCCTGCTCTGGGGGGGGCTCTGGAACCACCCTGGGATTCTCCGGTTCCAGATCTGCACTCCCCTTCCAAAGGGATCTGCAAGAATGAAGGGGAAAAACAGATTTTCATCTCCTCAGAAGTGAAACCTCTTCCTTAAAATGTCAGTTCCTCAGGAACTGCTGTTGCAAGGGAGAAACCCAGGTTGCTTTCCACCCACTTTGTGCCCCAGCCAGCCTGGAACCCAACGTGCCTGGGCTGCTCTTTATTCACTGCCACAGTGAGGGGGGCACACAGAGAGGTCTCTGCTCTGCTCAGCACCCAGAGGGGGCAATCCAGAAATGCACAGGAGGGAGAGAATTCCTCCCTGTGACTGTGTGTGGGTGTCCCTGGGGGCTCTGGGGTGCCTGCTCTCCCCCCAAACTGGTCAGCAGCAGCTCCAGCTGCGAGGCTCGGAGCAGGGCCCTGGAAACGCTCCCATGTGTCACTGAACAGGCTCTGCTGCGCTGAGAACATCCCTGGGCACAGGGAAGGAAGGACAGACACCCTCCCTGCCCCAGCTCCTGGGTGAACAGGCACAGAGCTGAGCCCTGGCAGTGCCCTGAGTCAGGCAGGTGAGCCCAGGTGAGCTCAGGTGAGCACAGGGCACAGCAGGAGGGGGAGCTGTGCACTGATCTCCCACACAAACTGGAGTCCAGCAGCCTCCCCACCTGTGTGATCCCACACACAAACTGGAGTCCAGCAGCCTCCCCACCTGTGTGATCCCACACACAAACTGGAGTCCAGCAGCCTCCCCACCTGTGTGATCCCACACACAAACTGGAGTCCAGCAGCCTCCCCACCTGTGTGATCTCCAAACTGGAGTCCAGCAGCCTCCCCACCTGTGTGATCTCCAAACTGGAGTCCAGCAGCCTCCCCACCTGTGTGATCCCACACACAAACTGGAGTCCAGCAGCCTCCCCACCTGTGTGATCCCACACACAAACTGGAGTCCAGCAGCCTCCCCACCTGGGTTCCCTTTTGGAGCCCAGGGCTGCCTCTTTTCCTGCCAAACTGGCAGTTCCAGGGAAGCACCACCACGGCAGGAGCAGGGAATCAGCTCCAAGAGCCCCGTGCAGGAAGAGCAAAGCAGCTGAGTGTCGAACCCCTGCCAGGGAGAAAAACCCCCAGAAAACCTTCACAAGTGGATCCAGATAAATTCCCTTGGATTTACTCCCCCTTTGGCAATGCAAAATAGTGACAGAAAAAGTCAACGTGGCTCAATTTTATTTATTTTTTAATTCCAGAGCTACTTTTTCAGTGCACACAGGAGGAAATCTAAAATTTAAAAAGTTTAGTATAAAATTATAAAATGCAAAGGAAATTGCCTCCAAAAAGACAGGGCCTAACCTGAGATTTTCTAGGCAGATTCCAAGGGTGCTTCCAGCCCTGCATCCACTTTCTGGGCACCTACTTCCCTCCCAAGGCTGATCACATCCGGCAAAACAGGAGTTAAGACCCAGAGCTCCTCAACTGCCCACTGGTGGAACCCCACCAGAGCAGGGCATTTCTGAAAGTAAGTCAGTAAATGAACTAATAATATAGGGGGGAAATGAATTTTTAAAATTTTAATTAGTTTTAATTAATTTTAATGGAAAAATCTTATTCTTAATGATGGTGCAGGTCTATTTATCCTGATTCATTCAGTACTTTTGAATTCAAAGGGTGGTGAGAAAAACATGGAATTCTAGCAATGTGAGAAGCAGATGGATTAGTAAATTCTGTTGAGAAATGGAGAGGAAATCCCCTTTCAGGGCACTTTGGTGAGTGCCTGCTGTCCCCTCAAGTGTGTGTGCCCATGGAAAGGGACATGGCCACCACCAGGAGAGGGACACGGTGCCCATGGAAAGGGACACGGTGTCCATGGGAAGGGACACTGCCATCCCCAGGAAAGGGACATGGTGCCCATGGAAAGGGACACTGCCATCTCCAGGAAAGGGACACAGTGTCCATGGAAAGGGACACGGTGTCCATGGGAAGGGACACCGCCATCGCCAGGAAAGGGACAGGGTGTCCATGGAAAGGGACACTGCCATCCCCAGGAAAGGGACACAGTGCCCATGGAAAGGGACACTGCCATCTCCAGGAGAGGGACACAGTGCCCATGGGAAGGGAAAGGGACATGACCACCACCAGGAAAGAAGGGACATAGAACGCATGGGAAGGGACACTGCCATCTCCAGGAAAGGGACACGGTGCCCGTGGAAAGGGAAAGGGACATGGCCACGAAAGGGACACGGTGCCCGTGGAAAGGGACATGGCCACTGCCACAAAAGGGACACGGTGCCCGTGGAAAGGGAAAGGGACACGGCCACTGTCAGGAAAGGGACACAGTGCCCATGGAAAGGGACACTGCCATCTCCAGGAAAGGGACACAGTGCCCATGGAAAGGGACATGGCCACCACCAGGAAAGGGACACAGCCACCGCCAGGAGAGGGACACGGTGCCCATGGAAAGGGAAAGGGACATAACCACCACCAGGAAAGGGACATGGCACACATGGGAAGGGACACTGCCATCCCCAGGAAAGGGACACGGTGTCCATGGAAAGGGACACTGCCATCCCCAGGAAAGAGACACGGTGTCCATGGAAAGGGACATTGCCATCCCCAGGAAAGGGACACGGTGCCCATGGAAAGGGACACGATGTCCATGGAAATGGACACTGCCATCCCCAGGAAAGGGACACGGTGTCCCCAGAGCCCCACAGGACACGGGGGCCGTGCTCCCAGCCCTGCCACAGCCCCTCGCTGCCCCCCATAAGGTGGCAGGCAGCACAAACGGAGCAATTACCAGAATTTCATTTTCATTAACTAATAAACCCAGGAAAACAATTTGAGTATCTGAATGTCATTTTTCAAAGGAAAATAAACTGTAAACATTTGAATAACATCACAGCAGGGATAATATACCTAAGGAAACCTATTGAAATATGCTGGAGAATTCCTCCTCTTTCATCACATTAAAACTGCAATTGACTGTAAACCTCCTACCACTCTCCGCTGAGACTTTAATTGTAAAGATTCCTGTTACACATCATATTAGAATTTAGTTAAAATTGTAGAACACATTATTTCCAATCAGACAGCCAACCATCACTCACAAAGATTTTTAAAAAGGTGATTAATAATTCATCTCAGATAAGGAAAAGATCTATATTTATACCATCTTCTCAGCCACCATAAACTACCTGACAATTGTTCAGTAATGATGCCCAGTAAATTCTTTAAAATGGTAATTTGTCATTCTGTCACTTCATTTGTGACCTAAAATTCCTCACTTGAGGCATCATCAAATAAATTAATCACTTTCCAGGATCCATTTCTCTGTTCTGCACGTTATTATGCCCAGGCTCTCTTGTGTTTCTCTTCATTTACATATATTTAATGGCTCAGCAGTGGTTCACTATGGCACATAACGCACACATCTCATTACAGGTGAAATATTCTAACTGCCACTATCACTGGGAAAGAAAATAACTCTCCCAATTTAATTTTCCTGATGTAACAAAACCATGATTCTTCACTATGAAATGTTGATGCCATCCATCAGTCACAATCAATAAAATCATCATGGAAGTACGCCTTCTCCAGCATCATCCCCTCAGCCTGGGATTATTTGAGGGAGGTAATTAAACTCATAATATGTAATGAATGTAAATGAAGAAAAAACCCCCGTGTTCTCCCTCTAACTACGCTTATTTTACTGCTTTGATTTAAAGTATTTTTACATCTCCCAATCTATGAAATACACAAAGCCCTGAAGGAAAGGCATCACAAGTACAGTAAGCATCAATCAATACATATAATGACTAATTAAAAAGGAACATATTTTAACATTAAAAACCCACCAAATGCTGTTATTTATCGATTTTTCATTTAAAATGATGCATTCCCCCTGGACTAATACATTTGCTGTCTTTCTGAAATATAGATTATAGGACACTAATTTTAGATACTGTTGCTTTGCTAAAAAAAAAAAAAAAAGAAAAAAACCCCAAAACCAACAACCATCCCCAAAGTGATTTTGTGTGTCCCTCATCCCCCAGAACCATTTAAAAAGCCCAGATGCCAGACATGCAAACTACTCCTGTGCTGGAGAGAAAGCCTTAATCATTCCAGTCTCATCTCTGTGCCTGAGCTCATATAAGTCAAGAATGAAAACAGGCTCTTAGAAATGATAACTTTGAAAGAAGTCCACAAAAAAAAAAAAAAAAAAAGGTTTAGAGCAATGCCTTGCCATAAAGAGCAAAAAGGCATCATCTCTCTTGTAAATGTTCACACAATTTGGGTTTTATTTAAAAGCACAATGAGTAATGCTCCTCTTGTGATGGGGAATCCACCAAAAGCCCGAGTGCTGCTCCTCCCTGGAGCACAGGGGCTGAGGGGAGGATTTCCCTGAGCACAGGAATGATCCCTCTCTTTGCTCCCTGCCTTGCTGCAGGGCTCATGGCAGCTCCTCCCAGACAGGGAATGGGAGCCTTCCCAATTCCATGACACTGAGCACAGGGAAAAGGGGAATGCTGGAGAACAGGGGGCTGGCTGGGCCACCAGCCTGTCCTGGGGGGCACTTCCCTGTGCCCTGGCTAGGGGGATGCTTGGTGTTTACAATGAAGGGCTGTTTTCAAACCCTGAGCACCTCTGCCAGCCCTCAGGGACGGCAGGTGTGCTGCTCCAGCTCCAAGGCAGGGAAGGAGAGCAGCAGAGCTTCCCTTTGGGAAGCATCCCCAGCCCTGCACAGCTCTCTGGGTCGGGATGGAACAGGTGAAACCTCTGACAAATGAAATTTAGAAAGGCTGAGATAAAATCTGGGAAAAGAATGCCCACCAGGAAAGAATTATTTTTAGTAACTATTAACCCACAGCTGTGCACAAAACTTCTGCACCACATCAAGGAGCTGCAGGCACAGCAGCTGGGGCTATGAAAGCCCCCAGATATGTCAGGGGTTATAAAACCCCCTAAGATTGATGATTTAATATTAAAGGTTATTTCCCAGCTCGAAGGTATGTGCAGAGAGGTGAGCCACCCACTGCAAAGGGCTGGGGCATCGCAGAGCAGCTGCACCAGGGCTCTGCAAAGGGCCACGAGGCACCCAGCAGCTGCAGGCTGGAAAACCCCGGCCCCAGAGGCACTCCTGGGGGATATTTCCGTTTGCTGTCCGATGTTTTTGCTGGAAGCATTTGGAGAATATTTCCATTTGCTGCTCTCTGTGCACACTGCAGCACAGGAGCCCAGCCGGGGCTGCTGCTGGTCCCCTGCACCCGGCCAGAGGGAATGGGAACCCCAAAACCAGAGAGCCACCGAGGGGCAGGGACATTAAAACCACCCCACTGCACCCCCAGCAGGGACAGCAAATAGTGCAATTAGTGCAATTAGTGCAATTAGTGCCCGGAGCCAGGGATGGGATGGGATGGGATGGGATGGGATGGGGATGGGGATGGGATGGGATGGGATGGGGATGGGGATGGGGATGGGGATGGGATGGGATGGGATGGGATGGGATGGGATGGGATGGGATGGGATGGGATGGGATGGGATGGGGATGGGATGGGATGGGATGGGATGGGATGGGATGGGATGGGATGGGATGGGATGGGATGGGGATGGGATGGGGATGGGATGGGATGGGATGGGATGGGATGGGATGGGGATGGGATGGGATGGGATGGGATGGGATGGGATGGGATGGGATGGGATGGGATGGGGATGGGATGGGATGGGATGGGATGGGCTCCCATGAGGGGTGCTGCCCAGCAGCTCTGGGCACTTCAGTGTTTTCCTCCCCAGCCAGGGAGTGTGTGAGCCCAGCAGCCCCTCTGAGCCCTGCCAGAGCCGGGAAAAGGGGAACCAGGGAGGAGGGAGGGAGCCAGGAACCCCAACAGGCAGCACTGAGCCCCTGGGCTCCCAGGTAAATCAGGGAATAACTGCTCAGTGTGCTTCCCCTCGCAGGGAGAAGAGCAGAGCACACTGCTCCCATTAACCTCCTGCTGCTGGCAGGGGAGCAAGGCTCCCAGGAGTTTATTGCCAGGAGTGGGGGTTCCTGCAGGGAATTGTGTCCTGCAGCTGCCATGGGCCCCAGGATTATCCCACCTGTGCATGGGCACAAACCCCAGAGCTCCTCTGGGAGCCTGGCCAGCCCCTCACCTCCTCACAGGGAACAGCTTCACCCCAGCCACCCCCCCTGCCCTGCCTCTGCAGCCCTTCCCTGGGTTTTCCCTTTGCCCCAAGAACTGCTGGTGCGTGAGACACACCAGACCCAGCAGGTTCTCCTCACAGCCAGGATAAACTTGCTGATAATGTCTTCTGAGAGGACCATGATTCATTTTTATGGCTCATGAGGTGGCTTTGTGATGAATACTGTGGTTTGTACATGAGGAGCCTGTTACCTGCAGCATTTGTACTCTTTAAATTCTTTAATACCTGCTGAGATCCACAACAGATGCCAGGGTGCACACGGGGGTGAAGATGTTGTGCAGCAGGATCAGCTTTAAGTTCTTTAACTCTGCTCTGCTGATGGAAATTACTTCAACACCAATTAGGGGAGGCACGTTTTAATTCTGTTCCTTATTTCCCTACGCCACCCTGGAATTACACCAGCTTTCTGCTTTAAAAAAAAATAATTCTGATGAGTTCATTTTTTATAAGCATTTGCCTGGTGAGAACTTCAAATGAGCTGGAGGCAAAAGCAACCTGCCACAAGAGAATGGAACAGCTGAGGGTGTGGAGTCCCCTGGGAGGTAAAGGCAGCTGAGTAAAGCTCAGTGATCTGGGATTCTGTCAGCCTGAGCCCCCCCAGCTGCCTGGGGTCTCACCCCATCCTTCCCCAGGACCTGCCACACCCTGATCCCTTCAGCCCCCAGCTCCTGCCCTTCCAGCCACAATAAAATCCTCCAGAAACCCAAGAGACACAGCCCTGCTTGCCCCTCTGGCACTGAAATAGCCCCCACGGGATGCCTGGGGGTCGGGGTGGGCCTGCTGGGGGAAGGAACCCCCCGAGGAGCCCCAAGCTGTGCCACCCGTGGGTGAGGACCCTGCCGTGGCCCCTGGGGACAGGGCCAGCCCCACAGCCCGGGCTGGCAGCAGCCCCAGCCCATCGATCTGCCTGCTCCCCAGCAAAGCTGACTGCTACATCTGTTCTGTGAGAAAACATACATTCTGCCTCCAGTACAATCACTGTAATTAAAAATTAACATGCATTAATTGTTGGAGCTGATGTAAACAGCTGATGTTCCACTTAGCCCTGTCTTCTGTACATATCATTAGGCAAAGCCAAATATTGTTAAGTAAACAGGCAACACTTACAAGAAGAAATAGAAAACTAATTCCAACTAAATAAATTGACAACACCGTGCAAGTCATATTAAAACAGTTGGGATAATTATTAGGCTACTGGACGAACGGAGGGAAAATCATGGAAGACATATTTAATTGTTTGAATCTCATCTCACTAAACATATTTAGGCACGGTGTGAAACACAATTTAACCGGAATCTGGAGGCAGCTTTTCCCCAGAAGCGGGATGCGCAATATACCGGGGGAATAAAAATATAAGTCGGAGTTTGATGCGCAGGTAAAACAAATAACTTCTGAAATGCAGCAATTTCTGCCAACTGCTTCGGGAGCCGCGGGTCTCCAGAGAAATTCAGGCTGGTTATGCAATGCAAAAGGTTTTTTCTTCCTCGGCCACATGTGCAGAAGCGCCGGCAGCGCCGGTGGGAGCGCACGGCGCGCCCGGAGAGCAGCGCGCTCCCGCAGCCCCTGCCTGCTCGGCACGGCTGGTATTTAAATGTCAGAGCCGAGCCGGCTCCAATCCGCGCTCGGAAAGCGGCAGCCGCAGCCCCAGGAGCGGCCCGAGCGCCGGGCTGGCCCCGAGCTGCGCTCAGATCTGGCTCCGGAGCGGCATCGCCTGCGGGTGCCAGCTGCGGTGCCCCGGGCGGCTCCGGCTCGGGGTGCGCTCCGGCCGGCCAGCGGGACCGGGCCGTGCCAGGCTGCGGCTCAAAGGGCACCCTCGGCAGGGCACTGCAAACACACTGCAGCATCATCCTGCACCTTAAAGGGCACTCTCAGCAGGGCACTGCAAACACACTGCAGCAGCATCCTCTGCACCTCAAAGGGCACCCTCAGCAGGGCACCCTCGGCAGGGCACTGCAAACACACTGCAGCAGCATCATCCTCTGCACCTCAAAGGGCACCCTCGGCAGGGCACCCTCGGCAGGGCACTGCAAACACACTGCAGCATCATCATCCTCTGCACCTTAAAGGGCACCCTCGGCAGGGCACTGCAAACACACTGCAGCATCATCATCCTCTGCACCTTAAAGGGCACCCTCGGCAGGGCACACTGCAAACACACTGCAGCATCATCCTGCACCTCAAAGGGCACCCTCGGCAGGGCACTGCAAACACACTGCAGCAGCATCCTCTGCACCTTAAAGGGCACCCTCGGCAGGTGTGCAAACACACTGCAGCAGCATCATCCTGCACCTCAAAGGGCACCCTCGGCAGGGCACTGCAAACACACTGCAGCACCCTCTGCGCCTCCTGCCAGTGCCACCCCGGGGCTGTGCCCCACAGAGGCTGGGCAGGCTCAGGGCCGTGGGCACCCACAGCCCTGCTCTGCACAGGCAGCTCCCCAGGAGCAGCCACAAAGCACACAGAGCTCAGGAACAGCACACATCCTGCCAGGGATGCTCCAAATCCAGGGGCTCCCGCCGTCCAGCTGAGCCAGGAGCGAGGGAATTGCGGCTTGGTCTGAAAAACCCCAAATTGGTTTGTTTACAAAATCAGCCTTGAGTGGAAGCACCATAAAGAGTTTTCTCTTTTAATAGACGAGATCGAGTGCCTGATGATTCCCACTGAGGAATCCTGCTCATCCCCTCCAGCATCACTTCCACACCCTCCTGCCACAGGCTTTTCTCTGCCACGTCCAGGAATCCACCCCAGCAATCCAAGTGCTCCCCCACCCCAGCTTACAGATCCACGAGACCTGAGCTGAGTCACTCTGGGTAACTCCAAAACCCACAGCCATCCTCCTGTTTGCTTTGGGGGTTTTGGTTTTTGGTTTTGACTCCCTTGTCGGGAGTAGTGTGCAATGTGAAAGCCCAGCTCAGTTTGAAGGGCAGGCCCTGGGCCTCTCCTTCAGCTGCACAACACCAACAAACGCCGTCAAATCCCAGGATTTCCTCCCCCTCCTTGGAATGGAAGGGCAGAGGAGAGCAGAGAACATCCTGAGCTGGAAGGCACCCACAGGAACACTGCCAAGCAGGCTGGGTGAGGTTGGAAAGGAGGCTCCTTGCAGTGCCAAAAGCACCCACAGCAGCACAGGGCTCACAGCTGGTGTTACCCACGAGTTTTCAGGAGCATTAAAGGAACAGCTGGAGAACCCCATGGGAGTTCAGGAATTGGCCACATGGAAAGCACAGGGGGAAACTCTCCTGTGGGACAGTGTCTGCAACTAGCTGGGACAGCCCCAAAAGCCTCTGAGGCACAACAAGGCGCTGCCTCTCCCAAAATCAACCCATGCCCACCAACAGCACTGAGTGAAGTTGGCTGCACTTCGTGTGAGCAGCAGAAATAAAATGCTGCCCACATGGGATGAGAAGTTCCAACGCCACATTTCAGTTTTGCTGGTCAGTTCACATTTGACTCAGTGCTGATGAAAGCTTTCGGTGCCTGTTGCAGACAGTCAGTTTTTAACCAAACCCCCCTGGTTTTCCATTTTCCAGGCCCACCACCCGTCAGAGCTGAAGTTGCCTGCCCTGAAAGCCCTGGAAGGTTCACAGCTCTGCTCAGCTGTTTCATAACAATATCAGGCTCATGATGAACCAAATGAGTTCTGATTTGTGCTATTTAATGTCCTAATGGCTTGACTAGTTAGGTAGATAATTACACAGTATGATTTATCCAACCCATTTATAAATATTTATAATAATGGATAGATTAACCTTTGGGATTTCCATCCTGCAGTCCCTCGGTGACGGGGATCTCTCCATGGCAGCGGCGATGGCAGAGCCTGGGAGGGAGCAGAGGGGTGGGGATGGGGACATGGGGATGGGGACACCGGGATGGGGACACAGGCATGGGGACACGGGGATGGGGACATGGGGATGGGGACACGGGGATGGGGCTTTGGGTTCATGGGCACACGGGGATGGGAACACAGGTCCATGTGGACATCAGGATGTGGCTGGGGCCCTGGGGACACAGGGATGTTACTGTGGGGACACAGGTTCATGGGGACATCAGGATGTGGTTGGGGCCAGGGCCGTGGGGCACCAGGATAGGGATGGGGCCGTGGGGTCATGGGGATGCAGGAATGGGGATGGGGCCATGGGGACACAGGGATGGGGCCATGGGGACACAGGGATGGGGCCGTGGGGACAGTGGCCAACACCCCAGGCCAAGGGTCCCCACTGACAGCTCCTGCTCCCCTCCAGGAGTTCTGTGGCAGGGAGACAAGTGCAGCCCCAGTCCTGTTCCCTGCCTCTGTTCCATCAGGACAAGGACAGCCATGGCCCAGCTCCTGCTGCTGGGCACTTTGGGAGCAGCTGTGCCACGGGGCTGCCCCAAGGCAGCTCCCCCGGCAGCTGGGCTGTCCCTCGCAGGGCACACGGGGGTGGCACGGGCCCAGCCCGGCAGCTGGCGGGTGACACTGAGTCACAGGGGACAAGGGGACACATTGTGGCGCTGCCAGCGCTGCCGCGGGACAGAACGCCAACGCCGTGCCCTGGGGACAAAGGGACAGTGTCTGTGGGCCCGAGCTGGGGGCACTGCCCAGCCCAGAATGTCTGCTGAGAGCAGGGAAATGTGCTAAAAACACAGGAGAGGAACGAGGAGCCCGGCTCCGGGGCAGTGACCTGCCTGGGTGTGCCCAGCCTGCTCCTGTCACACCCTGAGCAGGACACAGAGCAAACCCCAGAGCCCCACACTCTGCACCCACCACCCCAAAACGACCTCCAGGGAAAGTCAAGAGCAGACACAAGGCTTGGCACACCCAGGGAAAGATTCCTCCTGACACCAAGAAAGCATTTCATACTCATTATTGCTGTGTCCTGCTCCTGGGAGCAGTACCATAGCCCTGGAAAAGGGGATTTCCAACTCTCTGCACTGTCCCTCTGCACTCAGAAAGAGCATCACTATTATCAGGACCCTGTTTATATAAAACTACGTGGGGAAAAAAAGAAAAGTAGTGCTATGAAAATAATAAATAGCAGGAATACTCAGGGTTTATATTTCTGGAATTTCCCTAAAAGGCAGAAATCACTTTCATTCTCTGAGACTGAGCTGCAGCACTTATCTTTTCTACTGACTGCTTAAACAGAAATTCATAGTGTAAGCCATTAAATAAACTTTTAAAAAAGTGCAGCGCTCAAAGCAAAATCTTTTGAGGTTTTTTTCAGAAAAATTTGACAGAATAAATGTGGGGCTGAAGAGCTCATATTTTCACATGCAAGTCATCACACCTATTAAAAAAAACCCCAACAATTATTTGCAAAGTGCATCTGTATCCAGGACTGGCACCCAGCAGCAGCACAGTCTGTTCCAGCCTTGGTCACACACACACAGCTAGGCCTGACCTTGGGGCAGAAATCCTCTTCTGGAGAGTCACAGAGCACACTGAGCTGGTCAGGAGCCCCAGGATCACTGATCCAAGCCCTGCCCCTGCACAGACACCCCAAGATCCCACCCTGGCAGTGCTGTCCAAACCCTCCTGGAGCTCTGGCAGCCTCAGAGCCGTGCCCATGCCCTGGGGAGCCTGGGCAGTGCCAGCACCCTTAAAGCACAGACCCTCCAGAGCTCCCAAGAAATGAAAACTCCTCTGGAATTAATTTGCCTGGCTATTGACAGAGTTAATAATGAATAGCAACCCCAACATCCCAGGGGATGAGGACAGCTCTCTCAGGGAACGGGTCCAGAGCAGCGCCGAGGGGGAGCAGCACCAAAGCAGGAGGAGGAGGAGGAGCACCAAAGCCTTCCTCACCCGACCCCCAGCTCCCCTCCCGGCCCAGGGGAGCCAGAGCCCGGCTCTCCCAATCCCCAGCTCCCCTCCCGGCCCAGGGGAGCCCGAGCCCGGCTCTCCCATCCCCAGCTCCCCTCCCGAGCCCAGGGGAGCCCGAGCCCGGCTCTCCCATCCCCAGCTCCCCTCCCGGTCCCGGGGGAGCCCGAGCCCGGCTCTCCCATCCCCGGCTCTCCCATCCCCGGCTCTCCCATCCCCGGCTCTCCCATCCCCGGCTCTCCCATCCCCGGCTCTCCCATCCCCAGCTCCCCTCCCCGCTGGCTCAGCAGCCCGGGGAGCTGCCGGGACCGGCCGCAGGTGCGGGGCCGCCTCCGAGCCCCGCGCTCCCGTCCTGCGGTCCCTGCGAGCCCCAGCCCCGCCGCCTGCCCGGACGGGGGGAGGCTCCGGGACCCTCGGGACCCGACAGCGGCAGCACCGAGGGGACACGGCGGCACCCGGCGCGGCCGGGGACAGGCGACACTTCCATCGGCCCGCCGGGCTGGCCCGCCACCCGCGGGGACACCGGCACAGCCAGGGCGGGAGCGGCCCCGCCGGGAGCCCGGAGGGAGCAGGAGCGGCAGCGCTGCTCGTTGCACCTGTACCGGCAATCCGGGGTAAACCCACGGGTAAGGGCAGAGAGCACCCCCAGAAGGGATGCACATCCCCACGGTGCCGTCACAGAACCCTGGAATGGGCTGGGTGGGAAGGCACCTCAGAGCTCATCCATCCCACCCTGCCACGCCAGGGACACCTTCCCTGTCCCAGTGTCCATCCCGGCCTTGGGCACTGCCAGGGATCCAGGGCAGCCACAGCTGCTCTGGCAATCCCAGCCCAGCCAGGAATTCCCAGTTCCCAATCTCCCACCCATCCCTGCCCCCTGGCACTGGGAGCCATTCCCTGGCTCCTGTCCCTCCGTCCCTCCCTGCTGTCCCTGGGCTCAGCCTCACCCCTGCCCACGGAGCAATAAAACCCAGCTCAAGGGGAGGCCCTGGCACTGCCCAGCCCTGCCTGTGCCCACGAGGACATCCCAGTGTCCCCATCCCGGTGGGACTGTCCCCATGCCCCAGTGGGCACATCCCAGCATTAACAGTGTCCCACCTCAGTGCTCCTTGCTCTGGGGTGCAAGGTCCCACTCACACTCCCAGGGCTGAGGGACACCTCTGGCCTTCCAGAGTAAATAAATCACTGCAATATCCTCAATGTGACCAAATTCTCCACTACAGCTGCAAATGAAGCACACCACTCCCAGGACAAATAATTGCCTTTGTTTTCATCATTTTGTCTGTGCATGGCAGGAGGCTGGAGAACAGTGTGAGTTTTCCTGATCTATAATCAGACAGTCCATAAAAATCCTAATGGAAATGAAGATTTTGCTATTTGGAGTGGTCAAATTTCCATTTTCAAACACATCACATTTTAAAACCCAGGTTGGCATTTTGGTTTGCTGAGAGTTTTAGGATAATAGCAAATTACACAGAAAATCTACCAATTCTTTGTCAAGTGAACTATGCAAAAAGGAACCATTAGTTCATAGTTCACCTGTGAGATGGGAAGACATCCTGAATAATAATTCTGCCAGACTACCAAGGGCATTTATTCACAAATAACGCTCCCATCTCCAGGACTCAGACTGCCCTGCTGCCCGTGACACCTCTGGGCTGGGTTTCCACAAAAGGCAGGCTGAAATGGATTTATTTTCCCGGCTGGCAGCAAACCCAGCCATCCTGTGGGAGGTGGCTCAGACCAAACACACCCAGGAGGGGCTCGTGGCTGGAGAATGGGATGGGCAGCAGGGAGCCCACCCTGCCCAGGGCACAGAGCCCCTCCAGCCCTGGGAAGGGCAGTGGCACAGAGCCCTGCTCCCTCCCTGCTCTGGAGGGTCCATCCACAGGCTGACACAGGGGTCAGAGGGCAGCTCTCACTCCAGTGCCACCCTCTGTGCTCTGCCAGGACTCTGCTGTCCTCCTGCTGGGACTGAGAGCGCCCAGCCAGCTGCAGCCCTGCAGCCAGCAGCAAGGGTTTGTTCTGTGCAAAATGAGCTCCTCTGCAGCACAGGGGAGGCGCCCAGGCCGGAGCTTTGGGTCCTGTTATTTAGAGATGAAAACTCTTCCCGGGGCAGCTCGGAAGGGGAGCTCTGGAGCCTGGCGAGGTGCGTTCATCCCCTTTTCCTCCTCCCACCACAGCGCCCGAGGCACAGCCCGAACACAGAAGCGTCTGTGCCTCGGCTCTGGAGGCAGCCTGGAAAGGAGCCCCGCGGGACCTGCTGCATTTGTCACAGCCCTGGGACACACTCAGCTGTAAACACATTTACTGGGGCTTGGGGGAGCTCCAGGGATCCGGGAGGGTTGAACAAAACTCTGTGTTCCTGCGGGGCAGGGCTGGGAGGGAGCTCTGACTCACTTCCCTGCACTTTGGGGTAGAACAGGAGAGCACTTTAGGTATTGTCTGAGGACACTTCTCCTCACACTTCTCCACTGGTTTGCCTCCAACTGGGAGGAAAACCCTGAATTCCCAGGGCTGACCTCCCTGGGGCTCCTCCAGCACCCAGGGCTGCCAGCCCTGGTTGGGTGTCCTTGGACCAGGGGATGCTGAACTGTGCAGAGCAGGCTCCCCTGGAAAATCCCTCCAGGATCCCAGAGTCCAACCATCCCCAGCAGTGCCCAGGGACACATCCACAGGGCTCTGCAATCCCTGCAGGGATGGGGACTCCAGCCCTGCCCTGGCAGCCCATTCAGGGAAGGAATTTTCCCTGATTTGCTGCCCAAACCTGCCCAGCAGGGCTGGAGGCTGCTTGCTCCTGTCCTGTCCCTTGGGAGAAGGGAAGGGGAGCTGATCCCCCAGAGCCCCACCTCAATCACTGAGGGCACTAGAGCCCTCAGAAATGCAAGGCACAGAATGCAAACCAGTGTAGGACTGCACAAAGCAGAGAGAAATTGTAAACCAGCTCTTTATTTGTGCCCCCTGCCCTTAGGCTGCCCTGCTCAAAGTGTTCCTTAGCAGAGAAACCAGCCAGCAAGGCTGCCAGCACCAGGCTGTGCTGAGGTGAGGCTCCAAACACCAGCTCTGGCCATCAAACCTGTGCAGACCTTCTACCAGGGGCACAGATTACAGATAAATTACAGATTAATTAGACAACCTTCCCCCTGCAGCCCAAGCCCTCTTGGGAAAAGGCCAACCCGGAGCAGGCCAGCAGCTTGGAATCTTACTGCACCTGAAAATCCAGCATTCTGCACAATCTGAGCTGCTCCTTAACTCCACAGCATCCCAGAGTCCCTGCCAGCACCAGGCTCAGGGGGCTCAGCCTAGAGCCCAGCCTCAGAGCCCCAAAGGAGCAGCCAACAACCCAGCCACGGGAGCACCCAGCAATTGTCATGTACAGAGGGGCACCAGCTCAGCCTGGGGCTGGCACAGAGCGGGGAAACAGAACGGGTGAAGCGCTGTAAATCTCACTTTGCCACTAGAAGGGCTTCAAAGCTTCTCAGCCTGCAGCAGAGCAGAGCCAGAGCCGCCAGCCTGTCCCCAGAGCTGCCAGCCCCGTCCCCAGAGCCGCCAGCCCTGTCCCCAGAGCCGCCAGCCCCGTCCCCAGAGCCGCCAGCCCTGTCCCCAGAGCCACCAGCCCTGTCCCCAGAGCCGCCAGCCCTGTCCCCAGAGACGCCAGCCCTGTCCCCAGAGCCGCCAGCCTGTCCCCAGAGCAGGGCTTCAGCAGGCAGCAGGTGCAAGGTGGGACCTGAGAGCCGGCCCAGGCTGTGCCCAGGGCAGCACAGCCCCGACCCAGCTCCCCCAGGGGCCTGGGGCTGCTGCTGAGGGGCTGGAACCAAAAACAGGTGACCCTGATTTGCTTTCCAGCAGAGCCAGGCAGAACACAAGCTCCCAGCAGCTCCCAAACACACATCCCTACACAAAACCCAGCTTTCAAACAGACTTCCTGACCAAAAAACCACCCACAAACAATCACACATTCCACAGCAAAATAACGAGCTCACCTGCATCCTGCTGGCCCCAGGGCTGCCCCTAAACCACGGAGCTCTGCCCTCCTGGGGGCTGCTCCGCTGCTGACAACGAGAATTGTGGGGTCCCTCCTGCCCACAGGCACCCCCTGCCCTGCCCCTGGCAGGTGGTGCCCCTCAGGTGGGCAGGGGGTGACCCTCAGGTGGGCAGGGGGTGGCACTCGGGTGGGCAGGGGGTGCCCCTCGGGTGGGCAGGGGGTGGCACTCAGGTGGGCAGGGGGTGGCACTGCCCCACCTGCGGGCTGGGCTGGGCTCGGCAGCTGCCCCAGCATCACCTGATGGGGCTGCCCGCCAGCAGACACGGCCTGGAGAGCTTTAAAAGGCTCCCAAACCTGGAGAGCTTTAAAAGGCTCCCAAACCCGACCCGCTCCAGGAGCCCCGAGAGATCAATGCAGCTTAATGAGCGCTGGAGTGCGCCGAAAAACAAAGAAATAAACCCAATTCTGCACCTCCTAAAGTCCCTGGGCAAACACGACTCTGTACAATTTAAATGAATGCTTTAAATTTGGGGGTTTTGTTGGGTTTTTTGTTTTGTTTTGTTTTGTTTTGTTTTGTTTTGTTTTGGTTTGGTTTGGTTTGGTTTGGTTTTTTTCACAATGGCCAATCCGTAGGAAGTGTAGGGTTTGAAATTACCCCTTTCCCTGGCTGGTTCAGGGTTTGACTGGTGCCATTCCCAGGGGAAAGCCGGGTTTAGGGTTTAACTGGTGCCATTGCCAAGGAAAAGCCAGGTTTGGGGTTTAACTGGTGCCATTGCCAGGGGAAAGCCGGGTTCAGGGTTTAACTGGTGCCATTGCCATGGAAAAGCCGGGTTCAGGGTTTAACTGGTGCCATTCCCAGGGAAAAGCCAGGTTTGGGGTTTAACTGGTGCCATTGCCATGGAAAAGCCAGGTTTGGGGTTTAACTGGTGCCATTCCCAGGGGAAAGCCAGGTTTAGAGTTTAACTGGTGCCATTGCCAAGGAAAAGCCAGGTTCAGGGTTTAACTGGTGCCATTCCAAGGGGAAAGCCGGGTTTAGGGTTTAACTGGTGCCATTCCCAGGGGAAAGCCAGGTTCAGGGTTTAACTGGTGCCATTGCCATGGAAAAGCTGGGTTTAGGGTTTAATTGGTACCATTGCCATGGAAAAGCCGGGTTTAGGGTTTAACTGGTGCCATTGCCATGGAAAAGCCAGGTTTGGGGTTTAACTGGTGCCATTGCCATGGAAAAGCCAGGTTCAGGGTTTAACTGGTGCCATTGCCATGGAAAAGCCGGGTTTAGGGTTTAACTGGTGCCATTGCCATGGAAAAGCCAGGTTCAGGGTTTAACTGGTGCCATTCCTAGGGGAAAGCCGGGTTTAGGGTTTAACTGGTGCCATTGCCATGGAAAAGCCCGGTTTAGGGTTTAACTGGTGCCATTTGCAGGGGAAAGCCAGGTTTAGGGTTTAACTGGTGCCATTGCCAAGGAAAAGCCAGGTTCAGGGTTTAACTGGTGCCATTCCAAGGGGAAAGCCGGGTTTAGGGTTTAACTGGTGCCATTCGCAGGGGAAAGCCAGGTTCAGGGTTTAACTGGTGCCATTCCCAGGGGAAAGCCGGGTTTAGGGTTTAACTGGTGCCATTGCCATGGAAAAGCTGGGTTTAGGGTTTAACTGGTGCCATTCCCAGGGGAAAGCCGGGTTTAGGGTTTAACTGGTGCCATTGCCATGGAAAAGCCAGGTTCAGGGTTTAACTGGTGCCATTCCCAGGGGAAAGCCAGGTTTAGGGTTTAATTGGTGCCATTGCCACCCGTTCCAGGGCCAGCATCCCGGTGGGGAAGGTGAGTCCCTCAGCCCTGAGCAGCAGGGTTTGGGTTTCCCCCTTCCCTGCTGAAGAGGATGTAAAGCTGGGTTTTATTTCAGCGCAGAGCCCTGCTCAGGCTCGGGAGAGGGATGAGGAGCGCTAATTTCAGGCTTTAGTTCAAGCCCTCCAATCTCCCAAAGCAGAGTGCCGTTATCCCCGCAGCCTTTGTCTGCTCCCGCATTCCCACCTGGTCCCAGGTGAGCCCTGCCGGACAAAGGGGCTCGCCCAGCAAAGCGCGGCTTAGCCGGGCTGTTCTGCCTAAACCCCGCCTTGTGCCCCCGGCACGCAGCGGCACGGGCTCGTTTGGGCGCCATAAATAACGGGAGAGCATTAAAATTCCAGCCCGGCGTTGGGAGCGCTGTGATAAACTGTTTGTGAATTGGTAATTCTATTTATTAAAAACAGGGGCATTAATTCTGACACCTTGAATTATAACGCAGACAAACAGATCTTGTGTTTTAATTAAATGCTTCTGTTTGATGAGGTGGTTTTATATTAAGATTTAATACCAGGTTCTGCTGTTCCTGCCTTGGGTGCTGGGGTGGGATTCCCACAGGAGAGGGAGCGTTCCCAGCCCTGGGAATCTGGCAGCTCTGCGGAGTCCCCCCGGACAGGCACCCCTCCAGGGGGCTCTGACCTCCCTTTTCCAGCACCTTCTCCTGCTTTTCCTCCTTTCCCAGCCTTCCAGGATGTTTCCAGGCTCCTACCACATTTCCTTATTTCCTGCTGCAGAAACAGAGCTGAATATTTTTTTTTAAAAAACCAACAAAAAAACCCGACAAAAAACAACCGTACTGCTTTGAGGTTTCTTTCACATTAAGCTACATTTAATATTCATTTCACTTTTTTTTCCTATTAATTAAAAGTAAACCGTGTATTGTATGGTACATTATCCCTCTAACAGCCCCATGTGGAGATCATGAAGTGGAAGACTAATGGTGTAGACTTTAGCATTTAGTTTTAACCAGGATAATTTACATATCTGTGAGAAGAGTCCGAGGCATGTGTAAATAAGCAGAACTCGGAGATATCAGCCCCGTGCTTTGCTCTGGACTGGAGAGCCACGGGCTGTGCATTTATTCCATCACTCAGCTAATTTAATGAGACTTTATCCAGCATCCATTTCTGCAGAAGACACAAAACTTATTATTAAGGAGAGGCATGTGGCAGTAAGAAAAATGTGTTTGTTTGCTTTTTTATTCTATTACCCCCAAGTAGCAAAGGTGATCCCATTCACTGTTCATTAAAGTTTACCTTTATAATTTATCAAAGGAGCCCGATATCAAGAGCTTTATGCTGAGATTTCAAAATTCGAGACTGATTAAAATTTAATGGAAAAGGCCAACGTTTTGGGGTGGGTTGGCAAGAAAAATCGCTTCCCAACCTGCGAGGAGAGATTTCATTAATGTGCACCTCTATTAGAAGGCACCATAAAAGACATTAGAGGCATGAAAATGGCATTTTCACTTCAAAAATCTCTCTGCCTTTTTTAGCATAAGTTTGGAGGGAAAGAAAGTTGTGTTGGAATTCCAGGAGAGCAGCGCTGGCCGGGCTGGGCCTTTTGCACAGGGAGGTTGCGCTCGGTGATCCCAGGGGGCTTTTCCAGCCTTGAGGATTTTAGGATTTTGGGATTTAGGCATCCCAGCCATCCCTGGCAGACAGGGACACAGCCAGTGCCTCTGAAGTTCACACTGAGAAAAGCAGGAATCACCGAGAATAAATGTTAAACATCTGCATGTGATGGTTGGTCTGATCTTATAATGGAGGAAAAACAAAATAACAAATTCACAGTTTTGGCAAGCTGAAGAATAAGGTGCAATGTGGGGGGCAAATCAAATGTGAAATCTGGGTATTTCAAAGCCAGACAAAGCAGGGTTTTCACCACGTGGAAATGATGCTTTCCTTCCCAGTTTGCCTATTGGTGCAATCTCAAAAATCTCACAAACAGGGTAGAGGAAGAATTCCCACACAGAAGAATTTCCACTAAACTGATAGAATCGAAGTTGGTTCTCTTTATGAGTTTGCTCAGGGGGCTGAGAAATCCAGCACAGACACCACTCCCTGACTGCTGCTGGACCCAGCCCAGAATTCCCCCCTGTTGTGGTGCAAATGCTCCTCAGCTCTCAGGAAGAGCCAACACAAATCCTGCTCCAGGTTCTGTGGAAAAGGGTTTGGGGCTGTGTTCCCCCCAGGCTGAGACCACCAGAACATCCCCACAAATCCCTTTTCCACCTGGGCTTTGCTTTCATTGCACCTTCTCACTGCTGGTTTTGGAGAACGGATAAAATCCAGCGTAGAGAGAGGGGAAACGGACAAAATCCCAGATTATGGCAAATTTTTCCAAAGCTCTGAGCACATTTCTGGGTCTGGTTGTCCCCCCGTTGCTCCTGAGCAAGAGGAGAGGCAGCAGAGGTTCCAGGGCTGTCTGTGGGACGTGATTAGTCCCAGGAATATCATTAGAATAACAAAAATATGGCCTAGTTATGGCTCCAATTAAAGGTTTCCTCAGTGAGAAATAATTAAGGGTTGCAGGATCTGCTCTCTGCCCAAACTAAACCAGCAAATCCTGGGCTCTCTGTGGTGAGGTGAGCAAGGATACTCCAGGACCCCAAACCCCTAAAATCAGCCCTCAGATACAATTTTCCACAGGTAATATAAAAACAGGGTTTAAAACTGTTTAGAATGTCAGAGGACACTCTAGAAAAGTGAGTCCCACTTCTTGCAGGGACACCTGGCTGATTCACTGTGCAGTAAACCCCTGGCCAATGGAGGGGATGATCCCAATAGGAGGAACAAGTTAGAAAGAAAGAAGAATTGGAAAGGTGAGTTAATTTTGTAGGGGGAAAAGGGGGTATTTAGAGGGGAAGGACAAAAAGAAGTGGCTAAAAGGATGATTGGCGAGTGGTTCTGACCAGCAGTGGCTGGAATCAGAAGGACTCTGTCTGAGCCAGGGCTGGGGGTGGTTCCTGGGGTTTTCCTGGGGTTTTTCCTGGGGTTTTGCAGGATCTGCAGGGTGCTGCTGGAGCCCTGGGCTGCTCCCAGGCACTCAGCCTGCAGCACCCTCCTGCCAGGGCGGCTTTGGGGCTGCTCCTGGCACTGGCAGAGGTGCCCAGGCGGGCAGCCCTGCCCTCCCTGCTCCCCCAGCCTGCTGCCAGCTCCGCTGAGCCGGATTACAGACCATGACCAGCGAGCCCTCGCATGACAAAGCCTTTGTGTAATTAATATGCAGGGAAAAATGCTCCCTGGACGGCTGCTAAAGCGATTTAAATCATGCACATAAAAAATGTAATCACAAATTTAGCATGGTGGACATTGTAGTCACACTGTGCTTGATTGCATAGAAGGTTCCAAGTGTGTTTTAAATGTCCTTTAAGATTGAGATTAGGACTTGTACTTACAAGATGCATATTAATCTAAAACTCAACATTTTTCAGTGTGGGATCACAGTAGGAGAACATTATGGGCAATAGAGGTTCATTCTAATCCCAGTAGGTAATTACACTTTGAAATAATATTCTTTAATTAAATCTTGTTTGCAGTTGATTGATTTAAACACTAAATCTAAAAACCTAAATTTGAGTTTTTATCAATTTTTGATGCTTATTGCACAGAACTTGGGCTTTAATTGATGTTTCTGAAGTTTCTAAAGCTCTTGTCCACCGTATCCTGGATGAATTTATTGTAATTACCAGCCCCGTTCCTGGGCACTGCAGACGGCTCTCCCTGGATAATTTACAGTCCTTTAAAGCGTGGAGCACTCCTTTGGGTGTCAGAGCCGTGCCCCAGAGCCCCTCCTGATCCCACAGAGCCCTGCCCCAGCACAGGAGGTGCTTCCCCAGCCCTGGGGAGGGGACTCTGCTCTCCCCACACCCACCCTGGCTGCGCTGCAGAGCGGCTCCGCGGGGACAAGGGTGACATTGAGGGACAATGCCACGGAACCGGGGCTGGCCTGGGCTGGAGAGGACGTCAGAGACTGTCCAGCCCTGCCCTGGGCAGGGACACCTGCCACCGTCCCGGGGTGCTCCAAGCCCCCCGAGCTGGGGACAACCTGGGGACAGTGCCAGGTGTCCTGTTCATGGCAGTGATGAGAGGAGCTGGAAGGTCCTTTCCACCCCCGAGGCTCCCCAATTCTCCACTTCTGTCGCTCCCTGAGCTTCCCCTGCCAGGGCAGAGCAGGCAGCCCAGCCCTGGGGCAGCCAGCTCCGCTCTGGGGACATCCCTGCAAGCCCCGGGCAGGAGGGAGCCCAGGGGCAGCTCCCTCGGGATCCGGCCCGAAGGCTTCCCCAGCAATTACAAAGGGCTGTGATTGAATGGTTACAGCAGGGAACGGCCCCACACACCTGGGGACGTGCTGGGGCCACGACAGGGATCCACCAGCGATCTGGGGAAAGGTGATGGGCACAGCTCCCCCTTGGCCACCTCTGGAACATCCCAATTCCATCTGGGACCCTCCCAGCCTCGGGAGCCTCCAGGTGGGCTGGGGCTGCTGCACACCTGGGCTGGCACCTGGGCAGGGACAGAGAGCTGGGGAGAAGGGCCAGGCTCCAGCCCCTTCCACCCAGGAATCACGGGGACACTGGGGCTCTGCAGGAGGGGACAGGTCCTGGCATGGAATGACACTGGCACGGGGGACCCTGGCACAGGGGACACTGACACAGGGGACATTGGCACAGGAGACACTGGCACAGGGGACACTGGCACAGGAGACACTGGCACAGGGGGTCCTCAGAGCAGAGGGAGGTCCCAGAACAAAGGGACCCTGGAGCAGAGGGACCCTGGCACAGAGAGACCCCAAAGCAGAGGGACCCTGGCACAGAGAGACCCCAAAGCAGAGGGTCCCTGGAACAGAGAGATGCTGGCACAGACAGAGCCTGGCACAAAGGGACCCCAAAACAGAGGGACCCTGGCACAGAGGGGCCCCAGAACAAAGGGACCCTGGCACAGACAGAGCCTGGCACAGACGACACTGGCACAGGGGTCCCTGGCACCCTGGGAGCAGGGGAGGCAGTGCCACTGTGCAGGGACACAGGACAGGTTGCAGGAGGGGGCCGAGCTCCACGCTGCCACACGTCCCTGGCAAATGGCACCCATGAAAGTTTAAGCACTCCTCCGCAGGCCTGACCTTTTCCAGCCTGAGAAGTTCCACAGCCAGGCTGGGGAGTGAGTCAGTGGTGCTGAGGAGGGAACCTCAGAGCACCCCCACGTCACCCTGCTCCGGCCAGAGGACACCGTCCCCAGCCAGCTCAGGGGAGGGACAGGGTGGATATGAGGAAGAAATTCTTCACTGAAAGAATAATAAAGTACTGGAATGCTCTTCCCAGGGAGGGGGCAGAGTCACCATCTCTGGATGTGTTTAAAAAAAGCCTGGCCAAGGCACTGGGTGCTGCAGTCTGGTTGAGGGGTGAGGGCACGGGTGTGACTCGATGATCCCAGAGGTCTCTTCCAACCTCAGCATTGTGGGATTCTGGGATTCTGTGATTCTGGGATTCTGGGATTGTGTGATTCTGTGATTCTGTGGTTGTGTGATTCTGGGATTGTGTGATTCTGGGACTCTGTGAGTCTGGGATTCTGTGAGTCTGGGACTCTGTGAGTCTGGGATTGTGTGATTCTGGGACTCTGTGAGTCTGGGAGTTCTGCCCCTGCTCCAGGAGGACATCCCAGACGTGGGGCACAGGAAATGAAATCCCTGAGAACAGAAACCCCGCGTCCTGCCGCAGCCGCATTTGTCACATCCGAGCACAAACAAACGGCTGGAATGTTTTATTAAGATGACTTCGGCCTGGTGAGAAATGATTAAGTCACTCTAAGAGCAAAGTAAGAGCGCGGGACCTCATTCATTGTAACACTAATATTAATCACACAAATAATATAAGTGTCTTACAGTAATCCACATTCCCCTAAAATATACATTATATATCCTGGGGGCAAACAGCAGCACGAGGAACTTGGAATAAATCCCTCAAGCCACAGTGGCCAGCAGAAAGCCATTTATATTCTGACAGATTAATGTATATTTTGTTATGCGTAACAAATGAAAATATTTACAGCGCTATCAGAGAGAGCTCAAGAAAAATTAACTTGCACTAATCAATACATTTCAAGCATGAATTCAAATACTTTCCAAACCCTGCGAGGTCCTCCAAAAATTGGCACCGAATGAACAGAGGTGTTCTGTCAGTTCAGCTGTGGGTACTCATCATTGTTGTATTTAGTCCTAAAATTTTTCCCTAAATGATGCACTGACCATGGGCAAGCGCTGAGCAAAGTCCAGAAAGGGGAAATCAGCTGAGCTTTGGAGCTGAGCAGTTTGGAACTGACCCACCCGGGTCCAGCAGGCAGCTAATCTGCAACGGTCATCACAGTCACGAAATTTTTTAGGAAATGGAATTACAGGTAAAAAATGGAGCAAAGGAGGCTCAGGGGGACCTGAGCAATCTGAAAAATTCCTGAGAGGAGGGGATGGCTGGGGGATGGGAACAGGGACAGGGACACAGGGAACAGGTAACAGGGACAGGGACAGGGAACAGGGAAAGGGAACAGGGAAAGGGAACAGGGACAGGGAACAGGGACAGGGAACAGGGAAAGGGAACAGGGAACAGGGACAGGGAACAGGGAAAGGGAACAGGGAAAGGGAACAGGGAACAGGGACAGGGAACAGGAGAGGGAAAAGGGACAGGGAACAGGGAACAGGGACAGGCAACAGGGAAAGGGAACAGGGAAAGGGAACAGGGAAAGGGAACAGGGAAAGGGAACAGGGAACAGGGACAGGGAACAGGGACAGGGAACAGGGACAGGGAACAGGGAACAGGGACATGGAAAAGGGACAGGGAACAGGGAAAGGGAACAGGGAAAGGGAACAGGGAAAGGGAACAGGAACAGGAGAGGGAACAGGAGAGGGAAAAGGGACAGGGGACAGGGGACAGGGAACAGGGACAGGGAACAGGGACAGGGAACAGGGACAGGAGGAGAGGGAACAGGAGAGGGGTCAGGGAACAGGGACAGGGAAGAGGAGAGGGAACAGGAGAGGGAAAAGGGACAGGGAACAGGGAAAGGGAACAGGGACAGGAGAGGGAACAGGGACGGGGAACAGGGATGGGAACAGGAAACAGGGACAGGAGGAGAGGGAACAGGGACAGGGACCAGGGAACGGGGCAGGAGGAGAGGGAACAGCCCCAGGCAGGAGAGGGCAGGGGGGACAGCAGGAGAGGAGCTGCAGCTCCATCCCTGGAGCTCTCTGGCACCTGCAGGCAGCCCCGGGGGGGTGAACAGCCCCGAGCTGTGATTTTGGCAGGGCTGGCACTGTCTGTCCAGGCAGGTCCCCAGGGGCTGCAGTCGGAGCCCTGCCACACTCCCCTCTTGTATCCAAGGGAGGAGAGAACATTATCACTTCCAACACCACTAAAAATTGACTTTCCTTCTCCTTAACCTATTCATCCCCATCTCCTCCTCCCATTATTCCCAGGCAATTTTGTAAGATGACTATTATGCAAATGCTACAATAAAAATCTTATTTTCTGCTCCCTTTTCAGAGCCCTGCTCTGTTTACCTCCATTCTCTCTCCCTGATGGAGTTCTCGACAAAAAGGAGAGAATAAATGTGTCCATTATTGACCCAAGTCTGAGGAAACTCAGCGGGAGGTCACCAACTGCAAAACAATTTACAAATCCCTTCCACCCAGCCTCCCAGCACGGGGCTGGAGGACTCCCAGAGCCCCAGAATTCCGGGCTCACTGCTCTTCCTCAGCAAGTTCTGCCATTCCCACTGGGCTTTCTCCCTGTCCTCTGCACCTGAGCTCTGCTGAGCCTCACCCAAACCAACCTGGTGCCAAATCCAGGCTTTGTCCTTTTTCAAGCTGGAGCTCCTCCCCAAGAAATCCCTCTGGCTGTCCTGGAGGGCTCGAGACCCTGGAGGGGGCTCAGAGAGCCTGGCACAGAGCTCAGGACCCTGTGACTTTGATCATGACCCATGGAACAGGTCACCAACCTTAGGTGAGGATCTGCAAGCCACGACAGTGTAAGTGGAATGACAGTGAATTTATCAGGGGGTAAAAAATAGATTTTTGGGGTTTTTAGAATGGGGGTTCAGGGGCAAGATGGAGGGATCTGGGGTGTCCAGCCTTTCTCCTTCTTCTTCCTGGCCTCCATCTTCTGGGTGATGGTGCCACTTCTGGATTGGTTAGAGTAGCAGCTCACTGTCTGATGCAGGTGACAGGGATTGGGAAGCTATGGTAAACATTGTACACCTAGATTTTGGTATAAAATGATAACAGCACCCTGGGGGCAGGCAGAGTGCCTCTGTCTGTCCTGCTGAGCAGACCTCGGCTGGACAGAGGAAGAATTCTACAGATAAGGAACAATCAACAACCTTGAGAGTGAGAACTGACTTTGTGACACACCTGGGGTCACTGTGGGACTGTGACACATCTGGGGTCACTGTCAGACTGTGTGACACACCTGGGGTCACTGTCAGACTGTGTGACACACCTGGGGTCACTGTGAGACTGTGACACACCTGGGGTCAGTGTGGGACTGTGACACACCTGGGGTCACTGTGGGACTGTGTGACACGCCTGGGGTCACTGTGTGACACACCTGGGGTCACTGTCAGACTGTGACACACCTGGGGTCAGTGTGGGACTGTGACACACCTGGGGTCACTGTCAGACTGTGTGACACACCTGGGGTCACTGTGGGACTGTGACACACCTGGGGTCACTGTGAGACTGTGTGACACACCTGGGGTCACTGTGGGACTGTGACACACCTGGGGTCACTGTGGGACTGTGTGACACACCTGGGGTCACTGTGAGACTGTGACACACCTGGGGTCACTGTGGGACTGTGTGACACACCTGGGGTCACTGTGTGACACACCTGGGGGGTCACTGTGGGACTGTGACACACCTGGGGTCACTGTGAGCAGCCAGAGCCCCAAGCCCCAGCCTCTGCCAGGCAGCAGGAATCAGTTTCCATGGCAGTTCTGAGATGTTTCCGTGGATCCCCAATGTGCAGGTCTCCCCAGGAGTGGCTGTGCTCTCCAGAGCTCCCCTGGGCTGGGCTGGACTGGACTGGACTGGGAGAAGCAGCACCCAGGAGCAGCCAGCCCCACTCCCAGCCAGCCCCACCTGCACCCGCCAAATGATAATTACAGCTAATTGCTGCAGCTCAGGATGCATTCATTAATGTAAATGAACGCATTAGCTGCCTCAAACTGCACTTTGGTTAAACTTATGGCCAGCCTGAGGAGCGTTTGGCTGGAGCCATGGTTCCGAGGTGAGCGCACGGAGCCGGGGAGCAGCTCCCGTGCCCAGGGTCTGCGGCTGCTCCGGGGTTTGTTGGAGGGTTTGCTTGGCGTTGGTCTGGTGGGTGGTTTGGGGTTTGGGTTGGGGTTGGTTGGTTGGTTTGGCTTTGTGCTTTGGTATTTGGTTTGTTTGTTTTGGTTGGTTCATTTGATTTGTTTTGTGTTTTGGTTTTGGCGTTGGTTTGGGTTTTGGTTTTTGGATTTTTTTTGTTTGGTTGGTTGGCTTGGTTTTTGGGTGTGTTTGTTTTGGTTGGTTGGTTTTGTTTGGTTTTTGGTTTTGGTTTTTGGTTTTGGTTTTTGGTTTTGGTTTTTGGTTTTGGTTTTTGGTTTTGGTTTTTGGTTTTGGTTTTTGGTTTTGGTTTTTGGGTTTTTTTGTTTAGTTGGTTGGTTTGGTTTGGTTTTTGGTTGGGTTTTTATTGTTGGTCTGGTTTTTGGTTTTGGGTTTGTTTGGTTGGCTTGGTTTTTGGGTGTGTTTGTTTGTTTTTGTTGGTTGGTTTTATTTGGTTTTTGGTTTTGGTTTTTGTTTTTTTTTTTGGTTGGTTGGTTTGGTTTTTGGGTTGGGTTTTTGTTGTTGGTCTGGGTTTTAGTTTTGGGTTTGTTTGGTTGGCTTGGTGTTTGGTGGTTTTTGTTTTGGGTTTGGTTGGTTGGTTTGGCTTTTTGTTTTGGTATTTTGTTTGTTTGTTTTGGTTGGTTCATTAGGTTTGTTTTTTTGTTTTGGCTTTTGTTTTGGGGTTGGTTTGGTTTTTGTGGTTTTTTTGTTTGGTTGGTTGGCTTGGTTTTTGGGTGTGTTTGTTTTGGTTGGTTGGTTTTGTTTGGGTTTTGGTTTTTGGGTTTTTGGTTTGGTTGGTTTGGTTTGGTTTTTGGTTTGGGTTTTTGTTGTTGGTCTGGCTTTTAGTTCTGGTTTTGTTTGGTTGGCTTGGTTTTTGGTGGTTTTTGTTTTGGGTTTTGGGTGTGTTTGTTTGTTTTGGTTGGTTGGTTTTATTTGGTTTTTGGTTTTTGGGCTTTTTGGTTGGTTGGTTGGTTTGGTTTTGGGTTTGTTTGGTTGGCTTGGTTTTTGGTGTTGGTTCTTGTTTTGGGGTTGGTTGGTTTGATTTTTGTGTGTGTTTGTTTTGGTTGGTTGGTTTTATTTGGTTTTTGGTTTTGGTTTTGGGGTTTGTTGGTTGGTTGGTTTGGTTTTTGGTTTGGGGTTGGTTTGGTTTTGCTTTTTGGGCTTTTTGGTTGGTTGGTTGGTTTGGTGTGGTTTTTGGTTTTGGCAAAAGGGCAGGGCCGGGCTCAGGGTCTGGGCCGGGCTCAGGGTTGGGCCGGGCTCAGGGTTGGGCCAGGCTCAGGGTTGGGCCGGGCTCAGGGGAGCCGCGGGATCCCGGTTAGGAGCGGTTTTAGGGACACAGAGTCGCACCTTCCCTGTCCCCACCTTCCTTCCTTCCTTGGGCGCTCAGAGCAGCCCATTATTAAGCTATTAATCACCTCTCTCAATTAATTGTTCTAAAAGGGGCTTTAGCAGCGCTCTGCAATTGAAAAGCTGGCTTATTTTTGGAAAGGTAAAGTTACAGGCAGTGGTAATTTGAGGGCGCCGAGCCATTAAGCCACTGTTTGGAATCTCAATTACTCTGCGGAAGGATAATTACAAATAAAACAAACTTGTGATCCCACATCAGTGAGAACACTTCTTCCCTGCTTTATGGAATATACAAGCAGTTTTTCATCCACCGGATTTAATTTCCACATGAAAAATTGACCTTAACAGTATGAAGTATGGCTACAAGTAAAAACTGTGTTTTCATTGAAGAGAATAAATGCATTTCCTGAACGCTGGCTGTTACAGCTAATTGATTTATTGGCTCTCTATATAGTGCACTATTGTCTTTGCACTCATGGGACAGGGAAGCTCTTGAGAGCAGAACTAAATTCTGCCACAGCAACCTGACAGCTGGAGAGGGTTGGGGTCTATTTTTTTAATATAATGTGCAAGTGTCTCGGAGCTGGGAGGAATCTGCCCTGCACTGGCACAAACTACCTGGACCCGTGGCCTCCTGAAGGATTTTTTTAAATCCCATAATATTTCTGGGAAGCTGACAGCACTGGGAGCAGGTAATTTTCTTTTAATCGGATTGTTTTTACTGTGGCACGTTTATGTTCAAGCAAATGCACAATACCACCGAAGGAAAAGATATAGGAAATTCCCTTTTTTTAAATTTTCCTTTAAGGCCAGCAGTCAAAAATTCAGTAGGAAATAAAGGCCCTGCAAAAGTATTTCTCCCTGGTAACGAAAACAATTTTAAAATTCATGAAATTGCCAAATATTTATTATTATCCCTTGCTTTTAGGTTTTATGTAAATGAGTGCCCATAAGATGAAAGCCAGTGCTTGGTAGCAGGTGGGAGCAAACTCACATAATCATACCAATAAAAAAGCCCTGAGGAAAAACAAACCAAAATGAAAAATCAATAGAGGATGTTGTTCTCCAGATATACTATTAAAATATAGTATTCCACAGCTGCACTGTTGTCCTAAATAACGGATGAGCCTCTCACTGGGAGAAAAGCTGAGGTGCAGATTCTCCCCTTTTATTCAGAGGGGAAAAATCCCACAGGGCCTGCAGGGATCCACGTGGGGAAGCCCAGCCTGGGGATGGTGATTTGCAGGGAAAGGTTCCCAAACCCAGGAACCAAAGTTGGTATTTCCCAGTAAAATCCCCCCATGCCACTGGATTTCACAGCATCCATGAAAAACACCCCAGAGTTTCCTGAGATCTCCCAACTGCTGCAAAAGTGAAAGCCAGAGCACAAATCTGGCAAGAAATGGGATTATATTCCATATTTCTGCAAGGATCCTCCTGTTCCAGTAACCAGCTGCTTGGCTAGAAATTGTATTTGTCTCTTCTTCATTTTTGTCTCAGTTTGGTTCTTATTGCTAGCTGCAAGCACAAATGACGCTGAGTATAAATTCCACGGATTAAAATCCTGCAGGAGATGGAGAAACACCTCTTTGCCAGGTGAGCACAGTTTCCCCCCAGGCCAGGTGAGAAGCCAGCTCCTCAGTTATTGCAGGGGAGGCTGAAAGCCATCACCAGCTCTTTATAATGAGAAAAAAATCTAATGTGAACATATTTATCACCTCTCCCTGCAAGCAAACCGCTACTAAACCCAAAAATGTCTCAATTTCTTAATTTCCTTAGCTTGTCCTCAGTGCCAGCCCCTCCTGCTGCTGGCTCCAAACTGGCTCCAACTGCAGAGCCAGCACCCCCAAGGAGGAGAAGGGGCTCAGAGAGCCAAACCAGCCTGGAAAAGTCACATTTTCCAGGCAAGAAGAGAGTTCAGCAACAGGGCTAGAAAATGATAACTGTAATCACAACACAGAGGGGCTCCTCCAGGCGTTAAAGTGGGCAGTGACCAGGGAGGAGGCAGACTTCCACTGGAAGGGCCTTCAACATGAAATTCTTTTAGAAGGTGAGCAGCTTCCAATGCCTTTGTCCTGGCCCAGCCAGAGCACACGAGAGCCCTCCAGCAGAGCCTGTGTTTTCACTCCCAGAGCTCTCCATGCCCCTGTCCCACCGGGAGCAGCACCACGCTGGAGTGACCCAAAGGGCTGGGGAGGGCTGGGGGACCATCCCCCCGTGCTGCCCCATCCCACTGCTGCCCATCCTGGGGCTCTCCTCTGCCCACACCCAGGTGTGTGGCTGCCACCTCCCCGGGGTCACCTGCACACCAGGGAATGCTCTGGAACACCTGGTGCCCGCCCGGGCCATCGACTGCAGCAGCGCTGCCGCTCCCGCAGCCAGACCCAGTCTGGCACCCCTGTGATGGCATCGCTGCATCCCACACTGCTGGGGGCAGGAGGGACCCCACACCCCACCCAGAGCCACCCTGCCCTGGCAGGGACACCTTCCCCTGCCCCAGGCTGCTCCAGGGTCCAGCCTGGCCCGGGGCATGGCAGGGATGGGGAGCCCCAGGTGCTCCTGTGCTGAACAGGGAGCAGCAGAGACTGATGCAGAGCCCCAAATCCCACCTGGCTCTCCGTGTTTGGGATCTGGAGCCGGTGAGGGGCCGTGGCTGAGCCGGGCCTGGCCAGGCTGGGCTTGCCTGGGCTGTGCTGGTGGCTCTGGGAAGGTGTCCCCATCAGTCTGAGCGCCGGCGCCGCTCAGCCGCGGTGACAAATGGCCAGGGGAGCGCGGGGAGAGGCAGCAAATTAGGGAATGAATAATTAAACTCGGAGAGAAAGGTGAGCAGATCGGGGGGAGGGAAAGAGAAGGCTCAGCTGGAGAGCCTGGGAGGCAGCACCTCGCAGGTGCTCCAGGGAAAGGGGCTGGGAGCAGCCAGGACCTGCCTGGGCCATCCAGGAACCCCGAGTTCCAAGGACAAATGGCACAAACAGAGGAGCTGTTCTGCCTCCTGCCAGATGCCCTGAGAGCCCCGGGCACCCCCAGCCCCATTTCACAGCCATTTCTACTCCTGCTGCACAGGGGTCCCTTCCCTCTCCCTTCCTGCTGCCTTCTCCAGCAGCACCCCTGGAGCAGCAGTGCCACCAGACCGGGGGGATGCTGGTGCCAGCCCTCTCTGCAGCACACAGCACAGAGGGTTCCTCCACAAACCACCTCTTCTTTCAACTCCTAATTCTTTAAACCATCAGCGTTTCATCAAACCCAAGTTCTAAAATCCTGACTCTTATCACAGCCGGCACTTATAATCCTTTTTTCCAGACTAGATGTTCCCAAATCATGTTACATCTTTCATCTTCCTTGTGATTAATTTCAAGGTCTTTACTGAGTCAAATGAGATATTTTTTAAATCTCTCTTGTTTTAGTTTTTCCAGCTTTTAGTCAATTCTGGCAGTTCAGAGGAGCCATCAAAATTACACGAGCGTTTTGTGCTCAGCCACTTCAGTGACTCCTGGGTTTAGGAGAATCCCATAAAGGCAACCATCTTATTATTTTAATGCATGCAATAATTTAAGTGATAACAACTGCAAAAGTCAGGCTGTTTTGTTTTATGGATTATCAACAGCCTTATGACCTTGAAAATAGTCGAGTTGACTCACTAATTTTTACAATTTAGCAAAATAGCACATGCAGCATAATTTTATCAACTTTGATGTGGTGAAAGTGCAGAGATCTGCAAACAGATGAATCTCCTTCCCAGAGCCACTCTGCAGCACTGGGGAGCTCCAGCCTGGGGAACCGAGGAGCAGGGGGGTTATTTCAGGGGAAAAGGAAGGGGAATTATTTGAGGGGAAAGCAAAAAGGGAATTATCCGAGCTGCAAACGCAGTTAAAAACTTTCCAGCGTCTGTTTTGTTTTGCTGCAATGCAGAGCGAAGTTCTCCAACACACAAATGGCAGGAGCAGCCCCGACCCCCGTTTAATTCCTGCCTGGAAAAGGTGGAGGCAGCAAAGGTAAGGAGGAGGCACTTGCAACCTCTGGTGACCAAAGGTGCACTCGAGCTGTTATTTTGTATTCCATACTCTTCAAAGAGCAATATAAACAGAATTATTTATGCCCAGCAAAATGTTGCTTAATTACTTATGCACCACTGTTTGCTTGTATTTTAAGCTCTCTCTACCACCCACAGGCAGACGTTAAACAGCTGCTAAAAGCGAGCTTTAGTCTTGCCTGTTTGAAATTAGCATACTTGAGCTTTGAAAAAACTTTGTTGCCAATTTACATATGCATAGAGACTGATATTTAGACTCACCATATGATATGTCCCTCAAGAGCTTTTCTTATTGCCTCCATCCTCAGGTCTCAACCTAGAGACTGTAAATCTAGCAGGTGATTAATTCTATACCCTTGAGAAACTAGCAATTAGCACTTGCAACCAGTAAAAAATTGTCATTTCAAACCCCTGTTTACTATGCCCATGTATTTTCTATGAACTCACAGTTAACTCCACACAGAAATAGATGGCAATAGATTTGCAGTCACTCCTGTCTCTTTATATAAAAATATATTATGGCTTCCAGCTAATCAACCTATTAAACACACCGGCAGAAAAGGAGATGGAATAATTGGCATTCCTCCTTTTCTATAGAAATATATAGAAAACGGGAAGCTGGAGCAAGCATGAAAACATTCTACATGATGTTTTATGTTCCCAGACCTTAATCAGCTCATTTCAACACGATGACTTTGTAGGGTTTACCTGTTTTGTGTCAATTCTTATCTCTGATAGCCGAAATTACCGCACTTCCAGATGTTCTTATGCATTATTGAGGTCTGCTGCAGTAGATGCTGGAAAAGGTAAGATAAGGTTCTATTTCTTTGTAGTAGTCACAACACCCAGATCAAAGGCAGGAAAGTGCAGTGCTTAGTATTGAAAACTATGATGAACTTCACATTTATTTTCAAGTAGAAAATCTGTCATAAACCTGCTCATCAATCTTCAGTCAGTGTTTCAAGTGTAATCCACTGGAGCAGGGCACGGTGGTTTGAGGGCTGGGGGCTGCTGTTCCTAAAAACTCTGCTTTGCTGTGTGCCCAGCAGGCTGTGCCTGGCACAACACCTCCTCCGAGGCACAGAGGTGCCACACCCAGGCTGGTCCGGGACAATAAAACATAAAAACCCGGCTGCTCCGGGCGGGGAGCGGCCCCAGCGCCGGGCAGGGACGGGAAAATGGGGCCCCTGTGCTGCCACAGAGCCAGCCTCAGTACCTGGAATTAGGAGAGCTGCACCCAGGTTTAAACCTGCTAACCGTGGGGGTAAATCTAGGCACGGATTTCAGTGTGTGTGTAGCAGGTTTAAATCTAGCAGAATCAGAGTTCCTAGATATAACAGCACCAATAGAGTTCCTAGATTTACCAGAGTCAGAGTTCCTAGATTTACCAGCACCAGTAGAGTTCCTAGATTTACCAGAATCAGAGTTCCTAGATTTACCAGAATCAGAGTTCCTAGATTTACCAGAGCCAGAGTTCCTAGATGTACCAGAATCAGAGTTCCTAGATTTACCAGCACCAATAGATTTCCTAGATTTACCAGAGTCAGATTTCCTAGATTTACCAGAGTTCCTAGATTTACCAGCACCAGTAGAGTTCCTAGATTTACCAGAATCAAGTTCCTAGATTTACCAGAATGAGTAGAGTTCCTAGGTTTACCAGAATCAGATTTTCTAGATTTACCAGAACCAGATTCCCTATATTTACCAGTACCAGTAGAGTTCCTAGATTTACCAGAATCAGATTTTCTAGATTTACCAGCACCAGTAGAGTTCCTAGATTTACCAGACTGAGTAGATTTCCTAGATTTACCAGCACATTTCCTAGATTTACCAGAACCAGGTTCCCTATATTTACCAGTACCAGTAGATTTCCTTTATTTACCAGACTGAGTAGATTTCCTAGATTTACCAGCACCAGTAGATTTCCTGTATTTAACAGCACCAGTAGAGTTCCTAGATTTACCAGACTGAGTAGATTTCCTAGATTTACCAGCACCAGTAGATTTCCTAGATTTACCAGCACCAGTAGATTTCCTAGATTTAGCAGCACATTTCCTAGATTTACCAGCACCAGTAGAGTTCCTAGATTTACCAGAGTCAGATTTCCTAGATTTACCAGCACATTTCCTAGGTTTACCAGCACATTTCCTAGGTTTACCAGCACCAGATTTCCTAGGTTTACCAGCACATTTCCTAGATTTAGCAGCACATTTCCTAGATTTAGCAGCACATTTCCTAGATTTACCAGCACATTTCCTAGGTTTACCAGCACATTTCCTAGATTTACCAGCACATTTCCTAGGTTTACCAGCACATTTCCTAGATTTACCAGCACATTTCCTAGGTTTACCAGCACATTTCCTAGGTTTACCAGCACATTTCCTAGGTTTACCAGAATGAGTAGCTTTACCCCCAGACCCCACTTTTGTGCAGGGGGGCAGTGCTGCTGCCCCACGCCGGTTTTGGGTGCAATTCTGAACAGGTTTGGAGCATCTCGAGGCAATCTGGGTGGAAAATGCCAGAAGCCATCTTTGTGCAAGCCTCTCTGTGAAGCAGCGAGGGTTTAAGGGTAAATATAAAGGCAGCCAGCAGTGCAAGGATATTTTTTCCTGCGTTGCACAGTCATTAAGGGGTCTGCTGCAAAAGCCTGCTTGACTTTCTTCCCACTAATTACATCATCAGATCATCACACTGCTAAAATCAGGCGCAGAGTACTTGCACACAACTAAATCCCTGCTTCTAATTACTATTTTAGTCTCTTTTTCCTCGTGACATGTTGGTGATAGATCATTATTTTTTCAGCAATTTGTTCGCATTTATATGCAATATAATTGGATCTGATTAATTATTATGATTAATGACTGCAGAATTTCCTTGCAAAGCTATTAATACTGGGAGTATCAAATGAAAGACATGGACAAATTAAAGCCAATGGAGTCCTGTTGCTTGTACTTACAATGCCTGGGCTCAAGTAACCCTTTGCTGCTCCAGCCCTGCAATAAATACCAGGGTTTATCTGGAATTTCCCCACGGATCTCTGCATTTTCCAGCGCTCTAAGTACATAAGTAATGGGGGAGAGATGCAGGTGGAATTCTTAGGTGGACTGCTGGAGTTAAAATTACATATATTTGGGTATATTTTAAACGAGCTCAGCGGCATAAATGCAGCTACATCCATTTAAAGTCAAGAAACTGGCGAAAAAGAAAAGCCTGGGCGATATTTCTGTGCATATCAAGGGGATTTATCCATTTTTCAGGTGGCGGTGCAACAAAACACCACAATAAAAGCAGTTAATTTCCATGAAATGTCATATTAGCCCCTTTCTGAGGGATGTATTTACGTAGCGCGTGCTGTATTTGAAATTACAGCCCGGCTCAGCAATGGGATATTACATGTAAAAAAGCAAACACTGAGGGAGTAGCTTAGGGGATCGACTTTCCTGCTGCCTCGGGGACCTGCCTTTAAATCTGCCTCTGAGCAAACTGAAGAAAAATCATTTCCCTCTAATGGCAGCAGCACAGGGGAAAATCAGGGGCTGCAGGCAGGGGCAGAGAGCCCGGGAGGGAAGGGCTGGAGCGGGCAGGGGGCTGGCTCTGCCTGCCCTGGGACAGCCCAGACAGGGGCTGGAGGGGGTTTAGCCTGCAATAAAGGGGCAGCAGAGCACACCCAGGGCTGGAGGGGATTTTAACCTGGAATAAAGGGGCAGCAGTGCTCAGCACACCCAGGGCTGGAGGGGTTTTAATCTGGAATAAAGTGCCAGCAGAGCACACCCAGGGTTGGAGGGGGTTTAATCTGGAATAAAGTGCCAGCAGCACTCAGCACACCCAGGGCTGGAGGGGGTTTAAACCTGGAATAAAGTGCCAGCAGTGCTCAGCACACCCAGGGCTGGAGGGGGTTTTAAGGGGGTTTAATCTGGAATAAAGTGCCTGCAGTGCTCAGCACACCCAGGGCTGGAGGGGGTTTTAATCTGGAATAAAGTGCCTGCAGTGCTCAGCACACCCAGGGCTGGAGGGGGTTTTAATCTGGAATAAAGTGCCAGCAGCACTCAGCACACCCAGGGCTGGAGGGGGTTTTAATCTGGAATAAAGTGCCAGCAGCACTCAGCACACCCAGGGCTGGAGGGGGTTTTAATCTGGAATAAAGTGCCAGCAGCACTCAGCACACCCAGGGCTGGAGGGGGTTTTAATCTGCAATAAAGTCCAGCAGAGCACGCCCAGGGCTGGAGGGGTTTAAGGGGTTTTAATCTGGAATAAAATGCCAGCAGCACTCAGCACACCCAGGGCTGGGGGGTTTTAAGGGGGTTTAATCTGGAATAAAGAGCCAGCAGCACTCACCACACCAGCCTGGAGCAGGGCACAGAGGCTGGCAGTGATTCCTGCTGAGGAATTCTGGAATTGTCCCTTGAGCCCAACCAGGAATGGGGAAATGCAGCCTGGAGCAGCAGTGGGAGCCTGTGAGGATGAGGTTGGAGCTCTTCATCCCTGGGGGAACAGGGCAGCTCTGCCCTGGGAATTCCCCCTGCTAAAAGGTGAGAAGAAGATGGGCTGTGTTGTGAAATGAGAGACTGTGGGCCACAGGATATTTTGAAGTAAAAATGTGTTCGGTATAAAGGAGATAAAAGGATGACTCCTTTAAAAAAATATTAAAAATAAAGAGGTAAATAAAAACCAAATCCAAACAAAATCAAAATCTGAAACCAAAGAAATCCAGCCCAAATACAGAGAATATTTGTGCCCAGGTGCACAGAAATACCTATTTTTCCAAGAGAAAATCAGCCAAATTCTCAACTTCAATCTATTAAGAGATTCCAAATTATTTCTATCTAAACTAAAAGTCCCATTGTCCTAAAGGCCACCCTTTCCCTGGGAGGTGTTTTGCACTTTCCTCCTGATTTCTGGGTTCTGCAGCTGACACCGGGTGGGTTTGTAGGGCTGTGCAGTACAAACACACACCTGGATGGATGGATGGATGGATGGATGGATGGATGGATGGATGGATGGATGGATGGAGGGATGGATGGATGGATGGATGGATGGATGGATGGATGGATGGATGGATGGATGGATGGATGGATGGATGGATGGAGGGATGGATGGATGGATGGATGGATGGATGGGCTGCTCTGGATCTGGGGCAGCTCCTGCAGTGGCTGCAATTCCCAGGAGCAGGAATCCAAACCACTCTCACATGGGGTGCTTTGTGTCACAGACAGGGCAGGGCATTCCCCTGGAACAGGGAGAGGGAAAAGTTAAAAGAAAGCAGGAATGGAATGTTCCACACAGGGCTGGAGCCAGGCTGGGAGAGCTGGGAATGTTCCCCTGGAGAAGGGAAGGCTTCAGGCAGAGCTCAGAGCCCCTGGAGGGGCTCCAGGAGAGCTGCAGAGGGACTGGGGACAAGGGACAGAGGGACAGGAGCCAGGGAAGGGCTCCCAGTGCCAGAGGGCAGGGATGGGTGGGAGATTGGGAACTGGGAATTGCTGGCTGGGCTGGGATTGCCAGAGCAGCTGTGGCTGCCCTGGATCCCTGCAGTGCCCAAGGCCAGGCTGGATGGGGCTGGGGCAGTGGGAGGTGTCCCTGCCATGGCAGGGCTGGAATAAATGGGATTTAAGGCCCCAAACCTGCCCTGCTCTCTGATCTAACCCCCCTGACCTTGCTCCACTCCTGCTGACCAAGCCCTGCATTTACCCACAGCCAAACCACATGCCCACATGTACAGTGGATTTTCAGGGTTTCTAACCCAATCTCACCCAGGAGCCGAGGGGCAGTAACCCTTTCCTGCCCAGTTAAGCCCCCTCAGGGTCCCTCTGCAGCTCCCTGTGCCCCAGGTGGGCAGTGGCAGCCCCACTCCTGCAGGGATGTGCTGGGTGAGCACCCCCTCCCCTCTGAGCTGACAGAGACCTGGGAGCCTCCAAAATGCCTCCCTGCAAAACGAGGGCGAGATGATTTCGCTCTTCTGTTTTCATTTTTCTTGGGGGGGCTTTGATCATTTTTTTCAATAAAGGCGGCGGAGATGAGTGCAATATCAGCCCGGGAGGAAACAACATTTAGAGCCCAGTGATGGAACAGGCAAATGTGAGCGTCACAAGCCCTTAGCATCTCCTGCTCTGCATTAGCCCAGCTGGCTCCATCAATCTCCCTGCTGGGCTCCCTGCTGCACAGCCAGGGACAGGGACACCACCAGCTGCAGCCCTGAAAGCACTGAGCCACACTGGCAGGGCACACGGTGGGGCTGGGCTTGGGTTTTCCTCCTGAAACTTTCTGGAAGTTTCCTGCTTTTTTTTTTTTTTTTTAATTGTTGTTGCTTAGTTTAAAATCTCGCATTCGAGTTGGCATAAAATTGTAATGGCATCAGTTCTAATTGTGGCCTTCCAGTAGGTGAAGGGGATGATGAGAAAGATGGAGAGAGAAAATTTACAGGGTCTGGAGGGACAGGAGTGGGGTCAGATGGGAGATTGGGAAGGAATTCCTCCCTGCCAGTGCCCCAGGCCAGGCTGGACACTGGGGCTTGGAGCAGCCTGGGACACTGGGAGCTGTCCCTGCCATGGCAGGGGTGGATGGGGTGGGATTTCAGGTCCCTTCCAGCCCAAACCAGTCCAGGATTCTGAGATTTTATGATTCTGAATCTACACATAACAGATTTTCCTCCTGAGTGTGAGACTACATATTTTTTTATAATTCCAATTTAATACAAAATTCTTTAATAATTTAATTAATAAAATAAAATTATTATTAAATTAAATTAACATTTATTAAATTATTAAAAAGTTATTAAATTAAAATAACATCTCTATGTATTTTTCTAAAGATGTAAAAGTACCTCTCTTTGTATTTCCTCTATATATTTCAAAACCAAATATGCCTGGAAGGACTGGATGGATGGATGGAGGGATGGATGGGATGGATGGAACCATGGATGGATGGATGGATGGATGGATGGATGAATGGAATGGATGGATGGATGGATGGATGGATGGATGGATGGATGGATGGATGGACAGATGGATGGATGGATGGATGGAGAACACCCTGGGTGTGTGGGGGGAAACACCCCAGCCAGGACACGTGGGCACATCCATGTCCAGTGCTGACCATGCTCCCTGTGCTGACCATGTTCCTGTGTCCTGACCACGTGCCCAGAGCCGACCCCATTCCATGTCCTGACCCCATTCCCTGTCCTACCCCATTCCCTGTCCTGACCCCATTCCCTGTCCTACCCCATTCCCTGTCCTACCCCATTCCCTGTCCTGACCCCATTCCCTGTCCTGACCCCATTCCCTGTCCTACCCCATTCCCTGTCCTACCCCATTTCCTGTCCTGACCCCATTCCCTGTCCTGACCCCATTCCCTGCCTGCAGCTCAGCCGTCAGCAGGAACGGGGCCAGGGTTTTTTGTGGGGTGCTGTTTGAAGCACCCTGATCAGCCTTGGCTGTGACAGCCCCAGCCCAGCCCCTCGCAGCTCTGCAGGGACACAAAGACCCCCGAGCCCTGCCTGGGGCTGAGCTGGCCCTGCAGGGGCACAGGGGCTGGGTGGCTCCGGCAGGGCCTGGCAGTGCCAGCCCAGGGAGCAGGGCTGGAGCCAGGGGCACTCAGGGTCACCTGCAGCAGCCCCTGTGGGCACCCCCAGCACGGGGGGCACCGCCTGCCCCGGGACCCCCACCCTGCCCAGGTGGGGGTTCTGCATTTGGTGTGTGCTGGGCTGGAGGCTGTGCTGTGCCCCGAGCATGGCGCTGGGCAGGCTGGAGCTGCTCTGTGACACACAGCAGTGTCTTTGTGCTCTCCTCTGCCCTGAGAGCCCAGCAGGAAATCAATACATTTTATCCATGGAATGTACATAAGTCTTCTTAAGTCGTGATCCATTTTAAGGAACGTGTGGAGGGGCATTAGGCAATTAGAGCTGGCTGAGGAACTGAGCATATTTATACATTTTAACGCCTGTCTTTTTATCTTGAGCTTGGATGAAGCACTAAGACCTAAAAATCAAACACTGGATGAGTTTAGATGATCGGGTATTTAATTTAAGATCTCCATCTTAGCATTAGAAACCCTTCCAAATGAAGTGTCTGTGTTTTAAAAATTGGCCATAGCCAGTAGCTGCTAAGTCTGATGTGTAATCTCTGCTTGGCTCTGCACAGAAAGCACTTATTGAAATTCAAGTACATGCTCAGGGCTCGTTAATGGCTATTTTTGCCTCATTAATACAACAAACATCACTGATATGAAAGGTGCTGTTCCCTTACACTAATACAACTGCAAGAGGTCAGAAATAACTTCTCATGCTCTCTAGTTCTTTATCCAACACGTCAGTGACAGGCAAGTGGAGAGCCAGCAGCAATAGGAAGGAGGATTTATCAACAAATACTGTGTTAGTGGGACCACCAACGGCCCAGCCTGGCCTCCTTGGGTGTCCACATTCCAAAACAAGAGGCTGGAAATGTCAGGAAGGTCCTGAGAAGCCCCTGAGGAATGACTGGAGCGGACAGAGCTGCAGAGGGACAGACACGGGTTTAACTCAGTGAATAACTCAGAACAAACTGCTCAGTTTATTCCAAGGAGGGTGAAGGATTGGCTTGGTCATAATTTAAAATCCCGACCCTGGTGCCGCTAATCCCGAGCCTTACAAAGCCCAGCAAAGTGAAACCAGCTCCGGGGCTGGCTGCAGGAACTTCAATGCAGTGCTTTCAAATTTCCCTGCAAATCAAAATGCATGGGGAGGAGAGGAGCTGGGAGGCCCTGGGTGTATCCCCTGAGCACGGTTCAGAGCCCCCAACATCCTGCCCTGCTTTTATGGATTAGAAATCTTGTCATCTGATCACAGAGACCAAGGAAATTGTGGCAAACTTTATCTGCTAAGTGAACCTTAATAACCTCAACTTTAACTTCAAGAAAATTACACTTGGAAACATTTCATAGTCTTGCAGGTTGCGGGAGACATAAAACTCTTTCTTTTCTCCCACCTCTCCAGGAGTTATTAACCCTCCCCACAGAGCCTCGGAGACCTCCAGCAAATTGTCCCTTCCCACAAATCACATGGAATGGCTGTGCCAGGGGCTCCAGCAGCTCTGGCAGCACATTTGCACTAAAAGCTACACCCAGACTCAGATGAAAACCTTCACAGTTCCTTGAAAGAAGGCAAAGAAAAAAAAATTCCCAGCCTTTGAAATAAAGCTGTGGTGTGGCTGCTCCAGGAGCTGTCACACCTGGCTGCTCCAAATTAACAGCTGGGGTTTTAAATTGCCTCTCTCCCTAAATACCCCCCTCCTCTGGGGGCAGAAATGGGGAAAGGGCAGTCCCAGGCTCAGCTTTGTCAGAGGAGCTTCAAGAGACCCACAGCGTTTTGGGAAGTACGGAATAAAAGAGGATCTCAGAATATTTAGTTTGGCAAATCCTCCAGGATTTACCATGGAACCCAACCCGTGACCAAACACCACCATGGCCCCTAACAACATACAGCAAAATGATATGCTTTAGTCCTGTGAAAACGTGTTATTCAAGTGAAAATGTAGTATTCAAAGAAAAGCATGAAACAACATTTATTATTATTATTATTATTATTATTATTATTATTATTATTATTATTATTATTATTATTATTATTATTATTATTATTATTATTACTACTACCCTGCACATTTGTGGGTGTGATCCCAGCTAAACCTCTGGTTGTGCCAGGGAGTTGGAGCCAACAGCCCCCGTGGTTCATGCCCAGAGCCTGGCAGGTGTGACAGACAGGAGGGAAATGCCTGCAGGTCCCAGCGAGACAGGGCTGTCCCTGCTCGGTGTCAGGGACAGGCATCTCCCTTTCCCAGGGACAGGGATCTCCCTTTCCCAGGGTTTCCCAGACTTTGGGAAGCTGTTTGCTCCAGCAGTTTCATTCTCTGCCTGCCCCACCCTCTGCTGCCAGGGAGCCCCAGAGCTCCCAATGGTTTAATTCTCATTATTGATGCTGAGCTGTGACTGGGAGCCCAGAGCAGGAGGTCACAGCTCCTGCAGGACACCCTCCTGCTCGTGTTTGGGTCCAGAGGAGGCTTTCTCCTGGAGCAGGCAAAATGAAGAATTCACCCCAGCCCTCCTGGGGCAGAACTGCCTTGTGGGGTGACCTCGCATCACCCAGAGTGTCTCACCAGCATCAGAGGGACTTTGGAGGTGTGAGCAGGGAACTGAACACTTGTCAGGAGCAGGATTGTGCTCCCACCGCTCTCCAGGCAGGGGAACCCCCCTCGGGGGAGCCATTCCCACCCAAAACCCAAACAAGATTGCGGCAAACACTCCCGGCGGAGATCTTCAGGAAAACCTCCTTATGATGTTTATTCAAAAATCAGTTCAAAACTGCCTGGCAAAATACTGTTAAAAATTGTGGGGAAAAACACAAATTCAGTGAATTTTGCACTTGAGGCTGAGACACCTCCAGTGTGTTTGTCACCGGTTAGAGGTGTAAAAAATGCCCTGCTGAGGGAATATCAGAAATATCCCACCCCAAACCCTAGACACAGCAGTGCCCTGCTGAGAAATATCCCAAATATCCCACCCTGAACCCTGGACACAGCAGTGCCCTGCTGAGGGAATATCCCAAATATCCCACCCTGAACCCTGGACACAGCAGTGCCCTGCTGAGGGAATATCACAAATATCCCACCCCAAACCCTGGACACAGCAGTGCCCTGCTCCCAAAAAAGGGTTTTTCTGCTGCCAGGAAAGGGGTTTTTCTGCTCTCAGCAAAGGGGTATTCCTGCTCCCAAAAAAGGGTCTTTCTGCTCCAGGAAGGGTTTTTCTGCTCCTAGGAAAGGGTTTATCTGCTCCCAGGAAATGGATATGCCTGCTCCCCAAAAAGGGTTTTTCTGCTGCAGGAAGGGTTTTTCTGCTCTCAGCAAAGGGATATTCCTGCTCCCCAAAAAGGGTTTATCTGCTCCAGGAAAGGGTTTATCTGCTGCAGGAAAGGGTTTTTCTGCTCCCCAAAAAGGGTTTTTTTGCTCCAGGAAAGGGTTTTTCTGCTGCAGGAAGGGTTTTTCTGCTCTCAGCAAAGGGATATTCCTGCTCCCCAAAAAGGGTTTATCTGCTCCCAGGAAAGGGTTTATCTGCTCTAGGAAGGGTTTTTCTGCTCCCAGGAAAGGGTTTTTCTGCTCCCCAAAAAGGGTTTTTCTACTCCAGGAAAGGGTTTATCTGCTGCAGGAAAGGGTTTTTCTGCTCCCAGGAAGGGTTTTTCTGCTCCCCAAAAAGGGTTTTTCTCTCCAGGAAAGGGTTTTTCTGCTGCAGGAAAGGGTTTTTCTGCTCCCCAAAAAGGGTTTTTCTGCTCCCAGGCACCAGGGGCTCGGTGCCCAGCACAAAGCCCGGAGGTGTGTGCAGATGGGAGCGCTTCGATCACACAAAGCTGCCCGAGGGGCTGGGCTGAGAGGGGCCCAGGTTATTAAAAGAGGGATCAAACCAGGCTGCAATTACGCCCGGCTAATCCTCGGAAAACAGGGAGGTATTTCTTCATTATTTGCACGGGGTGAGAATAACAACCGTGCGGGACAAATTAAAACTTCACCTTCAGATGCCAGCCCGATTGTGATGCAGATCCCGGCCGTCCCGGGCAGCCCGGGCGGGACGGCCGGATGAATTCATTAATTACCGGGCTTGATTGATTGGGAGCGGCGCTGCAAAGGGTGAGCCATACATCAGGGCCGGAGCTGTGCCCTACCTGGGCACGGCTGCCAGGGCAGAGCCAGGGAGGCTGCTCCGCACGCAGCCTGGAAATGTCACGGCGGGTTTCGTTAGCCGAGGTGGCAGGTCCTTAAAGCCCAGAATTTATGGGGTTGAAATTTTCCAAATGTGAGACCGGAAAGGGAAAAAATCCGCCTGGCTTTTATTTATTCCCTATATAAATAGAGGCAATTTAGTCCTTCCCCCAAACAGGGGCAGATGAGATGAGTTAGACGGCAGTCGATTCATTTTGCATAGGAATGGCTCATTAAGAGAGAGAGCCCCCCGTTTGTGCCCGGCGCCGATTGGGCCCGGCACAAAATGGATTTACGGTGTCACTCAGAGCCCGCAGGACTAATGAGGGAGGAGAGGCTGCAGCAGGGGCGCAGCTCTCCCGCCCGTCCCCGTGCCCCGGCGAGATGGAGGTGTCCCTCATTATGGATGTGTCTCAGGAGCTTCCTTTAATATTTTAATAAATAACAACATCGGCCCAACAAGAAATTAATGAATAGTATCATTAATAATGAGCCTGAGCCTTGTAGTGATAGGACAGATATTAAATTGAAGCACAGTGGTGCTGTCTCCAGAGACTTGGGAATTTTCCAGCGGCAAACAAGGCCGCCGAATGAAGCAGCCATCGCTCTGTGCCAACAGCTTTTACAACAGGTTGGGAGTAATAAAAGAGGATTTTCTGCACGATAAAGTTAAGCCTTAGAAAATCTGCTGGTGTAGATCGGTGTGAAAAGTACTGCCAAACGTGATCCTTAATTAAACTTTAATTAAGATAAAGCTCTTTCCCTTAAAAAGGGGGGCGGGGAGGGGGAGGCAGCAGCAAAAAGAGTGTCAGCTCTTTTCCTACCAGTTTCTGATCTGAAATGATTCCACATTAAATCGCAGAAAACTGTGTTCAAATAAGAGAAATCCACGAAACCCCGGAAATTCAGAGTGGGGGATGAAATGCCACCCACAGCCCAGCCCTGTGCCCGTTTGTCTGTATTTATCTCTGTTCCTGTGCCCTTTGGAGCCCGTGGTGCAGGAGATCAGTCACAACTGGGAGCAGGGCTGGGAATGTTCCCATCTCCCAGCTGCCGTGGGCCCACGGAATCCTCCCCATCCCTTCCCAAAGGTTCAGGATTTTGTGTTTCACAGCACAGAAGGACACATGTCACATGCCTGAGACACAGGCTGGGGGAACAGAACATTTCCACTTCCCCAGCCAGGACCAAACCCTCAGCACGAGGCCAGGGGCTCTGCAGGAGATGGAACAGCTCCAGTACCAGCACATCCACCTCTAGGCAGCTTCCCAACACAGGGACCCCAAAAAATATTCCATCGGTCCACACCCCACTTTTCCCTCAGCTGATGTCAGCCTGGTGGCTGCAGGGGGTTGGGAGAGGAGCAGAGGGAGGTTTGCACCCCAAATCTCTGTGATGGTCAGCCTGGCAGTGCAGCAGGCTGGGACAGGAGCAGAGGGAGGTTTGTACCCCAAATCTCTGTGATGGTCAGCCTGGCAGTGCAGCAGGCTGGGAGAGGAGCAGAGGGAGGTTTGCACCCCAAATCTCTGTGATGCTCAGCCTGGCAGTGCAGCAGGCTGGGAGAGGAGCAGAGGGAGGTTTGCACCCCAAATCTCCGTGATGCTCAGCCTGGTGGCTGCAGCGGGTTGGGAGAGGAGCAGAGGGAGTTTTGCACCCCAAATCTCTGTGATGTTCAGCCTGGCAGCTGCAGCAAGCTGGGAGAGGGCAGAGAGAATTTTGTACCCCAAATTTCTGTGATGCTCAGCCTGGCAGCTGCTGCAGGCTGGGAGAGGAGCAGAGGGAGTTTCCCACCCCAAATCTCTGTGATGCTCAGCCTGGCAGTGCAGCAGGCTGGGACAGGAGCAGAGGGAGTTTTGTACCCCAAATCTCTGTGATGCTCAGCCTGGCAGTGCTGCAGGCTGGGAGAGGAGCAGAGGGAGTTTCCCACCCCGAATCTCTGAGCAGGGGCTGCTCCACAGCCCACACCCGGGGCAGGCAGTCGGGGTCCCACAGAAGCCCCTGTGCAGCCCCCATTTCCCCCTGGGGCTGGAGCCAGCTCCCTGCCCAGCCCCACAGCCAGGTCTGTGCTGCCCCTGGGGTTTTTTCTTGGATAATTCACACCAAAACCACCCCTCACTGCCTGCTCGGAGTCAGACCCGTCCTCCTGCTCCTGGCCCAGCTGGCCCAGCCTGTCCCAGTGGAAGGATGAATGCAGGGTCTGGCAGCGCTGGGATGGGCTGGAGATGGGGCAGGAGGGAGGGAAGGGCAGCAAGGCCCCTTTTCACCCCTCCACAGAGAGCAGCTGCCTCCTGGAGCCCCGGGGAAGGGTCCCTCCTGTAGGCACCCCTTTGCCCAGGTTTGTCTGTCTGTGCCTGCAGCTGTGGCTGCCCTGGCAGTGCCCCAGGCAGGCTGGGCAGGGCTGGGGGCAGCCTGGGACACTGGGAAGAGTGGACAGGGTGGGCTTTGGAGTCCCTGGCACCCCAAAGCTCTCTGGGGCCCTGTCTGATCCTGGGGTCTTTGTTTGCATCTCCCCTCCCCGCTGGCCACGCTTTAAAGCTCATTTCCCCAGTATTGCCTCAGTGAACTGCAGCACCTGGGGAATTCCTGTGCCAGGTGTTGTGGGAAGGTCAGAGCCCTCCCCAGAGGAATTGTTTAAACTCCAGGAGGAGCTGCACTGAGAGCAGAACTCAGCCTCACCTTGGACACAAATTCTGATTTTTGGGGACTGACCTGTCCCGCTCTGACAAAGCCAAGGCTCCTCCCTGCTGCCCTATTTCCTTCACCATTACCTCCACAACCAAAATCAAATTTTACTGCTGAAAGTCTCAAAATGCTCTTTGCAGCCTGGCATCTGTGCACACAAATTCCTGAAGCTTTGCCTCAAACCCAGCCGAGTTCAGTAAATCAGAGTTCATACAGAGCACATGGACAGCAAACAAATATTTTGTACAAAGAATAGAGAAATTTTTTTGTTTCTTCCCTTTTTTTCTCCTTTTTTTTCCTTTTAATATGGCTCCACTTGAGATGTTTTTTTCCATTTCTTTCCTTTCAGTGTCTGTAAGAAAAGTATCTTTAAGGGTCTGTACATGCAGGGGCACTTAACCTCCACAGACTCCCTGCTTTGATGAAAGTTTTTATTTAAGCTTCAGAAGGCGAGTCAAGCCTGGATGACACGGTGCTAATTCTTTTCTAATTCAAAATTTAAACCAGGCTGTTTGACTTAAATCAGGGGTTGAACAGGCATGCTGGAGTGAGCGAGATCTGATAAAGTCAAAGGCAAGGAAAATCAAGGCTTGGAACATCTATTATTCTCTCAATTAACCAAGATTCTGTTATCTAGCCACTTTTAATAAATTTAGTGATAAATTAATAACTGGGTGGCAACAGAGCTGCTCTTGCCAGCTGCCACCCAGGAGTGGCAGCTCCAGGGAGCTGCTCCTTGGCTCTGCCCCTGCCTTGGGTGGCACCTGGGGGAGGAGGGGCTGCGTGTTTGGGGGTTTGGGATAACAGCTTTTCACCTGATGGAATACTGCCTCCTGTTCTAAAGCTCATCCCTCCCCAGCAGCTCCTGAGGTGTGTACTGAATTCATTGGAATTTCACCTGCTCCATCACAACCCTGTCCATCTCCCAGCAGAGCCCAGGGAGGCTCAGGAACCTGCAGGACCCTGAACCACATCCTCCACAGGCACCAGGGGTGGGCACCAGGGATGGGCACAGAGCCCCCTGCTCTGCAGCATGCCCTGGCAGCCAGGGATGGGTACCAGGGATGGGTACCAGGGATGGGCACCAGGGATGGACACCAGGGATGGACACCAGGGATGGGCACACAGCCCCAGGGCTCTCAGCATGCCCTGGCAGCCAGGAACACCAGGGATGGGCACCAGGGATGGGTACCAGGGATGGGCACCAGGGATGGGCACAGAGCCCCAGGGCTCTCAGCATGCCCTGGCAGCCAGGAACACCAGGGATGGGCACCAGGGATGGGCACACAGCCCCAGGGCTCTCAGCATGCCCTGGCAGCCAGGGATGGGCACCAGGGATGGGCACCAGGGACGGGCACACAGCCCCCTGCTCTCAGCATGCCCTGGCAGCCAGGGCAGAGGGGGGCACCTCCCCAGTGCCACCCTGTCCCCAAGGCAGGGAGGGACAGCCCCGTCCCCCGGAGGGCTCCTCTCCTCTCCCCGGGCAGCAGGAGCTGTGCACGCCCGGCGCCGCCGTTTCCCTGGGAGATAATGGTTCATTTTTAGGCTGTTAGAGCAGAGATCGCCGGGTCCCGCCCTCGGCAGCCACGTCTGGTAACTGCCTTTCACTCCCTGAAAGCGCAGGCAATTTTTCCATAATAAAAACTGGATTAGCATGTATCAAGAAGAGGTTCCACCAGCTGTCACTTTGAAATCAGGCTACTCTATCGGATGGGCGAGATGATAATGGATAAACCCATAAATGACAAGCAGTTTTCCTGTATTTATCTAATAAGTGGCTAATGCAGGCGAGCATCTTCTCTAATAAAACAGGAGGACGGGGGAAGAGACAGGCTGGGGCTCTGTTTGAATTAAATCCAAACTGAGCAGTAGTGGCACAGGCAAATACTGCAGGAAAATGGCTTTTTTTTTTTTTTTTTCATCCTTTTAGAAATTCCATTTTTAAATGCACCGTGGACGCGAGTTAAATCAAAGCCCGTTAAAAATAATTTTTAAAGTTTTCTGAGATTCAGCTCATTTTGATTCAACAGAGCCAGAGTGTCTGTGTGTGTTTGGGAGCAACCAGGAAAACAGGTGTCTGTACATGAGCAGGTGTGTTTAAAATGGGAGCCCTGGGCTCAGCAGTGGTGGCAACAGCTCCAGAGAAGCAGGAGAATCCTTGTGAATCTGCAGAATATTAATCAACTATTCCCTAAGTCCTGTGTTCTACTATTAGTGATGACACGGCAGTAAAGTCACACCAGGGGAAATGACAAGTGTGTCAGTGGAATTAGCACTTTACTGAAGGCAGTGCACAAAAACTGGGGCTGACTTGGCTAAATGAATGAAATAGGAAAAAATCATTAAGGAAGGACTGATGGCTGGCTAATAATGAGAAGATAAAAGAGCCTCCCCACCCTGCCAGCCAGCAATTCCCAGTTCCCAATCTCCCACCCATCCCTGCCCTCTGGCACTGGGAGCCATTCCCTGGCTCCTGTCCCTCTGTCCCTTGTCCCCAGTCCCTCTGCAGCTCTCCTGGAGCCCCTCCAGGCCCTGCCAGGGGCTCTGAGCTCTGCCTGGAGCCTTCTCCAGCCCCCAGCCCTCCACGTGTGGAGAAGGGTTTGGAGAGGATTTGGGAGGAAGAGGCATTTCCCACACGCAGAGGGCAGAGAGAGGGACAAAATCCATCTTTGTTCCATCCAAACCCCATCCTGGCTTTTCCTTGCTGTCCCAGAGGAGGAGGTGAGAAGGAAACCAGACCTGGCAGGGCCCTGGAACTCTGGGCAGTCAGGGACAGGGACAGGGACAAAACAACCCCTGTGCTCACACTTCCACACGCCCAGGGAATGCATCCATCCTCTGGGGATGAGCAGGACCTTGGCAGGGGAGGCACTGGGAGAGCTCCTGGAGCTGTGGGAGAAAAGGGAGCTGGAGATGGCTGGGATGGGGAATGGCTGGGGATCCATGGGGGGAGAGGAGCTGGAGATGGCTGGATTGGGGAAAAGCTGAGGAATAATGGGGAGAGAGGAGCTGGAGATGACTGGAGTGGGGAAAAGCTGAGGAATAACAGGGAGAGAGGAGCTGGAGATGGCTGGGATGGGGAACACCTGGGGAAACATGGGGAGAGAGGAGCTGGAGATGGCTGGAGTGGGGAAAAGCTGGGGAATAACGGGGAGAATGGAGCTGGAGATGGCTGGGATGGGGAAAAGCTGGGGAAACATGGGGGGAGAGGAGCTGGAGATGGCTGGAGTGGGGAACAGCTGGGGAAACATGGGGAGAGAGGAGCTGGAGATGGCTGGAGTGGGGAAAAGCTGGGGAATAACGGGGAGAGAGGAGCTGGAGATGGCTGGGATGGGGAATGGCTGGGGAATAACGGGGGAAAGGAGCTGGAGCTGGCTCTGTGGTGCAGGAGCAGCTGGATGGGGAAGGCAGCAGCCAGCCTCAGTCCCAGCCCAGAGCTCCTTGGCTGGCTCTGGGAGTTGCAGCTCCTCAGTTTCCCCTTTGTCCAGCCAGGCCCGTGGGAAGGAGCAGGGTGTGATGAAGTCAGTGCCAGTAAAAGGGGTCCTTTATTGCGTTTTTTGAGATGTTGTTTTGGGGTGGTTTGTTTTAAATCCCAGATGAGTCAGGGAGCAGGAATTGCTGGCAAGAAAATGCAGGCACCAAAGTCCTCCATCCTCCCAATCCTCAATCCTCCCCCTCCAAGGCTGCACACCCCCCTCACCCCAAGTGATAAACATCACCTATTTTATAAATACTGATTCACAGGGTGATTAGGAGACTTCCCAAGCCTCCAGCAGGGACACGACTAACAGTGTGCCACAAACATCAAGTGCTCCCCCTCACAAATGTGATAACACTGACTTCCTAAACAAATTAAATCTGATATTTTAGAAAAATACGTACAGCCAATCCACAACTTCTCCTGCCCTCAATTTAACTTTTCCCCACAAGCAGGCTTGAAGAAAATGACACTCGGTGTGCACTTAATAGCACTGGAAAGCAGGGAGCAAATCCCCCTGCACGCCTTCCTCCCTCAAAGACCCCCCGCCCACCCTGCAGAAAATGGGAATCTTTGTGTTTCCTCAGGAGGCTGCAGAGAGGAGGAGCAGGGTGGACAGGGCAATGGGAGCTCTGAGGTGGAATAGCTACCCAATGGCAGCGCTGAACATCGGTGTTTTTAGCAGATTTGGGCCTGGCACCACGTCTGGGAGCAGCTCCAGGCCTGGCACCAGCCCTTGCTGCCGTTATCCTGCTGCATATTTAAGGCAGGAGCACCAGCATCCCTTCCACACTTGGTCAAACACGGGACCAGCGTGTTCCTCCCCAAAATCGATGGCAGCCGAGCTCTCTGAGAGCAAATGTCACATTCAGGCAGCCCAGGGAAGCAGCTGTGGGTTGTGTCAGCTGGAGCCTCCCTGCAGACAGGGGCTGTCTGGAGGGGCTGCAGGAGGAGCCTTGGGGCTCCTTTGGGAAAGCAAAAAGTGTGGGGAGGACCCGGGGCTGCTGCTGCTCCCTGGCAGCTCCTGCCAGCTCCACCCAGAGATTGAGGTCCCTGGCACAGACTGAGGTCTGGCGAGGCAAAGGAAGCACAGTGGACAGAAATGCAACGTGAAATGGACTGACACGGGCTAAAGGGCAGCTGGGACAGGCAGCACAGCCATAAATAAAAACTTTTCTGCAGGGGAGAAGCGATGGGCAGAGGTTGTGGATGGGCAGGAGGAGCCTCACCCTGTGCCTGGGTAAGGCAAAGAAAGGAAAGGTGAATGCAAAGTGATGGACACTCTGCTGGGGGCTGCTCAACCCTGCCAGGCCCAGGAAGGGCAGCTGGGTTTGCAGATTAACAGGGGGAATGCTCCTCAGTGCCTGCTCAGCCTGCTGGAGCTGCCCAGAGAGGAGCCCGTGCTGGGCTGCTTTGAATCGTGACCCAGGAGGAGGGGGGAGCCTTCCCTGCTCCAGGAGAACGTGGGCAGCTGTGGGAGCTGTGCAGAGCAGGGGCTCACCACATCACACAACCACACTGCCCCAGACTCTCAGAATCCCAGAATCACAAAATCCCAGACCCACAGAATCCCAGACTCACAGAATCCCAGACTCACAGAATCCCAGAATCACACAACCCCAGAATCACACAACCCCAGACTCACACAATCCCAGACTCACAGAATCCCAGACTCACAGAATCCTGGAATCACACAATCCCAGAATCACACAACCCCAGAATCACAGAATCCCACAATGATGAGGTTGGAAGAGACCTCTGGGATCATCGAGTCACACCCGTGCCCTCACCCCTCAACCAGACTGCAGCACCCAGTGCCATGGCCAGGCTTTTTTTAAACACACCCAGAGATGGTGACTCTGCCCCCTCCCTGGGAAGAGCATTCCAGTACTTTATTATTCTTTCAGTGAAAAATTTCTTCCTCATATCCACCCTGTCCCTCCCCTGAGCTGGCTGCAGACTGTGTCCTCTGATGTGCAGGGGGAGCAGGAGGCAGGGCAGGACTCCCTGCTGGGCTGCTCCCATCTCTCAGCCCCAGAGCTGTGCCTGGAGCCCCCTGGCAGTCAGGGTTAGGGTCAGGGTCAGGGTTAGGGTTAGGGTCAGGGTTAGGGTTAGGGTTAGGGTTAGGGTTAGGGTCAGGGTTAGGGTCAGGGTTAGGGTTAGGGTCAGGGTTAGGGTTAGGGTCAGGGTTAGGGTTAGGGTTAGTATTAGGGTTAGGGGTCAGGGTTTAGGGTTAGGGTTAGGGTTTACGGTTAGGTTTAGGGTTAGTGTTAGGGTCAGCATTAGGGTTAGGGTCAGGGTTAGGATCAGGGTTAGGGTTAGGGTTAGGGTCAGTGTGAGGTTTAGGGTTAGGGTTAGGATTTGGTTCAGGGTTAGGTTCAGGTTTAGGGTCAGGGTCAGGATTTCGGTTAGGCTTAGGTTTAAGGACTGGCAACTGGATTTCTTGGCTCCCCCCTGGGCAGGGATCCCAATGTGCTGTGGCTGGGTCAGTCCCAGGAAGGTGGCTCAGGAAGGCAGAGGAGCAGCAGCTCAGCCCTGCTGGGCACCCTGACCCCTCTTGGGCACACCTGGGGCTCCTGCTGCTCCTGGAGCTCCCTCCTGTGCCCTCTGCCTGCCCTCTCTGCACTGGGCACACGCACAGCATGCTCCTGGCCCTGGGGATGCTGTGCAGAGCCCAGCCCCGGAGCAGCTGCACTGACCAGGGAAGGCAGGAGCTCCTGGCCAGCACCCACACCTGGGTGCCCATGGCCTGCCTGGGCACAGGGCTGTTGGAAGGGTCTGGCAGGGCCATCCCCCTCAGGAAGGCTGCAAGAATCATTCACAGCTTTGTGAGCTTGACCAATACCAAATAAATGAATTGCAGGAGGAGGTGAGCACAGGGTAGGGCTGGGAATGGGAGAACTCCTGCGTGGAAGCTACAGCAGGCTGAGCCTGCCTGCCTGGGAGTGCTCCATCCATTCCATCCGTGCACCTTCCCTGGGCCATCACACTGCAATTGTGACTAAACACAGGATTACAGATTAATTTGGCTCTAAGCAGTCCCTGCAATACACTGTAGATCACTGTAATGAAGACATGAATCTCTCCCTGCTCCAAGAGGAGCAGAGAGGATTTCAGCCCTGGAACAGGAGTTTCTCACCTCGGTGAATATTTCCATTGCACTCGTGGTATCAGAAATAAGCTTTGCAGCTTCTGACTTTTAGAAAATTATTCCCTTGAAAGGCTCTTTATGTTTTCCTGTTCTCTCTAGCAATTAATGCACTGGCTTTGGAGGAGGATCTGTGATGTGATGCAAGTTAAACCTGTAAAAATGGTGAACTGTAATTAATAAAACCCCAAACAGATACATCACAGCACCCACACGTGCTCCTATAAACACATGAAATACTGGGTCTGCATAGAAATAAATGCACACCTCGAGAGGGGTGATCTGTCTTCTCTGTTAATTGTCTATATCAGATAAATATACAATTAGATCAAACAAAACCGTTATTTTGCCACCTTGCAGGCAGGAGTGGTGACAGTTATTCAGTAATATCTGTAAATGCTGGAGGGGGAATATTCCCATCTAATTTGGCAAATGTTTGACAAAGCCTGGGAAAAGGGTTATTTCCTTAACATATTTACAAATGAAAACCTTTTGCTTCTATCAAAGTGTGTGCAAGTGTCTGCTCAGTGTGAGCATTGAGAAGGATGCCAGAGATGGATGGAAATCCTGGACACCCCACAAACTCTGGGGCTCACAGGTCCCCCTGGAGCCAGCCCAGCCCACCAGGCTGCTCCCGTCGCTGGCTCCAGCACTGCCACTTCTGTCCCAGAAGCTGGAATGAAACCAGCTTTGCACTTTGGGGGTCTTCCATCTGGAGATGGAGCCATTCCCTGAGAGCAGAACACCCAGAGCAGCCCCCGTGTCCCAGGAGCACACAGAGCACAGGGGGAAGTTTTTCACAGAAAGAGTGGTCAAATACTGGAATCATCTGCCCAGGGAGGTGGTGGAGTCACCATCCCTGGATGTGTTTAAAAAAAGACTGGATGTGGCACTTAGTGCCATGACCTAGTTGAACTGTTAGAACATGGGTTGGACTCGATGATCTTAAAGGTCCCTTCCAACCTAGAAATTCTGTGATTCTGTGATTCTGTGATTCTGTGACAGCCCCCAGCTCGGGTCTGGGTTTGGTTTAAGGGAAATAAAGGATGGGGAGTTGGTGTGGGGCAGGAGAATCCCACGTCCCTGCTGGGGCAGAGCTGAGTTAGCACGGATGCAGTGACCTGGGCACGGAGCAGCTGCAGGAGCTGGTGGCACTGCTGCTCTCTGTGCCACTGCCTCTGGAGCAGGGTGAGCTGCCTTCCCTCTGCTGCAGCCAGGCAGTCCTGGGAGCCCAGGGACCCCCTGTTCTTTATTTCTGCTTCATCAGTAATCTCCAAACACCATCCCTCCAAGGAGCCCCAGGGGAGGGCAGCAGGCTGGGCTGCCTGGGCTGGCAGAGCACAGCAGGAATTCCCACCTGGGCACAGAGCATCCCTCCAGCCCTGCTCTGGCACCTGCTGAGCCCCTCTGGGCTCTCACCTCCTTCCAAACCATCCCCTGGATTTTTAACTGGAACTTTTCGGGCATTAACACTTCTCCTCTCAGGAGCTCTGGAGGAGACTCTCCCACAGCAGCAGCAGGAGCCCACGGCCCTGCTTTAGCACAGCAGTGCTCTCCCCAGGATCTGCCTGTCCCTCAGGGGTCTGGAGGGGTGGGCTCACAGGAAAAGCCCCTCTGACACTGCCAGCCCTGGCTGTGCAGGAACAGCTCCTGGGGTGGCTCTGTCCCTGCCAGAGGACGGGCAAGGAAGGTGTGCAGGGGATGTGGAGAAGGCTGAGGCAGCTGAACCTTCAGTGCTGCCAGCCCTGGGATGTGGGAACCCAGAGCATCCCTCTGGCTGCCCTGCAGGGCTCCAGACCCTGGCAGGGGCTCAGAGACCTTGGCACGGGGTCAGAAACACCTGAGCCTTCGATTTCAGCCCCTGGAAACAATTCCCAGCTCTGGGTGAGGAGTTACAGCCACAAGGGTTTGAGTAGAGTGATAGAGAATTTGTCACAGGTGGAAAAGTGGAAGGGATGTCCTGAAGTCCGCCCCAGCCCCACGTGGCTGTCCCTGCCAGCCTCACTGCAGGCTGCTGGCACTGCCACCAGCCCCTGCCCCATGGGGTGTGGGGAGGGGACAGCTGGGACCTGTCACCACGGCCTCCCCAGGCATCTGGGGATGCATTCATCTCCCACCACGGCCGCTTTAAACAATGAAGTTGCAACACGGGGAACTACATCTAAAATAGTAGGTTTGCCTAATAAGAGGCATTTTTCTCTTGTAAAACTCTCTATTAAAGCCACTTTGCTTTGTTAACTTTCATGGCATGTATCCTCACTATAGCCTTCAACACCTGAAAAATTAGTGGAAGAATTTGACTGATTATAGAGGCTGTTTTCCTTGTTCCACTGCTTCTTCTAAAAGGGATACTCAGCAGAACTTGCCTTTTTTTTTTTTCATTTTGTGCTGTCTGCATGAGTAATTACCTCCCTGATTTCTGAGATGCAATTGAGTAGCTTCCACATTAGAAAAATCCCAAGATTGATAGAGCCATCTCTCCTAAAGGATTAGTTTGCTGCTGTAATTCCACTGAGTAGGTCATTCAAATAGCAAAATGCTACCAAGTCGAATTCCTCCTGTTTGTAAAAGCCAGGTGCTGGTACCTATTTAGGAGAGGCTGGAAAGGGCTCTTGGCCTTTGCAGGGGAAAAGGGGCTCCTGTTTCCTGCTGTGCAAAAAGAGCTTTGTATTCCTGGGGTGGGTCAGCTCGGGGGCTGCTGGTGCCAGAGGAAAGAGCAAAGGAAAGGTGATGATTGTGCAGACGTGTCCAGCCATGGGGCACAGGTTTAGGAATCCACAGGGGAGTTTCCCCCAGGACTGAAGGACACTGGGACAGCTTTGGGATGGTTTTGGGGTGCCAGGGGAGCCCCTGAGAGCCCAGCACAGCTGTGGAGGAGAGGATTATCCCAGGGATGGGCTGGAAAGAGATTTTAAATCATTTCCCAGGCTCCATCAGAGCCCGTGTTCCTGAGCAGGGCTGGGTCAGGGTCCCCAGGGGATGTGTCCAAAGCATCCATGGGCAGGAGAGATCACTCCCTGAGCTCTGCATCCCCACATCACCTGGGCAGGAGAGATCACTCCCTGAGCTCTGCATCCCCACATCACCTGGACAGGAGAGATCACTCCCTGAGCTCTGCATCCCCACATCACCTGGGCAGGAGAGATCACTCCCTGAGCTCTGCATCCCCACATCACCTGGGCAGGAGAGATCACTCCCTGAGCTCTGCATCCCCACATCACCTGGGCAGGAGAGATCACTCCCCACATCACCTGGGCAGGAGAGATCACTCCCTGAGCTCTGCATCCCCACATCACCTGGGCAGGAGAGATCCCTCCCTGAGCTCTGCATCCCCAGATCACCTGGGCAGGAGAGATCACTCCCCACATCACCTGGGCAGGAGAGATCACTCCCTGAGCTCTGCACTCCCCACATCACCTGGGCAGGAGAGATCACTCCCTAGATCACCTGGGCAGGAGAGATCACTCCCTGAGCTCTGTACTCCCCACATCACCTGCTTTCATACCAAATATTTATGGAGCAGGGTCTTTCATTTATTGGAGATATTCTGGGGAAGGTTTGGAGAGCGTTCAGTGTTCATCAGAACCCATCTTACAAATATTTGAATAATGCTAGCAGAGCTTTGGAGGGAGCAGGGAGGCAGGAATTCCTCTAAACATCACAGGTGTAACAGTGAGGGTGCAGAGGGCAGCTGGGCTTCTGTTAAGTGATTGTGCCAGGGAGAAATTACTGACTTCCTCTGTCACTCTGCTAGACTAAAAACAAACGTATTAACTAAAACTGACATCTTAACAAAAATATGCATAGTTAAAAAACCACTAAAATAACGAATAACATTTTTTTTCAATTAAAATGCTAAAAGCATGGTAATCTCTTAGGTTCACCAAGATGCATTTTGTGATAATTCTAGGGGGGAAAAGTCTACAAAATATAAATAATAAAAAACTTTGTTCTGTGAAGTAAATAAATGTGTTAGTTCCACTGAAGTACCCCAGGGGCCAGGCACACCTGGGCTGATACAAAGCCCCTTTCTTTGCCCTGATCCACGTCCCTTTCCATGCAAACAGCTCTGCTCAGGAGAGCCTCAGCAATTTCCATCAGCAGAGGATCTGGAAGTTAATTTGAAAGGCAGGAATAAATCTTAGGTGTGCTCTGAAGTCGGTTTGACTGAAATGCAAAAGCTCCTTGCAAGTTGGGGGCACTGTCAGGGACTGAGATCCGGCTCCCCAGACAAGGCACAGATGCTGCATTTCCCTCTCCCAGCAGCTGCAGGGCTGTGCAGCAGAGCTACCCTGTAGCTAAACATCTGGAGAGACCCGGGCAGCAGAATAACAAACACCTCCAAATTCCACCAGGCACGGCCCTGAAGGTGACTGCAGGGGAGGGAAAAGGGGCTGGGGGGAACAAGGAGCCGAACCCCAGGCACCCCTCGGGGGAGGAATTCGCTGGATCCCACGGGGGGATCAGCCAGGCCTGCCCTGCCTCTGAACCACCCTGCTCAGGGCAGCAATTCACATCCTGCACTGCATGGCTTTTACTGCTCTCCCTTGCAAAGTGCCAGGTGAAACAGGAACAGGGAGCTCTGAGAGCTGGGCTGGAGCAGCACGGTCACAGCTGCACACACTGCACGTGGGCAGCTCTCAGTTCTGCCTGACCACCTTCCTTCGGCAAATATGCCTAAAGTTGTGGCAGTCATCACCACAACCTCCTCTGCTCTGCCCTGGCCTGTAAAGACTCTGCTGCAGTCACTTGTCACAGTCGTGGGATCCCAGAGTGGTTTGGGTTGGAAGGGACCTTAAATCTGCTGCTCTGGACACCCCCATTTCCACCCCATTTCCACCCCCATTTCCCCCCCCATTTCCACTCCATTTCCACCCCCATTTCCACCCCATTTCCACCCCATTTCCATCCCCAGTTCCATCCCCATTTCCATCCCCATTTCCACCCCCATTTCCACCCCATTTCCACCCCATTTCCATCCCCAGTTCCACCCCACTTCCATCCCCATTTCCACTCCCATTTCCACCCCCATTTCCACCCCCAGTTCCACCCTCCGTTCCATCCCCATTTCCATCCCATTTCCATCCCATTTCCATCCCCATTTCCACCCCCATTTCCATCCCATTTCCATCCCATTTCCACCCCCATTTCCACCCCATTTTTCCCCCCATTTCCACCCCATTTCCACCCCATTTCCACCCCCATTTCCACCCCCATTTCCACCCCAGGACCCCAGGATGGAGTTCAGACATCCTGCAGAAAAATCAAGCAGTGGGGCTGGGGAAGAGCAATGTCAACAGCCCCGTTTAACCCCTCTTCTCCTGAGCACACCCCTGACTGTGAGTCACTTTGGCATCAGCCACCTCAGCAGGCGGGTGTAAGGACAGGAGGGGCTGCATCCATTGCCTTCCACCAGAGTACCTAAAATTTGTGCTTGGTGAATGGCAGGGAGCTGCTCCCAGAAGTGAGATAAGGCTGGAGATAAGGCAGGGACAGGAGGAAGAGTCTGCGAGATGCTTCTTTGCTAAACAGAAATCCTGCTATTTACAGGGGATTCTTTGAGAAACCTAATTCATTCCTTTTCCTCTGAATGAAGGAAAAAAGTCTTTTCAAAATGACTGACTGGGTAGAATTCCTCACGATGCCTTTATCAACAGCTGTGCTCCGGGATGTTGCTGAGGTGACAGCCAGACCCTGCCCTGCTCTCCCGGGGGAATATCCCACCCTGAGCCCACAGTCCCAACACACTGCAGTGACTCCATCACTAAGAAATCCAAACAATGCTCAGTTTTGCTTTTGCAGTTTCGCCAGGGCGAAGTGTGGGGTTTCCTGGAAGCCAAAGGACAGCCTGGCAGCTGGGGAGCAGGAGCCCAGCATTTCCCAGGCAGCACACAGGGAATTCAGCTGGGGAGCAGGAGCCCAGCATTTCCCAGGAAGCACAGAGGGAATTCAGCTGGGGAGCAGGAGCCCAGCATTTCCCAGGCAGCACAGAGGGAATTCAGCTGGGGAGCAGGAGCACAGAGGGAATTCTGCCTCGCTCCCTGAGCAGCCCTGGCTCCCACATGCCCCAGCGTGCCCAGGTCTCAGCTCACACCTTGCTGGCCAAATGAGATTCACCCAGGGGTGTGCTGCTGGGAGGGCTGTGGGCTGTGCTGAGGGAGCAGCAGGCAGCCCCAGAAGGTGCCAGGGGCCCTGCAGTGGCCCTGCAGGACGGGCTGTCCCAGCACCTCAGCCACAGCACGGCTGGGGAGAGACTGGCAAGGGCAGGAGGCATCGCTGGGAACGGGAGAGAAAAAAGAGATGGAATCAGGAAACCTCTCTATCAATCTGCCAAGCTGTCAGAGGCGCTTGCTCTGAAACAATTCCTCTCATTTCCAATAAATCCTGTCAGGAGCGGATAAAAGGCGTAGACAGCGAGTCTGGAGACGGCCGCCTCCCCTCCCCAGCCCTGCTGGAAGCAGGGGGTGCCTGTGCCCTCGGTGCTGCGGGCAGCCAGGCTGGCCCTGCTCCTGCCAGGGCTGCTCCAGCAAGGGCTCCAGCCGTGGGAGCAGCCCCAGCCCCTGCCTGCCCCAGGAAGGCCCAGGGCAGCGGCAGACTGGGAGCACTGGCAGGAGGCAGGAGCTGAGCGCCAGGGGAAACCCAGCAGCACCTCTGGGTACCCACAAAGAGCTGACAGCACAGCCAAGAAAACACAGAACCAGGGGGTTACTCGGAAATGAAAGAAATGAAGGAAATATCTGTCAGTCACCTGAGCTTAGAAACATCCATGGGAGCAGCTTGCTGCAGTCAATACACAGGGCACAGACGGTGCTGAGAGGGGGCAGGGGCTGGCTGGGGACACTGGGGACAGCAGGGCTGGTGGCTGCAGGGACAGGGGCACAGGGACCACAGCATTTCAAACATTTTCCTGGCTATTCCTCAGGGGAAAACCAGACCTGGTGTCAGCCGTGCCCAAGCAATCATGAGCAGCCCCAGGAAAGTGTCCTGAGCTGACCCTCAGGTCCTGGCTGGGCTGGAGCCCCAAGGACTGCTCTGATCCACTCCCCAAATTCAGAAGTGGCCAACGTGACTTAAACCTGGCACAAGAGCAGTCCTGCAGCTCCCAGCCTCTCCCAAGCTGGGTTCTGCCCCACAGCTGCAGGTGAGAGGTGCTCCATGATGCTCCATGGTCTGAAGGTTATTTTTGTGTTTTCACAGCCCTGTGTGAAGCTGGACCTTTTCAGAGTAACACCAGCAAGGGCTAAGGCTGCTCCTCCCTCCAAGAGACATTCCTGGGAACGCTTCTGCTCCCCCTCCTACCCAGCCCTTTTCTTGCCCCTTTCTTTGGTGGTAGCTTTGGCCAGCAAGACTTCCAGGCACATGAGTGGGTGCCAGCACAATAAACATGGTAACATCGATGCATTCCTACTCTCTTCCCTTCCCTGCTCCATTTTAAAATTATGCCCCCTCAGGGTCCCTCCCTCCTCCTTTATTTAGATTTTTAATCCATGGATTGTCATCTCCTTGCAGGTGTCCAGCTTCTGCAATCCAGTAAATTAGGTTTTAATTCCCTAAATTCAAGTGAACAATGAAATCCACCCGGGCACAGGAGGAGCTCCCCTGCCCCATGTCCAGCCTCCCTGGTCACCCGGAGCAGGGAGGGGTTCCCAGCACTCCTGACCTGCTGTTTTTGTGGCCTCCCAAAGAGTCTCATTGCTTATCCTAACCCTGGGAGAAACCTCCAGCCCTTGGCACTGCTGAAATCAGCGACACCTTGGTGGCACCTCAGTGATCCCTGACCCGGGGCTTGTCCAAGTTTGTGTGAGAGCCACTCCAGGGCTTTGGCTGGTGCCAGCTGTGGATGAAAACCCCCTGGAACAGCCCAGGGAAGCAAGCACAGGCCCTGCTTGGCACTGCCGGACTGCAGAAAGGAGGAGCAGGGCTGTGCCGTCCCGGAGCAGTGGGCACAGCTGGCACAGCTGGCACAGCTGGCGCAGGGGAGCTCCCACAGCAGCAGGGACAGCCCAGGGCAGCAGGGTGGCCGGGCTGGCAGAGCCCAGCCGTGTCCCTGCCCTCCCTGGATGCTGTTTCCAGGAGCCAGAGCGGCTCCCAAGGCCATTAGCTGCAGTCACAGCAGCTCCAGCACCTGACTGAAGGCTGGGATGTGTGATATTTAGTCTGACCTATAAAAATATCTCTGGAGCAACCTGCGTGCACAAGTGTCACATCAAATGTTTGTCATACACGGGATGTGACACCGGGCACCTGACGGAGCCTCGCCGCAGCTCGGGGGGATCTGCCCCCCTAAAAGGCTCCTGATTCTGCTCCCAGACACTGCAGCCCCCAGCTGCTGGCCGTGGCCAGGCCCTGTGTGACAGGCAGGTCCCCTCTCTTCCTCACTCCCAGCCCAACATCCCCGGTTACCACTTCCAGTGTGGTTCCAGATGTGCTACTGCTGTGCTGGCCCAGGGCTGCCCTCAAGGGCCACCAGGGATGGCCCAGTGCCACCTGGGGGCTGGGCACGGGGCCAGAGCTGTGGGGTGGGTCACACTGGGAGCTGGGGCAGGGCTGGGGAGGCACCGGCACCCCCTGAGCCCCAGGTGGGCACAGGGAGGAGCTGCTGCTCCTGCAGGTGAGCCCCAAACACCTCAGCTGGCCCTCACCTGAGAGCTCCTGGAGCACACCTGATGTTCTCCCTCCCTTTTCCAGTTCTACATCAGGAATACAATTTCTTTTTTAATCTAGAGGAGATAATTTAATGTATTGTCTCCATTTTTATTTAAGGGGCCCCATGACTCCTCCCATGAAACCATTGTCATTTCTCCTGTTTTTATGCAAGAACACCATATTCATGTACTGCTTGGCATTCAGAAATGTTGATGAAAATCAAGCTCTGCTGCTCTCCCCAGCGTTTGGGGAGCCCCTCCTGGAGGGGCTGTGGCTGGTGTGGCACACCCAAGGTGAGCTGGCTGGTGAAGGGGGGATTTAGGAGCACTGCTGCAATCCAAACCAGCCTGCCTTGTCCCACAGGTGCTCCAGTCCTCCCCCTGCAGAGCTGCTCCAACACCTCCCACACCTGGGCTGCAAAATCTCCCTGAGCATGCACAGATCCCTCATTTTCTTCAGCTCAGAACCGGAGTTTGGGACCTGTGCTGGGGCACCCATCCCTGCAGGTGCCCAGGGAACCCCTGGAGGTGGCACTCAGGGCTGGGGACAGGGTGGGCACTGGGCACAGCTGGGACTCTGCCGGCTGGGAGGGCTTGTCCAACCTCCCTGGGATTCTCCCTGCAGATGAAGCTAAATTGCAGACCCTGTCCTGGCAGGATCGAGTGGCCTGGATCCCTCTCTGAGGAACAGCCTGGCCATCTCTGACCGGCTCCAAACACAGCAGCCTTCAAAAAGTCAATGTTTGAAAATCTCCTGGCACACGTGGCAGAAATGCCACGTGAACTGTCCATGGAATTGGGAATTCTGTCCCTCGAGGTCCCTTTGGAGGGTGAGCCACACTTAAACTCCTTCCATTGCCTGGGTGTTTCTTTAAAAAATTCCAGTTTGGATGATCAATAATTACAGGAGGGGTGTTAGAGGCTGTTCTGTCTGTTACTGGGAAATGGGGCCTCACAAAGGCCACTGACTCCAAAATTCAGTAAGATTTATCTGCTAAGATAAATAAAAACATCTCTCTGTGCTTCCGTATGGAATCTGAAATATGAGGCACATACAAATTTCAACAAATTATCCATAAAGAAAAAAAAGGAAAAAAAAGCAAGGGAAAAACCCAAACAAACAAACAAACAAACAAAACCCACAAAGGGAAAAAAAAAAAAAAAAAAAAAGGTAGTTTTGGATGCTGAAGAAAACCAGTCTAAGATTTCTTCTGAATCTCAGACATTTCACTCAGCTCTCCTGGAAAATCCTGCCTCTGACAAGCATTTCACCTCTGCAGCATCTGACCTTTCTTTGGAGTATGTAGATTTTAAAATTAATTCATATTCATCCTCCACGTGGTTTTGTGGGGCTTCTCTCTCAAAAGTGGGATATTTATTGTCACAACAACGTTACAGGGCATTAATTAATGTGGTACTTTTAGAATTGGTGCTTGGGGACTGGAACAGAAAGTACCAGCAGAGTGTGAAATCCTGCCCTGGGCACTCCTCGATAGGGGAACAACTCACAGAATGTATATTCATTAACTAGCAGCTTCCTCAGGAGCCACCACCAGCCACAGAGAGACTGAACTGAAGCTGTTACTCCCAGAAATATGGCTTTAAGCAAGAATTTGCTTGATTTTCACCAACATTTCTGAATGCCAAGCAGTACATGAATATGGTGTTCTTGCATAAAAACAGTTGTATCAGGAGAAATGACAATGGTTTCCAGGAGTCATGGGGCCCATAAATAAAATGGAGACAATACATTAAATGATCTCCTCTAGATTAAAAAAGAAATTGTATTCCTGATGTAGAACTGGAGAAGAGAGGGAGGACATCCTGTGGGGTCTGTCAGAAATCCCTGCTGGTTCAGGAATTTCCCACCTTTACAGCTGCATCACTCGCTGACCCTAAACCCACCCTGAACACCTCTCTGAGGGGTGGGGAAAGCTCTCAGCCAAAGAAGTTTGTAGTTCTTAAAATCCACAAATCCTTCCTAAGACAGAACCTCAGTCTAAAAGCATTTAAAATGCAGGATGGCTTGAGAAAGGCAAATTGGTATTAATGTAGCATTTCCACCCAAATTCAGTTTGAGATGATCAAAATATGATCAGCTCCAGTAACAGCAACAAAGTTTAGTTCATTTAATTATAAGCTAAATATACTCTGTGTTTTGATAATATCAGGAATGTTTTACATTTCCTCATATTTAGTTGTCCTTCAAATCTGTCTCCTAAACACAGAAATGATTATTTTAAATTTATTTGAAAACCAGGGGTGTGTGTGCCTGGACAGGTCGGGCAGCCAGGTCAGGTGAAATAACCCAGGTATTATCAAAGTTGTGGTTCACCGGTGTGCAGGAATTAAAATGGGAAATTGCAGGAATGACTCCCAGCCTGGAGATGCCATTCCCTTATTTAATGTCTATTTTTTAATGTGGGTGAGATTTTCTCTGTAAAAAAATAATGAACTTTACAAAATGTCACTTTTACTAACAGAAATTATGGCTCGAATACCTGAATGTGAATATTAAATATTAAAAAATAAAAGAGAAAAGAAAATTTCATTTAAATAATGCTGAGGTTGTGACACAAGCTGACAAAAGCAGGGAAATGCAGAGTCACAGCTGACACTGCCCTTAATTCACACAACTTTGGGCAAGGTCAGGAGGGCAAAAGTGTAACTCCAGTCAGGGTGTCAAGTTTGGAGACTTTGATTTCTTTAATTTTGAATTTACATCTTAACACATTTTAAAGATTATTTCAATCCCCTTATTTAAGATAAAATGGTGGCCTAGGAGAGCTGCAGAGGGGCTGGGGACAGAGGGACAGGAGCCAGGGAATGGCTCCCAGTGCCAGAGGGCAGGGATGGGTGGGAGATTGGGAACTGGGAATTCCTGGCTGGGCTGGGATTGCCAGAGCAGCTGTGGCTGCCCCTGGATCCCTGGCAGTGCCCAAGGCCAGGCTGGATGGGGCTGGGAGCACCTGGGACGGTGCCACACCTGGGCAGGGGATGGGCAGGGCCAGGAGGAGCACCCAAAGCCCAGGTGTGGGTGGAAACGCTCAGGGTTTGGGAGGGAAACCTCTCAGATTGGGATGGGAAACCTCTCAGGGTTTGGGAGGGAAACCTCTCGGGGTTTGGGAGGGAAACCTCTCTGGATTGGGATGGGAAACCTCTCTGGATTGGGATGGGAAACCTCTCAGATTGGGAGGGAAACCTCTCAGATTGGGATGGGAAACCTCTCGGGGTTTGGGATGGGAAACCTCTCGGGGTTTGGGATGGGAAACCTCTCGGGGTTTGGGATGGGAAACCTCTCGGGGTTTGGGATGGGAAACCTCTCGGGATTGGGATGGGAAACCTCTCGGGATTGGGAAGGAAACCTCTCGGGATTGGGATGAAAACCTCTCAGATTGGGATGAAAACCTCTCGGGGTTTGGGATGGGAAACCTCTCAGATTGGGAGGGAAACCTCTCGGGATTGGGAAGGAAACCTCTCAGATTGGGAGGGAAACCTCTCAGGTGCTCCTCAGGCAGGGACAGGCCACCTGCACGTGGCAGCTGCTCAGCACGCCCTGCTGCAGGGACAGATCAATGCATTGGTGATCACCTCTGCAGGTCACTTCCTAATGCAGCAATCAATCAAATTTCCTTCCATTCTTTCAAAATTAAGCAGAAAGAAAAAGAGATTTTAGTTTTCTTTTCTTAGCTTATTTTTAACAGAGGCACTACAGAATTATGATGGTGTCCTTTTGGTAAACCAAAATGTCAGACACATATTATTCTTTTAAACATCTCCTGGCCTTTCTCTGAAAGGTTAAGGTGGTTTAAATAAATTTAGTCAAAGTAAATGACAGCTGAGGAAGAGTATTAGAAAACTATACTTATCAACAACCTCTTTTCCTTAAATTTAAACAAGTCATTTACCAAACTGCAGTTTAAGGAGATCATGACAACATATGCTGTTCCACAGGAAGAAGAAAACAACTTTAAATGGTAAAGAAATGTTGGGTGGGAGAAATTACACACAAGTTAGCGAATGTTAATGCATGGTCTGAAAGTTGCAAACCATGGTTTTTAAAATAATGGGGCAGCAGCCTGGGCTTTCACCTGAGCCCTTAAGTGGGAGTTGTCCTTTTGCTGCTTTTACATCCCACTGATGACAGGAACTGAGATGGAACGGGCAGGAAAAGTGTGGATGCAGACCTCGCTGCAAGAGGGTCTCTCAGACTGCCCCAGAGTCGGACAGATGTTGTTGTTTGCCATGGAGGGCTGCTTAAAGCAGTGGATTTTAGATGTATTTATAGATTATGAAATGCAACTTCAAAAGCAATTCTGACACCCCTGAACATTTCAGATGCACGTCTGCAAAAATAGTCCAAGTGGGAAAGAAACCAACCCAAACCTACCCGCCAAATCAGTGGCTCTTCAAGATAACTCAGCAAGAGATCATTTCCTAATTAACATAGATAATTAGGATCTTGAACTCATCGCCCAAATCAAATGATGATTAAAATACAGTGAATCTCAGAATCCCAGATTGGTTTGGGTGGGTGGGACCTCGGAGCCCGTCCCATTCCACCCCTGCACCTCCCACCATCCCAGGGTGCTCCGAGCCCTGTCCAGCCTGGCCTGGAGCACTTCCAGGGATGTAAATAACGCCCTGAGATCGTTTTTCACACATCAATAATTAATTTTTCCCATTCCCATCTGCTGAGGAACCAGGAGCACTGAGCAGACACCTCTGAGGCACAAAGTTCCTCGTCTCCCCGAGAGCCAACATGGGTCACCCCCCTCCAGCAAGTTCCAACTTTTCTGCAACTAATCCCAATCCCAGTGCATGGTCTGGAACCTACTGCCCACAGACAAAGGGGAAATGGGCTCATTTACTGGGCCCAGTTCAGGCACAGCCTCAGAGCTGCTTGCACCAGGACCTCTGGCAAAGTCCAGGAGCAAGAGGGGCTGCCTTACACCATCGTTTTTCTGGGCTCTTTACTTCACACACAACATAGGCAGGACCAAGAGAAAAGACCCTTGTGAATACACATTTTAGTATTTGTGTTTGCTGATCCAAGCAAAAACCTCCTGTCCAAAGATTTATGTTATTATTATTTGTACTTACTTTATTACTATTTTAAATACCACGTAGTTACAACCCCCTGCTAAAGCATTTCCCTTCAAACTTATCAGGAAAGCAACAAAATGCAACTTTCTGCAGTTCCACCAAAGCACGGCTCCAACGGAACCGGCGGCAGAAATTTTAATTTCACTTGTTGGTAGGAAGGGCAGGATCCCTCGTGCAGCGGCCCAGCACGGAGGGCTTGCAGCTTGGTGCTGAGTTTCCATAGAAATGCATTGATTAGAGCCTAATTCCTGTTAATGTTGTGTCCCTGCAGCAGCTCTGCCTGCTCACGCTGCCCAGCACCTTCCCTCGCAGCCGCCCTCCGCTTTTGTTCGGCTCAGTAGGTTTCCTAACTGCTGGATTTTATTGAGTTAAATCAAGCTGTCACTTCATCTGCCTGAAGGATGACTCAAATACAACACATAATAATAAAAGAAAAGTAGGATAAAATAATCTTGTCAAGCCAGAAAAACTGATTGCTTGAAGTTGTAGCCTTCAATCAATACACTAATTCCACAATTTATACCTCTTTCAATTGGAGAGGAAAGAAACCCTGATATGGTATTTCTTGGCTCACTGACCAACTTTGACCTTCTATCTATGTGAATGTGGGATTAGCAAGTGCTGCTGCTTAGTGAAATCACCTATGAAAACAGGGAAGCAAATCAGAGCCATTTGAGGCTCAAACTAACTTTATTAATTCCAGCAGGGCCAGGGGTGTTTATTGCTCAGGCGCTCTGGGCTCGCAGCAGAGGCCACGGCGCTGCTGGGCTGGGGTTTGGTGTTGGAGAGGAGGGGGAGCAAAGCTCTGGGACTGTGGCACCAGGGCCACCAGCGAGGGTGCCCCCAAAGCCACCCCCACTGTCACTGTACCCAGGGAAATCCCAGGAAAAGCAGGCTGTGGCCACTGGTGCTGCTCACCGGTCCCTGCCTGGAGCCAGGTGGACAAAGACAGCTTATCCAGGCAGCTTTAGAAACCAATTTCTCCAGGAATAATGACCCGCTTTATAATTTGCTAATTTTTTCAGTGGGCAGTCATCACAAACCCCTCTTTCGTCGTTCATCTGCATAGCTTTATAAAAGAACAATCAAACTGTTCATTTAAAAATTTGGGATGCTCTTTGGCTGTCAGGTGCCTGCTTTGCTTTCAGAATTCTTCCCCTGCGGGCACAGTCCAGGAAATAAAAATTCTTTGTTTAGTGAAGCTTTTGTACTTCACCCTGCCACCTGCTTAGCTCAGGTTGTGGCAGGCTATCAAACGGGGCTGGAACAGGAGCCTCCCTGCCCTGTGCCTCCAGAAGGAAAAGGCAAACCCATGCAGGCTGTCAGATCAGCTGTGGCAGGGAAGAGCCAGTCCACGCTGCTTGAAATAATAAAGGTAATTAAGGCAGTGCAATAGGGTACAGCTTTCCTTTTCTTGGGAAAAGGTGGTGTTTAATTAACACCAAATTTTCCCACTTTCCAGGGATATTCCCCCTTCCCAGGGATATTCCTTGTGCCTGTTTTCAGTGATTTCAGCAATACCTGCTGGCCTGGGAAATAGAAGCTGAAATAAAGGCATGCCCAGCGTGGGGTGACCTCTGAACACAACCTGGAACTGCCCAGATCTCAAATCTGCATCACCAGTGGCAGCTCAGGGCGCGAATGCCAAAGCTCCCACATCCCAGGAGCTGCTTCCCACCCTTTTGTCCCTCCCACAGTGGGGTCAGAAACAGGGCAGTGCTGGTGCCAGAGAGACTCAAGGAAGTGTTCTTGCACAGGGAGGGTGGGCAGCCCTGGCACAGGTGCCCAGAGCAGCTGGGGCTGCCCCTGGATCCCTGGGAGCGTCCCAGGCCAGGCTGGACACTGGGGCTGGAGCACCTGGGGCAGGGTGGCACTGGATGGGCTCTGAGGTCCCTTCCAACCCAAACCATTGCAGAATTTCCTGGCTCCAAGTCCCACTGAGCAGCTGGAAACTGAACCCACGGGGTAAAGCCAAGCAGGCAGGAGCACAGTGCCTTTAACACCTGCAGCATCCCTGGGAGCTCCTGGATCTCTGCAGCCACGGGGGCAAGGAGCACAATGCAGCTTTCCAGCTCCTTTTAGCAAGATTAACCTTTGCTTCACTCACAGTTTACTTTGCTTAGGGTAGAACACACTGCTGGAGAAGTTTCCTTTCTTTTTTTCCAGGGAGTGGATGGTATTTCCCCAGGCACCAGCCCAAGCAGCAGAAACACCTCCACGGAATACCAAGCGACCACCAGAACACAATCCTGGTGTAGCTGCACTTCCCAGCAGCTGGCACCAGGCCCCTGCCCTGCTCCAGGTTAACTCAGCTGTTCTCAGCTCCCTCAGCACCCCTGGCACAGGCCAGACTCTCCCTTTAATAGGGGAGCAGAGTTAATGATGCAGCATTAATGGAGAGAAATCAACCACAGGAGTGTCAGGTGCTCACCTCACCCTCCCAACTCCTGACTCAGAAACTCTGAATTATTCAAACCTGCCTCTGCTTTAACACTAGGCATTAACAGGCAGCAAAAAGAGAAAACACCAAGGGAAAATGAAGAAAAACTCAAAAAGAGGAAAAGTTTACTGGGTATCAAAATTCTCCCTTATTCATTATAAGCAATAAATTAAAAAATGCTCCAGGTGAGATCTTAGTCTCCCCAGACACTTTTCACTCCCTAATTTGGACCTACTCTATCAGAGGTATAAATATCTGCAGGAAATAAGGGTCTGCACCAAAATACTCCCTGCTTTCCCTTCTGCTCCCCCTTCAAGGGGAGCAGAATAAAAGAAGACATTTGCAGGAGAGGAGGCACAGCCCCTGAGCCCACTGATCACATTGTCCCTGGATTTCTGCTGCGATGAGGGATGAAGATGCATCTCATGCTGATCCTTTGAAGCTCATGGAGATGAAGGTTAAGAGGCATTTGAAGTTGTTAGTTTGTTTGTGGCCAGGGAGGGAGGTGCTCGGTGCCCTCAATCCTGCAGGCTGAGGGATGTCACCGGGACTCACCTCTTGACATTCAGTCCCATGGCAAGAACAAAGATTAGAGGCAGGGTCAGCCCGTGCCAGTCCAATTTCACTCAAAGTTTCATTGCCGACACCATTGTTCATCTGATTGTTCCCAAACACTTTCTTTGAGCAGAAATGCCGAGATTCAGCCTTATTTCCAGCCATCGATTACAGTGCTGTCAGCTGAGCAAATACTGGGCTGGAAATTGCAGTGTACTTGAGAAAGTGGGGGAAAAACCCATCAGAAATGAACTAAAATTGCTCGTGGAATAAGCAAATAAGGGAGATGGGCTCTGGGCTGAATAAACAGCCTGTGTGGTGTGTGTGCAAACCAGAGGTGCTTGCCCAGCCCAGCTGCTGGGGGAGCCCAGGCTCTGGAGGCTCTGGCCAGGAGAAACAAGCAGCTGAACACTCCAGGATCCCCAGGAATCTTTTCACCTGAATACTCAGCTTCTGCTGCCCACAACTAAAAAGCAAATGCTGTTATTTTAATGTATATTAATGATCTAACCTGTGGGAGTTGGGCTGTTTTGAAAGACTGCCCGGCCATGGCTCAGGTGTGGCACCTCCATCGTCCCTATCACCCTTGGAACACTGAGGTGCCAGCTCCAAATCAGCTTCTGGCTCCCCAGTAGAGCTCAGGAGCACCTCAAACAGCTCCTCAGCTCTTGGGAAACCAAACACAGCGAGCAGCAGCGACCACACAAAATTAGGAGTGATGAGCAAGCACCTTAAATGGGCAACAAATAATTCTTTTCCAGGCCTGTGCTCCAATAATTTCACACTGAAGCCTCAGACACCATCCCAACCCAGGCCTCTGAAGCCTGCTAAGAAGACTCCTGTCTGGTGTGTTCTCCTCTCAGCAGTGGCAGTGACAGGGCTGCTGCCTGCCTGCAGGCTGCACAAACTCTCCAACAGAGAGCAGGGACGCCCAGAGCCCGTCAGCCTGAGCCCGGGGATGGGGAGGGGGAGGCAGGAGCCAGGGAGGGTGCTGAGCCCGCAGCAGTGGCAGTCCCAGCCCAGGAGCTGGCTCCCCTGCAGGAATTGTCCTGCAGAGCTGTGGCAGAGGGAGCTGGAAGGAGGGCTGCGAGGGTGCACGGGGCAGCCGCTCCCTGGACTTTGCAGGGTGCCAGGGGCAGCACGGGCAGGAGCAGGATGGTGCCAGCCCAGCCCAGCCCTGCCCTGCCCTGCCCGTGGGAGGGGGACACGGGACCCTCCTCACCGTAGGAACACCCGTATGGGCCCCAAGAGCCCCAAAACCAGGGCAGGGAATGCTCTCAGTGGTTGTCAGTGTCTGTCCCACCTGGCTGGGACCCCAAGCCCTGGGCTGAGCCCAGTGAGCCCAGCACAGCCCCACTGGCCCTGCCCTGCCCTTGTCCCAGGGCAGGAGGGAGCTCTGCGCCCACACTGCCCTTGGCAGAGTCACTGGCACTCCCCAGCCCCTCCTCACCTCCCAGCCTGGCTCACCTGAGCTCCAGCTGATGCTTTCCTTCCCTCAGTTAAATGCTGCTCTCTCTTTTGGTGCTGGCACTTGGAATTTAAAGAGAGAACGAGAGAGTGACAGGGACTATATACAGCAGGGCAAATATTTGTTGTATAAGATAAACACACAATTATCTAAAATGTAATCTTAATATGACTTATTAAAATAGATTACATTTTAATGTGCACTGCAATTTGCACATCATCCAGCACACTCTGGGTATGCAGCTTCCCCTGTGCCTCTCCCCTGACAAGCTGCACCGCTGCAGATACAGGGGAGCGCAAAGCCCGCCGCTATCTCCCTCCAAATGGCTCCATTCCGTGTTGATAGTCAGATACAGCCCTCACCTTTATCCCAGCTTGTTTCTGACCCACTGGGTTCGTGTTAATCACCCCTGTGGGCACCAATAATTTCCCCATATGTGGAATTTGATAAGTTAGAGCACCCACTTCATTTCAAGAAGATTCCAGCTGGCTATCCAGTTATCGCTATGGACAGCTTCAAGCACTTCCATGCTGCTCCTTGTATTCTGAGCTTTATCAAGTGCTTTGCACTTTTTGTCTTTTATCTCTTAATTGAGACCTGACTGCAAGAAATGCCTATCTCTTAAAGTGTGGTGCATTAAGTATTAACTTGAACTGCTTTGGCTACTTGAGGTACAGAAAAACCTTAAGAAGCAGGGAAAAGGGTGAAAAAAATCTCCCCAAATCTCTATTTAGAAAAACTGTGTAAATGCTACAGTGTAATAAAAAAAAAATAAATCTTTTTCTTCCTTCACTGCCTCTCCCCACAAGTAAAAGGAAAAATAGAAAAGGAAAGTGGGTATTACAGACAGAAATCAACTCTATCTACTTGTTTGCTTAACTGGAAATGCATTAAAATGCAAAGGGCCTGGAAAAGCGTTAGGAAATGAATGTGTATGAATAAGAAATTATTTCACAATTAAAGGTGGTAAAGAATTCTTTTCTCACCGAATGATCTGTTCAGGCCATTCAGTTGTCAACAGCAGCAGCTGAATCTCCTCATGGAGGAGCCGGGCGGGTGTGGGATTGCCACACACAGCCTTTGATGGGGAATATCTGTGTTTTTCTGAAGCATCCTTCCCAGAACACCTCTGAGCTAAGAGTGTGGAGTCTGGCAGAGCCAAGACAGCGTGGAAGATGCAGGTTCTCTCTTGCTGCTCCACTCTGCACTTACTCCTTCCCCACAGACGTGCTTTGCATTCAGCAACAGCCACAAGAGCACAAGCGCTCCACTCCCTGTTGGTGCCTCAAACCCAAAACCTGATTTGGGTTTGTGCTTTTCACCATTTCCCTGGCAAGCAACCTCCCTGAAAAGCTGCTCTCAAACTGCCTGAAGGAGCTCTCCTCGTGTCCCTGGCAGAAGGGGCAGCCAGGTGAGGATCAGTCTCTCCTCCCAAGGAACAAAGGGCAGGGGGAGAGGAAATGGCCCAAGCTGTGCCAAGGGAGGCCTGGGTTGGACATCAGGGAAGATTCCATCCCTGGAGGAGAGGTTAAGCACTGGCACAGGCTGCCCAGGGCCCTGCTGGAGTCACCATCCCTGGAAAGGCTGGGGAAATGAGTGGACAGGGTGTTTCCCACAGTGGGCTGGTGGGCACAGGGGGTTTCAGCTGAAGGTTGGCCTTGATGGCCCTGGAGGTCTCTTGCAGCCTCACTGATTCTGTGACTCTCCAAAATGAACATCCCAGCTCAGGATATGTTTGAAGACATTGGCAAAAATCTCCTGGTGCAGCGGTTTTACCCTCTGTAAAATGGGGTGAAAACATTCCAATGTCCTCTTAAACCCTCTGGACCAGCACTGGTCCCACCCTGTGGTGCCCTGTCAAAAAGCCTGGGATCCACAAATTCCTCATGACTGATCACTTCCTTTCTAAAGCAAAACTGAGCAGGGCATCAACTGCTGCTTCTAGCCCAAACCCAGTTTCTCAGGAGGATCTTTGTGCCAGTGAATCCGCAGCGTGGAAAAGGAGAGGAAAAGCAGGGCTTGCCCTTCCCAGGAGCCCTCTGCCTCCTGGAGCCCTGCCCTTCCCACCACAGGTGTCACTCACAACCTTCTTCTGCACTGGATCTGGAGCACTGTTATTTCTCTGAGCATGAACAGGAAATAAATAATAACACATTGACTTTTCAAAGGCTCTTTGCCCAGTCAAAGGGCTCAGGCGAGTCCAGGTCTCACCCTGACCCAAAGGTATCCCCGCTCCTGCAGCTGCAGGTGTATTCAGCCACTGGTTTATAAAGATTCCAGTTTGCTGCCCCAAAAAAGCCACAGACAAGGCAGACAAGACCAGGACTGTGTGGGGCAGCTTAGGAGAAGGAAATATTGATAAGCCAAAAGGCATTTTTCCTTTCAAAGACAAGGGCAGCAGCAATAATCCCATAGTGAGGGAGAGTATTCCTCACCTTCCTCTCTGGGGGACGTCACTGAAATCAGAAAAGTAAAGCAAAGGCCCTGAAAATGAAGGTAAAATGACACATAACAGCACTTCAAAAGGGTTAGATGAAGGCACCTGTGGTTCCTGAGGGGCAGAAGGGCCACTCACAGACCGGGAAATAAAGACAGGAGGGTATTTTGGCTGGCCAGGAGTAAAATCAGAACAGAACCAAAGCACCAAAGAGGTACAGGGTACAAAAGGGAATTAAAGGGAATAATAAAGGGGATTTTTTTACATGGCTAACACTGAATAACTGAACTCAAATTCTCTATGCAACAGGAATATAAGGCATCAGAGAAGATACATTCACCTGCAAGAAGTCAAACCCTTTGCCATGGCATCAGATATTTAACAGCATCCCCAGATATCAGAAGGCTTTTACTAATTACAAATTCCCATTTATATCAGAGGTCTACAACAAAGAAAAAACAGTGAAGAACCCGTGATCTGTTGTTCCTTTCTTGCCAGTTCACAGCCTCCTTGGGTTAGTTTGGGGGAGACTGTAAACTCAATGCATGAAGTGAGTTGGCTGCCACAGACTGGTACAAATCCCCTCAGTGAGTGAATCCCTGGCACACACTTGTACAAATCCCCTCAGTGAATCCCTGGCACACACTTGTACAAATCCCCTTGAGAGTGAATCCCTGGCACACACTTGTACAAATCCCTGCAGGAATCCCTGGCACACACTTGTACAAATCCCCTCAGTGAGTGAATCCCTGGCACACACTTGTACAAATCCCCTCAGTGAGTGACTCAGTGGCACACTCCTGTACAAATCCCCTCGTGAGTGAATCCCTGGCACACACTTGTACAAATCCCCTCAGTGAATCCCTGGCACACTCCTGTACAAATCCCCTCATGAGTGAATGCCTGGCACACACTTGTACAAATCCCTCAGTGAATCCCTGGCACACACTTTTACAAATCCCTCAGTGAATCCCTGGCACACACTTGTACAAATCCCTCAGTGAATCCCTGGCACACACTTGTACAAATCCCTGCAGGAATCCCTGGCACACTCTTGTACAAATCCCTCAGTGAATCCCTGGCACACTCCTGTACAAATCCCTTCAGGATCTGTACACTCTCAGGTGCTGGGACAATACACACCCTTCTCCTGCACTGGATGTGGAGTTATTTCTCTGAACATTCCGTGTTATTTCTCTGAACATTGACAAGAAGTAACAGACCAAAGGGCCATATTTTAAGACCCAAGCTGATAGCTAAGACTGCACAAAATGTAAATCCTGCCATCAGATAAATCCCCCCAGCACACAGAAGAACAGGAGCACCCCCAATTCCAGGGATTTCATCCCCCCCTCCCTGCTGAGCTCCCTCAGCAGGCTGGGCTCAGCCCTCCACCCCCCCATAAATGTCTCTGCATTTGGCACATTTCCCACAGCCCCCAGGCTCTGTATTCCCCAAGCCCCCCGAGCCGTTTGGCTGCAGAGACGCCTGTGTTATTGTCAGATTCAAGAGTTAAATATTCCAGGAGGAATTTGTTCCTGCACGGTGATACATAATGCCTGAAAACCCCCTGCACCAATATTGCTCTCAAATTGGCAGCAAGTGAACAAGGGACATGAAGGATGCTTCAGCACAGTAACCTATCCTTCCTTCTCTCCTGGGAGCCACTTGGCCAGCTTTCATCCTCATAATTATAATAAATTTGACATTTCATAGATAATATTGATTTCTGTATTTTAGCATTTCACCATAGGTGACAGTCTAGCGTCAAGAATGAAATTTCTATTGATCTCCAGCGCATTAATCTCTCATGTGTATGTGATCATTTTTATAAGACCTTTTACTGCACATAAATCAATATTTCATATTTCCAGCTATGCCAGAGGAGATGTCATATTTGTAAACTGTGAGTTGACACCTGCAATTCCTTCCTGTTCAGCTTCAACTGTTCAGTAACAGTCGATTCAGGGTTGGGAAAGGATCAAGCTCCAGAAACAAGCGAGATGAAAAAGAAGGATGTAGAATACAGTAATTAGCTTAATGAACAAAGCAGCGGAGTAAGTGAAATAAAGCTGTGTTTTTTCTGCTTACACTTGCCTCATGAATACAAACATCTTTAGGGAGGTTTGCTAAGCGACCGATAACGCATTTTAATATGTTCAGAGCACATTATAGTATAAATGTATTAGGGAAATAGAAGCTGTTAGGAAATCAGGCAAACTCCTAAATTAACTGCCTTGCTTGATACACCCTTATATCCATCTGAAATTATCCCTTTCACTCACAGCATTACCAGCTATTCTAACTTGGAGATGGTACAAGAACTATTTAGTCACCATTTAAACTCTATAATTTAGCAAACAATAATTAGAGTAATAAAATTCTCCTCTTTGAGCTGAAATATGAACTTCCCACAAACAGCAAATGGTACCAGGAGAAGAAAAAGAGTAAATCACAATGAGACCTGGTTCTCCTCTGTGTAGAGGTTTAAGTGAATCAGTTCAAAATCACATGCATAAAACATCTTTAAAAAATATAGAATCCATAAATAAATAAAACTGTCCAGCTGCTTTGGGATTTGCTAAATTAGTTAAATGAGCAATTACAGCGTGATGTCCAGTGGCCCCAAACCCCCTTCCAGCATTCAGCACTTTCAATTATTTGCTGTGTTAACAGTGACCTCCTCTAGTCTGGACAGTTGAACAGTTTGGGGTAGCAGTGGATAGTCTGTGATTTAACAGAGTCACTTAAAGCTGCATCCATAATCCATACGCAGACACAGATCCTGATAAAAGCACCATGCCAGTTCAGTCCCGGGTGTGTGGGTAAAATCACGAGTGTGAGCTGTCCCAGCTGGCCTGGAACAGCCCTTCCCTCAGCCGCTGAGGAGTTCCAGGGCATTTCCAGGGAATGCAGTCAGGACTCAGCCCGCTGCTCCCACCTGCACAAACAGAACCACCACAAACGTTTTCGAAGCCACACTTGGATGAGGGGCCTGGTTTAGGAAGTTCCTCAGCCCTCCTGCCTTGCTAAAGGATGATTTTGAAGCTCCCATTCTACACCAATTTCCTATAAGCACTATTGGCACACTATTATTTCAAATTGCACATCAGCTCACGGCACAGAAGTGCTGCTCTTGCTGGGGCCTAAAGGCCAATCCTTCCTGTCCATCTCTGAACACATGCCCATGAAGTGTGTCGCCATGTGCCTGTGTTAGCACGATGACAGACACGCTGTCAAAGTGTGACTGCTGCCCTGTGTGACGAGAGCCCCGAGGTTGTGTCAGCTGCTGATGGAAGGGGCAGCATCAGAAAAGCATCTGGGCAGAGCAGAAAAGCATCTGGGCAGAGCGGGCGGTGTTGGTGTGAGGGAGGCGCGGGGTGAGAGGTGTCCCCACACGGAGTTTGGTCAGAGGAGCCTGGAGAGAGCCCTTCCTGCTGGCAGCCTGCGTTTGTTTGGCAGGGAATGACTTCCAAGCGTGCGCAGCCCCACACGAGGCAGCAGAACAGCAAGACCCGGCAGTGCAGCGAGGCCCAGCAGGGCAGCGAGGCCCAGCAGTGCAGCGAGGCCCAGCAGGGCAGCGAGGCCCAGCAGGGCAGCGAGGCCCAGCAGAGCAGCGAGGCCCAGCAGTGCAGCGAGGCCCAGCAGTGCAGGGAGGCCCAGCAGTGCAGCGAGGCCCAGCAGTGCAGCGGGGCCCAGCAGTGCAGCGAGGCCCAGCAGGGCAGCGAGGCCAGGGCAGTGCAGCGAGGCCCAGCAGTGCAGCGAGACCCAGCAGTGCAGCGAGGCTCAGTAGTGCAGCGAGGCCCAGCAGTGCAGCGAGGCCCAGCAGGGCAGCGAGGCCCAGCAGGGCAGCGAGGCCCAGCAGTGCAGCGAGGCCCAGCAGTGCAGCGGGGCCCAGCAGTGCAGCGAGGCCCAGCAGTGCAGCAACGCCAGGGCAGTGCTTGCAGGGCTGGGCCAGTTCTGGGCCCTCAGCACCAACAGTCTGCAGCTGATGCACCTGGCTACAAGGGTTTTCCCTGGGAAAAACTCAGCAATAGGGAGCACAGCTCAGCAGGAACCATTCCACACGTGTGCTGGGCAGAACCGAGAGAACAGGCTGCCCAAAGAAACTGGGGATTCCCCATCCCTGGCAGTGTCCCAGGCCAGGTTGGACAGTGGGGCTTCGACCCTGGGACCGTGGAAGGTGTCCCTGCCTATGGCAGGGGTGGGGATGGATGAGGTTCAAGGTCCCTTCCAACCCAGATCATTCCATGATTCCATGAAGAGCCATCCTCTCCATCCAGCAGCTGGTGCTTCCCGTTTATCTGGAGGTGGCACAGCAGCCATGGTGGGGGCACAGCAGTTCCCACCCAGCCACATCTGCGCATCTCAAACCTGCAGACGTACACAATCCACCCTCAGCACGACTGCAATGGGACAAAGTGACCTCTCGAGTGTGAGAGCAAACGCTTGAACGCAGTTTCTTGGCCCTGCCCTTTGATACTCCACAGTAACTCAGTGCCTACTCAAACCTTCCCTGCTGGGGAGTAATATTTACTCAATCTGGTGTTCTTACCTGTGCTATCATAGATCAAGTACAACCTGCTGAAAAAAAAAATACTAAGTTTCACCTGAGAAATATTTATTTCTGGTCAGAACTTGTGTCATTTTGTTGCACCCACGGAGGGTGGCAATCCCTGCTCCCAGAGAACGCCACGAGAGTTTCACAGGAGCTCCTTGCAGAAACTGCTCTTGGAACGAGATTATCCCTGTGGTGTCAACACAGGCTGTTATTAACACATTAGGTGAGAAAAAACGTTTTGTGTTATTAAATTAGTGAGAACATAATTCACATTTGGTTGGACTTTGCCTCATAATTTCTGAACAGTAAATACTCCAATACTCCCAGAGCTGAATTAACTCAGCATTCCTTAGCACGAGGGGCACAAGAACCCCTTGTTCAGCTCCTCATCACCAGAGTGACCAGATTCTGGACAAGGGACAGATTTCCAAGCAAAGTTTAGACTCACCACAAATAAATTCAGTGCTACATTATGATATTCCAAGCATCCCACACTGATCATTGGTTCTGTCAAGGTCCAATCCAACCCAAAACATTCTGGGATTCTGGGACTCCTTTATTAACTTTCCTCAATTTACTTTACGTTGGATGAGCTTGGATAGTGGGACATGTCCCTGCCCATGGCAGGGGTGGAATGAGATGGGATTTAGGGTCCCTCCCAACACAAACCAGTCTGGTATTCCATGATTCTATAACGCTTTGGCACATCCTCTGCCTTTTGGGCACAGCCCACAAATGTCATGGCAAGCTCAAGACAAAGAATGGAACAAGGCAGGGATCATCCCCTGGGAATGGAGTCCCCTTGCCCTGGCAGGGGTGTTGAGGTGAACGTGATGAAATCCCTTTGTGCCTGGTGCATCCCTCCATCCCCGGGCATTTCAAACTGCTTCCAGCCCTTCTGGAGCCGAAACCTCACAGCCACTGTTGCTCTGAGCACATTGGTGCCAGCTCAGCTCCCTTCCCAGCTGAGCTCTCCTTCTGAACCCCCTTGCCATGAAAGCAGGGAACCTGGTGCTGTGGGAGCAATGTCCCACAGAGAGGCTGAACCCAGGGAGCACGGCGGGGTGAGCAGATTTTCCCACCCTGAGCAGGAACCCTGAAGCCACCGAGGTGCTGCTGGAACCTTCCCAGGGGAAAAAGCCTTCCCAGGAACAGACCTGTGGATTTAAAAATCAGTTTTGATGTGACCTAATGGCTTTTGCTGCTTTGAAAAGAACATGAAAGAGTGACAGCAATATTGAATTTTTAAAATCCTGCTCTGTCCACCTGCAGAGCTTTTCTGGCATTCTTTAATAAGGACTTTTACCATGTCATTATACATTTTAATTACACTGTTAAATGTCACAATCACACATGCTAATGACATCATTATACCTATTTACACCAATTATGTCATTTGATGCAATTACAGTAATTCTGCCAATACACACAAATCAATAAAAAGGTTTTGTTTGCATTTTTAAATGAGCAATCACAAAAGAATAAATCCACTTTCTAAGAAATGCGGGGCAAGGACTCAAATACTGCAACTAAAGAAGTGACATTTGAGGCCTGGTTCTTATTTCCACCGCTATGAACACTAAAAACTTCCATACCCAAAGATGAGACAATCATCCCGGTATCACCTGCAGAGGTTTCCAGGAATGATTTTACACTTTCTTCCAGGTCACCCTGGCGGGGACAAGGGACAGAATTCCACAGCAACCACATTTATCTATAAATCCATGGATGTTTTCTCCAGACTCCCACAGCAAGTGCAGTTTCACAGGAGGATAACTGCAGAGTCATGGAATACCAGATTGGTTTGGGTTGGAAGGGACCTCAAAACCCATTTTATCCCACCCCTGCCATGGACAGGGACACCTCCCACTATCCCAGGCTGCTCCAAGCCCTTCCAGCCTTTCCTGGAACACTTCCAGCACCTGTCCCTGCCCAGGTCACCACCTGAAGGGTGACATCCCATCACACACAGAGCTGAGCATCACGGAATGGAGGTTTTGATCCTTCCCAAACTCCCTGCTGGAGCCCTTTGCTCGTGAGCAGGCTACCACACAAACTGGGAGCTTACAGCAAACAGTTCCAGGAGTGTTTGCCAGGGTTTAAAACTTCTTTTCTGTGCAAAGACTCATATCTTACGAAAGGAAATCCAGTGAAACTGGAACGCATCAGTTAGTGCTGAAGGCAATCAGAGAATCAGCTCTACCCCCTTCACTCATTTCGGTGCTCAATTCCCAGATTTTCTTTAAAATAACTCTTTTCTACACCTGCTAACAGGCTCCTAAACACACTTTAACCGGTGCAAATGAAGACCATAAATTCCAGGTCTTCCCCCAAAACAGAGGGCTCTCTTTTCCTGAAGCATTGCTGGCAGCCTACACAAGTATTCATCAGTCCAAGGCTGCTCTTTCCTCTCTCTCCACTACTGAAAAAAAAGATATATTATTAAGAGATTTCATTTTTTCTTAGTATTTAACATGATCAGTTTCTGTGTCTGGATGGTTTGAAATATGTTCTCCATTGGACAGATAAGTCTTGGGCAAATGACTGACCTTTTGAAATAATATTTATAATTTTAGAAATGTAAAACTTAACATTCTTTAGTAATCCAATATTAAAATACATTTAAGTTGATCTATTAAATGCTACGATTCAAACTTTAAAAAAAATGTGCAATAGAAAAACATTAACAACATGTGTGGTTTGGAAAAATTCATTTATACAGCAGTTTGCAATGTCATGATGTATTTTAAATAAAAGAGCTACAGACAAAGGTATTGATTTTAGAGACTTAACTAAATAAACAGTATGTAAATTCTGTCTTTTTCTATAAAATTGGATCAGGACGCACATATTACAGTGTCTTTTTCTGAGGGAATGACAGCGATTGAATTTGGCAGACATTGGAATTTGGTTAAAGAGTTAAAGACCTTTGCTCTTTGGTTTGCAGCGCCGGCGAGCGCCGGGAAAGGACAGCGGCGTGGGGGCACGGCCAGGGCTGGGGGCAGTGCCCACGGCAGGTGTCACTGCCACTGCCCCTCGGGGGTCCCCAAAGAGCCCGGCCTGGCCCGGCTGGCTGCCCTGGCGTCACCTCGGGGGTGACAGCAGGGACGGCAGGGACCCCGGGAACGCTTCCTGCTGTCCTGGGGGTGCCCTGGCAGCGCTGCACCCAAAGGGGGTCCTGGACAGGCCCTGCTTGGGATCATCCTGGGGAAAGTCCCTGCATAGAAAAGCCAGCTTTGGGCTGCTTGGTCTGCAAGCTGAGCTGCTCTGTCTCTTTTCTCAAGCCTCACGTGGAGCAGCCCCCGGCCCCGGAGGGTCCTTCCCCTCCCCAGCCCCATCCAAAACTTGCAGATCAGCAGTGCTGACCATCATGCTCTTTAAAAAAAAAAGGGAAGATTTATTGATAACCTTTCTAACAAAGGGAAGATCATTCCCCAAGTTCCTTATTAATTTATGCTCCTCTATAATTATCACTTAGAGCAACCACTGGAGCACTAATAAATATATAATGAAAGCAAAAACATAGCACGCTGTGGTGCTTAATCTGAGATTACATATTTATAACAACAAAATATGCCATTCAAGCCTGGTTTAGGGCTTTCTATCCCAGCCCACCCCCTCTGAGGGCCGGTTTTTTTCCCCCTTCTTTGTTATGTCATTCTGCAGACAGATCCCAGGCTGTTCCCTGTCACCCACCGGAGCGAGCGGCTCAACAGCAAGCACAGTTGGACAGCCCTTAATTAGCGCTGCTCGGGATAGTCAGGACGAGAGCTGTGTCAGCATCTCACTCAGATGCCGTCCAGGGGTGCCCTGGGTGCTGCCCAGGCAGGGCAGGGCGGGCTGGGCACCAGGGGCAGGGAGCACCCAGAGCCAGAGGGAACCTGGAAAAGCAGCACTGGGTCTCTCATTCCCACCCACAGGAACACAGAGCTGGGGGACTGGCGCAGCGAGGAGAAACAGAAATTATGTACTTTGTGTGAAGTGGCCTCAAATTATTCTATCCCATTACACAAAGTATTTATTTCTTTAAGCTTGAAGCGTGCAGGGTCATTGGCTCTGCCTAAACGGTGCCAGAGAGGTAAGAACAAACAGGCAAATATCAAAGTCACTCTTCAGATCCTTAAAAACTCAGCATGGAAATCCAAATGCTGTTATTCAGATATTTGAATATAAAATCCTGATTTCTTATTCAAAAAGAACCAGGAGTGATAGTAAAACTTAGCATTTTTATGGGGATTAACAACAGACTGTTCGACAGGATATAACCCATTCTTGGGAAAAGCAGCAGAGTTGTACCCCCCTTACATTGCCTTGCACCTGGAGATGTGCCCAAGGAACCATGGGGAGGCATCCCTAATTTCACAATTGGATTTTTAGCATTTGAACAACTTGCCTTTCCCTTTAAATCAGGTGGGAATGTCAGCTGGTTGTCCAGATCATGTCATACCCAAAGCATCATTCCCACGTTCCTACCCCAACAAATTGTGTTTTCATTTGATTCTGATCAACACTAGACACAAAGTAGGGGTGACAGCATTTTCCAGCGCAAATTTGTCATTGTTTATGAAAGATTCATAAACTGAGAGTGACATCAGGTAATGTCTCCATAATCAGTGAGGAAGCTTGGGCAGTGCAGGGCATTTTCAGCTCAGAATTTCTTCCAAATTATTTTGCTTTGAAGGTTCAGTGCTCACAGTGTGCTCAGACACAAGCAGCAGTCACCTGAGTCGGTTCTGCTCCCGAACTGGAGGGATCCAATTTTCAAAGGGAAGAAGCTACAAATGCCTGGGGAGGTGCAGAATTCATATTTTGGGGGGGAAATTGGGTGAAGTGATGAGATCCATGAGCACCTCTCAGATCACCTCCCTTGAACAATTAAAGCCATGATCCTGAGAGAACAAACGAAAACAAATGGGGGCTTGGTGTGCGTGTCATCCTTCTCTCTAATGCTCCAGCAGCTCTGCTCAGAGTTCAGGCAGTAAACAGGATGATTGATGGTCTTCCATGCTCAAGTAGGAAAAACTGGAGATTCAGCTCCTTCTCCTGCTCCATTTTTCTTTTGCTGCTGCACCATTAGAGCTGGATGCCATCAATTTAAGCAGGTACAGGATCATACCCTAAAAATAACTCTCCTGATCTCTCAGTTTCTTGTTGGAGGAGCCGTGGGCCCGGGCTCCTGTGTGAGGTGCTTCTCACCCATTCCCATCTGTTCCCATCAGCTGTGGAAACTCCTGTGCAGCAACCACCAATGTCACAGGGCATGGCACAGGTTGAGCTGGCACAAAGCTCCCCTGATCCTGTAGGAATCACCCCCAATCCCACAGAAATCACTCCAATCTCTCAGGAATCACACCATTCCCTCAGGAGTCACCCTGATCCCTCAGGAATCACCCCAGTTCCCACAGAAATCACCCCAATCCCACACCAGGCGCGTTCCCCGTCCCGTCTCGGCGCAGAGCTGTGGTGGCTCTTCAGGCTGGAGCAGGAATCACCCCAATCCCTCAGGAATCACCCCAATCCCACAGGAATCACCCCAATCCCTCAGGAATCACCCCAATCCCACAGGAATCACCCCGATCCCACACCCGGCGCATTCCCAGCCCTGTCCTGGCGTGGAGTCGCGGTGGCTCTCCAGGCTGGTGGCAGGAATCACCCCAATCCTGCAGGAATCACTCCAATCTCTCAGGAATCACCCCATTCCCTCAGGAGTCACCCCAATCCCACAGGAGTCACCCCAATCCCACAGGAATCTCCCCAATTCCCACAGAAATCACCCCAATCCCACACCCGGCGTGTTCCCAGCCCCGTCCCGGCGCGGAGCCGCGGTGGCTCTCCAGGCTGGTGGCAGGAATCACCCCAATCCACAGGAATCACCCCATTCCCTCAGGAATCACCCCAATCCCACAGGAGTCACCCCGATCCCTCAGGAATCACCCCAATCCCACAGGAATCACCCCGATCCCACAGGAATCACCCCAATCCCACACCCGGCGCGTTCCCAGCCCCGTCCCGGCGCGGAGCCGCGGTGGCTCTCCAGGCTGGTGGCAGCCCAGGCTGCTTTATAAGGATGAATGAAGATGAAAAGGAAGACAAATAGAAGTGAATGAGGCACTGCTGGCCGTGATTCATGAGAGCCTGCAGTAAGCCTGTTAGCCTCCGCCTGGCTCCCTTCGCCGGGAATAATGGATAGTTACAGTGTGGATGGTGACATTGTCAAACCATCAGGAATTGCTGATTATGGTGCTAAATATTGATCTCTGCTTCACATGTGTCAAAATTCTTTCTTCCCTTAATTAGAACTTCCCTAAGCACCCTCCAAGAACAAACCGAATAGATCAGATCTCCGTGAAAGGGAGTGTGATACCAGAATATAATTGTGACCTCTTGTCTTCCTCCTCTCTCTGGAGTTTTGAGATGACTTCAGCTGTCTATCCTGCCCTTCCCAGCACATGTGATAATCATACTCATTTTTCCCAATCTAACCATAGGAAGATTTTTCCAAGGCTGTGCTTTTCATCATTTCAACCCACCGGGGCTGCAGTCAGATGGCAGCGAAACTTAAAGTGCCAGAAGGTGCCTTTTTCTATTTGTTTGTTTCATGGTACACTGCACCAGGCAATGACCTGTGGCAGGAGTGTCACACAACACGGAGACAGGTTCACCCAATCAAAGGGAGCCTGAAAATTAACACAGATCCCTTCATTTCTTCATGCGGGATCGGGGAAGGGCAATTTAATGGATGTCAGAGTGCTCTGATTATCACCCCGCAATCACGGGCGATAAAAAATTAACTTTTGTTATAATGATTACTGCGCATTATTTGTATTAAAAGCACATTTCCTCATCAAGGGAGTCATGACAATTAGTACTAATTTTGTATTACTGTTCAATCATCTTTCCTACTCTTTACAGTATTTATAATATAAAATAATGAAAGCCTGTGATGTATGGTTTCAATTTACTCCACAAACTGAGCACTTAAGTCATTTATCTTAGTTTATCTGTAATATACTGGGGCTCAGGGTTTTTTGTATTGTTTTTCTTAAACATGACACGGCGGTACATTTACCTTTAGTTTGATGTGCTTGATAAAAATCAATACTTCATTAAAAGATTCCCCCAAAATTGTTCAGAGCAATTTCAGCAGAGGAGAGGGAATGAGGAAGGGGCTCATCTGTAACCCACTAACATTTATATAACCACGCAGGGCTGCGCTGTCCAGGGCCAGCTTCTGCAGGAGCAGGGATAAAGACGTGCAATTTGTGGGATTGTGAGGAGGGCAAAAGGAGGAGAAGGGCTCCGTTCTCTCCCTGCTCCCTGGGAAGCCAAAGCAAAACCCACAAATGACAGAAGAAAGGGAGGCACTCCCCAGGACAGAGCTTCAGGGGAAGTGCTGCAACAAGTGCTCGCTGTCACCCCTTCCCCTTCGTCCCCAGCCCAGGGCACAGCAGCCAGAACCAAGCCATACATTAAATCTGTTTGAACCCCTTTGATGGAGGCTCCCTGTGCAGTCACAGCACTGCCCTGTGCTGGATGGAAGATCGTCTTCCCCAGCAGAGCAGCAGCAACCGTGGAACCAGGGAATTGGCACGGTGGGAAAAGCCCTTTGAGATCACCAAGTCCAAGCATCAACCAGCACTGTGTGCACCACCACCCCTGTCCTCGAGTGCCACAGTCACAGCTTTTGAGCACTCCCAGAGATGGTGACTCCACCACTGCCCTGGGCATCCTGCCCAATGCTTTACAGCTCTTTCCATGAGGAAATACTGCCTAATATCCGACCCCCAGCTCCCCTGGCTCGCTTGGAGCCGTTTCCTCACAACACAGGCAGTGCTCCTGCCCTGTGCTGAGGAGGGCAGCTGGAAGAGCCTCCCTGATCCACCAGGGCAGGCAGGAGTTCCCTGTCAGGAGTCAGGTCTGGAGTGTCCCAGCTCCTCCTGCTGCCCATCCAGCAGTCTTTGCTGAGCCACAGGACAGGCCAGGAGGACCCTGCAGCCACAGCCCAGCCCAGAGCCAGCCCCGCACCAGGACCCCTCCTGAGCCCAAAGAGCTGTCACCAGGGACCCCTGGTGCACCCAGACCCCGTGGTGTCCTCAGGGAAGGATTATGGCACTATCTGTCACCCACCAGCTGCTGAGCATCCGGCCAGGCTATTCCTTAACTCGGATTCATCCCTAGGAATTGTCATTGCTGCACGTTGTCTGCTGGCTGCCAGGAGTGACCGAGGCTGGGCTGCTCTGCCCCGGTCCCAGGCTCGGGGGACAATGTTGTGACAATGACACAGAACTGGCTGAGGCTCTGCCACTCCAGGATCCTCTTCCATCCACAGGCCCTGCACAAGGGGGATCTCACACTGCCATGGCCCGAAGCAGGGATACAGAAAAGCTTTATGAAGCCGTGCTTGCTGTGTGACTGGAGCTCCTTCTGAGAGCCAGTTATGCTCCTGGAGCAGCAGAAATCTGTTTGATCAGGGACCCTGGTGTCACAGCTCTGCTCACCTAAAGATCACTGACCTGGCTCCGGGGCCCCGGGCCCCTCCAGCCCGGGAGGGGAGCTCTGCTGATGAGGCAGAACCACGCACAGGGCTTAAGCTTTTAAAAATATTGCAGCTGCAGATGAGCAGGAGCGGGGGGAAAACACATCATTCCTTTATCCACGGCGCAGATTCCGAGTAATTCAGGGGAGGCAAATACGATGCGATCAATAAAGCAGCTCCGTGCCTTCCACACTCACGGCCTCCTCATGAATCTTAACCAAGAGAAATAATAATAAGTGACAGAGAAGGTTTCTGGTACTTTAAATAAGCAAGTGAGCCTTCCAAAGCTACGAGCAACATTCTCTGGATATCAAAAATAATAACTGGTTGTGCAGCAGTGCAGCATGGAAACACAAGGGTATAAGATATACTGTACTTTAAGCTCTGTTTGATGAATCTGAGCACAGTTCCTGGGGGATAGATTACTTTAAACCATGCTCTTTTACTTTCTAATCCTGACTTGATTTGATTTGTACTTTAATACAGCTGCCTGGCAATTCAACAGCAAATAGAGACTATTTATGTAATCATATTGTAAGTAGTGGGACAAGAAGAAACTCTCTAGAACCTTTTTGGAAAATAGTTTGTTGTACTTTTTTATTTATTGAACAGCAGGGCTTCGGGCTTTTCAGTGCTCATTATAATTGGTTTTCTGCTTGAACTTTCAAAAACTGTCATGTCAATACTCAAACAGAATTTTTTTGCTTACTATATGGCTGTGGGCTCTATTTTCTCATGTGCTACTTGGCAAAGTTCTTGTAATATCTTAGAGGCAAGTTCTAGACTTGGAGCTGCTATTTCAGGGACTGGAAGGCAGGGTTATTTTATCTCCCCCATTGTTCTTGTTCGCCTTCCCTGCATTCTGCAGCGCATTTGCTGGGGTTCAGTGGGCTGGGGAGGAGCTGCCAGCCTGCTCCAGGCTCAGCATCTGCTCAGGACGTGCTGCTGGGGTGGGCCCTGCTCCTAAAAATGGGTGTGGGGCTCACCTCCAACCCTGCTGCTGTGGGGAACAAATATCCCCAGTGCCAACCGGGGCAGGATTCAGCCAACAACACAAAAAATCCAGAGGGCTGCAGTTAGAGCCCCACTGCTGATTTCAGGCATCTCCTCATCCCCAGCTCCCCTGCTCCAGGACAGGGCTGGATCCCAGTGCAGGACTTGGTTTGGTCCAGTCATGGGGGACTGGAGCTGTTCTACTCCTCAGCACCCAGCCCTGCTCCTCAGCATCAATTCTGAACCCCCAGCATCAATTCTGAACCCTCAGCACCCAGCCCTGCTCCTCAGCATCAATTGTGAACCCCCAGCATCAATTCTGAACCCCCAGCATCAATTCTGAACCCCCAGCACCCAGCCCTGCTTCTCAGCATCAATTGTGAACCCCCAGCATCAATTCTGAACCCTCAGCACCCAGTCCTGCTCCTCAGCATCAATTGTGAACCCCCAGCACCCATCCCAAACCCAGCCCTGCCCCAAAACACTTTCCACAAGCACAAATATTTCTGTTCCTGAAGAACTTCCCCTCAGCTGCTCCATTTGTTCCTTTGCAAACAGCCTGTAAAATTACTGTCATAATTTTCAACCGTGTTACAAACACGGGATAATAAAAAAAAAAATTTTGAAAAAACAAGGTAAGACTTTAATGTCTTGTACAGCAAAAAAATCCAGTTTGTCTGCAGAGAGGAAGGGTGTTCTTGGCTGTGCTTTACTGGGAAAATAAAACTGGTCTAAAAGGGAAATCTAGCCAGACTAGTTTAAAGGAAAAAAACCCTCTATTTGTGGTTACTTACTGGACTTAAAAAAACAAACAAACAAACAAACAAACAAAAAACCAACCAAACAAAACAAAAAAAACCCCATGGTGCAGCTACTGTATAGAAAATTGAATTCAAATAGAAACCCAGCTAAGAGCCCTGCTTCTTTTGGTGCTGCTCTTGCAAACCAAGCAGCAAGGAAGGGAGGTGGGATCTATTACTTCAGACTTTGACAATGGCAAAGCCTCACTTCAGGATGTGTATTTTTGGTGTTTAATGGTGGCTGTAGGATTATTTCCATCCCCAAGGTGTGGCTGTGCTGCTCAGGAACCGAGGGAGGCTGTGGGGTTTAAATGAGCCTGGCTTTGCTGAGCTGCACAGCTGAGCAGGACAGGACAGGACTGAAAATCTGCTGCTCCAGCAGCACTGGGCTCAGTAAAATCAGCACCACTGAAACACTGCGAGCAGAATTCTGCCTTTGATTTCTCCCAGTATAAGAAGGAAAGCTCAGATTTTTGTTCTGAATCCATGTTAGATTCGAGATGAATGATAAATGCCATGCTTAGAATGGCAGGGTTTTTCCCAGTGTGTGCCACTGCTGACAGAAGAAAGCAGGCAGGGAACTATTTTAAGTGCATGTCGCTAATTCCAAGGAAATTCAGCGAGTGGGGGGGAAAAAGCCTCATAGAACAGCAAATGCTCTTTGAAACAATAGTGCAATATGCAGCACTTATTAAAATCTATTATTTCTGTCAAATATTGAGCCAGCAGGGGTGTGCAAACACATGCACTGGGGTGGCTGTGTGTTAACTGGGCCCTGACACATTCTGCTGGGCTCTGGAAGCACCAGAGGAAAATTCCACACTGCAGAATCTCAGTGGCCAAAATTCATACTAAATTAATATTTAAACTTAAAGCAAACATGCATGGGAATGCTGTTAATAATGGGCTGAAAAACAGCCTCAAAGCTTTCTTTTTTAAAAAAATTACTGTGCATTTCATATTAAAATACATTAAATATAGCATTCTCACTACAGAATTTATATTTGCTTTTTCGTTTTCTTATTAACTCCTGTTTTCTCTGCACTTGACTTATGAAATACTAATACTGCAACTATTTGTTTTCCTTAAAAAAAACAACAAAAGCTGTACAGTTGATTAAAAAATGACCACAAAACCAATTTGTCATTTTTCCCAGTGTTTCCAGAGACAATAGAGGGTCAATGGTTTGGCAGGATCAGGACAGGGGAAGGTTTATCCAGTGTGGGTGACAGCTGGGAAGGAAAGCAGAGACGATATTGCAGGTTTGGTTCCTAAAACTATATCAAGGCTACTCTTTTAGTCAACTTGGAAATTTATATACTATACACTAACCCTCCTTTAATATCCTCTCTCTCTTTCCTCTGGGCATTTATTGCTGTTCTTTCTAGTTCAGTAACCAGTGAGCAGAAGGTTCATTAAAACTAATTGAATTGGAAACTTGTCTGCCCTGGGAAATGTTAACTCTTTGTTGTTATCTCTGGGAAATTCCTTTTGTTATTTCCCTCTGAATGATGGGCTTGGGCTGGAACAAGCAGCAAACAGCACCTGGGCCAGGTTCTCCTTGGCAGCCTGGCCGGGCAGCGCCTTTGGGATGGCTCTGTCCCCTCGGGGTCCCTGGGGACATCCTGGCTGGGTGCCTGGGGCTGCCCCAGCCCAGCCAGGGAAGGGAGGCCAGGGACCACCAGGGACCACCAGGGACCACCAGGGACCACCAGGGACCACCAGGGACCTGCCAGGGACCACCAGGGACCACCAGGCTCCTGCCCAAACCCCAGCACAGCTCCAGCCCTGGGCACCTGCTGAGGGTGGCACAAAAGGACACGGGGTGACAGCCCAGGGGTTAAATCACAGGGAAGGACAGGCTGATCCCCAGGGGGAGAACCTCTCATTCCCTCTGCTAATCCCTTGGGAGCAGCACTCCCCAGGCAGCTCAGGACATGGCTCAGGACAGGGGCTCCTTGCAGCTCGAAAATATCGATGAAATAAAACACTTGATAGTAGTCACAGTGGTAGATTTCTGACAGCTTTAAAAATCAATTGAAAATAACAGGCAACCCACTGTTGCTAATAAAAGTAAATATTTATGACTGATTTGACTGAGCTTCAATACCAGTCAATCACTTTCTAAAGGATCTTTGCAATTCATTAACCTCTTTTTACTGGTCTTGTCCCTGTTGGTATTAGCCATTAAAAGGGAATAAGGGAGGGGGGCTTGATTTTTCTATTCTCATCATTCATAGCTTATTTGTTCATTCCCTCCATTCCCATACGTTGCTGTTAAATTGATTGTCTGTTTAGTCATATGAATGATAAAGTAGCTCTGCCAGGAAGAATGAAAGCCTCCATTAATTCCTGAGGAGGGTGGGCTGCTTCGGTTCAGCCTCAGCCTAAACCAAAACTACTCCCATAGTTTCCTGCCACATCAGTAACTAAATTTAGCCCTTAACATATTGCTGATAATAAGAGCCATAATTCTCCTCACAAACTTTTCCATGTCAAAACTTCAGGGGAAATCACGTTTATGAATATCTCCTAAGGACTGTTGTTATCAGCCTGCTCTCCCTGCCCCGTAACGTGACGCAGCAGGAACGGAGACAGAATTCAAATGGGACTTTAAAAACCAGTGGTGCCATGCCACAGGGGAAGGAGAATTACACCAGCAGGAATTTCCCCACGGAAAGGGGGCTCAGGGATGGGAACTGCCCAGGGAGGTTTGCAGTGCCCATCCCTGGAGGTGTCCCAGGAATTCCTGGAGGTGGCACTCGGGGCTCTGGGCTGGTGACAAGGTGGGCACAGCTGGCACTCCATGGGCTGGGAGGGCTTTTCCAGCCCCAGGGATCCTGGGGTTCTCTAAGAATAGACACAATTTCTCCTTCAAATCATCCAGATTGGGATGGTAGGTCTGACTTTCCAACCTATATAAATCCCACATTTGTTTGTGTGTTTTGAAACTGGTGAGCTAAAGCATTGTCTAAACAGCATTAAACCAAACCCTTCCCACAGAACCTTCCCTCTGAGCCACCCCAGAGGGACAGGGGGGACCATGCACACAGGCAAGAGATTTCCAGGTGATGGCCCCAGGGGTGCAGCCCAAGGACCCCCTCATTGGCATGGGTTGCTTTGTTATTAAGAACCAGCCCTAGGAACAGAGTCTGTGGGACCTGAGTTAGAAGCAGGACCTGTCTGATCTAAATTGAAGGTGGCAACGTCACATTTTACATCCCCTCCAAGAAACACTTCCCTCCTCACTCAGATCCCCTGAGGAGGGTGTGAGGATGAAGGCAGCCTGTCCCCCCAGGAGTGCCCAGCACATCCCAGTTCCCAGCTGCAGTGCAGAGCCCCCCGTGTCCTCTGCTGCTCCCCAGCACCAGCTGAGCCCTGCTGGAGCTGGGCAGGAGCTGTGAGGGCACAGACACCCCCTGCACCCCAGGCTGTGCCAGGCCAGGCCCTGCAGGGCTCTCTGGCGCTGTGTCCCCTCCAGGCAGGGGCAGGGGGTGGCACTGGCCAGGCCACCCTGGGCAGGGCAATGTTTAATGCCCCCACTGGGGCAGCACATGCCCAGAGCAGAACCAGCCCTCGCTCGGCAGCAGGAGCAGCTCCAGGCGATGCTCAGAGTAACAGATGAACTCCTTGCAGTGAAGTTTTGTGATAAACACCCAGCTCCTTCTCCGTGCGTGAGTCACCCCTACACAAACTTCTGTTGATGCTAATTTAGCACTTTCATTTATGAGTTGCTCTGATCCATTCAGCAGCTCGTTTTCAATATCAGGGATAACCACAGATTGCCCACGGACTGTTCTCGAGTCTGTTGGCTCCAGCATTTCTTTTTCTGTCTGATTAGTCACTTCAGCCACACGCTGCCGTCTCTGCTCCTTGCAGCTCCCTGCAACTCCAAGGCTCGTGTCCCCAGCTGAGAACTCAGCCCAGTTGCAAATGCTCTGAAACTGTGGCAGGGAGTTTTCAATTAAAGAACTTCATGTCTGGGTGGTTTTTTTGCCTTGACAATCCAGCCCAAGCTGAGTTTCAGAGCGAGGCACGGCTTCATGTCTGCACGTTCTCACAGAGTGTAGAGCTGAAAATGTGCTTTCAGCTGCTCCTCAAGGTTCTCACTTGGTGAGGATTTCATTATTTCAGGTCACTCCCCCCTTCACTCCAACACTCACCCCAAGTTTTGCTAAGAAGGGCAAGGTTTGTGAACAGCAAAACTACTGCTACTTGTTAAACTGACGCTAAAAATGTTAATCTTAGTTTTAACTAAACCTTCAAAGACAAGTTCTTTAGCACTCCCTCTGGGATTCTGTGTCACACCAGGAGCACCGAGCAGGTCCCTGCACCCCTGGCACTCTGGGGGTCACACCTGCAGGGCCCTGAGCTGGCAGGGAGAAGCTCCAAACCCCCAGCTCAGCTCCTCTGCAGAGCTCACAGGGAAAGGCAGGACCTGAGTGGGGCTAGACCATGTAAATTCTATTTAGATGGCACCTCAGACAACGAGATAAAGCTCATAAACTCCGTTTCATCATCCTCTTTCTTTGAGGATGAGTGAAATCCTCTTTCCTTGTTTGCAGAGCGTGAGAAAGCCTCTGAGAGCGAGGCAGAGTGCACACAGGCTGGGATGGGAGCGCACTGCCCTGCCCTGCTGACTTCATCCAGGCTCTTCCCGGGCACAGCAGAGCCCAGGGGCTGCCAGGGCCGGCACGGCAGCGGCTCTGAGGGGCAGCAGCAGCCCCGTCCCACCCTCCCTGTGCCCTGGCTTCCCAGCCCTGGCCTTCCCAGCACATCCCTGAGCCCTGCCTGCAGAGCTGCCTCTGCCCCTGCCCCCGTGGCGCTGAGGAGCACTCCACAAACAGCCCTTGAGTCCAGACTGGTTTCCAGAGAAACAATCCATCTGCTCCAGCCAGCCCAGGGCCGGGCACAGCCCCAGGAGCCCGGCATCCGCAGCTCCTTCCCTCCTCTGGAAGTCCTGCTGCCTGCAAGGGGCTCCGAGCTCGAGTTCTTGTAGATAAATACAGAACATACTTACAGCTGCCAATGACAGATGTTCAGTGTAAATATTATTCCAGCAGATTTCTTAATCAGATGGTGTAATGCATGATAGTGTCATTTAAAAGGAAAAAAAAATGGGTGAATACAGTGAAAAAATTACCATTTGAAAGGCAGAATTATTTTTGGCAGAATTCGTAATGAACTAATTTTCCTCATCAGCAAAAATTATGCTAAAAGAGACACAAAACTTATTTCTTAGTTGTAAGAAAGCAAATAATTAAAAATTATATACATGTTCACCTTTATGTTCAGGTGCAGAGGAGTCCCACACACCATGACCTGTATTTGTTCAGCACCATGGAAACCATTTCACTCCATTATCCAAACATTATTTACATAAAACCGAGGGGGAAAAGGTAAGAGAAAATAAAAGTGACACAGGCAGAAATAATGACGGCGATCGGATTCATGGTGGAGAAGCGGGCAGGGAACCAAGAGGGCTTTAATGAGATTTACATTCAGGGAGGGGAGCGGCTCCCGAGCAGCCGATCGCATCCAAATGGGGCGGGAAGGCTTTGCCGAGGGAGCGGGGCAGGACTGCTCCTTCCTGCCCCGGCACTGCTCCGGCCGAGGGACAGACCCGGGAAACAGCGGGGACAGCTCGGCGGGACAGGCACGGGACAGCAGGGACAGGGACAGGGACAGAACTGGGAACAGGGACGGGGACTGGGAACAGGGACGGGACTGGGATGGGAACGGGAATGGGGAATAGGAACAGGGACAGGAATGGGGAATGAGAACGGGAATGGGAACAGGGACAGGGGTGGGAATGGGAATGGGATGGGAACGGGAATGGGGAATGGGGACGGGGACAGGGATGGGAACGGGGACAGGGACTGGGATGGGAACGGGAACAGGGATGGGGACTGGGATGGGAAAGGGAATGGGGAATGGGAACGGGGACAGGGATGGGAATGGGAACGGGGACAGGGACTGGGATGGGGATGGGGAATGGGAACAGGGACAGGGATGGGGAATGGGAGCGGGAATGGGAACAGGGACAGGAATGGGGAATGGGAACAGGGACAGGGACGGGATGGGGAATGGGAACAGGGACAGGGACAGGAATGGGGAATGGGAATGGGGAATGGGAAATGGGGACAGGGACAGGAATGGGGAATGGAACAGGGACTGGGATAGGAATGGGAACAGGGACAGGGATGGGAATAGGAACAGAGACAGGGACAGGAATGGGGATGGGAATGGGGAATGGGAACAGGGAGGGGGACAGGAATAGGGACAGAAACAGAGGCAGGAATGGGGACAGGAATGGGGAATGGGAACAGGGACATGGACAGGAGCCCGGGGCCACGCCGTGTTTGGGAAGGACAGCTGGACAGACAGCTGGACAGCAGCCCTGGTGTCTCACTCTGCAGGGAGGGACCCTGTCGCACAGCAGCTCCTCCAGCAGGGTTTTCATGTCCCTGCCCCAAAGCTGTCCCTGCACCCCCGGGCTGAGCCTGGCAGGGCAGCAGCTCTGCCCTGGCTCCAGGAACCATCCCTGGGCTTCCAAAACAATTTACAGCTGAGTGCTGGAGCACGGAATGCTTATTGTCACTTAATTAAAAGAATTTCATTTTAATGCCTTTTGCCCATTTAGAGCCAATTAATGCAAGGTGCTAAGTACTCTTAAATCACATTGCAGCCAAGGCGAGCTGAGGCTGATCAGCCGTTCACAAGAAGAACCTTTTCTGATTTGATTCTCAGCTGAGATCTTGAAGTGCTCTTCCAAGTGCCTTCTTTGGGATGGGAAGTTGGAGGGAAGCAGAATTGGAGACTCCCTGTGTCAGCAGCACCTGCAGAACGTGGCAGTGCAGCTGCTGCTACCCCAAAACACACGGAAAAGAGCTTCAGTGTCACGGGCAGGGACACCTCCTGCTGCCCCAGGGTGCTCCCAGCCCTGTCTAGCCTGGCCTTGGGCACTGCCAGGGATCCAGGGGCAGCCACAGCTGCTCTGGGCACCCTGTGCCAGGGCCTCACCTCCCTCACAGACAGGAATTCCTTCCTGAAGAATTGCCTCATAATTTCTGAATAGCACAACCAATGTTCTCAACAGCAAAGAAAAACCCAAACCACCCGAGCAGCTTCAGAATTCCACCGCTGGAAGCTGCCCAGATTATTTCCAGCCAAAACCACGTTGGACCATTGGTTTCTGTGCAAACACAAGAGGCACCTTCCCTGCACGGCAGCAGGAAATGCAAACACACTCAGATTCCATGTCCCTGTCTCACGAGGACTGGCAGGGACTGGTCCCAGTAACCACAGCCTGCTCTGAGCAGCACAGACAGGCACGAGCCACGCTCCTGGGGCAGCTCCTTCCAGCCAGGGGGACTGGCTGCAGGAGAGGAGCCAGTGCCCAGCTCACCTGGCTGCAGGAGAGGAGAGGGCCCAGTGCCCAGCTCACCTGGCTGCAGGAGAGGAGAGGAGCCAGTGCCCAGCTCACCTGGCTGCAGGAGAGGAGAGGACTCAGTGCCCAGCTCACCTGGCTGCAGGAGAGGACCCAGCCCCCAGCCCAGGACAGGACAGGACCCCTGGTGCTGCCCTGGCTTCGTGGGCAGCTGTGGCAGGCAGGAGCCTGGCAGGCAGCACAGGGGGCTTTGCCCCACCTGCGGGCACTGCAGCTCTCTGGCTTTCCCTGTCCATGAGCTCCTGCCTGCTGATGCCTCTGGGCTCACCCCCATTTACAGAGATGTGCCAGAGCCCAGGGTGCTTCACAGGAAAAAAGGTGTCAGGGAGGAGCAGCAGCAGCACCGAGGAGGACCAGACTTCCCCAAGCCATGTCCCTGTGGTGCAAAGCCAGGGCTGGGGGCCTCGAGGCCACTGGACATTAAAGAAGGCAGAGTGAAGGACAGAAGTCACCCAATTACTGCAAAAACTGGAGGTTAAAATTCACCAGCAGCTGCCTGAACACTGGAAAGGAGACCAAACACATCACAAACTGCCCATCAGTGAACACATAGAAGCACAAGAGTTTTGTGAAGCCCCAAAACTCAGCATTTTATCATGAAGAGCCCTTCCTCATTGCAGAGGGATGCCCAGAGCTTGGAGGAAGTCACCAGCTATTGAAGTGCCCCTGAGCCCACGTGCCCCCTTCCCTGGGGATGGCCCCAGCTCCCAGCTGGCTGCTCTGGGTGAGCCTCACCAGGTGCCAGTGCCCAGCTGGGCTCTGATCTGGTTCGATATTTCCTTTGTGGCTGCTGCAGAATCATCCCCTGCCTTTGGAGCTGCTCTGCTTTGATGTCTCCTGCACAGCTCTGCTTTTCATGTGGCAGTTGGTGTGAGGAGCTTGGATCCCAACAGGAAAACGCTCACCAGCCCTCACTGGTGCCTGCCTGAATGCATCCCATAATTGCAGGCATCCTAAACTAGGTGATGCTAGCTACCTTGAGCTATAAAAAATGGGTTCCCAAAGCACACTGCTGCATGCAATAATGAATAACCACAAACTAGAACACACCATACAGCTGGGGGACCAGTATTTTGTGGCTTAGTTTTTAATTTTTATTTTAAAAGAGGTGTCTGATGTCATTTATTTTTTTTTAATTCCCTTTCCCAGTCTTAAGTTGAGGTGCAAGACTGGTGCTTTCAGCAGGCATACTCTACCTGGCTGCTGATTTGCCTTCAGGGAGGAAAAAAGGCAAGCTAAACTTGGACAAAAATCTGTAAAAATTTGGTTTCAGGGGCAGGGCACAGAGCAGGTCCTGCCAGTGCCCCCCATTGCTGAGCTCACAGGGATCAGGGGGATCTGGGCAGGCTCTCCCTGCAGCCACAGCTGCTCCTGCTGCAGGGAATGCTGTCCCAGGGGCTGCCCCCACAGCCCTGTGGGAGCCCCAGTCAGTGCACAGAGCCAGGCACACTCGGTAACACCCTGATCACATCAATTGCTATTGTATTTGTAATTACCTTCATTTATCAAATGTGCTGCGGGGCTGATCATCGCCATCATCACCTCAGCAGAGCCTCGAGAGCCATCCTGGCAGCCTCACCCTGAGCTGTGCACACAGCCAGCACAGGGACTCACACACAACCTGCAGCAAAATGCTGGGGAAAGGAAACTTCTCTTGCAGGTGTTTAGGGACCTGATTTTCACAAAACCTCATCCTGCCACGCTCGTTAGGCCTCCATAAAGAATAATCTCAGGCAAAGCCTTTAAACCCCCCCACCTGCACTACCAATGGGTAAGGGAAGAAAAAACTGAATGGAAGGGGAAAAAAGAAAGAGTCAAACCCTTTAATTTTGCCTCTGTAAGTAGAGGTTTTATCAGGGGAACACTGACAGCCTGAAACCTTGGTACGACTGACCAGAGAGTTGTGCAAAGAATGTGACAGTAATCAAACACCTCAAAAAAATCCCAGAATCCCGGGATCACAGAGGCTGAAAAAGCCCTCTGGGGTCATCAAATCCAAGCTGTGACTAATGCCCACCCTGTGACCAGCCCAGAGCCCCAAGTGCCACCTCCAGAATTCCTGGGACACCTCCAGGGGTGGGCACTGCAAACCTCCCTGGGCAGTTCCAGTTCCTGAGCCCTTTCCATGGGCAAATTCCTGCTGTGCCCACCCTGAGCTGCCCTGGGGCTGCTGTGGTCTCCCCCCAAAGTGTTCCTGGGGCCACGGGAAGCCAAGGCAGACAGGCACTAACAGCACACTGCACAAACCTTTCAGGTGCTGATTGATAGCAATCCACTACAGAGGGACTGGCAGTGTAATCTCAGCTGTTGTGATCGATCTGGGAGTTAAATCGGGATCAGTTCCCCTCCAGACAGGGCGTGCTGCAGCCTGGGGTGCACTCCAGCTCTGCTGGAAGCTGGGGCAGTCCCTGAGCCCCCTGTGCTTGCAGCCCATCACAGGCAGGAGCAGCGGCACACCTGGGGCACGCCCGTGCTCTCTGCCTGTCCCAGAGCATCGCTCACACCTGAGCCATGACAGCGTTAATCGCAGCAGGACGGGGCCGGGCCGGGGCGGCTGCACGCGTGAGGAACCGCAGGACCCTTCTGTCAGTGCAGCAGCAGCTCTGAAGGACGGGCTGGTGCCACGGAAGGGTTCTGAGTGAGCAATCAGCTGTGAGGGGAGCCGGGCTCAGGGCAGCTCCGAGCCCTTTGGCCGCTGCTGCGCGGCCAGGAGCAGCTCCAGCCGCCCCGGGCTGTGACCCAGCCCTCCCCGGTCCCTTCCCAAGGTCCCTCCGCAGCTCCCTGTGCTTGTCTGCTTTGGTTAAATGAGTTCTCAGCCTGCCCCATCCCCGTGGCCGTGTCCCTCTGCTGAAGTGGCAATCACAGCCGCCCTGCAGCCCCGCTGCTGGCAGCAGGGAGATCAGCTCAGCCAGCCCAACAGGCTGCCAGGGCTGCACCCCAGCTGCTTCCAGTGGCCCAGGCTGCTCCAAGCCCCGTCCAGCCTGGCCCTGGGCGCTGCCAGGGCTCCAGGGGCATCCATGGAATGACCTGTGCCAGGGCCTGCCCGCCCTCCCAGGCAGGAACTCCCAATCTCCCATCCATCCCTGCCCTCCGGGGGTTCCATTTTCACTGCCTTGATACTTGAGGGGAAAAACCCTCCCCCAGTGCTGCCCCCGAGCTGCCCCGTCCTCTGCGGGAGCTTTGTAAGGAGCTGGAGCAGCAGGGAGGCTGCTGGAGGGAGTAAATAAACGGATAAATAAATTGATAAATAGAGGGGTAAATAAACGGATAAATACATGAATAAATAAAAGGATAAATAAATGGATAAACACGCGGATACATTAAATAACCGGGTCAGTCCCGGTTCCGGCGGGCGCGCTCCCGGGCGGGGCAGCGGCGGCGCAGTCCCGGCAGTGCCCGGCAGAGGGCGGCAGAGGCGGCGCCGCCCCGCCCGCAGCGGGAACGGGATGGGGATGGGGATGGGGACGGGAACGGGAACGGGAACGGGATCGGGATGGGAACGGGATGGGGATGGGGACGGGGACGGGACCAGGACGGGACGGGGACGGGAACAGGACCGGGATGGGAACGGGAACGGGACCGGGACGGGAACGGGACCTGGATGGGACGGGATGGGGGAACCCAGGTCTTCAGGCAGAGCTCAGAGCCCCTGGCAGGGCCTGGAGGGGCTCCAGGAGAGCTGGAGAGGGACTGGGGACAAGGGACAGAGGGACAGGAGCCAGGGAATGGCTCCCAGTGCCAGAGGGCAGGGATGGGTGGGAGATTGGGAACTGGGAATTCCTGGCTGGGCTGGGATTGCCAGAGCAGCTGTGGCTGCCCCTGGATCCCTGGCAGTGCCCAAGGCCAGGCTGGATGGGGCTGGGAGCAGCCTGGGATGGTGGCAGCTGTCCCCTCCACTAGAGTGGCACTGGATGGGCTTTTATGCTCCTTCCAGCCCAAACCAGCTTGTGCCTCTCTGGTTCCCTGACCTTGCAGACAAGAACACCACCACAGACAAATCTGCTCCTCTGCAAATGCCCTCACTGTGCCAAGGAGGGACAACCTGGCAGGAAGCCCTTGGCACCTGCTGGTGTCCCTTGGTCCCTGGCAGAGCTCACCTGCCTGAGCAGAGCACCCCATTGCCCCCCTCCATCCTGCACCAATGCACACCTTGGCCTTTAAATAAGAGAATCAAGCCCGAGCCCGTGTAAACCCATGAAATTCAGACGCTTCAGGCTCAGGATTTATGGCCAAACACCTGTAAATTCTTCTGAAACAACACCAGTAGTTGGTCCCAAGACAGCCTGATTGTCTCAGAACAGACAAGCGCATTGTTTGCCACTTCAAGAGCACTCAATGACATCACAAAGACTGCAGAGTAAAGTTTGGAATAGATGCAGATTGTGAGAGAGAGATAGCAACAATTAAACAACTGCCGTGCCCATCCACCTTAAATCTGACCTAAATCCCCCACCCTGTGCCACAGCTGAATCAGACATGGCCAGGCCTCGTGAACAGGCTTCTAGAACCATCTTTGTTCTTCAATAACCTTTCCACAGAGACAGCCTCCCAGGAGCCAGCCCTCTGCCAGGGAACACAGTTCATCAAACATCCATGGGTGAGAGGCTGAAGTGAGCAGTGCCCGCCTGCTGCCCCGCCACCAGGGCTCACCAGGACACCTGGGGGGGCCTCACCCTTCCACACTCCCATCCAAGCGTTTCATCTTGGAAAGAGAAATTATCATCAGGTGAGAAGCCACAGAACCCAAAGAGTTTCCACAAAGTGAGGGATTTTTTAAACATCAAAGAGAAATGCAATAAATACATGCCAAGGGAAAATGGTGAGAGGCAAATGGTGAAAGTTGGAGGGATTGATCTTGGGAAATATTCCTCTAAGTGAGCAGGGAGAATGCAGCCAGCCTGGCAGAGGAGGTGTGTGGGTGCATCTCACCTGCCTGGGACAGCAGTGCCACTGCCTGGGAGCTCCGCAGCGTCTGGAACCAAGGAACTGCTCACCAAGGTGAGCTCAGCCTCGGCATTCACCTAGGCAGGGATCTGGGGCTCCTGAGCAGGGCATTGGAACCATGGCACACCAGCACAGCCACCTGCACAGCTCTGAGCTTACCTGGCACCCCGAGGATGGCCACAGCCACCTGCACAGCTCTGAGCTTACCTGGCACCCCGAGGATGGCCACAGCCACCTGCACAGCTCTGAGCTTACCTGGCACAGCCACCCCCGAGCTCTGAGCGTACCCCACCCCCCGAGGATGGCCCAGCCACCCTCTGCAGCTCCCCGGCCCGCTGCCCGCTCCCCACGGGCCGTTCCCGCTGCGGGGTTTCAGCACCTCGGCCAGCAGCAGCAGCGGGTCGGCAGTTCGGGTCACGGCCATCCCGCACGGGAGGTTTCACCGCAGGGAGGGCTCTCCCAGGAAAGTAACGCCCGGACGGCTCCAGAATAAATCCTGAAGGCAGCGGGCTGTTGATCCGGTGAATCGCTCGCATCCCCGTGATCGTGCCTCTCGTGCCCCCCCACTCGCGGCAGTATTTTTCCTTAATTGATTACAATCAAATTCCTTCAATTGATCCCACATCCCTCAAAGTCTGCTGGCCTAAAGACTAATCCTTCTGAGCTACTACCTTTCACACAAACCTCAGGTGGGTTTCCAATCTGATCTGATTACCAGACCCTTGATATTCATCACTTTCCATCATATTTATCATACTTGCTTCATTTCCTAGGAGAAAGGGTCTGATTCATTAAAAATTATATGCTCCATTTAAGCAGGTTTTCTGCATACTTTACCCGGGAAAAAATGCTGAATGCATTTTTTTCCACATAAAAGTATGTCTTTTTTGTGATTTATCAACCTTTTATGCCCTGCCTATCGGCGGCTGCCTCTCAGCCACGTACCCCGGTGGTACAGAACTCCTGGAAAGGGTGATAACAGGCATTTCCAGCTCCCAGCTCAGGAACCACGAGGATTTCAGACAGAACAAATGCCACGTGCCCTCACCCTTTCTGATATTCCTGTGGTTTTATTCAAGCACCGTCATTCCCGGCTCCAATTCCCCGGAAGGGTTTAATTAACGCTCAACTCCATCTCCGTTTGGAGCGAGTGTTTGTGGGTCAGATGCAATGCAGATCTAGTGGGGGCTGGCGTGGGTTTTCCTGCAGGAGCAGAGATTTCCACAGGACTGTAATTCCTCTCTCTTTATTACTTTGGAGGTTTAAGGGATGGTTTGCCGCGAGCCGTGCCACAGTTAAGGACGGAAACTTTTAATAACATCCAGGATGGAATTCACTCCTGGGCACAGAGCTCAAACAAGGCTCAGGTCCACCTGAAGCCGTCAGGATGGAGTTTACACAGCCAGGCACCTTTTCACAACCTCTCCACAACCTGACAAATTCCAGAGCCGAGAGAAAAAAGCCTTTTCAACACGCACCTCCTGAAAGTGCCTCCTCCTTTTGGTTCCTTTTCCAGGTAGGGGAGGTTGCCAAGGGGAGGCAGAAAGGGGTAAAAGAAGGAGCAGGAGGCCGATGATCAAAAGGAAAAAGAAGAGGCTGTTCTCAGCTCTTTTCCCAGGATCCCTGAGGCTGGAAAAGCCCTCCCAGCCCATGGAGCCCCAGCGGTGCCCATCCCTACCCTGTCCCCAGCTCTGAGTGCCACCTCCAGGGATGAGCACTGCAAACCTCCCTGGTTTGAGATGTGTTCACCTGTAACTCAAACCAAAACCATCCAGGATGTCCCCAGAACTCCCCAGCACGGCCTGTCACATGTTTGTCACAGAAAAGAAAATGCCACTAATGAAATATCAGGAGGATGAAATGGAGAGCAAAGGACAGCTTTAGCACCACTCTCCACACAGATTCAGCAGATATTCCTCGTGCAGCACGGGGCTCCTGGTCTGCTGGAAGGTGTCCTTGCCCATGGCAGGGGGCTGGAACTGAAGGAGTTTTAAGGTCCCTTCAGCCCAGGCCAGTCTGGGATTCTGCTGCTGTGACATTTAGACAGGGCTTGAAACCAGGGCAGCTAAACCAAACCTTTCCTTCATCATTACCCAGCACAAGAGCCTGCCTCAAGCTCCTTTAAAGAGAAAATTTGTCTTTTTCCTGCAATTTAAAGTCAGCTTCCCCAGAAAAGACCCCAAAATCAGGCTGTTTGCTTGCAATGCCAGGGGCATCCCTCACCCCTTTTCTGGCAGCCAAACAACCCTGGCAGAGCCCTGGCAGGCACAGCCTTGGCTGGGGCGGGGGACAGGGAGAGCCTGAGTGCCTGGGGAGGGCAGGGAGCCGCAGGCAGCGCCCAGGAGGGCCCGGAGCAGCGGGGACACGTCTCAGAGGGAGAGAGGAGGAACCGTCAGGAGCGCGCCCGGCCCCGCGGAGAGCCGAGCACAGGTTGTGTGCACCAGAACAGGGGCTCAAGCTGTTCTGTGACTCTCAGCTCCCCAGCTCCATCCTGCACTGGTAATTATACAGCACAGGAGCTGGCAGTTCGCACACAGAACAGATTTAGCTGTGACAAAGCGCTCCTGTTCCCAAAGTGCAGGCAGCAGAGCTGCAGCCTCCTCCAGGGCTCCGGGCACGGCTGCAGGGGAAGGTGTCCTTGCCAGGGGGATGGCATGGCTGGGCTGGAGCTCCCTCCCACCCCAAACACGCTGGGACTCTGCTCCTCGGGGCAGGAAAAGCAAAGCACAGCCAGACAAACTGCATCAAACTTTCCCTCTCTATCAAACACAACTGGGAAAACTGAGACCAGCTCCCATCCTTTGTGGAATAAACAGAGCACACCCACACTGCAGCCCTGGCTCAGCTCACCTTTCATTAGGCTGCTCCTAAATCAGGGCCATGGCAGAGCTATCAGACAAACATTGTCCCTGCTCTGCTAAAACTCACAGCTTCACCTCGAGATCCCTTCTGGCACTGGCTGCACAGTTTGTTCTAATATTTATTATTTATTAACTGCCTCACTCTGGGTTTGGGAGGCCACACTCCTGAGCCCACACACCCACAGAATCCCAGACTTTAAGGGAAGGACCGTAAATCCCGTTAATTCACCCCCTCCATGGGCAGGGACACCTCCCACTGCCCCAAGCCCTGTGTCAGCCCGGCCCTGGGCACTGCCAGCACAATTCCCACAGCTGGTCACAGCAGCCCTGGCGCTCCAGCCTTGCCCTGAAAGGCACCTTGCTGCAGCAAGGACAGCACAGCAGCTCCTGTGCCACACACAGAGCCCTCAGGTGCCACCAGGAGCTCTCAGCCCTGGGTGCATTAGCAGGCACCACTTCCTTACTCTGGGAAAAGTTACACTTTGTTAAAACTGCTAATGAAGCTGCAGAATTGCCCTCCTCTCAGCTCCAAACGCTCCTTTTGTGCATGCTTTCCCCTTATTTGCTATCCAGACCGTTGATGTCCCCACAGGAGCAGTTTCCAACTTGGTAAGCATTCCCAGTGTTCCTGCAGTTCCACCTGCTCCTTTTGCCAGGCACCTCGTGCTGGAAAACTCCTCGGTGCTGACACCCTTGAGCCACCCCTGCCTTGGTCTGCGTGGCTGGGCACTCCCCCTTGGTGGTGGAGAGCATTATATATACACTGGATATAGAACATCTGCTTATCTTTAAACTGGAGCAAAGAGAGGAGCCACTCCAAGGTTCCCTGAGAGTTTCCCTCCCTGCAGCACAGGGCTCTGCTCCTCCCATGGAGGCAGGATGGAATTATCCAGGGTTTGCTGGGAGAAGTGCCCCCAAGGAGGAGCAGAGCCCTGGGTGGGAGGAACACGAGGAGATTCAGAGATTAGGAGGCCTAATGGAGTTTGGAGGGGCTGCATTCTGAATCTATCAAACCCTGACATTTGAGGGAGCTTTATATTTTCCTTTAAGAGTAGTGCAGACCCCAGTGAATTATATAATGGAATATGTCTCCCCAATGTAATCAAAGTTGACCTAACAGATTTGTCTTTCTGGTGCTGCAATCCACTGAAAATCTTTAAGGAAATCAGAACTGGATTCAAACAACAAAGAGGGAAAATCACTTTTTAAATATAAAACAGGCCTAGAGAAAGCAAGTCCTACCAATCAGGAATGCTGCAGTCACGGGGTGGTTTAGATTGCAATGCAATGTCAGGTGCCTCCAACAAGCCCTGGGGATGGGACACCCAAAGGCAGCCAAGCCCTCTCCTGGCACACAGCAGCCCTGGCCTGAATGCTCCAGGGGAGGCTGAATAAATCCAACTTAAACCCCCAAAATTGTACTGGTCAGGCTAGAGGAGAGGACTCCTTCCTCATCCGGAGGAACAAAAGCAAAGCACTTCAGGCTTGCCTCATACATCCACTTCAAGAAGCATTTCCCCACATTTCCCTAAAGAAATGGCTCTGAACTGGCACAGCATTGAACTGATTTGATTAAATCCCTCAATATAAAAACATCCAAATGAGCCTCCCCCCAAATGGTTTAATCACAGCCTAAGTCAAATTTACCTGTAGCTGAAATATCTGAATTTCAGGATTGCTGTTAACTGAAGAACATAATGCTGATTTCTACAAAGTTCAGAGCAAGGAGTAAAATTCTAAAAATCCAAATTTCTCTTCCCAAGCAACTGAGCAGAGGAACCTGGATCAGAAGGCAGAGCCACTGCTGGTCTCTGAGCACACACAATAAAACCAGTCAGATTCCATTTGGTAAAACATGCGATTCAATTAATTTCGCCATCTTTACTGAATAATTCACTTGATGAATCAATTCTTCTGGTAAATAAGCACTTCTACATCCCATTGACCTCTGTGTGGGCACAACTGATTTTTCCTCTTGGCACTGATGTTCTTTGGGGCCGGGGGGGAAGGTGGCTGGGTTGGGAGGCAAATCCAGAGGAGCCACTGAAGAGCCCCTGGCACTGAACCCACCCGTGCCCAAGGCAGCCCTTCCCAGGAGGAAGGGAACCAGGAGAAGGTGCAAGCCAAGCCCAGGAGATGAAGAGCCCCAGGGAATGACCCTGGAAGCTCAGCAAGCCCCAGGGAACAGGGGCTGACCCCTGGAAGAGCCCCACGCTCACCCCAACCAGCCCGGGCACAATGATGCATTTGGAGACCTTCCCCTCCTTTGGTTCCCTCCCAAGAGCCCCCAGGCCATGCTGTAGGATTTGGGGACTCTTAAGGACAATTTTTTCTTTGGCTGGTTCTATGACTAGTGAGAAATGTTATAACATTTTTAAAAAGGAGGCTTTCCAGTAAGCACCTCCAATTTCCTTAAAACGTTTGCCGTGGAACCTTTATCTCGGAGAAAAGCTAAACATAAGGACACAGAGACAGAGAGGAGATATTCCTGCATCTATTTGGAGAAATCTCATCCATAAAGAAGCAAATTGCCATGGTAATTATCGCTCCTTCCTTGTAATGGTAGGAATATCCGTGCCTGGGTTATACATATGGACCGCTCTCATCCCGTGCGCCCGCTCTGCCTGGAGAGGAGCGATCTTTGATGGAGCACGAGTATCAAATGTGCTCTGGCAGCAGGAGCGCTGCCTGGGCGAGCTGCCCTGCCCCAGAGCGGAGCTGGAACTGCTCCTGGGGGCTGCAGGGCCCCTGCACCCCACCCCAAAGCCGGGGGCAGCAGCTCCGCGCTCCAGCCAGCCCGAGCATCACCAGGTGGGCACAGGCACGGGGGGAGCTGCTCTGGGGCACGGCCAGCGTCCTCCAAACCTCAGACAGGCAGGGGCTGCTCTGGGGCACAGCCCCTCCAGGCTCCCTCCAAACCTCAGACAGGCAGGGACTGCACTGAGACATGGCCAGCTCCCTCCAGGTTCCCTCCAAACCTCAGACAGGCAGGGGCTGCTCTGGGGCACGGCCAGCGTCCTCCAAACCTCAGACAGGCAGGGGTCAGCTCCCTCCAGGCTCCCTCCAGACCCCAGACAGGCAGGGGCTGCTCTGGGGCACCAGGAATCCGTCCAGGACCAAGGGGTGAATGGATCTGCCATGGTCTGGGCTGGGGAGAACACCTGGCGTAAAACTGAGCCCCAGATCTGCCTTACACAGCCAGACACAGATTCATATTCAGTTCTTCTGGTCACTGCAGAGGATCTGTTCTGAGGGGCCAAGGAGCTGGAGCACTCCTGTTCCTGATCCCAGTTAGGCACTGGGGAGAAATCACCAAATTCTGCTGGACAGTGACCAGGGACCTTTCGGGAATGACAGCTCTCTGCCCACCCAGCTGGGCTTCAAACCCTGCAGGACAGACACACAGACAGAGTAACCCTGCTGGACAGACACACAGACAGTCCCAGCTGGCTGCCCCAGATCCCTGGAGGTGCCCCAGGCCAGGCTGGACAGGGCTTGGAGCACCCTGAGACAGTGGAAGGTGGCCCTGCCCATGAAAACCAACAAGCAAACAACACAAAAACCCCACAAAAGCAATAAATACCCTCATTTTTTAATTTGTGTCCTTTCCTGCTGAGCTGAAGGAGGTGGCCAGGCCATACCTTTGCTAGCCCAAGTAGTGCAGGACTATTTCAGCTCACTGCTCCCTGAGTTCCACCATGGGAATGTTCCACAGGAATCTCCCTCCAAGCCCTGAGCCTTCCCTGCCTCCTCAGCCCCAGACTCAGCTCCTCAGAAGTGGTTTCTGTGATTTGCACTGAACTGGTTTTGACTCATGGATGTTTCCAGCAGCTGCCCTTTGGAAACCTGGAACTGGAATCTCTCATTAGTCAGATTGTTCTGCCTTCTGCAGGGAGCAGCAACTGCTGCTGTAAAATTGTTTGTGAAGAGTGAAAAAAGGACACGGATTTCACATGGCACCAAACAGGAGGGCTTTTATCACTTGGGCACAGGGCTGGAGAGCAGCGCTGCTCCTGCAGCAAGAGTGTGCTGGGGATTTTTTGGTCAGCCCTGACTGCTCTCCGTGTGCAAGGAGCAGAGAAATTGGAAATATCCTACGCTGAGCACTCACCCTGCCTTTCACTCCCAAGACTTGAACGTGTGTGAGGAAAACACTAACTTTTTTTAGAAGTTTTTTCCTCAGATATTTGGCCTCAAGTTTACATTTTAAAAAAGTTAAAAAAAAAAAAGAGCCCCTATTCCTATTAATAAATGCAATTAAACTGCAAGCTAGAATGTTAATTCGGGTTCTTAGTGCTTCCTAATCTGTTTTTTTCCCTCCAAAACCGGCTCCAGGATGAGGCTCTGTCCTTCTGGAGGTGTCTGAGGCCCCACAGATCCCACCACCCACACCCTTTACCCCACACCCATCCCGGGGTGCCACTCCCGAGGACCCAAAGGCAGATGAGCCGTGCCAGAGCCCCGCTGGCATTTGGGGTGAGTGTGCCCGTGCAGGCGGGAGGCAGCGGGGGGGGGACGCGTTCCGTGCGCCCCAGCCCTGCCGTCCGTGTGTCCCCAGGACACACATCCCCTTCCCCGCCCGGGGCCGCGTTCCGGTGCGGCCGGAGCCGATGCGCTGTGACAGGTAAAGGGCACCGTGCGGCTCCGCAGCCGCTGCCAGCGGGGATGTGCCGGCCGTGCCGCACCCTTTGCGTGCCGGCACGGAGCAGGAGCATCGCCCTCGCTGCGGGGGAAGCTTCTCCTGCCCGTCCGGGCTCCCCTCCCGGCAGGGATGGGCACCGGGAGGGGATCGGGGCGCCCTGAACAAACCCTCTGCAGGAAACCCGAGCACCCCGCAGCAGCTACCGGGGAGCCTAAATCGTGGGGGCACCTTAAAAACTCCTCCTGGGTTTGCAGTGACCCACTCAGGAGGAAAAGCGTGCGTTCTCACGGACCACGAGCACCATTGTGCGTGAAAGTTCAGAGCGCCTTCGGGGCTCTGGGTGTCACGGAGGGGTCTGGGCTGGGCGGGACCACCGGGCTCTCGTGTTCCAAAGCCTGCCCGAGCAGGGACAGCTCCCCCGGGCAGGGGCATCCCCTCCTGGAGCCTGCACCAACAGCCCCTGCTCACTTCGGAAAGAAAGGGCCTCAAAACCTTCCTGCAAAAGTTGCATTTTGATCCATCTGATGGGCTTTGTACTCAATATAACTCTCAGACACGGCCACGAGGCTGTTCCCTGGCAGACAATGCCACCGGGCCCAGCAGGGCTCCTGCAGGCACACTCCCAGGAAGGAGAACGCTGTAAATAGTGCGTTACAGGCCTCTATTTCAGGATGCATGGGGTTGGAAAGTACAAAAAAACTACTGCTGCAATCATTTCTACTTCTCCAGTTCCGCCTAAAAATCTCAGCGCTTGCTGCTCGGCCTTTGCAAGGCTCGTGTTTGTGTTCCAATTTTTCCCACATATTTGATGACGACTGTTTTCGCCAGCAGAGCGGCCAGACTCCCTCACGGAGCAATTACACAAGGAATTAATTATAGCAGAGGCAGATGAGAGCAGCACCGAAAATAACTCGAGGTCAGATTGATGCCGTGTGTCAGCTTTACGTAATCAGACCGGGCTCCCCAAAAACGGGGCTCCCCAAAAACGGGGCTCCCAGCCCCAGGCACTGCTCCAGCCCACTGGCAGGGCAGCAGCCTCCCATGGGTTTTGCTCTTCCTGCCAGTGAGGAGCCTGGGGGAGCAGAGGAAGTTTTCCAGGCCTGAGGAACTGCACTTTGTCCCGGGGGAAACCTTCCCCGCTGTGTAACTCCAGCTCACCAGGTGAGCAAAGCCTGCCCCCTGAACTGCAGCCTTTTCACTCCAGGTACCCCCTGAACTGCAGCCTTTCCACTCCAGGTACCCCCTGAACTGCAGCCTTTTCACTCCAGGTACCCCCTGAGCTGCAGCCTTTCCACTCCAGGTACCCCCTGAACTGCAGCCTTTCCACTCCAGGTGCCCCCCTGAGCTGCAGCCTTTCCACTCCAGGTACCCCCTGAACTGCAGCCTTTCACTCCAGGTGCCCCCTGAGCTGCAGCCTTTCACTCCAGGTGCCCCCTGAACTGCAGCCTTTTCTCTCGAGGTGCCCTTCCTGCTCCAGCTCTCCTTTTCCCAGACTGCAGGTGACTCCCCTGCCGTCCCACAGCCGGGAGATGCTGCCTGGAGCAGCCCCTGCTGCTCAGGGCTCTGATGGAGCAGCCTCGCACGCTGGGTGTCACACCAGCTCACAGAAATGACAGATGGAAAGGTGTTTCATTCCCCTCTCAAACAAGGATCCCTTCTCCAGGCCCCTGCACCAGCGAGAGGAGCCAGGGCTGACAGGGCCAGGCTCCAGGGTGGGCATCCCCCCAGCTCCAGCCTCATCCAAACCCCCCAGCCCCAGGGCAGGGAGGGAAGGGCTCAGGGGCACAGCAGGAGCTGCAGCCAGGGCAGGGGAATCCTGCTGATCCTAAAATCAGAACTAAAAATCAGACTAAAAACTAAAAATCAGAAATTCACCTGTTGGAGAGAGCCCAGAGGAGCCAGGAGCTGTTCCTGGAGCCCCTCTGGAGCCAGGCTGGGAGAGCTGGGAATGCTCCCCTGGAGAAGGGAAGGCTCCAGGCAGAGCTCAGAGCCCCTGGCAGGGCCTGGAGGGGCTCCAGGAGAGCTGCAGAGGGACTGGGGACAAGGGACAGAGGGACAGGAGCCAGGGAATGGCTCCCAGTGCCAGAGGGCAGGGATGGGTGGGAGATTGGGAACTGGGAATTCCTGGCTGGGCTGGGATTGCCAGAGAAGCTGCATTTTATGGGATTTTGTTTGGCTGGTTTTTTAAAATTTAGTCTCTTTTAGAATTTTGAGTTCACTTGTGCCCAAATCCAGAGGCATTCAGAGCTCAGCTCAGCCCCAAAGCCAAGGCAGCTGGGTTTCTAAATGTTTGCTGCTGACACTTAGGTTGATGAGGATTTTCTCCCTCTACAGCTTTATTTCTCCTAAAAAGTTGATATTTTGCACTGCTCTAACTCAGGAAAATTTAAGGGGTTTTTTGGAAAATTTATCAGGGTTTTTTTCCCTCCCAGACCACTCTCTGGTGGGAATCTCTGATTTTCCCTTTGGAAATCAGGCACATCGAGAGGCAAGGCAGAGAAATGGCACATGGTAAACTGAAATGCAGGTGTGCTCTCCCAACACCCGAAATAAGGCCATTGTTATTCCACCATTCAGGAATCCAATGACTCCTAACCATAATTTAGTGAAGATCAAGTGTAAAATCTGTTTAATAATACCCGGTACATCCTCTATCCTGGAGATTATATCCTGCATTTGCAGGGCACTGACTCCATAATCTAACAGGTCTTTTCCATCTCTGACTTCTATTAGCCTATGAATTATAACAAAAGGACCATTAGGCAAACCATAATTGTGGAAACAGCCTCTGACACGTGAGACTAACTCCTGCCATGGCAGGGAAAACTAAAATTAAAACACAGACAACTGAAGGGAGAGCATTCCCTTCATCCAAGAGTTGAGTCGCTCGCTTAAAATCAGGAAACAAAACTCACTAAGTCGCAGAAAAGGCTTTTTTTCCCCTCCCCTTCTCTCTGGAGAGACGACTTTGGGCAGCACAGCAGGTGCTGGTTTGTCCCTGCAGGACGGATGGGACTGGGATTATTTGGGATATTTTCTTTATCTGCTGCCTCTGCCCAGCCCACCCTGCCCTGCGCCCCGGAGCCGCTCCTGCCAAGAGGAGTGACATCCTCGGAGGAGCCTCACCTGGGGAGGCAGGGAGCAGGGAGCTCAGCCATGCTGCAGAGCCCAGAGCTCGCTGCTGCGAAGGTCAGCAGCTCTGCAGACACCTCGGGGGACAGGGGCTGGCAGAGGGGCACGGGCTGCCCCGCAGCGCAGGAGTGGGGCAGGAGCCAGCCAGAGCCACCCCAGCCCCCCGAGCAGGGCTGGCCAGAGCTCCCAGCCCCTCCTGGGCGCTGCCCTGCCCCGGGCAGGAGGCTCCTTCCTCCCCAGCATCATCCTCCCGCAGCACTGCGCCCACAGCCCTGCCCGGCAGGGACCCGGTGGCCGTGAGCGCTGGCCCAGGGCCAGGCTGCCCATCGGGGCTGGGGGAGCTCCAGCCCCGCTCCCCGGGCACCAGGGCTCGGTGCCAGCACCGACTGAGCCCCACAGGTGAGGCAGGGGCAGCCTATGGGGCCCCACCCCAGCAGGATGGCACTGACCCCGTGCTGGGAGCAGGGCGTGGAGCTCCTGGCGTGGTCCCAGCCCCACAGGTGAGGCAGGGTCACCTCAGTCCCACCCCAGCAGGATGGCACTGGCCCCGTGCTGGGAGCAGGGCATGGAGCACCTGGCATGGTCCCAGCCCCACAGGTGAGGCAGGGTCACCCCATGGGGTCACCTCAGTCCCACCCCAGCAGGATGGCACTGGCCCCATGCTGGGAGAAGGGCGTGGAGCACCTGGCGTGGTCCCAGGTGAGGCAGGGTCACCACATGGGGTCACCTCAGTCCCACCCCAGCAGGATGGCACTGGCCCCATGCTGGGAGCAGGGTGTGGAGCTCCTGGCATGGTCCCAGCCCCACAGGTGAGGCAGGGACAGCCCATGGGGTCACCTCAGTCCCACCCCAGCAGGATGGCACTGGCCCCGTGCTGGGAGCAGGGCGTGGAGCTCCTGGCGTGGTTTGGGACCAGCAGGGACCCAGCACCGGAGTGAGCCTTTCCCAACACCTTCCTGACAAAACCCAGCTTTTGGCCCTCCAGAACATTCCTCCAGCTTAATTAGCAAACACTTTTCACGTGCCCAACTGCTCCTTTTCCCCATGACTCCTCACAGGACTGCTCATACAGAACACACCCGTTAGAGACAGCTCTGCAGGCTCATCTCCTCACACCCTCCCTGCGCAGAAAGGAGGGACCATCCCTTCCCTCTGCTCCCGAGGAGCCAGGCTGAGGGCTGCAGGCTGAGCCAGGTGCATGTGCTGCAGCAGGCTCTCCAGCTGTGCCCTGCACCTTGCAGCACCCTTGCAGCACCCTTGCAGCACAGCTGCTCGGCGCTCCCGGCCGCGCCTCGCTGTGCCAAACCAGGTGGCAGAGAGGGCTGATGGTTATTTATGGAGCAGAGCGGTGTCCAGGAGGGATTAGGAGGACTCTCAAGATCACTTCTGCCTGCAGCTTGAGCAGGGTTTGAAAACAGGTCTTTTCAAATGAGTAAAATGGGTATTTTCAGCGAGTAAAATTCTCCATTTCTGCCCCGGCGTGCTCGGAGCCGCGTTAACGCTTCCATTTAAAAATCAGCTCCGCAAGGGGGTCAGGACTTGGCAGCGAGTGCTCTCCATGAGCTGGGAGTGGCCACACCTGCACTGCACTCCTCATCACAATCAGATCCTGGGGGACACCCACACAAAGAGCTGTTGGCCAAGCAGAACCCATGGAAGAGCTCACGGAAACTCCACTGGAGTTCAGCGGGGCAGGGTCACCCTCACTGTCAGCCCTACTGCACTTCAGAGCCCCTGGCTGGGGCAAACAGGCAGGAAAGGATCCTGCAGGGCCAGGACACACGGTGGGGCTCAGCAGGGGAGTGGGCACTGCCTCTGTGCCGGCCACAGGCACCCCAGAGCCGCCCAGCCCTGTTCTGCAGCCACAGCTGGAGCGCATCCCCGCTGCTCACTGCACACTGCCACCGAGGCTGCAACGAGCTGTGAGAGTGGGAAAGTGCCCCTAGCCAGCCCCTTTTTTAGTTCCATTTCAAAGAGGATTTGGGGGGACCCTGCCTTGGGATTTCCAGCCTGTTCCCAACTGCACTTCCAGCTCTGGGCTGTGATTCAGCTTGGAGCACAGGGTGCCATGACATGGCATCTTCTGCACCTAAAGGAGCAGCTTCTGGTTTACCTCTCCCTTTCCCTAAAGGAAGATGTCCACAGTGTTAGTCCCTATTAAATATTAATAACAAACTTGGGAAGGAGCTGGAGCCAGATGCATAAAGCCAGGATTCCTCGCTGGAAGCAGAGTCCAGCACAAACATGTGGGAGTGCTCCCAGGGCTTGTACAGCCTCTGATCCCGGCAGAAAATGAACTGCTCCAGCTCCCCATGGCACAGGAACTCCTGGGATTGCAGGGCCAAGGGTTTCTCTGCAGCCCCTGCTTTATTGAACCTGCAGCTTTCTCCCCCAAGATGTCTGCAAAGGCAGAGAGCAGAGGGCTGGAATTCATTTTAGCATCGCCTCACTAATAGCAGAGACTTTCTCCTGGCAACTTTGCCATTAAATCTTATTTTGCTTGCAAATCTATTAAAAATACAACTCTAGCCCAAATGTATTTTATGTAATATTCATTTTTCATCATGGCCCTGCTGCTCACTTACAAATGAGGAAAGCATTGTGAACACGTGAACTGTATTTGTTCATGTCAGGAAATGCAAGGAAATAAAAATGTAACAATTCTTTCAGTTCTATAAGTTTCATCTTCAGGAATTAGCACAAAGAATCATTTTCACAGAGGTTTTCAGGAGAAAAGACATCAGCATGTGACTTTAATTTGTAATAGGCCCAAGTGTGTTTTATTGTCCTTCTTTGTGCTCTCTGTTACACAGGAGATTTTTTGTGACATAAATATCATGAATATCCGAACCTGGGGTGCTGTTCTTTGGGACCCTCCATCATTTACATTTTAGAAATATTTTATATAAATGCTGTGATGAAGTGCTGACCAGCCCTGAGTTTCAGCAGTTTGTTGATTCTATATACTCACATGCCTAAGGCTGCAAAATTCATGCCCAGACACTGGAAGTCACATCACTCAAAAATCACACCCATGCTCTTTGGACACATCCAGAGAATCACCCAATTTTACAGAAAAATAGAAAAAATGTACAATGAGAGTCACTTCATGGCAGCTTTAGGGAAAGGCTGTGCTCTGAAAATAGAGTCCTGAACCTTCCCTAACTGCAGAGACCAAGCCCAAAACGCCCTGGGCAGGAGCAGCCAGTCCCGACCCCACGGACCCCGCAGGGTCCTGCTCTCCCTCCCTCTCCTGTGTTTGCCATCTCTGACAACAGCCATCCTACCAAAGCCATTAACTCAGCCTGAGCTGCTCAGGCCAGCACACACAGCAACAACCAGGGCCAAAAACCAGGGCCTGCCAACCCCCCAGTGCCCCCACGGCTGGGCAGGGCACCAGGCTCCAGCCCCCGAGGGGTCACACGGGAAAGCTGAGTGCCCGCACACAAAACCTGGTCAAACACCACCTCCCCTCAACAGGAACATTCATCTGAATAAACTCCTCCACCTCACCCAAGGAGCTCGGCTGTAAGGGGGGAGCTGAGGAGGAAAGGCTGAAGTGACCAAAACACCTGAGTTTTGCCATGGAAATTCTCATCCTAATGGTGGACCCAAAATTCCCAATGAGATTTGGTTTCTGACAGTGAACAATAAAGATTTGAATAAAAACTAGAAATGCTCTGACTAGACAAGAGGCCTGTTCAATGAAATGTGCTGCTCACACTGGTCCAAAAGCAGGTTTCTCTCGAGTCCCTGGCCTGGCACCTTCCCCTGGTGCAGCAGAGAGCAGGCAGGAGCTGAGCCAGCCCAAACCTCCTCCCTGGCTCCAGCAGTGCTGCCCTGCTCGTGTTCCACCCAACCAAACTCCTTGCTGCTGCTGCTGCAGGAAGCTCCAGCTGTGCTGGCATCCCCCAGGGACCCGCAGCCCGGACAGGCTGCCTTGGCAGCAGAGCACAAATCACCCTTTGGTCTGAACCAGCTCTCCTGGCCACCCCTGCACCCCGGCAAAATGCAGCAATCCCACCAAAATGTAATCATGCCCCTGCTTTGATAGACACCTACTTTGAAATAAGAGAAATTTAAAAAACAAACAAAGCAACCCACAAAGCTCCAGCTTCTCTACACTGTGCCACAGCACCAGAGAGGGAAACTCTTCACTGCTCAACCAGGGGAGCAGAGACAGGAGGAAATCAGGAAAACAGAGAAAGCACACCATATAGGAAATGTCAAATATGTCAAAACATTCATGAATACCAACATCTCCCTCTGCACCATCCCCAGCTGCAGAGGTTACTCAGGGCTAACGTTTCACAAGTGCAGATTATGCAGCGCGGGGTTTACTTATACATAAAAAATCAGCTACAGGTGCATCCAAGGTGCTTTTTGCATGCAGCCAGTCCGGGGATTTCTCCCGCTACAGAAAAGCCAGGAGGGTAAAATCACATAAAACATGAATTTCCCAGCTCTGGCCACCCCAGACGCGAGTTCCTGCCGGCTGCTGGCGGTGCCCTGACACACAGGTGAGGATAATCAGGCGGGGACCGAAAGTGAGCGCTGCCGGCTGCGTGCCCGGGGCAGCAAGGCTCCCGGCCGGGGCAGCTGGTCTGCAGGAGCAGCACACACCTCCTCCTGCCCGAGCCACCAGCTGGCAGCTCTGCCCGCTCGGTTTGGTGCCACTCGGGGCTCAACACACCCAGGGCATCATCACACCTTCCAGAGCCGCCGAAAAACGCAGCTGAGATTGAATGCCAGCCGTGGAACGCGGTGGGCAGGGCGGGCAGCGGGCGCCTGGCCTGAATCCACCCCCGGTTCTTTTGTCAGGTTTGGAAATTTCGGCATATTTGGGAGAATTGCGCCTCGGTGCCACCTCCCCAGCCAGGCACAGCAGGAGGAGGAAGGTGCCCAGCTCTGGAGAGGAGCTTCCCCTGCTCCCTGGGAGCACCAGTGTGGCCTCCAGACAAAGCAAACGCACTCCACCCTTACACCTCGGCGCACCGGAGGAGGAACTCGCAGAAAACAATGCGTACAAAACAGAAAGTTGGGTTCAAATCAGCCCAGCGGGTTGGTAAGGAGCTACAAAACCCGGAATTCCGAGGGAACAAACCAGGATGGGTCTGGCTGCTCCTCACACGAGCCCCGCAGAACGAGCAGTAACAAATTCCAGCAGCAGCACACAGCTCAAATAATTAAGATAGCTATTGATCTGGAATATTGCAAGCCCGGAGAAGTGAAATCTTTTAATAAATCCTCCCATTGATACCACCAGTTAAAAATCATTCCTTCAGCTCCACATTCTGCCTTGAGCTCCCACTCTGAACGTTTTTCTCAAGGTCTCTACACGGCGCTCAGCGTTCCCTCCTGGCTTTCCTGCCTCGCCGGAGCCTGCAGAAGGCGGCAGGCAGGGAGGGAGGGATCCCAGAGGCTGTGCCCCCCCTGCAGCCCGCCCCCAGCCCCTGCCCCTGCCCCTGCCCGAGCCCACCTCGGTGCCGAGTCCGGCCGGGCCGCTCCCTCCGGGCTCGGCTCCTCCCGCAGCGGGACACGGCCGGGCACACCTGGGGGAGCTGCGGGGGAGCAGCCGAGGCAGGTGTGAAATGGCCGCCTGGGAAGGATAAATTCTGCTTTCCCCCGGTGCAGAGGGTTAAACCTGTTAGAAAAGTTACTGCAAAGGGCGCTGATTAAAGTGGTGAAAACAGCTGATTTCTGGGAGGAATTGGGAGCAGCTGGGGGATATTTAGAAGGGGATCGAGTTCTTAAATTCTTTCTTGAAGAGGTTTTTGTCTTTCTTTTGCATTTCAGACCCCTTCTAGAGCATAGACATTTACACTTCCATTTTTATTTACGCATATTGAAGGAATGTCCGTATTCTCAATCTATTTAGGGCATATCTGTATTCCATGTGCGCTGTTTAGGTCGAAGCCACAGCTACTCCAGCCCCGTGCCCGTGGCGATCCCGAGCTCCAGACCCCGCTCGGGATGAATTAGGCAGCCCCCGCCTCTGCCCCAGCCCCGCTCCTTGTCCCGCCACAGCACCCGCCCGCCACGGCACCGACTTTTATTCTTTCTTACAACTCTTCATGCTCGGAATGTTTCGCCTGACCGAGCCGCGAAGCCCCTTCCCCGGCAAACCGAGTACTCGGGGCTCGCCCGCACCGGGGGCTGCAGAGCCGCGGATCGCAGATGCCCGGCACCGGGACGGGGATGCGGCTCCGGTCTGGGGTACAGCACCGGGACGGGGAGGCGGCACCGGGACGGGGATGCGGCTCCGGTCTGGGGTACAGCACCGGGACGGGGAGGCGGCACCGGGCTGGGGTACAGCACCGGGACGGGGAGGCGGCACCGGGACGGGGAGGCGGCTCCGGGATGCCGCCCGCCAGCCGTGGGGAGAGCCTGCCGCTCACCCGTGTCCGTGGGGTTTTGGGCACAGCGGGACGCATGGCACAGAGGAACAAAACCGCTCCCGGGCGTGCCTCCCTCCCCCTCCCACGGGCGTTATATTGTCTGCCGAGGGGAGGCTGAAGTTCCGTCCCGACCGGCTGAACCAGCAGAGTTTGGGTTCCTCCTCCCTCTCCACGCGCGGGAGCCCCGTGAGCGCATCCCGGTCCCGGGACCCGCGGGGCTCCGGGCGCGGTGCCGGTGTCCCCGACCCAAGCTTGGCAGGAGCCCGGGGCTTTGGGGGAAGCGCTCCCGGGACCCCGCAGGCTCCGCGCTGCCCGTCCTGCCCCCCGAGAGCGGCGTTGGGAATTAAACTCCTCCACGAAAGGTGTTTTCCTGAGGAATTAGCCCCCCGGCGAAGGGATGCGCCTGAGCAAACGCCGGCGCGGGAGGAGGGAGAGAGGGATGGATGGCGCAGGATGCGGGGTCTGGATGCGGCGGGGACCGAGCGTGCTAAAACCCGGGGAAGGACCAACCTCCGAGCCGCGGCTCTTCCTCCTCTTCCTCCCGCGGAGCCGGCGGCGCCGAGCGGGAGCGGCCCCGGCCATCGCCGCTCCGGGATCGCCGCACGGGCAGAGGCTTTTGTCCCCTGGGTGCGGCGGAGGCTGGCGGAGGAGCTTCGCACTTCGGCAGAAAGGAGACGAAATTCGATTCGTTTACATGTTTTATTGTTGTAAACATTAAAATTGTCTTTCTCAAAGAAAGAGTTCTCGGGAGAAAAATAATAATAATAATAATTATAATAATAATAATAGTCCGCGTTTCTAACTGTCGTACACCATATTAAAAAAGGCAGCGACTTTCCCGTGTGCCAAACCGGGGTAATACAAAGAAAAATACTACAGAATATGGCAATATTAAAAATATTACTCGAACATAAAATAATATATTAACCGACAATTTTTAGACATAAAAAACAAATGGAACAAAACAAACCAAGAATTCAAAGTGCTCAGTAATTTCCAGGGAGTTATGTATAGTATAAGCACTCTGGAAACAGTCAAAAGCTGCTGCATGCAAGATCTGTTTAGCTTTAGACAACAAAATAATCAAGATATAAACTTCTTCTTTAATCAACATCAACAGTACATACAACACTTACAAACAAGGGGTGTCGGGCGGTGTTTACAAACACTATGTGTCCCTTTGGGGGGATTCCGGGGGGTAACACTTGTGCCCACCTATTTTACAATTGAGAAAATGTTTGAAGCTTAGATAACTACCAGTCTTTATAAAAGCTACCAGACTACATAGTGTCTGAAATACTATTTATAGAATATAGACATTACTGAAATAGCAAGTGCCTATAACATTGTCACCCTGGAATCGTCATGCTTCCCTGGTATGGACAGATTGGGTTTTCTTTTTTTTTTTTTTTTAATTCTCCTTTTTTCTTTAAATTATTTTTTTCCCAAACACATTTAGCTTTTATTTTTGATTATTTTTTTTTTTTAGAATTATTTTCCACGTTTCATCATAAATAGGCACAGAAGAATTTTTTTTTTTTTAAAAGCCAAACTGCATCTGATAAATTTACAAGCCTTCGCCTTCATTAATGCCACGCCACCCACGCAACGTTTGGGGTTGGGGTAGATTACAGCTTTCTTTTACTGCAGAAAACTTTAGTCTTTAGGAGGGAGAGGCTTGCGGGTCGCCTCGGCGCTGGGTTCGGCACCGCGTGAGCCGACGCCGCCAGGCAGGCTCGTCTTTGCACCAGAAGTCCTGAATAATAAACTCATTTAGAAGCCGAGAATAAAAAGTTTATACCATGGTATTTGTGTAGTCCATGAGCTGCATCCATGGCGGCCCAGAGCCAAAATGCCCATCGCGTTCTGCCTGCAGGAGTTGGCAACACCGGCCGGGTGGGAGCTGCACCCAGGGGTGCTGCTCTGGGCCCACGCCAGCTCCCCTTCGGGCAGGTGGAGCTTCTCCTCGGGTCAGCGGAAGCGTGCGGGAAGAGTCTTAAAAAGGTAAAGTGTCCAGAAAGAGTTTGTCGATTATTGCTGGCGGTGGCACCAAATCTTCCAGTTTCAGGTAGAAAATGCGCTGCAGCCCCTGTGTGCAAAGCGTGCGGAGTTCGGGGAGCTTCCCCAAGAGTTTGGACAAATAGTTGGGGCGATTCAGCCCCCCGTTATTGAAAGTCACGTGGTCTTTGAGACAATTTACAATCTTGTTCTGAAGCTCTTCCACCCTCTTGGGTTCCTTAAGCCCGTGCCTCTCTGCAAAGAGAAGGGTGCGGGACGTTAGGGTCTGGACCGGAGCGGGGCGGGCGGGGGAGCAGGAGGGGGGACACTGACCTGTCACCATGGCCAGGGCAGCGATGCAGGAGAAGGCAGAGATGTCGATGTTCATGTTTTGCAAGTTGGAGGAAAATTCCACGATGGAATCGATCCACTCCCCAAAGCCACGGATGCACTGCAACCGGTGCAGGACCACCCCGTTGCAGAAGATCAGCTTCCCCTCCACGGGGTTGGACCTGGAAGGAAGGGGACAACCCCAGAATGAACTGATGGATGGAGGAGAGAGGGAGGAAAATTAGACGGGAAGAGAAAACGGAGGAAAGGAAAGACAAAAGATAAGAGGCAGACGAAATATAAGAGTAAGGAAAGAGAGAATGAGTGAAAGGAAGAAAGCGAGAAAGACAGAGAGGGAGAGAAAGATAAAATAGAGAAGAGGGAATGAAAGAGAAAAAAGAACAAGAGAGAGCAGGAAAGAAATAAAATAATAAGAAAGGAGATGATGGGGGAGAAAATCTAAACAACTAATTACTTGAGGAGCAATAAATGAAGGATTTAAGAGGCACCTAATTACCGAGGAGCTAATAAAATGCAGCCCAGTGGACCTTGAAAGGGTCTGATTCCCTGCCCGCGGCCCCGACCCCCGCTCACCTGTACGCCAGCCGCAGCACGAACAGCTCCAGGAAGGCGGACTCGAAGAGCAGGTCCTGGTCCGTCTTGGGGAGGTCGGTGAAGCCGGGGATTTTTTCCGCCCACCCTCGGATGATCTCCATGGAGCCGGTCAGGAGATCGTAGAACTGCTGGATGTGCTGGGTGTCGTCACCGCTCAGCTGGTAGTCGGGGTTAGCCTGGAACTGGATATTCATTTTAAAAAGCACTTAATGAGGTTCTCTAAAGTCTATAACCCGTGAAATTGCTCACCCCGTCCCCGGCCGGGGAGCGGGCTGGGATAACAATTAAAGCTCTCTCTGACCGGTGAGGAAATTAGATGCTCCGGGGCAATTAATTCGATTAGGAACGGCGCTCCGAGGCCGCCGCTCTCCGTGCGCGGGGGCCCGATCCCGGGGCGGCGCCGGCGGGGCCGAGCCGAGCCCCCGGTCCCGGCGGGGCCGAGCCGAGCCCCGGGCGGGCAGGAAGGGCCGCGCCGAGCCCCGGGCCGGCCTCGCCTCTCCCCCCGCGGCGGCCGCGGGGCCGGGCCCCCCCTCCCCGGGCGGCGGCGGCGGGGTCCCTCCGCGAGCTCGGTGCCGCTTACCCGGGAATAGTCCAGGCTGGTCATAGCCGGGTTGGAGTCGACATGGGCTCTCACCAGCGCACTGATCAGACTCACCGGGGGAGAGGGGGGAGAAGGCTCCTGGGGGCTCTTCGGTTTGGACGGCAAGCGGCCCCGCCGGCCTTTTAGGCTGTCTGTGCGCACCACTGCAAGAGACGGGGGTCAGCCCGGCGCCGGCCCCGCGGGGCGCGCCGGACACACGGACGCACGGACACTCACCCTCCTTGACCATGCCGACGGCCAGGCACTTCTGGAAGCGGCAGTACTGGCAGCGGTTGCGGCGGCGCTTGTCCACCGGGCAGTTCTTGTTGGCCAGACACACGTACTTGGCGTTCTTCTGCACCGTGCGCTGCGGGCCGGCCGGGCGGGCAGCGGCGTCAGCGCCGGCCCGGGGAGCGCCCCGCGCCGCCGCCTGCCCGCCCGCCCCTGCCCGCGGCTTCCTTTGCTGCCTTTCCCCCTCGGCTTTCTTTTTCCTTTACCCCCCTTTATTATCCTTTCCGTTTTTCCGCTTTGTTTCCTTCCCGTTCCCCTTCGTTTTCTATTCCCGCTTTCATTTTTTCCCCTTTATTTTCCTTTTTTTATCTTTACTTCTCCTCTGCTTTTACCTTTATATTCCTTCCTCCTTTTCTCCCTTTATTTTCTTCTCCCTTTTAAATTTTTCCTTTCTATAATTTCCTTTTTCCCTTTTCATCTTCTGCCTTTTAAGATTTATTTTTAAGATTTATTTTCTTTTCCCTTTATTTCCTTTCCCCTTTTCCCTCTTTATTTTTACTTCCTTTCCCCCTTTATTTAGTTTCCATTTTTCTCCCTTTTACTTCCTTTTCCTACCCCCCCCCCTTTTTTTTTTTTTCCCAAGGCATTTAACAGGAGAAAATTGACAGCGTTAACATCCAAGCTAACCTCGCAGCTCCTAGCCGTGTTTTATATGCCAAGAGGAGGGAAAGAGACGCTCGGTAAATACAAATCCGTGGGCATTCATATTATTTACATTCCTTGGAGACCTCCTCTATTTAAAATGATAAGATTATTCAATCAGGATGGTGAAATAAAGAGATCACTTAATTTTACCACAGGGAATTCCGTTCCACATGGTTAGCTCAGACGCACTTCTCTGTCCTAACCGATTTCCATCTGCGGGCCGCCGGCCCCGCGGGCTCCCCCGCCGCCCTGCCCGGCCCTGCCCGGCCCGTCCCGCGGCCCCGCTCACCTTGAAGAAGCCCTTGCAGCCCTCGCAGGTGCGCACGCCGTAGTGCTGGCAGGCCGCGTTGTCGCCGCACACGGCGCAGAGCCCCTCGTTGGACGGCGAGCCCCGGGAGGGCGGCGAGGGCACCTGGCTGTCCAGCAGCTGCGGCGCGGGGCCCAGCTGCAGCCCGGGGAAGGCCATGGAGGGCTGCTTGCGGATGCCGCCGGGCACGGCGAAGGGCTGCCCGTCCACGCCGTGGTGCGGCCCCGCCGGCTCGGCGCCCATGGGGACGTGCAGGGGGCCCTCGAAGCGCATCTGGCAGCTGGACACGGGCGTGCCGGGCGGGGACTGCTTGAAGGAGAACAGGGACAGGCGGGACACGGGCGTTTTGCGCTGCTCGATCATGTGCGTGGTGGCCACGTAGTTGGGGTGGAAGTTGTGCAGGGAGCCGGGCTCGTCCCACACGGGGCCGTGCTGCACCTGGAAGCCGGGCGTGGAGGGGGTCGGGGGCGACGAGGGCTTGTAGTAGACGGAGCCCGAGTGGGACATCATCTCCTCGGACTGGGGGGGCAGGTGGCCGTGCTGCTGGTAGCCGTGCATCTGAATGTCTTCCACCTTAATGGAGGACTGCTGTCCGGACAGGGGCATTTGGTACAAGCAGGGGGGCTTCACGTCGTAGCTCGTGTTGTAGTTGTCCATAAAGGTACTGAAGCTGGGCAGAGAAGTGGTGGCGGTGATTTCGGTGTTGGTGAGGTCCATGCTAAACTTGACGAACTCCGGAGTTAGGAAATCGGAGCTGTATTCTCCCGAGGAGTGGTAGCTGTAGCTCTGGGAGGCCGGGCTGGCTCCTTGAGGCGAGGACCCATACTGAGCCTGAACACAGGGCATGGCTGCAAACGAAACAGCGTCAGGTAGACTCGGCCCGCGCCGCCCCGCGCCGGCCGCGGGAGCCGAGCGCCGGGAGCCCCCTGCCCCGCCGGGGCCGCGGGGACGGAGCGCACCAACCTTCAGCCGAGGGAGCGGCGTGTTCGGGGCAGCCGAGGGCGGACAGCGTCGGAGCGCGGCGGGGAGCGAGGTGTCCGCGGGTTCAGAGCGCGGCGGCGGCTCCAGCCTGCCCGGCGCGACGGCTGCGAGAGACACGGACCGGCCGGTGAGCGGACGGACACACGGACACGCCGGTGAGCGGACGGACATACGCACAGACACACGGATGAGCCGGCGAGCGGACGGACAGACGGACCGACACACGGACCCGCCGGCGAGCGGACGGACACACGGACCGACACAAGGACTCGCCGGCGAGCGGACCGACACACGGACCGACACAAGGACTCGCCGGCGAGCGGACCGACACACGGACCCGCCGATGGGGCAGCAGGGGCGGGGGACTGACACAGAAACCCGCTGGTGCGGGGACGGACACACGGACCCGGGGCGGAGAATAGGCACACGAACCGGCCGGTCAGGCAGCCCCGACGGGGAACTGACACACGGACGCGCCGGTGGAGGGACAGACACAGGGAGCCGCTCGAACGGGGACAGACACACGGAGCCGCCGGCGCGGGGACAGACACACGGAGCCGCCGGCGCTCCGCCCAGCTCTGGGGAGCCCCGCCTGCGGAGCCCCGGGGCTGCGGGAGCGGGGGTGGGCAGGGCCGCCCCGCGCCCCTCGAGGAGCGGGTTTGGGCTCGGTTTGGAGTTATTCCTCAGTAACCGGGCAGGTGGCTCCCGGCGGGCGGGCTGTCACCGGCACCGGCTGCCAGGCTCCTTCTCCACGCCCTCCGGGAGCCGCGGCGCATCCCTGGGGAGAGCGGGCGAGGCGCGGGGTTCCCGGCGCGGCGGTGCCGGCACCGGCGCGGGGCGCGGGTGACTGCCAGCCCGAGCGGACCCGGCTCGGCTCGGCAGCTCCGCGGGTGACACGCGCCCTCGGGCAGCGCCACCCGTCCCGTCCGGGAACCGACCCGAGCGGGACCCGCCAGCAGCGGGGACGGCACGGCGCGGCACGGCACGGCACGGCACGGGGGCGCATCCCGCGCCTCGCGCGCGGGACCCCGCGGCGGGAGGGGGGCGCGGGAGGCGGGACCGGCCGGGCACTCACCGGGGAGCGGAGCGCGGCGCGGGGCGCGGGGCGCGCATCCAAGTGCGGGCGGAGCGGCGGCGGCGGCGGCGGCGCGGGCGGCCGGACTGTGCCCGCCCGCAATGTGCCTTTGTTTATGTGGCCGCGGCCGCCGCCGACCAACGTGCGCCGCGAGCCCCCGCGCGTCACCGCGCGTCAGCGCCGCCCGCCAATCCGCGCCGCCGGGGGCCCGCCCCGGACACGCCCCCCCGCGCGCCAGCGCGCCCTTTTGGTAAGTTTCCGACCGGTGACGTCACGCGGAGGGACGCGCCCCGGCCACGCGCCGGGCGGAGGCGTGGCCTCATTTGCATAGAGGGCGGTCCCGCCCCCGCCCCCCGCGCGCGTCACCGTGACGCGAACCCTGGAATAGCGCGCGCGACCGCGACCCCGGCCGGGACAGAACCGGGACAGGGACGGAACCGGGACAGAACCGGGACAGGGACAGAGCCGGGACAGGGACGGAACCGGGACAGAGCCGGGACAGGGACGGAACCGGGACAGGGACGGAACCGGGACAGAACCGGGACAGGGACAGAGCTGGGACGGAACCGGGACAGGGACGGAACCGGGACAGAGCCGGGACAGGGAGAGAGCTGGGACGGAACCGGGACAGGGACGGAACCGGGACAGAGCCGGGACAGGGACGGAACCGGGACAGGGACGGAACCGGGACAAAGCCGGGACAGGGACAGAGCCGGGACAGGGATAGAGCCGGGACAGGGACGGAACCGGGACAGGGGACGGAACCGGGACGGAACCGGGACAGAGCCGGGACAGAACCGGGACAGGGACGGAACCGGGACAGAACTGGGACAGAACCGGGACAGGGGACAGAGCCGGGACAGGGACAGAGCCGGGACAGAACTGGGACAGAACCGGGACAGGGGACAGAGCCGGGACAGGGACAGAGCCGGGACAGAGCCAGGAATGGGACAGAGCCAGGACAGGGGACAGAGCCGGGACAGGGACAGAACCGGGACAGGGATAGAGCCGGGACAGAGCCAGGAATGGGACAGAACCGGGACAGGGATGGAACCAGGACAGGGGCAGAACCGGGAATGGGGAGAGAACCGGGAATGGGGACAGAGCAGGGATGGGACAGACCCAGGCCAAGGGCACAAAAGGAGCACAATGTGCCCCTGCTTTCACTGTCCACCTGGAATTTAGCCTTTTTTATTTTATTAGTATTTTGTTTTTATTTAAATATTAACTTTATTTTTATTTTTGTCTTTCTTTTATATGTTGTATTGATTTTATTTTATTTTATTTTATTTTGGATTTATTTATTGTAATATTTTTCATTTTAGTTATTTCTGTTTATTCTTTATTTCTTATCTTATTATTTCTATTTCATTAGTTTTTATCTTTATTTATTTCATTGCTTAATTTAATTCATTCTTTTTGGGTCTTTATCTTTTATTTTATTTGGATTTTTTTTGGTGTTATTTAATTTATTACACTTTCTTATTTTTATTTATTTTAGACTTATTCATTTAAACGGCTGATGTTTATTTATTTAAATGCACATAGGTGTTTTTAAAATTATTGTTTTATTTAATTTTTCCTCTCCCCAGAGCCTGGCAGCCCAGGCCCAGGTGTGACGGGAAGGGCACGGAGCAGAGCCGGGGCAGAGCGGGTGAAGACGCTGCGTTTATTCAAGGCCAGCCCGCGATCTCGGCTCCCGCTGCCCCGGCGGCGCCGGCACCGGCTGGGGAGGGCGGCAGGGACACGGCCTCCCCCTGGCTGGGCTCTGCTCTCCAGCCCTGCGCTCCCACCGCTGCGATCCGGCCTGGAAAAAAGCACAGAATGGCATCAGGGTGAAGGGAGCACAGCCTGGGGCCAGAGCCAGCTCCTGGCCCGGGATAAATCCAGCCCGGGATAAACCCCCCAGCCCAGCCCGGGATAAATCCCCCCAGCCCAGCCTGGGATAAATCCCCCCAGCCCAGCCCGGGATAAATCCCCCCAGCCCAGCCCGGGATAAACCCCCCCAGGCCCAGCCCGGGATAAATCCCCCCAGCCCAGCCCGGGATAAATCCCCCCAGCCCAGCCCGGGATAAACCCCCCAGGCCAGCCCGGGATAAACCCCCCAGCCCAGCCCAGGAACAGGGAGATTTCCCGGGAAACCAAGGAAAGGGCTCCTTCCCAACCCGCCCCTGCCACTGCAGCCACCCCACAAACAGCAGGGAAACACAAACTGCTGCCACCCCGAGACACCGTCCCACACTGTGCCCTCCTGGTCCTACAGAGCTCCTGCAGGAGGAGCACCCCAGGGCTGTGTGACACCTCAGGGCTGGCCAGGATGGGCTGGGGTCACTAAGGAACACCCCAAAGCTGTGACACCTCAGGGCTGGCCAGGATGGGCTGGGGTCACTAAGGAACACCCCAGGGCTGTGTGACACCTCAGGGCTGGCCAGAGTGGCATTTCTGGGGTCACTAAGGAACACCCCAGGGCTGTGTGACACCTCAGGGCTGGCCAGGATGGGCTGGGGTCACTAAGGAACACCCCAGGGCTGTGACACCTCAGGGCTGGCCAGGATGGGCTGGGGTCACTAAAGGAACACCCCAGGGCTGTGACACCTCAGGGCTGGCCAGGATGGGCTGGGGTCACTAAAGGAACACCCCAGGGCTGTGTGACTCCTCAGGGCTGGCCAGAGTGGCATTTCTGGGGTCACTAAAGGAACACCCCAGGGCTGTGTGACTCCTCAGGGCTGGCCAGGATGGGCTGGGGTCATTAAAGGAACACCCCAGGGCTGTGACACCTCAGAGCTGGCCAGGATGGGCTGGGGTCACTAAGGAACACCCCAGGGCTGTGACACCTCAGGGCTGGCCAGGATGGGCTGGGGTCACTAAGGAACACCCCAGGGCTGTGTGACACCTCAGGGCTGGCCAGAATGGCATTTCTGGGGTCACTAAGGAACACCCCAGGGCTGTGTGACACCTCAGGGCTGGCCAGGATGGGCTGGGGTCACTAAGGAACACCCCAGGGCTGTGTGACACCTCAGGGCTGGCCAGGATGGCATTTCTGGGGTTGTCTCCCTGGGGTCCCCCAAAGGAGGAGCTGAGCCAGCCTCCCTCAGCTGCAGCAGCATGGATCCACCGCCGTCAGTCACGCCCCAAGAGCTGGTCCGGCCCACAGCTCCACACCAACTTCCAGCCAAGGCCCTTATAGGGCTAAGTGATACATCTAATTACCATATCCTTAGAATAGATGTAATATAAATTTCATTACTCACTTAAAAGTTCTAAAGTTAACAGCATAAACTTGAAGTTGAGTAATTAAGTAATCCTTATATAGACACTTATTAAAGTATTTATACATATTATCTTAAATCTACATCTATCATTTTGCCAATTAAAATTAGGACTTTAATTGCAATTAAGTAATTTAATTGCCAATTGAACAGCAAAATTGCTAAGTGACTAATTTTAATGCCTATTTTAATTACCAATCATGACTGGGGAGGGAGCTAATCAAGCAGTATCAGAGTAATGATGTGAAAAAAGCGGAGAACAAACATTCCAGACTCCATGCTTTTTAAAAAGAACTCCAAATTAAATAAGTGCAAACACAATTGCAGAGATGTGGGGAAATGCAGGGTTTGGGAGCACAAAGATGGTGTGTAATTACAGACACCTCGCTCTGCCCCGAGGTGCTGCCGCCGAGGGCTCTGCTCCCTGGAGGGGCTGGGAGCTGGGCTGGCCCTCACTGCTGGAGGAAAGCAGCACCTGCAGCCACAGCTCTGGGGATTCCAGGCGACCCCAAGACGAGGAAACGGGCACAGGACAGGCAGAGGGGAGCACCAGCACTGCTGGGCTGCCCAGATGGGAGCACCATCCCCAGCCACGCTCCCTGAAGTGCAAGCCCACCTTCCTGGCAGGCTGTGGCTGCCACAGGGGAGGTTTTCCAGCCCATGGCTCCTGCGGGGTCAGGCCAGCCCAGCTGGTCCCACGGGCCTTGAGGGAAGTGCATCTGGTGCTGCCGTTTCCCAGAGGAACCCCAAATCCCATCAAAGCCCCAAATCCGTGGCAGCCCCGGCTGTCATTTCCCATCAAAGCCCCAAATCCATGGCAGCCCTGGCTGTAGTGCAGCCCCTGCCCCAGGAAGGACAGCCAGAGCTTGTTTGGGATGAAGGACCCACGGGGGCTGTGGGGCTGCTCCTCTGCAGCAGGAACAGTGCAACGGGATCAGCACCCCACGGGGAGGTTTGCACCCCTGCACCCCGAGGGGGCACTGGGGCACTGCCCTGGGGGCACTGGGGGGCACTGGGGGGCACTGGGGGGCACTGGCAGCACTGGGGGGCACTGGGAGCATTTGGGGTGTACTGGGAGCACTGGGGGGGCACTGGGGCACTGCCCTGGGAGCACTGGGGGCACTGGGGGGCACTGGCAGCACTGGGGGGCACTGGGAGAACTGGGGTGCACTGGGAGCACTGGGGGGGGGCACTGGAAGCACTGGGGGGCACTGGGAGCATTGGGGGTGCGCTGGGAGCATTGGGGGTGCACTGGCAGCAATGGGGGGCCCTGGCAGCAATGGGGGGGCCCTGGCAGCAATGGGGGTGCACTGGGAGCATTGGGGGTGCACTGGGAGCATTGGGGGTGCACTGGCAGCAATGGGGGGCACTGGCAGCAATGGGGGGCACTGGCAGCAATGGGGGGCACTGGCAGCCTGGTGGGCAGCACCGAGGGCAGCAGCCAGCTCGGCCGGGCAGGGTCAGCGCTGTCCCTGGCCAGCAGCTCCCTCAAACCCCCTCCTGGCAGAGCTCGCTGGGCACGGCAGGGCTGAGTTTGGGGCGTCCTCCAGAGGCTCCTGCAGCACCAGAGCAGCTCCTGCAGCACCAGAACAGCTCCTGCCTCAGGCCCTTCCCTCCACGGACACACTTTCCCTGCTCACAGCCCTGCCTAACCTGCTGCGTGTTTCTGCAGACAGTTTTGGGAGGGAAGGGATTTGTGGCCTCTCCAACAGACCAAAGTTTCAGCCCAACAAAGAGGTGCTGACACAAAAGGACAGTTGTGTGTCAGGGCCTGGGTCCCCTGCCTGGGCCCAGGGGTGGAGGGGGCAGTGCCAGCCCCCAACAGCCACCCCCTGTCCCCACATCAGGGACACACTCTGCACAGGGACAGCTGCGCTGGTGCCATCCCCCAGATCCAAGCGGTGTCACTCCAGTGAGCCTTCCGGAGGGAGCGAGGGCTGCAGCGTCCTTCTGTCCAATGTCACACGAGGTGTGAAGTCCCCAAAGGAGGAAGGAGGCACAAGCCTGGGGCTGGTGTGTGAGCCCTGGGCAGTGCCAGCCCCTGATGGAGGTCGGTGTCTCAGGGCTGCAGCAGCGCCTCCCAGCTCCCCTCCCCGGCAGCCCGGGCACTCAGTCCCAGAGCTCACACTCGCGTTCCAGCAGCCCATCAGGCCTCCAGGGCACACAGCAGCCCTGACACAGCTCTGCATGTCCCTGAGAGGCTGGAGGCACGTCAAGCTGGATGTCCTGATGTGAAGTCAGAGCGTGGGGGTCTCCCTGCCAGGCTGGGATGTGAACGGGCCGTCTCACAAGCGCGCCGATATTCCCCTCGGATTTCCCAGAAACTTCAAATGGAGCGTTATTCTCCCTTTCCTCCCGCTCCTGCTTCGCTCCTGAAGCTCAGCCGGGCAGGTAGTGTCAGCTGACCCGAGGTATTTGCTGCAGCGATGCCCATTTCCGCGGAGTCCTCGCCAGCACGGGATAGTCCCGTGGGAGCCCCCGAGGCCGCGTTGTCCCCGTGTCGCCGCCGGCCAGCACGAGGGGCCACTCGCAGCGCCTGCCGGCCGCCAGGGCCCGAACGCGGGGATGTTCTCGGTGTTCGGCGTCCGGCTGCGCTGGCCGCGTCCTTCGTGCCCCAGCGCCGAGGTGCCTCCGGCCCCGGCCGGGGAGCGGGACGGCGCGGAGCCGGCCGTGCTGCCGCCGGGGCGCCGCGTGCTCCCGGGCCGGCGGTGGCTGCTATCCGCGGGGTGAGAGGCTAAACGGGCCGTATGGCGCTCGCCGCAGCCCATCTGTCCCTGCCCAGCCGCGCCGCGCCTGCCGCCGCAACATCTGCCCGCCCGCAGCCAGCTGTGCGGGCACCGCTGGCGGAGCCGCTCCGAGCCCGCGCCTGGCTGCGGGGGCTGAGTCCCGGGACCTTCTGCTTCCTATCCCTATCCGCATCCTCATCGTGCCCATCCCATCCCCATCCCCATCCCCGTCCCCGTCCCCGTCCCCGTCCCCGTCCCTGTTCTCGTTCCCGTCCCCGTCCCCGTCCCCATCCCCATCCCCATCCCCATCCCCATCCCCATCCCCATCCCCATCCCTATCCCCATCCCATCCCCATCCCATCCCCATCCCATCCCATCCCATCCCCATCCCCATCCCCATCCCATCCCCGTCCCCATCCCGTCCCCATCCCGTCCCCGTCCCCGCCCGCCCCTGTACCTTCCTCCGCCGCGGGAGCGGAGCGGGGCGGAGCGGCCGGAGCCGGGACCGGAGCCCGGTGCCGGGGGCCGCCGCGCCCCCTCGCAGCTGCCGCCGCGCGTCAGCGCCCGTCACGGCCCGTCAGCGGCGGCGGCTGACGGCAGCGCCGGGGGAGCGGCCCGGGGCCGCCGCGGCGGGGGCTGGGCGGGCGGGGGCGGCCCCGGGCTGACCCGTTCCCCACGGGCTGACCCGTTCTCCCCCGGGCTGACCCGCTCCCACCCGGGCTGACCCGTTCCCCCCGGGCTGACCCGCTCCCACCCGGGCTGAACTGCTGCCCCCCGGGCTGACCCGTTCTCCCCCGGGCTGACCCGCTGCCCCCCGGGCTGACCCGCTCCCAGACGGCCGTCCCTCTGTCCCCTCTGGGCTGACCCACCACCCCCGCACACCGCCCCGCTCCCATCCGGGCTGCCCCGCTCACCCCGGGCTGTCCCTCTGTCCCCTCCGGGCTGACCCGTTCTCCCCGGGCTGACCCGCTCCCACCCCGGGCTGCCCCGCTCACCCCGGGCTGTCCCTCTGCCCCCTCCGGGCTCCCCCCGCGCCGCCGCTCAGAGCTCCCGCATAGCCGAGGACCGGGGAGTGCTCTGTGTTTTGGTTTGAGGGGGGTTTCATTTGGGTTTTTTGTTTGGTTGGTTTGGGCTCAGTTTAGTTTTTCCCACCCACCACGCACCCCTCGATGTTCCAGCACCGCGCTGGTTCAGGGAGCATTCTTGCTGGAAGTGTTGGATCGGCTCCAGCCCTGGCCCTGGGGGGCTCAGCCCGGAGCAAAGGAGGCTCAGGGGGCCCTTGTGGCTCTGCACAGCTCCTGGCAGGAGGGGACAGCCGGGGATCAGGCTGTGCTCCAGGGAACAGGGACAGGAGCAGAGGGAACGGCCTCAGGGTCGGCCAGGGCAAGTTCCTTCCAGATATTGTGGAAAATTTCTTCCCTAAAAGTGCTGTCCAGCCCTTTTGGGATGGCCCCCAAGGATGGGGTCGCCATCCTTGAATGGATTTAGAATCCCCATCCTTGAATGGATTTAAAACCCGTGCGGATGGGGCACCTGGGGGCTGGCGTCAGTGGTGACCTCAGCAGTGCTTGGGGAATGGTTGGACTCGATGGCCTCAGAGAACTTTTCCAAGCCCAAGAGTTCTGTGATTCTGTGATTTTAGGATCAAACGGGCCCAGCCCTGCCCAGGGGGCAGCTGCTCCCCTCTGTGACGAGGAGCGCATCGCTGGGTTTGATGTCAGACACACGTCCCCTGCATGCAAGTGATCCCAGCAAACAGACTATTTAAAGTGCCTGCTGAAGTTTTCTTACATAAAACATCTCCAGACTCACCCCCCACGCACACACGCTCAAACAGGCGTCGGTTGGGTTTTTAACTTGGCAGCGTTTTCCTAAAAGGCTTGGGAACGCCAAAAGCAGTAACTACGCTGCAGAGTCTGTTACAGCTCCTCGTGCTATGCAGTTCTGAACTCCTGCTCGCCGACAGGCTGCCAGCCAGGCTGCAAGAACGGAAAAACAACCCCAAGACCGTCCCAGGAACGGCACAGACCCCCTGGCTGCAGGTGGGCTGGGGAAGGATCGGGGACAGGCAGCCCAGCCCCAGGGACAGACGGGCAGAGCTGCCCCATTCCCACTCCTCCAGCAGACCACGGGGACACAGCAGCACCGTCCCCTCTGGAATTCACCTGTAGGGCCACCGAGCTGCCCCTGGATGCCCTCGGTGGAGGACACTGAGCCCCACAGGAGCAGCAGGAGGGGGTCCCAGCTCTGGCCACGGTGCTGGGGAGGTGTCCAGGGTCTGCACTGGCCATCGCCTGCTGCTCTGGGAGTGCTCTCAGGGACTGTCTCAGCCCAGGCTGTCCTGCCAGCTCTGGAAACCCCCAAAACACAGCGCTTGACTGATGTATTTGTGCCACAAACAGTCAAAAATAGCATAATTGCCCATTGTTTTCCCTGTATTTTGGGAATTACTGACACGAGACGCAGAAATCTGGAATAATTAACTGCTTTTGTTAAGTGAAATGTATTTTGTTGTTTTGAGTGAAATCCTTCCTCGGTTTGGGAAGAATTTGCTCAACATATCTGGGATCCTTCCCTTCAGAAGCACATTCCCTGGAGGACGCTGCCAAGCAGGAAAACAAGTGCCCCCCGAAGCAGGGAAAAGGGGCAGGTTTGCAGTGACTGCTCATAGAGGGAGGTGCTGCTGGCCCAGCTCCGGACGGACAAGGCTGTGCAGAGGTCCCTGCACACACAGAGGGGTCAGTGACGAGCTCCAAAAGTGCCCCTGGGTCTGCTGGGAGCAGAGGCCAGGGGAGATGCTCAACACAAAGCCCCGTGTTCTTCCTCCAAGGTGTTTCTCATTGCCAGGGCCCGTGCGAGGTCTCTGGGGCTTGTATCAGGAGCCACGTCCCCGGTGCCAAAGCCACCCGTGCAGAGAGGGGGTCCTGGGGACAGCAGGGCAGCGCTGTCACCCGTCCTGCTCTGCAGCGCAGGTGTGACACAGCTCCCACCGAGCCAGCCCAGGCTGCTCTGCGAGCCCGGCCCCAAACCAGAGGCTGAATTCCTCCCCATTTTCTGTGGGATTTCCGGCTCAAAGGCAGGCAGAGCCTGGCCTGGCGAGCACAGCCCTGCCGAGCACAGCCCCAGCCCCTCTCTCCTGGAACGGGCACAGCCAGGGACTGCGGGGAACGGGGAACGGGAACATCCTGGAACAGAGAAACGGGCACAGCCAGGGGCTGAGGGGAATGGGAACATCCTGGAACAGAGAAACGGGCACAGCCAGGGGCTGCGGGGAGCGGGGAACAGGAACATCCTGGAACAGAGAAACGGGCACAGCCGGGGCTGTGGGGAACGGGAACATCCTGGAACAGAGAAACGGGCACAGCCGGGGCTGCGGGGAATGGGCACAGCCAGGGGCTGAGGGGAACGGGGAGCAGGAACATCCTGGAACAGAGAAACGGGCACAGCCAGGGCTGCAGGGAACAGGAACATCCTGGAACACAGAAACGGGCACAGCCAGGGGCTGAGGGGAACGGGAACATCCTGGAACAGAGAAACGGGCACAGCCGGGGCTGCGGAAAATGGGAACATCCTGGAACTGAGAAACGGGCACAGCCGGGACTGCGGGGAACAGGAACATCCTGGAACAGAGAAACGGGCACAGCCGGGACTGCGGGGAACAGGAACATCCTGAAACAGTGGAACGGGCACACCCAGGGGCTGCGGGGAATGGGAACATCCTGGAACAGAGAAACGGGCACAGCCGGGGCTGCGGGGAAAGGGAACATCCTGGAACAGAGAAACGGGCACAGCCAGGGGCTGTGGGGAACGGGGAACGGGAACATCCTGGAACAGTGGAACGGGCACACACAGGGGCTGCGAGGAACGGAGCCCACGGCACCACCAGTGAGAGCCCGGCCCGCCTTGCCTTGCGGCTGCAGGGGCCCGTCCTTCCCCTTCGCCCACAGCTTACCAAAGGCATTTTCCACCGGGGCTGCGAGCCTCGAGGCCTCCCGAAGCAGAGCTATTTTGAGTATTTTCCACAGCATCTCTGAGCACTGCTGTGCTCAGGACTGGTGAGTGGGAGATGCATGCACGCAGCTCTCCGGAGTGTGCCAGCCCAGCCTCCTCCTCCTCCTCCCTGCAGCGGAGCCTGGGCTGAGGTCGCGGCTCAAGCAGAGCCCCACCAGCCCCAGGCTGTCCCAGGCTGTCCCTGCAGGGCTGGGTGCAGTCCTGGCACCCTGGGTCACACACTGCCTGTTGGAGGCTATGTCCCCTCACCAGGACATGTCCCAGGCAAGGGGCTGCTCCAGGGATGGAGGGTTTACATCTCTCCGTTCCCTCAACAGCCCCAGGGATGGCCTGGTTTGCAAAAAATGAGATTAATTTCTAGAGGGGACCCAGCTGTGTTTTGTATTCATGGTCTGAACTAAAGCTCTGGCAGTGTCCCAGCCAGGTGGGACACTGGGGCTTGGAGCAGCCTGGGGCAGTGGAAGGTGTCCCTGCCATGGCTGGGGTGGGACACAGTGAGCTGCGAGGTCCCTTCCATCCCAAAGCATCCTGTGGCTCTGTGATGCTGAGCCCAAGCTATAAAGCACAATCTCCTCTGGGCAGAGGCTGCTGGAACCTTCCTTCACTGCTGAAGGTCCCGATGACACTGGCAGAGTGTGACAGCCCCAGGCTGCAGCCCCGAGCCCAGCCAGGCCTTGCCCAGGCTGCAGACAGCTCCTCCCCGGAGCAGGGAGCTGCCGCTGCCTCCTGCAGGGATGTGGCCCAGCGCTGGGCTTGGCAGCAGTGATGGGTCAGTGTTTGGGCTCCGTGCTCTGAGAGGGCTTTGGCACCCCAAACCTCCTGTGGCTCTGAGGCAGCCCCCAGGGATGGAGCTCAGCGCCGTGTGTGTGTCCTGCCACCCGGCTGTGTGTCCTGCCAGCCGTGTGACAGCGCTGCCTCCCGCTAAAAGGCTCGCACTGTGCTGCAGGCCCCAGAAAAGGGGCAAAACAAAGGGAAAACAGCTCCTGAGAGTCATGAGTTTGCTGTCGTTAGGGGAAAATGGCAGGGACAACAAACCCATTAATGCAGCTGTTAATTGAAAGCAGGACCGGGTGGAGAATGGCGTTTGTAATTATGAGAATAGTTATTGAAATACCATTTCTGCTTTTTAAAATGCCTGACTTCAGTACAGAGTATGGAGGAGTTATGTTTTAAAAAGTTAATTCTTTCCAGGAGCCGGGAGGGGCCGGGAGGAGGAGCCGGGAGGGGTCGGGAAGGTTCGGGAGGAGCCGGTCCGGCCCCACTCCTGAGCCCGGCGGGGCTGAAGGCGCCCGGCAGCCGTGGGGACAGACAGACAGACAGACAGACAGACAGACAGACAGACAGACAGACAGACAGACAGCGTTTGTGTGCGGACTGAGCGCAGCTGGAGCCGGGCGCGTGTGAGCCCAAACAGCTCCTGCGGGCAGCACGGGCTGCGAGAGCGCTGGGCTCCGATTCTGGGACAGTGATTCCTGCAGGGGCAGTGATTCCTGCTGCAGGGACAGTGATTCCTGCTGCAGGAGCAGTGATTCCTGCTGCAGGAGCAGTGATTCCTGCAGGGACAGTGATTCCTGCTGCAGGGGCAGTGATTCCTGCTGCAGGGACAGTGATTCCTGCTGCAGGGGCAGTGATTTCTACAGGAGCAGTGATTCCTGCTGCAGGGACAGTGATTCCTGCAGGGGCAGTGATTCCTGCTGCAGGGACAGTGATTCCTGCAGGAGCAGTGATTCCTGCTGCAGGGACAGTGATTCCTGCTGCGGGAGCAGTGATTCCTGCTGCAGGGGCAGTGATTCCTGCTGCAGGGACAGTGATTCCTCCTGCAGGGACAGTGATTCCTGCAGGGACAGTGATTCCTGCTGCAGGGACAGTGATTCCTGCTGCAGGGACAGTGATTCCTGCTGCAGGAGCAGTGATTCCTGCAGGAGCAGTGATTCCTGCTGCAGGGGCAGTGATTCCTGCTGCTCCCAGTGCCAGAGGGCAGGGATGGGTGGGAGATTGGGAACTGGGAATTCCTGGCTGGGCTGGGATTGCCAGAGCAGCTGTGGCTGCCCCTGGATCCTGGCAGTGCCCAAGGCCAGGCTGGACAGGGCTGGGACAGGGGGAGGGGTCCCTGGGTGGGATGGGATTGGATGGGATGGGATGGGATGGGATGGGATGGGATGGGATGGGATGGATGGGATGGCATCTCAGGTCCCTTCCAGCCCAACCCATTTTGGGATTCCATGATCCTACAACCACGAGGGTCTCCAAGCTTCAGCTCCTCTTTCCCTCCCTCAGCACTTCTTTGCTTCCAGCCAAGCTCAGCTGGGATTCAGCACAAGTGTAGGATGGACACACACCCAGTGGTACAAAAATGTACATTCTCCCTTTCCCAACAATGGAATAATCACGGAGAAGAAGGCAATTAATCATGCATAGTAAATAATTTAGTCTTTTTTGCAACACCTGAAGCACAGTGAGTAAAATACCAATGATTTGAGAAGAGTAGTATTAAATAAAACTATGCAAAATGAAGCTCAGCCTGCACACTGAATGGAGGAAAAACTGGGTTTTATTCAATTTTAATTAAATGGGATCTGGTTCTTCAATATGGAAAAACTAGATTAAAACTGAGGCAAAAATTGAATCCCATTAATATTACCAGTAAATAAAAATACATTATTTTTTGGTTGAGGGAGCTTTAATAATAAAAGGCATCATAAAGAGAGAAATCAAAACTGGATTGTACATTCACCAGATTGTTCAATACAAAAGCCAACAAAATTAGCCCATATTGATGTGACAAGCAAGAAGAAATATATTAGTTTCCAGCTCACAACATTCCACTACAAGATATCATTGGAAAACCGAGTCAATTTTGATATCAGTCAGATCCCGATTAAATGAGGCCACACCTGCAGCAGCAATCCCACAGGCCTGGCCCCCACAGGCACACAGAAAGGAGAGGAAAATGGATTTATTGCAGCCCCTCCCCTGCTCTCCAGCGGGGCCTGGCTGGGCAAAGGCTTGGGGTGGCCAGCACAGGAAAGGCCAGGAAAAGGCTTTTTCTAATATCTGCAGTGAGACTGAGCTCTTCGTGTTCGAAAGGATGCTGGGGGTCAGCCTGGATAATGAGGGCTGTCTGGTGCTTGTCATGGAAGGTGACGTGTTCCAGGGATATAAATATGTATTTCCAAGGCTGTTCCAGGAAAAGAAAAAAAAAAAATTGGGTCCAGGAGAGAGTTCCTAATAGCCATACCTTGAAAACGTGATACTAAGCAAACAAACTGAAAACCAAATATTTCTTACCTAACGTGTTTCTGCTGGCTGGGGGCAGAGTGAGAGCTGCAAGTGGAGAATGAGGTTCAGGGAATAAGTCAACATTGAAGGAAATATGGTAATAACATCAACAACAGTATGAACTATATTAGTAACAATAATAGCATAATAATAATAATAATAATAATAATAATAATAATAATAATAATAATAATAATAATAATAATAATAATAATAATAATAATAATAATAATAATGTGTACTTTTTAAGGGTTAGGGTAAAATATTTTAATCAGGCATTCTCTAAGCAAATGGAAAGTGCCCTGTTGAGTGATCTGCCTAACGAGGCTCCACGCAGGTTTCCAGAGCAGCTCCTGCCTTGCTTTCCCAGGAAGGGCAGAGAATTAAAGGCCTGTGAGGAGGCAGGAGCACCCCGCTGCCTGGACAGCTTCCTTACCAGTGTAACCTGGTAATTGTGCTAGAGCCTGGCCTCCTCCTTTTGCCTCAAATCCTGAAATGTTAATTTTCATCTCTGATTAAGCTGCAGACCAGTCAAGGCTCCTTTTATTAAGTCAGGCAGACTCCTACCTGCTTCCCGAGGGCTAAATTTGGCTGGCAAAGCCATTGTAATATTGTGTAATTAATTTGCCAGTCAAATAATTTCTGCAGGGCTCTAATTTACTTATCTGTCTGCAACACTAATGAATCTCCCAGCTCAGTACTTTAATCATGTTTTCTGCCTTTTTATCTCCTTTTTTTACTCCAACTTTCCTAATTGTTTACTATGGGCTCATCTGTCACCTGTATTTTGGGGCTGTGCTTGTTCTCACAACAAAAGGCAGCCAAGCAGGTGGACTCTGTAGTTCTCCTTCATGGCTGGGAGCTGCTGAAAGAGTTCCTTGCTTTATTCTTCAATTACAACAAACAAGAGAGTTGAGTCAGTAAAACTCAAGATGCAAAAGTCAGGAGAAAAAGCCATTTGTACTTGGAGGACTTAAGGTGGGAGCTTCATTCCAGCTCGTGTAACCTGTGTGCAGAACTTCCTAAAGGTCGTTCTGAGCACTCTATTCCCTGATTAGTGCCAGTGGGAAATATGTTTCAAAAATGGGGATATGACACCTGAGGGCACCTTTGGAGGGTGGCCATGGTGGTGGTGGTGGGTTGACTCGTTATCTGAAAGCTCTCTTCCAACTTTAACGATTCTTTGATTCTTTGAAATGTAACATGGTCAGGTTTTTTACTTGTTTAACTTTGCAAATCACAAGTCTGTAGTCATTTTTTGTTTTTCTAATGCATTTATTACATAAAATGCTGCAGTAAGTGGCACATTCCTGTAGTACTTCAGTGTTCTTCCAACACACCAACTCTGATGTTTGTCACTTCACAGTTTTCCTGGTCTCTAATGGGAATGGTTTTTGAAGGAGAAGAGGAATGATAAATAAAAGATAAATACTCATACAGAATCACAGAATTCCTGAGGTTGGGAAAGCCCTCCCAGCCCATGGAGTACCAGCTGTGCCCACCTTGTCCCCAGCCCAGAGCCCTGAGTGCCACCTCCAGGAATTCCTGGGACACCTGCAGGGATGGGCACTGCAAACCTCCCTGGGCAGTTCCAATCCCTGAGCCCCCTTTCCATGGGCAAATTCCTGCTGTGCCCACCCTGAGCTGCCCTGGGCCAGCCTGGGCCGTTCCCTCTGCTCCTGTCCCCGTTCCCTGGGATGATCCCAAATCCCCCCGGCTGTCCCCTCCTGGCAGGAGCTGTGCAGAGCCACAAGGGCCCCCTGAGCCTCCTTTGCTCCAGACTGAGAGGCTGGAATTCAGGTTGGAATTCTGCACCCCCTCATTTGGATACCTCAAATGAATGGATGATATGGCCATGTGATGAAAGAATCTGATGTATTTAAGTGTAAATGGCTGGTGCCAGTGTGAGGGCTCAGGTGTTACACGGAGGTGTCAGACACACCTGGGAGCAGAGACCCTCAGCTCTGGCATTGCTCCAGGGCTGGATCCACCACACCAATCCTCTTCACCTGTTTGTTTTACACCACTGGGCTTTGCTGCTGCACTCTACTGAACAGGAGCGCTGGTTTTCAGAAGGAACTTTGAGTGTAAACATTTAATCCTGGGAACACGTGCCGTGGTAGGAAGCTGTGCTGGAAGGAAACACAGACTTGTCCATCTGTCTCCTCAGAGCCCTGCTGTGATCCCTGTTCCCGTGCAGCCCGGGGACTTTGGAACAGGGCTCTTGTAGGTTCCACCAATGTGCAGAAGAGTCGCTTGGAAAATGTCGAGTTTATGCTTGGAAAACTCGAGTTTATGCGTGTATCTGACAAGAATTGACGAAAAATCAGAAACTTGAGTAGATCAAAGACAAGCCCATTCCCAGGGCCTCCCTGAAAGGCGAGAGGTTCCCAAGGTACCAGGAATGAGTTAATCCCACCAAGGAATGCGGACGGGCTGCCAGATAACAGAGTGACATTGTTTTTCCCTGATGTCAGCACAGAAACCCAAACACAAAGAGGTGAATGTAGTCCTTGGAGGCAGCTGAATGTGGAGCTTGTGCCGGCATCCAGCCGCATTGAAACAAGATGACAAAGTGTTTCCTGGAAGCAGGGGCTGGGCCGGCCAGCTGGGCCGGCCACCGTGCTGGGGAGGTTCAGGGATGTGCCCTGGTGGGGAGGCTCAGGGATGTGCCATGTCAGGGATGTGCCATGTCAGGGATGTGTCATGGTGCAGAGGCTCAGGGATGTGCCCGGGTGGGGAGGCTCAGGGATGTGCCCTGGTGGGGAGGCTCAGGGATGTGCCCTGGTGCAGAGGCTCAGGGATGTGCCCTGGTGGGGAGGCTCAGGGATGTGCCATGGTGCAGAGGCTCAGGGATGTGCCATGTCAGGGATGTGTCGTGGTGGGGAGGCTCAGGGATGTGCCATGTCAGGGATATGCCATGGTGCAGAGGCTCAGGGATGTGCCATGTCAGGGATGTGCTCTGGTGCAGAGGCTCAGGGATGTGCCCTGTCAGGGATGTGCTCTGGTGCAGAGGCTCAGGGATGTGCCCTGTCAGGGATGTGCTCTGGTGCAGAGGCTCAGGGATGTGCCCTGTCAGGGATGTGCTCTGGTGCAGAGGCTCAGGGATGTGAGGGGCCCCATCCTGCTCCCTGCTGTTTATGAACACACAGCTCTGATAGGGCTGGGGCTTCCACCCCACAATGCACATCCATCCATGGGCATTTCATTTTCCTTCACGGTCACTACAAGGCAGCTGCTTTTCTCCCGTAGCACCCTAGTGCTGTGTCTTGCCTGAATAATTTGCCTTATTCCATGTTTGGTAGGTGAGGAGGTCTAGAGGATATTTAGACCAGGCTGGAAGAGAAGCCTTGTTTCACTTCAATACAGGCAGCACTTGTGTTGCTGCCACAGGGACAGTAATTAAACACTTGCTGATAGGCTTTGGATGCGGAGCTGCTCCTCTCAGCAGGCAGAATGTGCTCTGGCTCCATCCACCTCCCAGACGGGAAGTTTCACAACTGGGTGACTGTCCAGCAGAGCTGACAAATCCATAACAGCATAGCAATATCTGTATTATACATTTTTGGCTATTCTGAATTCTGCAGGAAAGTAAACAAAAGGAGAAAAAACTGAAGAGAAATATTTAATTGCTTTGTGTTTTTATTACAAGGTTGGTATTAGCCCCCTTGGCTCAGCCTGGGGAGGAGCCATGGCCATTCTGCACCTTAGGTTACACACAAACCAGAGTTTGTAACCAGATCCAGTAACTCATGGAAAGCAGCTTCTTAAAATCCAGCTGGAAGAAAGTCAAGCTGTAAGTGCTGTTTTTTGACAGGATGGAAAAACCTGAGTGGCCAAGGTTATGGATGTCAAAATGGGAATGGCCGGGTGCAGAAGGGCCCTGAGGGATTGGTATTGCTGCTTGTGGGAGAATAAATTAAACTAATTTATTTAATAAATTAAATTTAATATTTTATGTAATAAATATTTATTTTATAAATTAAATAAATTAGTATCCAGTGTTCCTCCCTGTGAGGGTGGGCAGGCCCTGGCCCAGAGCAGCCGTGGCTGCCCCGGACGCCGGGCAGCGCCCCAGGCCAGGCCGGACACCGGACGCCGGGCAGTGCCCCAGGCCAGGCCGGACACCGGACGCCGGGCAGTGCCCCAGGCCAGGCCGGACACCGGGCTGGGAGCCCCGGGGCAGTGGGAGGTGTCTGTGCCCTGGCAGGGTGGCTGCCATGGCATTCAGGGTTCCAAACCCCGCAGGCTGTGAGCTGTGCGGAGGCTGGGCCGCACACCCAGGGCACGCAGGGCTGCCGCGGAAAGGGAGTTTGGGCTCTGGCACCGGCGGCACCGGCAGCTCCGCTGAAGGCAAGGGACGGCGCCGGTTCTGCTGTGCCTCCGCACGGCAAGAACGTGTTTGGGCTCCTCTCCGTCGGCACCAGGCCTCCAGACCCGCCGGGTCCCGTCCCCGCCGGGGATCCCGGGGGATCAGCACCGCGGGCTGCCCCGGGCCCGGGGCTCTGCCCGCGGCTCCCCGCACACGGACGGGCCGCTGCCGCCCCCGGAGCTCCGTGCCCGTGTGCCGGGGCTCCATGGCCCTGTCCCGCTCCGTGTCCCGGTGCGCCGGCGGGTCTCGGTGGCCGTGTCCCGGAGCGGGCCGAGCGCGGTGCCGGCAGAGGGAGTTGTGTGGGGATAGAACAGGGCAGGACCGGCACCGGCACAGGCCGCGGCCTGCCCCCCATTTCAGGGCGCCCGGCGCGAGGCCTTCACAGCCGGGGATGTAGCTCAGTGGTAGAGCGCGCGCTTCGCATGTGTGAGGTCCCGGGTTCAATCCCCGGCATCTCCAGGCGGTTCCTTTTCCTTTTTTTTTTTTTTTTTTTTTTTTTTTTTTTTCTCAAATATCTTTTTTTTTTTTTTCCCCGTCTCCCCACGCGGCCGCTGGTTCCGCCGGGCCAGGCCAGCCCGCCGTGTCCGGCACGGCACGGCACGGCACGGCACGGCACGGCACGGCACGGCACGGCACGGCACGGCACAGCACGGCCGTCCCCGTGCCGCGTCCTCCCGCTCGGGAGCCCCGCGGGGAAAATGAAAGCGCGGCGGCCCCTCCGCCGGCAAAAGACAAGTTGCATTGGCCGGGAATCGAACCCGGGCCTCCCGCGTGGCAGGCGAGAATTCTACCACTGAACCACCAATGCGCACTTTGACAAGTCTCCCCGCCCCTGGCTGAACCAGCTCACCCCGGGCACCGACGGCATTGCACGGACCCGCTTCATTCTCTTTCTCAGCCGCACGTGCTCATGCAGCTCTGCTCAACCATCATTTCCAGGGCAAAAAAGTTCTTCAAAAGTCAGCACTACCCGTTATACATTGTTCCTGTAAAGGATTAAAAAAGAAACGGGAAAACACCCATCATACAACCCACAGAGTCTGGCCTGACTGTTGGTTTTGTTCATCTCTCACAGATGTAAGATATCACTAATCATTATTTCTCTAATAATTTTAAAAACTTTTTTTTCTCAGCATATTCCTTGAAAACTTCTTTAGTTTCTAACCATTCTGTTTGTACCAGGGATAAACTAATAAGCAAGGAGCAATTTAATGGAAGAACTTCAGGAGATTACAAGTGAAGGTTTCCAAGATTCTTTACCCCAAGCACTATGGTTGGAGTCAATCTTAAAGGTTTTCTCCAACCTAGAAGGTGCTGTGATCATTCTTTACATTTAAAAGCTTTCAGATTAAGTCACAAATTAGTATTTTTGTTCCTTTTCCATCCTGGAAGGACTTTGCCAGGGGAGGCCAATGGTTAACGGCTCAGAGGCTCAGCTGACCCACAAAGGAGTCATCAGAGTGTGCTCACGATGGTCTCTGTGACTTGCCAGGTGATGACATTTCAGCACACTGTGCCTGTGAGTGGAGATGTCAGCAGCGAGTCCTCGATTGTGCTGTGACATGGCCATGCTGTGTCCCAAAATAAACGATGCACACTCCTGACGCTCAGTTTGCCTTGGACATGCTCCCACAAACAGCCACACGTGAGCCAGAGTCCAAGGAAAAGCTGCAACGAGTGCTTCACGTCAAGGGAACATCGAGATTTACGTACAAAAGTGCTGGAGAACACGGCCTGGAAGAACAGCTACAACCATGCACCTCAGCAGCACAGGTCAGAAGCAGGCAGGTGTTGTCTGGTTCAACCTTCTGGCACTGCAGGTCATGTTCCAGTGTCCTGTGTTTGGATGTGCATGAACACCACAATGTAACAACCCAGCACAGCTCCCTTTCCTTCTCAGCTTCCGCTGCCAGAAGGCAACATAATACAAACTGTAAGTAATAATTATTATTTAGGCTGTGGCTTACGGTTGGATTAGTCAGCCTAGCAAAACAGTTTTCTCAGACAAGCCCAGGACCAAAAACCCCCCAGGCACTTAGGCAAAAGATATTCATATTGAGAAGCCCTAATTCCCTGTTTTACTGTGTCTGGGAGTCAGCCGTGCAGAGGCTTCCCCCTCCTTCTGTTCTCCACCTCCTCTCACTGCTGGGGAGCTGAGGCTCTGCCAGGCAGGGACATCTGGCAACATCTGTGCCCAGCCAGCTGGGACCAGCAGCGTGCCCTCGGAGAGGGGCACCGGGACAAAGAACCGGGACTGGCTGGGGCTGGAGAAGCCCTGTGAGATCACCGGGTCCAAGGGGTCACTCGGCGCTGGCAGGGCCCTGTCCCCAGGTGCCCTGTCCCTGGTGCCCCTGTCCCTGAGCCCTGTCCCCAGGTGCCCCTCTGTTCTGTGGGGCAGGCAGAGCAGAACGTGCTGCCTGTGCTCGGAGAATCATTGCACAGAGGGTCCCCACAGGGACAGACTTTGCAGTACCCCTTCCAGAGCAGAAATGGCACCTGTCCTTGCACTCATGGGTAGCAACTCACTGAACAGTTTCTCATGTCCCTCAGACTGTTTTGCATCTGCTCAGAACATCTGGGAGTGTTGGCTGACGTCCTGCAGGGAATTCTGTCACCAGGAGGAGTTTGGTGACTCCCAGGCCTCCCTGGGGCACAGATGTCACCCCAGAACATGCTCTAGGAACCTGTTCCCAAGCTGTGTGAGCCAGACTCACACTTGGCTTCCCTCAGAACTGACTGGGAGTAGGAGAGTGCTGAACGGGGCAGAAATCAACACCTGCAATATGAGAAACGGTGCTCCAGAGCCTCAGAACTGTTGAAAATCTCACAGGATCGGTTCAGCTGAGTAGGAATCAGAACCCTACTCCAACAAAACAAGGAGTTCTAAGGGGTTCCTTGCCTTAGTTGTCACAATGGCTGGGAGAACGTTCCCTGCCAAGCTTCAGCCTGGAGGGGAGCAGGCTCTGAGCACACCTCACAGCCCCTTCCAGTGCCTGAAGGGGTGCACAGCAGAGGCAGAGAGGGACCCTTCACCAGGAGCTGCAGGGAGAGGGCAACGGGGAATGGCTTCACACTGACAGAGGGGAAATTTATGTGGATATGTGGAATAAATTCTTCCCTGTGAGGATGGGCAGGCCCTGGCTCAGGTTCCCAGAGCAGCTGTGGCTGCCCCTGGACCCCTGGCAGTGCCCCAGGCCAGGCTGGACATGGGCTGGGAGCAGCCTGGGATAGTGGAAGCTGTCCAGGTGTCCCTGCTTCTGGCTGAGGCCTGACAGGGCAGAGCCCAGGAAGTTCAGGTGTTTCTGCTGACTCTGCTGTGCCCCTCTGAAGAGGATGCTGCAGCTCAGGGCCACCCGCAGCCTCTCTCCCCAAGTTCAGCTGGTGCACTGTGACAGGAACAAGGTTGGGTTGATAGGCCATGGTAAATCTGCTCAAATCAAGCCTAAAAGTGCAGGTGTGGCTCACCTGGGGTGTGGCAGTGGGTATCATTGCTTCCCTCCTGCCTGCTGGCTTGGACACATGCTCCCATGTCTCATGGAGGGGCTGTGCAGTCACCCCATATAAAATGGGTGTTGCACTGATCTTTGTCCTGGCACATGAAATGGGAAGTGTGACGGCACAGCTGTACCTGCACCGCTGCCTCTGGGCCACCTCCTCACGTGGAGCCGTATTAAACCATGTATGTCCTGAAGGAGCAGCTGAGGGAGCTGGAAAGGGGCTCCCTGGAGAAAAGGGGGATCAAGGAGGACCTTGTGGCTCTGCACAGCTCCTGCCAGGAGGTGACAGCCGGGGGGTCGGGCCGTGCTCCAGAGAACAGGGACAGGAGCAGAGGGAACGGCCTCAGGCTGGCCCAGGGCAGCTCAGGGTGGACAGCAGGTTGAAAATTTTTAGCGATTCAGGAAGAATTTCTTCACAAAAGAGTGGTCAGGCCTTGGCAAGGGCTGCCCAGGGAGGTTTGCAGTGCCCATCCCTGGAGGTGTCCCAGGAATTCCTGGAGGTGGCACTCAGGGCTCTGGGCTGGGGACAAAGTGGGCACAGCTGGGATTTGGTGGTCTTGGAGGCTTTTTCCAACCTAGGGATTCTCTGACTCTGTAAATGGAGATCTTTGAAATAAAGCCCAATGAGTAAATCAGAGCACCATGAAAGACAGCAAACCTCTGTGTAAGAACCAGCTGGTGTTTCACTAATTCACACACCAGGCAAGCCCAGTCAAGACTTCCAAAGGACTGAAGATGACAAAATGGCTTCTCAAAGCCTCTCCATAAAGGTTTCCCAAGCGTGTTCCTGTCTCCTCTTCCAGAGTGCAGAGAAGTTGCTCCATCCCCGGCGAGTTCTCCGCTGAGTGGAGCACACGCACATCAACTTGATTTTAACAGGTCACGGAATAAGCCGGGCATTTAAAAATATCCACCTACCCAAAAGGACAAATGAATCCGTATTGTGGAGCCCTCAGCAAAGATGGTTGGAACAAAACAAACAAAACAATCCTGGTAATCTTTTAGGGAAGACTTATAATGTAGAACAACTTGTCAGTGCGGGTTAAAGTTTTAAGGCCTAGCAATTTTGACAGCGTCCCTTTGAGCACAGCGAGCGCGCGGGGACGAGCAGGACAGCAAAAGGTCACTTGGTCACACATATCTGCTGCCTCTCTGAAGTTTAGCTCAAGACCCACCAGGCACGTCCCAATTAATTATTTAAATCTGCAGGGAGAAATATTTCAGTAGATGAAAAAGCATAATCTGAAATTCCGGGGAAGGTACAGGACGGCTGGCTGGCGTGGTCAAAATGGTGCTGAGGGAAAATGGGGCGAGATATCCCTGCCACGGGAGACAGAGGAGCCACTCCCAGCCAGGAATGCTGATTGCTCCAGATACCAGCCTCCCAGGGATTTTCCAATATCCTTTCTTTTTCAATGGAATCGTTCTGGATCACAAAAGGTCACTGAAACCAAATTGACAATGATACATGTGGTTATTTAAAATAACTTTTCCCGGCACAATTATTGATGAGGTTGCTGGCAATCTGTAAGTTCCTTATAAACCCTGAAAGTGTTCATCCCAGATCCTGCCTAAAGTGTCCCAAAGGAAAGCCATCAGGCAGGAAATGCCAGGGAAATGGGCATTGGAAGCAAACAGGAGACTCAAATCCTGGATTTATTCATTACAGGACACCAGGCTGGGAATTTTAAAATGTCGCTGTATATGTCTTTGAACAGGTTTTCTAAGCTTTTCCTAATCAATTCAATGGAGAAGATACCTGGATAAACAGCAGACGTACAGTCACCAGGGCTGGTTTTCATCTGTCATTGTCTGAGAGAAAAAAATAATACAGCACAAATTCTGAAGAGCCTATTGCCTTGCTTTTGCTCAATACAGTTTCTCACTCCAGCACATGTACAGAAAATAAATTTAATAGGGTTTTTTTTCAGATTTCCTGCCACAACAAAGCTCCTTAAACGTTTAGAGAAAATAACTACTCTAGACTAGTCCAAGCAGTCTTGCTTTCTAAAAGATACTGTCCTTTCTAAAAGATACTGTCCTTCTTTTCTTTACCAATGGAATTCACGTTGTCCATCAGACCTAGCTGGGCCATTTGCCCCAGAAAAACACAGATGCTCCACATCCCTTCCTTCCATTCCCTCCTGTGCTGCCATTGCAGGGAGAGGCCAATTAATTACGGTGTGTGTTCTGCCACTAATAACGTGACCCGTGACCTTATTCTATTAAAGCTGCAATTTTTGCATTTGTTTCTGCGGCTCAGCCCCGATGCGGGACCTCGATGGGACAGCCAACAATCAGACGTAATTACAGTGATAACACAGCATCACAGAAAAATCAGCCCCTTTCTCTCCTCAGAGTGCTGGATCTGTCTGCTGCAGGGCAGGGGGACACCTGAGCAGCAGCAGCAGCAGCACACGGTGCTCCGGGGAAGCTGAACAGGGGAAGCCACGGGCTGTCCCCGCAGTGACACCCGACACCCGGCCCGAGACGGGAGTGATCTCAACGCCTAACCACAGCCACCACCGGGCACTTGCATCCTCCATCGGCAGGACCTACCCTGGATCCTGCTGGGAAAATCCCAGCAGAGGAATTCTGCATCTGTTTCTGTCCCTTTGTCTCAGCTCTCCTGCGACTGTCACCACCCTTGCTCCTCACAAAGACATTTTCCTCAAGACAGATTAGCAGAAAACATATTTGCGAATGTATGAACAGATTTTCTTCTCGTGATACATAACTTTGGCATGCAGTCAGGAAACGATGATGATCTTTTTCCCCATCTTCCCTTGCTAATGAAGAGAAACTGCCTCTGGGGTTGAGGACAAAAGGTGAACACTCCCTGCACACAATTTACACCTGCTGAGCACATGATTTTGGGCATCTGAAATTCCCGTCTTGGCAGGTGTCCCAGTGACCAAGCCACACGCACAGAGACTTACTCTGGAGGTAATATTTTCATCCAGGCATTAAATAAAAAACAGACTTGAGAGGGATGAATTTTGCAATATTTTCAGGCATCTCAATTTTTTACTTAACCTTGTAAAACTCTTTCACTCTTCAAACTTATGAAGCCCAATGTTGAACAATCAGTAACTAAGATAAAAAAACTGCTGTAGTTGAACAGAAGCCTAAAGTAGGGGAGAGAGCAGCCCATCCCTGTTTGTTGGTAGCTGCACTGTGAAGGTGGGGAGAACCTCCCCTAGAAAGTGAGATTGCTCGGGAAATGTGCTCCTTATGACGTTTACACTTTCCCTTAATGAGGAGAGTAGTACAACGCTCTCATTTTCTACCCCTTCAAGATTGTGCAGGTTGGAAAAAGCTGGTGAGACATAGCAGTGCAAGGGTGCAGAAAATGCTCACTTGGAAACCAGCCATAGATGCATGCTGCAGTCATAAACTGCCCTATATCAATAAAAATTTGTCATGAACACTGACAGTGCAGCTACATGTGGGTAGACAACCACTTTGAGGAGTGGGAGGAAAGGGGATTCTCCTTCTCTCATTTGTTAGAGATGGATGAAACAACATCTAGTGCCATGTTGGAACACATATATGGGGTAGGCATCCACATCCAGAACTTGTATGTGTTGGATCATGCTGAAATTATTTGCCAAAAAAAAGCATTTAAATACTTTTTTTTTTTGGTATCCCAATTATTCTTCCTTTGCGCTCCAAAAAACACACACCCTAAAACCACATCCTTAGAAAATAATGGATCGTCTCGTCTTTTCCCTTTTATTTTCAATTCTTTCTCTTCAGTTGACAGCTTCTAAGCCGGAGTATCTACTAATTCCAGCTGCCACTCGAGATCTCAGCCCCTTTTAAGAGAACTAATGTTCCTGGGATAAACACTGCTCCCATCACCAGCGACTGAATATCACTGACTTTGCAGAACTCACGAAATCCAATCCTTGCAGTTGTTTACTGACTTGAAATGACACCCAGACAGCTGAAGACCACGATCAGCTGCGCGGGCGGTGGAGCCGGGCCCCACGCGTGGGCCGGAGGCCTCCGGTACCGCCACGGGCGCAGCCCCGGGGAGGGGCGGCCACGGGCGGCGACCCCCATCACGCAAGGCCGGGGATGAGGAGGCCGCAGCGGGCCCCTCCCCGCGGGCCCAGGCCGCAGCGGCGGCGCTCCCGCGGCCTTGGCGGGGCAGCCGCGGCCCCGGGCGGGGAGCAGGGCGGGGAGGCGCCGGCGGTGTTCGAGGCGGAGCTCGGGGGAGCCCGGCTGGCTGCTGCAGGCGGAGGGCGGGCAGGGAGAGAGCCGCCCTCCCCGATCTCCTCGCGGCGGCCGGCGAGCAGCCCGCAGAGGGACGCGGGCTGGCGGCGCTCCGCAGTAAGTGCCTTTCGGGTTCCGTGCGAGCGGGGTCGGAGCCGCGGCGGGCGGGATGAGGGAGCGGGGCCGGCCCGGACGCGCGGGTGCAGCCGCGCCTTGAACACCGCAGTGCCTTTTATTATAAAGGCATATCAAACGCGTATCAAACGCGTATCAAACGCATCCTGCATGCCTGCCTGCCCTCCACATCCTGCCCCGCTGCCCAGAGCAGCTGTGGTGCCCCTGGGTCCCCGGCAGTGCCCCAGGCCAGGCTGGGACAGGGGAAGGTGTCCCTGCCATGGCAGGGTGGGACCGCAGCATCTTTAAGGTCTCTTCCCACCCGAACCATTCTGGGATTTTCTCGTTCCCTGTGGAAGGCTCAAGAACAGCACAGGTGGATGGGATATTGGGAAGGAATCCTTCCTGGGAGGGTGGGCAGGCCCTGGCACAGGGTGCCCAGAGCAGCTGAGGCTGCCCCTGGATCCCTGGCAGTGCCCAAGGCCAGGCTGGACACTGGGGCTGGGAGCACCTGGGACAAGGAAATGTGTCCCTGCCATGGCAGGGTGGGATGAAATGGTTTTTAAAGGTCCCTTCCAACCTAAACCATTCCATGATTCTTTGATCTTACACAGCAGCATTCACTACCAAGTGCTCTCAGCCTCCTCCCCCTGTTTTATTTAAGCTTTTGGATGGGAAAAAGAAAATACTAAATAAAAAGGAGAGTGTGGCAGTTTTACAGAAGTGGTGCAGACCCCCTGGCAGCTGTCCTGTGTGTGGGTCATCCCTGTGCTCCCTGAGAATGTCCCACAGTGAGAGGTCCAGCCTCTGTGTCTCCCTGTCCAGGACAGCTGCTGTGTGCCTGTAGGTATCTATATATAATAAATAAGGAGGTTGCAGAGCTCATTAACTATTTTTTTTCTTGGATGGAGCTGATAAATATAATAGCGCCCAATATAAAAAAGCCCCCAAATTCTTGGTAAAAAATAGCACAGCTGTAGTTACACTGAACGTTGTAAAATGAAAGTAAGTTATTACTTCCTCTCAACGTACTTGTGGGACCATTACTTGGTGTCCTAAACTTCTCTGAGTTCTTACCTCTATTAAGCAATCAGTAAATGTTTGTAAGCCTGATTCTACAGGAAAAGATGTAAATGTGTGTGTGGAGAGCTTGGGTTCCAAAGCAGCCAGATTTACTCCTGCCTTGACTTCCTCTGGTGTTACTGTGAGCAGGTAGTACAGGTGTGCTGAGGGCAGCTCCTTTCACCTGCTGCTGGGAAGCAGGGGCTCTCCTCCTCTCCAAAGAATTTGCATTTTCTTCTCTTCTCTGCTCCTTTCCACCCTTTTCTTTTCCTTGCTTATTCTTGGTTACAGTTCTTTGGGAGTCGGTGATGGGCAGTGACTGATTAGCCAGTAATGACTTGGTCTGATAGTTCAGGATCTTTCTGTGTAATATGTAAAGCAAAGTCCAGTATTGCCCCTTCAATAGCAATAACCAGAATATTATTCATTTTAACATTAGGTATAAACAGCTTACTTAGTCTGAAGTCGGATGGAAGTTTTGAGTAGGCACAAGTGTGCACAAAAAATGATTCACACCCCTTGTATCTAATTGGTAGCATTACTTTTTTTGTGTATATATATGGATTTACTCTTTGTTTTGCTAAATTATGTGTGTGCACAGGAGCACAGTAATAATAACAGCTAGACCTCGCTGCATAATGTAGTATTTTCTCTAGAGATCCATTGCTACCTGCTGCTGTCCCTGACAGGAATTTAGGAAGCCGGCAGGATGTGGTCAGTGCAGAGGCCATTCATGCAGAGCCGTTTTCCAAAGGACAGCTCCTGCAGGTTCCTTGCTGCTGCCTGCTCTGTCTCCACACAAGTCTCTGCAAGCTTAGCAAACATTTGAAAGAAATGTGCATTTTCTGCTGTCAGTCTGCAGTTGTGACTTTTACCTTCCACTTGTAGCTGATGGTTTCAAAATAGGGCTTGGCATTTGCAAGTAGCTCAGTTAGGCAATCTCTTCCTTGTGCTGGTGCTTGCTTGTGTGCTGGCAAATGGGACCCGGGGAGTTATTTTGCCTTTTTATGGGCTGGGTGCCCTCAGTCTCAACCAGAGCTCTGCCAGCCTGGCTGTACAGATGAACCAAGCCACTGTATGTTCTTGGCCTCGTGGCTGTAGTTGGCAGCTGGGGTTTTGCAGGGATTAGCTGTGTCATGGTGGGTGTGCTCCTGGGAGCACAGGGTGTGAGCGCCAGGGTGCTGATCCCTGTCCCTCCTGGCACCTGCTGGGCAAGGGACACCACGGCTGAGGGTGGGAAATGGGAACAGGCTGGGCTCTGCTCCAGGGAACAGGGACAGGAGCAGAGGGAGCGGCCCCAGGCTGGCCCAGGGCAGCTTAGGGTGGGCACAGCAGGAATTTGCCCATGGAAAGGGGGCTCAGGGGTTGGAACTGCCCAGGGAGGTTTGCAGTGCCCATCCCTGGAGGTGTCCCAGGAATTCCTGGAGGTGGCACTCGGGGCTCTGGGCTGGGGACAAGGTGAGGACTGGGCACAGCTCAGACTCTATGATCTTGGGGGACTTTCCCAACCTCAGTGTTTCTGGGGATTCTGTGAAATAAGAATTAAAGGGTGGAAAAGGAAAGCTGAAGCAAGTGGGACAGAAGTAGATGACCCTTTATGGAAGGATTCCTGCACTTCCACTGCTCCATGGGTGCTTGTGGCTCAGACTGGAGCCACTTGGGGTAAACACTGTGGAGCACAGATACCTCAGAGCTGTTTGCAGCAGCTGTTGGGCTCTAGGGCTCCACTGATTAGCTCTTGGTAATGTAGATGCAGCCTATTTCTTCCAAAAAGCTTCACTTTAGGAAACAGCTTTTGTTACATAAGGAACAGACAGTTTGTAATCAGAGCTCTTCCACAACATCACAGTATTGATTTTGGAAACGTTCCATATCCCTAAATGGCCCTCTCTGGGCTGGGTTCCCGAGCCAGCGTGTAGCTCTGTCTCCAGGGGTTTCCAGGTGAACTCACCCCGAATCACAGCCAGATCCTGTGGATGGAGTCCAAAGTCTTGGACGGGGTTGATTTTAATTGCTTTGCAAAGCTTCTCAAACGAAGCGCTGGTTCTGGTTTCAGAGTGATTCTGAACGCAGGCCCCTCCTCCAGGATTAGATTTGCATGTGCTATCAGGTCTCAATCTGTATCCCAGGATATAAAACTAGGCTACTTCCTGGCCACACCTAAGTATTCACCTAGTTTGTAGCTATTTTTTGAGCAGGTTCCTGTTTGTGTGTGCAGGTATATGTCCAGTCTTGTAAAAAGCGAAACACCTGGTGTTCTAACCCTGCTCATTGAGTCTTGGGCTAGGGAGCGGAAGGAAGAGCACGGATAAAGTGCCAGCACTGGGGTCAAGTTGAACTGGCTGACTGTCTGTTCCAATAGCGGCATTAAAAATGATATTGAGGGGAATGAAGAATATATAAAAAAAGGGAAACAGCTATAAATTAACTGTATCTGACAAGAGCATTTCCTTCTAGTGGCAGTAGTTGGCTTACAGTCATTGTATTGTGTGCATGGTTGATGGCTGATACTAACCCCCACCAACAGTGAAAGCAAGAGTGATTATCTGAGAAGTTTAAGTTGAAACAACATTGGCACAAGAACACAAAAGTATAGAAATCATCCTGCACACATTAGTCAGTGATCAGGCTGGAGACCAGGCTTCCCACCCCTGCCAGTAGGACAGGAGAGAATTGAAATACTTTCATCTAGAACTTGATAAATATATTGTGATGTATGTATGCTGGGAAAGCTCAAAATACCTGTTGACATTGGAGTTTCTTTGTATTCCTGTTAGTCCTTAGATACAGTTCTTGGGGTTACAGCATTCCCTGTCTGCGGTGTTGCCTCATTCCCAGAGACATGCCACTGTCTGTGGCAAGACTATTGCTATCGAAATTCCAAGAGAGATTTACACAGAGGACTTTTCCCCTCATCTCTGTAAGTGGGAGGGTAATGAAGCAGAAGAAAAAGAAGTGGTTAGGCTAAAATCGAAAGAGGAGCTTAAGTTTGTTCCTTGTGGAACAGAGTTCATAGCAGTTGCTCTGTCATCTAAAGCAGGGTGGGAATATCTTGGTGTCTGAGTACAGAAGGCAGATGAAGCAGTTGGAAGCAGTAGGACTAAGAGGAGGAATGAGGATAGGATACCTATTTTCTGCTTTGTTTCTCCTTTATTTTTGACAAGTGCTACAACCACTTTTGGGCATGGGAGCCGAGCTGGTTGCCTGTACTGGAGCGTGGGAAGGACTTTCCCCTTATGGTGAAGTGCTGCTTGGCTTCCACTTACCGGCACGGGTGGCCGGGGGACAGGGGGTTTAAATCCTGCCTGCAGGATGTTACACGGCTGTGGGGTGACCCTGTGAGCTGGACGGATATCGCAGGCTGTGTCCCTGTGCTTGGCTGGAGAGGTCCTTGGATAATGACTTTAAACCAACGCCCTACCTTGTGTTTGAGAGCCCAGAGTGAGCGGGGAGGCTCCAGGGCGGGCTCTGGAGGGTGGCTGTGTCCGTGCTGTGTCAGCCCTGGTGGGACCCTCTGCAACCCTTCCTTGGGTGCGTTGTGTTGTTCCTCACCAGACGTCTGCCTTGCAGGGGAAGCATCTCCAGCTTGGCTTGGGTTAAGCTTTAATCAGTTCCTTTCCAGCTACTTCTGTTGCTCTGGCCTGACGTCCTGTGTAACATTAACCACTCCCGGCTTCTCAAAGGCTCACGAGAGGCTTGCTAGATGATCTGCTTAAGAGGGTGCTAATTGGGCTCTTTTCTGGTTACATCTCCTTTTCTTGTTAGTTGGCTGCTTCCTGCATTGACACACCCTGCAACTGCCGGTAACAGACCCGTACAGCTTTAAAGGCTGGAAGTACGCCAGTCAGAGCTTAACTTGCTGGCCTTGCTGCTAGGCCACCCTGGCCACCTTGAGTAGTCCTGCGAGAGGGATGAGAGCTGGGCTGGAGGGAGCTGAGGGCAGGACTGCAGCTCTCTGGAGAGACAGGAGTCAGCTGAGCCCGGAGGGATGCCAGTCTGCGCCTCCCATCGTCCCAAACTCACCTGAGGAGCTTTGGGAAGGAAGAAATTAGACAACGCTCTTGCGCCAATGGCAGGTTATGCAAACCGTAGTGGAGATGATTATAAGTTTTCTATTTTTAAGCCTTGCATGGAGTGACTCACTTTATTAGACGTGTTCGTTTGCAATGGAATGCGAAGCGCCCGGATTCCATGGTAATGGCCTCGTAAGGCACACGGGTATCCAACATAACAGATTGGGTTTCTCCTCCCAATTTCCCTGTGCGTCTCAGAGCCTGTCTGATGGCAGCGCGGGGCGGCTCACGCAGCCATCCATCCATCTGTCCCTCTGCTTCTGCTGCAGTACTCATCCTGCTTCGCCCTCCAGCTCGTGGCCCTGGGGCTGAGCTCCCCGCCATTCCCCTTCCCTCACTCCTTTCATTCTTTCCCCAGCTTTGGCCAAGGGCTGCTCAGATCCAGCCCAGTACCCGAGTAGAGAAGTGCTGGCGGTTGTGGTGTTTCCCTTTCAGCCACCTGCTGCCTCGGGTGGCAGTGGGTTGCACAAGTCCCAGGAACATCCAGATAATAGTCTGGCAGCTGGCTGGGCCGGGCATTACGGGAAGTGAGGAAGGCAAGTCACTCCCAGGAGCTGTGCCAGCCTGGCTGCGGGTGGCAGAGGTTTGCCATGTGGGACACGCTGTGCAGAGGCATCTGCTCAGGATGGCTGTTGAAATCCCTTCTTTAAAAACCAGGCTGTAAGTGGTGCCTTGTAGGGTTTTGGGCTTGAAGCAGTGTCAGGAGTGCATTAACTGCTGAAGTGGAGCCCTTGCCTTTGACACAGCAGGTCCAGGGTCTGATACCTGGGGTGGGTCACCTGGGGACCTCGCCGAGGCAGGGAGCTGGTCACCAGCCTGGGTCTGGAGGGGGGACTCCTCTGGAAGTGGCTGTTCCATGTTGCTGTAGTCCAAGTGAGTGTGACTGATGGTTAAGGAATGCACCAAGGACTTCCTACTGTGACTAGGGTTTGTATTAACTTTTGGAAATTGAAAGTAGGAACTTGTGCTGATAAATCTTTTGTGTAGTTTCCATTTTGTGTAGACTGCTCTCCCCGCCCCTTTGTGTCCTTTCAAGTTTAAAGTCTATTTCTTCTTATCGTGAATCCTTTAATAGCAGTTTGAGCTAATGTCCCTCTGAATCTTCAGCAGTGCTCAGCTGTTCCTGGGAACTGTTCCCTGGGGTTATTGAACTCCTTGGACAGATCACTCTATGCAGTAGCTACTCCTTGTGACATGCTCCTGGCTCTACCCACGCCAGCCAAGGGCTCCTGCTCCTGCCACAGCTTATTCTACAGCCTGTCAGGGACCTCAGCCCACCCTCCAGGTGAGGCCATGGGTCCAAAGGTGCCATTTATGGCTTCTATTGAAATCAAGGGTAAGGCTTAACATGCAGATTTACTGTGTCAGATGGCACTGACAGCACTGAAACACTCTGAGCCGCTTTTAAAGGTGATTCAGAATATTTGCGTGATGGAAAGATGACATTTCTGACTGTGGTGCTTCTCGTGCTGGCTGCTATTATAATTTTCATTAAAATAAAATCCCATTTCTGTCACAAGCTATTGATCTCAGCTTGGAAGGGAGGCAGGTTTCGGTACCTGCTCCCAGAAGAGGAGGGGTTTGTGAGCGTGGTCTCTCCCCTGGTACAGCCTCCGTGGGAGCCACGTGGACTGCATTCCTTCCCCTTTCATCTGCACTCGGGTGGATCCTGCTCGGAGCTGGCAGCAGCCTCCCTCAGCTGTCTGGGACAGAGCTGGGGAAAAACCCAGTGTCTGACCAGAGCCTCTCCTTGCCCTGTGGCTTGTGGCTACCAGACAGTGTTCAGTCCTTTCCAGAGGAGACCTTGTGTGCTATTTGCTGCCTGCAGAGCCATTCCTTTCTGGAAGAACCAGAGCTGAGCCGTGCCCTGGCACAGCCTGGGGCAGCCTGGTGCCAGCGGTGCCTGGGCTCTGCCCACCTGCAGTGCCCTGAGCTCGCCCATGCTCATCCAGGCACATCCTCAGAAATGCAGGCTTGTGGTTCCCGGGATGCAATTGAGCTGTTCCAGGTGCAAAAGCACCGTCTGGTTGGAATGCCTGTCTGGTTTTGTGCTAGAGTGGCTTATGCTAAGCCCTATTTTCCTCTCTCTCCTGAATAAGCTCCTCTTAGGGATGGTGAGCAAGATTGATGTGGCAATTTGAGCAGCTGCTCTGCTGGGAGAGTTCCTTTCTCGGGAGAATTGCCTGTAATCGGCTCCCAGCTAATGCAACACGCCCCGGGGCCAGGCAAGGAGTGGAGAGCCCTGAGGCCAGAAATGCTCCTGCACAGGGCCACAGTCCCTTTCTGGATGTTAGAGATGTTACCTGCAGGATGAAAGTGGGAAAGCTGTGCCCTGTGGCGTGTCTAATGTCACTTCAGCTGGAACAGCCGTACCTGACTGGGCTCAGGTGACAATCACTAATCTTCCTAGTCAGTGGTTTGTGTATCTTGTGCTCGAATTCCATGGAAAGGAATGCTGTAACTGGCAGGTGTGTCCCTGGTGTCCCAAATGAAGTCTCAGGAGAGGTGCAAGGCAGGGGACGAGAAGCAGGGCTGAGTGTTGTCTGTGCTTGCAGGAACCGTGGTTCTGAGCAGGGTCTGTGCTTCAGCCATCACCCTTCCTCCTGAGCACGGGAAGGGCATGCTTCCCTTTGTCTGCCTGCAAGCCAGCATCTCTGTCATTCCTGCCTCCTGGAAAGCCTGGGGCACAGCTGTGTGTCCCACAGTGCTGGGTGGGGTGGGCAGTGCTCCTGTCACCGTCTGTGTGGCGGGTGGGAGCGATGCCTGCTGAGCTCCTTCAGGGTGGCCATGGGAATGTTCCAGCTGCTCTCCAGCTCCTGTGCTCTCCTGGATTCCACCTTGTCTTACAACTTTGTGACTGTCCATAGTCTTCCTCTTTGTTTTCACAGAGGTGCTGTACTCTTTGAGGCCAGACCTCCACGGTAACTTCCCTCCCAGGAGCTTTCTTTGTTGGCGTTTGTCTGTCGCTTTTCTCTTTCACTCCCTGTCATGGCACAAAGGAAAGATGAAGCTGATCCTTTTTTTGCAACCATAGTAAGAAGTAAATGAAAAATGTGATGCAGGAAAGGCAGTCATGGTGGGAGTTTCCAAGAGCATAAGTGCCCCTCTTTGGAAAAACTTGTTTGAAGCTGCAAGTCTTGGCCTTCTGTACACGGTCCCTTCCACAGTTTGTACACACAGCAGCTCTGCACCAAATGCCTGCACCAGAAATTGTGTGGGGGATTTCCCCCACGCTCAGTGTGCTACAGGCAAAGTGTTCAGGAAATGAGGTCAAGGTTTGGCTTGGGAGGGACTTCAGAACTCATCTCATTCCACGGGCAGGGACACCTTCCCCTGTCCCAGGTGCTCCCAGCCCCAATGTCCAGCCTGGCCTTGGGCACTGCCAGGGATCCAGGGGCAGACACAGCTGCTCTGGGCGCCGTGTGCCAGGGCCTGCCCACCCTCAGAGCCAGGAATTCCTTCCTTTGAGGCATTCCAGCCTGAGAACATGTTTCCATGCCCAGCCTGGCATGGGGAGCTGGCTCCCTGCTGCTGGTCCGGGGCTGCTCCCCATGCCTGGTAAGAGCGCTGGTGCTGCGGTGTTGGCACAGGGCTGCACGCACAGTCTGCCCCACTTTAGGCCTTGTTGGTGCTAAATCGCTGTCTGGGGAGTGTGGCCAGGACAGGGTGTCCCAGGGGGCCCGGGGTGCTGATGGGATCCCCGGGTGGGAGGGATGCTGTCCCTGAAGTGCTCCAGCCCTGTGCACCGGGGAACACGGAGCAGACTGGGCCTGCTTAACATTCCGGTCAGTGCCGTGCACATTGGTCATTCAGGATCCGAACACTGGGTCTATTAAGGATGTGCCTGACCCACATAGGGCTGGTTTCAAGCCCTCTGGAGCTGGGTGTAAAGTGCCACTCGGTGCTGTCCCTGTGTGTGCTGCTGCTTCTCGCTGCGGGCCCTGCTCCTGCTGCACCCCGGGTAGGACGGGCTGGGCTCTGGGCAGCTCCTGCCTGCGAGGCAGCAGGGACTGCAGCAGGGATGTGATGGGACGGGCAGGCAGCTGCAGGAGGGGTGAGGAGCCGATCAGGTCTGCCGTGGTGGTGGGATGGGGGTTTGGTGGCACTGTGACTGCAGACAGGCTGTGCCTGGTCTGCCTTTCCGTGGGATTGGCACTACATGTCACACTCAGGTCACTGTGGGCTGTGTGTATCTACTCTGATCTAAATACTCTGATCCTTCAGCTTTCTCAGCAGACACCAGAGCACTCTGGCTTGCCTCTGTCTAGACTTTGTTTAGAAGTTACTAATATTGCAGTGAAAATCTCTAATTAAGACATTGCTACCCTAAATTTCAACTTGTCACAACATTGTCATTAGTTTCTTCAAATGGTTTATTCTGTGTGTACCAGATCCTGACACGGTAAAACTGCCAATTAATTTTTATCTTCTTTTCTTACAGTAAAAAATGGCATTTCAGAAGGCAGTGAAAGGAACTGCTCTCATTGGAGGAGGTGCCATAGCAACAGTTTTTGGCCTCTCTCAATTTTCTCAGCATAGAAACAAACACGTAAGTATTAATTATGATTTTTGATAAAATAGGAAACTTAAAATCTGTCACAGCATATGTCAGGCTTGTACAAATAGTTTTAAAAAATGACCTTTGGCTGCCACTGAGGGCTTTACTTAGTTGCCGGAGGAGTGGAAAGACCTGACTGAAGTAAAAGTGCTGTCTGCACAGTGTTTTCAAGCTGAGAAGCTGGAATTGAAACCACCAGCACTACTGGTGAGCATCCCAGCCTCAGCACAGTGCTGGTGCCAGCTCCTGTTGGGTTCCCAGGGCTGGGGAAGGATGTTGCCAAGGCAGGCGTAGGGCAGGCTCCTGTGCCTGTGGTGGGCCAGGGTCCCTGCAGGGCTGTGCCCCAGCTGAGGGGGCATGGACAGAGTCAGCTCCCCCAGCAGGGCAGGCTGCTGCTGGAGCCCTGTCACAGTAAAGCAGCACATCCCATGTCAGTCTGTGCACTGGGTCTTGCTGCTGGAGAAAACAGATTTCCCTGGATATCTGCTCCTCCCAGCAGGGCTGGAGTGGCTGTGCTCTTGAGCTCCCTTCATCATTGCACCATGGACTTGTTAGGGCTGGCAAATTCCTCCGAGACTCCAAACCATTCCCCCAGCACTGCTAAGGCCTCCATGACCCATGTCCCCCCATCCACAACGGTCTTTAAATCCCTTTTCTGGCTGTTTCTGTGGGGAGGAGGAGGAGCAGCTGGGAATGAGATGAGTCATGTCTGGGGAGCCAAGCTGGGAAGTGGATAAGGCAGGATTCTTATGGCTTCAGATACTGCTGCAGAAAATAAACCCCAGCATTTCAAGTGAGCTCCCCATCGGGCAGCCTGCCTTGCTCCAAGCTGGTAATGTTCTCTCCAGAGCCTTTATCCCGGGGTTTTACAGCCTGGCTTCATTACTGTCAGAAAGGGCAGCTGCAGCTTTTAGGACTGCTGAATAAGAGAGTTGGAAGGGAAAAGTCACCTGGAGAGCTCACTTGTTGCATGTTGTCTGCAGTACTCCAGAATTCAGGGAATTCCTCTTTCTCTGGGGATGGATGGCCACTATGAGCTTCCAGAGACAGATTAAACCCCAGCTTTTACAGAGCGTGACCATGGAGTCAAAATCACACAACCACTCGTGCTTTTATGCCAACTAATTTTTCTGTACACACACATCTGCTGGCAGTTTGGGTCACATTTATGCAACTGGAATTGAATCACTGAATCCCAGAACAGTAGGGATTGGAAGGAGCCTTAAAGCTCATGTCATTCCAACCCTGCCCCATCCCTGGAATGTCCCAGGCCAGGCTGCACAGGGCTGGGAGCAGCCTGGGACAGTGGGAGGTGTCCCTGCCATGGCAGGGGTGGCACTGGGTGGGCTTTAAGGTCCCTTCCCACCCAATGCTGTGATTCTGTGATTTAGCCTCGAACACTCAGACACCTGCACAGCCCAGGTGGCACAGTGAGCTTTTGCTGGCTGTTTCAGCAGCACTTCAGCACAGAGTTGGACACAGATCCTCCTGCTTCCTTTCTGCATTGCTGCATTCTGGCTTGGGCCTTTATTTAATCATCAGCCTCAGCAGGCTGGTGCCAGGGGTGAGGTGGGGTGTTCTTGGACAGGTTCAACTGGAGATGACTGGTGCCTTTTCCTTCCTCTCTCCCCTCATGATCACTGAGGGGAAAGGCAGTGCTTTGGTTTGGAGTTGTAGGATTCTGCTGTCCTTTCCCAGCCCTGCTCTTCCTGGTGTGTGAGTGTGTTGTTGGTCAGTAGGAATTGCTCAGCAAGGTGAATCCAATAGTGTGATAATATGATAATGCATCAGGGCCTGCTTTGGGGAGTTCTAATTACTGTATTTTTTTGTTTAAATGAATAAGGATGATGAATTTGACTCTGCAAACCTACCTGGAGATTTACAGTAGCAAATTAACGAGAGCACTGGATTATGGATTACTAGATCACTTTATAACTTGATGATTAAATTCAAACTGCCAAACTAAATTCCTCTCACTAAGAGCGTAATCAAAACCATTCAGGGAACTCTTGCCTGAGAAATTGTAGATATAAACAGCAATTGCTTATTTCAGTAAACACACTTGTTCACTGCCAAACTAATCACGTTACTGCAGATGGAATCCCTGTGTGCAGCTTTTCTTCACTCCCCCATTTAATTGACAGCAAGATGCATCATATCTATATCAATTCCTGGTACTAATCACTCTGCTTATATTCCAGGGCTAATCACCACACTCTGGCTATACCAGGGGCTGGATGCAGGGGACTCTGCTCTGGGCTCTGCTAGGAGCCATTTGTTGTAAATCATGGGTTTAAAAGCAAACCTAGACATAGAGTCAAACCCACCTGATGCCAGTATTTCTTGAGCTCCAAGTCTGTCTTTTCTGGTGTTCTGTTATTTTCCTGAAGTTAAGTAGCATGCTTGGAAATTTCTCAGGAAATGTAGTGTAAAGTAAATTTGGAGGTGGGGATTTTCCTTCTCCAGAGCTCGTGGAAGTTGATCATGTGTCGCTGAGCTTGATGAGCCAAAACACGTGCAAGATAGGGTGTTTTCAGTGTTCCAATTTCCTGCTTGTCACTGCTGTCTGGCACTGGCAGGGGGGCCTTTAAGGTCCCTTCCAGCCCAAACCCTTCTGGGATTCTATTATATGCCTTTATTGTACTTTGGGGATATAAAAGTTTTATGGCAGTGCTGGAGCCAACAGGGCCAGTGAGAGAGCAGGGCAAGAGGCAGGAGCACGTGTGGATGGGCAGAATTCTGTGGCCAGGAGAATACCGTGGCAGCTGAGTTTCTTTGATGCTCCCAAACTTTTCACCTGTCTCCTCCCAGCCCCAGAGTGCCTCAGCAGCTGCAGGCTGTGTTGGAGGCTCTGTGTGAGGGCTGCTGTGCCTGTGAGCACCGGGCAATGAGCAGAGTTTGCTGCCTTTGCAGCTGGGCACAGCTGGGCACAGCTGGGCACTGCAGCTCCCGGGTGCACACGTGGGCTGGGGGACAGAGCTGATCACCACACTTGGGAAAAACCAGGATTTCTTATGAATCTATTTTTATTTCTTGTCCCCAATCCCTCTCCAGCTCTCCTGGAGCCGCTTTGGGCCCTGGAGGGGGCTCTGAGCTCTCCCTGGAGCCTTCCCTTCTCCAGGGGAGCATCTCCAGCTGTCCCAGCCTGGCCCCAGAGCAGAGGGGCTCCAGGCTGGAGCAGCTCCAGGACCTCGCTAGATCCTCAGTATGGAGTGGAGGACTCTGTCTCCAGCCCCACTTTCCCCATTGTACCACTCGAGCAGTGACAGAGGCTGCTGCTGTCCTGAGGGATTTCCATCAGCTACTTGCATTATCGTCAGTATCACCCCTGATTGCAGGATGAACCTGCCCATTAATTATCCTTGGAATATGCACTTCCTTGAGTCATGGCTACTAGTTTTTAGATTTTATTTTCAGCTCTATAGTAGAGAGAAGGACACAGAACTAATGCATTTAAATCATGATACTGCTGAGGAATGAGCAAATAATTCTGAACAAAAATATTTAGGCTGCATGCACCATATAATCTGAACTGAGGCTTTTTGTGCTTGGCTGGAAAGGAGTTTCTGTGGTTTGTCACTTGAATTTTTATTAGTCTGCTCTTTCCTGTCTGGGAGATCTGGGCAGAAGCTATTCTGCATAGTTAAGTCTGCCATTTGGCCTGGAGACTGCGCCTAAATTAGGTCTTAAATTAGGGTTAAACAGGTTTTTCTGGTGTTCAGAGTGTTTATAATTTTCAAGAAAGTCTGGAAACGTTTAGAATTCAGTTTAAGTTAATGTTAACAGAAGTGAGCCTTTAGAGACTGCTCAAACCCTTCCTGCTTGAGCCATGGTCCCTGGTAGGTGACTGAGCGTCAGCTCTCTCTCCCCAGTCACTGCACAGACAGCAGCATTGGCTCTGGGAATATCAGCCCAAAGAGATCCTCAGGGCCATTCCAGGACAATGGGAACTTGTCTGGAAACTTACACTTTGTTAAGCTTTGTCACTTTAAAGTTATATTGTAACATGCTGTAGGACATAAACTGCATTGCTTAGAAGTTTCTCAAAGACGAGGTGAAATTAGTTTCTTTGCTGTTTCAGGGCTCTACGTTGACAATCACATCACTCCTGAACCTCATTAAACTTGAGCTTGGATTAATGCCACTGCATGAGATGTGAAATGTACACTCAGCTCTGCAGCCTTTGCTGTGGTGAATTTTTTGGTGGAGAGTCCAGAGCCCAGCCATGTGTCTGTTTAAAATGCTTCCTTTGTAGTGTTTATTAAAATAATAACAGCATCCTGTAACATTTGAGAGTTCCTAGAAGGGATGAATACAGGTAGTAAGACTTGAGTGCACTGTTACATTGAGGTGGGCAAGGTGAAGTAAAGGTGTGGTAGCCCTTCATGCTTTAGGTACTGTTTGCTCCTCGATGTTCAATAAGATATGATTGTGGAAAGTGGGGGAGGTGGCTGGGAATCAGTGAGTTTACCTTTGTGGCTGTAGAAAAGGCTGTGTTTTGGGGGTTCTGTCCCCATCCGTGTGTGTGCAGAACAATGCCGGGGCCTCACGGGCTGTGTTCCACCTTTGCAGGGTGCCTTGGTGCAGGTGCAGGCTGCAGAAGCTGTTCTAGTGAGGAAGGAGCATCTCCCCACGAGAGAGCAGCAGCTGGCGGCCCTGCAGAGCAGCGAGGAGTTCGACGTGCTGGTCATCGGCGGGGGAGCCACGGGCTGTGGCTGTGCCCTGGACGCAGCCACCAGAGGTGAGGGCCTGGGCCTTCACCTGCAGGCTCCCTTTGGGCTACCTGGCCTGTAACAGACTTCTCACAGGGGCTGTTCTGAAGGACCCAGAGGTAGAGGGTAGGTTTTCCTGTCTGGGAAACCTCTGTTCTCAGAAGGCAGAAGGACCCTGAGGAAGGTCACGCGGCAGATCCGCGCTCCCGTTGCCCCATCTTTGGGGAAGTGGCCAGAGCAGAGAGCCCTGAAGATCTCAGGCTCTTTAACCTGGACATGTACCTCAGAAACAGAGGCAAAACCCCAGGAGAGCCTTTCAGTTTGAGCTGGGGAACACTCATCCAGCAGGTGTGGTAGTATGAGTGGGTAAAGCAGTAGGGCACAGGGAGCTAAGTCCAAACTCCAGCCTGGTTGTTATATTGAATGACACGGGACAAAGATCTTCTCACTTCTGCCTCTGCTGTGCTTTGGCAGAAAATGCAGTTGTAAAGCAGACAGAAATGATTACAGTTAATCTCTGTTTATCCTTTTCTTGGGTATACTGGTTATATCAGTAGGTCTCTGAGGTGTGAAATATTCACGGGCATTTGGTTAATGAGTTGTGTCTCGTTGCTGTTCATTCATGGAACTTGCTCTTTTATCGTGTTTGCTTCGCTTAACAACAAATTTTGCTTTTCGTGTGTTTGATAAATCTTCGCCAGATTATTTCTGATTGTGTCCATTAATCTTCGGTCACATTCGACAAAAATAAATTGCTCTGATCTTTCTAAGTTACTAGTAATAATTAGATTTTTTTAAGGACATAAAAGTTTTGGGAGACCAGTAGATGTTAAAATCTCAGTGTTGGCACTGCTGAGGCCCCTCGGGTGCTGTGTCCAGTTCAGGGTCCCTCATGACAAAAGGACATTGAGGGGCTGGAGCGTGGTTGGACTCAGTGATCCTGGAGGTCTTTTCCAGCCCCAGGGATTCAGTGGTTAAGGCTGATCAGACTGTTTCCTGTGTATGTCAGAATTCCAGGCCTGCCCCACGGGTTTGGGCACCTCTGAGGCAAACTCCAAGTAAGCAGAGCTGCCAGTTGTCTCCCTCTCTGGAATGCCACTTAAATGGTTGCTGAAGAGGTGTAGAGCTCCCTGCTGCAAAGGGTTAAAAGTGTCCATGGAGCTCCTCTGTTCCTGCCATGCATCCAAGCTGTCATTTCCCTGGGGAGCGTGGCCCCGTAATGTGCAGTAATGCCTTTCCATTGTGAAATACCCAGCTTTTAATGTGCTGCTGTTTAAGTTCTGCTTTGACTTTTCCCTCAGGAAGAAGGCTAAAATTTTTCATTACAATATAGACAGTGCACTACACTTTGAATACAAATTTATCCATGTACAGAGTAATTTTTCTTGTGATTGTCTCTACCCTAGAGAAGTGTCTTTAATGAATTACATACAAATTGTGTAATTTAAGAAGTTAATTTGGTTTTCTGGTAACACAGGACTAAAAACAGCCCTTCTAGAAAGAGATGATTTCTCATCGGGGACCAGCAGCAGGAGCACTAAATTGATCCATGGTGGAGTGAGGTACCTCCAGAAGGCCATCATGAAGTTGGATTTCGAGCAGGTAATTTTTTGTGCTGGTTGTTCAGCAAGAATTGCTTGTAGACGTTTCACTCACTGTCCCAGTTAGAGCTGAGTCTCCTCTTGAGCTTGTCAGTGCTGGATTCCAGTGTTGTGTTCCACAGCCACTGTGCATGGGAAATGTCTTCTCTGGGGGAGCTTTCCAGTGCTTTGATGGGCAGTGTCACTGCCAGGCCTTGCAGGCTGTGGGTTTTGGGAGAGGCAGGCAGAGACAGGGCTGGTCTCAGAACAAAAAGAGCTCGAAATAAAATAAAATTAAAAGAGACGGGGAATGTCATGAACTGGGGGGAATGAGTTGCTGTCCTGTTCTGGAATGGGAGAGAAAAGATGGTAAATGAGTGATTTAATTTGGAATGGGGGAAAAATATTGTAAATGAGCGACTTATTTTGGAATAAGGGGAAAAAAGATGGTAAATGAGTGATTTATTTTGGCATGGGGAAAGAAAATATGGTAAATGAGTGAGAGTTTATAAATGCTTTTGTGAATTCTTGTGTGGGAGGAAGCCTGATATTCCTGTTTTGAGGAACCACATTGTCTTTCCATTGGAGCCTCTCAAAGTATGTTTCAGTGGTTGAAATGCTGTTGCACAAAGGATGATTTTTCAGGGGGAAATAAACAAACCCTGCAGTTATCCACACAGAGAAACCCACCTTTTCTGCCAAAGAACAACTCCACATTGATGCACGTTGGTTGGTTTGGAGAAGAGCCCTTCTGCATTTGCAGCTTGGAGTTGGGATGGGGTTGAGCTGTGGGAATTGGCACAGAGCTGTGCTGTGGGATCAGTCCTACCCCTCCTGAAGTGCCTCCTGCCCCTCGTTAGGGCAATGTGGCTTCTTGAGCTTTATGTTCAAATGAAAAATTACACAACTGCGCTGCCAAGACCCCAAGATGAAACTACCAAAGCTTTATTTTATTGGGAATCCTTTCCCTTAACCTTTGGGTTTCTCAGCAGATCGCAGTGAGAAAGCCCAGTGACAAAGGTGGGAGGTGTTGATACTTGGATAAAGTCTGTTACTGAGTGTTTGCCCTGGTGCCAGGGCTGGCTGCCGTGGCTCTGACCCTGACTGCTGTTTGGCAGTCCAGGATGGTGAGGGAGGGCTGGAGGAGGTGGGTGCTGTGGCTCTGGAGGAGGGTGGGTGCTGTGGCTCTGGAGGAGGGTGGGTGCTGTGCCACTGACCCTGCTGGTGTTTTGCAGTACAGGATGGTGAAGGAGGCTCTGGAGGAGCGTGCACACCTGCTGCAGAGCGCACCCCATCTCTCAGATGCTCTGCCCATCATGCTCCCCATCTACAAGTAAGCTCTTCTCTGCTGTGCCTTCTCTCCTTTACCTTGGCTTCTCACAAGCAAGCCCTGGCCTGGGAGGGGTTTCTTAAAGCTGTCCCAGGGGAAGTTGCTGGGCTGCAGAAGCACAAAGCTCACTTGTGCCCAGCCAGCAATCGCTGCTTTGGGGGGCACATCCTGGGGTGCAGCCCTTCCAGCACCCCAACAGGGATTTTCAGTCTGTAAGAGCAATTACTCACTGGGACAGACTATTTAGAGCAGGGAGGTTTTGCTGAAGGAGCCTAATTTTATTAAGATCGTTCCTGTTTTTATTATTCCTGTCTTAGTGTGAGGGGCTTGTAAGAGCTGCAGCTTGAATAGGTCAGTGGCTGCCTGCATTTATCGTGGTCCTGTTTGTGCAGGAGGCCTTAGACCCTGCCTTGGGGGAATCCTCTCAGTTTGCACACAGCTCCAGTGTCTCACACAGAGGCACATCAGCCCCATTTAGATCCTGATTTTAGAGCAAATAAATCCTTGAATGTGCTTGACTCACCGCAGGGAGTAGCTCAGCTGAAAACAGCGGCAAACAACACCTAAGTGTGGAGTATTTACATTGTCTTGTTACCATGAGCTTGTAATGCTGAACAAGGTAGAACTGCTGTAAGAACATTCTGTGTTGCTCGCCGTGTTCTGTATTGCAATAACGGCGTGTGCACGCACTTCTAAACGCTTCATTTGTATCTTTTCTCACTGGACGGTGCTGTTTCCCCCCAGGTGGTGGCAGCTGCCATACTACTGGATTGGGATCAAGCTGTATGACCTGGTGGCAGGCAGCCAGTGCCTGAAGAGCAGCTACGTCCTGACCAAGGCCCGGGCCCTGGAGCTGTTCCCCATGCTGCGCAGGGACAAGCTGGTGGGAGCCATTGTCTACTACGATGGTGCGTGGCCTCTCTGCCTGCTCTGGCCTCCTGGGCTTTGGGGTTGGGCTTGAAACACAAGCTGGAGCCTGGAGATTGTCCCTGGGTCTCTGCAGCTTGAAGGATTCCGCTTAGTTCGGGAGATAACTCACGTTTTCACAGCAGGAACTTACTGGATGTAGGAGAAAATGCAATGGCTTTTCTTGGCTTTCCTTGGGTGTAGAGCAGTGTGAAAGTCTTCTGGTGGAGATGTGGTTTCTGACCTTTTGGCAGCAGAAAGGTCTTCACACAAGGTGGATTATAAAGGGAATTCTCTTCCCTTTGTAGAACTGCATTTTGAACAATTCGTCAGCTCATCAAAGGGGTTCTGGAGTGGGAAGAACTCTGGAAACACACTGGACTCCAGTGGGGTTTATGAGGCTTCTGGCTAAAGCTTGTGTTGTTAATTGCAGGTGTCTCAGAGCCCAGCAGTGTGGAAATCAATTAAAACTTCATATATATGTGTGGGAATATGTATGTGCAGATTCTTGTTTGGGAGGAGGGTTGGATTTCAAGGATGGACTTGGTGTTTAGTTGATTTTACTACTGATAGAAGCTGCATTTTATCTTATTTTTAAGGTCTGGAGGAAATGCAAAATTTGAATATGTAGCAAAATTTGTTGTGGGATTATGTGGTGGGTTTTGTACCCAGTACCAGGACCTGCCATACACAGCACACAGAGAGGGAATTCAGGTTTATTTTTTCCCTATCCTGAGCTATTCCTTAGCTTGTTTTAAGGGATCCCAGGAGCCTGCCAGAAGAACGAAGTGGTTCTCTTAACTGTAATTACACTTCTCATAAGAGCACTATAGCTTGAAATCTATTTATAATCTAGTGAAGTTTTTTCTGATTAAATAAATAATTTGGCTGTATCGTGGCTATTTACTACTCCAGCATTCCAAAGATACATCTTTTAGGATAGCCTTAAAATTGGTCTTCGTGTTTCTTACATGAATAGTTGTTTTAAACAGTGCTGTAAATCTAAAGATTCAGCATCAAGATGCCATGTGGGCTTTGATGGCAGACATGGGCAGGGCAGGGCTCTGCGTGACTGAGAGATGTCCCTGGAGGTTTAGTCCCATCCCAACAGAGGGAAACAAACCCCCACTCAGTATTGGGAAGGAAGAGTAAAATAGAAAAAAAAGGGGAAAAAATCTGTCTCGCTTTATTTTGCTTTCTCTATAAGACACAGCTTAGTTATCGTCGGTTTTAGGCAGGATGTAAAGAAATGCTGTTTTGAATTAAAATTTAAAAAGCTCTCCAAGCCCCACCAAACCTCAGTTTCCCTGAAGAGTAAGATGGGTTTGAAGGACTCAGGGATGAAATTTGTGAGTGGATAATGCACATGTGAGTGTTCTGAGGCTGCACCTAGTGCAGAATGAAGACTGTCCAGCTGGAGTGTTAATTCAGTTGTGAACAGGACATGTTTCAGCTCACTCCTGTCTGTGTCACTCTGATCTGGGGTGGCCCCTGGGGCAGGTGGGCTCCCGTGGGGCTGGGGCACATGAACAGCTTTGTCCTGATCAATTAACCTGTGTTCTGGCCACGGGAAATGGGCTTTAAGTCACAGCATTTCAGCAAGCTCCCTTTAGGTCTTGTAAATTATTGTACTTGAATTTCAATGATGTACTGTCACACCCTAAATCCAGAGGGATGGAGCACAAAGGGAGAGGGAATGGAACTGAAAGTAGGGGAAGGGGTGATGAAATTAAATTAGTCATAAAATGGAGTATTAAATAATGGCAAAGCAAAATACTAGTCTTAAAGTAGGTGGCATCTTTCTCTTCTCTGTGCATCCCTTCTCTCTCCCCCAAAGGATGAATTGATAAATTGGCCTTTTAAGGATGGAGTGTCTTAACTGTAAGTGCAGTTAAATGCAGTTTTATCCTATTTCCTCACTTTCCTTTAATCCTTGTCCCTGTAATTGTTACAAACAGAGCTGTTAATGCTGACAGCTGCCCAGCACCGAGGGGAAGAGGTGCAAGCACTGCGTGTGCAGGTTGATTTTGGTGTGCTGCAGCCCTGCCCAGGGGTCCCTGTGTTTGTGTGGTCCCTGTGGGGCCGCTGGCACCTCCAGCCATCCATAATTCATGGGGACGCTGTGTTCCCAACCGCGCCGGGGTCGTCTTCATTACATCCTTTAAATTGTTTATACAGGCACAAAGAAATGGTACATCATAAACGTTGGGAGTACCAGCAAGAGCAAATCACAGCCTTGTCCAGAGGCTATTCTTGCTCTGCCTGAGCATCGGGAAGCCAAAGCATATGTTGGATGTTAGCCGGGGTGTACACAACGTGTCCTATTTATTCAAGGTTTGCTTTGAAGCCACAACTTACAAGTTTGTTTCTTAGGGGGACATGTCAGACTGCATTTAGCATTTGTTGGTATTAGGATACTCCTGAATAGCAAAAAGGCAACATTTTGGGGGGAGAAGGCGGCTGCTATCTGAGCAGGGATCTGTCAGATCCACTTAGGGGCTGCGGGAGAACTGGAGAGGAGGCACAGGCAGAGGCTGGGCTGAGCTCAGGATCTCGGGCAGGATTGTTCCAAAGCACTTTAAATGGAAGAATTAATCTCCATTTAAATTATATAGAGTTCATTATGATAAGAACTAGGAAAACCATTAAAGCAGGGATCCAGCTGGCCAGAGTGTGTCAATGTAAAGTGTTCAGCAATTCCAAGTGGCACGGTTCTCTTTATGATGTATTATTTTTCTGTCTCTAGGTGCTTGCAGGCTTCTTTAACATATTTTGCCTTGCAAGAGCCCTTAGGTATGTAAGGAAAATCTGTGTTCTGGAATCAATCCTGAATTTAAGATGCTAGGGCTCTGCTGACCGTGCTTTCTGAATTTGCTGCTATTTCCTGAAAGAAGAAATTAACATATGCTGTGTCTGGGACTCTCTTGCTACATCAAGATACCGGATTGTTTAATGTCTACAAATCTCCGGTATGTTTACTGGGATGTAAGTAGTTGTTTTTTGCTTTTTGCATTCTCAGTAGTTTTGCATGCATTCTCTGCTGAAATATTTTAATGTGGAGGTTATTTAAAAGTAGAAAAAGCCTTGGCAGAGGATTTCGCTTTCCTGTTTACAGCAAACCCCCTGAGAAATGCTTCCCAGGCACACGTGCACACACAGACACACACACAAAAATCAATGCAAAAGAGTAGGGCATTCATTAAGCTGTCAAAAATGGAATAAATGCTTTTTTTTATTTGGGCTCTTGTAGCTATTTTTCCTAGGATTTGAGTGTGTCCTGAATTATGAAATGTTATAGCTTTATAATTCATGTTTGACAAATGGATATTTGGAGATGTTGAGCTGTAATAGGGGTATTACAGACAACTCTGTGGCTGTTTTCCTTCCCTGGATATAAAAACTCTGACAGTTTGTCACTGAACAGACTTTCCATAGGTGAATTTAAACACACAGCTGCCCATATTTCCTGGTATTTCCAGCCTGAGGCTGGGTGGGTGAGGGAAGCCTTGCAGGCACGCTGACCGTGGTGTGGCTGGGAAACACTCGGTGTGTGTCCATGACCCATGGTGTGCCAGGGCATTCTGCATCACAGGGCTGCCTGTGAAATCCTGCAGGGTGCGGGGCTGGCAGGGGCAGGGAGCCCAGCACAGAGCTCTGGAGCATTCTGGAGCTGGCACAGACAGGCAGGACCAGCTCCCAGGGGTGCAGAGAGCCAGTGCAGAGCTCTGGAGCATTCTGGTGCTGGCACAGACAGGCAGGACGAGCTCCCAGGGGTGCAGAGAGCCAGTGCAGAGCTCTGGAACATTCTGGAGTGGGCACAGACAGGCAGGACCAGCTCCCAGGGGTGCAGAGAGCCCAGCACAGAGCTCTGGAGCATTCTGGAATGGGCACAGACAGGCAGGACCAGCTCCCAGGGGTGCAGAGAGCCCAGCACAGAGCTCTGGAACATTCTGGAATGGGCACAGACAGGCAGGACCAGCTCCCAGGGGTGCAGAGAGCCCAGCACAGAGCTCTGGAACATTCTGGTGCTGGCACAGACAGGCAGGCCCAGCTCCCAGGGGTGCAGAGAGCCCAGCACAGAGCTCTGGAGCATTCTGGAGCTGGCACAGACAGGCAGGCCCAGCTGCCAGGGCTGCCCAGCTCCCAGAGCTGCCCAGCTCCCTCCGGCGCACGCTGTGCCTTGCCGCTCCGGTCCCGCCGCGCTTTCCCCGCCGGGGCCCTTTTATCATTTTCAGAAGGAATAAAATCAATGGCCTGCACCAGCTGCATCTTTAACCCAGTTTTGCCTCTGTCGGAGGTGCGGGCGCAGCCGCGTGGCTGCAGGAGGAGCCCTTTGCTCCCGACAGAAGGGCGCTGCCTGCCCGCTGCCCCAGGCGCCTTCCCAAAAGCACCGGATGATAACTGCATCTCCTGCTGTACCTGTAACAATTTAATCGTGTGAGTCAGCCCAGTCAAGCATCCCCAGCTCATGACTGGGAGACATGAAATTCATTGTCATTATTGTCCCTGTCATTTTGGATCATTATATCCTGCTGCAGAATTTTCCTCACTCCAGTGCTTTCTTACCTCCAGGAAGCAGGGATTATGGCTGAGGTTGGGGTGGGGGCAGGACTGTGAACTACATTTACCTCAGGGGAGCCACAGATTAAATTGGCTTTGCTTTCTGACTTGCCGGATTCGTCTGTTTGTACGCTCTGGGTTTAAGGTTGGAAATGATGAATATTCCGGTGAATTCAGGGCCTCTCTCTTTTCTTTTTTTAATGCTTGTATAAGCAAAGAATGGGGTTTGTGTCCCTTAAGAAGTGAACGGGGAATAATTCTTCAGATCGTGTTACCAAAAAGATTTAAGATTATTCCTGAACAAGACAACGTTACTTGTTCATTGTGGCACAAACATCTGCGTGGTCCCCGGTGTGTCGTGGCTTTCAGGGCAAGGGATGGAGCTCTGCTGTGAGCAGGGGCTGTTTGTGGGAGCTGCAGTGGGTCACGGGGTGCCAGGTGCGCTGCTCCCCGTGGGACGTGTCCTTGGGAGGGGAAGTGAGTGACGGGATCCCTGCCCATCTCACTGCTCCCAGGGAACAAGGGACAGGAGCAGAGGAACCGGCCTCATGCTGCCCAGGGGAGCATCAGAGTAATGTTAGAAACAGCTTCTCACTGGTGGTCAGGCATTGTAGTAAGGTGTCTGTGGAGGTGGTGGAGTCACCATCCCTGGCAGCGTGCAGGAGCCATCTGGATGTGGCGCTTGGGCCGTGGTTGTGGGGAGATTATGGTGATGCCGGGTGGTGTGGAAGGTCTGTTCCAGCCTTGCTGCTGTGGGCTCTGTCATCTGTGGGAGCAGGGCTGCTCTCTCCACTGTGGCAGGGCACTCTGTCCCTCCAGGCACTCCCTCCCTCTGGCCAGTCTGGTGTGGTTCCCCGGTGGGCTCTCCTGCATGGCACAGCAGCAGCTGGCCAAGCTCAGCACACGGTGGCTGATGCAGCCATCGCTGCTTTGTTGGGAGCTAAAAACCAGCACAGGCTGGCCCTGATGGGAGCTCACCCTGGTGGGATTTTCCCCCTGGGAGCCGTTGGTGGCAGTGGGGACACAGAGAGCTGTGGTGACATCCCAGGTCCCTGCCTGGCACGGTGGCATGGCCGCAGCAGCCCCGCCGTGACGGGCGCTCACGGTGACATTTTAGCGCCGTTTCCATAAACTGACAGTGACAATGTTTAGTTTCATTTTAACACGGTGCTTTTCCTGCCACTGACACGGCAGTCGCACTGTAGTGACAAGTTGAAGGCTGATACAAAAGAAGTGGGAAACAACGTAATTATAAAGCAGTCACACAGAGCCAGAATTCCAAATTTTGTCTGTCACTGGATGTGGTGGATATTTTGGCTTATTTTTGTGGCTTTCTGGGATCTTAGTTTCAGTAGGAGTTTTAGCTCCTGTGCTGTAACTTGGCAGCAGACTTGATCAGACAGACATTTGAAGGATATTGGGATTTCTTCTGTAAAAATATTTTATGGTTTTCTGCCTCTTGTTTGTGATATTGCTTTGTGTATAACTACAGAATCTGGAGCAAATCATCGTAGAACAAAGGCATTGGCTTTAAATGGACAGAGAGCAGGGGGAGGTGGGAGATCAGGAAGAAATGCTTCCTTGTGAGGATGGGGGGGCTCTGGCACAGGTGCCCAGAGGAGCTGTGGCTGCCCCTGGATGTGTCCAAGGCCAGGTTGGCTGGGATAGTGGAAATGGTCCCTGGTAGGGGGGGTGGAATGGGATGAGTTTAAGGTCCCTTCCAACCCAAACCATTCTGTGATTCCAAGAATAGGGAGGTTTAGCTCTTGTGATCTGAGCTGGTGCTAAATGGAGGAGGTCAGAAATTAAGGTGACTACTACTGGGTCATTTAAACTGGATGTGTCAAATCTGAGTTTGAATCTGTTGGGATCAATTTACCTGTGAGAAAGCTGGAGGCTTCCCCTGCCATGAAAGCTCACACCTTTGGGCAGGTGTTAAAGAGCTGAAATGTGGGGTGTGGTTATTTCCAGTGCATGTTCAGTTGTCCACCATCCTTCCCACCACCTGGGCCCCAGTTCAGCAGCACGGGTGCCCAGGGCACAGCAGGGCTGAGCTGCAGGGACAGCTGGGGGGATGGAGCCCATGGAGCCCAAGTCAGAACGTGTCCCCCTGGAGCAGGACAGGAGCAAGGACATGAGTGCTGCGCAGCCTAGAAAGTCTGGGAATTTGCAGAAAATTCCACTTCAGCTTCTTGTGATTCAGAGAGCTGGAGAGTTCAGGTCTGAGGGCATTGTTCTGACTTGTGACTCACGAGTCAAAGGGGACATTCCCCCTGAGCTTACTCTGCTTGTGTTTGGGGAGGAGAACTCGCTGAGCTCTCACTCAGAGAAGTCTGGAACAATTTTGAGTCACTCCAGCTGATTCATCCTGCCTAACTGGGATCTAACCCTTTCCATATGCACAACAGCTCCTGGGCTCCTGTTTACTGCTTGTAATAAAACTGCTCGTGCAATTATGCACTTCCTTAAAATTATAGGAGAGGGACAGTCTTGGTGACTTAGTGAAGTGTAGTTGCATATATCTGATGCACATGTATAATTGTGTCATCACTCACCAGCCTTCAATGTGGTGAGGCTGGGGTAAGGTTTGTGGGTACACAGTGAGAAAACCTTGAACAGGAAAGGATTTGGTTTCCTGTGCTGCTTTGCTGTGTGCCTGCAGTTACCTGGTGCAGGGCTGCAGTAAGGAATATACCTGTAAGCAGGTGAGCTTTAAAGGCCCTCTCATGCCCAGCCTGTCGGGGGCTCTGTGAATCGGTGTGACAGGGTAGTTGTCAGAGTGACACAGGACAGAACATACCAGAACTGCCAAAGTGCCTCATTCATGCTCTGGTTTTCACACAGCGCTCCTGAACCAGTCCCAAACAAATCTCTCTGGTCTGTGGGCTTTGTTACCACTCTCTGCTGGCTGGGGCTCAGCTCTGATAAAAATAAAATTGAATGTACACTGTGTGCACTCTGGGGGAGGATCCTGTCAGTGCCAACGGAAACATTGTCTGTTCGGATGTGAAGCAATACAGCATTTGCTACTAAGGAGTGAAAATAGAATTCTCCCAAATTACACAAAAATAAGAAATTATAAACCAAATGGCATCACTGTTGGGCTTAACGTGGTGTGGGATAGACTTACTCAAACTGTCTTTGCACGCTAAATGTCCTCAGCAGTGTGGCTTCCAGGATTGAGGGGTTTCTGAGAGGGTTCAGTGTTAATTTGGTGGAAGCACTTAAGCCAGTGTTTTGGGAAAAGCTGGGTTGTCCGCCCTTAGTAAAAATGAAAGTATCTCTTCATTGTCACCTTATTACAGTAGGTGAAAACAAAAAATAATGGAGGGATGATTCTTTCTGTTTTCCTCTCTATTTTCAAGAGGCCCTACACAAGGAGCTGCAGAGAGCTCAGCATGTTTCCTCAGTTGGCTCAGGGAGGATTCTCCCAGTGTGCTGAGCTGTGGCTGCCTTCTGTCGGGATGCAGCAGGTGAGAACTGGCGCCGTGCAAGGAACAAACGCTCAAAGCCAGCCCTGGAGCAGCAGAGTCCTCTCCAGGCAGGGCACTGGTGAACATCTCTTCTTGGGGAATGCCACAGTTACCTTTTCACTGGGTTGCCTACACTTAGGAGATTTAGGGGATCTTCAGGGGCATACTCAGCTGTGGGGAAGGATGCCAAATTAATTTGGCTTAGCCACTCCGTTAGAAAATAACTTTTTGGCTGAAGTATTTGGAGAACCCCAAAGGATCACCAAGGGGTCACCTGTGGTAGCAAGGGGGGATCACTATTCTGTTTGGCTTTGGAGCCCCAGTGGCTGCTGTGCAGGACAAGGATGGCTGTGGTGGGTAATCCAGGGTGTCCCTGGGAGCCGGGGTTCCCTTGCCTTTGATCCCACCCCTCGGGTTTCTTGGAGTGGAATAATGGAACAGGCACCTTGGGAAGGTGCAACGGTGCTCATGTCAAGAGAGCTTTACACATCTGGGCTGGAGGAGCCAAAGCTTAGGGGTGCTTTTCTCTGGTGTTGGGGGATCTCTGTGTCTGGGGAGAATGGCAGTTGATTGCAAGGTCAAAAAGGCTGAGATGCAAAACCTTGGCTTTGCTTTATCCTTCCCTTTCTCTCTAGAGTGTTAAAGATCATCACTGTGGTCTTCAGCTCCCTCCCAAGGGCAGCTCCCATCTGCTCTCCATGAGCAGGGACAGGACCCAAGGGAAGAGCTGGAGCTGTGTCAGGAGGGGATTAGGCTGGAGATCAGGAAAAGGTGCTTCCCTTTGGGTGAAGGGTGCTGGCACTGCCCAGGCTCCCCAGGGAATGGGCACAGCCCCGAGGCTGCCAGAGCTCTGAGAGCTTGGGCAGTGCTGCCTCAGGGTGGGAATTCGGGGTGTCTGTGCAGGGCAGGGAGTTGGAGTGGGTGATCCCTGTGCCTCCCTGCCAGTCCAGGATATTCTGATTCTCTGTTCAAGTGCAGGATTTTAATGTCATTATCTAGGGAGAATACACACATGCCAGTTGGCAGGCTTTAAAAAAAAAGGCAAAACCCAGCTGTACCTGAGTACAGAGCCACTGTCCTGTGACCCCATCTCTCCTAAACTGCACTGTTGTTCTCCATAGATGATAAATTCCCAAGGCGGGAAGTCACTCTTTACTCCTTTCAAACCCAGACCTCTCCAGATCTCTGCTGTTCATGCCGTGAAATACTCAAGCACTCCACACTGTAGGTCACATCAATCTGAAGCCAGTGTGTTTTTCTAGCCGTGTAGTTAATCAGGAACTGGTTATTTCCCAGTCCTCTGCCTGCAAATGCATTCCATGGGCACTCAGCTGCTTTTGGACAGCTGAGGAGTGAGTAATAGCATGGGGGTTCTTGCGTCAGAATAATGATGAGGGGAAAATGGATGAGAGGTTCAGAGAAGGGAGGAAAATGTTGTTTTGAACACAGTGGTCCAAATCCTGGCAAGTGCTGAGAGCGTTCTGAACTCACTCTGACTTCAAGAGCATTGGGAGGCTCAACAAAATGCCGAGCAGCCTTTGGATTTGGGGCTTGCTAAACAATTGTTACTTGGAAGTTTGGTTTTATAGAAGCTACCCATTTCCACATTATTTATTCTGCTGATTGGCTCCTCTGGATTGCTTTTGCTCTGGACAAATAAGAGAAATCTGGGAAGAGGCAAACTCACCAAATTTAAACAGTCAGGGCTCCATAGACCAAAGCTAATATTGGCTGAAGTGGGGTCGTGCTGAATGTGATGAATCCCCACGCCAGGGCACCACAGGAGGGTGGGGTTTGTGTCGGTGCCACTGGGGCACCGCTGGCAGGAGCAGAGCGAGGGGTCTGAATCCCCACGGCCCCAGGGTCCTGCTGCAAGGAGGGAGCAGATCCCCTTGGCACGGCAGGGTTTGGCTTTGGGGGCCCTGCCTGGGGGAGGCTGCTGCATGGCCGGGGACAGCTGAGTCCTGTGCCATGGTCGGGCTGGCCCCAGTTCAGCCCCAGGGAAAGGAGGATGTCTCCAGAGCAATGAGCTCCTGAGAGCCCCTGGCTTCAGGCTAGGGCAGCATTTCCTGGATTACAGAATCACTGAAGCATTTATGTTGGAAAAGCCCTCGGAGAGCATCAGAGCATCGAGTCCAAGCTGTGACCTCACTTCATCAACCAGCCCAGAGCACTGAGTGCCACATCCAGTCCTTCCTTGAGCACTGGGTTCCTCTGGAATCCCTGTTGTTATGTGGAAGAGCTGCTGTACAGCAGCTTGTCGCTGTCCTTTGTCCCTTTTTCACCCAGCGCTCCCTCTGCACACGAGCTGTACCTTCTCTCAACCCTGCTGAAGCTGGGCAGCTTTGAGGTGACCCTCATAAGGTCATTTATCCGTCCCTGCCACGGCGGCAGCAGCAGGGCCCGTGCATTTACTGAAAGCTTTGCCTGCCAGCTCTGACCGATGGTTGTTCCCTCTCGTGCATCTCGTGTGATGGAGCATCCCCAACTTTTCCTGACGCCTTGCTCGGTTGTTTTGCTGTTCTTCCGTTGTTGCAGCTGATTCTGGGCATTGTTTGCTGAGTGGAATTGGAGTTACTGTTTGTTTCTTCATTGGTGCTTTATCATGCTGCCGTTTCTGCACACTTTGTGTAACTTTTTTTCTCATAGCTGAAGATGGATGGCACTGCACAGCCTGGGCTGGGTTGGAATGAGGGGTTTGGGGAGGGGAGGTGGTGCTTGCGTGGCCATTGATCCCATCTTTATAACTTTGCCCTTTTAGCTGGGAACAGATGATTTGCACGGGGGTTGGAGATTTGTGCAGGCAGAATCCGAAGGACCAAACTTTACATAAACCATTTATACTAAATGCTTGGAATGCTGGCAACATAAATCACCTACAGTATCTATTACAAATTTATCACTTTATCAGTATGGTCCGTGATAGGAGTGGTCCAAGCAGGTGGGGAAGTGAACCTCAGGAAGTTTAGCCTGCTCGGAAATTAATTATTCAGGACACACAGAGCCTGGCCCCTTCAATGTATAGTAATTCTTTCCAGCCAGCATCCAAGCCTCCAACTTCAATGCAATAATAAATAGGAAAAGTCTCAGGTGAAGCCAGTATTTCAGAGTAATTAATCATCTTCCCCTCACAGTCCCTCCACCTCTCTCTTGGTTTTCTTTAACGAGGGAATTTCAGTAATAAATCTTTAATGATATGTGTTAAGAATCCTTCATTAATTCTTGTCCACTTATTTCCCTTTTTTTGGTTGCTTTTATGTTGTATGTTGGGAAGTTCAAAGGAATATACAAAAAAAAACCCAGTTAAATTTGGCAGAGTCTCTAAAAGGACGTTTAGGATGTCGAGTGTCATGTGTTCACTTGGTAATCGGACTTGGTTAATACCAGTTGTATTGTCAAAATCCTGGGTGTGGGTACTGAGTTAGAGCAGGATGATAAAGGAAAGGCAGGGATGGTTTGTGTGCTGCTCAGTGCAGCGGTGCAGACCCTCAGTGAGAGGCTTGGTGTGTGTGGGGCAGGCGCAGGGCTGGCCCGGCCCGTGTGGGGCAGGCACAGCCTGTGTGGGGCAGGCATGGGGCAGGCCCAGCCCGTGTGGGGCAGGCACAGCCCGTGTGGGGCAGGCACAGCCCGTGTGGGGCAGGCACAGGCATGGGGCAGGCACAGGGCTGGCCCGGCCCGTGTGGGGCAGGCATGGGGCAGGCACAGCCCGTGTGGGGCAGGCCCAGCCCGTGTGGGGCAGGGGCAGGCATGGGGCAGGCACAGGGCTGGCCCGGCCCGTGTGGGGCCGGCATGGGGCATGCATAGCCCGTGTGGGGCAGGCATGGGGCAGGCCCAGCCCGTGTGGGGCAGGCCCAGCCCGTGTGGGGCAGGCATGGGGCATGCACAGCCCGTGTGGGGCAGGCCCAGCCCGTGTGGGGCAGGCATGGGGCATGCATAGCCCGTGTGGGGCAGGCGCAGCCCGCGGGGTGCGCCGGTCGCGGCGGTGCCCGCCCGGCCCGGCTCGGCCCGGCCCGGCCCGGCTCGGCCCGGCCCTGCGCGCAGAGCCCGGCAGCGAGCGGCCGTCAGCGGTACGCGATGTGACAGGGACAGCTGTGACAGATCCGTGCTGACACGCTGCCGTGGCGCCGGCCGTGCTGCGGGTGACGGCTGTCCTTCCCTGCAGGACAGCACAACGACGCGCGCATGAACCTGGCCATCGCCCTGACCGCCGCCCGCTACGGCGCTGCCACCGCCAATTACACCGAGGTGCGGCACCTGCTCAAAAGAACGGACACGGGCCGCGTCTGCGGGGTGCGCTGCAGGGACGTGCTCACCGGTGGGTCGGGGGTCTGGGCTGTGTGTGGGGTCTGGGGTGTGTATGGGGTCTGGGGTGTGTGTGGGGTCTGGGGTGTGTGTGGGGTCTGGGGTGTGTGTGGGGTGTGCTGCAGGGACGTGCTCACCGGTGAGTCTGGGGTCTGGGCTGTGTGTGGGGTTTGGGGTGTGTATGGGGTTTGGGGTGTGTACGGGGTGCGCTGCAGGGACGTGCTTACTGGTGAGTCGGGGGTCTGGGCTGTGTGTGGGGTTTGGAGTGTGTGTGGCATCTGCGGGGTGTGCTGCAGGGACGTGCTCACCGGGGGGTTTGGAGTGTGTATGGGGTGCGCTGCAGGGACGTGCTTACCGGTGAGTCTGGGGTCTGGGATGTGTATGGGGTTTGGGGTGTGTGTGGGGTCTGCAGGTTGCGCTGCGGGGATGTGCTCATGGGTGAGTGTGGTGTTTGGAGTCTATGGGGTGTCTGCAGGGTGAGCTGCAGGGATGTGCTCACAGGTGAGTGGGGTCTGTGGGGTGTGCGAGATGCACTGCAGGGATGTGCTCACAGGTAAGTGGGGTGTGTGGGGTGCACTGCAGGGGACAGTGACACCCTGGGATAACACGGGAGGGAGGAGCGTGGCCACTGCCGTCTGCAAACAGCCCTGAACCAGCACAGGAGCCATCTTTCTGGGCCGTGCCATTAGTGTCACTCAGCTTCCACTTCTGTCATGTTTCTCACTCAAACCCCAGTGTTTTGGCAGGCCAGACTGAGCCTTGCATCCCAGCCTTTCTGTCAAGTAAAGATGACATTGTAAAAGGCTGTACAGTGTAATCCCGTTTACCGAGTCTACGGGCTGAGACCGAAATCTCTCTTCTTGAGCGGCAGATTTCAGCTGAGCAACTTCCACCCTGCCTGCCTCTCTTCTGCCCTTACAGATAAGCTGGGATTCCACTCTAAATATTTCTCAAATCTGGTGTTGGGTGAACACTCAGTTAATTTTTAGAACCCATCCCAGCTGTTGTGTTCAGACACACAGGGTACACTTTACAGTAGGTTGAGTTCATAGAGAGATGAATAACAAAGAGCATCAGTGAGCAGGAAACAAATGGTGTCTGTGATTGATACTGTTTTCTTTCACAGGGAAGGAGTTCGATGTCAGAGCCAAGTGTGTTATCAATGCCACGGGACCTTTCACAGACTCAGTCCGCAAAATGGATGATCAGGAGGTGCCCAACATCTGTCAGCCCAGTGCAGGCGTGCATATCGTGATGCCTGGTTATTACAGGTGAGGCACGGGGAGCCTGCTGCCCGTGTGACACCATTTGTAATCTCTGCTGCTGCTGAATAAATCAGCTGGGAGAGGCGCACCGCTGGCTCTGCGGCAGCTCGCAGCGCACAGTTTGAGTCTGATTTTTGTTTGTGTTTTTCAAAGAGGATCCTGGCGCTGTGCCGGTGAGGAGAACAATTTCATCTATTCAGAACAGACTGAAGCCGTGTAGTTTTTAGTTAGAGCTGCCCAAGGCAGGACTCCTGCTGAAGGAGAAGGCGTTTAGGCAGCACATCCCCAGGTGTGAAAGCACCTGTTTCAGTGATGCCTTTGAGCTGAGTGTGCTACTGCTTGGTCACCCCCTCAGGGAAACAAGGAGCATGTAAAACCTTCCAGAGAGGTTTCACCTTCATGCAGAATCTCTTGTCCTGTTAAATCATGGAATCACAGAGTGGTCTGGGTTGGAAGGGACTTTAAGATCATCTTGCTCCACTGCCTGCCTTCACATATGAAACTCTCTGTTCAGTGACTCCGCCAGGATGTGGCTCTGCTCAGAGAAAACTGGAGTGCAGAAGCACAGAATAAGTGAGAGGATGGGCAGAATCAGTAATAATGATTACTGTCACTGGCAATAGAAGTAGCTCAGAGTAGCACAACCACATTTGCTGTGGCTCCAAGCCACCTGCCCACCCCTGGGGGTTTTGGTGGCCAGGACGTGCCCTCCGTGTTCCAGGAGAGGTTCCCGTGGCACTCTGCTCCCTGCAGTCTCCTGCTCCTCTCCCTGTTTGCTGTGCAAAGCCAAATCCCCTTCTCCCGAGCCAGCCTTGTCAGTCGGAACTCAAATATTACCTTTGGTTCCTGAAGTCATTAGCATCCTAATGGAAATTCCCCTTTATGGACTTAGCCCAGTTGTGTTGATACAGTGCCTTTGCAGTAATGCCTTCCACAGCCCCTCTCAGAATGGGAATTCAGCCTTCCAGTGCACCAGGGGGTGTTTCTGCCAGAGCTGTCCCAACAGGACACCACCACACACTGTAAAATTGAGGCATTTTTGGCCTGGTGTAAAATCACCCCTGCATTCTCTTCTGTTTTTTTTTTTTTTCATTTTTGTATCTTTCTCCATGAAAAATGGTAAAATGACCTGATAGCTGCTTTAAAGTACTAAAAATGTGGAGAAATGGGCTGTAATCCCAGTTTCCTCATATGCCAGGAGAAGGATGTGTGTGATTAGCTTTATGGCCCTACACAAAAACATGGAAAGCTTTAGAACCTGGGCTTACTTGGTAAATTCAAAGTACAAGATGGCTGGATACACTTGAGAGCTCTGATTTATTTATTCTGTAATAGCCCAATAATTTTAATTGGAAATGTGGAGAATTCTTGTTCTCCATGTTCCCCGGTGTATGTCAGCATGTGGGCATTACTTTCCTTGGAAAATAGTATCTGCCCACACACTGCCTCCACAGCACAGCTGATAAGATAACACTGCACTGAATTTCCTTGGAGTGGGATAGCTGAAAGCAGGGATCTGTCTGCTAAATAGAAAACACTCGTGGGATTTAATCTTGGTTGTATCAGGCCTTCCTTCTCGTGGTGCCAAGGAACACTGCTCAGCGCAGGAAGGTTGGCATTTCACTGTGTCCACGTGTGCCCTGTGAATGTGTTACAGGATTTTGGCCCACAGTCACACAAATGATTTCCTTTTTTTTAACATCTAGAGGGTTTTAGTTATAAATATAGTCAAGATTTTGTAAAACTAATGTTAACCTAATGCATTCACTCCCCATGGGTTTCTTACTCGTTGAAGTCCTTCATTAATAGTCCCAGAATTCCTCCCCTCATTAATTAGGCTTCCTGCCTGGAATGTGTCTGTGAAGGCAAGGCTTTTTCCTCTCCCTTCTGACCAATTTCAGATGTTTCTGTCTTTCTGGAATTTTCCTCTCTGCTCTGCATTCCACATTCCAGGTAAACTTGACTGTTGAACCTCACTTCTTCTCTATGGAAGGTCACTTTTTATCATTCTTTAACAGTGTTTGTGGTGCTTTGGTCAAATACTTCTTCATCTGGAGATCTTCCATGGATCCAAGACCTTCCATGGATCTCCCAGACCTTTTGCCTCTACATTTCTCTGTAAAGGCATTGCTTTATGCTTCAAGTTGGAATTTCCAATCCACAATTTGCTCATTTTAACCATCTCTAGAGAGAAATCTCACCAGGGCTACATGATTCTTACCTCCTTCTCCCATCCATGGTGGAATCGTAGGAATTCGTGCCTCATAAAATCGTGTTCTTTCAGAGGTATTCCTGGTGTGCAGCAGCATGACTCCTGAGGCCTCAGGAAGGCCAGTATTTGGGTGTTAAGATGCTTCTTTCTGATGCAAAACACCACATTTTGCATTTGTTTGGGTGGTTCTTTAGTTATTTAAATAAGCTGGAACAAGCATGGCAAAGGGCATGGAGAGAGAGCTTCCCAGGATAGCTGGTATCAGTGATTCAGTAAATAATTGGCATATGAAAAACTGTTCCAGCCTTTCTCAGCACTTGCTGTGCAATCTAAAACACTTCAGTCCAGAGGTGCTGTGGGGAAACTTAGTTGGATAAACTTTGCTTGTTTATCTTCCTTGTTTTTAGCAGTTTTTATGAAATCACATCAAAAAAATTTCATACTTTGAAGAAAATGTCTATGAAGTTTCTGAATTCTGATACTGTATATTAAATCTCTGATTTCCTCTGTCTCTAAATCAACAGCTTTTTCATTTTAAAAAGTAATCATTTGTCTGAGGTGATTTACCTTTCCCAAACCTGTGTTGACTTCCCCTATTAGATTGTACCTCAGCCACCGTATGCCTAAGCTGTCTATAAATATCAGCTAAAATGGGTCTAATATACATGCTAGCTATGAAATTCTCAGCCTCTCTCCCAGCCTTGCCAGATATTGCCAACTTCCCTTCAGTAATCACTTCAGACTTCCTAAAAACGCAATATTCAGCTTGAATAGGTAATTCCCACCCAAGCAGGTCTTTGCCTGCCTTAGGATTTGAGTCCACTGAATAATCCCCCCTGAAGTCCATAACTGCCACCTAAATCTGCATCTCCTGCCCTCCTTCCATGTGCTCCCTGTATCTCAGGAGCAGGGGCACAGCCTGAACAGCCCTGACCTGACTGCACATGTTTGTAAAGGGAGTTGCAGCACCTTAAATGAAAGTCAGCATCAGTCCTTGAAGGAAGAATGATCGAAAAAAGGAGTAGTTCAATATTTTCCTACATAAAAGCTGTTTACTTTGAAGTGTTTATAAAAGCCTTTTGTTTTTTGAAATACTAGCAGAGCTTTTTATAAGCCATGAGGAGGTAGTGGGTTTGTACCTGTGGATATCTTTCCTACATTACACCAGAAAAACCCTATGCATAAATTAAAATCTATCCAAAGCACTACGGTTTTTCATCCTTGTACTGAATCATTCTGTTGTAGCACTGGCAGAAGTAATGAAAAATGCCCGAGTAGCAGCATCCACTGAGTGTCCCTTTTGCCTTTTTCCCCTCAAAGCACAGTTCCCCATTCAGGAACAGAGCTGGAAGCACTCAGGGCACGGTCCTTGGTCCAAATCCCTCGGGAGTCTGTGGGTGTTCCTTCCTGCTCAAGTGGCGGGTGGTGACAAACTCAGGCTTAGTGTCACTGCAAGGATATTCCTTAAATGTCTTCATTTCTCTTCTTTGTTCTCCTTTTCCTCTCAGTCACCATCCCTCACTCCTCCTGCTCCACCTTTATTTGGAGGCAGATTGGAGGAATCACTGTGATTTTACAGCATAAAAACATCCACGGGCCTGTTTTGCCAAGCTTCTGGGACATCTGTTGAAAGCCATGTCTTGGCCACACGTGAAATCCATTATTTGCTGATTTATTAACCCCTTTACCTGGGAACAGGTGCTGTGTCCCAGTCCTTGCTTGGGCACTGGGGGTGCAGGGACAGCCCTCAGGTGCCACCCCCTGTTCTGGTCTGAGCCAGGCCCCTCCTGTCTTCCAGCCCTGACAACATGGGGCTGCTGGACCCAGACACCAGCGATGGCAGAGTGATCTTCTTCCTGCCCTGGGAGAAGATGACAATCGCAGGCACCACGGACAGCCCCACGGATGTCACCGCCCACCCCATCCCCACCGAGGAGGACATCAACTTCATCCTGAGCGAAGTGCGCAACTACCTGGGCACGGCCGTGGAAGGTAACCCCGGGAGCTGGGAAGGGCTGGGGGGCATTCCAGCCTGGGGAGCACTCCAGCCTGGGGGGCACTCCAGCCTGGGGAGCACTCCAGCCTGGGGGAGAATGTGCTGCTGCCTGAAGCTGTGGCTCTTGGGATCTGGCTGTCTGAACCTGCTGGGCTGAGGTGTCAGCATCAGCTGTGCAGTGCTGCTGCTCCAGTCCATCACACATCTCCCCAAGTGCCACATCCACTTGTTTTTTGGGCACCTCCAGGGAGGGTGACTCCACCACTGCCCTGGGCAGCCATCTTCCCTCCAGACTTAGGGATTGGTTTGTTTAAATTATTCTGTACTGCTGCGTTTTTGCTGCAGCAATAAAATAAGTCAGAAAAGCACTCAGGCAGGAACATTGTAGCATACCTAGGTTTAGGAAAACCTGCTGTCTGGAGATGGGAAATGATTGATTCCTTGATTCTTAAAGTGGAGAATTGATGTCTGCATGTTGTATGAAGTTCTGAAAGTGTCCAGGGAAGCAGTGTCTGGAGTGGGTGTCTGGAGCAGCAGTTAGTGTTAGAAGCACAGGAGACTAGGGAGGGAGATGGGAATGTGAATAGGACAGAGATCAGATGGGATATTGGGAAGAAATTCTCCCCTGTGAGGGTGGGGAGGCCCTGGCACAGAGTGCCCAGAGCAGCTATGGCTGCGCCTGGATCCCTGGCAGTGCCCAAGGCCAGGCTGGACAGTGGAAGGTGTCCGGCCATGGCAGGGTGGGATGGGATGGGCTGTAAGGTCTGTCCCAAGCCAGGCCATTCCCTGTTTTCCCACGTATTTTCCAGCAGCACATTCAGTAGTGTTCAGTCCCTCTGGCTCAGCCCAGCTGGGCCTCTGCCTGTTTTCCTGTGCAGTTACTGTTTATAGATGGCTGGAGCTGAAATAACAACGGCACTGCCCGTATCACCCCTCGACAGCCCTGCCTCTGCTGCCAGAGCCAGTGCCAGGGTTATCAACTTCCACAGGCTTGGACACCTTCCAGCTGCTTAATTACAGCGTCACGCGTGCTGCTTTCTGTAGTTTCATTAGTTTATAAACCTAATACAGGGTCTTGTGTCTGTGATTAACACTTCATTTTGGCAGGTTGAACACGCTGGCAGAGCACATTGATTTTGGAAATCTATTCCGTGTTCTTTGGGGGATGTTTTTTACACCCTTTTAGTGATTTTTCAATTATCGGTCATTTGAAAGTTGTATTAAACACATGTTCCAAAGACTTCAGTACAAAGCAAATTGGTAACTGCACTTAGGGTGAAGGCTGTGGATAAAGATGGCTTGTCAAGAAGAAATCTTGGAATAACAACCTTCAAGCTAGAGGAAAAGCTTGGGAGATCTGAAAAGAAATGTTACACTCATGATACAAACTTTATTTTTGTTTATAAAATACAATGTAAGGACTGTTCAGCTTCATTGGGAAGAATTTTTGTGGAAAGGGGTGTTCAGGCTTGAGCTGCCCAGGCAGGTTTGGAGTCCCCATCCCTAGAGCTGTCCAGGGAACACTTGGATGTGGCGCTCAGTGCTCTGGACTGGTGCCAAGGTGGGCATTGGTACCAGTTGGACTTGATGGACTGGGAGGGCTTTTCCAACATCAGTGATTCTGGGATTCCATAGCCCAGCTTATCCCCTGGCTCTGGGGGCTCTCCCCAGCCCTGGGGGTTGCTCAGGGCCAAGCAGGGTGTGGAGCAGCCCTTGGCAGTGCCCAGTGGGAATTGGGCACCCCTGGGCTCGGGCTGGCCGTTCCTCAGTGTGGCTCTGCACAGTGAGAAGAGGAGATGTGCTGGCAGCCTGGAGTGGCATCCGGCCCCTGGTGACCAACCCCGACTCCAAGGACACCCAGTCCCTGTCCCGGAACCACGTTGTGACCATCAGCGAGAGCGGCCTCGTCACCATTGCAGGTACTGGGGGTTCCTTAAATACAGCTCTGCGGGGCCTCCCCAGGGTATTGCGTGCAAAAATCCTGTTCTGCGGGAATTCTTCTACTCCTATAACCAAACCGCTCTGTCTGTGGCAGCGCGACTGGCTTGGAGCAAGCCTGGCACCAGTCACGTGCTCTGTGGAATATATAGATATGTCTGTAGGGTGTAACAGCTTGTATTCCTGCTGCTTTCCCCAAATAACGAGGTGAGCACTGTTCCCCCAGGTGGGAAGTGGACAACCTACCGTGCCATGGCACGGGACACCATCGACGCGGCCGTGCGCGAGCACAACCTGCAGGCAGGCTCCTGCAGAACCAAGGGGCTGCAGCTGGAGGGGGCCGAGGACTGGAGCCCCACGCTCTACATCAGACTGGTCCAGGACTATGGACTGGAAAGTGAGGTGGGTCCTGCCTTCCTGCCTTGGAGGGCTTTGGTCTTCCCCTAAATCAAGCACCAACATAACTTGGGCAAAGGTCTGGTGAGCCCAATCAGAGCTGGGGCAGAGATAGTTCTAACAGAAATAAAGTTGGTAATTGTTCATCATCTTCCCCTTTTTCCTTCCTCCTAGTATTGACTGTTTCCTGCTAAAAACTCTCTGACTTGCGGGGTCTGTGCTCCCTGGAGCCCCCCAAGCTGTGCAGCAGCATGATCACCGTGTGGCAAGAGAGCTGTGCTCTCAGGCCTGGCGGCACAGATAGAGCGGGGCAGTGCTGATCCAGCCTCCCACAGCACAGAGCTTCCTCCCACACTGTCACACTCCAACACCCGTGGCAGCCTGTTTGTTACTGGGGGTGAGGAATGGTCAAGGAAAATGTCTCTTTCATGTGCTTTCAAAGCATGCTGGATTTGTTTTCCTCTCCACAGGTGGCTCAGCACCTGGCTACCACCTACGGGGACAAGGCTTTTGAGGTGGCCAAGATAGCCCAGGTGACAGGGAAGAGGTGGCCTATTGTTGGGAAACGTCTGGTTTCTGAATTTCCTTACATTGAAGCTGAGGTATGTCACCTTCTGTCCTTGAGACGAGCAGCTTGGCGGCTCTGAAACATTTCCTTGAGCCCTTTCCTTTGGGGAGGCCAAGATATTTTCTGTGTCTGTACCTGGGGCACACTTTGTGTATCGATATATACACATATTGATACATTTGTGCACAATTAAATATTTATATGGTGCCCATTTTGTACTTCACGTACAAACGCTGGATCCCAGGTGGGTTGTGTAAAGTGTCCCAAGGAGAAGGGGCTCTCCCAGGCGTGTGTGGGGCTCTGGGTGCCACCCTGCTGTCCCTTGTCCCCAGGTGGTGTACGGCATTAAGGAGTATGCGCGCACCGCCGTGGACATCATCTCGCGCCGCACGCGCCTGGCCTTCCTCAACGTGCAGGCTGCCGAGGAGGCCCTGCCCCGCATCGTGGACATCATGGCCAAGGAGCTCAACTGGAGTGAGCAGAAGAAGAAGGTACAAAGGGCCCTTTTCAGCTCCAGCTGCTTTGTTTTGCTTGAGGAGTTTCCGTGTTAAGGATCCCAGCTGGTTGAATAGAGAGCTACAAGTGATGTTTTATTCCCGGCAGAATGAGTCACTTGGTGCATTTCATTCTAAAGACTTTATCAAATGGCTGTGAAATGGGTTGGGATTGGCCAGGGGGTGGAGGGGAAGGGGAAGATCTGTATCCTGTTGCTCCCCAGCCTTAGAAATGAAAGCAGGTTTGGCATTGCTGTCCTATTCCTGTCAGTTATTTTGCTTTACTGACACTTTACAACAGATCTGCCTCAGCAAAGGAAGCTCCTGTAACCATAAAGAACCTGCCTGGTGTTGAGCTCCCTGATTTTTTCTGATTTTGGACAGCTGAGTCCAAATCATCACACTAAAGATCACACTAAATCATCATCACACTAAGATATCAAGTGGGAGAGAAATGACAAGTTGTAGGCCTAGCCTAAAAAGGCCATTTCTTCCTGAAAGGGGCAGACAGACTGTGAGTGACTGAAGGTGTGGATGCACCTGAAAGCATTTACACAGAAATTAGAAGTTTTTACTAGCATGGATACCTTTTTCCAAGAGTAAAAAGTGCCTAAGTTTAACTTTTTGATACTTCTCAGCTGCCGTCTGCCTTATTTTGGGACCTTAGAAAAGTACTGGTTAAGTGGAAGAACCTAATAGTAAAGTACAAAAAATAAGTACTTGTGTAAGAACTTGCTATTGCTCAGATACTCAGGTTTTGTGTTTTCATTGTAGGAACAGCTTGAAACCGCTAGAACATTCCTGTACTATGAAATGGGCTACAAAGTGAAAACAGATCAATTAACAGACAGCTCCGAGATCTGCCTGGCGCCTGCAGATATTGAGAGGTGAGTGGGCAGGAGGGCTGCCCGTGCTGCTGTCCCCTGCAGCCCGTGGAGCCCTGACGTGCAGCCCCTCCCTCGCAGGTACAAGAAGAGGTTCCACATGTTTGACAAGGACAAGAAGGGCTTCATCACCATCCTGGACGTGCAGCGTGTGCTGCGGGTGAGCTGCCCCTGCTCCCGGCTCCCTCTGGGAGCAGCCTGTGTCAGTGGCTGAGGCCCAGGCTGCTGAGCCCCCTCCTCCTGTGCTCCTTCCGTGCAGAATGCCAGCATACAGATAGATGAGAACACCCTCCACGAGATCCTCAACGAGGTGGATCTAAACAAAAACGGGCAGGTGGAGCTCAACGAGTTCCTGCAGGTACGTGCTTCCTTTGGTTCCAGGAAAGGCTGGATTCTGAGCAGCAAAGACACAGCTAGGGAACTTCCTTTGGTTCCAGGAAAGGCTGGATTCTGAGCAGCAAAGACACAGCTAGGGAACTTCCTTTGGTTCCAGGAAAGGCTGGATTCTGAGCAGCAAAGACACAGCTAGGGAACTTCCTTTGGTTCCAGGAAAGGCTGGATTCTGAGCAGCAAAGACACAGCTAGGGAACCTCCCCCCTTGCTTAGGCTGGGTTGGAGACCGGGGGAGTGTAACCTGGGGTGTTGGTACAAGGGGCACACAGAGCCATCCTCAAGAATTCAGTTGGTTTTTTTTTCCCAGTCAGACTCAAAGAACAGGTCCAATTTACAAAGCATGCCCCAGTCCAGACCTGAATTTGGCATTTTAAGCCCAGAAATGCTGTTTAAATGTATTTAAAGTGATACAGGTGTCCATTGGAAGGTGCATGGCACAGGTGTGCGCACTGACATTATCCACAGATGTTAAGGGTTGTTATAAAAATTAGTAAACTAAGAAACTGAATAATAAGCAACGAAATAACCAAATATTTATAATGATAAATAGTAATATAACCATAATAATAAACTACATAACTAAATAATAAACTGAATATTATAAAGAATTAATTAGAGCCCATCCTAGGCCCTATAACCCATTTTAATTCCTGGATTGCCTAAATTGTCCCAGTTTCTCTGAAAAAAATGACATGCATCTGCTTTTTGGGGGGCTTTCAAGCAAACCCAAGGGTACTCCCTTTGCATATGCAGTTTGTCAGCTGGGTTGGGGTTTGAGTCTTTTTTGGGGTGGTATTTCAGAGCCTGCCGCGTCTCCCCTGCCCGGTGGCAATGATGAATGCCAAACAGGAGAGAAATTAATGCTGGGGATTTTGGTCAATGTCAGCCCTTTCTTCACTGTGTCAAGTTAAACAAACAAGATCAAGGCAAAGGAAATGGTAATTGTCTCTCTGGAGATGAGCTGGGGATAAGAGCAGCATTGTTGAATCTAAATGCAGAAAATTTTCACAGGTTGTGTCCAGCATTAGCAAAAAGGAGTATTTATTTGCCTAAAATGCAGCAATTGAGCTGAGGGGCTGCAGTGAACTTGGGGGAAGGGGAAAAGCTAAACCAAACAAGCCAGGGGGGAAGGAGAACCAATGGCTTTGGGAGTTTATGCTGATCTGCTCAAATGGGAGAGAACAGCCCAGCTGGGTTCTGGCTGCTGGAAAGGGACACCCTGGTACCTCTACTGGAAGCCTTTCACTGGGGCAGCCCAGCCCTTTCTGCAGGGCTGAGCTAGCTGCAGTTTGCTTGGGTTGGGTACATTGGCTGGGGAGCTGAAACAACCAGTACTTGTTGTTCTGTGGGGTTTGGGGGCCTTCTGGGGTGTTTTTGCTGGGCTGAGCAGGTTCACCAGGGATTGCCAGCCCTCCATCATCCCATACAATGCAAAGGCCAGGCAGTATTTCAGGGTTGTTTCTGCAAACCTGTGTCACTCTGTGGCTCCTGCACATCTCCCAGAGCAGCCTGGGTGTGGAGCAGCAGTGATGGGGGTGCCTTGAGAAGGCTGCCCTAGAGCAGAGGCTGGACAGAGTCCCAGAATAAAGCAGGGATTTATCCAAAGCATCTCCTCCATGGATCCACCTGGGGCAGCACCAGAGCCCAGCCAGGGCTGCACCCAAGATGAACCAAAATGGCCCCAAAATGCCCGGCCGGGCACGGGGTCTCTCCCTGGGATCAGCTCTGCTCCATTTGCACCTTGCAGTTCATTGTCCCATCCCAGCTTCAGCCCCTGCAGTCCCACCCTGCTTGTTTTTCTCTCTCCAGCCCACGGGGTTTGTGCTCCTGGCCTGAGATTGGGATCATTTGTCCTTGGTGTCCAGCTGGAGCAGGAATTGTTTTGTCTCCCTGCTCTGTGCAGAGAGCTTAGCAACGCTGAATGTGAAGCTCAGAGCTGCACACTAAAGCAGCAGAGAGCCTGAAACACAGAAAAGCCAAACCTGAGGCATCAGTGGCACTGCAGGGCTGAGCCCTCTCCTGTGCCTTGCGCTGCTCCAGGGAAGCACTCAGTGCTAAGCACGAAGGTGCCACTGAAGTGAACTGGGGTTGCCATGGAAGGAGCAAAATACATTAAATGTTTGTTTAATTTTTTAATGGATCTGTTAAGTCAGTGCCCAATACTTGAGTGTTTGCTTTCTGAAAACTTTCAAGTAATTGCGTTTCAGCGCAGAACTTGTGCGAGCCCTGGGCAAATATTTGTGGAGGTTTGTGTTGGAAAATAGAGCATGTTGTGCCTGGGGGCTGCTGGCCTGCAGGTGGGAGCAGAGCAGGACCAGCCTTGGCCACCTGCAGTGTGCAGAGGGGCCTCAGAGGGCTGGCAGAGAGTGGCCCTGGCAGCCCCTGGTGCTCAGAGCCCTGGAGTGATGGGCAGACAGGGCTGCCCGAGCAGGCGGCACAGCTGGCACAGAGCCCAGGGCACAGGAGCTGCCTGGGGCAGGGCTGCGCTCCCACAGAGCCTCCTGCTGCCAGTGGTGCTCCAGGAGGGACAGGGAGCCTTGGAACTGCTGGTGGGACATAAAGGCAACCACCCCATGTTCAGTCAGGAGGAATCGTGGAAGGCCAGGGTGGTTTGAGTGGGAAGGGACCTTAAAGCCCATCCCATTCCTCTAAAGCACATGGCCCCAGGCTCTGGCAGACTGGGGGCCCAGGAGGGTGACTGGGCAGGAGGCAGTGCCTCTGCTGCTGGGAGATCCCTGTCTGTGCACAGGCCTGGCCTCCTCCCTGTGCCTCTGGAATTGGGAGGGAGGCCAGGGGAAGGCCACACCACATTGTCACAGGTCCAGCTGCAGGTGTAATGAACAGCTTTTACTATGGGGGAAGGAATCTGAGGGATTCCTGCAGTCAGTGGGAGTAAGAAATTGCATTTGGCAAGTGCCAATTGCTTCCCCAGCAGTCTCTGCAGAGCTGGCTGCAGGTAATTTCAGCTCTAATGCTGCCTTTATCCATGGGATAAAAAAGAATTAACTAAAATCTTAGCACTAGTGTGCTTGCACTGGGAGAGAGCAGAGTCCAGCTTCCAGGACTTAGAGGCAAATTAGTTTTAAAAGTCTATAAAGGAATTTGGATTTGAAAGAATTGTGGGAGTCAAGTACAGTGTCTCTCCAGAGAAAGGCATGTGGGTGGAAAAGGGCAGGTCTGGGATCAGTGATGGATCAGGAATCATGAAATCCCTGCAGGATGTGGGTTGGGAGGGACCCTAAAGCTCATCTTCCAGCCAGGGCCAGGGACACCTTCCACTAGATCAGGTTGTACCAGCCTGGCCTAGGGCACTTCAGGGATTCAGGGGCAGCCACAGCTTCTCTGGGCACCCTGTGCCAGGGCCTGCCCACCCTCCTAGGAAACTATTTCTTCTTAAATGGAAAAAAATCCTGAATCTTCCGTGAGCTGCATCCTTCAGATGTGACAAATAACCGCAGAAAGCCTGTGCAGCTGCTGGGTTTTCCCACATTCTGAAGTGGCATGGAGAACCCCCAGTGATGATGTTGTCTGCCCTGCTTCCAAGCGGGTCCTGTTTGGTGCTTGCCCTCCTCCTGCCCCCCAGGCCTGCCCAGAGCAGTCTGTGACACCCCGGGGTGTGCTGAGCCTGGGGCCGGGCGCTGGGGCCGCAGCTGGGCTTTGCAGTTGGGGAGTGCAGGGCTGTGTGCTGGCTGCGTGGCGGCCCGAGTGACGCTGTGCCCTGTCCCCAGCTGATGAGTGCCATCCAGAAGGGCCGAGTGTCGGGCAGCAGGCTGGCCGTGCTGATGAAGAGTGCCGAGGAGAACCTGCGGCGCCGCCAGGCCATCCCCGTGGACCGCAGCGGAGGGGGGCTCTGAGCAGCCCCCGCGGGGCTCCTGGGCCCCGGGGCAGCTCTCCCAGAGACTTGGTGCGTTTGTCCTCCTCCTCCTCGATGGTTTCCTTACTGCCCCGGGACGTGGCTGGCTGGGTGTGCCGGCAGGAGCTCGGCAGTGCGGGCTGCAGCGGCCTGGGGGCACGCTCAGCGCGTCCTGCCCTGGCCATTCACCTGTGTGCCGTGCTCAGAGTGAATCCTGCCCTGGCCATTCATTCACCTGTGTGCCGTGCTCAGAGTGAATCCTGCCCTGGCCATTCATTCACCTGTGTGCCCTGCTCAGAGTGAATCCTGCCCCGGCCATTCATTCACCTGTGTGCCCTGCTCAGAGTGAATCCTGCCCCGGCCATTCACCTGTGTGCCGTGCTCAGAGTGAATGCTGCCCTGGCCATTCATTCACCTGTGTGCCGTGCTCAGAGTGAATCCTGCCCTGGCCATTCACCTGTGTGCCGTGCTCAGAGTGAATCCTGCCCCGGCCATTCACCTGTGTGCCGTGCTCAGAGTGAATCCTGCCCTGGCTGTTCACCTGTGTGCCGTGCTCAGAGTGAATCCTGCCCTGGCCATTCATTCACCTGTGTGCCGTGCTCAGAGTGAATCCTGCCCTGGCCATTCACCTGTGTGCCGTGCTCAGAGTGAATCCTGCCCTGGCCATTCATTCACCTGTGTGCCGTGCTCAGAGTGAATCCTGCCCTGGTCGTTCACCTGTGTGCCGTGCTCAGAGTGAATCCTGCCCTGGCCATTCACCTTCGCAGCACCCTCACCTTCAGAGCACACCGTGCTCAGGGTGGATCCTGCCTCAGAGTGACTCCTGCCCCAGCCATTAACATGGGCAGCGCCTTCACCTTCAGAGCACGCTGTGCTCAGAGTGAATCCTGCCCTTAAACGCGCTGAGTTCTGCAAACACAAAATCTCTGAGCTGCTTCTGCCTCTTCACCAAGGAGCTAGAGTGGGAAAGCTGTGTTCTGGATGGAGATACCATTCCAAAGGAGCAAACCCAGCACTTCTGGGGGTGGTGGAGACCTGTCCTGAGCCTGCTGTGGGTGGTAGGTTTGCCCTGTTATTCCAGTGGTGCCAGCACTTGGCCACTCAGAAATTGCAGCTGGAAAACAAGGCATCTGGATTAATCACCCGAGGTAATGATGTAGCTGAAAGCTGGGCACAGCTTCCCTTCTCCACTGTTAACACAAATAAACTGCCTCTAATAAATGGCATTGTCTGCAGGTGTTGCTTTGTGCAGTGAAATAAAGGCAAAAGGTGTTTTTTGCTAAAAAGAGCTTCAAGTTTGGGGCAAACCCTGATGCTGTGTAGGTTGGGGCAGGTTTTGGTAGCACAACATTCTTAAAAGTTAATTTTAAAATGCTCAAACACGGTGAAAAAACAAAGTGTGTTTTGCATCCTACTAACTTTTCTAGAAAAAAAGGCTGTTTTTCAGCAGGCTAAATGAAAAACCAAAGCATGGAGCCCTCACTGGAGCCGTTTCCAGCCCTGCTGCACCTGCCTGTTGTCCTCCTGCTGCTGGGTTGCACTGAGATCAGCTGGGAGATTGCTGCCTGATGTAGAACAAGGCAGGGAAACCTGGTTTTCTGCTGGATTTGGCATCTGCTGTATTCCCTGAGTAGAGCAATTTCCACCTCAAACCAAGCTTCACTTCCCAGGGGTCAGAATTTCTGCTGGAGTAAAATTTTCATGTATTTAACTGGTATCACCACATCCACTGATGGAAAATAGCGTCCATCAGGGATGCCCAACAGGGCAGGAGTGAACAGCAAGGATTTCTTGGATATTTTAACAGGGAAAATGGCTCCAGACACAAATGGAGATGCTGGGGACTGGTGGGATGTAGCACAGTGAGTGCAGATGCTGTCTTTGGCTGCAGAAGCAGAGCCCTTAAAAAAACATGAAACATTTGAGTGTTGAAAAACAGCAGATTCAAAAGAAAAGGGTTAGACTCCCCTAAAATGAGTTCCTAAAACGGTTCAGATGGTTTTTGCATGTTCAGTTTGTTTTTTGATGCAGATGTTGTTCAGGTTCTGGCTTTGTGCTTCGAGCAGGGGCTGAGGAAGGGGGAGTTGGCACATCTGGCACAACAAGGACATTTCAGTGAACAAAGGGGTTTGCTCCTGTGCTCCTGTAGGCTTTTCCTTTTGAGCTGTGTTCCAGAATGTTCAGGTGAAGAATGGAATATTTGTGTCCCAAACGCACAGTAACAGATCTCACACGTCCTGCAGGATGGAGGGAAATGAATATATAACACACAGGCATTTTGGCTCAGTGGGCAGGGGAAGGGGTTCAGGATTCTGCTGTTAACAAAAGTGTAAGGGGAAATAAAACAAAGTAAAAGTCATGAGACCTTTTCCAGGCCACGTGCAGAAAAAAATATTTCCAATGTTGAACAGGTTTTTTGTAAAGAAAAAATTTTTCACTATTGAACAGCTTTTGTACAGTTTAAAGAGAAATTCTCCACTCCTCTCTAACTGGCATTGTTAAAATAATTACCTGGATTTACCTGGATTTCTGTGTTGTACCTAAAGTATGCTCTTTGTTCTCCTGTTTTGTTAATCTTGCATCTGGAATGGGGCTGTGGGTTCTCCTGGCTGTGTGTCCCCGGACGTGGATTTGCTCTGTGTCTCAGGCACTCGTGTCACCTCCCGCTCCCCTGCACGGCGCAGCCAGGCCTGCAGTGACAGGGACAAGTGCACGTGTGCCCCAGCAGTCCCTGGCAAACTCCTGTGTTTGTGTCCCCTCGCTGTGCCTGCAGGAATGCTGGCTTTGCTCGCTGGGCTCTTCCATGTGCATGCACTGTGGGAACGGTTGTATGATGGCACTGGCTTTCCTTCCTGGGGTGGAAAAGCAGGAATGGGGTTGTGTGTGTGAAGGGAAGATTTCTGGGTTTTCTGTGGGTATTTTTATTGTAAATAACCTGTGGGGAGGGGGGATCCGTGCAGTGTCTGGGTGTGTATAAATGCGTGTACAGACACACTGCAGGTTTCCACGTGGCACTTAGGTTTGTTGTCAGGTTCCTGTTGCAGCCTGGGCTGTTCAATGCTGTATTTGAAGCTGGGTTGTCATTTTTATAACTGTCTTGGTGTTTTCCTGCCATTATTTATTACCTTTGATATCTGGAATGAGCCGCATGCGTTTATTGAGCAATAAGAGGATGTATTTAATGTGCCTTGTTTTTAACTGAGTAAGGACTGAAAGCATGAATCAATAAAAGTGGCTAAAAAAGTTCCTTTCGCTGGCAGTTTGTTGTGGCGGGTGCAAAAGTACCTCGGAGTCACCCTGGGGAAGTTTCTCTGGGCAGGAGGAGGTGGGGATGGGTGGGTTTGGGGAGCAGGACCGGGGTTTCCCATGCCTTCCCCCTTAGCTCAGCACTGAGTGCTCTGCAGTGTAGAAGTGGGGGTGAGGAGTGAGCGCAGCCCTCGGCGCTTCAGGAGGTGACAGTGACAGGTGAGGAGCCTGCCCTGCCCACCTGGCTGTGGCTGGTACATGCATTTTCCTCCTGGACTTTGGCTGCCAGCCAGGAGCAGCCCCACACACAGGTGAGTTTGATCCTGACCCAGATCAGCACCAGTGACCAGGAGAGATCTCCCAGCCCCTGTGGGTCGTGTTCCGTGTCAGGTGAGCCCGGGCTGCCACGTGCCAGGAGTGTTCCAGCTGAGCAGATCCATTTTCCCAGCCAGGGAATCAGCAGCGCCCTTAGCAGTGTGAGCACAATCTTCATAATCTCCAGATTATTGCGTGGGTTAATTTACACTTGTAGCAGGGATATTGCACAGCTGCCACGGAGCTGTGCTGATGTACAAGCAGCTCTCTCCACGTGGGAATGAACCAGACCGGAGGGGAACCACAGAGATTATGGATTTTCCCCTAATCCACGGCGTGTAGGTGATAAGGCAAAGAACGTTTGCTGTGATCAGCTTTATCCCAAATATTTTGCAGCACCAGAATTACCTCATGTCAAGCTCCTGGCTTTGCTGCTGGAAGGCACAGGAGTTTGGGGCCGGTCCTTCCTGTGGCATCTCCCCAGAATGGTCAGAAATTCAGATTTATTGCCCCTGGTGTGGCTGCTGCAGCCTGGTCAGAAATGTGATGGGGAATACCAAAGCAGCATTAATATCTCAGCTGGGTGTTCCCGTGTCAGCTGGGAGCTGATGGCAGCTGTTGGGGACAAGGCCACCCGTGGGGCCATCCTGGGACAGCTCCGACGAGCCCTGCTCTGCCTCGGGGCGGGAGTGCTGTCCTGCTGTCCCTGCATGTCCCAGGTGAGCTGTGAGCAGGGCTGGGCTCACACACTGCCC